>NW_026046729.1:12500000-13750000 GCF_023864275.1 Schistocerca cancellata
CCCTAATTTAAGATGTGATTACAAGAGCACCTAGTTTTTTCAACCTATGCCTAGTGTTTCATGATCTAAGTTAAGGTATAAAGGAGAAATTTATGTTGGACGTCTTGTCTATAAAAGGATCTTTAGAGAGGAACACACGTTCTGATTACTCAGGGATGATAAAATACAATGAATGTGACATTTTCTAAGGAATCATCCTGACAACAGGATTACTGATACTGGTAATCCACACGAACCCAAACCTGGCTGAATCTACTGGATTTTAACTGCGCGCATTCAGAATGTGAGTACAGCTACTGTATCACTATGCTGCCTGGCTCAGGATTATTTCTATACTCATTCTATTATGTTCATTTGTGGTACACGTTAGAACTGAGACACACTATAGCTTCCTGTAATTCCTACATTATATTAATTTCCCTCACATATTTATACAAAGTGAATCGTATCGATATTACAATTATTTATTCTGCCCTACTGTTGTTTAAATATCATGGCTGAGGTATCATCTTCGGTATCTTATATGAAAGGTATTTTTACAGCACTTAAAGCTGCTATTAAATAAAATGTTCATCTCTGCCAAATGATGACATTATGTCGAGACAAGTCGCAACATGATGAAACATTAATAATTTCAGTTAAACGGTGGTAGGGAAAAATCTCATTCATCTACTATTAAGTTACCTTAGATCACTTACGATGGATGATGAGATGATGCTATCGTAAATACCACGACCAACATTCTGATTGTAATTTACCTACGCAAATGACATGATTACCGATGAAAAGAAAGACACTAATATCTCTGATTCAAGTTTTTTTCTTCTTACGAATGAACCTACCAGACACCACAGAATCGCCGTGTGTATTTTGAGCTCTGATTAATTCGACGTTCTGTATCCATTTGTCATCTGATGAATCCACTGAATCCAGATCCGAATAAATTAAATTGCGTGCAGTTGTTAATAATTTGTCCTTAACTGTCTACATCTTACCCATCAACGTGTTATCCATCACCCAGATGTTATGTAACTTCAAAATTTATATCTAAACTTAATTTCCCACTTTCATTTCCACCGAGTAGCGCATTGATTAGCACATTGGACTCGCATTCTGGAGGACGACGGTTGAAAGCCTTGTCTGGCCACATGATTTCCCTAAATCGCTTGGGCAATGCCGGGATGGTTCCTTTGATAGGGCACGGCCGATTTCCTTCTCCATCCTTCCCTAACCCCAGCTTGTGCTCCGTCTCTAATGACCTCGTTGTCGACGGGAGGTTAGCCACTAATCTCCTCCTCCACCTCTTCCTCCTCCTCCTCTTCCTCCACCGAAGCTGTACAGAGGCGTAGTAGTTTTTAAGACTTGTTTGAAGTCACTGGCCTTTCCAGGTAGTCGACAGAAATATATTTTGACCTTCTGTTTTTCTTTTATTTTGTTCCGGTGTTCTTGAATTATGTCATAAAAGTATCTCCTCTGTAAAACTAATGTTATGTTTCATTCTTCCCTGTGCTGCTTAGCAAGCTGAATGATAACAAGGCGTAATGTTAACTGAGGTCCTATCAGCTTTACTTCCGAGTACGCTGGAAATTTTCTTTGTGAAGCACAATAAATTCGGAACAAGTATAGCGTTAATTGATTATTGAAACAGCTCCATATCTGTCGTAGCCAGTTCATGTACTCTGATCTATATCACCGTATTTGTATTATGATGATGTATCCAGCTGATTGCTATGAGGGGCGTTCAATCAGTAATGCATCACACCTTTCTCTGAAAGCTGATTCGTTTTGTTCCGATTCCAGTACACCATATTATTCCCTACCTTTTTGGCTATAGAAGCCTAGTTTTCATCATGTTCTCCGTTCAATGCGACGGTGTCAGGCCAACATCGTGGAAAGACCTGCATACCCGCATCGAACCACTCTATTGGTCGACGTCAGAACCAACGTGTTACTCCAGCAATAACCAGCCCATCATCCACTCATTGCTTGCCGCGGAGTGCATCCTTAACTGAGCCAAACAGATAAAGGATGCGAGATCCGGACTGTGCAGTGGATGAGGAAGAACAATCCAGTAAGGTTTTGTGAGTTCCTCTCGGGTATGCAGACTTGTGTAAGGCCTTGCGCTGTCGTTGGGAAGAAGAATCTCGTTTGCATCCGTCGATCATCTCTATTGAGAGTGTCCGCACGTTCCAACTGCAAGAGTCACAGCTGCGAGCGACAGCCCGGTACGCGGGACGTCACGCACGACCTTGCGACGAAGAAAGACTCATCGCCCAACCACTCAACGCGCTTTTTTTCACTACCATGTTTCCGTAGATGTTCTTCTAGCGTCTATAAATATCTATGATCCTCTGGTTTTCCACCAAAAGAGACACAATGACAGCTCTCTGCTTGAAACGAATCTCTTTTAAAGACGTCATTTTTAAGGGTACGTACGGCGCTGCCACCCATCGGAGCTTCTGGACACTACCGAGGCTGAAGCAGAAATATTCCACGATGTCCCACAACTAATTCCTCACTCTTTCAACAAAAAAATGGTTCAAATGGCTCTGAGCACTATGGTATTTAAATGCTGAGGTCATCAGTCAACTAGAACTCAGAACTACTTAAACCTAACTAACCTAAGGACATCACACACATCCATGCCCGAGGCAGGATTCGAACCTGTGACCGTAGCGGTCGCGCGGTTCCATACTGTTGCGCCTAGAACCGCTCGGCCACCTCGGCGCTCTTTCAACAGTAATTGGCAGAGAAAAAACTGTTGCATAATTTATTGAATGCCCGTCGTACAGCCTATTCATTGACTTCCACTCTTAATGTAGAGGACGAGTAGCGATGTTCCACTGTTGTTTATTTAGGCCGATAATGTATAAACAGTTTGCGGTTGAATATTTCTTCGCATGATTCTCATGCTTTCCACAGCACTTGTATACTCCAAGCACTAAAATGAGGAGTCCAATGACCTGAGATAGGGGCTTGTGCTTTGTAAATCTCGACGTTTTGTTAGAAATACGAATTAAAATAGTATCACGATTGGTATGCACTAAAAATTGTTTGATCATACGACTTTTACTAGTCGGCGCTTCTGTCAGAACTAAAGGTCTCCGAAATGTACTGTTATCAATGGTGGTGATAACAAAGAGCCATATTTTTTGTCTCCCCATGTGAATCCAGCTGTTCCTCAAGTTCCTCTCATTCAAATTGGCACATGTTTTGCAACGGTAACCGGCAAAAAAGAGCACGCTGTGGAAATATTAAGCAGCCAGAAGTTAATCCTTCTAAGAAATTTGCAAGTAAAAGTGAGACATGGATTATGCATAATTCAGCATCGCAGCTATACGCTTTCCAGCGGAAATTACCTCGTATGAAATATTCAGTAAGCTGCCTTAAGCCTTTACTCGTGGGTCTTCCTTACTACATCACATTTTCCGTGAGCTGCGTGTAAACGAGAAAGGTTTTGTGTCTCATAATGAGATGAAATTTCGGTGTTAAGTTACTTCAGAGTTAGAGATTTGCAAACAAAACGGAACACTCTGTTTTATAACATTCCTGCCACATTTTCAGGAAATTAACACGTATGGATTGGCCACGTAATGTCCATTAAGGTAAAGCATGGACTGTAAATTTGTAGAAGGAAGGAAACTCGAGGTTTCTCAGCTTTCTGTCGACATCGAGGTCGATGCCATTTACGCAGGGTAAAAGCTTCGTAATTGGAACTATGTTGCAGGAAATTCACCATATGCTACCCAAGGAACTGTTACACTATTTTCCTCAAGGAATTCAGAAAATTCGCAGGAAATTTAAATCTGTATCGCATTTGACCCGCATTCCTCCCCAATAGGAATCCAGCGTCACGAGGCTCGGTTGTACTATAAGCTAAAGCTTGGATTCCATAATTCCCTGTGGTTCAGTTGGCTTGGGGAAGTCTCTGAACTGAACGCTGATTCGATGACTTGTGTGTCCCTAATTTACCCAAGCTACTCACGAGAGTAATGGAGACCTACAGTTCAGTGTGGAATCCTAATGTGAGACTGACAATTTTCATGCTCAGTCTTGGACTCATTCCAGAGACCACTCGCTTCCTAGACATGCAGATTGCGGTCAGACTACCAGTTTTTTTCAAAACATTTTAATAAACTGATATGCAAGAATTACAAGGAATATCTAGCGCCGATGCATAGCTTCAGCATCAGCAGTATATCCTCCGAATCATTAACAATTAACAGAAAGTTAAAACTAGGATTATCAGGATAAAAGATCTTGAAAATCTTATATCCTCTGGAACATATGTATTTAAATAACGTAAATTGTTTTTAGTTCTTCGTGAAGAACATTTTCCTTTTGCTATGCTGTGTATTCTACTTAGATACACATTCCAGAAAATAAAATGCGATATTACCAATAAAGATATAGTTTTCTCAAAGAATAAGAATTTCACGAGTATCACAAGAAAATGAACTAGTGATAATTCCGTTAATAATATGAACGATTTGTACAAATTTTTCTTAAATGCTGTGCGGTTCTAGGCGCTACAGTCTGGAACCGAGCGACCGCTAAGGTCGTAGGTTCGAATCCCGCCCCGGGCATGGATGTGTGTGATGTCCTTAGGTTGGTTAGGTTTAATTAGTTCTGAGTTCTGGGCGACTGATGACCTCAGAAGTTAAGTCGCATAGTGCTCAGAGCCATTTTTTTCGTAAATAAAAGTGATCTCTCCAGATTTTGTTGATTAAATTGCATACATATTAAATTAGACGTCCGATGTGGAACTTAGAATTTCCTTTTCTTACACTCAAAAGAATAACAACAAAAATAAGAAAATTTTCAATAGCACATTGTTACTAGAAACAATAGTTCACAATGTTCAGTGTGTGAATTCCTAAGCCTCCAAACTGCTTAGGTCATCGATCCCTAGACTTACACACTACTTAAACTAACTTACACTTAGAACAGCACACACACCCATGTCCGAGAGACTCGAACCTCCGCTGGGAGGGACAGCGCAGTCCGTGTCATGACTCCTCAAACCACGCGGCCAGTCCGCGTGGCCAATAGTTTGTCTCTCTGGAATTCATATGTGGGCTCAAAGCGGACTGAATTTTAAGTCTATTTTGTTTGTAACTTGACATGATTTTCCTTACAGTGTCTTTCCAGCAGGTGACTTTGTTACTGTTTACCGAGTACGTTTTATCGTAATTTTCCTATTTTAACCTGCCTAAAGAATCACTCACTGTTGTCTGTGGTACATATCTAGTTCCTAGATGAGATTTACGACTCCCATATGGAAAGGAAAAATAGCTGATAGATTCCTATATGTCAGTGCCCTAGAGTTTGACGAAATACGCCAAGTGTTCAACAAGGTAGACATGGGCTTTTGAGTAAGTGTCAGGGAAAGATAAGAAATATAGTCCCATAATTTTTCCATATTTATCATATGGATGACGGTTTTCATATTGTATCTTAGATCCCTCGAACAAAAACGATGAACATTATTTGGAAGAATGCCCAGGTTAGATCCTCTACAAGATGGATGTCAGAAGTTATCCAGAGAATTACCTGCGAGATCCTTGACACTCATTTGTTGTACAGATCATATTCTTCGCTCAAACGTAATGAAGCAACTCGAGCAGAATGATTTGGTACATGTCAACCAGATTAGATTCGGAAAACATCTATCATGTGAGGCTCAACCGTTTCATTTTCTTTCATATGCGATGCTGAATGACATGGATGAAAACAATGTTGGATGTAAAGTCATCGACAGATATAGAAGTTATTTCGGGTGTGCCCCGAGGCCGTGTGTTGTGGCCTCTGCTGCTCACGTATCGTATTAAACTCTTTGCGTACAATAGTAGTACTAAATTTATATAGTCCGCAGGGGATACTGATATTTGTAACTTTGTTGTTGGTACGAGCACGGGGCTCACAACCTCGAATCACACTCCACTATTAAGCACTAATGAAGGACTGGGTCACTTACTTCGATTGCACATAATTCATTATGGTTAATCCCACACATTTATTTCAAATAACGTAAATGAAGTTACATTTGAATCTGACATCAAACAGGAATTTAAAAAAAGTTTCAAAAACAGCTGATTTAAAGCGGGACGCGCGAGTTAAGCCAATAAACAGATAAACTGAACAATTTACCCTAATTCAAAGAAAGAGAAAAACAATATTGAATCAATACACCCCACAGAAAAATATCCAAAAACCTTACAATACTACTGAAAGAATACACTGAATTGGGGAGCCGTCGTTCACCCAACATAACACTTCAAAATGAGTTCATAAACACAGATGTGTGCCCCAGAATACAGCAAGACATTACATACACTTCATTTGACAATTACTCATTAACATTACACCACTCCTGTTTGAACTTCAGTCTCCCAAAGAAACAGGCGCTTATTCTGGAAGAACAATTTTTTATATATGTTTAAATTACAACATTAAGGAATTCCAAATCTTTCCCCTTTCTAGGCGGAGGCTGAGCCAGAAACACAGAATGCCACTAAAACACAGTATTGCTGTGAAATCTTACAGGACACCCGGAAGCAAGGGGTCGGTACCCACAAATAACACAGGCTAAGAGTCAGGCTGGGAGCACATCCTACGAGAACTTGTTCACGCTATGCTCACCACAAACTGTAGACTTCCGACCGAACATTCGCTTGCGGTGGCTGCCGGAAGGACGAAGCAACCAACAGGCCCACGCCGTGCTTCTCACACAGGCACCTCAATTTGTACAAACATCTAGGCCAACACCGGCTCCGGACTCCCCTCTCACTGCCCGGCTTGGCACATTTTATATCCAGTGCCTTCCAGATAACCAGTAACCGCCGCAGGAGTTTCACGATTAGCAAACGGGCCCTGAGTAACAGACATCCCACATGTGCTTACGCTCGAGCCACAACTCCGCCAGTCTCACCGGCCGCCCGAAACCGACTGCCTCTCGCCGTCCCGCGCGCCCCAGCCGAAAACGCAAAGATGCTCATGCCCGCGGACGCGCCAAAGATAACAAGCCGATCACTGATGATCAACCAGCGATTTGGCCCAGTTGTTTATATTTATAAAGACGTACTGTTTGAAAGAATGCGTACAAACATTCAGTCAAATCTTCATTAAATTTAAATGTACTTCAGACACTGAGAAATTGCCTTGGATGTTTATAAATGAAGATCTGTGTACTTCACAGAACGAAAATACGTAGTTTGATATCACCACAATATCAATGAGTCCCAGCCGGAATAATCGGCCAACTAATACAAATACCTGGATATAGCGACTAGTAATGATATGAAATGAAACCTTCACATGGTAACACTCGTAGGTAAAGCACGCAGCATTCTCCTGTTCATTGATAGAATACTATGGAAATATCATCAGTCCGATAAGGAGGCTCCAAACAAAACACCAGTGCGACCCATCATAAAATATTGCCCAAGCGTTGCGGCCAGTACCGAAAAGCACTAATGGGTGAGATTGACCGTGTGTAAAGAAGGGCAGCACGAATTTTCACAGGGTTGTATGACCCGTGGGATGAATCTAGGGATATACTATAATCCCACTTATGTCGGTTCCCTAGCACCTGCGAAGAGATCAGTTTAGTTACAGCCGTTTAAGCGATTGTTCTTCCAGAGCTGCATACCTGATTGGAACGGGAAACCCTAATTACTGGTACAATGAGATACTTGTGTCGGTCCCATGGTGCCTGTGAAGAAAAGATCAGTTTAATTACAGCCGTTTAAGCGCTTGTTCTTCCAGCGCTCCATACGTGATTGGAACGGGAAAAACCCGACACGCATTTTGTCCTGCAGTTCACTGGTTTGCGGAGTGTGGATATAGATGTGACGATTTGTTGGTACAATCAAAGATGTGACCAATTTGCGTGAAGCTAAATGGCTGTCATATGGTGGTTAAGAGCGCTTGGATTAACTGTCGCTGGACTCTTGCTCAGGATAGTTTTAGTGTGTCTTCTCCTAAGCAGCTTATTTCTACGTAGTATATGTAGGCATGTATGTGTAATATGAAATATGGATCGATATAATTCGGTAGCATTAAATCAGAAGATCGAAGCATTTGGAAGATCTTTTGTATTACGTTTTCTCGGCCTTCCCTGAGGATCTAGGTTGTGTGTTTTAGGAATACTGTCATGTACTGTTGAAACGGATTTCTCAGCCTTTATCCGCCGTTGATACATGGGGTGGTTATGTTGAGGAAAGGCCATTTGAACTTGTTGAGACTTCAGTCATACCACGGCGCCACGGAAAGTACTTTTCTCTCATTTTTTCAGGTACAGGTGTGACTGCAGCTGGATAATTAAGCTTGGATAATGTGTAAGCACTCACGTATTACGCCATCTGTATTATGTCTAGATTTCGAAGGTTTTGGCACGTTAATGCGATATATGGTACCCCATTTCAAAGTTCACCAGTACTCAGACTACTGTATCTCATTACAGATAAACTGTTGAAAGGACGATCTGCTTCTCTTAACTAGCAGGCATTTCCAAATGAAGATCTAGAATTCAACTCTCTTCGTAACAGCGCCACCATCATGTCATACCGGATCAAGATGAAAACTCGAGCAGAAAGGTGGAGAAATATTTATCGAGGCATTCTCAATCTACATGTGCATCTACATATACATCCACATTCTGCAAACCACTGAAATGTGCATGGCAGAGAGTATGTAACAAATATGCTTCCCTAAAGACCATGAAAGTAAGAAGGAAACCTGCAGCTTAGGTAACTGACGAACTACTTTGTATGACAGATCACAGAGATGCTGACGAGCATGCAAGCTATCCCCTACACGTGAAAATCATGCTGCTTAGAATCAGTAGCGGAAGAGAGTAAGTCAAGGTGTGAGAAAGACTATGTAATATCTCTTTATATTCGATGAATTATTCTGATACAATTCTACCCTTGAATGACGTTTACTAATTTTCTATCTTCATACTCGCAGAATCCATGCGTAAAGTAGTTCATACAATAGCTATGCCATGAGCGCATAAGTATTCTTTGTAGTACTCTCTCTGGAGGTTGTTAGAAAAAAAAGAAAGGGAGCTTCGGAGATTGTCTTCGTGCCGATTAGCATGAGCTTGGTTTGGAAGAACTGTAATTTGATTATTGAGATTTATCACAGAAGATAACTGATACGAACTGTACGATTAAAAAGGAAATATATATATATATATTGCTCATTCAAAAAAGGGTGTGTATGTGACAATTGAGAATTAATGATTTTTATCGATATATTGCGTAATTGTTAATCAGAAGGGACTTACGAAAGACTGGATACGAACCTGCATTTAATAATCCAAGGGCTCCATTACTTCTTCGGAAGGTTAAACTTCATCAAAGCCGAATATCCTCTTGATCTGAGGTTTCCCGACTGATTATACAACGCTCCCAAAATTACGAGTTATTTTATTTGTACAGATTAGCAGACTGCCGCAAAGCACGAGCCTGCAGAGAAGAAGAATCATCGCCTGATTTCATTCTAACAAGTAAAATTTCAGAATCATTTTGAGTGACTGAGCTATGAATGTGTTTCCTATCATGAATGATTGATTGCTCGAACGAATTGAGAGCTACAGAATTACGTAGATAGGAGGAAAAAATTACAACTAACCTACCACTCCACCGCTCAGCCACTTTTTCAAAGTTATTTCCAGTAACTCCGGAAAAAGCTCCCTCATTTTAAGTTATTACAGAATTGAATAACTTCTCCACTTTGTAAAGACGGAAAATGACATATTTAGTGAAGCAACAATAATGACTGCTATTGTCCCTGTACGCACTCTTTACTCTTTTCGTCTTTCTTTCCAACCAGATATTCCTCGTTCCCTAGTGTTATTAGTTGGTGTAGTCTCCTCAAAAATTTCCCTTTCCCCAGACACGTTATTCAACAAGAAATCCTGTTTTGAGTACTTGTAAATTCTTTTTAGTCCTACCAACCTTTAATATGCAAAAGATTTCGTGTGCTAGGTTTCACTGTCAAAGGTAGGAGCTCAATGTTTATTAGTGACGCACTATTTTTATACATACGAGTTAAGCTTGTCAACATGAATATTCGCGCCCATTCTCGCACAATTTTTTTTGTCAATTCGTTACATGTGAAACACGCAGCACTTTGATTTGAGCAATGCTTGCATGGTGCACACGTAATGCCTGCAATACGGAAATTATCTTTAAGACACTAGTACGTTAGTTGGCGAATTTTATGCGTAAAGTTAGCATTGGTTTTAGCTGATGTCAGTGACCTTTTATTTCACTGTGTTGAGGGGAATATTTACTTGCGAAGAGCCAAACACTTTTTTTCTAACGTAGCTTTGCAGCACAATAATTAAAAATGAAATCTATAATCTCGGATTTTTGTAGTTTAATCTGAATTTTCTATTTCTGTTTGTAGGTCTCAATGTATAATTTCTAGGTGTTTTAATCTCCTTCTGGAGAAGATAATTTTGTATTTATTGGAAGCTAGGTCAAAGGTTCTAATACACCAGTGTCAGAAGCTGTTTGGATGATTTCATCCTTGCCAAGACTATGAACTTACAGCTGCTGACTAAAGCCATGTTCAAGATGTTAAAACAATATCTTATATTAAAATTATTGTTATTTCTTAGGTAATTATGATGAAAAATCTTTTTATGAGTGAAACCCTAGTTCGATGCAACAGACTACCTGAAGGCCCTAATCTGATGGGATTAAACAAATAAATAAATAAAAATTAAATAAAATATTTCCCATTTTACGTCGTATTTGGGTTTCTGTCTGTTTTATTCAACGTTGGAGTCGCTATGATAGTCTGTATGCATGACTTTGTGTGTTTTGTAATTAGAGTAATATTGTGTTCACGTAGGGAGCTGTAGTTGTATTTCTGACTTGAAACTGCTTCTTGAATTCTGGGAGCTGGCTCTCGCGGTACAGTTTGCATGTAACATTAATATTCTGTTCTCCGGTAGTTATTGTTTTTTAGTGTCTCCGTTACACTCTCCCGTTGGTGAACCATACGTGTCACTCTCCATACTTCCCGTCTTTGCAGCCGTTCAATATTCGCTGTTGGTATTATTTGGTAAGCGTCATACAAACATGGGCAATAAGCTAGGGTGGGTTACAAGGTGGGGTTAAGCATTTCTGTTGTAGACTGATAGCATTTTCCCAGTATCCAACAAATGGGTCGAAGTCTGCCACGTGCTTCATGAGCGATTGAGCGTACTTGATCATTCCATTTCATGCACCCACTAAAAACCACACCCACGGATTTATAGTCATATCATAATACTTTTTTTGCGTTTTGTAAAATGTTATCTTTCTGTGCATGTACACAGAGTTGCCAGATTTTGCACCACTCTGAAATCTTTTCAACATCGCATTGAATAGTTACTGTATTTTATTATAGATAACAGCAACACCTGCGAAAATTCTTGCTTCATCATTAACACCGACGGCCTGATCATTAACATACAACTTGAACAGTAAGCGTGCCATAAGATGCAACTCTGGGGCGTGTGCAAAGTATTTCTGTATCTGTCGATGCTGCGCGTGCTTCAGAATCTTTAGTTAGATTTCCTATTAAGAGGAGCGATAATTTAATTGGACAAAAATAACTACGTCAACCTGTGAGGTAATTTGAATTAATATAAACTGATATATTAGGCTAATATCTCGGGCCATTACCCCACACCAAACTCTGAGAGGTTGAAGAACGTCCCCGACAACGGAAAATCGATAGCGCTGATCGAACTTTCCCCGTACTGTGACTTAATTCCAGGCCAAGAGAAATCCACTAGTATCACACATAGGTCTTAATTGGAGGAACATATTTCTGACGATGTATATTTGGAGTACATGGCATTGAGACATGGACTGTGCGGAAACCGGAACACGAGAGGGTAGAAGCATTTGAGATGCGGTGTACTGAAATACCTTGAAGATTAGGTGGAGTGATATGATAAGGAATGTGGAGGTTGACGGCAGAATCGGAGAAGAAGGGAATGTATGTAAAACACTGACAACAAGAAGGAAATAATTCTAGGATATGTGTTAAGATATCAGGGAATAACGTCCGTGGTACTAGAGAAATATTTAGAACGTAAAAACAGTATAGGAAGATACTGATCGGAATACATCCCGTATATAATTCAGGATATAGGTTGCTAGGGCTACTCTGAGATGAAGACGTTGATACAGGAAAGGATTTCGTGGCAGGCAACGCCAAACCAGTCAAAAAACTGATGATGAAAGAAAAAGTGAATTACCACCATATCCGAAAAGCGACATTTGGGGGTTCTGTTTGTAGAGACACATTTGAGATGAGAAAAATTGGGCAATACTTTGATATGTGTATAAGTAATAATTTAAAAAATTAGATTTAAGATACTGATTTACTTCGAAATGAAGATAAAACCACGAATAAGATGAACTTTACCTACTTCATGTCGCAGGACTACAACCATGTATATGCACACTGGCACTCCTATCAGACAAATCGTACTGGCCCTGCGTAAACCAGAATCGTGGTCTCCACAAACTTAAACCAGCACTTTCAATGCTAAAATATTAAAATTACACTCAACAACATAAGATTCGTGATAGAAAACAAGTCACATGACGCGCCCAGAGAACAGCTCAGAACAGTAAACCAGTCGACTACACAGTTTCCGTCTTGGTCAATAAAATTCTTCTGCGTTTGTGACCGCATTGTCAAATATAAAATTGCGACGTTTCGGTGACTATTGCAAGACACCTTATTGCAATACACCGTGAGGTCACCGAAACGTCGGAATTTTATATTTGACAATGCGGTCACAAACGCAGAAGAATTTTATTGAGTGTGACAACGGCCGCGGGAGCCTCCGTTTACAGTTTCCGTCCTGACTTACATTCAGTCCTATTAATAATCTGCTAGCACCGTTGTATCCACAAAAGTGTTTCGTTTTGCGCGATGCCTTCTTCCGTTGGCTAGAACAACCACTACATATTACGTTTTCTGTAGAATGGTTGCGAGGAAATGTTCATCGGCTTCCAGACGATTCCTTGGCTCGCATTGTACATCGTTGTTTGCTGTTACTGTGTCAACGATGTAGAAACGTTTGTTGTACTGTCTTCGCAAAACTGCTATCGCATATACTGGAGTCAGTCATGACTTCATGATTAAAGTACTCCCACCATTACTATAATTCAGAAGTATTTACATTTCTCCAAGTAACTGGATTCTTCCTTTTCTGAAATATATTTAATACATTAAGATCTTGCTCTAGTGCTGCTAGAATATCACGAATATGGGTGGATATCGCTGATTTATCGAAGTTGTTATCACAGTGTGCTCACTACATCTTACTTTAGCATCCCTCCGCGTCTGACCTGTATCTTTATCGTCGAAGTGTGTGCACTTCATCTTGTACACGCCCGAACAATCGTCATACACGCCTGAACAATCGTCTTTCGTGATGAATTTTTATCCCGACAAGTTTTCCGCTTTCAAGGCAATTCTAATGTTAAACGGCTTCTGAATGTTAGCTGTTTGTCGTAAATTGCCGTCGTAGTGCGGTAACGCGACCGTGTTAATGTCAGTGACCTTTCGGATGAGACATCCGCGAGCTGAGGTGGATATTCCGGCGGTGGCAGGACCAAGAGGTTGCGTGTGTTCAACAGCGACAGCAGAATTTTAAAAAGTCGCAATATAAGGTAAAACTGCGACTCTTTGGTCCGACAGTTTTAAAGTCTTTTACGTTTTTAAACTTTTAACCTTTTTTAAAGACTCTTGTGTATTTTAGCAGGCGATGAGCTTCTGCTTTCGAAATGAGTCATTTGAAATGTTATCTTACATCCAAATTTATGAGGTTGAGCCAGATTTTAATATTTTATTTAACTATTGCGACCACTACACCACACCAAATGGAAAACTCCAAATAAGTTGCTGTATGTTTGGGCTGTGAATTCCAAGCTGGCTTCGACCCACGTCAGGCATCTTTATCTACGAAAGCCTGTCTCGAGACTATGTCTCGGAATTTCGGAGAAAACCCGAAAAATATTCTGGTCATACGTAAAGCACTCAGGCCACAGGACGAAATCAGTGCTTTCACTGTACGGTTACACTTGTGATCTATCTGATGACACCACCACTAAAGCAGAATTACTAAATACGGTTTTCCGAAACTTCTTTACCAAATAAGAAGAAGTAAATATTTCAGAACTCGGACGTAGAACAACTGCCAACATGTGTATCTTGGAAGTAGACATCTTCGGTGTAGCGGAGCAGCTTATATCACTTTATAAAAGGAAAGCCTCAGGTCCAGATTGCATACCAATCTGGTTCGTTTAAGAGTATATTCATACAACAGCTCCGAACTTGGCGTTAACACACAACAGTTCGCTCGTCGAAAGATCTGTGCGTAAAGACTGGAAAGTTGAAAAAGTCACACCAACACCCAAGAGAGGAAATACGAGTAATCCACGGAATTTCAGACACATACGACTAACGTCGATTGCAGTAGAATTTTGGGACGTATACTGTGCACTATAACGATATGTTTACATAATGTGTATACATAAACATACAGTTATAAATGTCCCCGTTCGTAGCCGCTAATTATAACAATATGTTACTTTTGTGCTGTAACATATAGCTATTATCAGCGGTGGAAACATATTTGCGAACGCCGACCATGTGCGGCTGTTTCTTGTTGGATCGTCTGATCAGTCGGAAGTTGCATTGCAGAGGAGAGTAAATGCCTATTCAAAATATAATTATTTTTGGATAGCTCAACATGAATTTCCTAAGGGACCGTAGTTTATCATGCATTTACCAGTAGAATATGGCGCGGAGAAAATATTTCGCCGCACGCAACTTCCGTCCGAACTCGACGAAAGAATTCGTGACTGTGAACTCTCTATTTGGCAGAAACATATAGAAAACTAAATAATTTCATGAAGAAGTGAGACATAGATTCTATATTAAATAAATAGTCCATACACCAGTTCCATTTAACTCTGAATTTATGGCAATTAATAGACGAACTTACACTGTAATGAAGGATTTAACATGGATGCCGTTTTGACTGGCACTTCTCTTAATGAAAACAATACCTTCGACGTTTTCACATACACGTCGCACAATAAATCTACTGCTAGGCACTTTTAGTATTACACATTCACTTTTCACTAAAACAATATTATTTTTAACGATAATATTACGGCGGCAAGACATGCGCGTCCGACACAAGAGACAAGAGAAGAATGAGTAAGTGTTCATCGAGAGTATCTCGTACCTCCAAAAAAAAAAATGTGTAAAAGTGTTCTTCTTCTGTCCGTTTTTTCGCGCCGCGGTTATCAAAGTCAATAACTCACTCATCTCTGACGGCGCTTCGACAATAAACAAGTTACGTCACAGGTCGTTCACCTTTTATATTCTCGCAACATTATTTGCTAACTGTAGCTGTTGCCGAGCGACTGCTCGATTAGTGAATGATTTAAAATGATAAGGCAATCACATAATGTTACAGCACGAACACTATAAATAAGCACGAAGAAAAATATTTACTGACAAATAGCAAGGATTCAAAAAATACTCTTCGTTTGAATCATAACTAGCTTTTTATTCGCACGAAATAATGAGTGCCATCGACAGGGGATGTGAAATTGATTCCATACCTTTAGATTTCCAGAAGGCTTTCGACACCGTTCCTCACAAGCGACTTCTAATCAAATGACGTACCTATGCAATATCGCCATAGTTGTGCGACCGGTTTCGTGAGTTTCTGTGAGAAAGGACACAGTTCCAAGCAATTAATGGATAGTCATCGATTTAAATAGAAGGGATATCTGGCGTGTTTTAGATCCAATTTGTTCCTGATTTACATAAACGGTTTAGGAGACGCCCAGAGCAGTCCTCTTAGATTGCCTACGGATGATGATGTCATTTTTAGTCTTTTAAAATCAATATCCGATATAAACCAATTTCCAAAATTATTTAGACAAGATATCTATATGGTCCGAAAAGTGGCAGTTGACTCTAAATAATGAAAAATGTGAAGTCATCCACATGAGTTCTAAAGGAAATCTGTTATACTTCGCTTTCACGATAGATCAAACAAATCTAAAGGCTATAAATTAAACTGAACACTTAGGGAATACAGTTACGAAAGGTATAAAAGTTGCCCTACCTCTCGTGTTCATCTGCGAGGTCTTCATTGGCATCCCCAATTTTAATTGCGGTTTTTTGCTCTCCGGGACAAAATACGTAGCTTTTGTATGCGTGAGAGATGGCGGTGTCATCAACACGGATAAAAATGGGCTGCAATCCGTTGAAACAAAGCAAAACGAGGATAGTGGAATGTAGTCGGGTGATGTTGAGGGTATTAGATTAGGAAATGAGACACTTAAAGTAGTAAAGGAGTTTTGCTATTTGGGGAGCAAAATAACTGATGATGGTCGAAGTAGAGAGGATATAAAATGTAGACTGGCAATGGCAAGGAAAGCATTTCTGAAGAAGAGAAATTTGTTAACATCGAGTATGGATTTAAGTGTCAGGAAGTCATTTCTGAAAGTATTTGTATGGAGTGTAGCCACGTATGGAAGAGAAACATGGACGGTAAATAGTTTGGACAAGAAGAGAATAGAAGCTTTCGAAATGTGGTGCTACAGAAGAATGCTGAAGATTAGATGGGTAGACCACGTAACTAATGAGGAAGTATTGAATAGGATTGGGGAGAAGAGAAGTTTGTGGCACAACTTGACCAGAAGAAGCGATCGGTTGGTAGGACATGTTCTGGGGCATCAAGGGATCACCAATTTAGTATTGGAGGTCAGCGTGGAGAGTAAAAATCGTAGGGGGAGACCAAGAGATGAATACACTAAGCAGATTCAGAAGGATGTAGGATGCAGTAGGTACTGGGAGATGAAGAAGCTTGCACAGGATGGAGAAGCATGGAGAGATGCATCAAACCAGTCTCAGGACTGAAGACCACAACAACTACAACAACAACAACATCCGTTGAAACATGATAGTAGCTCAGGAAATTTCCCAACAGATTAGGATCCCAAGAGTGTAGAAATTCGGTATTCTAACGTTCTGTTATGTCACATTAGTGTTTTATAGCAAACCAACGTGATTCTCCAGACCATAGCTCATTACGGCGTCCACATTATTGATGTAACTACCCACACAGATGGCGGCGAAATTGTAAGCGGTCCGAACAGGTCATTGGTTTGTTTATCGATGCAGTAACAACTACATTCAGTGTTACCCAGGAACTACGACGTGGATGTAGTAGTGTTTTGTTCACTTTGGGGTGCTTTTTAATGTGAGTCCACCTGCCTATAAACCAGGGGTGCTTGTCTTATTTGAGGCCCCTTCCGCCCACAGTCGGGGCGCAGACGCCTTCAATGACGACTCTACAAAAACTGAATATCATGCAATGATACTATTAAATAAACAGTCGCAGATGTAGTTCCTGTTCCTTGTGTTTCAATAAGATGGGTAATTTTACTACTAACAAAGTTTGTACGAACGAAATTTTTGAAAATGTGCTTCATTATGGCAAAAACAGCTTACAAAGCTATATATCAAAGACATTACCTCCTTCTACATAAATGTTTTTTTTTAAAAGCACAGTTGTTGGCTTTTAGAACTACTATAGTGCTCGGTTACGGTAATATACATTTTCGTCTCAATGAAAATTTGGTCACTCGCCATTTTGCCAGTCCCCTCCACACTGCAGCGACACTGAGTAGTCGCAGTTATCGCAACGTCTTTAGATTTCTGAAGGGCTTACCGATCCTTCGGCTCTCTCACCTTCTGAGTGGTGCTCGAGGAATTCGGAGAAAGACCGAGGCGTACTTGTAGGGCCAATTAGGGAAATGGGACTCAACTGGAGTGCGGTCCATTGCTTAGTAACCACCGAGAGGGACCGGAGCTGAGTGGGCCATTCTCGAGGAAAGTTTCCTCCACCTTTAAACAAAGCAAGAACAGCTACACGGACCACGACCTCTATAGGCTATTCATTAAAGCCCAAGCAGCTATTTAATTCAGAGGGCTGTGTTACAGACAGCTCTGTATACTCGCGACATCAGCTTCATGACATATATGGCATCAGTTACTCAGGGTAGTATTTCAAAGTGAGCTATTGGTAAACACCAGCATGTGAAATGCCAGAATCCGACAGATCATGGCACTGTGTTATTAAAAAGTTAGGTTAATTTCGAAACAATAGAAGTTTTCATGAAATGAGAAATTTTTTCCCAATCTGAATAACGGGGGAAAAAATACAGAAGTAAGGAGACACACAAGGCAGGATCAACGGTATGTCAGTTAAACATGGAAACCAATGTAGAAAGAACTCTCTGACACAGGGGAAAAGGAAGAATATTGAACCTTGGACACTTAAGTTTTGTGCTTCTGTAATAGAAGCAATTTTGTGCTACTGTGATACACTACTGGCCATTAAAATTGCTACACCAAAAAGAAATGCAAATGATAAACGAGCATTCATTAGACAAACACAAGAACTGACATTTTCACGCAATTTGGGGCATAGATCCAGAGAAATTTTTACCCATAAAAACAAACTCTGGCCGTACTAACGGCCTTCATACGAATGGGCATTGAGTCAAACAGAGCTAGGATGGCGTGTACAGGTACAGCTGCCCATGCAGCTTCAACACGATATCACAGTTCATCAAGAGTAGTGACTGGCATGTTGTGACGAGGCAGTTGCTCGGCCACCGTTGACCACACGTTTTCAGTTGGTGAGAGATCTGGAGAATGTGCTGGCCAGGGCAGCAGTCGAACATTCTCTGTGTTCAGAAAGCCCGGTACAGGACCTGCAACATGCAGACGTGCATTATCCTGCTAAAATGTAGGGTTTTGCAGGGATCGAATGAAGGGTAGACCCACGGGTCGTAACACATCTCAAATGTAAAGTGCACTGTTCAAAGTGCCGTCAATGCGAACAAGAGGTGACCGAGACGTGTAACCAATGGCACCCCATACCATCATGCCGGGTGATACACCAGTATGGCGATGACGAATACACGCTTCCAATGTCCGTTCACCGCGATGTCGCCAAACACGGATGCGACCATCATAATGCTGTAAACAGAGCCTGGATTCATCCGAAAAAATGACGTTTTGCCATTCGTGCAGCCAGGTTCGTCGATGACTACACCATCGCAGGCGAACCCGTCTGCGATGCAGCGTCAAGGCTAACCGCAGCCATGGCCTCCGAGCTGATAGTCCATGCTGCTGCAAACGTCGTCGAACTGTTCGTGCAGGTGGTTGTTGTCTTGTAAACGTTCCCATCTGTTGACTCAGGGATCGACACGAGGCTGCACGATCCATTACAGCCATGCGGTTAAGATTCCTGTCATCTCGACTGCTAGTGATACGAGGCCGTTGGAATCCAGCACAGCGTTCATATTACCGTCCTGAACCCGACGATTCCACATTCTGCTAACGGTCATTGGAACTCGACCAACGCGAGCAGCAATGTCGCGATACGATAAACCGCAATCGCGATAGGCTACAATCCGACCTTTATCAAAGTCGGAATCGTGATGGTACGCATTCCTTGTCATTACACGAGGCATCACAACAACGTTTCACCAGGCAACGCCAGTCAACTGCTGTTTGTGTATGAGTTATCGGTTGGAAACTTCCCTCATGTCAGCACGTTGTAGGTGCTGGCGCCGGCGCCAACCTTGTGTGAATGCTCTGAAAAGCTAATCATTGGCATAATACAGCATCTTCTTCCTGTCGGATAAATTTGACATCTTTGGCACGTCATCTTCGTAGTGGAGCAATTTTAATGGTCAGTAGTGTAGAAGTTTAGATTTTCTGATTCCCTTTTTAAGCGATATCATTATCATTGTCATCTGAAAACAAAAAATTACTCCAGAAAAGAAAAGTTTATGCAAATGCAAAAAAAAAAATCTTTCAGCGTACAACGTTCTCCTGTACATAAGAACATAAGAACAAATATTCTATTAAAATTTAAAACTGTTGCAATCGAGAAAATCTTATCAATACTGTGTTTAATATAATATCGGCTACGTTATATTTCTGTTACATAAGAATAATCGGGAGCCAAAGCAAATTACGTAGACGTTTTATGGAAAACATGTTAAAGCTTCAAATATTTTGAAATACTTTAGAAACTACACACAGAGCTTTTAATGTTCGGTTACAGTATTACTAGCGTCCTGCTTGCCGCAGTCAAGTCGTTTAAATATCTGGCGTAACGTTGTAACTTTTAAGGAAATGGAACGAGCATGTCAGAACTGGTGGTAGGGAAGGCGAATGGTCGACTTCGATTTTATGGGAAAGTTATAGGAAAGACTGGTTCCCCAGTAAAGGAGACCGCATACAGATCGCTGTTGCGACCAATTTCTGAGTACTGCTGGAGTGTTTGCTATACCTACCAGGTAGGATTGAAGAAAGTCATCGAAGCAATTCAGTGGCATAATGTTGTATTGGATAATGGTAGAGTCGAACAACACGTAAGTGTTACGGAGTTGCTTCGGGAACTCAAATAGAAATCCCTGACGGGAAGTCAAAGTTGTAAGTAGGCTGTTTATGTTTTCTTTATGTAAGTAGGCTGTTTATGTTTTCTTATTGGCAATGTTACGTAGCGCTCTGTACGAAAATCACTGGCTGTGCTGTGTGCAGTCTGTGGCTAGTTTGCATTGTTGTCTGCCATTGTAGTGTTGGGCAGCGGCAGCTGCATGTGAACAGCGCGTAGCGTTGCGCAGTTAGAGGTGAGCCGCCAGCAGTGGTGGATGTGAGGAGAGAGATGGCGGAGTTTTGAAATTACATATATTATGACTTGTGATGATATTAAGGTAAATACATTGTTTGTTCTCTATTAATATCGTTCATTTGCTAACTATCTCTATCAGTAGTTAGTGCCTTCCGTAGTTTGAATCTTTTATTTAGCTGGCAGTAGTGGCGCTCGCTGTATTGCAGTAGTTCGAGTAACGAAGATTTTTGTGAGGTAAGTGATTTCTGAAAGGTATAATTTAATGTTACTCAGGGCCATTCTTTTGCAGGGATCTTTGATAGTCAGATTGCGTTGCGCTAAAAATATTGTATGTCAGTTTAAGCACAGTCTTGTATAAATTGTGCTAAGGGGACGTTTCATATGTCGACCCTTAGCCTAGGATACCTCACTGGAATCTTCTGATTTTTTCTTGTAGTTTGTGTATTTAGTGTAGCTTTTGTTTATTGCTAGCGCGTAATTATAGAGAGAATTTCCTTGGTAGTTGTGGTTTTTCATTGTTGCACAGTAAAACAGTTGTGGCATGCATGTAGATTTGCACCAAGTATTTCGCAGCTGCAATTAACTAGATATTATTTTCAGTGCTATGTTAATGTGTTCTCTTGTTTTTGCTCTTCAAATTGCGTTTTTTTGTGTTGTCGTGTGAAATATTGTGACAATAATGGCGTGTGAAAAACGTAATACTAGGCTCCAAAGTAAACTGATAAATGACAGTGAAGATGAAAGCAGTGTGTTAGCGCCAACGAGTAATGAATTAACTAATGTTCAAAGTAGTAATTTGGTAATTGTACATAGGGAAATGGAGCGGGCTGCAAACAATGGTGTAGACAGTGAAACGGGTAGTGACAGGACACAATCTTGCAAATACTGTAGATTCAGGTTTTGCGTCCTCACCCTTTTCTCAAATAAGTCAAGACACATTTTCTGCTATTCAAACTGCGAATATTGCCGGTTCAAATGCGTTGCCGAATAGCACTGAGGAACATGTTTCAGACACCAGTGCACTGTTATTACAGTTAATGCAACAAATGGGACAAAGGCTACAAAAGTTAGACACAACGCTTGAACAAAATCAGAAACAAATGGGACAAAATCTTCAAAAGTTAGACACAATGGAACAATACCAGAGACAAACACAGCACAGCCAGTGATTTTCGTACAGAGCGCTACGTAACGTTGCCAATAAGAAAACATAAACAGCCTACTTACAGAAAGAAAACATAAACAGCCTACTTACAAAGTGTCCATTACAGAAACACAGTTGAGAAAATATAGAGAACCAACAATTGAAGCTGACTGCCGAAAGATTCTACTTCCGCCAACATACACTGCGCGGAGGGACCACTAAAACAAAATTCAAGAAATCGTGGCTCATTCAAAGACATAAATACAGTCGTTTCTCACTCGAACTGTTTGCGAGTGGAACAGGGAAAGAAATGCTTAGTAGTGTCACAGAGTACCCTCCGCCATGTACCGTACTGTGGGTTGCGGAGCGTCTATGTAAGTGTAGATGTCAATGTAACAGAAACTGCTATTTTCAAGACACCTACAGTTGTTTAAATTTGTAAAGAATCTTAGTTCTTTTCCTAATATGACATGTTCGTTGACAGACAATTTTCTTCCGTTTCAAGGTACAAGTAATTTCATTACCGACGAGCAGGGGCTTAAACGATCACACGTTATAAAAATAGTTTTAAAAAGTATAGAAATTTATTGTCTAAACTATTCAGTACATGAAGAATTTACAATATCTTCCAAAGAGCTTTAATACACACATACAAAAAGTTTTGCATCACCACGGCTACGAGTGTTCCGGAACCTGTACAGAAAAATGCGACAGTGATCAACATAAACGTCCTTTCTATCCGTTTTCGTGCACATTAAAACCACACGTTACACGTTGTACCACACTGTACACACAAATACCTCCAACACACAGTAACACGTCTTCTGGTATTGATGCACGCCTGTATTCCTCATGGCATACTATCCACAAGTTCATCAAGGCACTGTTGGTCCAGATTGTCCTTCTCCTCAACGGCGATTCGGCGTAGATCCCTCAGAGTGGTTGTAGGGTCACGTCATCCAGAAACAGCCCTTTCCAGTCTATCCCAGGCATGTTCGATAGGGTTCATGTCTCGACAACACGCTGGCCACTTTAGTCGAGCGATGTCGTTATCCTGAAGGAAGTCATTCACAAGGTAAACGATGGGAGCGTGAATTGTCGTCCATGAAGACGAATGCCTTGCCAATACGCTACCGATATGGTTGCACAATTGCTCGGAGGGTGGCATTCACGTATCATACAGCCGTTATGGCGCCTTCCATGAGCACCAACGGCTTACGTCGGCCCCATATAATGCCACTCCAAACAGCAGGGAACCTCCAGCTGTTGCAATCACTGGACAGTGCGTCTAATGCGTTCAGCCTGACCTGGTAGCCTCCAAACACGTCTTCGACGATTGTCTGGTTAAAGGCGTATGCGACACTCATCGGTGAAGAAAGAGTGATGCCAATCCTGAGTGGTCAATTCATCATGGTGTTGGGCCCACCTGTACCGAGGTTGCAAAGATGGACATCGGGAGTGAAGTTGCGCATCAGGCAGCCTATTTCGCACAGTTTCTGTTGTAACACGACTTGCTGTGACTGCACGAAAAGCATCATTCAACAAAGTGTTGTTGCTGTCAGGGTTCCTCCGAGCCATAATCCGTAGGTAGCGGTCATCCACTTGGGCGGCCTGAGCGAGGTATCTCATCGACAGCTCCTGTCTCTCTGTGTCTCCTCCATGTCCGAACAACATCGCTTTGGTTCACTCCGAGACGCCTGGACACTTCCATTGTTAAGAGCCCTTCCTGTCACATATGCGGACCCGATCGGTCCACGGCATTGACCGTCTAGGCATGGATGAACTACGGGGAACGCGAGCCGTGTACCTCCTTCCCGGCGGAATGAGTGGAATTGATCATCCGGCGGACCCCCTCCGTCTGATAGGCGCTGCTAATGCATGGTTGTATACATCTTTGGGCGGATTTAGTGACACATCTCTGAACACTCAAAGGGACTGTGTCCGTGATGCAACATCCACAGTCAACATCTATCTTCAGGAGTTCCGGGAACCGGGTCGACGCAAAACTATTTTGATGTGTGTATTATACAGTATTTAAATGTGTAGAACAGAAAATATTTACAAATTCTGCATAAAGGACAACGTCAAGTCTAACAAAAACAAAAACAGCAGTAACGCCGAAACAGCTATTGGCGAACGCTAGTGTGCAATCCTTGATCTGACTTCAGAACCGGTCACTAGACTGAAACACCGACCGGAAAACGTTATGTTTTTGTACGTCCATTTTTCTGAGACGGTCGCGGGACTCGGCTGTTCGATACAGGATGGCAAATCAGTACGTTTCAGGCGTCTAGTTTCCAAACTTATTTTATTTGACTACCAGTTTCGGCGATTTATTACGTCATCAGCATTATGGTTTCATAGTCACAATATCATCAACATTTGCATCTACATCCTCGTTATACTCCCCAAGTCATCCGACGGCGTGTGACGGAGGATACTTTTCGAACCACTAAACCATCTGCCCTCCCAGTTCCCCTAGCGAATGGCGCGTGGGAAAATGTCTCACTCGCAACTTCTACAGTAAACCTCTCCGTGACGTGCAACACTTGTCATGTACGGTCTACCACTGGAGTTTGTTCAACATCTCTGTAACGCCCTCGCACCGACTGCACCAACAACTCGCGATACACGCTGCTCTTCGTAGGATCTTCTCTATCTCTTCCATCAGTCCTGCCTGGTGAGCATCCAAGATTGATAAAAATTTCTCAAGAACCTGTCGAAGAAGTGCTTCCTAAGCCACTTGTTTCATGGATGAGCGACATTTCCCGAAAATTCTTCATATGAATCTCAATCTGGCATCTGCTATTTGTTTTATGTGGTCATTACACTTAACATCTCTCCGGACAGTTACTCCAAGATATTTTACGGTAGATGCGGTTTCCAGGAATTTGTCATGAATGCTTAATTGTAGAGGAGTGCATTTCTTTTCCCACGCACGCGCAGTATGTTACATTTATTTAAGATCATGGTCATCTACCAGAGCCTGTACCATTCACCAGTTCTCTACCGGACATTCTGCAAATAGATATTGTCTTCTGACGTTGCTCCTTTCTTATAGACAACCACAGTATTTGCAAATTGTCTTAAAGAACATCCAACGTTTTCTACTAGATCATTTGTATACATTGTAAACAGTAAGAGTCCTGTAACAATTCTTTGGGGTACTCCGGAAATTACATCTCTATCTGTCGATTGTTTTCCGTTACGGCGATATGTTGCAAGTAAGTCTTGACTCCAGTAACAGAGCTGGCCTTGTTTTGGGTTGGCAGGAGAGCTAACACCGTGATATTAGAGGAAGCCAAAAGGCACGCGTTTCAGCTCACGCAGGCTGGTGTGAGGTCTGGAACAGGTCAAGGAAATTAGAATTTAGAAAAACGGACGTAGCTGGTGGAATACTTAACTTTAATCCATAAATGATGAGTGTCGCTCTTGACTGTTCATTACTCATAATATCAATAGTAACTGGTAATGGCGCCTTGCTAGGTCGTAGCAAATGACGTAGCTGAAGGCTATGCTAACTATCGTCTCGGCAAATGAGAGCGTATTTTGTCAGTGAACCATCGCTAGCAAAGTCGGTTGTACAACTGGGGCGAGTGCTAGGAAGTCTCTCTAGACCTGCCGTGTGGCGGCGCTCAGTCTGCAATCACTGATAGTGGCGACACGCGGGTCCGACGTATACTAACGGACCGCGGCCGATTTAAAAGCTACCACCTAGCAAGTGTGGTGTCTGGTGGTGACACCACAGGCCTGATGCTCGATAAAATTTGAATAAACGGCAGTGTGGGAGTTGTCACCTTCCTGAAGTCAAGGAACATGGCACCAGAATGAGCGCCATTGTGTACGGTGCTGTGGATCTCATGAAGTAACAGACTGAGCTCAGTTCCACAAGATCCGCGTTTGCAGAATTCATGTTAATTTTTATTGAGGATATTTTCATTGTCCAAAAACGTCATAATTATTGATCATAAAACATATTCCATAATTCTGTAATAGATTTACGTCAACAATGCAGACCTGTGGTTATCTGCATCTGTCCAACGGCCCTTCTTAAAAACGGGAACTACCTGCGCTTTCTTCAGTCAGTAGATACCCTTCGATGCTCCAGCGATCTACATCAGACTGCTGTAGGAGGGGAGCAAGTTCTTTCGCATCATCTTCGTAGAATCGTTTAGTTATTTCATCTGGTTCTGATGGCTTCCCACTGCTAAACACCTGTAATTGCTTTTCTATTCCGCGATCCGTTATCTCAGCATCTGCTATTTCGAATTTCGTAGGACGTTAGGGGTAATACTGAAGTCGGCAGTGAAACGATTTCGGAAGACCGAACTCAGTATTATGCCTTCTCTCTATTACGTTTCGTTTCGGTGCCAATAACGTCAATGAGTAGAGGATTTCGAATCGCATTTTATTTTACGTAAGATCATAATTTCAGAAGGTTTTTACTCAGATCGGTTGAATCACTGTACTCTTCTGTCACTGCTCTCCTTACGTCATTTTAGCTTCGTTTAGCTTTTGGCAGTCAAGTACATTTTGACATCTCTGGAACCTGTGAGGAAGCTCTCTTTGTTTAGGTAGCAGTTTTCTAAAACGTCTATTAAATCAAGATCGGTCTCCCCAAAACTTTAAACTACAGTACTCTGCCCTACTCATTACTGTTTTAATTGCTCATGAAAATATCAGACAAGAAGTAAGTCACCTTTTGCAGATACCACTCTATTAACGTGTAAAACACTATTTCCTCTTGAAAATCACTTCGGCCATGAACGGAGAGCAAAGGTTTCCTTAGACATGACTTATTCAGTTGAAGTCAGTCGTTAATGGTTAGGTGCATCAGATCTACCAAGTTTTGAGGATGTTGACGGCTACGTTTCATACACTGTTCCACCCAGTTCCAGACATGTTATGTGGATCAGTGGAGGCAAGACAGGTTGAGTGAATGTACGTCAAACCAGGAACGTGTAGCTCTTAGAACACGACAGCATCGGAGTTCCTTTCGCAGCAGACGCTCAGAAACTGTGACGTAGCTGCGTTACAAGGCAGCAGAAAATGCAGTCTGGTTTGAAAACTGCCATCACCGACACGGCGTAATAATCATTGCCTGCCCCTTTCGTTCTGGATCTTTTCCACGACAACAGCACATGATTCACGATTGCTTGTAACATGTCTACATCTACATTTATACTCCGCAAGCCACCCAACGGTGTGTGGCGGAGGGCACTTTACGTGCGACTGTTATTACCTCCCTTTCCCGTTTCAGTCGCGTATGGTTCGCGGGAAGAACGACTGTCTGAAAGCCTCTGTGCGCGCTCTAATCTCTCTACTTTTACATTCGTGATCTCCTCGGGAGGTATAAGTAGGGGGAAGCAATATATTCGATACCTCATCCAGAAACGCACCCTCTCGAAACCTGGCGAGCTAGCTACACCGCGATGCAGAGCGCCTCTCTTGCAGAGTCTGCCACTTGAGTTTGTTAAACATCTCCGTAACGCTATCACGGTTACCAAATAACCCTGTGACGAAACGCGCCGCTCTTCTTTGGATCTTCTCTATCTCCTCCGTCAACCCGATCTGGTACGGATCCCACACTGATGAGCAATACTCAAGTATAGGTCGAACGAGTGTTTTGTAAGCCACCTCCTTTGTTGATGGACTACATTTTCTAAGGACTCTCCCAATGAATCTCAACCTGGTACCCGCCTTGCCAACAATTAATTTTATATGATCATTCCACTTCAAATCGTTCCGCACGCATACTCCCAGATATTTTACAGAAGTAACTGCTACCAGTGTTTGTTCCGCTATAATATAATCATGCAATAAAGGATCCTTCTTTCTATGTATTCGCAATACATTACATTTGTCTATGTTAAGGGTCAGTTGCCACTCCCTGCACCAAGTGCCTATCCGCTGCAGATCTTCCTGCATTTCGCTAAAATTTTCTAATGCTGCAACTTCTCTGTATACTACAGCATCATCCGCGAAAAGCCGCATGGATCTTCCGACACTATCTACTAGGTCATTTATATATATTGTGAAAAGCAATGGTCCCATAACACTCCCCTGTGGACAGTCTGCTTTGATCCATCAATAAATCGGGCTGCTTGATTCACGGTCTCATCATGGTGACTTTCAAAAACAATAACTTCTTTCTTTCATTGCTTGCCGGCCGGGGTGGCCTAGCGGTTAAAGGCTCTACAGTCTGGAACCACGCGACCGCTACGGTCGCTGGTTGGAATCCTGCCTCGGGCATGGATGTGTGTGATGTCCTTAGGTTAGTTAGGTTTAAGTAGTTCTAAGTTCTAGGGGACTATTGACCTCAGATGTTAAGTCCCATAGTGCTCAGAGCCATTTTTCTTTCATTGTTTCAGGTCTCCAAGTCGACCCACTTTACAGCATTGATTCGAATCCCCTGGCACATAAAGACCTCTCCACTGCTATCACTTCTGTCAGTTATGGACATAAAAGTATGGTACAGTTTGTAGGAACTCCTCCCCCCCCCCCCCCCCCGAAACCCATCTATCTTATAAATGTCTCATTTTAGCCAGTGAGTCCGTAGAGGCGTACAGTGTGACTCGCCACGCTTTTCCATCCGAGGTTTGCCGAGATTAAGAGAATCCGTCCTTGGACTATCTTAGTGAGTCGTTGAGTACAACTCCTTCTACCTGTTTTCCGACACGCTCTCGTCGTTTATGTCCCTGACAGAAGCAGTATCAGCTCCATCGGCTTCTCCGTAGAGCGCAATTCTACTTCCTGTGATCCTAAGTCATGAAACAGCAAGCTATATTAATCGGAATAACATTTAGAACGGATGCCGCTTTGATTTACTTATGTACTAAAGACCATACACTGGTAATATCGACACAATTAATAATATTTAATTGAAGACTACCTGTTTGCTGAGAGCACAGAACTAGATCGGAAGGCATCCTTTTGGAGATTGGCAACAATGGCGACCAGCTTGTACGTCTGTGGTACTTCATAGCCGTACGCACATGTTAGTTGCTTTAAACATTACTCATTTGTTTAATAAGTTGGTAGTTTTTGGGCTTTGTAATAGTGTTGCAGGTAGTACTCAGGCTTCTCCTGATATCTTTTTTTTTTATAAAAAGTAACTTTTTGTTATCAAATATTCATAAAGCAAGATTACTTATTTCGCCCCAGAATAACTGTGCTCGCTGCTGACGTAACGGACGTTCACACCTCTAGCCACAGCGCCTTCCACTGCCAGCGCAATATGGTCCACAGACTACTTCAGCCAGCGTGTGAACTGAAATCTCAGTCCCGACTGTGTGCGTTCTGCAGTACCACTTTACTCACTGAATACTACATGATATCTGCAGACGCGATACAAATTTGTATAAGAAATTTCTACACGCTCTACAACGTTCCAAAGCGACCAGTTTGCTCTTCACATCGGGGGTCACTAATCTCATGAGTTTATGAGAATGGAGTGAGAAATGTCGAGACTTCCTGTTGTATGCAATGGTGACCCAAACCCTTGCACCATTCATAGTCAGCAACTATGTGGCTCAACAATGTAAGCTGCCTGAATGGGGTCAGCATGGTTGGGTCTAACACATAACGCCCATTGCTCTGGATCTTGTCGAAGTGGTAATCGCCAAAACGAAAGAAGGCACATTGGTTTCAACGTCCTGTCGACGTCGAGATCGACAGAGCGAAAACTCAGATTTTCTGAAGAATGGTGAAGGAAACCAACCATGCCCTTTCAAAGGAACCATCCCGGCATTCACCTGGAGCGATTTAGGGATAACACTGATGACCTAGCCTGCCGCGGTGTCCGAGCGGTTCTATGCGCTTCAGTCTGGAACCGAGCGACTGCTACGGTCGCAGGTTCGAATCCTGCCTCGGGCATGGATGTGTATGATGTCCTTAGTTTAGTTAGGTTTAAGTAGTTCTATGTTCTAGGGGACTGATGACCTCAGATGTTGAGTCCAATAGTGCTCAGAGCCATTTGAACTATTTTTGAACTTATAACCTAAACTGGATGGCTGAGGTGGATTTGAACCCTCGTCCCCCCGAATTCGAGACCAGTGTGGTAACCATTGCACCACCTCATTCGGTGGGGATCGTCAGAAACGCCGCATTTTGCTTCATAAACAGTGGTCACATGCCCATTGTACTGCGAGAGTTTGCTAGTTCTGTGCAGTGAATGCCGTGAGATTGGCATGCGTGCATATAGTACTTCCATAAGCAGACGCTGTCAAATCGTCTACGAAGACTGGTCTACACTCCACTAAGTGCTCTAGAGTTTTGCGAATACTACGGACAGAGCAGTACTGTGAGTATTAAATACAGTTTCACAAAAACTTTCTAGAATCTTTTTTAATGATCTCCATAACATGGCCGCCAACGGGAAGGGAATTTTGTCAAATCAACACAGACATGACTACTATGCATTTTACACTTAGTTTCTGGAAGGGGGATAGACTACTTGTCTATCGTTCCACTGCCGAACAGGGAAAGAACGATCACTTACATCTTTCCATGCGATCTATGGCTTCTCGTATTTCATTACGATTATCATATCGACCTATGTAGATCGACGTTAATAAAATATAAGCGCATTTTGTGTAATGATCTCGCCACAATGAAAAGCGCTGTAGTTTTAATGATGGTAATCCGGACTCGCGTATCATGTCCGTGATTAGTATATCTCTTATTCCGCAAATAATACAAAACGAGCTGCCCGTCTTTGAATTTTTCCAATTGCCTCCGTCATTGTTATCTGCTGAGGATTCCACACTCCGAATCAATATTCCAGATGAGGTAGGACAAGCATTGTACAGGCTGTGTCTTTGGTAGGTATTTTGCATCTTCTAAGTGTTCTTCCAATAGAACTCAGTCCTTGATTCGCCTTCCCCATAAAGTTTTCAATATCTTCGCCTCGTTCCAATTTAAGTTATTCGTTATTGGAATGACTAGGCATGTAATTGAACTAACAGTCTTTAGATACGTGTAATGTACCGTACACCCGAAATTTACGAATTCCTTTTATTAGTTAACTGGATGACCTCACGCTTTTCACAATTTGGAGTTAATTGCCAGCTTTCAGATCATACACGTATCTTGTCTAAACTGCTTTTGATCTTCATATCACTTTATTAGATGGTAGATGACTGCACTGTCTGCTGACAATCTAAGAGAGCTGCTTAGATTTCCTCCGAATTGGAATCAGCAGAGGGTTATAACACTTTCTTGGGCAACACCAGAGGAACTCTAGATATCACTTGTATTTTACTCGATGAATTTCCTTCCGTTATTACAAACTGTGGCCTTTCTGACAGGAAATCACAGTCCAGGTGCACAGCTGAGATGATACTCCACAGATATGCAATTTCATTAGAAGTCGCTTGAGGAACATTGTCAAAAGCTTGTATATGGTGGGGCCTACAGCATATATTATATCATAGTAGAATATAATGCACAAGACTCGGGAAACAATGTGCTGGTTAATATTTTATTTTAGTACCAATATACAAGCTTACTTCGGCTTTATTGCCGTCAAACTTGAATTTCGGCAGCTGTCAGATAGTAAAATACATGTTTTATGTGCAACAGCAAATTATCGAACCATTTTAAAACGTTGCTGAAAATAATATTACAGCCAACAATTGTAGACAGCAATAATTGTTAACTCAAAGTTGACGTATGTCCATTTAGAATGGCGGGACTGTACTGATGAAAGAATAAAGGCGAAATAAGCTTATATACCAAATAAATTATCAATCAGCATATTGCTCTCCAGTTCTCTGCATAATGTTCTCAAAGACCTTCTGGAGATCTAGAAATATCGAATCAATCTAAAACCTCCTATCGGTGGTAGTCATTACTTCGTGAGACTAAAGAGTTCATTATGTTCCATAAGAAAAATGTTTTTGAACCCGTGCTATACGTCAATAGATCCTTTTCATCGAGGCAATTCATAACGTTCGAACATAGCGTATGTACCAAAATTCCACTGCAGATGGACGTCTATGATACTGGTTCATATTTCAGCGGATTTCTCCTATTTCATTTCTTGATTACTGATGTGACATATGGAACATTCGAGATTTGACGTACCGATCTTTGGCTGAGCGAGCAGTTTTTATGACTACTAACTATGGAGCTATTGCATTAGCATCCTCTTATAGGGACCTAATTAGTATGCAGTCTGTGCCGGAAGGTTTGCACTTACTGATGTAAGTGGCTTCACTACATCGAGCATATTGACTTCTACGTTTCTCACGTTTCCAGCTGTTCTTTACTCGGATTCTAGAATATTTATTTCGTCTTTTTTGGTAAAGGAATTTCAGAAGACAGTGCTTAGTATCTCCGATTTAGTGGCACTTTCAGCCGGAGTGTTACCATTGTTATGCGCACAGTGCAGGTATTGATTGTGTCTTGCCACTGGCGTAACTTACATAACGGAGTTTCGACTTGGGAACAACTAAAAGCGTTTTGCATTGAATTCCGCATTAAGTTTCGAGTTATAGTATAATGTCGTCAATCGTGGACATTTTGTGTACTTTGAAATTTGACATTATTTGCTTCTGCAACAGTGTTCTAATTTGTTTTGTGCACCATGAGGGATCATATGCGATTTTCTTTTGTGACTGCAGAATTTCCCAATAATCGTTAGTGTGGAAATATCAATAGTCTGGTGTTACAGCACAACCGCGTTCGTATAACTGTTCCACAAATTTTTCAATCTCTACACTGAGTAAGCTGTGAAGGAAATCAAGGAGCAATTTGGAAAGGCTATTGCGGTTCTTGTAGAAAAATTTAAATCTATGACTTTCCTCTCTAATATTCATATTCTGTCAGGTACGGCAAATTATTTGCAGAAGCAGGGAACGGAATAGATATTATCTTGAAAAAAGATTCAACACATAGTACGCGAAAGAACTTGCCCCCCTTCTGACAGCCGTGTACCTTAAGTCTCTAGAGGAACGAAAGATTCTAAATGATTGGAAAAGAGCACAGGTAGTTCCTGTTTTCCAGAAGGGTCGTCGAGCAGATGCGCAAAACTATAGACCTGTATCCCTGACATCGATTTGTTGCAGAATTTTAGAACATGATTGTGGCTCGCGTATCATGTCATTTCTGGAAACCCAGAATCTACTGTGTAGGAATCAACATGGATTCGGGAAACAGAGGTCGTGTGAGACCCAACTCGCTTTATTTGTTCATGAGACCCAGAAAATATTAAATACAGGCTCCTTGGTAGACGCCACTTCCATTGAATTCTGGAAGGCGTTCGATACAGTTCCGCACTGTCACCTGATGAACAAAGTAAGAGCCTACGGAATATCAGACCAGCTGTGTGGCTGGATTGAAGATTTTTTATCAAACAGAACACAGCATGTTCTTCTCAATCGATAGACGTCTACAGACGTTTCAGTAACCTCTGGCGAGCCTCAGGGGAGTATTATGGGACCATTGCTTTTCACAATATACACTCCTGGAAATTGAAATGAGAACACCGTGAATTCATTGTCCCAGGAAGGGGAAATTTTATTGACACATTCCTGGGGTCAGATAAATCACATGATCACACTGACAGAACCACAGGCACATAGACACAGGCAACAGAGCATGCACAATGTCGGCACTAGTACAGTTTAAATCCACCTTTCGCAGCAATGCAGGCTGCTATTCTCCCATGGAGACGATCGTAGAGATGCTGGATGTAGTCCTGTGGAACGGCTTGCCATGCCATTTCCACCTGGCGCCTCAGTTGGACCAGCGTTCGTGCTGGACGTGCAGACCGCGTGAGACGACGCTTCATCCAGTCCCAAACATGCTCAATGGGGGACAGATCCGGAGATCTTGCTGGCCAGGGTAGTTGACTTACACCTTCTAGAGCACGTTGGGTGGCACGGTATACATGCGGACGTGCATTGTCCTGTTGGAACAGCAAGTTCCCTTGCCGGTCTAGGAATGGTAGAACGATGGGTTCGATGACGGTTTGGATGTACCGCGCACTATTCAGTGTCCCCTAACGATCACCAGTGGTGTACGGCCAGTGTAGGAGATCGCTCCCCACACCATGATGCCGGGTGTTGGCCCTGTGTGCCTCGGTCGTATGCAGTCCTGATTGTGGCGCTCACCTGCACGGCGCCAAACACGCATACGACCATCATTGGCACCAAGGCAGAAGCGACTCTCATCGCTGAAGACGACACGTCTCCATTCGTCCCTCCATTCACGCCTGTCGCGACACCACTGGAGGCGGGCTGCACGATGTTGGGGCGTGAGCGGAAGACGGCCTAACGGTGTGCGGGACCGTAGCCCAGCTTCATGGAGACGGTTGCGAATGGTCCTCGCCGATACCCCAGGAGCAACAGTGTGCTGGGAAGTGGCGGTGCGGTCCCCTACGGCACTGCGTAGGATCCTACGGTCTTGGCGTGCATCCGTGCGTCGCTGCGGTCCGGTCCCAGGTCGACGGGCACGTTCACCTTCCGCCGACCACTGGCGACAACATCGATGTACTGTGGAGACCTCACGCCCCACGTGTTGAGCAATTCGGCGGTACGTCCACCCGGCCTCCCGCATGCCCACTATACGCCCTCGCTCAAAGTCCGTCAACTACACATACGGTTCACGTTCACGCTGTCGCGGCATGCTACCAGTGTTAAAGACTGCGATGGAGCTCCGTATGCCACGGCAAACTGGCTGACACTGACGGCGGCGGTGCACAAATGCTGCGCAGCTAGCGCCATTCGACGGCCAACACCGCGGTTCCTGGTGTGTCCGCTGTGCCGTGCGTGTGATCATTGCTTGTACAGCCCTCTCGCAGTGTCCGTAGCAAGTATGGTGGGTCTGACACACCGGTGTCAATGTGTTCTTTTTTCCATTTCCAGGAGTGTATATATATAAATGACCTAGTAGATAGTGTCGGAAGTTCCATGCGGCTTTTCGCGGATAATGCTGTAGTATACAGAGAAGTTGCATCATTAGAAAACTGCAGCGAAATGCAGGAAGATCTGCAGCGAATGGGCACTTGGTGCAGGGAGTGGCAACTGACCCTTAACATAGACAAATGTAATGTATTGCGAATACATAGAAAGGGTGATCCTTTATTGTATGATTATATGATAGCGGAACAAACACTGGTAGCAGTTACATGTGTAAAATATCAAGGAGTACGCGTACGGAACGATTTGAAGTGGAATGATCATATAAAATAAATTGTTGGTAAAGCAGGTGCCAGGTTGAGATTCATTGGGAGAGTCCTTAGAATATTTAGTCCATTATCAAAGGAGGTGGCTTACAAAACACTCGTTCGACCTATACTTGAGTATTGTTCTTCAGTGTGGGATCCGTACCAGGTCAGGTTGACAGAGGTGATAAAAAGATCCAAAGAAGAGCGTTGCGTTTCGTCACAGGGTTATGTGGTAAGCGTGGATAGCTCCAGTGGCAGACTCTGCAAGAGAGGCGCTCTGCATCGCGGTGTAGCTTGCTGTCCAGATTTCGAGAGGGTGCGTTTCTGGATAAGGTATCGAATACGTTGCTTCCCCCAACTTAAACCTCCCGAGGAGATAATGGATGTAAAATTAGAGAACTTCGAACGCGCGTGGAGGCTTTCCGGCAGTCGTTCTTCCCGCAAACCAGACGCGACTGGAACAAGAAAGGGATGTAATGACAGTGGCACGTAAAGTGCCCTCCGCCACACACCGTTGGGTGGCTTGCGGAGTATAAATGTAGATGTAGATGTAGTAAAAGTAAAACAGCGATAATGCAGTGTCGTCGAATTAAATCAGGCATAAGAGAATTTGATTAGTAAATGAGGCACTTAATTAGATGAGTATTGTTATTTAGGAACGTAAATTCAGACTATTGCGAAAGTAAAGGGGATATGTATGTAAACTGCCGATAGGGAGAAAAGCATTACTGAAAAAGATACATTTGCTAATAGGTAATAAATTTGTGTTAGGAAACCTTTCCGGAAGTTATTTGTGTATGTGGAGTTTAGCCTCGCGTGGAAGTGAGAAGTGGACGACAGGTAGTACAGACAAGTCGAGAACAGAAGCTTTTCAAACGTCGTGCTGAATGTTAGATGGATAGCCCGAATAACTATTGGGAAGATTCTGAAACGAACTGGAGTAAAGAGAAATTTATGGCACAACTAGATTAAAAGAAGACATCAGTCAATAGCATAAAGCCTGAGGCAACAAACAGTCTTCAACTTGGTACTGGAGGGAAGCGTGGGGAGCAAAAATTGCGTAGCGAAACCAAGGCCAGTATAAAGACAGTAGGTTCACTTGCCTCTAGGTTGCAATAGTTACGCTGAGTTGAAGAGCCTTGCACAGCAGAGCTCCATCAAGACCACAGCAGCCACACCACACTCTTAGTTTGTAATCGACTGCTCAAGTGAAAATAGGTAATAAACAGCCAAAGGGCAGTATTTTTGAGACTTATGAAGCAACATGAAACTAATGCGACGATGTGTCCGCATAATAAGAAGAAAGTAATCATCAAAATAAATTAAACGTCTCCGTAGAGACTTTCCATAAGGCTATTGCCTCCTGTGATCTTGTGTACCTATATCTGTAGGGTTAGTTCATCAACTACCCCGGGAGGACTAAAAAGTAGATATGAGACAAATTTTTTGTCTTCGTGACATGAATACAAGCAACCTGTGTCTGTTTGTATCACAGTTCAACTGATTATGTTCCACATTATATGTTCAAACCTGTTTCCGAACATCTGCATATCTTGTCCCTCCTTTATTTTACTGTCTGTGTGTCTGAATGTGCACGAGTGAGTATTTGTACATATACAGCGCGTTTCCAAGAGAGCGTGCAAAAATGTAACAGGATGTGGACAACGCTCCACTGAACAATGTGAGGTATGGAACCTGGACTTTGAGCAGCTAGCTTAAGGAGCTACTAAGGATAAAATTACATTACTGTGTACTTTTTTATTTACATTAGTTAACAGAAAATGCCTTCATTGACACAATGTACGTACCATTTGTACTGTATCTTACAAAATGTGCCGAAAATTATGGAAATTAACTTCAATGCAAGCATGACATTGGGGAGAAACATTCAGCCTAACAAATATTCCCGATGTGTTTCGAATCAATATCGCCGGATCACATCACAGACAGCTACAATTCTGGTAATAAATTCCAGGGGAATCAGGTCAGGTGACCGCACAGGGCATGGAATAAGACCTCCACTTCCAATCCAGAGACCAGGAAATACTCTAGCGGTACTGCTCCATCATATTATACTGTACGTCTTTGAACAGCGCTGAGTAATGAATGGGTGTGTCGTTGATTCATAGCACGTTCTGTCATGGGGCAATGTAAATTCGATACAACAAGTTTACCTTATGGATAAGTAATTTAAAGAAAACCTGCATCATCACTTCCTTGCTTCCTTGAAGGAAATAAAGAATGTACATATAAATAAAAAGCATAGTACGTGTAAACTTGTACGCATGTTAATTGTAAACAATCTCGAAAACAGTAATAATAGACAAAGCTGTAGACAAGTTTACTTCCATATCTCCCTAAGCTGGCTTCTCTGATCCCAGGTTCCCTACGTCAAATTGTTCAGTGGAGCATTCTGTATGTCCTGTTACATTTTTGCACCTTCCTACGGATTGTAGGATAATAGCAGTTGCATGGAGTGTCGTTTGTGTTCGGAGCAAAACAGGAGTTATTGTCCTCTGCTTTGAGTGCAAGATGACCAGCCTAGAGCTCCTCTTATCTATACATAGAGGTCTAACCTAGATGCACGGATTTGCCCCTCTGGTCTGCTCCATGTGTAATCCAAGGTAGCTGGGAGCTTTGTACTAAACGGCACCTTCGATTGGTAGCCGGTGAGTACGGTCAAAGGATTAAATATGACTACTGCTGCGTTAGAACATGATGTTAAGAGCGTTTGGGAGCTACTAAAGAATGCGTTGAAAATATTTAACTTAGCTGAAGCTGAAGCTCCGTGTATATTTTTCAGTTAGTTTTTAGATTTTGGAGTGAAATATGTTTGTTTCGGTGTACGTCAGTCAGTGAAACCTCTCTTGTGCCTTTGAAACAGCGGATTGGAATTACCACCAGTAGGGGTGTTTAATGTGAGCCAGTACTCAAAATATCGTTTGAATGTGGTGTAATAACTCTACATTGGTTCGTGCTTTTATGTTTCTGATTTTCAGTATTTTTGTGTATTATTTCTGTGTCTTCTCGTTACTTGAGTTTGAACTTCACGTACGTTAGTCGACGAGCCACGTCTGCTGCTCGTAGTGTGTAACTGTGTTTCTTGATTGTGTTTAAATATCAGTTGTGCCGGTACATCATTTCAGTTTTCAGTTTTGAGTGCTTTATGCAAATTTGTGAGAGCTGTCTTGTTCATTGGGAGGCACATGTATTGTGAAACCGTTCTCAGTATTCATCTTACAAGATTAGTTCCCTCACGCGTGGCTCGCGATGATCTAATCTTGTCGTGGTTTTAGAAAACTTCCCGGTATTCCTGGTGTTTCTGTTTTCTGTGAAACTTTTCAGTTCGTTTAAATGTGAATGGTCACTTGCGACGTGGAATGGTCGGCTTTCGGTTGTCGGTCGCGATTCATTATGATTTGATATTACTTTTGTACATTATTCTAAACGGTTTAGATCTCTTTGCGGTTTCGTACATGCATTTAGCTGTGGCTAATTGTGTCTTGATCTGTTTCTCATGCGTGTATGAGTGAATGTTTCCCGCACTTGAGCCTCTCGCCACCTCAACCAAATTGCAGCATGAAGTGCCTCAGCTTATTATATAATCTTAATGCTTCAGTGTTCAAGGGCCAAGTTAGAATGTTAACTGAAATTCCCTACACCTCCATTTTAATGCCTTCTTTCAATGAAAGAACCTTATTCGTGAAAGTTATAGTCCTGTGTCGTGTTCGCCCATTTATCATTGTTTAAGTGCCTTTCCCGTTTTATGTTCCTCTTATATCTTCCCTGCGAAGGCCTGTAACCACGTAAATTTATGAAACCGGAATGTTCAGCTAAAGTGGAATGAATAATATTTCAAGCTACTGGCGTATCAGCGGCGTTCATCAAACGTCCCAATTAATTCAAACAAAATTAATATTTCCCATAGAATTAATTATTGAACTGACGTTCCGGTTTAGTCATTCTTAATACTTACCAAGCGCTAGGGTTGGTAGCGACCCTGTTTTATTATCAGAGTTTTGTCTCTAATAGTGGCTTAGCCACGCGAAAGTAAGAATGTTTACGGAACTTGCACGTGGTAACAAAAATGCAGCAAACTTACAATGTGTTCATATAAGATTAAAGTAGTGCAGCTACTTACTGTGGGGTGTAATCATCGTATGGCAGCGAAACTTGATGGATATTCTAATACGTTAATGCAAAATCCATTTACACTGGAAAAAATTAGTTCCAATTTTGGCCAGGATTTGCAAGAAAGACATACAGGAAAGTTTCCATATGTAATTGATCAGGAACACGACGTGGGAAGGTAAGGTCACATAAATGGGAAAGGCATATTGTTGATTTTATTATTAACCGTACAGCAGATGTCGACTAAACGCTGCATCCTTAAGACAACGTGATCAACAGGTGCTCGTAACAGTTCCGGTGAAATTCGAGGAACTTGTTCATGTATACTGGCTTTCAGATAAGGCACAGACGGAACGTGTCACTAGTAAACGCGTTCATTTAGATATCCCCAGACAAAAAACTCACATGGATCCAGATAAGGTCATCTTGCAGGCCATGCATCACGAGAACCTCTAGAGAAAACGAGTTCGTGGAAGATTGCATTGAGTCGATCTTTCAGTTGGCGAGCGGCATGGACTGTTGCCGCATCTTGCCTGAAGACATTTGTTTTCACATAGCTGCGCTCTCCGAAAGCAGAAATCATTTGCTGTAAATGGAGATCCCGACAACGTACAGGCGTCGTGGTACACCTGACAGGGCCTTTGGATTTATTCTCTTCTACTTTGCATCTTAGTCGACGGAATTCATATTTTTCTGAAATAGCAAACACTCAATTTTTTTTAAATCATCACTCATCTCGTTTTACTAGCAGTCAGCTATTAAACTATTGATTCGAACACTCTAAAGCGTCAATAACGTTAATGTTATAAGGTGTATCATAACTTGCAGACGGACTTAGTGAGTGGTTCAATGGCTAAACAGGAAAGATATTCTATACCCCAGAAGTGTATTGCTTTGACTCATTACTTAATAATGTGTAATGTGAATTTACGGATACAAGTAAACTTTTACTATCTTCATTGTCTCCTACGGGATTGTACGACGCCATGCGTACTGTTCTTAAAAGGGTCATACGCGTACGAATGTTAACTGGTCACTGACATTACATCTCCGTTACACGTGTCATACAATTACAATACTAAAACGGGCTTGTCATGAGGCGAGGCTGACGATATTTTCGTCTGTTTTGGTGGATATGAGATCGCACGCCATACGTAACAGCATTTTCAGACCGAATAGCCTCTTGACTAAGTTACCGAAGAGAGGCACTGTTTGTTAGCGATGAGTAGAAATAGCAACTACGTATCGGGATAAACAATTGGCTAATGCGCAGAAATGAATGGGATTTGTCCATTCTGTAGGTCCCAGGAAAAAGATTTTTTTTTTAATAACGGAAAATCATTCGTCACAACTTGTGGTACCATACGTAGTACCCCGTAGATACTTTTATGAACAGTGGCTTTATGCATTTCACTTCAACTCGTGATGAGCATTTTATCTGCGCGTCCGTAGCTCGTGGTATAGTGTTTAGCGCTGCTGCCTCTAGACCACGATGTCCCGGGTTCGATTCCCGGCTGGGTTGGGGATCTTCTCTGCCTGGGGACTGGGTGTTTGTGTTGTCCTCATCATTTCATCGTCATCATCATTCGTGACAGTGGCTACATGGGATTGTGTGTAACTGGGACTGTGTAAAAAAATTGGAACTGTATGGGCGCTGATGTCCGCGCAGTTGAACGCCCCACACATCAAACAACATCATATTCTGCGTGCACCGAGGAAACGTTTTGTCAACATTATAGTAACTCCTGAGATGATGATGATGCTGTTTGGTTTGTGGGGCGCTCAACTGCGTGGTTATTAGCGCCCGTGCTAATTCCCAACCGTTGCTTAGTCCACTTTCATGAGTGAGGATGAAATTATGAGGACAACACAAACACCTAGTCATCTCGAAGCAAGGAAAATCCCTTACCCAGCCGGGAATCGAAGGCGGGACCCCGTGCTGGAACGTGACCGCGAGACCACGATCTGCGGACAGCTCCTGAGATGAGATAATAATTGGAGCAGTACAGTTTCACACAAAAATTATAAAATAACTCAAACCAGCATTATAAAAAGTTGAGGTGCAGTACCGTCACTTTAACATCGAGCGTGGGTTCTTCGTTATTGTGTGGTAGTTTCGCTAATTCTCCCGCCGCCTTTCAGAGGCAATGTCTGCAGCCACATTACTGAGAACGCCGCTCCAGTACTGAAGTGGAGTGAGAAATTGCAAGTAAAGATAGTAGTGTTTCTAATGTGCGTCGTGATTCACTACCGAACATCTACTAGCTGGCAAGTATATTGGAACATGAATATATTGGAGAGCACTAGTCCCACGATCGACGATTTATTTTCATTTACATGCATACAGTATCTCATCAAAAGTACCCAGACTGTTATTAATAGACCTTAATACGGGTCGTGTCCAACCCCCTCACTCATGCTGGCTTGAATTGTTGGGATACGTTCACCGAGCCTTCTGAATGTTTGCGGATGTATAGCTGGTCATGCTTCCTGAACAGCTGAAGCCAAAGAAGGTGGGGATGCTGGACGCTGCTGTCTATCGCGAAGTCGACGCGCTAATTCATCCCAAAGGTATTCCATTAGTTTAAGGCAGGCCAGTCCACTTTAGGAATGGTATTACCCATAAACCACTGCCTCACAAACGTTGCGCTAAGACAGAGTGCCGGCCGCTGTGGCCGAGCAGTTGTAGGTGCTTCAGTCCGGAACCGCACTGCTGCTATGGTCACCGGTTCGAATCCTGCCTCGGGTTTGGATGTGTGTGCTGTCCTTCGGTTAGTCAGGTTCAAGTAGTTCTAAGTCTAGGCGACTGATGACCTCAGATGTTAAGTCACATAGTGCTTGGAGCCATTTGAATCATGGTCTGCAAACTGCTTCTGTGACGTACCGGGTTCCCAGAACCGTAAAATGTGTCGATATCATATTCATCGATTCTTCCGTCACTTCTAAGTAGAACAATTCCATATTTAAAGTTGAATAAGAAATACGTTCTTTGTGGTCTACTGATGTTGGTTTAGTTGAAACAGGTTTTGCGCTTACTAGGCCATCTTCAGGAAACCACTGCCTAGTGTCCCTTCCATACGCTAGTCAGTTGTTTCCTAAAGACGGCCTAATAAGTGAAAAACTAGTTTCAAATAAACTAACATCAGTAGAACAGAAACATTGTACTTCTTATTTAATCTTAAACTGTTCATATCGTTCCGCTCTTAGAGTGTTTTTCAGCACAATACTGGTAATTCTGGTAGTGGTTGGTTTACGCTAGCCATTGTTCGTTGTGAAAACGCTTCCCTTCCTGGACTGGATTCCTTCGCCGACCGAGATATCATCGCCTTCAAGACCTGGCATTGTGGAATAGATCCGAAGACCAGAAGTAGCCCTGTTTAGGTATATAGTAAAATGCCATTTACATTGTATACTCGTTCTTGTAGAAGAGTTAGTAATGATAAAAAAATATATGTATGGATGAAAGGACTTGGTGTACTTGCTGAAAATGTAACTGTAACTGGAGACATTACTTTGTACTATAATTATTAATAAAGTATGATCCTTGACCTCTCCAACCGCTAGACGTACATCGCGAACCGGGGGCTCAAGGATGCAACAGTTTGAAAAATTTCGAAAACAACGTTCCCCACTGCCCGCTGAGCGCCTAGCGAGTCGGTAACGCAACCCGCCCGACTTGGCACGGCGCCACGCCGGCGCACCAGAGTATGTACGCTACTAGGGCTACTATAGCGCGCGTTCGGGATAACTACCGCCGGTCCCTACCTGAAGAGTCTAAGTCCGTTATCAGCGCGTTACGTAATCAAGGTCACTCGCTCTCTACATAACCGGGCAGTGCACTCCAGCGGAACCATTCCGCTGTGAGCTCTATCTGCAACAGAATTGAAGCACTATACCTCGTCGACGTGTGTATCGTCAACACCGCCGCCGAATGCGTGTCTACAGACACACCCTAAACACGAAAGACGCCCCAGACTGAACACCAACCCCTCAGTACCTCATTATTGGCATTCGACATGACGGCAGGTAACCTTCTCCGAGTATACACCAAATGCAAATCCTTCATACAATTGCCACAGTGTGTAGCGTCGTTCATCACTCTGGACTCTTTGTTTCCAGCCAGCCATTGTGGCGTTGCTGTTTACGCCATCTCAAGAATCGCTTAGCACTGATTACAGAATTGTGTGCTTGCAAGGAGCTGCTCGTCTGTTTTAACTTCCTACAAACACCCATTGTGTTAGTCGGTCTGCAGGTACCACTTGGTAACTCACGAATTATTCCTTCTGCTTATTTTATGATCTTTTTATTTTAAAACAACCCTCCACAATACTCGACGGTCCCTGCCCATCGGTACATGCAGTGTGCCTGGTCAACGTTTGGCTGTGGTTGCCCCTTCACGTATCCACAGCCACATCACCAACAGGCGACTTGGGTTGCTTTAGAAGGGTTGAAATATCTCTGATAGCGAATGACTGGTACACTTTCTGATATGTTGGCAAATGTGCCAACACCTTGTAGATATAGGAGGCAGAAATGCACGCTATAATATAACGCAGACGGGCGTGAGGTCTGGAACAGGATACGTAATGAATGCTATAAAGAAAAGTACGTAGCTGCTGGAATACTTAACGTTTAATCCATCATTTGTATACAGCATTCTTGATGATACAAGTGAGACTCTCTATAGCAATGGTTAATGGCGCCTTGCTAGGTCGTAGCCATGGACTTAGCTGAAGGCTATTCTAACTATCTCTCGGCAAATGAGAGAAAGGCTTCGTCAGTGTAGTCGCTAGCAAAGTCGTCGTACAACTGGGGACGAGTGCTAGTGCGTCTCTCTAGACCTGCCGTGTGGTGGCGCTCGGTCTGCAATTACTGACAGTGGCGACACGCGGGTCCTACATGTACTAATGGACCGCGCCCGATTTAAAGCTACCACCTAGCAAGTGTGGTGTCTGGCGCTGACACCACACTTTCGAAGTCACTCAGCTCTCCCGACGAACAAAGCGGCCTTTACCGCTTCCTGTTGACAGCAAAATAGTCGCAGCCTTCTTTTATAACGGTGTGTCCACCTCTCGTGAGACCCATTGGTCAATACCTCATAATACAGGGGTGAAATGACTGAAATGATCTTATGGCACTGACGGTCGGGAAACCCCGGCTGAGGAAGTTCGACAGCCGACTAGCAAGTATTTTCAGTTAACGCCACAGTGGGCGACTTGTGTGTCGGTGATGATGAAATTGTGATGAGGACAAGACGACACCCAGTCCACGAGTGGAGAAAATCTCCGACGCGGCTGGGAATCGAACCCGGACCTGCTGCATGGTAGAAACATCCGCTGAGCACACAGATAAGGGAGCGGACAAAACAGGGATGTCCGGTTACTGTAGATCAGGTAGTGTATGCCCAAAGCACTGTACAGATCATGCAGGAGGACTCTTCGCGCCAGTAATAACGGTTTCTGTAGCATTCCATTTGCGGCATGTGCCCCATTCTTTCGATCCCAGCTGGACGTATACGATGGAGTTGGCAGAATGGTACCTCACACTTCTTCGAAATAATGGTTCTCTAAATGTACTCATAATGGTTACCCGGAAGGCTACGTGGTCTGTCTTCAAACAATTCCCATCTCACTTTCGGGAGCACCTTGATACACCTTCATTAAGTTTCCGCTTGGTGTACACCGATATGTCACTAAACGAGCAAATCGTCTCTGAAATTGTTCGGTGTGTGTTGTTAAGGATACGCAATGTGTACTCCAAACTTAGGGCAATACTTTAGAATTAGTTGTTCACGCGTCTTGTAGAGTATGTGATCCCCATAGCAGTTCCTCTGTATTTTCGCAGACGTCTACTATATTTCTGAGTCTTACATTCGCCTTCCCTAATATTGGTTCCATCTAGTCCTTACGCTTCATATCGATTGTTAGCAACACATTTAAATATGGGTTCAAACGGCTCTGAGCACTATGGGACTTAACATCTTAGGTCATCAGTCCTCTAGAACATAGAACTACTTAAATGTAACTAACCTAAGGACATCACACACATCCATGACCGATGGAGGATTCGAACCTGCGACTGTTGCAGTCGCGCGGTTCGAGACTATAGCGTCTAGAACCGCGCGGCCAATCCGGCCGGCATATTTAAATACTTATACCATTTCATGTGCCCATGATGACGACCGTTTACTTTACAATGGAACGACATCGAGTTCTTTCCTATTGCTGTAGGAATTATTTTGAATTTGTTCTAATGTAAATAGAGCCTCATTCACTACACCAAGTGTATATTTTATCCCCTTTCCTGCCTGACCTAATGTCCCTCCTGACAACTGCATCATCTGTTAACAGTATGAGTCTGCCTCTAGTGACCTGCGACGCTTGCTTTATGTCTCGTATTTAGAAAGAAATCGCTCGTGTGGAACTCATCTCGTCGTTTTCTGCCATGATATCCTATGAAAGATTGTGAAGGGCAGCGGGAACGTACCACATTTCTACATTTCCGTAAAGCGTTTGGCACAGAGCACCTGTGCAGAGTGTTAGCGAGAGTCCGGACGTACTGAACCGCTTCTCGGATATGTGACCGACAAGAAGACTTCTAAAGAAATACAACGCATTACCTTATCAGGGCCGGAAAGTACTCATCAGAGACAAGAGTAGCTTCAGTAGTGCCCCCCAGAAGTGTGATACCATAGTTCTTATTCTTAATAAACAGGCTGATAAATTACTGACACCTTCTTAGGAAATTGCTCATTAAGCTCTGGTTTTCCCTGTGACAAATGGCACCGTTTTCTTGACAAATGTTTGTCTTAAGTGTATCTAATGCATATGGATTTGATTTGTACACTTTCTCTTTTAATGCTCCCAGAGATAAAATCGGAGGGGGTTAAATCGGGGAGAGGAGTTGTTTTATGGTACTATATAACATTGTTTTAAATACGTCACCCGTTTCCCGTAATGAGTTGGTGGCACGTTCCGTCGAAGACTCCTCCTGGAAGCTCATCAAAGCGCATTCTCTCTCAGGTAATTGTCGAATACGATGCCGCAAAATGGTTTCCACATATCTCTCACTGTTATTTGTTTCCCGAAAAAAGAGGACCTATTTTTATCTCACCGCCAGTAGCGCACAAGACTCCTATTTACTGATCATGCAAGGGTGCCTTGTGTATTATGTTAGGCTTTTCAGAACTCCAATAATGGTTATTTAATGAATCAACGTATCCACTTAGGTGCAACGATGACTCGTCGTAAAAGAAAGTTAGCTGATGATGATTTTCTCCGTCATGGACAATATTCAAATTCCATTCAAAGAACTGCAAACTTTCGGCATTGTAACCCGGTTTAAGTTTTTACGCTGCAGTTCCATTTGCTGAGAAACACGTCAAACTGATTTTGCAGGAGATCTTTCCATAGCAATGTCATCCACAGTCCCATTTGTGAGTACTTCATCTCTGCTTCGTGTGAAAAAAAATTTCCCCTTGCGTGAAACATTTATCAGTCTATAATTCGCATTCCGATTAGGAATCTGAACGTTGGGGAATTCCACTTGAAATTATCTCCTTACTACACGCGCTCATTCTGTACGCCCATATCAATCACATATGAAAGCTCTTTGACGAATAGAATACATGTGTTCCTCCATTTCACTTAAACACTTTCACCCACTACGCTGTAACAAGACGGCTAACAAACACGTACTAACTGCGCAAACAAATGCCACGCAGCGGAAGGAAAATATATTACCCGCCAGCGAAGCTGCCGCCTAGGCAACAAAATATCCGCCAGGCGGTTGCGCCAAGGATTGGTCAACCTGTACGTAACAAACTGATGGACAGGGTGAATAAGAATCTTTGACTGTTAGCTCATGACGGAAAAAGTGTTGTCGTTGTGTGACCGCTGGAGGATGCAGGAAGACAGAATCTGTATTTGGTGTAATGAATGGCAGCTTGCTCAAAATGTAGGAGAACTTAAGTCTCTGCGAAGAACCTGCATCTCGTGTTAGTATGAAGTGACGGTGGTGTGCTATAGATTCTTGTATCACCCATAGTTTTCGAGCAATGTGCTTTTTATTTTATAGTATAAAAATCCTGTGCCATACTGTAAACGGGGAAATTAATGGAACGCTTTGTTACAATATAAGCATGGGTTGTATTTACAGTAAGCTACTTATAACAACGATATTTGTTAATAGAGGTTGCACTTGTCAGGTATAAATGGTTTATATTTTCTTTCTTTTCGTTCTTTGAAGCTTCTTGTGTAGCTTTTTCTACGATGAGTCGTTTGCTGAACTTCTCGGTCAAGTAAACAACAGTAGTCCCCCACCACATTGGCGTTCCAACGGCCTTGGTAGCGTTTTTTCATCATTAGTTTTGGATGAATCAATAAACAGCCTCTAGTCTTCCTGTTTGTATTCAATACCGAACTCATTCATCAGTCCAGGAATGTCTGAGCAGTATACTAAATCACCTTCTTGTGGAAAGAACTTGGAAAATTGCTGATCTCTCTTTCCATACATGTGTTTGCTGATTCCAACTGCCATTAAGTTCTTTTCTTTTAATCTAGAGTCAAGCAATTCAGCTTTTTCTTTCGTTAAGTCCAGATCCATAACCAAATCGTTGAACTCGGTCTCAGTAAACAATTTGGGCTCTAGACTTTCTGTATTACAATGGAATTCATTATAATCTGGAACATCTAAACTTGATTGTACATCAGAAAATAATTCTGTTGGAATAGAATTTAAATCATGTTGTGGTTCAGGAACCGGCAAATCTACACCATGCGTTACTGCTCGGATGGCGGACGGAATGTTTAGGTAGCTTACTACCTTCTTGTTTTTCGAATTGTCAACAGTAATATCAAAGTAGCAAAGTAGCAATCGGCATGTTTTCTTTGCTCCCTCCACATCATAGGAGCAGCAAATCTAAAGGCTTTTTCCTCATTTTTGGACCATTTTCTCAGATCTTCAACACACACATAACATACCTTATGCTCCATCCAATATTTATCTCGATCACCAAGTTTAGATCCAAGGTTTGTTAGATAAACCTCATTCACAAAGCCTGTAATGTTCCTTTGGTGTTTTTTAATCACAAATTCACCACAAATATAAGAAAAACTGTGAGCGGAGTTTTTACAAATCACGATTAGACATTGTACGTATTGAGCACATGTTCAGGAAACTGGAAAGTGAGGTTAGGTTGACACTAAACAAAACACCATCTGTTAACGCAACAATAGAATCGACATTCTTTTGCCAGCAAATGTTCTTCAGCAGTGCTACCAACGTCATATACATTTATTACACCTCATTCTAAAATTATATTAACTTTAAAATAATTACTTAATCTAATAAATTTAACTGTAAAATGTGAAGAAATGGTGGGTGATACAGTTTTTTTAAGTGTCATATTTGGATCTTGCAACCTAAAAAACATAAGAATAAGGTATTTTCAGCAAAAAAGTCTTACATCGTTAGCCCGTGTTATTTAGCAATGCGATGTGGAAGGGGAAGAGCATGTAAAGTCGGTAGCAGAGAACCGCCTTGAGCATTTTAGAAAGATGTAGATCATAAAAAAGTGTAACGTGGTATAGAATACTACTACGACCTACTCTTCAGAACTGCTCGAGTGTTCGGGATCCCAGCGAGGTCGGACTACAGCGAGACGTTTATATGATTCAAAAGTCTGTTGCTAGATTTAATACCGGTAGGTTCGACCAACACGAGGCTTCATTAATTCAAATACACTTAACTGACAAAAGTCATGGAACATTCTTAATATCTTTTTTTCGAACCTCCTTTTCCCCCGCATAATGCACCATCTCACCGTGGCGTGGACTTAATAAATCATTGGAAGGCCATTGCTGAAATATTGATTAATGGTGCCTATACAGGCGTTCACAATTGCGTAAAGGTTGCCGGTGCAAGTCTTTGTGCGCAAACTGACGTTTCATTTAGTCCCATAGACGTTCGACGGGATTCAGGTAGGGTAATCCTCGGTGCCAAACGAATCGCTCTAACTGTTCAGACAGGTTCTTCAAACCAATTGCGAACAACTGCGGCCCGGTGATAAGGCTTCGTTCTAATTGGAACATTAAGTCGATGAATGACTGAAAATGATCTCCAAGTAACCGAGCATAACGACACTCCTGGAAATTGAAATAAGAACACCGTGAATTCATTGTCCCAGGAAGGGGAAACTTTATTGACACATTCCTGGGGTCAGATACATCACATGATCACACTGACAGAACCACAGGCACATAGACACAGGCAACAGAGCATGCACAATGTCGGCACTAGTACAGTGTATGTCCACCTTTCGCAGCAATGCAGGCTGCTGTTCTCCCATGGAGACGATCGTAGAGATGCTGGATGTAGTCCTGTGGAACGGCTTGCCATGCCATTTCCACCTGGCGCCTCAGTTGGACCAGCGTTCGTGCTGGCCGTGCAGACCGCGTGAGACGACGCTTCATCCAGTCCCAAACATGCTCAATGGGGGACAGATCCGGAGACCTTGGTGGCCAGGGTAGTTGACTTACACCTTCTAGAGCACGTTGGGTGGCACGGGATACATGCGGACGTGCATTGTCCTGTTGGAACAGCAAGTTCCCTTGCCGGTCTAGGAATGGTAGAACGATGGGTTCGATGACGGTTTGGATGTACCGTGTACTATTCAGTGTCCCCTCGACGATCACCAGTGGTGTACGGCCAGTGTAGGAGATCGCTCCCCACACCATGATGCCGGGTGTTGGCCCTGTGTGCCTCGGTCGTATGCAGTCCTGATTGTGGCGGTCACCTGCACGGCGCCAAACACGCATACGACCATCATTAGCACCAAGGCAGAAGCGACTCTCATCGCTGAAGACGACACGTCTCCATTCGTCCCTCCATTCACGCCTGTCGCGACACCACTGGAGGCGGGCTGCACGATGTTGGGGCGTGAGCGGAAGACGGCCTAACGGTGTGCGGGACCGTAGCCCAGCCTCATGGAGACGGTTGCGAATGGTCCTCGCCGATACCCCAGGAGCAACAGTGTCCCTAATTTGCTGGGAAGTGGCGGTGCGGTCCCCTACGGCACTGCGTAGGATCCTACGGTCTTGGCGTGCATCCGTGCGTCGCTGCGGTCCGGTCCCAGGTCGACGGGCACGTGCACCTTCCGCCGACCACTGGCGACAACATCGATGTACTGTGGAGACCTCACGCCCCACGTGTTGAGCAATTCGGCGGTACGTCCACCCAGCCTCCCGCATGCCCACTATACGCCCTCGCTCAAAGTCCGTCAACTGCACATACGGTTCACGTCCACGCTGTCACGGCATGCTACCAGTGTTAAAGACTGCGATGGAGCTCCGTATGCCACGGCAAACTGGCTGACACTGACGGCGGCGGTGCACAAATGCTGCGCAGCTAGCGCCATTCGACGGCCGACACCGCGGTTCCTGGTGTGTCCGCTGTGCCGTGCGTGTGATCATTGCTTGTACAGCCCTCTCGCAGTGTCCGGAGCAAGTATGGTGGGTCTGACACACCGGTGTCAATGTGTTCGTTTTTCCACGTCCAGGAGTGTATTTCCAGTTAATAATCGTCCCATCTGGACCAAATGACCCAGTCAATTCCCTGTAAGCACAGCCCACACACTTCGAGAGCTGCCATCAGCTTGCACAGTACCTTGCTGACGACTTGAATCCGTGACTTCATGCGGTCTGCTCCACACTGGAATCCTACCATCTGCTCTTACCAACTGAAATCTGATCTAACCAGGCCACAAGACACGGTTTATCAGCAGTCTAGGGTCCAATCGATAAGGTCACGAACCGAGGAGAGGCGCTGGAGTTCGCTGCCGTAGTCCGTTAATGCCATATTTGGCCATATGGCACTAACTGATACGTTAGTCGTACGCCCCATACTGATTTCTACGCTTGTTGCTTGTGGGTGTTAACACTGACAACTCTACGCAAACGCCGCTGCTCTCAGTCGTTAAGTGAAGGCCGTCGGCAACTACTTAGTCCGTGGTATGACGTAATGCCTGAAAGTAGGTATTCTAGGAACACTCTTGAAAAATTGGGTCTCAGAACATTGTATTCCCTATCGATTTCAGAAATGGAATGTACCATGCGTCTACTATTTCGCGTTCAAAGTCTCTAAATTCATATCGTGGGACCAGAATCACATCGGAAATCCTTTTCACATGAATCATCTAAGCATAAATGGGAGCTCCGCCAAAGCACTGCCCATTTGTGTCCTGTGTACGCGATAATACTGCCGTCTGTGTATGTTCATAACGCTATCCCATAACTTTTATCAGCTCATTGTAGAGTCCCTGGAGGGAAGACGTTCTTTTGAAGAAACATTAATTAGAAAATGTGGAGAATCGTTTATTTTGGCTGACTGCAGATGGATTTTCCGTAAGAACCGGAAACAGAACGCAAGAGTCGTCTTTTCCACGCTCCATTTGTGAGTAGGGAAGGAAAGAAGATGAGCAGTAGTGGCACAAGGTACAGTTCGCCATGCACTATACGAGGGTTACCCAGTACGTATTTAGATGTAGATGTAGTTCCCACCTATTTTCGTTTATTCTGAATATTTCCCGTCTAATATTTCATACTGGATTCTATTGCGCAAACTGTAATCACTAAAAGGAAGACGGAATTTACTTTTGCACCTGAATTTACTACTTGCAACAGCTGTACCTCACAGTAGTGATTATTCCGCTATTCGCTCTGGATCTTTGAGAGAAATTACTTTTTCTCCATGAATGTCGTACTATTGAGCTCATAATATTCTAACATTAAACGTACGGGTTGGAATGTCACAAAATGTCCGACGAGGCTAAACGACATGTCACCGTCGAGTTAATACATATTCCGTCCTAGACACCAGTCGTCGTCGCGTTTATAAAATTCGGTGTACAGGGTGATTTTATCAATTTCAGGGAAAGGACGCTGGTGAGGAAATTAAAGTAACAAGAGAAAGTCGTTCTGACTCTGATGCTGGAATATATGCATCTGTACTGTTGATGCTAAGACTTTAGGATAGGCAACTTTCAGAAATGGTAGTATGGAACACAACAAGAAATAAACGTCCTGTATTATGGGCTCTAAGAAGCATACTTTAAGAGTTATGGGCACTTCTTCATCTTCTCTAGTGTGATAAACACATATTTTACTGAATAAGTAAGCTTAGATCCTTAGCTAACCGTTCTAGAGGCGTCGTTTATTGGAAAATTTTATTATTGTTTACGTCCATAATACCTCCTCCAAGAATATGGAAACCAAGGAGCTGTACCAGAAGAAATGGGTTGTCTGTGGCGAAGATAATTAACTATTCATAGCTCTTAAGGTGTACGTTTTAAAGCCCATGTTTATGAAACCTGTTAGTCAATTACACACATTTATTTTATCACGGTAATTCCAGACTCAGGAATAAATCAAGATATCATACTTTATTAACGAAGAAATAAAAACCGTGTAATCATTAGCGCTTTGAGTGCATTACAATGTAGCAAATGAGCATGAAATACAGACACAGCAAATGTTTTAAAAAAGAAACCAATCTGATCACAATCAGAAATTTAAGGCAAGTAGCCACAGTGACGGCTGAAGGCCTTTAACGCCAAGAACGGCAATCATAAAAAACTTAAGCAACATACGGTAAAACAGCAATGCAATAGTAAAGGTTAATTTAAAAAGACAGGCAACTTATCACCAAACGGGTGAGACAAAAGGATGATAAACTTGGTAGCACAACCATCTGAACCTGCTGTAACGCCAAGAATGGCCATTACATAAAAATTTTTAAAAACGTACAGTAAAACAGCAAATACAACAGCAAAGTTTAATTTAAAAGGACAAGCAACTGATCACCAAAAAAGAGGTGAGACAAAAGATGGTGAACTTGGTAGCACAGTCATTTAAACCTGCTGTAACGCCAAGAATGGCAATTATATAAAAAATTTAGAAACATACCATAAAACAGCAAATGCAATAATTAAAACACAAGGGCCAGTCATAGACGGGGTACCAGGAATCGACCTCTCAGTAGGTCTGGCAAAAAACACTTTCGCGAGCGATGAGATAGGCAGCCACGCGTTGCATTCACTTCACAAGATGGCAACTCAGACAAGTGGCAGTCCAACGAATGACTAATGATAATCTTGCTGTGGCTACCTGACGTCCGATAAACCAAATGAAGAGATGTAAAAATACGCGAAAGCCGGAACCAACAGTCTGGACTCCACCTGCAAAATACTGAGTTTAGAGTGCCCAGAACGAGAAAGCAATCACTATGACCAGAGTAGAGGAATAGCCAACCAACCTAAAATCAAGAAAGCTATGAAAACTACAAGCCTCACCGGACAGCAGCGGCAAGGCGAGGAAACGTACACTGCGATTTCATACAGTAACCCCAGGGCAGGTAACTGGAGCGTCAGCGGCCACGAGACAGGAAAACTACCGCTGGTTGAACTTAGCAAATAGTGACAAACTGAACGATGGTAATTAGAAGGCCAGGAAACCTAATCAGATCCGTCTTCCCCAACACTCCAATAGCCGCTCTTCACGTCGGCAACACTCCGTGCAGCAACATGAACCCAAGTCACTGAAGAATCGCAAGATCTCGGAATACTGAAGGTTTCTCTGCTTGAATCCTAATGCCCTCAAAGCTTGCGGGATCCGGCTTACGATGAGGTCATGCACCCTCGTGACCACAGGTCTTCGTTCGATCCAGCAGTGCATGCGTGCCACCAGTGATCCCGGCGTGTTCGCGCACTGCGCAGACCTGGCTCCTCCTGAGTCCCCCTACCGAATTGCACACTGACTCGACCCGCAAGAACAACAACGTCGCTCCAAAGATAGGGCCACAGTCACTACCTATTGATAACCGCAGCTGCTGCCACTAGCGGACAGGTCACGCTTGCGAAACCAAGTGGCACCAGTCAACATGAGAAGAAGACAAACAACAGCAACCATGTCAACTAAACGATACGATCTGGTCTCCGACAGAGGACGGAAACCTACAAACAGCACCAGCGCCAGCCGCAGCATGGCTCAGTTTACTAGACGCTTTTTTTTCCTTTTTTTTGGTCCATACAAGCACCTCTGAAAGTTACCGATCATACAATCCTATCACCAATGGTGTCGGTACTTTTATTCATGTGTCAGAGGTATCAGAATGATTTTTTACTATCACCACCAATTCGGTCATTTCTGAACCAGGGCTCTTACTTTAGATTGATAGATTTACCCTTCTTCATCATCCCTGAAAGTTTTTAACATCATCACGGAATCACCCTGTATTCTATTTGGACGATTATGTGTCATTTAGGGTTTCCAGACGTTTTGTAATCGCCCGCATCTCGTGGTCGTGCGGTTGCGTTCTCGCTTCCCACAGCCGGGTTCCCGGGTTCGATTCCCGGCGGGGTCAGGGATTTTCTCTGTCTCGTGATGGCTGGTTGTTGTGTGCTGTCCTTAGGTTAGTTAGGTTTAAGTAGTTCTAAGTTCTAGGGGACTGATGACCATAGCTGTTAAGTCCCATAGTGCTCAGAGCCATTTTTTTGAACGTTTTGTAATATATCAACTTGCGCATGAGATTGACCGCAATCACGATTATGTGAAATAACTGAATAGTAATTTAGAGTTATATGGTACAAGTTCTTTTCAAAAAGTTCTATGTGATTATGCACCGCCATGAAGGAAACATCTTTTACCTTAATAGATTGTGGATTACAAGTAACCGCCTCCCACCCTCCATTTCGCATATAAAAGTAGCTATAAGTAAATAATCATTTAAGCATTTGATTGTTAACATAAAATTCGGAAAATTTCCTAAGGAATAATGTATGCACATAGAACATGTGCCATTTAACTCTTGTCATCCTAACAAGCCAATAAACAAGATTATCCGAAGACATATTTTCACAGCATGCTGGGCGTATTGGAACTATAAGGGCTCTTTGCTTATATTTACATGTTGGCAGCGCACAACAAAGTTGCATGAATCGACCGTCATCTGTTTATTGTTTACAAAGCGACAGAAATCACTGCTGTGATTTAGCAGTCACTGAGTGTGGATGAAAGCGCGTACAGCAATATTATTTTCGTCTGCAGCAGAACCTACAGCTTCTTAGATTTCTAAGGAGGTGAGCCCATGGTCTACAATAATGACTAAGGTAAAGGCTACTGTGTCGGACTCTGAAAGAAAGAAGAAGACAGTTCCTGTAGTCACTGTATCCAGTCCCAAGAGATCGTACAACAAGCAGAAGAGAAACTGTGATGTAATACACGATTGGTGCTCTGGTTGGTGGCTGTCCCAATATTGGACAAAACAGTTCCTACACAACGTCACGGAAAAGCTAGGATGTCGCAAGCTATAAGCAAGGTGCGCATTAGAGTTGATGGTCGGCCAACACAAAAAGCGAGGCATGTGAAGCGGATACTCATTTTTGAGACTTCTATGAGCAAGGAGAAGCTTATTAGTTTTCTCTCATTGTCTGCGGTGGGGGGGTGTGCACAACCTGTACCAGCTTGAAACCGAAACAACTGCCAGCTTGTGCAAATAATAAGGAAGTCTACTTCACTGTTGTCATCTCTCTCAGTTCGCAGATCGTAAACGTCTAATTAGAGACGTTCGAGGAGGTGGTGAAACGTAGCGAACAATACGTAAAAGCCAACAGCATCTACGTGGAAAACTACAGGATACTAAAATCAGCAACAGTTTTTTTATTCTACTGAATATATTTTGTTACTACTTGCTCCTTAGATCCGAAACGGGTGCATAGTTGGTTTCTTGCCGTATAAGTACCATAATGCATTATCTAAATATTTGTGATGACGCCTGTGTAAATGGACGAGGATCATGCACACCAGATGAGACATATAACAACTTCTCAGAAGCATCCACTTGTGTTATCTTTAAGCACGGAGTGTGCCGAGGGGAAGAGCGAAAATGGCTTTCACGTTGTGGACCTTCTTGCTAGTGTGTTTGGCTATTCGCGGACGGCAATGGAGAGCCATTGAGTACGACTACACTCGTCCCAACTGTGTACCCGGCCTAGTTAAACCCGTACAGCCACTATCACAGCAATTAACCTGGAGCTCAGCACAAGTGCGCTTACCGCGAGCGTAATTAGTTACCTAACAGGTAAGTGTGGAAACGCAGCGAAAGCTGTAAGCTCAGGAACTGACAGACTCATTGTGTACGTAGGGACAGGTCTATAGCGTACATAACATATCATACAACTCGATGTATGTTATGTAATTTCAAAGTAAATCCTAGTAATTTCAGTTACCATCTGGAATACGGAATGCGCTGCAGAGATCAGCTAATTAACGTAAGGCATAATCACACTAAAATTCATTGATCAAAATCACATCGTTGTGCGAAATTGAAATTCGAACATTATGGAGCTTCCTAATTAGAATTTCCTTTTTCCTTTCTTCGTTCCATCCCCCCCCCCCACCCATGTTGTAACAGTGCATAAATGGTACATTATTGCGTTACTTTCGCCCAGCGGGAAAACAGGAAGCTGAAAAAAAAAAGAGAAAAGTCGCATAAAATTGTTACATATCAACAAAAAAAAATTGTAAAATTTCTAAATTCGTGTTTCTGTGTGTCTGGTTGGTATCTGAAAAACTGATACGAAATTTATTTCGATTTCGAAATGTGTAAACTTCGATGCATGGCAACAGAACTGTGTTAAAATTTAACTTTGAACGGAAAACATTTGGCCCTCACGCTACACGATGTGAAATCCAGGCTAGCCAGTACAACAAACAATTAATCTGTGAGTAAACAATCCGTTATAAATTAAATTTACGTATGCTGTTTGACTGCAAAGCAAATGGCTCAGATTAAACTATTGGACCTGAATATTGTCAGTCTTTGTCTTAGCCTTAACAATTACTATAGCAGAATTGTTATTGTAACTACATAGAAACTGAACGTAAAAATTAACGCATCTTCCTCTCTGATCAAACTGCTTGAAAATTCACAAGATAACAATTCGATGACATCTTTTACCGGTAATAAGCCTCAGAACTGAATAATATTCCCACAGGTACACCCTGGCAGTCACTGTGCCTTGCAATAGACTTGTACCTTGACGGTAATTAAATTCATTGCACTACCTGTGCGCACGGTACCCTCGTATATTCAGCAAACCTGTTACTATAAAGATTATGATAAGACTGTCAAAAATCAAATTTCATTTACCGTACTTGCCATGTGCAATGCAAATTTTCACAAAAATGCTTTTGCAGCGCACAACTCACGATGTGTTCTGCTGGTATAAAAACAAATTCACAAAGGCAGAGAACGAAAAATGGCTAGCTAAACGAGTGATAGATGAGAACAAATACTCCAAGTATAGCCATGCTTCATTAAACCATAACAACGATACACTCTTTCATAAAATTCTCACAATTAGACATGTTAGAAAACTATTTCTTAATATTTTCCTGTGTACAATTACTTTCTTTGAGACTTATTTCGATCAGATCTGCTACAGTAAACTTTAACCATGCGCAATGTTCTACCAGTAGAAAACTAGACAATTAGTAATATACAGAAAAAAATTACATTACCGTAGGAAACTTTCCTTCTGACAAGCTCTCAGTTCCACAACTTTTTTCCTCAGAATATATCATTACAAAATCCTTTTAAGTAACGCCACCTCCACCACACGGCTGGTCAGCTTCCATCCGTCTCAAACCAAGTAGCTAGCCTGACAGTCTAACACACACTACACAGTGCTACTCTCTGACTTAGTTTAACAACTTTGGTCTCAAGAAACAGACTCACATATAATGATTATATTGATATTACTGATGTGGAGTACGTTAACCAAATTCACAACTTCACTCACAATTATGGCCAAAACTTCTTGAAAATTGGATAGTCTCCTTGCAACTCATTATCTTCAAATTACTGTTCAGAACAGCTGATTAATTAATAACTATATCACTTTCAACTTTCTTATTAATATCGCCGGATCAACATTCAAAATGACGTGCTATAAAGTAACGCCTCGTAATTTTTTATACCACTGTGAATATGGGTTGAGGTAATACATATCATGCACATTACTCGGTCGGCTTTTAAGGTTCACTACTAGAGCTACAAACTTCTGCAGCTAGAGGGCTCACAACTGTGGCGTGGAACTTGGCTGTAAATAACATAAACAATACAGGATTATAACCATAGATCACAAACGATTGCTGCGACATCTTCAAAAATCCGACACCTTGGGTTCACTGTCATATATCATCCTCCATACAGTCGCGGCTTGACCACATTCCGACTGTCCACTGATTCCAAAACTTAAAGAACACCTTCGAGGACATCACTTTGACAGTAATGAAACGGTGCAAGCAGAGGTAATGTTGTGGCTCCGTGAACAATGTGAAATATTCTACAGTGACAGGATCAACGGACTTTTGGAGTAATGTGTTGAAAAATAATATGTAGACATGAACGATAAAGATGATCAATGTTAATAACGTTCACTGTACTTAAAACACTTTTAAGTACTCACACAAAACTATTCGGAGGCATTACTTTCGAACACGTCCTTGTAGACAGCTAGCAAATGGTTCAAATGCGTCTAAGCACTATGGGACTTAACATCTGAGGTCATCAGTCCCCTAGACTTAGGACTACATAAACCTAATTAACCTAAGAACATCACACACATCCATGCCCGAGGCATCTCTCTTTACACTGAGTAAACGTATGACAGTAATCAAATACAGCATCAAGCACATGAGCTTCTACTTCTCATTTTCAGTAAATTATTTACTGTGGTTCTCCAAAAAGCTGGATCGTTTACAACTTCCAGTTTAATAACTAGGTGTAGCGCATTGACGAAATCTTCTGTTTCAGTCCACAGCAAAAGGTTTTATTAATCTTGTCACTTAAATAAAATCTGGAACACACTCATATCAGCAACGAAATGGTATGTACCATTAGTGTTAATTCGTGGATTTTTAAATCGATAACTACATGAATCGCTTAAAAATTGAAATGTGGTCGTTATGTTTCACAATCCTTTACATTGACCACTTTCATTTTTGATTCAGACGATTAAGTAGGGTCAAACGGGGTGATAGGAGACAGGCGCCATGAATTATCTTTCAGTTTTCGTACAACCACATGATAAATATCAAAACCGACAACCTGAAAAACTGGAACGTCAACAAGTACAACAGAGCCACATAGTCTTGAGAAGGAGTTTATGCGTAGGCGATGATAAGGAACATACGGGAATAACCAATTCATTCACCTCTTCTGCGCGTGTTTCTAATTTATTACGAACATAAACATTTTCCAGCAACAAATAACATTCGGCGCCGCACGATGGATTGCCCCTTGAGCACGAAATCATAATCCACGAGACTGCTTCGTTAACAGATAACGCAGTTAATTTGCAACACTTCATTTACCACGCAGAGTTCCTTAGAACCCATTCGCTTACTCTTTTACACAGGCATAGCATTACCAGCAGTTAAGGAGTAGTGGTATATCCATATATTTATCAAGACTGCGAAACAGAATTAAAAATTTCTGGGAAATAGCTGTTTCCCACTGCGACGCATTAAGTTTCAAGTTTGGCTCAAAGGCACCTTAAACCTTCCCCTGTAATGGTGAAAAAGCGCAGCACAGTGAGGCGTCACTCTCGTACTCGATGACGCTTCAAACTGCAAGGTGTTGACACATGCGAAAAACCTTTATGTGACATGATTGGTCGACTTCGGTGAGGGGACCAAACAGCTAGGTCATCGGTCCCATCGGATTAGGGAAGGATGGGGAAGGAAGTCGGCCATGCCCTTTCAAAGGAATCATCCCGACGTTTGCCCGAAGCGATTTAGGGAAATCATGAAAAACCTAAATCAGAATGGCCGGATGATCGTTTGAACCGTAGTCCTCTCGAATGCGAGTCCAGTGTGCCGCACCCCGCTCGGTATCTTGACATGTAACATGCGTTAATGATGTCACATTGGCACCAAGATTCATCACAGTTCTGCCCAACGCACACGGTGGGAACGTCGTCACAGCCCTCTTAGCCACATTTAAACCCTCCCTTTGACATCTCTACGATGGTGGTCAAAACCTCGAAGCTCAGCGTTGAAATCATGTGGTTAACTTATGAGGAAACAAAAGAAAAAATCCGAGTAGGTATTAAAATCCATGGAGAAGGAAAAAAAACTTTCAACTTTGAGGTTCGCTGAGGACATTGTAATTCTGTCAGAGACAGCAAAGGACTTGGAAGAGCAGTTGAACGGAATGGACAGTATCTTGATAGAAGGATACAAGATGAACATCAACAAAAGCAAAAAGAGGATAATGGAATGTAGTCTAATTAAATCAGGCGATGCTGAGGGAATTAGATTGGGAAATAAGACACTTAAAGTAGTAAAGGAGTTTCGCTGTTTGGGGAGAAAAATAACGATGATGGTCGAAGTAGAGAGGATATGAAATGCAGACTGGAAATGGCAAGAAAAGCGTAACTGAAGAAGATAAATTTGTTAACATCGAGTATAGATTTAAGTGTCAGGAAGTCGTTTATAAGAGTATTTGTATGGAGTGTAGCCATGTATGGAAGTGAAACATGGACGATAAATAGTTTAGACAAGAAGAGAATAGAAGCTTCCATAATGTGGTGCTACAGAAGAATGCTGAAGATTAGATGGGCAGATCACGTTTTTTTTTTTTTTTTTAATAGAGGTGGAGCCCCTCCACGCCCACACCGGCATGATGGCCAACACAAAAGGTCTACTGCCATCTCTGTATAAGGGTTAGTATTCACTAAAGTGAGGTGTCGCAGGATGTGGGTACTGCGATGTGTGCGTACGTCTGGTTAGGATTAACCATTAATACGCGCTCATCTGGAGATAGATTGGTCGAAATCTGACGAAGGGTAGCGGTTTGAAGGGCAGAGGGAAAAAAGTGCCAAGGCAAGAGCCAAGGGAAAAAAACCTCTGCGAAAGTTAGGTCGGGCGGCAAGAGCAGTAGCGGTTGTCTTGCTGCCTGCGATAGGTTGTGCAAGGATAGGCTTTGTTAGTAGTGGGTATCATGCATGTCGATACCTTGACGTTGTGCGTTTGTGCTGCTTGGCGGCTGGCGCTGGGTGCTGGTACAGAGTCCTCGTTCAGCGTCCTGCAACCTGCAACAGTTATGTTTGTTATCGGTCTTGTGTCCGGTAGGTCATATACCGGAGGCACAGTGTGAGGGAGTGTTGGGAGATTGTTCGTGCGTTTGTGGGCGAGCTCGTCGGTGTCCCTGCTGTGGCCTGTTGGTCGGCTCTAATAGCAGCTGGTAGTTGCCAGTCAGTGTTGCTGATATGCAGGGGCTTACCGACGTTTGTCGCTGTTTGCGTATGTTAGTTTACCATAGGTGGTTATGCCCTAGATAGCAGATCACGTAACTAATGAGGAGGTATTGAATGGAATTGGGGAGAAGAGGAATTTGTGGCACACCTTGACTAGAAGAAGGGATCGGTTGGTAGGACATGTTCTGAGGCATCATGGGATCATCAGTTTAGTATTGTAGGGCAGCGTTGAGGGTAAAAATCGTAGAGGGAGTCCAAGAGATGAATACACTAAGCAGTTTCAGAAGGATGTAGGTTGCAGTAGGTACTGGGAGATAAAGTAGCTTGCACAGGATAACGTCGCATGGAGAGCTCCAACAAACCAGTCTCACGACTGAAGACCACAACAACAACAACAACAACAATAACAACAACAACTTATGAGCAGCAGAGGAAAACATTTCTGACACACAATAGCTCAGAATCGACAAGAAACCGTGTCTGGTTGGTGCCACGATGGGTGTCAATCAAACTGCCCCGTTCCTTGAGACCCTTCACTCTGACATATTTAGCTGTGTAAAACGACAGTGTGGATCCAGTGAGCAACAGGCAGACGTTCCTGATAACCTTTGATAGTGCTAACATCTCCCTAATGCTTCAACCCTTTTCCTAAGGGCACCTTGGGAATCACTAGGGACTGTTCCAATCATTCAAAGAAACTTGAACGTTATCTGAAGTAGCAAAAGGAGCTTATGCTTTTTCAGTGTTCCTCTTTCACACTCTCCTATGGCGTGATCATGGGAGAATGCAACGTTGAGACTTCCGTGAGCGGCAGAGGATCCCTCTAGGACTCTCCACCTCGGCAAAACGGAGAAAACCTACGTAGTGTGCCTAGGAATCTGCAGGTAGACATCCTCTTGACGGACCTCCGACGCCAGCTGCCCACCTGCACTACTTCCCGGAGTTTCATTGTAAATGGGCGTTTTTAAAATTCGGAACAAATGTGGGCGGGTGACAGAGCGTTTTACCGAAAGGGACAATTCAAGATTTTATTCATGCATGTGGTAATGCCATACTCCTCATCGATCATGTCACAGGAGAACATAAAACAGGAGCACTTAAAAAAGGAAAGCACCATTTAATGCTTCGGATATCGTGCAGGTTTCATGGTTTGAACGGTCCCTAGTGATTCTACCCTGCATACCAAAAATTGTGGCCAAAGTTAACTCAAATGTGACGAGATGACGATCAGTTTGGATGCAGCCGTGTGATGCCCGTCCAGAGTAGTCGAATCGCCCAGGAGGTATCACCAGTGTGAAAAGTTGTCAAAAACGTCATTATGTTACTCCTCGTACTGCGAACTGTTGTTTCTGATCACGAAATGTGCGGGAATCAACGTCCCAACGAATGAAGGATTTCATTGACGCCCTTCATGGCATCCCCTCCTGGTTTTCCGTGTTGATTCCGAGCGCCGATGTGTATGAAATGTTTTCCTCCGCCACTCATACGCTGTTTGATTTGATAGCTGGGCGTCGCGGTCCTGATACCCATCACAGAGGCGGCAAAAGAAGGAGTGAAGCGGTGGTATGAAGGACTTGGCTTCTTTCTTATCGTGTGGCACGTGCACGGTGGTATTGGGGAGAAATTTGGTGAAATCTGTGACATTATTATCCAACATTATACGTCGCATGAACGTCTGAGATCTCGTGTTTATATGCATTGCTGTCGGCAAGGTCTTTGAGCCCAAGGGTAACGTCGAAGGTTGTCAAGCTTTTCCTAACTTAACGAAGGAATGTTATACGTTGCAATTGGAGACAATTACGCGGTTACGAAAAAGTGGCTTTGTGTTTTTCAGAAATTCCTAACGATAGATTCCATGCATGGAACTAGGTAGTTCTTTCCATCGCTGATCGATCAAGTATTTGCTATGTATTTCAGTAGTAATGATATTCGAAGGATTAGTATGTTCTATGTCACCAAGTCTGTAAAAAAAAATCTGGTCTTTTGAATTATGAACCATCGACGATTTTACAGCATATTTCTAGGGTTGCCTATATTGCTGTTAAAAAGCTTCTAATATTGTGCTGCAGTTTCACAGCTGTCGGAATTCGTACTTTTCTCGATAAATTAACACTTCCCACAAGGATATTTTAGTGCCTTGAGGTGCAATGAACAGTATGACAAACTAGTCTGGAAATATTTCAGGGAACTTGTTTAAAAATGTGTGTTTCAAAGGCCCCAGCCAAGTTTTTGACCATTCCGATGAACTTCTGTCATGCCTATGTGACCCAAGTTGCCTCCCTTTCAGAACCGGGGCAGTTTAGTCCAGTTTAGGCGGCTGACAGGAGATGACTTCAGCTGATTTCGCTGGGAAATAAGCACCGTCACTTCACCCAAAAGTGATCGTGGATAATAGGTGACTTGTATGGCCGTCGGAAGGTTCTGGACGAAACAACAGGCTTGCCTCTCTCTCTCTGCAGTCCTAGCCGTCTAAGGTTACATTCACAGTGGCACAGATAACGGTTGCAAGTCACCTTCGCCACAGGTCGCCCTATAACACTGGGCGACAACTTGGTCACATAGCGTCCGATCTCCTCCGTCAGTTTTTGGCGGGATCAAGAAGATTAGGTTAGGTTAGAATCTTTCTATATGGTTACGAAGTAGGTTTGGTTTTAACCCCCAAAGGCTGGGAGGAAACCGAACCGCCTCTGAACTTGGAGATGAGCGCCACAATGGGGCTTTTTAAATTAAAAAGGTGCCGAATGCATTTGAATAAGCTATGTATCTCTCAAAAAGAACGTGAAGAGTACTACAGTCTGTCCTCGGCTGTTGGAAGTACCAGACAAGTTTTACGTATAGAGGAGATGAAGAGAGGTATATTCTGTTACATACTCGAGATAATTCGTAGAGACCTCGAAAATCAAAATTACAAGAACTGTTTCGCTGACTTTATTTTAAGTTTTGCAGACATACGTCAGCTCACCTCCAATGAATCTCATTCAGCATACTTGTGAAAAACAAACATAAAGCCTAGACTAAGATACGCTGAACGTCTAAAGCACCGAAAAGCGGAAAAACATACAGCACAATTGTTAACCATTTCAAGTAACAGTATCACAACATCATTGGCATAAAAACTCGTGTGTGCAGTAAGAATAATTTGTACACAGTTGATATTCACCTACCACAACCCAAAAAAGGTCCACACTTACAGTAACCTTAAGCATAAGATACACCACCCTTCTCACTGGAACAATTTTTCTGACGTTGTAATTTACACATAAAGTTTCAGACGAAGATTTTGCCTTCTTGCGGTCTGTAATAAGCCTACAATTTCGTGCCATAGATTCCAAACTATATGTCAATTATATTTTTCATGATCAGGATGCCACAAACCCCTTCTGTGACTGAACTTGTCAGTTTCTCACACTCTATGTTTCGTGTTGGGTAGGCCAATACGACCGATGAAAACGAACGTCCGAAGTCTGTACGTTCTGGTGACGAGGTCGTCCATTGTGACCTCGCACATAGTGACGCTTATTCTTCTTACTCTTCTTCTTCCTTTTTTTCTTTTGAGTCATCAGTCCTCTGACTGGTTTGATGCAGTCCTCCAAGAATTCCCCTCGTGTGCCAATCTTTTTATCTCAAAGTAGCACTTGCAACCAACGTTCTCAATTATTTGTTGGATGTATTCCAATATCTGTCATCCGTAATAGTTTTTCCCTTTCCAACTCCCTCTATTCACGGTGTAAGTCATTCCCTAAAGTCTTAACAGATGTTTGATATCCTACCCTTCCCCTTGTCAATGTTTTCCACAAATTCCTTTCCTCACCGATTCTGCACAAATCCTACCCGCTACTTACCTTATCAGTCCACCTAATTTTCAACATTCGTCTGCAGCAGCAAATCACAAATGCTTCGATTGTCTTCTGTTCCGGTTTTCTCACATTCCATGTTTCACTGCCATACAATGTTGTTTTCCAAACGTGTATTCTCAGGCAAGTCTTCCTTAAAATAAGACCTAAGTACACTTCTAGCCAGATTTTATGACAGAGCTAGTCTGCTTTTGAAGTCCTCCTTGTTCCGTCCGTCATTGGTTGTTTTGCTGCCTAAGTAACAGAATCCCCTAACTACTTCTACATCGTGACCCTCACTCTTGATGTTAATTGTCTCGTTGTTCTCATTTCTGCTACTTCTCATTACTTTCATCTTTCTTCTTCTTTCTTCTGTTTACTCTCAATCCATATTCTGTAATCATTAGACTGTTCATTCCTCACTTTTACTCAAGACAGCAACGTCCTCAGCAAACCATATCATTCGTATGATATGAATTTTAATTCCACTCCTAAATTTTTATTCTATTTCCATATTTTCCTATTCATTGCACAGATTGAACAGTAGAGGCGAAAAACTACATCCCTTTCTTACACACTTTTTAGTCAGAGCACTTCATTCTTGGTCGTCCACTCTCATTATTCCTCCGGGCGCTTGTACATATCGTATATTATGCGTTCTTCCTACAGCTTACCCCTAATTTCTTCAAAATTACGAACATCTTGCGACATTTTATATGTCGAATGTTTTTCCCAGATGGACAAATAATATTGCCTCTATCATGAAAACTGGCAACGGGGGAGAGAGATGTATGCTGACTACATGCCCCCCCCCCTACCCGCCTGAAGTAACGGCTATTGTCTGAGGATGACATGGCGGTCGGTGGTTACAGCTGGGCCTTCCGAGGCTGGTCGGACAGAGGGAAAGCATCGAAACTTAAGGTATAAGTTTTGGAGTCCATGTTTACTCGACAATATCTTTTCTGTGTTTGCCCATATTATCAATTCTCAAAATCTGAAACGAAAGTGGTTGCAGTAGGAGAGATGTGTTTCAGAGTAACGAAGATGAACAAATGCTCGTAGCTGTTAAGATATGCGGTTTCGAGCTCAGTTTTGTTAAACATTATTTTCTTTCCTTCATCCATGCTACAATCTCCCATGATATTGCATAAGTCTAACATACTGTATAACTATCCATTAGGTAGCCGTAAAGCATTTGTAGTTTTCAGACATAATCGTCACTGATGTTAAGTCCTTAGCAAAAGAAACATCAATCATTCCTGGATATAGCGATAGAAATTCACGTACATAAGAGAGAAACAGGACACCAATACGCACGTACACAACTCGAACGCCAACAAAACGACCCACACAACACACACACTCACCACAGAAACCACACAGGCGTCCACAACTACAACTCGAACAAGCCAACCCACACCAGACGCCAACACAAGTACCAGCTGCCGCCAACACAACAAATAACTCACACTCCTACACTCCCAACATTAATTCAAAACTCCTAAGAATAATGGAGACATTCTTCCCCGGATTGACGACCACTGATGTAGTCATGAAGAATATGGGGTATATCTCACAACTCTCTACACTGGTCATGTAGGGCTCGCTCAACTGGAGTAGCATACAAACTATTATCACACATTTGTTCACACCAATACATGGATAGCATTCCACACCACCCCCGAAACTCAAATGCCAACACAAACTCACAGATACTGTTTTGAAATGCCAACGGGATCGCAAACAAAAGAGCCCAAAAGGTTGCGTTCATGGAGCGAAAGAGTACCTGAATCGCCCTAGTGAACCAAACACTCCTGGCGCCTCACAAACTGGCTAAACAACCCAGGTTATTGCGTTTATCGTACCAACCGAGCGGACGGCATGAAGTGGAGGGGGGGTGAGAGGGGGGGGGGCAGAGCCATCATCATTCGTAAAGTCATAGAACACACGAACATCGAGCTCCCTGAACTTGAGAGACTAGAGACCACTGCCCTCTGGGTCAAGTTCAGCGGAGCCAACACCGCACTGGTCTCGCTCTACCACCCTCCTAGAAACATAGAAAGACGCGATATCAGTACAGTTCTCAACGTAGCACCGCGGGTAATCGCCGCTGGCGATATAAACGCAAAATATCTCGACTGGGAATCACGGATACGAAGCTCCAGCGGCAATAAATTATACGAACATCCATCAAGCCGAAACTACATTATACCGGGGCGGGACGTTCCTATGTACATGCCTGCACAGGCACGACACAGGCCAGACATATTAGACAAATCCCTCATCAAGGGCATAACACACACACTCATCCTTCTGGTTGAAAACGATCTGGAATCAAACCACATGCCTCTAATACTACACACGGAATAAACACTGCAGGACACAGAACCACGTAGAATACTGAATTACAAGCGCGTGAATTGGACACTGTTCAGGGAAACGCTTGATGGTCCTATTCCGGACATCCACGAAATCAAGAACACGCAACAAGTTGGTGAGGCGGTGGAGGCTCTTACTATTGTTGTCCAACACGCGATGACTGACGCCATTCCACGTACAGCACCAAAACAAACTCGACGGCTCTTATCTCAATGTGGAGCTGCCCCAACAGACACTGGCAGCGTACCAGGCGCCCGTTCTATAAACTGCACGGCTACAGACTCATGGCCGAGCGATTCTAGGCGCTACAATCTGGAACAGCACGACCGCTACGGTCGCAGGTTCGAATCCTGACTCGGGTATGGACGTGTGTGATGTCCTTAGGTTAGTTAGAAGTTAAGTCCCAAAGTGCTCAGAGCCATTTGAACCATTTTAGCTGCAGACTCCAGTGTATAATACGGGACAAAATACAAGCATTTAGAAATGAAAAATGGGGACAGAAACTCGCAGGGCTAGATACCACACGTCCCGGCGTGTGGAACCTAGACACACACTTCACCAGGGAGAAACATTACATTCCCACTCTACGAGGTACAGACGGCCCAGCTTACTCCGCGACGGAGAAGGCAGAGCTTATGGCAACACTTGCAGCGTCTTTCATGCCGAATCTGGCTCCTTCAGATCTAGTATTTACACTTGAAACGGAGCAGAAGGTTATACGAATTGTAGCCCAGTGCTGTAGAATACCTTGCATGGATAACGAATGCCATCTTCAGACACCAACACTTCCCTGACTTTTGAAAGGCAGTCAAGGTCCTGATGTTCAGACAAAACTACCGATCCATCAGTCTGCTATGTTCGTTCAGCAAGCTAATACTAAAACGCATCACTAGGCACAACATAGACAATGACACCACAACACCGGAGCAATTCGGCTTTAGAAATCAGCACCCAACAACCCTAGATCTCCTCCACGTAGTCGCACATATAACACATGCTACAACACGAACAAAGCCACAGGGACTGTGTTCCTGGACATCGAAAAAACTTTCGACCGACTATGGCACAACAGCCTTATACGCAAAGTAAGCGATGCTGATTTCGCAGACGGACTCGTACGTCTCATACACTCATAGCTCACGAACAGATGTTTTGACACTGGCATACAGGGCAAACAATCTACACAACACGGTGTCCAAACTGGAGTACCCGAGAGAAGCATCCAGGGGCCCATCTTGTTCAACCTGTACATTAATGACTATCCAGAAACATGCGAATGACACAGCCATCCTTGGGCAAGATGGGAAACTCGAACATAAATTCACGAATACAGACGGCACTCAGAACTGCCGAGCCTCGGTTGGAACGATGGCGTAATAAAGTAAACGACAAATGCGAAGAATTTCTGTTCACGCACACTGCGTAAACATCAACACTGTCAACAGTTAATAGCGCATACACGCCTAATACGTTTCCGAGAGAAAGTCAAATATCTCCGTGTCTGGCTGGACGGGGAACTTACATGGGGGGACCGACTGGGCGCACGCGGAGCTCAAACAACTCTACCCAGTGCTATACAGTGAAAGTACGCTGAATAGGAGGGTATCGAGGTCCATACATATGACACGGATTAGATTACTGATGCCGTACGCAGCTCCCGTCTGGGGATACGCAGCTCCTACACGCCTGCGCCGCCTGCATATCGTACAGAATAAAGTTCTACGAATCATTAGCAACGCTCCAAGCTACACACCCACCGTGGATCTTCACAATAAATACCGCCTTGAAATCCTCAAGGAAGTATTCAAAAAAGAAGCCACACGACTATAAAAGAACTCGAAACACTCCAACAGTCGTTTAATCCTTACTCTGGGGAAGTATGATCACAACCAATGGTGGAAGCATAAGCGGCCAAAGACTACTAGCTAGGGTGTAACCACCTATGGCAAGCTAACATACACCCAGAAGCGATAACATCGGCTAGCCCCTGCGTACCAGCAACGTTGACTTGATATGCCAGCTGCTATTAAAGCCGACCAACAGGCTACAGCAGGGAAACAGACAAGCTCTCACAGTGACACACAAACAAACCTCCACCATTACCCTACGCTGTGAATCTGATATAAGACCAATCAGACACAAAACAATGATGAACATAGCTGTAACAGGTATGCTGATGCTGATCGAGAAATCAACACCAGCACCCAGCAGCAGACCCCGAGTAACACCACCGCACAACGACAAAGGTATCGATCTGCATTATACCCACTACTAACAAAACCTACCCTTACATGACCTGGAGCAGGTAGCAAGAAAACCGCTACTGCTCTTACAGCCCGACACAACTATAGCAGAGGTTTTTTCTTTTGACCCTATCCTTGGTCTTTTTTCTCTCTGCCCTTCAAACCACTATCCTTCGTTCAACTTTCGACCCAATATATCTTCAGATGAGCTCATATTAATTGTTAATCTTAACCAGACGGTGCAAACATCGCTGTGCCCACATCTTGCGAGACCTCACTGTAGTGAAAACTATCCCTCATGCAGAGATGGCAGTAGACATTTTGTGTAGGCCATCATACCGGTGTAGGCGTGGAGGGTCTAGACCTCCATTTTTTTTGTTTCACTTCTGGGATAGTAGTCATGTGCAAGTTCCGACGTGTGTCTTTCGTCACCTGTTCTGTGTTATATGAAATTTGCATCTTTTGATTCTTACAGCAGCCTAATCTTCACTGCCAACTTAAATAGTGCTTTCTTTAAAGTCTGAAAACGATGTTGGTGAATTTCAGACCTAGATTTCTGAAGAGACATGCTGATAAGATGAAATTTTCTTATTGTTCAACAAAGCAAACACCATTGGAATGTAAAGTTTATTAACAAATTCATGGATCGCAAATAGCTGACAAGAAAACTTTCCGTAATATTTAAAAGTTTCATCAACATACACTTGGTGTCACACTCACTAGAAATTTCGAGGTTTTCAGCTTCGCAGCTTGTCAACATCATTAAGTCGCAAAAAATCAGCCCCATCTGTAGTTTTCACTCTTAATGTCTTCATAACAATCTTCTGAGTATTAGAAGGTAATTTCGGAAGAATTTTGCGTCTAGCTTTCAAATTAAGTAAACTGTAAGATATTAATTATTTTTTACAGTATGTTCTAATTTCTGTTGATTATATATTAGTTTCGATGACCTATCAGATATAGTAGCCTAGTCCTTCAGATAACAATCTATTCATGCATTGAATTTTTACACCAGCTATTTCTGCGTCATTGTGATCACCTAATCTCTGAAGCCCAAATTCGTCACCCCACCACTGTTCGCCATTCGCAGCCCGCTGCAGGAGACTCGCCCAGGACAAGCGAATCTGATGGCTCTGTGACATAAGGCATCACCATACAATCTCACGGGCACCAGAGGTGCCACACATTTAATCTCGGCTACATCAGTTTTAGCTCATTCCACCGCTGCAACTGAAGTCTGTCGACCATAGTCAAGAGAGTTTCCGACTGTTTCCTGAAAGTGAGCATCCTTCATCCGAGCATCAGACGTAGTCTCTATCCATCATGAAACTGACTTCGTCTTTACAACAGAGGACACAACATTAAACAACCGTCGCTAGATGCAGTCTGGGAGCAGCAGCTAAGCTACTTCTGGTTTCTAGTACGGTACAAAGCCAGCTCGATAAGTAATCAAACAGAAAGAAATGAATAAGCTCTACCAGACACAGTAATCCATAACCTATCACAAAGACCAAATAGTTAGAATCAGTACTTAACACACAAAGTATTGGTTCTAAGAATTTGATCTTTGTGAGCAGTCATACTTTTTAATGAAGCCTTTACTCTTTTTATTTATTCTTGAACTTCAGCATGTTTGTTTACTTTTCAAACGACCTAGTTAAGTCTATGTGGCTGATAACTTTTTTACATGCAGTATGTCTAATGTTTTTCGTAATCATACGTATCTGCTGAAAATGTCTGCATCGTCAGGCCAGAACGCTTACATATTTGAGTGATAAGAGTTACGAACAGTAGGATGCTACAGATAAGATAAGGTATTGGGAATGCGCTTATCAGTGATGGATATCTACACCACAAGGCATCTTGAAAGTTGAAGATCCAACAGTAAGGCTTAATGGTTTCAGCTTGCCAAGATACACTTGGAGCTGGCTTAACCGTTTCAGATATGGTGTGGGAAGAAGTACTTTGATTCGTCATAAATGGGGTTGGGTGGACACCCCATACTGTGATTGTGCTGACGTCCCACAAACAATGAAGCATATAACAGTGGACTGCCCACTCCCTGCCTTCCCTGGAAATCTAGTCGATTCGAACCTGGTTACTTCCGAAGTGGTGGATTCGATCAATGGCTTAGATACAAGATCTAAAGTGTATTTTAATGTGTCTGTGGTACTGTAATTTATGTGTTATTGTGATTGTTATGTATCTTTCGCTAAATAAATAAGCGTATTATAAGTATCCACATGCGATCTTGAATCTTAATCCCTGTTGGTGCACTTCCGTTACTTAATAACTGTATAAATGTGGAGCTTAGTACCTATGTACAGCTGTGTTCTCTGGTCTCATCTAACGAGACACATATGCACTGCCTTCTCCCCTGATTTTGTTTGTATTTCATATTTTCTCTCTAAGGTATACTTAAATGAATAAGACAATGCACTAAGTTGTTCTATTATTGTATAGTGAGACGTGGTTATATTACAGACATGACATGCGATATGGTTTTCACTGACACTATATTGTACAATAATTATAACACCTATTACATTTTTGAGTAGCAACATAATGGCATGTATGGTAAAATGTCTCCATTTAGACCTATGTTTTTGTGTATCTTTTTATGAATTCACTTTATTAGATGTGCTAAGAGCCATGTGTTTGTCTTGGCCACGTAGTTTCTTTGGTTTGGTATTAAGCATACATGTTTAGACTGCACATAAATTTATCACGTTCACATTCTCCTTTGTCACTGAATGGAACACGTCACTCTTGATAAAGCTTTGCTATTCTGTTGTGCAGAACTAATGTGACTGTAACAGTGGTGGTATTCCAATGTTGCTCGATGAATGAAATGTGAAGGCTTTACCGTTTATCTTTCGACAGTACGAAATTTCGACTGGTTTGTTGGATGTACCTTCGACAGCGTACGTTTTCTTGGTTCCTTATCCACGTTGGTGTAGGTCCTAGATTATGGTCTAGGACCGAAACCGGTTGTAATATATACTAATTTACAGTACAGCACTGTGTCATGCCTTTCTTACGAGAAATAAAAGCTTGTGTCAAGAAGCAGAATATTTTAACATCCAACGTCCAAGAAAGTCACCTGCATTTTCGGTCGTTGCTTCATACAATATGATGATAATATTAAACAGCAAACACATCCTTTAGGTCCTACAAAATATCAGTATCATTTGTTGATTAGACATAAATAATGGTTTGCAGAATATCAGTCTTTCCTAATTATTACTTTTAAGAAATATATGTGTCAGTGAAATGCTTTCTGCAACTATTTTTTCAGAAATATAGCCTTCTATGGTAGTGAAACCTGGACATATATGTTGTCGATTAAGTTTTCAAAAAAATGGTTCAAAATGGTTCAAATGGCTCTGAGCACTATGGGACTCAACATCTTAGGTCATAAGTCCCCTAGAACTTAGAACTACTTAAACCTAACTAACCTAAGGACATCACACACACCCATGCCCGAGGCAGGATTCGAACCTGCGACCGTAGCAGACCCGCGGTTCCGGACTGCAGCGCCAGAACCGCTAGACCACCGCGGCCGGCTAAGTTTTCACTGAAAATTTTATCATTCTACTCATTCATTATAGCGGGTGCCACAAGGTTTCTGTCCTCCCGTTAGCTACACAAGACACGCCAACTTTCTTGTAAGCAGGGAAAATTTGATATTTTTGGTCAATATCTGTACGTTGCGTGCAGTATGACCAGTTGCCAAGTCCGTAAATACCGTTGAATCAATGCGCAGTGGACTGGAGTGACATCAAATGACATGTGTGGAACATAGGGACATCCTACGTTTGTGCTTCTGATAAAGATTTAACATGCAAATTGACAAACATTCTGTAGAAAACAAGTATTTTTTATTGTTGTCTAGCTTCGTATAGTTTATTAAAAGAAGGTGGTAGTATGTACTACCACCTTGGTTTCTCCTAGGTTTATTGATGCTTATGCGCCAGTGGCGACATTAACAATCAGGAGGATGAAGTCCATCAGGTGAGAGCGACTGTCAACAGGCGGACGGTCACCCATTACCACTGATATCTCCTGTACACACGACGCGTGCTGAGACAAGCTGTGAGTAATACTGGTGAGTAAACACGCGGTGTCCACGGCAGGCGCAATTAATTAAGGGAAGCTCGGTTAGATGCAGTCTGTGTCAATAGAGCAACAGCTTTCTCACATGATATCGGTGTATCCTCGAATGCTATTCCTTAGTCTGGTCTAAGCGGACGAGTTGTGTATACACAGTACATTTTTTAATAAAGGAAACCGTTACCCCGCCGTTGGTGTTGTGAAATAATCTGTGTTACTAAGCAACTATCCCGGTACTCGGAACCTGAACCTTGTACCAGTTACAAGTTGCCTATTTAACAACTTTAAGGGGCAAAAATGATACTGAGGACTTCTCGTAATTATTGATCTAATTTAAAAATTTTAAACGCTGCTACAATCTTCTTATTAATAGGAATAATCTTACGTTAAGTTTTAACACACTCAAAGGAACAATACATTTGGAAGAGTTGTTTGTCTAGACCAAGGAGGAGTCAAGAATTATTGCACACTTCTTCTACCACCATACTATGCTGCCTGAGTAGGAATAGGAAGAAGAGGGGAGAACTGCGAACTCGCCGTATTTAGATCGCTATGCATTCGCAAGGCGTACGACTTGCTTTCATATTGCCTACTTCTCTACAACATAGATCACAAACAAAACACCTTTTTTGTGTTATCAAATTATCTTGGGCTCACTGAAGATTTAATATAATTTTCTCTTGTGGAAAGTGTCGGCATACGAAAAGACACAGACTTTCTCACAGATTTTCTCCCTCAGCATGCCACCTAACCGTAACTTACATAGTTTCGTAATCAAATGAAATTAAATGAAATGATCGTATGGCATTGTTGGCCGGGAGGCACCATTCGGGGGAGTTCGGTCGCCGTATTGCAAGTCCTATTTAGTTGATTCCACATAGGCGACTTGCAAGTCAATGATGATGAAAATGATGCTGAAGGACACACAACACTCAGTCCCCTGCCGGGAATCGAGCCAGCGCCCCCTGCGTGGTAGGCGGTAATGCCACCGCTACGCTACGGAGGCGGTCTCATATTCAAAAAAAGGTCTTTCACACATGTATGTGGATCGAAATATTCTAGCTTTTCGCAATCTCATTATGGATATTGCGAAACTCTGAGGATAACAATGCTGACGTCCTGGAAGGTTTTAGCAATTTGTCTTTCAGACGGGAATTACCTTCCACACTGAAGCGCCAAAGAAACTGGTACAGGCGTGCGTATTCACATACAGAGATACATAAGCAGGCAGAATTCAGTGAGGCGGTCGACAACGCCTATATAAGACAACAAGTGTCAGGCGCAGTTGTTAGATCGGCTACTGCTGCTACAATGGCAGGTTATCAAGATTTAAGTGCTTTTGAACGTGGTGCTATACTCGGCGGACGAGCGATGGGGCACATCTCCGAGTTAGCGTTGAAGTGGTGATTTTCCCGTACGGTCAAGTCACGAGTGTACCGTGAATATCAGGAATCCGGTAAAACATCAAATCTCCGACATCACTGCGGACGGAAAAGATCCTGCACGAAAGGAAGCAACGACGACTAAAGAGAATCATTCATCGTGACGGAAGTGCAACCCTTTCGTAAACTGCTGCAGATTTCAATGCTGGGTCATCAACTAGTGTCAGCGTGCGAATCATTCAGCGAACCATCACCGATAAGGGCTTTCGGAGCCGAAGGCCTACTCGTGTACACTTGGTGAGTTCACGACAGAAAGCTTTAGGCCTCGTCTGGGCTCGTCAGAGCCGACATCGAACTGTTGTTAACTGGAAACATGTTGCCTGGCCGGCCGAGTCTCGTTTCTAATTGTGTCGATTGGATTAACGTGTACTTGAATGGAGACAACCACATGAATCTACGGATCCTGCATGTCAGCAGGTAGCTGTTCAAACTGGTGGAGGGAGGCTCTGTAACGGTTTGAAACTTTTGCAGTGGCTCCAGGAACACTCTTCTGAGTTTAATCACTTCCGCTGTCCATCAAGCTCCCTAGACATGAACAATATTGACTATATCTGGGATGCCTTGCAACGTGCTGTTCAGAAGTGATCTCCACCCTCTTGACCCTTGTGGATTTGTGTACAGCCCTGCAGGATTCATGGTGTCAGTTCCCTCCAGCACTACTTCAGACGTTAGTCAAGTCGATGCTACGTTGTGTTGCCGCACTTTTGCGAGCTCGCGGCGGTCCCACACGATATTAGACAGGTGTACCAGTTTCTATGGCTCTTCGTGTAGGTCATTCAGTTGCATCTACATCTACATGATTACTCTGCAATTCACATTTAAGTGCTTGGTAGAGGTTTCGTCGAACCACAATCCTAATATCTCTCTACCATTCCACTCCCGAACAGCGCGAGGGAAAAACGAACATCTAAACCTTTCTGTTCGAGCTCTGATTTCTCTTATTTTATTTTGATGATCATTCCTACCTATGTAGGTTGGGCTCCACAAAATATTTTCACATTCGGAAGAGAAAGTTGGTGACTGAAATTTCGTAAACAGATCTCGCCGCGACTAAAAACGTCTTTGCTTTAATGACTTCCATCCCAACTCGCGTATCATATCTGCCACACTCTCTCCCCCATTACGTGATAATACAAAACGAGCTGTCCTTTCTTGCACCCTTTAGATGTCCTCCGTCAATCCCACCCGGTAAGGATCCCACGCCGTGCAGCAATATTCTAACAGAGGACGAACGAGTGTTGTGTAAGCTGTCTCTTTAGTGGACTTGTTACATCTTTTAAGTGTCCTGCCAATGAAACGCAACCTTTGGCTCGCCTTCCCCACAATATTATCTATGTGGTCTTTCCAACTGAAGTTGTTCGTAATTTTAACACCCAGGTGCTTAGTTGAATTGACAACCTTGAGACTTGTACTATTTATCGAGTAATCGAATTCCAACGGATTTCCTTTGGAACTCATGTGGATCACCTCACAAATTTCGTTATCTAGCGTCAACTGCGACCTGTCACACCATACAGCAATCTTTTCGAAATCGCTTTGCAACTGATACTGGTCTTCGGATGACCTTACTAGACGGTAAATTACAGCATCATCTGCGAACAACCTAAGAGAACTGCTCAGATTGTCACCCAGGTCATTTATATAGATCAGGAACAGCAGAGGTCCCAGGACGCCTCCCTGGGGAACACCTGATATCACTTCAGTTTTACTCGAGGATTTGCTGTCTATTACTACGAACTGCGAGCTTCCTGACAGGAAATCACGAATCCAGTCGCGCAACTGAGAAGATACCCCAAAGGCACTCAGCTTGATTACAAGTCGCTTGTGAGGAACAGTGTCAAAAGCTTTCCGGAAATCTAGAAATACGGAATCAACTTAAGATCCCCTGTCGATATCGGTCAGTACTTCGTGCAAATAAAGAGATAGCTGCGTTGCACAAGACGATATTTTCTGAAACGATGCTGATTACGTATCAATAGATCGTTCCCTTTGAGTTGATTCATAATGTTTGAATACAGTATACGCTCCAAATGCACAGCGGTGCTTCCAAATAAAACGGCAAACTATCTCGAAATCAGCTCGAAAATTGATGGAGGATCGACAGTGTCCTCAAAACGGTTAGAGAATCATCCTTGTAATTTTTTCGAGAACTATCTTTATAATTTTTTCATGGCAACAGTGAACTCTTCATAGCTCTCATTTTCATTCGTCAGAATTTTTGCCTTCAACAATAAGGGTTTCTTCTGAAATGCATCCATGTAAAATGTGAAATAATTAGTTCCATGTTGCAGTGTCTTACTGTCGGCATTGTGCACTCAAGTCCGCCTAAAATGTGAGGTCTGCAGTCCATTCTGTATGATGTAATTTCGTTCCTGCACCCATATTTTCTTAATAAATTGAGCAATTGTTCTTCCTTGACGAAAATTACGCACTTCGCAGTAGTATATAAAGCTTAAAAACTCTTAATTCAGTTCTACCGAAAAGTGTAGCAACTGGCTGTGGAACAATGCCATGACACTACAGAAATTTTGCTATTCATTCCAACAGTTTGTTCAGGTGCTCTGTGCCTGAAAATTTAGCACAATGTGCTTCCGGTTGTACAGAAGAATGAATCCGGTCTGCTGATGGCTGTAATGTTTTGATCTTTCACTGTTAACTAATTATTAAATTCTTTATGCATTATAGTGTAATGTCGTTTCATAGAAAACCTGCTATGCTAGTCGATTATTCGACTGCATAATAGATACAGAGAACGCTCATCCCCCTCTTGTGTTATTCTCATTCATTTCTGAAGGCTTGTGTCCGTAGATTGCTAGACTGCCTTTTGTGGTGCAAACATTCACTGGACCTACGAACGTCCTTCATTCCATAAGCAGATAGCGAATTGTAAACAGCACCAATACCACGGTTCTGCCGAATTGCAAGGAATTCTGTTGATCGAAATGCGACTCCGCAACACAAAATGAAATGTGGTGCTGTAGTGGGTACTTCCAAGTAACATCCAGTAAAGCGGAGACAGGCAGCGTGGTACCTCTCCTGGGATTCCAGTAGCTTGTACCCGATGCACTGTTGCCCGTTTACTGTAACCACGCACCCTCACATTAATAATGCGACACAGAAATTGCTCCACGATTGCATGTAATAGAGCTCCCTGCCGACTTTCAATTGACTTTCTCTAAGTCTATAAATGCTAGAAACGTAGGTTTGTCTTTCCTTAATTTATTGTCTAAGATATGTCGTAGGGCCAGTATTGCCTCACGTGTTCCAGCATTCCAACGGAATCGAAACTGATCTTCCCCGAAGTCGGATTCTACCACTTTTTCCATTCGTCTGTAAAGATTTCGTGTTACTATTTTGCAGCCGTGACTTACTAAACCGATAGTTCTGTAATTTACGAATGTGTCAACACCTTCTTTCTTTGGGATTGAAATTATTATATTCTTTTGATGTCTGAGATTGTTTCGCCGGTCCCATACATGTTGCTTACCAGACGGTACAGTTTTGTCAGAGCTGGCTCTCCCAAGTCTATCAGTAGTTCTAATGGAATGTTGTCTACTCCCGGGGCCTTGTTTCGTCTTATGTCTTTCAGGGCTCTGTAAAACTCTTCACGCAGTATCTTATCTCCTATTTAATCATCACCTACATCCAATTCCATTTCCATAATGTTGTCCTCAAGTATATCGCCCTTGTATAGACCCTCTATGTACTCCTTCCAACTTTCTGCTTTCCCTTCTTTGCTAGAACTGGGTTTCCATCTGAGCTCTTGATATTCATGCAAATAGTTCCTTTCTTCTCCAAAGTTCTCTTTAATTTTCCTGTAGACAGTAGTTATCTTACCCCTAGTAATATATGCCTCTACATCCTTACATTTGTCATCTAGCCATCCCTGCTTAGCCATTTAGCACTTCCTGTCTATCTCATTTTGGACACGTTTGTGATTGCGTGCTTCATTTACTGCATTATTATATTTTCTCCTTTCATAAATTAAATTCAATATGTCTTCTGTCACCCAACGATTCCTACCAGCCCTCATTTTTTAACCTACTTCAACCACTGCTGCCTTCACTATTTCATCTCTCAAAACTACCCATTCTTCTTCTACAGTATTTCTTTCCACCATTCTTGTCTATCGTACCCTAATGCTCTCCTAAAAATCTCTACAACCTCTCGGTCTGTCAGTTATCCAGGTACCGTCTCCTTAAATTTCAAACTTTTTGCAGTCTCTTCAGTGTTAATCTACAGTTCATAACCAATACTTTGTGGTTAGAGTACAATCTGCCCCTGGAAACGTCTTACAATCTCTGTCTTACCATTACATAATCTATCTGAAATTTTCCAGTATATCCAGGCCTCTGGCATTTATACAAACTTCTTTCAAGAGTCTTGAACAAGTATTAGTTGTGATTAAATTTTGATATGGGCAGATGAAGATTCGACATATTAATTGCGTCGCGATTTGAAACTAGTGGCACCATGCCGTCTTCTCTCCAGGCCACTAACTCAGATGAGGTAGCCGCATGAAATATCACATGGGAGTACAATAGCTAGAATCCGATGCACCACTGCACTTTTAACGTACCCATTGCACCCTCCCAATGAAGATTCGACACATACATTGCGTGCAATTTAAACCTAGGGCACCAAGCCGACTTCTCACGAGGAAACTAAATAAGAGTAGGTAGCCGTACGAAACGTCTCCTGCCAGTGCTGTAGCTTGAACCCGATGGACTACTGCTCTTTTAATGTAACCCTTGCACTCTCCCAATGAATATTCGACACATACATTGCGTCGCGATTGAAAACTAGTGGCACCAAGGGCATTTCTCTCCAAGAAACTAACTCAGATGAGGTACTTTAACGCAACCTCTCCTGGCAGTGCAGTAGCTGGAATCCGATGCACGACTGCTCTTTTAATGTAGCCATTGCACCCTCCCAATGAGGATTCGACACATACATTACGTCCTTGGGTTCACCAAGCAGCCTTCTCCCGAAGAGAATAAATGAGAATAATTAGCCGTATGAAACCTCGCCTGGCAGTGCAGTTGCTCGAATCCGATGCACCACTGCACATTTAAAGTAACCATTGCACCCTCCCAATGAAGATTCGACACATTAATTCCGTGATAGGGGCACAGAGCGACTTCTCCCGAAGAGACTAAATGAGAAAAGGTGGCCGTATGAAACCACAAGTGGCAGTGCAGTAGCAGGAATCCGATGCACTACTGCTCTTTTAATGTAACCATTGCACCCTCCCAATGAGGATTCGACACATACATTACGTCCTTGGGTCACCAAGCAGCCATCTCCCGAAGAGAATAAATGAGAATAATTAGCCGTATGAAACCTCGCCTGGCAGCGCAGTTGCTAGAATCCGATGCACCACTGCACATTTAAAGTAACCAATGCAACCTCCCAATAAAGATTCGACACATTAATAGCGTCGCGATTGAAAACTAGGGGCACGAAGCCGACTTCTCTCCAAGAGACTAACTCAGATGAGGTACCCTGACGCAACCTCTCCTGGCAGTGCAGTAGCTGGAATGTAATGCACCACTGCTCTTTTAATGTAACCATTGCACAATCCCAATGAAGATTCGGCATATACATTTCGTCGCAATTGAAACCTAGGGGCACCAAGCCGCCTTCTCCGGAAGAGACAAAATGCGAGTAGGTGGCCGTATAAAATCTCTCCTGGCAGTGCAGTAGCTGGAATCAGTTGTAACACTACTCTTTTAACGTAACCATTGCACCCTCCCAATGAAGATTCGACACATACATTGCGTCGCGGCTGAAAACTAGGGGATCCAAGCCGACTTTTCTCCGAAAGACTAACTCATATGAGGTAGCCGTTTGAAACCTCTCCTGGCAGTGCTGTAGCTGGAATCCGGTGCACCACTGATCTTTTAATGTAACAATTGCAACCTCCCATTGAAGAAACGACACATAAATTGAATCGCGATTGAAAACTAGTGGCACCAACGCGTAATCTGTCCAAGAGACTAACTCAGATGAGGTAGCCGCTTGAAACCACTCTTGGCCGTGCAGTATCTGGATTCCGATGCACTACTGCTCTTTTAATGTAACCATTGTAGAATCCCAATGAAGATTCGGCACATAAATTGCGTCTTAATTGAAAACTAGGTGCACCAAACCGACCGCTCTCGAGGAGATTAAATGAGAAGATGTAGCTATTTTGAAACTTTGCCTGGCAATGCAGCAGTTGGAATCCGATGCTGCACTGCTGTTTTAATGTGACCACTCAACTTACCAAAGAAGATTCGGCACATAAATTGAGTCGCGATTGAATACTAGTGGCACCAAGGCGACTTCTCTCCAAGTGACTAATTCAGATGAGGTAGCCACATGAAACCGCTCCTGGCAGTGCAGTAGTAGGAATCCGATGCACAACTGCTGTCTTAATGAAACCATTGCACAGTCCCACTGAAGATTCGACACATAAATTGCTATGTGATTGAAACCTAGGGGCACGAAGCCAACTTCTCCCGAGAAGACAAAATGAGAATAGGTAGCCGTATGCAACGTCTCCTTGAAGTGCAGTAGCTCGAACCCGATGCACCACTGCTCTTCTAATGTAACCAATGCACAAACCCGTCGTCCGGTAGCGTTCTCGCTTCCCATGCCCGGTTTCCCGAGTTCGATTCCCGGCGGGGTCAGGGATTTTCTCTGCCTCGTGATGGCTGGGTGTTGTGTGCTGTCCTTAGGTTAGTTAGGTTTACGTAGTTGTAAGTTCTAGGGGACTGATGACCATAGATGTTAAGTCCCATAGTGCTCAGAGCCATTTGAACCATTTTTTTGCACAATGCCATTACAGATTCGGCATATAAATTGCGTCATGTTTGAAAACTAGGTGCACCAAACCGACCGAACTTGATGACACTAAATGAGAAGATGTAGCCGTTTGAAACCTCTTCTAGCAGTGCAGCAGTTGGAATCCGATGCTGCACTGCTCTTTTAATGTGACCATTTCAACATCCCAATGAACATTCGTCACATAAATTGCGTCGCGATTGAAAACTAGTGGCACCAAACCGACGTCTCCAAGTGACTAATTCAGAAGAGGTAGCCACATGAAACCGCTCCTGGCAGTGCAGCAGCAGTAAACCGATGTACAACTGTTCTTTTAATGATTACGATGCACAGTCCCACTAAAGATTCGACACATAAATTGCGTCGCGATTGAAACCTAGGGGCAAAAAAGCCGTCCTCCGAAGGAGACTAAATGAGAATAGGTAGCCGTATGAAACCTATCCTGGCAGTGCAGTAGCGGGTATCCGATTACCACTTCTCTTTTAATGTAGCAATTGTAACCTCCCATTGAAGATTCAGCAAATAAATTGGGTCGTGATTAAAACCTAGGGGCACCAAGCCGTCTTCAACCGAGGCCACTAAATAAGAATAGTTAGCCGTATGAAACCACTCCTGGCAGTGTAGTAGCTAGGATCCGATGCACTACTGCTCTTTTAATGTAACCATAGCACCCTCCCAATGAAGATTCGACACATACATTGCGTCGCGATTAAAACCTAGGGCCACCCAGCCGACTTCTCCCGAAGAGACTAAATGAGAATAGGTAGCCATATTACACCCCTACCGGCAGTGCAGTAGATGCAGTCCATTTCAATACTGCTCTTTTAATGTAACCATTGCACCTTCCTTACGGAGATTCAAAACATAAATTGCGTCGCCATTGAAAGCTAGTGGCACCAAGCCGACTTCTCCCAAGGAGACTAAACGGAATAGGTAGCCAAATGGAACCTATCCTGGCAGTGCAGTTGCTAGAATCCGATGCACTACTGCTCTTTGAATGTAGCCATTGTACACTCTCAATGAAGATTCGTCACACAAATTGCGTCGCGATTGAAAACTTGGGGCACCAAGTCAACTTCTCCCGAGGAGTCTAAATGGAAGTAGGTAGCCGTATGAAACCTCTCCTGCCAGTGCAGTAGCTGGAATCCGATGCACTACTGCTCTTTTAATGTGACCATTGCACACTCCTAATGAAGATTCGACACACAAATTGTGTCGCAATTGAAAACTAGGGCCACCAGGACGACTTCTCTCCTAGATTGTAACTCAGAAGAGGTAGCCGCTTCAAACCTGTCCTGACAGTGCAGTAGCTGAAATCCGATGCCCCATTGTACTCTTAATGTAAACACTTTACCCACACAATTAAGATTCAACAAATAAATTGCGTCGCGATAGGACATAGGGGCACCAAGCATTCTTCTCCCGAAGTAACTAATTGAGAACAGGTAGCCGTATCAAATCTATCCTGGCAGTGCAGTAGCTGGAATCCGATGCACCACAGACCTGTTAATGTAACCATTGCACCATCCCAATGAAGATTTGACACACACAAAGCGTCGCCATTGAAACCTAGGGGCACCAAGCGGACTACTCCCAAGGAGACTAAAAGAGAATAAATAGCCATATGAAACCTATGCTGGCAGTGCAGTGGCTGGAATCTGATGCACTACTGCACTTTCAATGTAACCATTGCACCCTCCCAATGAGGATTCGACCCATAAATTGCGTCGCGCTTGAAAACTACGGACACTAAGCCGATTTCTCTCCAACAGACTACCTCAGGTTAGGTAGCCTCATCAAAACTCTCCTGGCAGTGCAGTAGCGGGAATCCGATGCTCAACTGCTCTTTTAATGAAACCATTGCACCCTCCCATTGAAAATTCGACATATTAATTAGCGCCGTGATTGAAACCTAACGGCACCTACCGAATTCTCCCGAGCCGACTAATTGAGAATAGGTACCTGTATGAAAACTCACCTGGCACTGCTGTAGCTGGTATCCGATGCACTACAGCTCTTTTAATGTAAGCATTGCATACTCCCAATGAAGATTCGACTCACAAATTATGTCGCGATTGAAATATTGGGGCACCAAGCCTATTTCTCTCGAAGAGACTAACTTAGATGAGGTAGCCGCTTGAAACCTCTCCTGGCAATGCAGTAGCCGGAATGCGATGCACCACTGCCCATTTTTAATGTAACCATTGCACCCTCCCAATGAAGGTTCGACACAAAATTTGCGTCGCGATTGAAACCTAGGGCCACCAAGACGACTTCTCCCGAAGAGACTAAATGAGAATAGGAACCCGTATGAAACCTCTCCTGGCAGTGCAGTACCTGGAATCCGATGCACTTCAGCTATTTTAATCGTACCATCGCACCCTCTCAATGAAGATTCGAAGCACAAATAGCTCCGCGATTGAAAATTAGGTGCACCAAGCTGATTTGTCTCGAAGAGACTATGTTAGTTGAGGTAGCTGCTTGAAACCACTTTTGATGGTGCTGTAGCTCTATTCCGATGCACAACTGCTCTTTTAATGCAACCATTGCACCCTCCCAATGAAGGTTCGACACAAAATATGCGTTGCGATTAAAAAATAATTGCACCAAGCCGACTACTCTCGAAGAGACTAACTCAAATGAGGTTGTTGTTGTTGTTGTTGTTGTTGTTGTGGTCTTCAGCCCTGAGGCTGGTTTGATGCAGCTCTCCTTGCTACCCTATTCTGTGCAAGCTTCTTCATCTCCCAGTACTGCCACCCACATTCCTCTGAATCTGCTTAGTGTATGCATCTCTTGGCCTCCCTATACGATTTTTACCCTCCACGCTGTCCTCCAATGCTAAATTTGTGATCCCTTGATGCCTCAGAACATGTCCTACTAACCGGTCCCATCTTTTTGTCAAGTTGTGCCACATACTCCTCTTTTCCCCAATTCAATTCTTACTTCATCATTAGTAATGAGAGCTACCCATCTAATCTTCAGCATTCTTCTGTAGCACCACATTTCGAAAGCTTCAATTCTCTACTTGTCCAAACTATTTCTCGTCCATGTTTCACTTCCATACAAGGCTACACTCCATAGAAACACTGTCAGATACGAATTCCTGACACTTAAATCTATACTCGATGTTAACAAATTTCTCTTCTTCGGAAACGCTTTCCTTGCCATTGCCAGTCTACATTTTATATCTTCTCTACTGCGCCCATCATCAGTTTTTTTGCTCCACAAATAGCAAAACTCCTTTACTACTTTGAGTGTCTCATTTCCTAATCTAATTCCCTCAGCATCACCTGACTTAATTAGACTACATTCCACTATCCTCGTTTTCCTTTTGTTGATGATCATATTACATCCTCCTTTCAAGACACTGTCCATTCCGTTCGACTGCTCTTCCAAATCCTTCGCTGTCTCTGACAAAATTACAATGTCATCGGCGAACCTCAAAGTTTTTATTACTTTCCATGGAATATAATATCTACTCCGAATTTTTCTTTTGTTTCCTTTAGTGCTTGCTCAATATACATATTGAATAACATCGGGGATAGGCTACAACCCTGTCTCACTCCCTTCCCAACCACTGCCCCTCTTTCATGCCTCTCGACTCTTATAACTACCATCTGGTTTCTGTACAATTTGTAAATAGCCTTTCGATCCCTGTATTTTACCCCTGCCATCTTTATAATTTGAAAGAGAATATTCCAGTCAACATTGTCAAAAGCTTTCTCTATGTCCACAAATGCTACAAACGTAGGTTTGCCTTTCCTTAATCTTACTTCTAAGATAAGTCGTAAGGTTAGTATTGCCTCACGTGTTCCAATATTTCTACGGAATCCAAACTGATCTTCCCCGAGGTCAGCTTCTACCATTTTTTCCATTCGTGTGTAAAGAATTCGCGTTAATATTTTGCAGCTGTGACTTATTAAACAGATTGTTCGGTAATTTTCATATCTGTCAACACCTGCTTTCTTTGCGATTGGAATTATTATATTCTTCTTGAAATCTGAGGGTATATCGCCTGTCTCATACATCTTGCTCACCAGATGGTAGAGTTTAGTCGGGATTGGCTCTCCCAAGGCCGGCAGTAGTTCTAATGGAATGTTGTCTACTCCCGGGGCTTTGTTTCGACTCAGGTCTTTCAGTGCTCTGTCAAACCTTTCACGCAGTATCATATCTCCCATTTCATCTTCATCTACATCCTCTTCCATTTCGATAAAATTGTCCCCAAGTACATCGCTCTTGTATAGACCCTCTATATACTCCTTCCACCTTTCTGATTTCCCTTCTTTGCTGAGAACTGCGTTTCCATCTGAGCTCTTGATATTTATACAAGTGGTCTCTTCTCTCCAAAGGTCTCTTTAATTTTCCTGTAGGCAGTATCTATCTTACCCCTAGTGAGATAAGCCTCTACATCCTTACATATCTCCTCTAGCCATCCTTGCTTAGCCATTTTGCACTTCCTGTCGATCCCATTTTTGAGACGTCTGTATTCCTTTTTGCCTGCTTCATTTACTGCATTTTTATATTTTCTTCTTTCGTCAATTAAGTTCAATATTTCTTCTGTTACCCAAGGTGTTCTATTAGCCCTCGTCTTTTTACCTACTTGATCCTCTGCTGCCTTCACTACTTCATCCCTCAAAGGTACCCACTCTTCTTCGACTGTACTTCTTTCCCCCATTCCTGTCTACAACTTCTGGTTCTTTCAGTTTATCTTCTTAAATTCCCACCTTTTAGCAGTTTCTTCAGTTTTAATCTACAATTCATAACCAATAGGTTGTGATCAGAGTCCATATCTGCCCCTGGAAATGTCTTACAATTTAAAACCTGGTTCCTAAATCTCTGTCTTACCGTTATATAATCTATCTGATACCTTCTAGTATCTCCAGGATTTTCCATGCATACAACCTTCTTTCTTGATTCTTGAACCAAGTGTTTGCTATAATTATGTTAGGCTCTGTGCAAAACTCTTCCAGGCGGCTTCATCTTTCATTTCTTACCCCCAATCCATATTCACCTACTATGTTTCCTTCTCATCCTTTTCCTACTCTCGAATTCCAGTCACCCATGACTATTAAATATTCGTCTCCCTTCACTACCTGAATAATTTCTTTTATCTCGTCATACATTTATTCAATTTCTTCATCATCTGCAGAGGTAGTTGGCATATAAACTTGTACTACTGTGGAAAGCGTGGGCTTAGTGCCCACCTTGGCGACAATAATGCGTTCACTATGATGTTTGTAGTAGCTTACCCGCATTCCTATTTTCCTATTCATTATAAAACCTGCTCCTACATTACCCCTATTTGATTTTGTGTTTATAACCCTGTATTCACCTGACCAAAAAGTCTTGTTCCTCCTGCCACCAAAATTCACTGGTTCCCACTATAGCTAAATTTAACCTATCCATTTCCCTTTTTAAATTTTTAAATCTACCTGCCCAGTTAATCGATCTGACATTACACGCTCCGATCCGTAGAACGCCAGTTTCCTTTTTCCTGATAACGACGTCCTCCCACTGACCATTCGTCACATAAATTGCGTCGGGATTGAAATATAGAGTCACCAAGCTGACTTCTCCCGAGAAGACTAAATGTGAATAGGTAGCCGCACGCAACCTTTCTGGGAGTGCAGTAGCTGGAATCCGATGCACCACTGCTCTTTTAATGTAAATATTGCACCCTCCCAATGGAGAATCGACACATAAATTGCGTCGCGATTGGAATCTAGGGTACCAGGCAAACAACTCTCCGAAAGAATGTTTGAGATGAGGTAGCCGCTTGAAACCCCTCCTGGCAGTGCATTAGCTGGTATCCGAAACATCACTTCTCTTTTAATGTAACTATTGTAACCTCTTAATGACGAACCGACCAAGCGGACTTCAACCGTGGACACTAAATGAGAGTAGGTAGCCGTATGAAACCATTCCTGGCAGTGCAGTAGCTGGAATCCGATGCACTACTGCACTTTTAATGTAACCATTGCACAATCTCAATAAAGATTCGACACATAAATTGCGTCGCGATTGAAAACTAGTGGCATCAAGACGACTTCTCTCCAAGTGACTAATGCAGATGAGGTAGCCGCATAAAAACTCACCTGCCAGTGCAGTAGCTGAAATCAAATGCACTACTGCTCTTTTAATGAAACAATTGCACAGTCCCACTGAACATTCGACATATAAATTGCGTCGCGATTGAAACCTAGGGGCAACAAGCTGACTTCTCCCAAGGAGATTAAAAGAGAATAGCTAGCCAAATGAAACCAATCCTGGCAGTGCAGTGGCTAGAATCCGATGCACTACTGCTCTTTGAATGTAGGCATTGCACACTCTGAATGAAGATTCGACACATTAATTGCGTCGCGATTGAAAACTTGGGGCACCATGCCGACTTCTCCCGAGGAGTCTAAATGAGAATAGGTAGCCGTATGAAACCTCTCCTGCCAGTGCAGTAGCTGGAATCCGCTGCACTACTGCTCTTTTAATGTAACCATTGCACCCTCCCAATGAAGATTCGACACATAAGTTGTGACGCGATTGAATACTAGAGGCACCAAGCCGATTCCTCTCGAAGAGACTTACTCAGATGAGATAGCTCCTTGAAACCTCACCTGGCAATGCACTAGCTGGAATCCCATCCACCACTGCCCTTTTAATGTAACCATTGCTTTATCCCAATGAAGATTCGTTACATAAATCGCGTTGCGATTGCAGACTAAGGGCATCAAGCCGACGTCTCTCCAATAGACTAACTCAGAAGAGGTAGCCGCTTCAAACCTGTCCTGATAGTGCAGTAGCTGGTATCCGATGCCCCATTGTACTCTTAATGTAAACTTTTTACCCTCACAACGAAGATTCAACAAACAAAATGCGTCGCGATAGGACATAGGGGCACCAGGCAGGCTTCTCCCTAAGTGACTAATTGAGAATAGGAAGCCGTATGAAAACTATCCTGGTAGTGCAGTAACTGGAATCCGTTGCACCACTGCCCTGTTAATGTAACCATTGCACCATCCCAATGAAGATTCTACATATAAATAGCGTCGGGATTGAAACCTAGGGGCACCAAGCGGACTTCTCCCAAGGAGACAAAATGAGAATAGGTAGCCGTATGAAACCCATGCCGGCAGTGCAGTGGCTGGAACGTGATGCACTACTGCTCTTATAATGTAACCATTTCACCCTCCCAATGACAATTCGACACATAAATTGCGTCGCAATTGGAAACCAGCGACACCAAGCTGACTTCTCTCCAATAGACTCTGTAGAGGTAGCCGCTTGAAACCTGTCCTGGCTGTGCAGCAGTTGAAATCAGATGCTGCACTGATCTTTTTATGTGACCATTACAACATACCACTGAAGATTCGACAAATATATTGAGTCGCGACTGAAACCTAGGGGGACCAAGCCAACTATGGGATAGAGGCTAATTGAGAATAGGAAGCCGTATGAGACGTCTCCTGGCTGTGCAGTAGCTGCAATCCGATGCACTACTGTTCTTTTAATTTAACCATTGCACAGTCGCAATGAAGATTCTACCCATAAATTGCGTCGCACTTGAAAACTACGGACACCAAGCCGACTTCTCTCCCAAAGACTACCTGAGGTTAGGTAGTCTCATCAAACCTCTCCTGACAGTGCGGTAGCGGGAATCCGATGCACAACTGCTCTTTTAATGAAATCATTGCACCCTCCCATTGAATATTGGACATATTAATTTCGCCGTGATTGAAACCTATGGGCAACAAGCAGATTTATCCCAAAGCGACTAATTGAGAATAGGTATCCGTATGAAACCTCTCCTGGCATTGCTGTAGCTGCTATCCGATGCACTACAGCTCTTTTGATGTAACCACTGCATACTCCCAATGAAGATACGACACACAAATTATGTCGAGATTGAAAACTTGGTGCACCAAGCCAAGTTCTCTCGAAGAGACTAACTTAGATGAGGTAGCCGTTTGAAACTTTTCCTGGCAGTGCAGTAGCCGAAATGCGATGCACCATTGTTCTTTTAATGTAACCATTGCACCCTCCCAATCCTGTGCAAGCTTCTTCATCTCCCAGTACTTACTGCAACCCACATTCTTTCGAATCTGCTTAATGTATTCATCTCTTGGTCCCCCTCTATGATTTTTCCCCTCCACGCTGCCCTCCAATGCTAAATTTGTGATCCTTTGATGCCTCAGAACATGTCCTGCTAACCGGTCCCATCTTTTTGTCAATTTGTGCCACATACTCTTCTTCTCCCCAATTCTATTCAATACTTAATCATTAGTAATGTGATCTACCCATCTTATCTTCAGCATTCTTCTGTAGCACCACAATTCGAAAGCTTCTATTCTCGTCTTGTCCAAACTACTTATCGTCCATGTTTCAATTTCATACATGGCTACACTCCATACAATCACTTTCAGATACGACTTCCTGACACTTAAATCTATACTCGATGTTAACAAATTTCTCTTCTTCGGAAACGCTATCCTTGCCATTGCCAGTCTACATTTTATATTTTCTCTACTGAGCCCATAATCAGTTATTTTACTCCCCAAATAGCGAAACTCCTCTACTACTAAAAGAGTAGTAGTGCATCGGGTTCCAGCTACTGCACTGCCACGACAGGTTTCATACGGCTACCTATTCTTATTTAGTCTCTTTCCCAAAGTCGGTTTGGTCCCCCTAGGTTTCAATCGCGACGAAACTTATGTGTCGAATGTTCATTGGGAACGTGCAACGGTTATAGTAAAAGAGCAGTGGTGCATCGGATTCCATCTACTGCACTGCGAGGAGAGGTTTCACGGAGCTACCTCATTTGACCTTCCCCATGAACCATGGACCCTGCCGTTGGTGGTGAGGCTTGCGTGCCTCAGCGATACAGATGGCCGTACCGTAGGTGCAACCACAACGGTGGTGTATCTGTTGAGAGGCCAGACAAACGTGTGGTTCTCGAAGAGGGGCAGCAGCCTTTTCAGTAGTTGCAGGGGCAACAGTCTGGATGATTGACTGACCTGGCCTTGCAACATTAACGAAAACGGCCTTGCTGTGCTGGTACTGCGAACGGCTGAAAGGAAGGGGAAACTGCAGCCGCAATTTTTCCCGAGGGCATGCAGCTTTACTGTACGGATAAATGATGATGGCGTCCTCTTGGGTAAAATATTCCGGAGCTAAAATAGTCCCCCATTCGGATGTCCGGGCGGGGACTACTCAAGAGGACTTTTTGTCAGGTGAATACAGGGTTATAAACACAAAATGAAATAGGGGTAATGTAGGAGTAGGTTTACTAATGAATAGGAAAATAGGAATGCGGGTAAGCTACTACAAACATCATAGTGAACGCATTATTGTCGCCAAGGTGGGCACTAAGCCCACGCTTTCCACAGTAGTACAAGTTTATATGCCAACTACCTCTGCAGATGATGAAGAAATTGAATAAATGTATGACGAGATAAAAGAAATTATTCAGGTAGTGAAGGGAGACGAAAATTTAATAGTCATGGGTGACTGGAATTCGAGAGTAGGAAAAGGAAGAGAAGGAAACATAGTAGGTGAATATGGATTGGGGTTAACAAGTGAAAGATGAAGCCGCCTGGAAGAGTTTTGCACAGAGCCTAACATAATTATAGCAGACACTTGGTTCAAGAATCAAGAAAGAAGGTTGTATGCATGGAAGAATCCTGGAGATACTAGAAGGCATCAGATAGATTATATAATGGTAAGACAGAGATTTAGGAACCAGGTTTTAAATTGTAAGACATTTCCAGGGGCAGATATGGACTCTGATCACAATCTATTGGTTATGAACTGTAGATTAAAACTGAAGAAACTGCTAAAAGGTGGGAATTTAAGAAGATAAACTGAAAGAACCAGAGGTTGTAGACAGGAATGGGGGAAAGAAGTACAGTTGAAGAAGAGTGGGTACCTTTGAGGGATGAAGTAGTGAAGGCAGCAGAGGATCAAGTAGGTAAAAAGACGAGGGCTAATAGAACACCTTGGGTAACAGAAGAAATATTGAACTTAATTGACGAAAGAAGAAAATATAAAAATGCAGTAAATGAAGCAGGCAAAAAGGAATACAGACGTCTCAAAAATGGGATCGACAGGAAGTGCAAAATGGCTAAGCAAGGATGGCTAGAGGAGATATGTAAGGATGTAGAGGCTTATCTCACTAGGGGTAAGATAGATACTGCCTACAGGAAAATTAAAGAGACCTTTGGAGAGAAGAGACCACTTGTATAAATATCCAGAGCTCAGATGGAAACCCAGTTCTAAGCAAAGGAGGGAAGGCAGAAAGGTGGAAGGAGTATATAGACGGTCTATACAAGGGCGATGTACTTAAGGACAATTTTATCGAAATGAAAGAGGATGTAGATGAAGATGAAATGGGAGATACGATACTGCGTGAAGGATTTGACAGAGCACTGAAAGACCTGAGTCGAAACAAAGCCCCGGGAATAGACAACATTCTATTAGAACTATTGCCGGCCTTGGGAGAGTCAATCCTAACAAATCTCTACCATCTGGTGAGCAAGAAGTATGAGACAGGCGATATACCCTCAGATTTCAAGAAGACTATAATAATTCCAATCCCAAAGAAAGCAGGTGTTGACTGATGTGAAAATTAAAGAACTATCAGTTTAATAAGTCACAGCTGCACAATACTAACGCGAATTCTTTACACACGAATGGAAAAACTGGTAGAAGCTGACCTCGGGGAAGATCAGTTTGGATTCCGTAGAAATATTGGAACAGGTGAGGCAATACTAACCTTACGACTTATCTTAGAAGTAACATTAAGGAAAGGCAAACCTACGTTTGTAGCATTTGTGGACTTAGAGAAAGCTTTTGACAATGTTGACGGGAATACTCTCTTTCAAATTCTAAAGGTGGCAGGGTTAAAATACAGGGAGCGAAAGGCTGTTTACAATTTGTACAGAAACCAGATGGCAGTTATAAGATTCGAGAGGCATGAAAGGGAGGCAGTGGTTGGGAAGGGAGTGAGACAGAGTTGTAGCCTCTCCCCGATGTTATTCAATCTGTATATTGAGCAAGCAGTAAAGGAAAGAAAAGAAAAATTCGGAGTAGGTATTAAAATCCATGGAGAAGAAATAAAAACTTTGAGGTTCGCCGATGACATGTAACCATTGCACCCTCCCAATGAAGACTTGGCACATAAATTGCGTCACGATTGAAAAGTAGGGGCACCAAGCCGACTTCTCTGCAAGAGAGTAAATCAGATGAGGTAGCCGCATACAATCTCTCCTGGCTGTAGTTTCAATCCCATGCACTACTGCTCATTTAATGTAATCATTGCAATCCCCCAATGACGATTCGACACCTAATTTGCGTCGCGATTGAAAATTAGGCGTACCTAGACGACTTCTCTTTTAGAGACTAACTCAGATGTGGTAGCCGTTTGTAACCTCTCGTGGCAGTGCAGTAGCTGGAATCCGACGCACCACATCTCTTTTAATGTAACCATTGCACCCTCCCAATGAAGTTTATCACATAAATTGCGTCGTTCAGGCCCTAGGGGCACCAAGCCGACTTCTCCCAAAGAGACTAATAGAGAATAGGTAGCCGTATGAAACATCCCCTGGTTGTGCAGTAGCTGGAATACGATGCAACACTGCTCTTTTAATGTAACCATTGCACCATCCCAATGAAGATTCGACACATAAATTGCGTCGCGATTGATAACTTGCGGCACCAAGGGGACATCTCTTCAAGAGAGTAACTCAGATTAGGTATTTGCATGAAACTTCTCCTGGCAGTGCAGTTGCTGGAATTCGATGCACCACTTCTCTTTTAATTTAACGATTGCATGCTCCCAATGAACATTTGACACATAAGTTGCGTCGCGATTGAAACCTTTGGGGAACAAGCCGACTTCTCGGGAAGAGGCTGAATGCTATTAGGTAGCCGTATGAGACCTCTCCTGGCAGTGCAGTAGCTGGAAACCGATGCACCACTGCTGTATTAATTTAACCTTTGCGCCGTCCCAAGGACGTTCGACACATAATTTGCGTTGCGATTGAAAGCTAATGGCACGAAGCCGGCTTCTCTCTAAGGGACTAACTCAAATGAGGTAGCCGTATGAAACCTCTAATGGCAGTGCAGTTGCTGGAATCCGATGCCACACTGCTCTTTGCATGTAACCATTGCACCCTCCCAAAGAATATTCGAAACATAAATTGCGTCGATATTGAAAACTAGTGGCACCAAGCCGATTTGTCTCAAAGAGACTAACTCAGATGAGGTAGCCGCGTGAAACCTCTCCTCGCAATGAAGTTGCAGGACTGCGATGCACGACTGCTCTTTTAATGTAAACATTGCACCCTCTCACTGAAGGTTTGTTACACAAATTGCGGCGCGATAGAATCCCAGGGGCACCAAGCCGTTTTCCCTCCAAGAGACTAACTCAGATGATTTAACGGCTTGTAACCTCTCCTGGCAGTGCAGTAGCTGGAATCCGATGCACCACTGCTGTTTTAATGTAACCACTTCACCCTCCCAATGAAGATTCTACACATAAATTCCGTCGCGGTTGAAGACAAAGGGCGCCAAGCCTACCTCTTTCGATGACACTAAATGAGAAGAGGTAGCCGCTTGAAACCTCTCCTGGCAGTGTAGCAGTTGGAATCCGATGCTGCACTGCTCTTTTAATGTGACCATTAAAACATACCAATGAAGATTCAACACATAAATTGCGTCGCTATTGAAAACTAGCGGCACCAAGCCGACTTCATTCCAAGAGACTAAATCAGATGAGGTAGCCGCATGAAAACTTTCCTGGCAGTTGAGTAGCTGGAATCCGATGCACCACTGCTCTTTTAACGTAACCATTGCAACCTCCGGATGAAGATTCGACACTTAAATTGCGTAGCGATTGAAATCTAGGGGCACCTATCCGACCACTCTCGATGAGACTAAAATTGGAGAGGTAGCCGCTTGAAACCTCTCCTGGCAGTGTAGGAGTTGGAATCCAATGCTGCACTTCTCTTTGAATGTGACCATTACAACATACCAGTAGAGAGTCGACACATAAATTAGGTCGCGATTGAATACTAGAGGCAGCAAGCCGACTTCATTCCAAGAGGCTAACTCAGGTGAGGTAGAAACATGAAACCCCTCCTGGCAGTGCAGTAACTGGTATCCGATGCACTACTGCTCTTGTAATGCAACCATTGCACCCTCTCAATGAAGATTCCTCACATAAATTCTGTAGCAATTGAAAACTAGGGGCACCAAGCCGAATTCACTCCGGAGAGACTACATGAAGATAGATAGCCGTATGAAACCTATCCTGGTAGTGCAGTAGCTGGATTCCGATTCCTTATTGCTCTTTTAATGTAACCATGGCACCCACCCAATGAAGATTCGACACATACATTGTGTTGCGATAGAAACATAGGGTCACGAAGCCCACTTCTACCGAGGAGACTAAATGAGAGTAGATAGTCTTATTAAACGTCTCCTGGCAGTGCCACTACCGCCCTTATAATGTAACCATTGCACCCTCCCAATCAAGGTTCAACATAAAATTTGGGTCGTGATTGAAAACTAATTTCACCAAGCCGACTTCTCTCTAAGAGACTAACTCAAAAGAGGCAGCCGCATGAAACCCTCCTGGCAGTACAGTAGCTAGAACCCGATGCACCACTCCTCTTTTAATGTAACCATTGTACCTCCCAATTGAACATTCGAAACATACGTTGAGTCGCGATTGAACCTAAAGGGACCAAGTCGGCTCCTCGGGAAGAGGCTGAATGCTATTAGGTAGCCGTATGAGGCCGTTCCTGGCAGTGTATTAGCTGGAATTCGATGCAACACTGCTCTTTTAATGTAACCATTGCACCCTCCCAATGAAGATTCGACACATAAATTTGGTCACGATTGAAAACTACAGGCACCAATCGCCATGAAACGTATCCTGGCAGTGCAGTAGCCTGAATCCGTTCACCACTGCTCATTATATGTATCCCTGGCACTCTTCTAATAAAGATCCTACACATAAATTGCGTCGCGATTGAAAACTGCAAGCACCAAGTATACTTCTCTCCAAGAGCCTAGAACAGCTGCCGTTGCTGCATGATACATCTCCCGAAAGTGCATTAGCTTGAATCCGATGCACCTACGCACATTTAATGTAACTCTAGCGCTTTCCTACCGATGAATCGAAAAATAAATTGCGTCGCGACTGAAAAGTGCAAGTCCCATGACGAGCTCTCTCCAAAAGGCTATTAGTGCATCAGTATCTGCTAGAACCGTCTCCTGGCAGTGCAGTTGCTGGAATCCGATGCACCACTGCTCATTTAATGTATCCCTGGCACCCTCACAATGAAGATCTGACACATAAATTCGTTCGCGATTGAAAACTACAGGATACAAGCCGACTTCTCTCCAAGAGAGGTAGCTTCATGAAACCTATCTTGGCAGTACAGTAGTACCACTTCTCGATAAATTTAAACCTCGCACGCTTCCAATGAAGATTCGACAATATTTCATCGCGATTGAAACTTAGAGGCACCCTGTGGACTTCTCTCCAAGATTCTAACAGAGCTGTTTTTGCCGCATCAATCCTCTCCTGGTAGTGCGGTAGCCTGAAACCGATGCACCACTGAACATTTATTGTAATCCTGGCACCTTCCCAATGAAGATTCGACAGATAAATTAGGTCGCTTTTGAAAACTACATGCCACAAGCCGACTTTTTTCCAAGAGAGTAACAAATCTGTCATAGCCGCAAAAAACCTCCAGTGGCAGTGAAGTAGCCTGAATACCATGCACAAAACCTCATTCATTGTTATCCTGGCAACCTTCGTACGCAGACTCTACATAAATTGCGGCACCAAGACTTCCAAGAGACAAACAGGGTGAGGTAGCATCATGAAACCTCTCCTGGCAGTGCAGATGTTGGAATCCGATGCACCACTGCTCATTTAATATAATCCTGGCAACATCCCAATGAAGATTCGACACGTAAATTGCGTCGTGATTGATAACTACAGGCACCAAGCCGTCTTCTCTCCAAGAGACTAACAGTTCTGAGACAGCCTCATGAAACCTGTCCTAGCAGTGCAGTAGGCTTAATCCGATGCACCACTGCACATTTAATGTAACCCAGGCACTCACCTAATGATGAATTGACAAACTAATTGCGTCTCGATTGAAATGTACAGGCTTCATGGCTAGCTCTCTCCAAAAGGCTATTAGTACTTCAGTATCCGCTCGAAACGTCTCCTGGAAATGCAGTAGATTGAATCCGATGCACTACTGCTCATTTTATGTAACCGTGGCACACTTCCATTGAGGATTCGACACAAATTATTCAAAGTTACAGGCGCGGTGACGACTTCTCTCCGAGACACTAACAGAGCTAAGGTAGCCGCATGAAACCTCTTCTGGCAGTGCTGCAGCTAGATTCCGATGCACCACTGCTCGTTTAATGTAACCCTGGCACCCTCACAATGAAGATTCGACACATAAATTGCGCCGCAATTGAAAACTACAGGCCCTATTCCCGCTTGTCTCCAACAGACTATCAAGCCTGCAATAGGCTCATGTGACCTCTCCTGGGAGTGCAGTAGCTTGAATCCCATGTATCATTGTTCAATTACTGTAACCGTTGCACCCTAATAGCCTGGAATATATACAAAAATTTCCTTGCGATTGAAAACTGCAGTGTACCATCCCAACTCATCTTCAAAAGACTAATAAGTTGCCGCAACTAACCTCTCCTGGGAGTGAAGTAGCTGGAAACCGATTCTCCACTGCTCAAATATTGTAGCACTGGCACCTTTCACAAGAAGATTCGGCACATAAATTGCTTCGTGATTGAAAACTACAGGTACCAAGCCAACTTCTCTCCAAGAGACTCACATATCTGCGGTTACAACACGGAACCTCTCTTGTCAGGGAAGTCTCTACAATCCGATGAACATTTGCTCATTTAATATAACCCTTGCACCCTCCAAATGATGATTCGACACACAAATGGCGTACGACTGGAAACTACATGCTCCTTACCGACTTATTTCCTAGAGACTAACAAATCTGCGGTTGCCGCATGGAACCTTTCTTGCGAGTGCACTAGCTTGATTTGTTGTAACACAGCAAGTTATCTATAGTCCTGGCTGTTTCGCAGTGAGTATACGACACAGATATTGCGTCGCGATTAAAAACTACAGGCTTTGTACCGATTTCTCCCCAAGAGACTAACAAGTCTGCGCTTGCCGCTTCGAACCTCCCCTGTGGTTGCTGTAGCTTTAATGCGATTCGCAAATGCACATTTACTGTAACATTTCCATTCTACCAATGATGATTCGACACATAAATTGAGTCGCGATTTAAAACCTCAAGCTCTATTCGACTTCTCCAAGAGCCTAACAGAGCTGTGGTAGCCGCATGTAACCTCTCTTGGAAGTGCAGTAGCTCGATCTGTTTTACTACTGCAAGTTTTCTGCAGCCTTGAAGCTGCAAGGCGTCTTGTCGCCAAGAGACTAACACGGATGCGGTCGCCACATGGGAGTGAAGTAGCTTGAATCCCACTGAAGGAATGGATAAAAGCTCCAGTGTCTATTATTATCCTCAGGTCCCTTCAGGATGTGGTGAACAAAATGGGCTCCCTGCCATGCCAGATTATGCAGCTATTTAGTCGGTAGCATTAGGTCTCATTGGAAGTCGACATCTAGAACTCTATTGAGGTTATTATGGGGAGAAGTTGTGGCTAGTATATCTCTTAACTTGACACAGGCCTTTGACTGGTTGGCATGTGATGTTTTGATGAGCAAAGGTCCATTTCTCATTTTCTCTATTGCCGCAACCTTCCCAATCCAACCTTCAATATTCTCAATCAAAAAGATTGGCTTCATGAGAGGGATAGGGCTGCCTTCAGTTTGGGAATAAACTGAGAACTCAGCAAAATGTCCACTTACATTTCTCCTTGCCTGGCTCTCGTCTTGTGGCACGGTCAGTGTCGGAAATCCCGTAGGATTGAAAACTTCTCCATTAAAATCACTGTTCCTGATTGATGAGAGAGAGCCATGTTTGCACAGCCACCATTAATTTCGATTCATTCATCGCAGATCAACTGCCCCAATACCGCTCACTTCTATTGGAGGCTCTCCCCATGAGTGGCAGCCCGCCGAGGCAAAGGCCACCTGGCACAGTAGCCGTTGCCCAGAGTCCCAGTACTCTGAAGTGGACAGGCACCTACTCCTTGGCTGCCATGTAGAGATCACAGCTCGGACATCTGCAGTGCAGTCCCTGTGTTATCAGTGGGCTACCATTGAGAGGGTACACAACAACCCAGCAATGATGGACTGGCTACCATGCTGGATTTAGGATGCACAGGTAGATCCACTTGATTGGAACGTGCAAATGACAACAATGCACAGTGGAGAGCTGATGCACCACAGTAAGGCATCCTTCCCTAAATGGCCCGCACATCGTTAAAAATTGGAAAGTGGATGTCAAAAAAGGTGACCAAAATGTCAGAAACCAAAGAATGTGAGGGGAAAAGTGATAAAAAAAGGGAAAAAGTGAAAAAGAGTTAAAACTTCAGAAGTCTGAAGAATAGTCACATGACCAAGGTAAAAAGCTTAACCCAATATCAAGGAAATCGTACTATCGCCTTTTATAACAGACAGGGAAGGGCTGTGGATCTGACACTGATTATTAGAGAACTGTATAACAGACCTTAATACTCACCTATAGCTAGTGCCATTTGTGTTATACAGTATTATGTTTGAGAGCTGTGTTGAAATGATGGTATGTAGTAGTTTAGTAATCTTTGTGTATGTATCATGTGGTTCAAAATCTATTTATGTAAGCCTTACAATGAACTGGTTATTCTATTGTTTTCTCTCAGTGACTTTCGCCTAGGCAGATACAAATGAGAGACTAGTCCCTAGTGTTTTACCAATACTGAGTTCATTATAAACTGTAAATAAATTGCCTTCAACACAGTAAAAAGAAAAAAAATTTAATTAATTACCTTGATTCTTTCTCCAATTTTCTATGTAAAGCTTCCAGAATCTTGGAATTCCATATCGAAACTTACTTCTTATTTCATTAGGCAACCCTGAAAATGTATGTAAAGGCAGATCAATAATTATCATCAACACTTAGAGCTTAATTATACTGTAAGAAAAGAGATCTGCTTTTCACCAGACAGACACAAAAAGAAACGAAAGGTGACAAATGCTTCAAATACAGAGTTCCTCCATTTAGGAAAATAAAGAGAGTTGTTGCAGACAAGATATGCACAAATAAAGTCAACCAGAACTCCATGCTAGTCAGCCCATTCACGAGTTATGATAGATAGTTCATAACAGTACAAGTGCAAATGATCTGTAATAAATAAATGAACGAGTAACAAGTGAACTGGTGTCAAACCTTTCATTCAGAAAGTAACCCTCTGTGATTACTCCTCACCTGAAACAACAAAACAATCGTCACATATGCCAAATGGGGAATGCAGATCAATCCTAGATACCACTGACACTAACAGGGAATTAACAAAACAAGCTTTCATATTATTGTCATCATCATCCACAATGTAATACTGGGTTTCATTTAATATTTACTTTTTGATCTTCTGCAAACATTATGTTCACTCTTCGGTTTGAAGATTCCTGTTTTGCTAAGTTTTCCACCCTGTGTACTTAATTTTGAAAGTCAAATTCCTGCCTACATTGTCTCGTGAATGTTTTGTTTTCACTAGTGGAAGGCAAAATTCAGTGGATGTTTGCGTAGAAAAATTTGAACCATTACTTACATCCTACAAACGGCTATGAAATTGCACAGTCCAATGGAACTTCTCCTGACAGTGCAGTAGCTTAAATCCGATGCATTACTGCTCATTTCCTGTAACTCCTGCACACTCCCTATATGGACACAGAAATTCGACCCAATTGAAAACCACAGGCTCTATAGCGACTTCTCTCCAAGAGACTGAAAAGGCTGTGGTTGCCGCATGGAACTTCTTCTAGGAGTGCAGTAGTTTGAATACGATACACCATTTTACATTTAGTGTAAGCCTCGCACCCTCCCAATCATGATTCGTCACACAAATTGCGGGACGATTGAAAACTACAAACTCCATGGCGACTTGTCACCATGAGACTAACACTGTTGCGGACGGCACATGGGAGTGAAGTAGCTTGAATCCGATGCAACACTGCTCATTTACTGTAGCCCCTCCACTCTCCCAACGAGGATTCGGCACAGAAATTCGTTGCGATTGTAAACTACAGACTCTATGCCGTCTTCTCTCCAAGAGACTAACAGAGCTGCGGTAGCCGCATGGACACATTCCAGGGTTTGCTCTAGGTTGAGTCCGACGCACCACTGCTGAGCTTCTTCTACCATACCAATGAGGTTTCCGCACAAGAACTGCATCGCGACTGAAATCTAAATGTTCTACGCCATCTTCTGTTCAAGAGGCTTACTTGGCTGCAGTCGCCATACAGACCCTCCCCTTGGAGTGCAGAAGCTACTCCCCTGGGAGTACAGTAGCCTGAATCCGATGCACCACTGCTCATTTAGTGTAACCCTTGCACCGTCCCAATGTTGATTCGACACAGAAGTTGAGTCGCAATTGAAAACTACACGTGGAATATCAACTTCTCTCCAAGACACTAACTGGGCAGCAGTAGCCGCAATGAAACTCTCCTGGGAGTGTAGTAGCTTGATTCTAGTGCACTACTGCTCATTTAGTGTAGCCCTGGCACCCTCCCAATACTGATTCGACGAAGAAATTAGGTCGCGATTTAAAGCTACAGTTCCCATGACGCCTTCCCTACAAGAGATTGACAGGGGTGCGTAGCCGCATGCAACCCCTTCTGGGAGTGCAGTAGATTGAAACCGGTGCAGGATTGTTTATTTTCTGTAAGGCTTGCACCATACTAATGAGGCTTCGACACATAACTTGCGTAGTGATTGAATACTACATGTTCCAAGCCATTTTCTCTTCAAGGGGCTTTCTTGTCTGCGGTAGCCACATGGATCATTTCCTTGGATTCCAGTTCCTTGAATGCTTTGCACCACTGCAAGTTTACTCTAACCTTGCAGTCTTCCACTTAGGATACGACACAGAAATGACGTCGCGATGTAAATCTACATGCACCATGACAATTTATCTCCAACAGTCCGCCCCTGGTAACTGATTGATCAGCGCGACAGAATGTCAATCCTAAGGGCCCGGGTTAGATATTTTCTCCACTCAGGGGTTGTGTGGTGTGTTGTCCTAATCGCCATCCTTTCATCCACACCCACACGCAAGTCAATGAATCGGCGCCAAATCGAAATACTCTCACCCGGCAACGGACTACCCGACGGGAGCCATCAGTCACAATATAATTACTATCTGCAAAAGACCAACAAGGCAGCGATTACCGCATGGAACCTCTTCTACGAGATCAGTACCATGATTCGGATGTATAACCGCTCATCTACTGTAACCCTTGCACTCTCCCAATGAGGATATCACACGGAAATTGCGACGGTATTGGAAACTAAAGGCTCGATGACGACAAAATCTCCGATAGGCTGAGAAGGCTGCGGTAATGCACATGGAATATATCCTGGGAGTGCAGTAGCTAGAATCCGATCTACTATAGCTAATTTACTGTAACCCTTGCACACTCTCAATGAGGATACGACACACAAACTGCGTCTCAATTGAAAACTACTATCACTATGACAACGTATCACCAAGAGATTAACAAGCTGTGGTCGCAACATCGAACTTTCCCTCGGGGTGCAGTATCTTGGATCTCATGCACCACTGCTCACTTACTGTAAGCCTTGCATCCTCCCAATGAAGAATTGACACAGAAATCGCGTCGCGATTGATAGCTACATTTTTCATGCCGACTTGTATTCAAGAGACTTACTTGTCTGCTGTAGCCGTATGGAACCTCTCCTGGGAGTGCAGTAGCACGATCCCGAGGCACAACCGTTCTATTACTGTATCCCATGCACCCTCCCAATCAGGATTTGACACAAAAATTGCATTGCTATCAAAAGTACAGGCTCCATGCCCACTTCTCCCTAAGAGACTAACAGAACTGCGATTGCCGCATGGAACCTCTCCTGAGAGTGCAGTAGCTTGAATCCGATGCAACACTGCTCATTTAGAGTAACCCTTACACCCTCCCAATTAGGATTCACACAAGTTCCGGCGCGATTGAAAAATAGAAGCTCCATTCCGTCTTCTTTCCAAGAGACTAATTGGGCTGCGGTAGCAGCATGGAAACTCTTCTGAGAGTGCAGTAGAATGAATGTGCTGCACCATTGCACATTTTGTGTCACTCTTGCACCCTCCCAATGAGTACTCTACGCAAGAATTGGAACACAATTGAAAACTACATGTTCCATGCCATCATCTCTTCAACGGACTTACCTTTCTGCGATCAACGCATGGAACCACTCATGGGAGTCGAATTGCTTGAAACCGTTGCACCACTGGAAGTTTACTGTAACCCTTGCCGTCTCCCAGTGAGGATGCGACACAGAAATTGCGACCTAATTGGAAACTAGAGGCTCCAAGCCCACTTCTCACCAAGAGACAATCAGGGCTACGGTAGCTGCATGGAAGTTCTCTTGGGACTACTTTAGCTTGAATCCGATGCTACACTGCTCTTTTAGGGGACTCCTTAAACCCACCGAATGATGATTCGACACACGAATTGCATCGCGATTGAACACTACAGGCTCCATCCAACTACTGTCCAAGAGACTGACAGGGCTGTGGTAGCTAAATGGAACCTCTCCTGGGTGTGCAGTGGCTTGAACCTGATGCACGATTGCTCATTTACTGTAACCCTTGCACCTTCTTAATGAGAATTCGACGCAGAAATTGCGTCGACATTGAAAATTACAGACTCCATGGGGTCTCACTCCTAGAGATTGATAGTTCTGCGGTAGCCATATAGAAGCTTCCCTCCCAGTGCGGTCGCTTGAATCCGATGTGTCATCCCTCATTTACTGTAACCCTTGCACTCACCCAGTTTAGATCCGACACAGAAATTGCGTCGTTATTAGAAACTACAGGCTACATGAAGACTTCCCTCCAAGAGGCCAACACGTCTGCAGTTGCCAAACTGAACCTGTCCAAGGACACCTGTTGCTTGTATCAGTTTCCTGTAAACCTTGCAGTTTCCTAGTGAGGATGTGATATAGAAATTACGTCGCGGTTGGAAAGTACAGGCTCCATGCCAACTTATCACAAACAAACTAACAAGGCAGGTGTTGCCGCATCCAAACTCTCCTGAGACTAAAGTAGGTTGATTCCGATGCAATATTGATCATTTGCTGTAAGCTTTGCCCCCCTCCCAATTTTGATTAGAGACATATATTGAGTAGCGATTGAAAACTACAGGCTCCATGCAAACTTCTCTCCAAGGGACTAACAGGTCTGCGGTAACCGCATGCCATCTCTCCTCGAAATGCATTAGCTTGAATGTGATGAACCACTGTTCATTAAGTGTAACCCTGGCACCCTCCCAATATTGACTCAACGCAGAAACTTCGTCGCGATTGAAAACTACAGGTCCCATGACGCCATCTCCCCAAGAGATTGAGTTGGCTGCAGTAGCCGCATGCATACCTCCAGGGAGTGCAGCAGGCTGAACCCGATGCTCGATTGCTCATTTCCTGTAACCCTTGCACCATACCAATAAGGATTCGGCAGACAACTTGTGTAGTTATTGAAAACTACATGTTCCATGCCATCTACTCTTAAAGGGACTTACTTTGCTGCGGTAGCCTCATGGAACCACTCTTGGTATTCCAGTTGCTTGAATCATTTGCACCACTGCAAGTTTACTGTAACCTTGCAGACTCCCAGTGAGGATCAGACACAAAAATTGCTTCGCAATTGAAATCTACATGCACCATGCCAATTTATCTCCAAGAGTCCGCACCACAATAACTGAGTGGTCAGCGCGACAAAATGCAAATCCTAAGGGCCCGGGTCGATTCCAGGCTGGGTAGGAGATTTTCTCCGATCAGGGGCTGTGTGTTGTGTGGTCCTAATCATCATCATCACATCCCCATCGACACGCAAGGCGCCGAAGTGGCGCCAAATCGAAAGAATACACCCGGCGAACAGTACACCCGACGAGTGCCCCCAATCACACGACATTTACTACCTCCAATAGTCTATACGGGCTGTAATTGCCGCGAGGAACCTCTCCTAAGAGTGCAGTATAATGATTCAGACTCATAACCGCTCATTTACCTTGCACCCTCCTAATGAGGATTCGACACAGAAATTGCGTTGGAACTGAAAAGTAGATGCTCCATGCCGTCTTCTCATCAAGCGACTAACTGGGCTGCGTTAGCTGCATGGATCCTCTCCTGCGAGTGCAATAGCTTGAATCCGACTCACCATTGCTAATTTGCTGTAAACCTTGCACACTCCCAATGAGGATTCGACACAGAAATTGTGTATCAATTGCAGACTACAGACTCCATGGCGATGTATCTTCAAAAGTCTAACACAAGAGCGATTGCTGCATGGCTGTTATCGTGGGAGCACAGTAGCTTGAATCCGATGTTCAACAGCTCATTTACTGATGCCCTTGCACCCTCCAGATTACGATTTGACACAGAAATTCCCTCGCGATTGAAAACTACACTTTTCATGCCATCTTCAAGAGACATACTTATCTGCGATCCCGGCATGGAACCCATCCTGGGAGTGCAGTAGACCAAATTCGATGTACCACTGCTCAGTCACAGTATCCCTTGCACACTCCTTATGAGGATTTGACACAAAAATTGCGTTGCCATTGAAAATTACAAGCACTATGCCAACGTATCGGCAAGAGATTATCAAGGCAGCAGCTACCACATGGAACATCCCCTCGGTGTGCACTAGCTTGAATCCGTTGCACCAATGCACATTTACTGTAACCTTTGAACCTTCCTAGTGAAGATTCTGCACAGAAATTGTGTGGCGATTGATAACTATACTTTCCATGCCATCTTCTCTTCAAGAGACTTACTTGTCAGCGGTCTCAACGTACAATCTCCTGGGAGTGCAGTAGCATGATTCCGAGGCACAACCGTTCATTTACTGTAACCCATGCTCCCTTCCAATGAGGATTCGACACAAAAATTGCATTGTGATTGAAAACTACAGGCACCATGGCGACTTCTCTCCAAGAGACTAACAGTCCTGCGGTACACGCATGGAAGATGTGCTGGGAGAACAGTAGTTTGATTCCGATTCACTGTTGTTCATTTACTGTAACCCTTGCAAACTTGCAGTGAGGAATTTACAAAGAAATAGTGTCGCGATAGAGAAGTGCAGGTTCCATGCCGACTTCTCCGACTGAGACTTACTGCGATGCAAGTGCTGCATGGAACCTCCCCTGGGAGTCCCGTAGCTTGAATCCGATGCACCACTGCTCTATTAGTGTTACCCTTGCACTGTCTCAATGTTGATTCGACACAGCAATTGAGTCGCCATTTAAAACTAAAGTCTCCATGCCAACTTCTCCCCAAGACACTAACAGGGCTGCAGAAGCTGCATGGAACCTCGCCTGGGAGGGTAGGCAGTGAGCCGTTAATTTTCGATGGCGTCGCAATTTCTGTGCCGCATCCTCACTGGGAAGGTACAATTGTTTCAGTAAACGGGTAATGGTGCATTCAAACTACTGCACCACAAGGAGAGGTTCCGCGTGGCGACTGCAGCCGTGTTAGTCTCTTGGAGAGAAGTCCGGATGTAGCCTGTATTTTTCAATTGCGACTCAATTTCTGTGCTGGATCGTGAATGGGCGGATGCGATGGTTACAGTAAAATCGCAGTGGTGGACAGATTATAGCTACTGCACTCCCAGGAGAGGTTCCGTGCGGCATCCGCATCCGTGTTAGTCTCTTGCATAGAAGTCGTGGAGCCTCTTGTTTCCAATAGTGGCGAAATTTTTGTGTCGTATCCTCACTGTGAGGTTGCGAGGGTTACAGTAGATGGGCTGTGGTGCACCGGATAAAAGCTATTGGACTCCTAGGGGAATTTCGATGTGGCGGCGGTAGCCCCCTTGGTCTCTTGGAGAGAAGTATACACGAAGGCTGTACTTTTCAATTGTGACGTAATTTTTGTGTAACGTGGAGAATGGAGGGTTCGAAGGATACTGTAAACTAGTAGTGGTGCAGCGGATTCCAGCGACTGCATTCCGCTATGCAATTTCTTTGTTGGATCGTCAGTGGGAGGGGTAGAGAGTTACAGTAGACAGTTAGTCGTGTTTCGGATACAAGATATTGGACTCCAAGTAGATGTTCCATGTTGCGATCGAAGTCATGTAAGTCCCTCGAAGAGAGGTCGTCATGGAGCCTCTTGTTTTCAATCGAGACGCAAGTTCTGTGTCGCATCCTCACTAGGAGGGTGCGAGGCTTACATTAAACCGACAGTGGTACATCGGAAACAAGCTACGGGACTCCTAGGATTGTTGCAACTCGTCGACGCAGCCGTGTTGTTCTCTTGGGGAGAAGTCAACATTGAGCCAATAGTTTTCAATCTGCTAAGCAATTTTTGTGGTTCACCGTGAATGAGATTGTGAGAGGGTTATTTTAAAACGGCAGTGATGGTACGAATACAAGTTATTTGACTCCAAGGGGAGGTTCCATGCGTAAACGTAGGCGTGTTAGTCTCTAGGAGAAAAGCTGGCTTTGGGCCTACACTTTTCAATCGCGATGCAATTTCTGAATCGCATCGTGAATGTGTTTGTGCGAGGATCAAAGTAAACACTCGGTGGTACGTCGGATACAAGAAACTGCACCACCAGGAGAGGTTCCATGGAATAACCGAAGCGGCACAGTTTGTTGTAGAGAAGACTGGGGACTGTATTTCTCAATTGCAATGATATTGAGTGAACAACGATTCTGTGTATTATTTCAACCAATCTTGTGTGGGGTACATCTAGAAGACCGTGATGCATACTCTTTGGTTTTATAGATCACCTTTGGCCGATCCTGCACTTCTCAGAAAGTGTGTTCATGGCAAAATCCAAAATCCAAATTAGTCTCTAAATTCACTCATCCAATGGACTACCGGCTGTTTACTGAAACGTTCGCAACCTCACAATGACGATGCTGCGCACAAATATATAATGGCGAATAAATTCTACAAGGTTATGCCAACTTCACCCCACGACACCAATGCCGCACTCAGATCTTGTCCTGCCATTAGGCGTGTTCTTGTTCATTTCATAAGCGTCGACAGAAATGTCAGAGTCATTCTGCTAGGGTTTATCTATGGATCTATGGTATGGCGCAGGTTCGATCACCACATGGAACGTCTCCTGGGAGTCCAATAACTTGCATCCGATGCACCACGGCCCATTCACTGTATTGATCGCACTTTCACATTGACGATGCAACAGTGAAGTTGCATCAGGATTGAAAAGTACAGGCTCTATGCTCACTTCACTGCAAAAAACAAACGCGACTATGGCCACTACATTGAACCTCTCCTGGGAGTCCAGTATCCTGTGTTCGTTGTTCAAAAATGGTTCAAATGGCTCTGAGCACTATGGGACTTAACATCTATGGTCATCAGTCCCCGAGAACTTAGAACTACTTAAACCTAACTAACCTAAGGACAGCATACAACACCCAGCCATCACGAGGCAGAGAAAATCCCTGACCCCGCCGGGAATCGAACCCGGGAACACGGGCGTGGGAAGCGAGAACGCTACTGCACGACCACGAGATGCGGACATGTTCGTTGTACCAGCGCTGATTTACTGTAACCCTCGCACCCTCATATTGATGATGCGACACAAGAATTGTATCAAAAACTAATACTACATGGTTATGCACCCTTTCTCTTCACGACACTAATGCCGCCCGCAGATGTTCTCTCGCTATTAGGCAAGTGCTGGCTATTTCATTAGCGCTGACAGAATTGTCAGAGTCATTCTGCTAATGTTCATCTGTGATACATGGTACGGCTCGGCTATTATCACCCCATCGAACCTCTCCTGGGTCTCCAGTAGCGTATATCCGATGCACCACTGCCTGTTTTCTGCAACTCTCGCACCCTCATAATGACTATGCGGCACAGAAGTTGCATCGCGATTGATAACTGCAGGCTCCAAGCAGACTTCTCTCCAACAGAACAACGCGGCTACCATCACCGTAATGAACCTCTCCTTCGAGTGCAGTAGCTTGTATTTCTTGCACCACAGCCCGTTTACTTTAAACGTCGCACCGTCCCATTGGCGATGCGACACAGGAATTCCGTCGTGATTGAAAACTGCAGGATCCACGTTGACTTATCTCCAAAAGACTAAAATGGATACCGTCTGTGGTGTCACCGCCAGACACCACACTTGCTAGGTGGTAGCTTTAAATCGGCCGCGGTCCAGTAGTACATGTCGGACCCGCGTGTCGCCACAGTCAGTAATTGCAGACCTAGCGCCACCACATGGCAGGTCTAGAAAGACGTACTAGCACTCGCCCCAGTTATACGACGACATTGCTAGCGACTACACTGACGAAGCCTTACTCTCATTTGCTGAGAGACAGTTAGAATAGCCTTCAGCTAAGTCCATGGCTACGACCTAGCAAGGCGCCATTAGCCTTACAGTGCTTGTAATTAAAGTCTCATTTGTATCGTCAAGAGCGATGTACCACAATGATGGAATAAAGTTAAGTATCCGAGGAGCTGCATACTTTTCTCTATAGCATTTACAAAGTATCCTGTTCCAGAACTCACGCCAGCCGGTGTGTGTGTGTACGCGTGCTTTCGGTTACCCGTCACTGTGGACTGGCTGTCTTCTCAGCCCACTACACCGTCACCACATTGAACATTTCCTGGGAGTCCAATAGCTGATATCCGATGCACCACCGCTCGTTTACTATAACCCTCATACCATCACATTGACGAATCGACACAGATATTGAATCGTGATTGAAAACTACATGCTCCATGCCGAATTCACTCCAGCAAACTAACTCGGCTACGGCGCAGCATGGAACCTCTCCCGGGAATCCAGTAGCTTCTATCTTATGTACCACTACCCGATAACTGTAACCTTGCTCCCTCACATTGACGATTTGACACTGAAATTGCTTTACCATTGAAAACAACACGCTCCATGTCCACTTCTCTCCAAGAGACTAATGCGGTAATGGTCACACCTTGGAGCCTCTATAAGGAGTCCAGTAGCTTGTATCTGATGCCCCGCTGGCAGTTTACTGTATCCCTCGCTTCATCATATTCATCATGCGATACAGAAGCTCCATTGCCGTTGAAATCTACATGCCCCTTCTCTCCAGGAGTATTACGCGGCTACAGTCATCGAATGGAACCCCTCCTGGCAGTCCAGTAGCTAATATCCAACGCAACACTGCTCGTTTAATGTAACTCTTGCAACCTCACATTGACAATGCGAAACAGAAATTACATGCTGATTAGAAACTACAGGCTGCATACCGACTTCTCTCGAGGAGAGTAACTTGATAACAAACACTGCATGGAACCTCTCCTGGGAGTCCAGTTTCTTGTATCCGATGCACCACTGCCTCTTTACTGTAACCCTAGCAACCTCACATTGATTATGCGACAGACAATTTGCATTACGATTGAAAACTACAGGCTCTACGTGAAATTCTCTCTAAGAGACTAACGAGGCTACGGTGCATGAATAGAACTTCTCCTGGCTGTACTGGAGCTTGTATCTGGTGCTCCATTGCCCTTTTGCTGTAACCCTCGTACCTTCACATTGGCGATGCGACATAGAAATTGCATCGCGATAGAAAACTACAGGCACTATGTCGAATTATCTCGAAGAGCCTAATCTGGTAAGAATCATCCCATGACACCTCACCTGGGAGTCCAGTTGGATAAATCCGATGCACCACTTCCCATTCACTAATGTATCGCGAAGAAATTCTACTCTCCCCATGCAGAATTATCTACAAGACACCAATGCAAGTCTCAGGTTAGGCGAATGCTGGGAAATTTCGTAATTGTCAAGGATAGCCAGCAAGTGATTCTGCAAGTTTACATTCAAGATACTGGAGCAGCTACAGTCACTGCATATATCCTCTCCTGGGTCTCCACTAGCTTTTATCTGCTGCACCGCAGTACATTTATAGTAGCCGTCGCACGCTCGCATTGACATGAAACACAGAATTTGCATCGCGATTGAGAACTACAGTCTGCATTAGGACTTCTCTCCAAGAGATTAACGCGGCTTTCGTGACCACATTGAACCTCTCCTGGGAATCCCATAACTTGTATCCTAAGGTCCATTGCCCTATTACTGTTACCCTAACACCCTCCCATTCACGATGCGAACCAATAATTGCATCGCGGATAAATTTTACAGGCACCATGTCGACCTCTCTGCCAGACACCAATGCGTCCCACAGGTGTTGTTTCGGTGTTACATTCTCCAATTAGAATTCTTTCCAAGAGACTACGACGGATGCGTTCGCCACGTGGAACCACTACTGGTATTATACTAGCCTGTATCTGAAGCGACACTGCCTACTTACTGCAACTGTCACACACTCACATTATGATGAGGTACAGTAATTGCATCACGATTGAAAACTTTATTACCCAAACCAGCTTTTCTGCAAAAGACAAACGTGTCTACGGTTATCACATGGAACCTCTCCTGGGAGTCCAATAGCTTGTATTCCTTGCACCACTGACTCTCCAACCCACGCACCCTCACATTCACTATGGGGTACACGAATTGGATCGCGATTGAAAACTCTTGGCTTAATGACAACTTTTCTTCAAAATACTAACAGGGCTTAGGTCGACACATTGAACTACTCCCAGGAGTACCGTAGCTCGTATCCAATGTACCTCTGCCCAATTACCGTAACCCTCACTCCCTCACATTGACGATGCTTGTCTACGGTTATCACACGGAACCTCTTCTGGGAGTCCAGTAGCTTCTATTCCTTGCACCACTGACTAACCCACGCTCCCTCACATTCACTATGGAGTACAGGAATTGCGTCGCGGTTGAAAACTATCGGCTTCAAAATAGTAACACGGCTGAGGTCGACACATTGAACTACTCCCATGAGTACCGTAGCTTGTATCCAATGTACCTCTGCCTGTTTACCATAACCCTCATTCCCTTACATTGACGATGTGACACAGAAATTGCATCACGATTGAATAATACACGGTTCCATTCACAATTCTCTCCAAGATACTAACGCGGCTATGGTCACTGCATTGATCCTCTGCTGCGAGTCCTGTAGCTTGTATCCGAAGATCGACTGGCCATTTACTATAACCCTTGCACATTCACATTGACGTTGCAACTCAGAAGTAGCATCGTTGTTGAAAAATACAGGCTCCATGTCTTCTTGTCTCTAAGGGACTAACGCGGCTATGGCCACCGCATTGAACCCTTCCGAGGCGTCCAGTAGCTTGTATCTGATGCATCACAGCCTGATTATTGTGCATCCTGCTCCCTCACACTGACAATGCGACACAGAACTTGTATCACTATTGGATACTATAGGCTCCATTCCGACTTCTCTCTAAGAGACTAATAGGGCCACAGTCACAGCACGGAACCTGTCATGGGAGTCCAATAGCTTGTATCCAATGCATCACTGCCCATTTATTGCAACACTCGCCCCCTCACATTGAGGATGTGACACATAAATTGCATCGTGAATAAATACTACAGTCTCCATGTCGAATTCTCTCCAAGACACTAATGCGGCTCTCAGTTGTAGTTTCGCCATTAGGAGAGTGCTGGAGTATTTGCTAAGCGTCGAGGGACCTGTCAGAGTCAATCTGCTAGTGCACAGCTATGATACTCGCGCAGTTACGGTCAGTTCATGATATTTCCCCTGGGAGTCCAATAGCTGCTATCCGATGCACAAGTGGCAGTTTACTGTAACCTTTGCACCCTCACAATGACCATGCCTCACAGAAACTGAAAACCGCAAGTTCCATGCCGGTTTCTCTCCTAGAGCTTAACGTGTCTATGGTCACCGCATTGAAGCTCTACTGGGAGTACAGTAGATTGTATCCGATGAACGACTTCAAGTGTAATGTAGCCCTCACAACCTCACATTGGCGATGCGACAGTGAAATTGCATCGCGATACAAAGCTACAGGCTCGATGCCCACTTCCCTCCAAGAGACTAACATGGCTACGGTCACTGCACTGAACATCTTCTAAGACTCCACTATCCTCTGTCCAATGCACCACTTCCCGTTTACTATAACCTTCGAACCTCAAATTGACGATGCGACACAGAAATTTCATTGCGATTGAAAATTACATGCTACTTGCCTATTGCCTTCCAAGATACTAATGTGGCTACGATCACTGCATAGAACTACTTCTAGGAGTCCACTAGTCTCCATCCGATGCAACACTGACCGTTTTCTGTAACCCTTGCACAATCACATTGACGATGCGACACAGAAATTGCATCACAATTGAAAAAGACAGGCTTCTTGAGACTTGTCTCCAAGAGACTGACACAATTAAGGTCACAGCTTGGATCCCCTCGTGGGAGTCCAGCAGCTTGTATTTGATGCACCAGTGCCCTTTCACTGTGTCCCTCGCACCCTCACACTGATGATGCAACACAGAAATTGCATCGTGATGGAACGGTACTGGCTCCATGCCGACTTCTCTCCAAGAGACTAACGCAGCTACAGTCACCGCATCGAACCTCTCCTGGAATCCTGTAGCTTGTGTCCGATGCACCAATCCCCATTTACTGTAACCCTCGCAGCATCACATTGACGTTATGACACAGAAACTACATCGCAATAAAAAACTACAGGCTCCATGCTGAGTTCTCTCGAAGAAACTGATGCCGCCCCCAGGAGCCATTAGGCGAGTGCTGGGCAGTTCCATGGGTGTCGAGGACATTGTCGGAGTTATTCGGCTATGTTCATGTAGATACTGGTGCAGGTACGGATACTGCATGGATCCTCTCCTGAGAGTCCAGTAGCCTGTGTCCGAAGCACCGCTGCCATCATACTGATGATGCCACACAGAAATGCATCGTGATTGAGCAGTACTCTTTCCATGGAACTTTGTCCAACAGACTAACGCTGCTACTATCACAGCATGAAGCCTCACGTGTGACTCCAGTAGCTTCAGACCGTTGCACAACTGCCTGTTTACTGTATCCCTCGAAGCATGTGACACAGAAATTGCATCGCGACTGAAAACTTAAGTCTCCATGACGACTTTAGTCCAAGAGACTAACGCGGCTCTGGAAGCGCATGGAGCCACTCTCGCATTTACGATGCGAAACAGAAATTGCATAGCATTAAAAATTACAGGCCCCATGTCGACTTCTCTGCATTAGACTAACGTGGCTATAGTCACCGCATAGAACCTCTCCTGGGAGTCCAGTACATCGTGTCCGATGCACTACTGCACCTTTACTGTAACCCTCGCAACCACACAGAAATCACTTTGCAATTGCATAATACAGGCTCGCTGCGAAAAGACTAATTTCGACCTCACCTGTTGACGTGTCATTAGGTGGGTGCTGTGCTATTGCATATGCCTTGAGTAGCGAGTGATTCTGCTCGTGTACATCTATGATACTGCCGTGGCTACGGTCACCGAATGGAAGCTCTCCTGGGAGTCCAGTTGCTTGTAACCGATGCACCGCTGCCCATTTACTAGAATTCCGGCACCCTCACGTTCATTATGTGACACAGAAATTGCTATGCAATTGGATACTACATGATCCCTGCCGATTTACCCCCCCCTGTAACTAATGACACCCTCAGTAGTTATCTCACCATTAGGCGGGAGCCGTCCTTAGCATAAGCCCCGAGGGCATCGTCGGATTTATTCTGCTAGTGTACATACACTCCTGGAAATGGAAAAAAGAACACATTGACACCGGTGTGTCAGAAATACCATACTTGCTCCGGACACTGCGAGAGGGCTGTACAAGCAATGATCACACGCACGGCACAGCGGACACACCAGGAACCGCGGTGTTGGCCGTCGAATGGCGCTAGCTGCGCAGCATTTGTGCACCGCCGCCGTCAGTGTCAGCCAGTTTGCCGTGGCATACGGAGCTCCATCGCAGTCTTTAACACTGGTAGCATGCCGCGACAGCGTGGACGTGAACCGTATGTGCAGTTGACGGACTTTGAGCGAGGGCGTATAGTGGGCATGCGGGAGGCCGGGTGGACGTACCGCCGAATTGCTCAACACGTGGGGCGTGAGGTCTCCACAGTACATCGATGTTGTCGCCAGTGGTCGGCGGAAGGTGCACGTGCCCGTCGACCTGGGACCGGACCGCAGCGACGCACGGATGCACGCCAAGACCGTAGGATCCTACGCAGTGCCGTACGGGACCGCACCGCCACTTCCCAGCAAATTAGGGACACTGTTGCTCCTGGGGTATCGGCGAGGACCATTCGCAACCGTCTCCATGACGCTGGGCTACGGTCCCGCACACCGTTAGGCCGTGTTCCGCTCACGCCCCAACATCGTGCAGCCCGCCTCCAGTGGTGTCGCGACAGGCGTGAATGGAGGGACGAATGGAGACGTGTCGTCTTCAGCGATGAGAGTCGCTTCTGCCTTGGTGCCAATGATGGTCGTATGCGTGTTTGGCGCCGTGCAGGTGAGCGCCACAATCAGGACTGCATACGACCGATGCACACAGGGCCAACACCCGGCATCATGGTGTGGGGAGCGATCTCCTACACTGGCCGTACACCACTGGTGATCGTCGAGGGGACACTGAATAGTGCACGGTACATCCAAACCGTCATCGAACCCATCGTTCTACCATTCCTAGACCGGCAAGGGAACTTGCTGTTCGAACAGGACAATGCACGTCCGCATGTATCCCGTGCCACCCAACGTGCTCTAGAAGGTGTAAGTCAACTACCCTGGCCAGCAAGATCTCCGGATCTGTCCCCCATTGAGCATGTTTGGGACTGGATGAAGCGTCGTCTCACGCGGTCTGCACGTCCAGCACGAACGCTGGTCCAACTGAGGCGCCAGGTGGAAATGGCATGGCAAGCCGTTCCACAGGACCACATCCAGCATCTCTACGATCGTCTCCATGGGAGAATAGCAGCCTGCATTGCTGCGAAAGGTGGATATACACTCTACTAGTGCCGACATTGTGCATGCTCTGTTGCCTGTGTCTATGTGCCTGTGGTTCTGTCAGTGTGATCATGTGATGTATCTGACCCCAGGAATGTGTCAATTAAGTTTCACCTTCCTGGGACAATGAATTCACGGTGTTCTTATTTCAATTTCCAGGAGTGTATATGATACTGGTGGGCTAAGATCACCCATTGGAACCTCCCCTAGGATTCCAGTAGCTTGTAACCTATGCATCACTGCCAGTTTACTGTAACCATCTGCACCCCGCCATTGACAGTGTGACACAGAAATTGCTTCATGATTGCTTACAGGAGGCTCGTTTCCGACTTCTCACCATGAGACTAATGTCACCCACGGGAGCGGTCTCGACATTAGGCGAATGCGGAGTTATTGCATAAGCCTCGAGAACATTGTCGGATTCATTCTGATACTGTACATCTATGATTCCTGCACGGCTACGGTCACCGCATGGAAACTAACCAGTGTGTCCAGTACCTTGTAACCGATGTGCCATGGCCATTTACTCTAAACATCGCACACTCACATTGACGGTGCGACACATAAATTGCTCCGCGATGGCATACTAAAGGCACTCTGCGCATTTCTCTCCAAGTCACTAATGCCAACCACCGGAGATGTCTCGGCATTAGGTGAGAGAGGGGTTATTGTATAAGGCACAGGCACTCCGTCATCAGGCCACAAGTGGTCCATCGAGACCATCCGACCGCCGTGTCATCCTCACTGAGGATGCGGATAGGAGGGGCATGTGGTCAGCACACCGCTCTCCCGGTCGTTACGATGGTTTTCTTTGACCGGAGCCGCTAATATTCGGTCGAGTAGCTCCTCAATTGGCATCACGAGGCTGAGTGCACCCCGAAAAATTGCAACAGCACATGTCGGCCCGGATGGTCACCCATCCAAGTGCCGGCCATTTCTTCACTTTGGTGATCTGACGGGAACCGGTGTACCCACTGCGGCAAGGCCGTTGCCTATTGCATAAGCCTCGAGAATATTATCGGCGTCATTCTGCTAGTGCACACCTATGATAGTGGAGCGGTTATAGTCACTGTATGGTACCTCTAGTGCTAGTTCTTTTAGGTTGTATCGGATGATTCGCTACCCATTAACTGTAAACCTCGCATCGGTAGAATGACTTTACCACGCAGAAATTGCTTCGCGATTGCATACTACAGGCTCCCTGCCGACTTCTCTGAAAGAGACTAATGCCGCCCTCAGGAGCAGAGTCTCCATTAGGCGGGTGCTGGGCTATCGCAGAATCTTTGAGGCCCTTGTCGGTGTTATTCTGCTAGTGTACATCTATGATACAAGGGCGGCAGAGGACACCAAATGGAACATTTTCTGGGAGTCCCTTGTCCTGTAACCGGTCCGTCGCTGCCCGTGTACTGTAATCCTCGCACCCTCTCATTGACGATATGGTACAGAAATTGCTTCGGTGTTACTTATTGTAAGCTCCCTGCCGACGTCTCTCCAAGACATTAATGTCACCATCAGACGTTTCCTCCCCATTCGCGGGTTCTGTGCTACTGCATAAATCATGAGGACACTTTCGGAGTCATTCTGCTACTGTACATTTGTTATAGGGAACGTCTACGGTCACCGCATGGAACCTGTCGTGGGAGTCCACTAGCTTGTAAGCGATGCACCACTGCCCGTGTCCGGTAACCCATGCACCTTCACTTTCATGATTAACACAGGAATTGATTGGCGATTGCTTACTACGTGCCACGTGCCGATTTCCCTCCAACACACTAATGCCCCACTAAGGAGTTGTCTCGCCATTAGGCTGGTGCTAAGCTATTCCGTAAGCCCCGTGGACATTTTTGGAGTAACTCTGCTAGTATACATCTACGATTTTGATGGTGCTACGCTCACCGCATGTACCCTCTCCTGACAGTCCAGTAACTGGTAACTGGTGTTTTCTGTAACCCTCGCACCCTCACATAAACGATGTGACACAGAAATTCTCTCACGACTGGCTACAAAGGCTCTCTGCCGACTTCTCTCCAATAGTCTAATGCCGCTTCAGGAGTTCTCTTGCCATTAGGCGGATGGTGGCTATTGCGTAATCCTCGAGGACGTTGTCAGAGTCATTCTCGAAGTATACATCTATCATACCGGCGCTGCTCTGGTCACCCATGGAACCTCTTTTGGCAGTGCATTCGCCTGTGTCAGATGCACCGCAGCCCGTTTACTGTAATCCTCGCACCCTCACATTTACGATGTGACACTGAAATTGCTTCGCTGTTGCATAATACACGCTCGCTGACACTGTCTCTCCAAGAGATTAATGAGACCCTCACGATTTGTCTCGCCTTTCAGCGGTGGCTGGGTTGTTGCTTAAGCCTGGAGGACATTGTCGGAGTCATTCTGCTAGTGTTTATCTATGATACTGGTGCGCCAACCGTCACCGCATGGAACGTCTCGTGGAACTCCAGTACCTTGTAACAGTTGTACCCCTGCCGTTTCACTGTAACTCTCGAGCATTTGCATTGACGATCCAACGAAGAAATATGTTCATGACTGCGTACAGTAGGCTACCTGCAGACATCTCTGCAAGAGGCTAATACCGCCACCAGTAGCTATCTCACCATAATTGGCTATTTCATAAGTCTCGAGGACATTGTCGGAGTCATTCTGCTAGTGCACACCTGTGATACTGTCGCGGCTATGGTCACCCCATGGAACGTCATCATGGAGCCTAGGGGCTTGTAACCGAAGTACCGAAGCCCGTTTACTGTAACCCTTGCATCCTCACACTGACGACGTGGCACAGAAATTACTTCGCGATTGTATTCTGTAGGTTCTCTGCCGACTTCTCTCCAAGTAATTAATGCCGCCCTCAGAAGGTGTCTCGCACTTCGGCGGGTGCTGTGCTGTTGCATAAACCTCGAGTAAATTGTCGGAGTCACTCTGACAATGTACATGTATGATACTGACGCTACTACGGTCACCTTTTCTGGGAGTCCAGTAGCTTCTAATCGATGCATCGCTGCCTGTTTACTGTAACCCTCACGCCCTCAACCTAACTATGCAATACAGAAATTGATTGGCGTTTGCATACTGTGGGCTTCTTGCCGACTTCTCTCCGAGAGGCTCATGCCACCCTCAGGATTTGTCTCAGCTTTCGGCGGGTGCAGGGCTCTAGCATAAGACTTGAACATAATGTCGAAGTCATGCTGGGAGTGTACATCTATGATACTGGCGCGGCTAGGGTCACCGCACTGAACGTCTCTCTGAGTCCAGTAGCTTCGCTGCCCATTTACAGTAACCCTCGCACTCTCACATTGAGGATGCGACACAGAAGTTGCTTCGCGATGCATACATGAGGATCGCGGCTGACGTCTCTGCAAGAGATAATGCGTCTCTCAGGTGATGTTCGGCCATTATTCGGGTGATGGGCTGTTGCGTAATCTTCGGGGACATTGTCGGAGTAATTCTGCTAGTGTACATCTGTGATACTGGCGTGTCTGCCGTCAGCGAAAGGAACCTCTTCTAGGAGTCCAGTAGCTTCTAGTCGATTGACCGCTGCCCGTTTAATGCAATATTCGCACCCCCACATCAACTATGCTACACAGAAATTGCTTCATGATCGCATACTACAGGCTCCATGCGGACTTCTCTCCAAGTGAGTAATGCGTCCCTCAGGAGTTATCTCGCCATAATCGGGTGCTGGGCTATTGCATAAACCTCGACGACATTGTCGGAGTCATTGCGTTAGTGTGCATCAATAATACTTGTGCGGCTATGCTCACCGTATGTAACATCTCCAGCGTGTCCATTATCGGTAACCGACGGAATGTTTCCATGGCGACGTCTCTCTAAGGCACTAATGCCTCCCGCAGGAGTTGTCTCGCCATTCGGCGGGTTCTGGATTATTGCATAATGGTGCAAATGGCTCTGAGCGCTATGGGACTTAACTTCTCAGGTCATCAGTCCCCTAGAACTTAGAACTACTTCAGCCTAACTAAACTAAGGACAACACACACATCCATGCCCGAGGCAGGATTCTAAGCGGCGACAGTTGCCGTCGGGCAGTTCCAGATTGTAGCGCCTAGAATTTCTCGGCCACTGCGGCCGGCTATTGCATTAGCCTCGAGGACACTGTCGGAGTCATTCCGCTAGTGTACATCTTTGATGCTGGGGCTGCTGCGGGCACCGCAAGTATCTCTCCTGGGAGTCCTGTAGCTTGTTACTGATGCACCACTGCCCGTTTACTGTAACCCTCGCACCCTCACAACGACGATGAGGCTCAGAAACTGATTCGCGATTGCATACTACAGGCTCCCTGCCGACTTCTCTCCAAGAGTCTATTGCCGCCCTCAGGAGTAGTCTCGCCATTAGGCACTTGCTTGTCTATTGCCTAAGTCTTGAGGACATTCTGATTGTATTTCTGCTACTGTACATGTATGATACTGTCGCGGCTACAGTCACCGCATGGAACCTGTTATGCCTCCAGCAGCGTGTCTCGAAGAGCGTTCGACGTCTGCGTTCACGCTCGAGATCGATGAGGACGTCCAACAACGAAATGTTTACTACACGCAAGATGTTGCACCAGCCCATTACCTGGATCACGTTTGTGTTGTTTCATGCTGTAGAGCTGTGCTTAACTGTTGACATGTTGTAGTTCTTTTATTTTCGTATTTGTTATGCCGTACGATAAATAAATAAATACCCTGCGACAATCACTGTCTCCTTTTTAAATACTGGCCATTAAAACTCCACGAAGATGACGTGCTACAAACGCGAAATTTAACCAACAGGAAGAAGATGCTGAGATATGCAAATGATTAGATTTTCAGAGCATTCTCACAAGGTTGGTGCCGGTGGCGACACCTACAACGTATGAAGTGAGGAAAGTATCCAAACGATTCCTCATACACAAACAGAAGTTGCCGGCGTTGCCTGGTGAATCGTTGTTGTGATGCCTCGTGTAAGTAGGAGAAATGCGTACCATCATTTCCGACTTCGATAAAGGTCGGATTGCAGCCTGTCGCGATTGCAGTTCATCGTATAGCGACATTTCTGCTCGCGTTGGTCGAGATCCAATGACTGTTAGCAGAATATGGAATAGGTGACTTCAGGAGGGTATTACGGAACGCCGTGCTGGATCCCAACGGCCTCGTATCACTAACATTCGAGATGACAGGCATCTTATCCGCATGGCTGTATTGGATCGTGCAGCCACGTCTCGATCCCTGAGTCAACGGATGGGGACGTTTGCAAGACAACCATCTGCACGAACAGATAGACGACGTTTGCAGTAGCATGGACTATCACCTCAGAGACCATGGCTGCGGTTACCCTTGACGCTGCATCACAGACAGGAGCGCCAGCGATGGTGTACTCAACGACGAACCTGGGTGCACGAATGGCAAAACGTCACTTTTTCGGATGAATCCAGGTTCTGTTTACAGCATCATGACGGTCGCATCCGTGTTTGGCGATATCACGGTGAACGCACATTGGAAGCGAGTATTCGTCATCGCCATACTGGCGTATCACCCGGCGTGTTGGTATGGGGTGCCATTGGTTACAAGTCTCGGTCACCTCTTGTTCGCATTGACGGCACTTTCAACAGTGGACGTTACTTTTCAGATATGTTACGACCCGTGGCTCCACCCTTCATTCGATCCATGCGCAACCCGACATTTCAGCAGGATAATGCACGACCGCATGTTGCAGGTCCTGTACAGGCCTTTCTGGATACAGAAAATGATCGACTGCTGCCCTGACCAGCACATTTTCCAGATCTCTCACCAATTGAAAACGTCTGGTCAATGGTGGCCGAGCAACTGACTCGTCACATACGCCAGTCACTAATCATGATGAACTGTGGTATCGTGTTGAAGCTGCATGGGCAGCTGTACCTGTACACGCCTTCCAAGCTCTGTTTGACGCAATGCTCAGGCGTATCAAATCCGTTATTATGGCAGGAGGTGGTTGTTCTGCGTACTGACTTCTCAGGATCTATTCACCAAAATGGCGTGAAAATGTAATCACATGTCAGTTTGAGTATAATGTATTTGTCCAATAACACCCGTTTATCATCTGCATTTCTTCTTGGTGTAGCAATTTTAATGGCCAGTAGTGTATTTTATCACTGATATTATCCACTTATTCTGTTGTGTTTAATCTGAAGTTTAATGATAGTTTCTTATAAGGTTCAGCATATCAGGACCTCTTTTCATTTGTTGTGTGTGAATAGAACCAGGCTTTCTGAGTTTTTGTCATTTTTTCGTAGATTTTCACCGTTGTAAGTAAAGTCGCTGATGACCTTGGTGATCACAGAGCTAGGCCAGAAATAGTCATTTTCATTATTATCAACATGAATCATGAACAGATTTGTACCTCGCAAATATGCTGTGTTCTGGAACATAGTAGTTCCATTTTTGTCAGTTCCCTTGGTTGGTAGCCGTAAATTTATTCCTTCTACTTTCTTCTTGCAAATGTTTTTCCAGGGTGTACGTACTGTATGTGCTGACTTAATATTTATCCCACGGCCAGGTAACTAAGTTCTTAATTGCGGATGTCAATCAGTGCTACAACACCTTAACCGAAATACACTCCTGGAAATTGAAATAAGAACACCGTGAATTCATTGTCCCAGGAAGGGGAAACTTTATTGACACATTACTGGGGTCAGATACATCACATGATCACACTGACAGAACCACAGGCACATAGACACAGGCAACAGAGCATGCACAATGTCGGCACTAGTACAGTGTATATCCACCTCTCGCAGCAATGCAGGCTGCTATTCTCCCATGGAGACGATCGTAGAGATGCTGGATGGAGTCCTGTGGAACGGCTTGCCATGCCATTTCCACCTGGCGCCTCAGTTGGACCAGCGTTCGTGCTGGACGTGCAGACCGCGTGAGACGACGCTTCATCCAGTCCCAAACATGCTCAATAGGGGACAGATCCGGAGATCTTGCTGGCCAGGGTAGTTGACTTACACCTTCTAGAGCACGTTGGGTGGCACAGGATGCATGCGGACGTGCATTGTCCTGTTGGAACAGGAAGTTCCCTTGGTAGAACGATGGGTTCGATGACGGTTTGGATGTACCGTGCACTATTCAGTGTCCCCTCGACGATCACCAGTGGTGTACGGCCAGTGTAGGAGATCGCTCCCCACACCATGATGCCGGGTGTTGGCCCTGTGTGCCTCGGTCGTATACAGTCCTGATTGTGGCGCTCACCTGCACGGCGCCAATCACGCATACGACCATCATTGGCACCAAGGCAGAAGCGACTCTCATCGCTGAAGACGACACGTCTCCATTCGTCCCTCCATTCACGCCTGTCGCGACACCACTGGAGGCGGGCTGCACGATGTTGGGGCGTGAGCGGAAGACGGCCTAAACGGTGTGCGGGACCGTAGCCCAGCTTCATGGAGACGGTTGCGAATGGTCCTCGCCGATACCCCAGGAGCAACAGTGTCCCTAATTTGCTGGGAAGTGGCGGTGCGGTCCCCTACGGCACTGCGTAGGATCCTACGGTCTTGGCGTGCATCCGTGCGTCGCTGCGGTCCGGTCCCAGGTCGACGGGCACGTGCACCTTCCGCCGACCACTGGCGACAACGTCGATGTACTGTGGAGACCTCACGCCCCACGTGTTGAGCAATTCGGCGGTACGTCCACACGGCCTCCCGCATGCCCACTATACGCCCTCGCTCAAAGTCCGTCAACTGCACATACGGTTCACGTCCACGCTGTCGCGGCATGCTACCAGTGTTAAAGACTGCGATGGAGCTCCGTATGCCACGGCAAACTGGCTGACAGTGACGGCGGCGGTGCACAAATGCTGCGCAGCTAGCGCCATTCGACGGCCAACACCGCGGTTCCTGGTGTGTCCGCTGTGCCGTGCGTGTGATCATTGCTTGTACAGCCCTCTCGCAGTGTCCGTAGCAAGTATGGTGGGTCTGACACACCGGTGTCAATGTGTTCTTTTTTCCATTTCCAGGAGTGTATTTCAGCCAGCGCTGTCATGAAATCTTTGTCGTGAGTCCTGCCAGCCTACAGATGTGTTTGCATAAGAAATTGAATTCGGTCGTGTCTAAGCTAACAGATAATATCCTCAGAGTAACCTACTGCCGAAGTGTGAGTAGTAAAAAAGTTAAATTGAAACGCAAGCTAAGAGAAAAAGGAAGGCGAAAAGGTCCTGAAGGCGTGGCTAATAACGTTGCCCACCATTCCAGTTTGCTCCGTTTTTCAGTGTACACATCGAGCGAGTTGGTGCAATGGTTTGCACAATGGACTTGCATTCGTGAGAACGATGGTTCAGATCCACGTCCGGTCATACTGATTTACGTTTTCTATGTTTTCCCTAGATCGTTCCAGGCAAATGCCGAGGCGGTTTCTTCGACAGGGCGTTGCCGGTATCCTTACCCATCCTTGAAACATTCCGACCTCGTGCTCCGTCTCTGATGACCACGATGTCGACGATACGTTGAACCCTATTTTTCCTTTCTTCGGCTTACAACAACAACGTGTTCATACTGTAAGTAGGCTGTTTAGATTTTTATATTGGTAATGCCACGTAGCGCTCTGTATGAAAATCACTGGCTGTGCTGTGTGCAGTCTGTGGCTAGATTGCATTGTTGTCTGCCATTGTAGTGTTGGGCAGCGGCAGCTGGATGTGAACAGCGCGTAGCGTTGCGCAGTTGGAGGTGAGCCGCCAGCAGTGGTGGATGTGGGGAGAGAAATGGCGGAGGTTTGATATTTGTAAAAATGGATGTCATGAACTGCTGTATACATTATGACTGTTAAGGTAAATACATTGTTTGTTCTCTATTAATATCTTTCATTTGCTAACTATCCCTATCAGTAGTTAGTGCATTCCCTAGTTTGAATCTTTTATTTAGCTGGCAGTAGTGGCGCTCGCTGTATTGCAGTAGTTCGAGTAATGAAGATTTTTGTGAGGTAAGTGATTTCTGAAAGGTATAGTTTAATGTTACTCAGGGCCATTCTTTTGCAGGGATCTTTGATAGTCAGATTGCGTTGCGCTAAAAACATTGTGTGTCAGTTTAAGCACAGTCATGTACAATTGTTATAAGGGGACGTTTCAATACAGCAAGAGGAAACATCATACTTTTTCGATAAGTAACCTTTAATAAATCTCATATCTGCTTCCCGGAGAGATTCATAGGGAACGAATGCTGTGAATATTTTCTGGTGGATAATTAAATGCACCACCTACAGGAACCTTGGCATGCATATTATCATAAAAACATCGTATTTTGAGCTGCCAGAAATTTTTAAAATGTACTTCGTTGCGATTTAATAACTGCTTGTTGACTGCAGTTGCTAGTTTGTTCTTTTTAATCCCTCTGTTATTGTACATTTTCGTTTTCACACAACTAGTATTATCAAGCAGTAATCAAGATTATGATCCTAAAACGTGAACATGTTAACCTCATTAGAAATATTTTCTAGTATATAGATATGAACTGTTACATAATTCTATTGCTCATACATAAGTATTGCAAACTTTCCTCGACCAGATTCTTCCTGACGTTATTCTTTTGTTAGTTCAATGCCTCTTTGCAGATTATAGGAATACTCTGAGCCATCATCGTTATCTTCTAAAAGCGAGGCGTTGTCACTGCCACCATATTTACTCTCTGGTGTGCGGTCCACGACAAGGTACTATCTGAATTTAAGTCTGTCCATATTTTCTATGTTAGTGATACATTCCTTTGTTTCATTTACTTCTCATTCGGTGGACGTCTTCTCTCTTCAACTTATTTTCACTATCATTCTCCACGACCACGTTATCACTGCTTCCAAACGTTGTACGAGTATATCCTATTTCATTCGGACCTGTTTTAATGCCATATAACGAAACAATCCAGAGAAATTTTTTGATGAATTCTTCCTAGTTTTAATACTCACGTCATGTTTGTCAGAAACTGGTCCACTTACTGATGACTTTTTTAGTGTGGGTATTCTTCTTTACTTCTGTAGTGCCTCTCGTAGCTTTTATTGACAATACAAAATACAAACAAATGTCTATATCTTACCAACGAACTCTGTATTCACCACCAACATTAGCCTTGTTCTTGTCTTGTTACAAATACTAATCAAGAAAATTCTCAAACAGTGTACTACTACACTCTTTGGTCAACGCTAAGCAACAACCGTAACTTACTTAATAACTTATTTTACTTTACTTTTTCGTGTCCGGAAACTGCAATGCATTGGTTTCCGGTGGTGGAAGGTTTGGCCGTTGTCCGATTGGCAACGTTCCGGGGAGCGCCGGCATTTTAATTTCTTCTTATTTAATAACATGTTTGCTGAGGGATCAGAGAAGCTATATAAATAAAACATAAACATGCGTTCTCCCCGTCTACAGTATGATAATACAGGAAAATTCAAAATGGATGCAGGAATGAGAAATGTCAATAAGTATGTAGTGCATAGCGATACATCGATAAGAATCTGAAAAATATATAAGAAAGTTCAATATTTCGATGGACTCGCTAGCGCAGTGAACCGGAAACCAACGTGCACGCCGTGTTGATTAAGTGCAATGTACTGTGTCACAAGTGACTTTGAGGGATCCCGTACAGATGGAATTCTGTGTATAAGGATTTGACAATTATTGTTGTGTCATCGCACTGCAGAAAGGGTTTCGTCAGCGATACAGTCAGGCACCTTAAGATACCAATAACATTCGCATATGTTATCGGCAGTTTGAAGAAACAGCTTGCTTCTAAGAAGAAGAAATTACCATCCGACTACGTTTATGCTTCACTACACGCTGAAATAATCCACCTTCTCCTGTAGGTACTCCACGGAAAAAGCCAGTAGGGAGTTACGAATTCCGCAAACAATGGTTTCACGTGTTCCCAAATCAAAGCTGAAAATGATACCAATTGTAATTCAGATATTTCAGGAACTGAATTAGGAAGACTACATCAGACGTAAAAATTACGCTACGGCAGCAGAGGAAACCATGGAAGCAAAAACATTTGTTGCATGTTTCATTTTCGAAGAAGATAGAAGTAACAAGCGTAACTGGCACAATTTCAGAATGTGAGGTACCGGTAATGTAAACCTTTCGTGTGTAACTGAATACCAGCGTTACGTATTGAAATTTAGTATCATTTGCGGTAGCAACACAAGAACTGCACGGTCCATTATGTTCCCTGGTAGGAGTATTTCAAAAAACGTTTACCTAAACGTGCTTCAGTAATAGATGATGCTACAACTTCAAGTATCCCTAAGGGACATGCTGCAGGCAGTTTCCATTGTGTGGTCAACAATATGAACTGTACGCTCTGTTGCTTTCAGTATTGTTGACAGAGCTACGGAAACCACTTGCGAAACATGATTTTAATCTTTATTACCTTTTTATAGATAGTTACTTTGCTGATTTTACAGGTATAAACATTCCATATTTCTTGTTTTTTAACTGTTGACAGTCTGGAGACGACCTCTGCCTGTTCTAAGCTTCTTATGGCGTTGGGAAATTTTCACATGATTGTGTCGTGAAAAAAGTGTAGGTACAATTGTAAACAATAAATTATAACTTAATGAAAAGCTGCTAATTTTATACTTAGAGAGCATATCGCTTTAAAAATGTGACGAAACGTTCGTGTTTAAAACACATCCAATTAAAATGAGGCCAAAGTGGCGTTATCAAGAGACAAACAAAGTTAGCTACGCATCGATGAACAGAACTAATATTATCGCGAGATGTAGACCACAGTGTCGGCAGAATAATAAAGTGAACATCGCTACTGTTCAGAGCAAACTGGTGCGCACATGTAATACAATATATACGTTTGTAACGCAAACTCGTCAAGTGCCGCTACCGTGCTAGCATTTGACAACTATGCAAATGCCCCGTTAAGGAAAAAGCTTACTGTCAAATGTGTTATAAGTTACTACAACAAAGAAATGAAATACATTAATTTCTTTCTTCTTCATTGTTATCTCAGTCACTTCATCTCGTATGGGCGGAGAAGGGCTGTCAGCAGTACGAGCTAAGAGCATTAAAATACAAACGAAATTTACAGATTGATAAAAGGATGAAATTTGTCAACGGCCAAAGTAAGAGTGTTGATTTTAGTTGTTGTTTCAATTAAAGTTGAAGTACAAAATGATAAAAGAAATATGTACAATTAAATTACATCGAAAACATGATAACATTCATCTAAACAACAGCACAACAATTTTAATCAAACACTGAAGCATCTGACCAGGAGGAAAAGATTTGGGGAGGGAAGAATGTATTCTGTACAGTTGATCCGTGTGTGTAGCAATGTATAGGGGCCTGTTGGGTAGAAATTGTGGAGTTGAAGGCAAGTGTTACGGAGGACAGTGAGATGAAAGATGAAGAGGAGTGTAGTGGGTAGGAAGGACTGTCGTATCAAGATGAGAAGGGACAGGAATAGATGGTAAGGGAAGAATGGGAGGGGAGACCTGACATGGAAAGGAATAAGCATGGAAGGGTTATAGTATGTAGGGTGGATATACATGAGACCAGATTTCATTGTCTACGAGGAGACGTTGGTTGAAGTTGCATTGTGTTAGGATACAGAGTGTGTATAATTATAGGAACGGTGGAACATATTGGTGAAGGTGCGGCAATGCGTAGTGGGCCAGAACCCTGAAAGCCTGGCCAAAATTTCAAAATCTACACCAATATGTTCAATAATGGGTAAACAGAAGTTTCTAAGTGTCATCAACACATAGCGAAACCAAGGTGAAACCACATCCAGACTTCATGGCTGAGTGGCCACCGCTCAGTAGAGATGTTGGACATCATATGCTGAGCATACCGGTAAACCAGTACAGGCAGTAAACTGTGGCGAAACAGATATCAGACTAATGCTGGTCAGAGTACAAGTGTATATGAACAAACAGTGCTCTGAACACTCCTAACGATGGACCTCAGCAGCCTGCAACCCATGCATGCGTCATTGTAAACAACCATGACATTACTAACAATGACTGAAATGGGCATATGACCATCGGTCCTGGATGTTGATGCAGTAGGAGAGTTTTGCATGGTTTGATAAATCCTGATTCCTCCATCATCATGCAGATTGGAGGGAGTGAATCCATCCTCTTCCAAGGAAGCAGTCCCTTGACACCTATGCTGTGGGATAGGGACGAGTTGGTGATGCCCCATTACGCTCTGGGTGAACACTGACGTGGGCATCCATGGGTTCAGTGGAGTTCGTGGAAGGCATCATGATGGTTGCAGATCGAATGCACCCCTTCGGGACGACCATGTTTCCCAAGGGTAGTGGCATTATCCTATAAGATAAAGCGCCATGTCGCAAGGCCAAAACCACAGATGCCATTTCCAGTAGATGTTCTGGACCCCCCATCTCGCCAGATCTGAATGCAATTGAGCACCTATGTGATGTTAATAACCGTGGCGTCAAAGCTCTTCGCCCTCCACGCGCCTACTCCCCTCCCCCTGGCCGTCCCCATAATTTTCGGGAATTACGTGACCTGTGGTGCTATCTCCCACCAGCGTCCTACCAAAGCGTTATTGTTTTGGTGCCAAGACAGGTAGCCGTTATCTTTGTCAAAATCGGTCACATCAGATATTAGATACATAGTCATAATGTTCTGGCTGATCGCTGTGTACACACCGATTTACTTCAAATTTATACACTATACTCATACATAGGCAAATATTTTTAATATGTGTTTTTTTTGTGATCCTCCGTCCAGAGACTGGTCTAATGCAGCTATCCATGCTACTCTATCCTGTGCAAACTTCCTCATCTCCCAGTACCTACTGAGACATACATCCTTCTGAATCTGCTTAGTGTATTCATCTCTTGCTCTCCCTCTAAGATTTTTACCCACCAAGCTGCCCTCCAATACTAAATTGGTGATATATTGATGCCTCATAACATGTCCTACCAACCGATCCCCTCTTCTAATCAAGCTATGACGCAAATTTCTCTTCTCCCCAATTCTATTCAGTACCTCCTCATTAATCATGTGAACTACCCATCTAATCTTCAGCAGTCTTCTGTAGCACCACATTTCAAAAAAACTTCTATTCTCTTCTTGTCTATACTGTTTATCTCCATGTCTCACTTCCATACATGGCTACACTCCATACAAATATTTTCAGAGAAGACTTACTCACACTTAAATCAACGCCCAATTTCTCTTCTTCAGAAACGCTTTCGTGCCAGGCTACGTTTTACATCCTGTCTACTTCTACCATCATCAGTTATTTTGCTCCCCAAATATCAAAACTCATCAGCTTATGTAATTGTCTCATTTCCTAATGGAATTCCCTCAGCATCACCCGATTTAAAACGACTACATTCCATTATCGTCGTTTTGCTTTTGTTGATGTTCATCCTGAATAAGACACTGTCCATTCTGTTCAACTGCTCGTCCAGGTCCTTTACTGTCTCTGACAGAATTACAATATCATTGGCAAACCACAAAGGTTTTACTTATTCTCCATGGATTTTAATTCCTACTCAGGATTTTTCTTTCGTTTCCTTTACTGCTTTCTCAATATACAAATTGAATAACATCGATAGTTGGGTACAATCCTGTCTCACTCCCTTCCCAAACACTGCATCCCTTTCATGCCACTCGACTCTTATAACTGCCATCTGGTTTTTGAATAAATTGTAAATAGCCTTTCTCTCCCTGTTTTTTACCCCTGCCACGTTCACAATTTGGAAGACAGTAAGTCTACAAATGCTATCAACGTAGGTTTCCTTTCCGTAATCTGTGTTCTAAGATAAGTCGTGGGGTCGGTATTGCCTTACGTATTCCAACATCTGTACGGAATCCAAACTGAACTTCCCCGAAGTCGGCTTCTACCAGTTTTTCCATTCGTCTGTAAGGAAGTCGTGATAGTATTTTGCAGCTATGACTTATTAAACGGATAGTTCCGCAGTTTTCACAGCTGTTAGCACCTGCTTTCTCTGAGATTCAAGTCTTTATATTCTTCTAGAAGTCTGAGGGTATTTCGACTGTCTCATACATCTTGCTCACTAGATGGTAGAGTTTTGTCAGATCTCGCTCTCCCAAGGCTACCAGTGGTTCTAATGGAATGTTTTCTACTCCCGGGGCCTTGTTTCGACTTAGATCTTCCAGTGCTCTGTCAAACTCTTCTCGCAGTATCATATCTCCCATTTCATCTTCATTTACATGCTCTTCCATTTCCATAATATTGTCCTCAAGTACAACGCCCTTGTACATACCCTCTACATACTCCTTCCACCTTTCTGATTTCCCTTCTTTGCATTGAACTGGATTTCCATTTGAGCTCTTGATATTCATACAAGTAGTTATCTTTTCTCCAAAGGTCTCTTTAATTTTCCTGTAGGCAGTATCGATATTACCCCTAGTGATATATGCCCCTACATCCTTACATTTGTCCTCTAGCCATCCCTGATTAGTCTTATTGCACTTACTCTCGATCTCATTTTTAAGACATTTTCATTCCTTTTTGCCTGCTTCATTTACTACATTTTTATATTTTCTCCTTCCATCAATTCAATTCCTTATTTCTTCTGTCACCCAATGATTCCTATTAGCCCTCGTCTTTTTACCTACTTGATCCTCTGCCGTCGTCACTATTTAATCTCTCAAAGCTCCTCCCATTGCTCATATACTGTATTTCTTTTCCCTGTTCTTGTCTGTCGCTCCCTAATGCTCTCCCTGGAACTCTCTACAACCTCAATTTTTTCAGTTTATGCAGCTCTAATCTCCTTGAATTCCAACATTTTGCAGTTTCTTCAGTTTTAATCTACATTTCATAATAAATAGATTGTAATCAGGATCCACATCTGCCCCTGGAAATGCCTTACAGTTTAAAACCTTGTTCCTAAATCTATTTCATACCATTATAAAATATGGCTGAAACCTTCCAATGTCTCCAGGCCTCTTCCGTGATACAACCTTCTTTCATGATTCATGAACCAAGTGTTTGCTATGATTAAGTTATGCTCTGTGTAAAATTTTACCAGGCGGCTTCCTCTCTCATTCCGTACCCCATTCCATATTCACCTATCACTTTTTCTTCTCTTCCTTTTCTTACTATCGCATTACAGTCACCAATGACTATTAAATTTTCGTCTCCCTTCAGTATCAGATAAATTTCTTTTATCTCATCACACATTTTATCAATCTCTTCGTCATCCGCGGAGCTAGTTGGCATTTAAACTTGTACTACTGTGGTAGGCTTGGGCTTCGTGTCTATCTTGGCTACAATAATGCGTTCACTATGCTGTTCGTAGTAGCTTACCAACCCTCTTATTTTTTAATTCAGTATTAAACCTACTCCTGCATTACCCCTATTTGATTTTGTATTTATAACCCTTTATTCACTTGAGTACAAGTCTTGGTCCTCCTGCCACCAAACTACACTATTTCCTACTATATCCAATTTTAACCTATGCAGTATATAAACATAAATAACGAATCTGTACATCTGTATGAAGAAAGGTCGTAGTTTATCATTGTTAGCAAGAACCTCGGAATATTTGTGACCAATTTATTTCAAAATTTTTACACAATACTCTGATAAACGTTTATGTTGACAAAAGGTATGTATTCATTGTGGTGTCACCGCCAGACACCACAATTGCTAGGTGGTAGCCTTTAAATCGGCCGCGGTCCGCTAGTATACGTCGGACCCGCGTGTCGCCACTGTCAGTGATCGCAGACCGAGCGCCGCCACACGGCAGGTCTAGTGAGACGTCCTAGCACTCGTCCCACTTGTACAGACAACTTTGCTAGCGAAGCTACACTGACAAATACGCTCTCATTTGCCGAGACGATAGTAAGCGTAGCCTTCAGCTACGTCATTTGCTACGACCTAGCAAGGCGCCATTACCAGTTTATATGGAGATTATAAATCATGTATCAACAAGAGAGATGTTCACCAATTGTGGATTAAAGTTAAGTATTCCAGCAGCAACGTACCTTATTGGCTATATTAATTACATTGTCATTTTCCAGACCTCACGCCATCCTGCGTGAGCTTAGAAGCGTGCATTTCGGCCTCCTCTAGCAACACGGTGTTGGCTCTTCTGCCAACACAATATTCATTATGTACATGGTACACAAAACTATAATTCATAGAGGGGCTATGCAGTTAGGGTGACACTCGATCTGTTCATGACTCAATTACTCCAAATGTTTACATTTACATGATGCAATCTGACACACACACACACACACACACACACACACATATATATATATATATATATATATATATAGAGAGAGAGAGAGAGAGAGAGAGAGAGAGGAAATTTTACCAGCAAATAGCTCAAAAAGTTCTTGACGGATTTGCTTAAATTTTTACGCATTACTATACTAGGATTCATATGAACGTCGGCTGTATACTTTTTCCGACACCAACGTGTTTGTGTACGAAAAATTATTAGCAACAATATCGAAACTAGGGACACAGGCTGCATATTGCTTTAATATATGTGCTACATGCATGTATAGCTAATACATAGTATGGAAATATTAGCAAAAACCTAAAAGTTCTGCACTGATTTACTTCAAATTTAAGTACATTACTCTACTAACATTCGTATGGACATAGACTGTATACTTTTTTAGATAACAATAAACATATTGTCTTTTAAAGCCAACTGTGAGGATGAAATTGCTGTGCTGTGGAAATCTGTAGTTTCGTTTTCTATCTCGCAGTCCATTTTCACAGTTTTAAGAAGAAAGAGGAACGATCAGCTCAGCGGTTAGTTAGTCGGAGTGAGTCTGAGGCGGAGAGTCTGGTCAGATGGTCAGCCAAGTTAGTGTGTGTGTGTGTCTCTCGTCCGCATTGGTGAGGCGGTTATTGTTCGTCTGTCGTCCGGAGTGCTAGTATGTGTTAGGCCACCAGGCTGCTCGAGTTTGCTCAGGGAATGGGCATTGGCGGTCAGATCGATCGGTTGGTCGGTCGGGCACTGGGACACAAGATGACTGGTCCGTCTTGAGCGTCGGCGCATGTGAGGTCGCCACGCGCCCTATAGCGAGGGGTATTGGCTTCGCTGCCAACACGAGAGCAACAGGAGTAAACCCACGACAGCGGTCTGGCAGGCGAGAGCTGCGACGCCGTGAGATGGGAGATCGGCGCGCCTTCCTGCGTCCGTTGAAGCGGCTGGCAGCGGACGGTTCGGGAGAGCGTTTTGGGTGTGCTGCGCCAGGTCTTCGCCAGGCATCGCAGTTTATTAGAAGTTAAGTGATTCGTGATATGTTGTTTTATTTACTTGTTAAATTCTCCTTTTCTTGGTCAGTCTCTCGTCCCCAGCTTGCTCGTCTGTCTCCCGTCCGCATTTGTTAGGCAGTTAGTATCTGTCTGTCTGTCGGTCTGCCGTACGTTAATAGCCGCCTGTCATATTTCTCTTATTCGGTGTTAACGAATTTATTGCTTCCAGAAATATGTTTTTATCTTGCCGATCATCTTGAGATGCGGTATATGTGTAATGTAGAGCATGTTTGTACATTTTATGTAGACTGCTTTTCATGAGTTTTATTTAAATTGTCATTTAAGTATATAAAGTTGCCACCCTTCCATTGTAAGAGTTCTTCTAAAAACAAGTTGCACTTTCGGTGGCAAATAATTTTTAAAGTGAGTGTTTTGTACCATATCCTTCCCTCTAACGGGGTGCATAGTTTATGTGTTTGTGTGACTTATTAAAATGTTTAGTTTAAAGTAATCTGGTGTGTTGCAGATTTGCACCAGTGTAGGCTTTCAGAGGTTGTTGTGGGCGGTCGTGACTACAGCCGTGTTAAAAGGGAGACAAGGTTCTCAGCCCGAAAACTCATACTATTAGAAAAGAAAAAAAATTGAAAAATTGTTATTTATGCCTCTGAATAAACTGTAACTTGAAATTTACAGGGTGCTTTCTGATTATAATTATAAATCTGTTTCCAAAAAAAAAGGGCGTTTTGGAGTAAAATTTCCCTTTATACAAAAAAGTTTTTTTTTAATTTCTTTCATCAGTTACCAATTGGCAACTACTTCCATGCTCACATAGTGTGATTAAATGTGTTAATGTTCTTGATGAATCGCTAGTAAATAAAGTAGATTCTTAAGAAAAGGTTTTGAAAGTAAATTCACGGTTCAATCAGATTTCTGGAAAATACCATTCATGTAAGTCCGAACACGTCAAAGGCAGACAGGTGCGAAAACTATCGCACAATCGGGTTAACGCCTCACGCATCCAAACACCTGACAATATTAATGTACAGAAGAATGGAAAAAGAAAATTGAGGAAGTGTGGCTAAAAGATTTCTATAATATAGGACAATTTACGTTCACACATTTTCGTCTGATGATTTTGTAACACAGTTGAGCGATCAATTACACAAATTCGATTTCACTGAAGGTTGCTGACGCTTCATTAAATAACTAAACCTTGGAAGATATATAATTCCAAATTAGGAGAAGGTAAGGCAGGAATGCATTTGGTGTAACCCATATCAACCCTTCGTCGCTACGAACGTGCGCTTTTAATTCCGTGCTGAGGCGCCGTTTTTTTATAGATGAACTGTTCGCAAAATACACTCCTGGAAATGGAAAAAAGAACACATTGACACCGCTGTGTCAGACCCACCATACTTGCTCCGGACACTGCGAGAGGGCTGTACAAGCAATGATCACACGCACGGCACAGCGGACACACCAGGGACAGCGGTGTTGGCCGTCGAATGGCGCTAGCTGCGCAGCATTTGTGCACCGCCGCCGTCAGTGTCAGCCAGTTTGCCGTGGCATACGGAGCTCCATCGCAGTCTTTAACACTGGTAGCATGCCGCGACAGCGTGGACGTGAACCGAATGTGCAGTTGACGGACTTTGAGCGAAGGCGTATAGTGGGCATGCCGGAGGCCGGCTGGACGTACCGCCGAATTGCTCAACACGTGGGGCGTGAGGTCTCCACAGTACATCGATGTTGTCGCCAGTGGTCGGCGGAAGGTGCACGTGCCCGTCGACCTGGGACCGGACCGCAGCGACGCACGGATGCACGCCAAGACCGTAGGATCCTACACAGTACCGTAGGGGACCGCACCGCCACTTCCCAGCAAATTAGGGACACTGTTGCTCCTGGGGTATCGGCGAGGACCATTCGCAACCGTCTCCATGAAGCTGGGCTACGGTCCCGCACACCGTTAGGCCGTCTTCCGCTCACGCCCCAACATCGTGCAGCCCGCCTCCAGTGGTGTCGCGACAGGCGTGAATGGAGGGACGAATGGAGACGTGTCGTCTTCAGCGATGAGAGTCGCTTCTGCCTTGGTGCCAATGATGGTCGTATGCGTGTTTGGCGCCGTGCGGGTGAGCGCCACATTCAGGACTGCATACGACCGAGGCACACAGAGCCAACACTCGGCATCATGGTGTGGGGAGCGATCTCCTACACTGGCCGTACACCACTGGTGATCGTCGAGGGGACACTGAATAGTGCATGGTACATCCAAACCGTCATCGAACCCATCGTTCTACCATTCCTAGACCGGCAAGGGAACTTGCTGTTCCAACAGGACAATGCACGTCCGTATGTATCCCGTGCCACCCAACGTGCTCCAGAAGGTGTAAGTCAACTACCCTGGCCAGCAAGATCTCCGGATCTGTCCCCCATTGAGCATGTTTGGGACTGGATGAAGCGTAGTCTCACGCGGTCTGCACGTCCAGCACGAACGCTGGTCCAACTGAGGCGCCAGGTGGAAACGGCATGGCAAGCCGTTCCACAGGACTACATCCAACATCTCTACGATCGTCTCCATGGGAGAATAGCAGCCTGCATTGCTGCGAAAGGTGGATATACACTGTACTAGTGCCGACATTGTGCATGCTATGTTGCCTGTGTCTATGTGCCTGTGGTTCTGTCAGTGTGATCATGTGATGTATCTGACCCCAGGAATGTGTCAATAAAGTTTCCCCTTCCTGGGACAATGAATTCACGGTGTTCTTATTTCAATTTCCAGCAGTGTAATAGCGTCTATGCTGGGAGACGGCGTATCGGGAGATATAGAATACTTTTAGATAACTGCTAGGTGAAAAAATTTGAGTTTTGCGAGTCCTACAGCGTGATACCTTCACTCTATGAAGAAATGAATCCATTTCAAAATGGTTCAAATGGCTCTGAGCACTATGGGACTCAACATCTTAGGTCATCAGTCCCCTAGAACTTAGAACTACTTAAACGTAACTAACCTAAGGACATCACACACTTCCATGCCCGAGGCAGGATTCGAACCTGCGACCGTAGCGGCCGCGCGGTAGAATCCATTTCGTTTTTCGTTATACTTACTGCGCTTCATCAAATTAATTAAAACGTTGTCCCACGGAATGATACAGAGTTCGTAGAGGCAAAAATGCGATTACTGAACTTTATATATGGTTGATTTTAGCTCATACACTGCAGTGAATGGAACGTACGAGATAAGATAGCGAAAATACATTTACAGCTGTGAGGGTAGTCGTACCTCTTCTCATTTTCGTGTTGTTGGATTTTATAACCGAAGGATATAGTGGTGCAGGTGTCAATTTTTGGGGTCATAAAATACCGTCATTATCTTGACGGTAAAAGCATTCAACACCTGAGTAAATGTCAACCAAGGATTGCCAAATTGTCTATAAATCACAGCAATAATCATGACAGTTACTGACCAGTAATTGCCATTACCATAGCAGTAACTGCCCATAAATTAAGACCTAAATAAACGAGCCCAAATTAACAGTTTGTTTATATAAAGGCCATTAAATTGGGCTAGCGCAAGTGGCTAGTTTGTTTATTAAGGAGAGCAATTGTGTCTTTGTCTCTGTATGCGCATACGCTTCCTGCTTACGTATGTCTTTTGCTGTCTACAGTATAGGCAAATAGAGACGGAAGGGTCTGTTTCTCGTTATAAAATCAATCATCCCTCTTCCTGCTTTCATATACGGTGGTTTCTGTCTTTCACAAACATCAGGGAACGTTTCGTAAACACATTATCCTTACTGTATTTGTAGCACAACAGAACTTTCCAGGACCGCTAGCTGAGGAGACGCGCTCTTGGCAGTCGTACTGGGTCTCAAATGAGAAAGGGGTCGAGCAGGAATTAATAATCAGTCAGCCAGGACCATTTCACAACGAACAATCCAACGGTGTTGCCATAATTACTGCATCAATTATACTTCGAGTTCCTTGAAAATACAGTTGCTGTTTGAATTACACTCCTGGAAATTGAAATAAGAACACCGTGAATTCATTGTCCCAGGAAGGGGAAACTTTATTGACACATTCCTGGGGTCAGATACATCACATGATCACACTGACAGAACCACAGGCACATAGACACAGGCAACAGAGCATGCACAATGTCGGCACTAGTACAGTGTATATCCACCTTTCGCAGCAATGCAGGCTGCTATTCTCCCATGGAGACGATCGTAGAGATGCTGGATGTAGTCCTGTGGAACGGTTTGCCATGCCATTTCTACCTGGCGCCTCAGTTGGACCAGCGTTCGTGCTGGACGTGCAGACCGCGTGAGACGACGCTTCATTCAGTCCCAAACATGCTCAATGGGGGACAAATCCGGAGATCTTGCTGGCCAGGGTAGTTGACTTACACCTTCTAGAGCACGTTGGGTGGCACGGGATACATGCGGACGTGCATTGTCCTGTTGGAACAGCAAGTTCCCTTGCCGGTCTAGGAATGGTAGAACGATGGGTTCGATGACGGTTTGGATGTACCGTGCACTATTCAGTGTCCCCTCGACGATCACCAGTGGTGTTCGGCCGGTATAGGAGATCGCTCCCCACACCATGATGCCGGGTATTGGCCCTGTGTGCCTCGGTCGTATGCAGTCCTGATTGTGGCGCTCACCTGCACGGCGCCAATCACGCATACGACCATCATTGGCACCAAGGCAGAAGCGACTCTCATCGCTGAAGACGACACGTCTCCATTCGTCCCTCCATTCACGCCTGTCGCGACACCACTGGAGGCGGGCTGCACGATGTTGGGGCGTGAGCGGAAGACGGCCTAACGATGTGCGGGACCGTAGCCCAGCTTCATGGAGAACGGTTGCGAATGGTCCTCGCCGATACCCCAGGAGCAACAGTGTCCCTAATTTGCTGGGAAGTGGCGGTGCGGTCCCCTACGGCACTGCGTAGGATCCTACGGTCTTGGCGTGCATCCGTGCGTCGCTGCGGTCCGGTCCCAGGTCGACGGGCACGTGCACCTTCCGCCGACCACTGGCGACAACATCGATGTACTGTGGAGACCTCACGCCCCACGTGTTGAGCAATTCGGCGGTACGTCCATCCGGCCTCCCGCATGCCCACTATACGCCTTCGCTCAAAGTCCGTCAACTGCACATACGGTTCACGTCCACGCTGTCGCGGCATGCTACCAGTGTTAAAGACTGCGATGGAGCTCCTTATGCCACGGCAAACTGGCTGACACTGACGGCGGCGGTGCACAAATGCTGCGCAGCTAGCGCCATTCGACGGCCAACACCGCGGTTCCTGGTGTGTCCGCTGTGCCATGCGTGTGATCATTGCTTGTACAGCCCTCTTGCAGTGTCCGGAGCAAGTATGGTGGGTCTGACACACCGGTCTCAATGTGTTCTTTTTTCCATTTCCAGGAGTGTATTAATGAAAATTCCAAGATACTACTAACATTCAGAGAAATCCAATTCTGGAAACAAACTTCCGCTGTCGATGATAATTGGTGGCGGCAACGTTCAAAAACTACCCTAGTCTTAAACGTACTGTGGATTCGTTGGTTGAAGCTGAGCCGGAATAAGAGATCAATGTCGTCAAAAAGACGTGGTCAGATCCGTATCTCAGCAAGGAGTCCTGGACCTCTGTTCTCTTACACATATCGAAGAAGGTGCTTTTTTTTTCAAGACAAGTTGCACATGTCACACCAACACTCAAGAACGGAAGTTGAAGCAATCCACTGAATTACAGACTCATGTTACTGTCGTCGATCTGCAGTAGGATTTTGGAACATATACGGTGTTAGACCATCATTAATTATCTCAAAAAAAAAAACAGTCTGTTGATACATAGTAAGCACGCATTCAGGAAATATCGTTCTTGCGAAACACAACTAGTTCTTTACTTGTACGAAATAACGAGCACGACAGTCAAGGGGTCTCAAATTGATTCAATATTTCTAGACTTGGAAAAGATTTTTACCCCGTTCCTCACAAGCGTCTTCTAAACAAATTGCATACCTATGCACTATGTTTGCAGACGATGCTTTCATTTATCATACACTAATTCCATGAGAAGATCAATATGAATTGCTAAGTGATTTAGACAAGATTTCAGTTGTCAGCGGATTGTGACAATTGACTCTGAACAACGGAAAGTGCGAGGTCATCAACATGAGCACTAAAAGGAATTAGCTAAATTTCGGTTACACGATAGATAATACATATCTAAGGGCTGTCAATTCCATTTATGGCTTACTATTACGAATAACTTTCATTGCAATAACCACATAGATAATATTGTGGGGAAAGCAAACCAAAGAAAGAATTTTACTGGCAGAACAGGATGCAACAGGTCTATTAAAGAGACTGATTACACTAGCTTGTAGGCCCTCTTCTGGATTATTGCTGTGAAGTTTGGGATCCGCATCATACAGGACAAATGGAGGATATCGGAAAAGTACAGAGAAGGGCAGTTCGTTTTCTACTGTCGCGAAGCATAAGAGAGGTATATGATACATGTATATGATACATAAATTGAGTTGGCAACGATTAAGAAAATGGTTGCAGCACAACAATTCATTCAGCAAGTCTCTCCTCCTAATGAGAAAATATTTTATTGATGGCCATTTATTCACAGAGAAACATTCATCGTAATAAAGTGACAGAAATCAGATCTCAGACGGAAAGATTAAGAGTCCATTGACCCACATGCTATTCAAGAGTGAAAAGATTGAAGAATAGTTTTTAGGTGATTTGTTGAAGGAGTAGTCATGTAGACGCAGATTTGGAAATCGGAAACTTACAAGAGTGTGGCACCATCTAAGCCATAAAAAATCAGGCCGATGCTACGTTCTGCTCATTCAGTTTTATCTGCAACTCACTCGGCTGTTTGAGCTTCGTCGGCATCACGGACTCTTACGGCTACCGGCATTTACGGTCTTGCAGATAGTAGCGTTTACCTCATGAACGGAACATAGCAATGTCGCTTGCTTACGCATCCGATTTCGTTCACTCGGTGAGGTCGAGTATCTCGCACTATCGTCCTAAATCAACGACACCAACCACTAGCTAAAATTAATCGGTCACCTTGATCTTTTTCTCTTTCTCGTTTGCACCGTATTTCCTATACGTAGTTATGATTTCATCACATGTACTTAGCGTCTCGTTTAGTTGTTTAATACCAGTGAAGGCTGCCCTCGGATAAAATATTGTACCTTTACTCATATTAGATTCACAATATATCAATATGTTTCTTTCCTAATAGTGACATTGTCCCACCTTTCCTGGTATCCTACAAACGAGGGACGCCTTGCAAGTAAAAAGGTTTTCGATGCCTTACAGCGTCTAAACCTGGTTAGATAATCAGTTTGAAATCGCCGTGGGCAATCATCATTTATCGATCACGCAAATTCGGCCCAGGTCTTTCCACTAATGATGCCTTGGACTGCAAGAGTTGTGTATGGCAGCGGGGTTAGGTAGTCACACAGTGGAAAGAGCAGTCAGTGTTATATGGCAGTACAACGGTAAGAGTTACTGCGGTAAGCAAGTAACTTGACAGATTAAACCGAATTTTGACGTCAGTTTATGATTTTAATCGGAAATTTTGGAAGAGAAACTAAGTTTCTATCTAAAATGATACTTGCATGTACGTTCTTCATTACAGTGTACATTCTACAGCAGTTGCATGTCTAGTTTGTGGAAGGTTATCAGTTTTGTCTGACGTACAAGATATTTTTGGCGTCTTTGTTCACGCTGATTCTTACTTGATACTGACTGGTCTGCAGTCTGCCGCATTAGCCGTGCAAAGAGGTGTTGATATACCCTGCTTACTCTACCGATGCATAGGTAGTAGGACTCACGCTCTTAATTGCGTATACAGTAGTTCATTAACTCCTTTAATCTTGAATCTCAACGATGTTTGCTCGTTATAGACATTGATACTGGCAACATATAGGTCCTGGGAATTCTAAGATTTCCAGCACGTTTTAAGTTTGTAGTTGGATAACAAATGATTAAATAAATATTTTTTGTCTAATATAATTACAAATTAACAATTTTCGTTTTTTTCCTTCCTTTTACGGTGGCACCTTGCTTCTTCCTCTATTTCATGAGTCTACATCAAGGGGAAGTATCCTGCAGGTTCTGATGACTGAATATCCCACTGTCAAAATGTGTGACAAAAATGGTCAGACATTTGACACAAAAATATTTTTTTTGTGTTACTTTCACAAATTAATAGTTTTCGGATTTTTTTCCTTTACTTTTACTGTGAATGCTTGCTACTTGCCAAATTTCATGATTCCAAGTCAATATAATGTACAATATATGTTTGGATGGGTTAGTTTCCAAGTGTAAAAATATGTAGCATAAACACCGCATCTTTGGAGTTCATTGACGCATAAGATTACATTCTCTACTTTCTCAAGGGCGTCAAGGAACCGTTGACCTCAGTATGTGACACAAGTTTCAACTTAATATGCTTACCCGTTCTTCGGAAAAAGGGTTTTTAACAATCAGACAGACGACAACAAAATGATTCTTAAGGATTCTGTTTTTATCGATTGAGGTACAGACCCGTAAAAAAAGGAAGAGAAAAGAAGCCATATTCATAAAGCGAATATCCCTGAACGATCCTTTTCTTAATGACTGCTTTTCTCTAGTGTAAATAAATATGCAAAATTCAAAGAAGACGGGAATGGATCATGCTTCATTGTACAGCTGAAAATCATTTACAACGACTAAAATCGTGTATAATTACAAATCGGAAACGTGTGTGGGTTAACTATGAGCAACACAAGCTGATGAGGTCCTGTTTTTAGTGCAGTGGAACACAGTATTCCCCATCAGAATTCCGATGACCCGCTGCCGAAAATAACACGTCTAGAAGAAACTTGTTTTGCCCCGCCAAAATGACTTGAAGATGCTTGAAAGTTACATAAAATATCTTTGAGTAAAATTTGCCTAGAATAAGAAACACCACGAAACTCGTCACATCCATTAATGAACTTACTACTTGCATTTCTTATTAATCACTAAGTAAGCCTGTTGTTTCTCTCGTAGCGTAGGAACAAACTAACTTCCTTTGTGTGTAAGTCAAAAGTCAGAGAACCATTTCCTTTTCTCATTTTGCATTCGTTTCTTATGAGAGCAAGACGGATCGTGTAAAAGTCCATTACAGTGAAATCTGATGAGCTGGGAGAGGACAAAGTGTTTCCAGCAGAGATTAGATAACTTAATTTAGCAGAGTATTTTGGAGCAGAAGAGACAGATCGGAGCCGCGTAATCTAAGAATTTATGTATTTCAATTATTTTGAATTTTTAATGTATTTCCGTGACCTTTAGAAACGGGAGCAGATTAAACTGCAATATCACCCTTGTTTCTTACCCACCTGACATCGAAAATCGATAACTTGTTTCTTACATTCGGTACGTCTACCAAGGTTTTTTTTTCAGTTTGTCTTACACTGGAGGCGTTCTAGGAGCTTTGATCTGCCCTGAGTTATAGATGAGAGAATGATCTTGAACTTTTAATGTTATCATTATTTTTAAAATTCATGTTCAGGTTTTAACTATTACTTTTGGTTTTATAATTTCAGTAATATTCTGATATCCACCTTTCGACAGAAGGAAAGCGACTTTACCGAACCTCAGCCATGCTACTATTGTGATAGACCGGTTGTCATGGCCTTGCTTAACAGTCTCACCAACGTATCACACGCACTGTCATTACGTCACTCCAACGGTTCCATAGAAGTATTACAAATAGCCGCAGTCAATGAACTAGCCTAATACGTGTGTCAACCACATGCGAAAGTAAAGAACATTGCTTTAAAACAAGCGTTCAGTGCATAGTGTTGTGGAAAGGGGGGAAAAACCGCAAATTGGCGTTCATAAGAAGAAGAACAACACCAAAAATGCAACAGGAGCGTAATATGTAGGAAATTGTCCACGCAGCCTGCCACTGATGATGCCTTGCAGCAAAAAAGGCGAAACGCGTATGGCACTAAAATTGTGTTTTATTCAGTTGCTGTCAGACGGTCCATAAGTAAAAATTATTAATATACCGTAATATTACACACGAAACGCGTATGGCCCCAAAATTGTGTTTTATTCAGTTGCTGTCAGACGGTCCATAAGTAAAAATTATTAATATACCGTAATATTACACGCAACTGAGGAAGACTGGACTATAAAAGTTGAAGAAAGTAAAGAACTTTTACACCATCGAGTTTTGCACAACATTTGGACTAGTGCGCCATTCAACTACATAACACTATGGAATGCTGGCTGCACGGCCGTGTAACAAACGTTATCGTCATATCCTGCCTGCGAGAGAGATCTGTCTCTAGATGTAGACGTTATTAATTTAGAGCGTCACACCCAAAAGATAAATGAAAGTTGTCTCCTAACAGGCGCCATTGCTGCTGGCAGGATAGCAGTTCATCGTGACTAATTTCAAGATCGAGATACTGTGCTGGCGTGCGCCTTCGATAGCACACCCGTCGGCACTATAAAACATTCTATAGAAGGCGCTGAACTAGGCGCGCCTATGACAAGAGAAGATCGAGACTCGCCCCGAGGCTACGCGCCGGTAACGCCCCCTGGCCAGCGCGCATGTAGGCCTCCGCCGACCGACCTGGCTCGGTCTCACAATCTCAGTGTCACGGTAAGTCGCATGGGGACCCAGCTCGCGTTGCACCTCAATACGTTGCACTGCGTTCTAGTCTTCCACAGTGATAGCCGTCGCCTCACATCTTTGTTAACTGTGAAGGAACGTTAGTCATTGTATACACAGTGCGATGTGGATACGGACAAGATGCAAGAATTAGTACATGTAATTTGATTGCTGTTAGCCACAGAACTTCAGATTGGACATCATTGAAATGAAGTACTCAATTGGTTCCTGTACTAAAGTGTATTTTGTGTTGTAGTGAAAGGAAACCAGCCACCCCCCTATCATACCCCCCCCCCCCCACATCCACACCACCATCCAGCCAGGAACCATGGACCATTTCAAGAGGGCACAGCCACAAGACACAACACTGTCGAGATGGATGGCACTGCTGTCGCTCTCGTTTGTAGGTTAAAGGCATTATTTGCTTCGTCTCTGTCTAAAGAATTTTTGTATTTTCATGTTTTTCAAAACCTTGCTAGTGTCATCTCTAGAGATTACTTTCCCCACAATGACGAATCCTACTTCAAGTGGTATTAACTAGGAATAGAGATAACAGTATCGTTTGCCAAATTGACGTAATTATATTCCATAACAGAGTTGTTGAAAAAGGAAACGTAGAAGTTATGCACTCAACTAAACAGTTGTAACGCCGGAAATGCATATCCTCCTATTTCCACCTATTGTACTATAATATTGTTTCCTTATTATGTTACCTGAAGATATAACATTTCTGTGTCTTTGTATATTGTAATTGTTTTACTATTTGTATATATATGCATTTATATCGATGTATAATTGGTTTGTTTTGTGAATATTATTTGTATTTATGCGCTGGGTCTGGCCTAGGGAAAACTATGCTATCGAACGAATGCATCGATAGGTCGTGTGGAGAACCAAAGTGTTTAGGATCTTCGGTAGTGTTAACTCTGTCGCGTGGAGCGCGGGCAGAGGGGGAGTCTGGCTGGAGTGGCGAGAGGAGCAGGTGTGTTGTGTGAAGCTCCCGCGAGTTGCCGCCCTTTTGGGGTTTGGCAGCATGTAATTGCGCTCGACCTGCGATGATAGTTTCTGACATGGTGTCGTGGACGGGAAGCATTAGCTGGCGCACATCAAGAGCCCGTTTCGTCTGGTGACCGTGTCGAGAAGAAGGCGCGCCAACATCCAGCTTCTGCAACAGCGACGGCCGACAATGAGTGACTGTCGCCACCTCCTCGATCGACGGCTTGAAACCTTCAATCAACCAACAAGGAAGACTGGAAGCACGTAAAGTTTTAGAACTGAATGGCAGACCTCAGCTTTTCAAACTTTTAAAATTGTTGCATCACAAAATTACAGCTACTTAGCATGAACCGTTGTTGCTCATTGTCCCAATTGCATTACCAAGCAGGGTCCCTTCCTTTTCCGGAATGAACCCGAGTGTCGTTCAAATTCAGACTCCAGCATTAGAATACAATCATTCCATTTCACTGCTTTAATTTCAAAGTTCAGTTAAAGTATTCATAGCTGGCTACAATACTTAGATTACACAAGCACAAATTAAGAGTGCTAGTTTTGTTACCATATTTTAGCTTACCTGTGACTGCAGCTCAGCTTGGTACGTACTAAATTTTACTATTGTTAATTGTTCAGAATCCTTTAATTCAAGTTCAAAGTTAAATCTCTTATTTCTAAATTGCGTAGATTCAAGTAGCTTTTGAAATGGTTGTTGAGGTAGTCCAAGACTAACCGTATTTTACCGAATTTCGATGTGCTTCAGAAAGAAAGCTCACTATTAACTTCAGTCACTACATTAACTTTCGATTTTACGGTTTTATTAATTCTTTTGCTAAATTAAGTCAGAGTGTAGCGAAATTTATTACTTCTGACAAACGTTCAGTTTTCACACTACACGTGTCAACCTTCAGTTGCCACGCTCCCAGTGCAAATTATATGTGTAATAACCTTTCTTTTTCAGTTACTATAGTGATTGTCCTTAGGACTGGCGACCGTAATTTCTCCCAAATCTCAAATATCTAATTACCGCCAGTTAATTGTTAACTTAATGGCCACACATTTACTTTCTTTATTAACTTTACCCCTATTTCACAAATTAATTTCCACCAGTTTCATTAGCATTTTTCCTTTCATTTTGATGTAACCCTTTCCTCCCTCTTTACCGACAAATTAACCTCGGTGACGATTGCTTTTCCCAAATTTCCATTATGTACACGCGGTTTAATTTTTCACTATCATTAAGGTCGATAAGTGAGGGGGAGGTTACACAGTCTTGCACACGGAACAAACATACGATCCATTTGGTAGTGGTTTCTCGCCAGGTAATATGATGTTTTTTAGCCACAGACAATGAACGACGTTTTCTGTAGTCATGTGTCTACTTGCTTAGTAAGGTCTGTAAAGTGGTTACCAATATTGCTCTCTCCCGGGTTTGTGGTTTGACACATATTAAGAAAGTTTTTCTGTACAATGAAATGTCACCCACGTCCAGCCTTCAAACGTAAATGTCTTGGTTTCACTATATATGAGAGATGTCGCAGCGAATTGGACTTCACGGTTCACCTAGGAAAACCTTTTTAGAGCTAAAGAAGCAGGCTAGGCTGTTAATGTAGATTCAGAGTGAAGTTTCTTAAGATAGAATAATTGCGATAGTATTTAGTATGAAGAACATTATAGGATTCCCGCAAAAAAATGCCGGCAAATAATAACACATCAGGCATAATTTAATGGTAAGTTGCGCAGTTTGTGAGGGACAAGGAAACAAATAGCGAAGGACAGACTAAGCCTCTGACAGTCTTGCGTAGAGCAACACTTCCCCTCTTTGAACGTGGCACTTCTGTTGGAGTCAGAGTACGTAGCTTCTTACTGTTTACATGCAACAGAATATAGTTAATGAACTATATGTACGCCAGCAGACAAGCAGGATCAACAGGAATGAAATTATCACTATGCACCGGCGTGTGCGCTGGCTGATACCAAACTCCCTGGCAGATTAAAACTGTGAACTGTGTGCCGGACCGAGACTCGAACTTGGGACCTTTACCTCTCGTGGGCAAATGCAATAGAGAACTTGGCCATGAGGGGCGAAGGTCCCGATATTGCGTCTTGGTCGGGCACACAATGTTAATCTGCCAGGAAGTTTCAGGATAAACACGGTTAATCGTCACAAAGCGACCGTTCTGCACGTTATTCGTTAATTGACACCAGATGGAGACTTTTGACACTGCCGAATAGTACTCCTGCTCAGGACTTGCCGCTATCAAGTCACATCACGCACTGAAGAGCCAAAGAAACTGGTACACCTGCCTAATATCGAGTAGGGCCCCCTCGAGTAGAAGTGACGCAACACGACGTGGCATGGAATCGGCTAATGTCTGAAGTAGTGCTGGGGGGGAACTGGGACCACGAATCCTGCAGGGCTGTCACTAAATCTGTAGAGAAAGTGGGGATGGAGATCTCTTTTGGATAGCACGTTGCAAGTTATCCCATATATGCTCAATAATGTTCATGTCCGGGGAGTTTGGTGCCCAGATGAAGTGTTTAAACTCAGACGAATGCTCCTGCAGCCACTCTGTACCAATTGTGGAAGTGTTGGGTGTCTCATTTCCCTGCTGGAATTGCCCAAGTCCTTCGGAACGCAGTACGAACATGAATGGGAGCAAGTGATAAGACAGGATGTCTATGAACGTGTCACCTGTCATATCTAGACATGTCAGGGCACCCGCATCATCCCAACTGCACACGCCCCACAGCATTACAGAGCCTCCACCAGCTTGAACAGTCCCCTGCTGACATGCTAGTTCCATGGATTCTGTGGCTGTCTCCATACCCGTCGCGTCCGTCGGCTCGATACAGTTTGAAACGAGAACCGTCGGGTCAATCATCAACAGCCCAATCTGGAGTTGACGGGCCCAGGCGAGGCGTAAAGCTTTTTATCGTGCAGTCATCAAGAGTACACGACTGGGCCTTCGTCTCCGAAAGCCCATATCGATGATGGTTCCTTAAATTCTTCGCGCGCTGACACTTATTGATGGCCCTGCATTGAAATCTGCAGCGATTTACGGAAGGCTTACACTTCCGTCATGTTGAAGGAATACCTTCAGTCATCGTTGGTCCCGCTCTTGCACGAACATTTTCCAGCCGCAGCGATGTCGGAGCTTCGGCGTTTTACCGAATTCCTGATATTCACAGTACACTCGTGAAATGGTCGTACGGTAAAATCCCCACTTCATCGCTACCTCGGAGATGCCGTGTCTCCATCGCTCGTACGCCGTTTATAGCTTCACGTTCAAACCCACTTAAATCTAGAATACCTGCCATTGTCCCAGCAGTAACCGGTATAACAACTGCGCCAAACACTTGTTATCTTATATGGGCGTTGCCGAACGCAGCGCCGAATTCTGCCTGTTGACATATCTCTGAATTTGAATACGCATGACTATACCAGTTTCTTTGGCGTTTCAGTGTAATATTCATTGCAGAGCGATGGGTTTCCGGTCCAATGTCAGCACAACTGACTGAGTCAGAGTATGAATGTGAAGGAGACACTTTACCGGTCTCAGTTGTAAAATGCAATAAGTGGAACCTACTATCATTAAGTGATAGTAAATTGTCATCCACTGTCCACTTCTCATGGCTTGGAAACGATTTGACAGTAGCAGGAAAGATCAGTTTCAGAGTTAGTGATCAACAACAGGACCACACTGCTGACATAGTGATCTCAAAACATGTTCTTCTATGTGTAATACACGTTCACATGGATGGCCATATATATGCGTATACAGCACCTTAAGAAAACTGTCAGCTTACTTCACAACGAGTGTAGTGCACATGCTCACACCACAGACGAATAGCAATAGTCGTCCTAGGTAGCCCTCGGTGTGCACGCTAGGCACAGTACACAGAACACCTAATGCCTGCCACCTGATGAGTGGTGGTTGACATCTAGCACCCAACGCCTAACACCCAAAGCCTCTCGCCTGCTGCCTAATTCAGTAGTAAAACGTAAGCACTGCAGAAGATGCAGATAGATGCTTATAGGCCACTAGATTACACACACACACACTCGTAGGCATACGTTCAATTAGGTGCTGGAAGGTTTCTTTGGGAATGGCAGCCCATTCTTCACGGAGTAGGGGTATCGATGCCGGTTGGTGAGGCCTGTCACCAAGTCGGCGTTCCAAAACATCCCACAGGTGCTCTGTAGGATTCCGGTCAGAAATCTCTGTGCAGGACAGTCCCTTACAGGGATGTTATTGTCGTGCAACCACTCCGCCACAGGCGTGCATTATGAAAAGGTGCTCAATGGTGTTGAGAGATGCAATCTCCAACCCCGAATTGTTCTTCAACAGTGGGAAGCAAGAGGACGCTTAACACATGAATGTAGGCATATGCTGTGATTGTGCCACGCAAAACAACAAGGGGTGGTAGCCCCTTACATGAAAAACACGACCACACCATAACACCACCGCCTCCGAAGTTTACTGTTGCCGCTACTCACGCTGGCAGATGACGTTCACCGGGCAGTCATCATACGCACACCCTGCCGCCGGATCACCGCCTTGTGTACCGTCATTCGTCACTCCACACAACGTTTTTGCACTGTTCAATAGTCCAATGTTTATGCTCCTTCCACCAAGCGAGGCGACGTTTGTCATTTATCGACGTGATGTACGGCTTCTGAGCTGACGCTCGACCTTGAGATCCAAGTTTTCTCACCTCCAGCTTGTCATAGTACTTGCAGTGGATCCTGATGCAATTTGGAGCCGGCCGCTGTGACCAATGGATATAAGCACTTCAGTTCCGAACTATGCGGCTGCTACGGTCGCAGGTTCGAATCCTGTCCCTGGCATGAATGTATGTGATGTGCTTAGGTTAGTTGGGTTTACGTAGTTCTATGTCCAGGTGACTGATGACCTGACATTTTAAGCCCCATAGTACTCAGAGCCATTTGAACCATTTGAGCAGTTTGTAATTCCTGTGTGATGCTCGGCCTATTACATATTACGACCCTCTTCAACTGTCGGCGGTCTCTGTCAGTCAACAGACGAGGTCGGCCTGTATGCTTTTGTGCTGTACGTGACCCTTCACGTTCCCACTTCACTATCACATCCGAAACAGTGGAACTAGGGATGTTAAGGAGTGTGTAAAACTCGCGTGCAAACGTATGCCACAAGTGACACCCAATCACCTGACCACGATCGAAGTGCGTGCGTTCTGCGTAGAGCCCCATTCTGCTCTCCCGCGATATATAATGACTACTGAGGTCGCCGATATGGAGTACTCGGCAGTAGGTAACAGCAAAATGCACCTAATATGATAAACGTGTGTATTTGGGGGTATCGGGATACTTTTGTTCACGTAGTGTATTTATGTGTGCCTGTGCAGAAAGGAAATATTTTCAAATTTCTTTCACAAACCAACACGTAAATACATTTCGAATGTAGCTGGGAATTTCTAATTTTTGCAGGAATTTCGAATTTTTTAGGGAGTTTCTGTGCCCCAAGAATTGTCAGGGAATTTAAAATGATATAACCATTTCTGCGATTCGAACCCAGGTGCTTCTGGACACAAAGCTCAAGTGCATCCCCCAACACATGGAAACTGCCCAATGCATGAGAGGAAGGTTACGTTAGTGCACTTTATTTATTTATGTTTCGAAACTGATGTTAAGATCGGTACTAATTACGTAATTAATCATACAGATCGGTCCTAATTATACAGCTATGTGGATAGCGCTACAAAAGGGCTGCCTAATATCGCGATACAGCTCAAAAATTGATGATGCTGTGCAACTGTTGTTATCCTGCTCGGAAAAAATTTCACAAGACCACTCGAAACCAGTGGCAGACGCACTCAAGACCTACCCTTAACCTACAAGATGGTGGCGAAAACGCTGGGCTGTAAGGTACTATCTTTATTTTTTTGATGAGAGGTATGTTAAACTGACGAGATGCTGGTGTTGGACAGAGAAGAGTTTAATAAGTGTATTACTTGTAAGCAGACAGCTGAGGACTGTCTCTATCGCTGTTTGACGTCAGAGTTTGCCACAGACGACTGCTCTACAATCACCTTGCAATCCAGGTAATCAAAGCCAATACAGCTACCACAACTGATGGAGAAGTGCATCACTGTTATAAGTACACATCGAAATTGTGAAAAAAAAACAGCTCTCATAATGAATGGCACATAATGCAACACATTTACTAAGGAAAATGGTCGTCTCAAAAGATTGCAGAGGGGGCCGTAGTTCGACACGCATTCACCACGATGTACGATCACAACTACTGAAAATTAGAGGCCACCTTATTTCCCCTCATCGCTCTCCCTCCCTCCCATAACCTACTGGGGCCACAGATTTTTTCAAACGATCAGCTGCTACTGCTGTGCGCCTCGCGGTTTCTCTGCAGCCTACCACCCTTCCGCCGGCAGACGATCTCACAGCAGTCGCTGACTGCCTTGAGGGGATGGTTCTCCAATGAGGACACACGAAGAAGCATGGCTAGAGTTACCACACGATGGTAAAAATTCCCTCTGAAAATCGGAAAACGTTAAAACTGGACTTAACATTAAATCTTTCTTCAACGATCAAATGTGGCCTGGCAGTCTCCGGTCATGCTATATCAGCGATCCCCCTGACAAGTTTCCTACACTAAACCGTGGGACCCAAAAACTATTGTAGCTTCTTACTTGACTTAGAAAATGGGAAATCTCGTACCGCTGATAGCACTCGCGGCTCTGTGTTCACACCATCTTTGTTAATTTCATGCCCTAAATACGTACGACCTCCGAAGCAAAATAACAGGTGTGCTACATACAACATTTTATAAATACTTATTTCAGTCACTGCCCATGTTGCTCCATGTCTTTTGGGAACACATTTACGTCGCCCAGGTGAATATCCTCAGTACTCCATCCAAACATCACTGAAACGTTTCAGGAGCATTCTTTAACCCAAATGCCGTCTACATATATTGATAACGACACAAGAGGGAGAATGAGGTGTTAGTGCAAGTACTAGGTCAGAAAACAAAGAATGCTGTTTTTGGTCGGTCCAAGGGAACCAGCGACAGCTGATGGCGGGCAGTCCTTGTATCCATGGTAGAGAAGTACCGGCACTGCCCTATGTGATCAATGGTCTCTCTGATGTTAGGTATGGAGCATGCATTGATCTTTCTATTAACATGATGGTAGTCACAGCAGAACCTGCATCTCTTAGAAAAATAGTAAATTTGCTATACATAACCACGATAGTCACTCTCCAAGGACTATTGCACTCTTCTATTACACCAATAGCCGCTGGTGGCTGACAAACTCCTGCGCAAAGATCACGCCCCCCGTTTTCAAGACTCGATCACAATCTCTCCAGTAAAAACCTCCGCCCTGACTGGCGCCAAAAACAGAGATCTCAGAGAACAGTCTAGTAGAACTGAACGCATTTATCGTTACACTTCCCTATTTCTCAAGCTGTGGCTATAAACAGTAGAGACTAGAGTATGTCTGCCGTGTCGATCTGCAGAAAGCTGTGGTCCTTGAGGAGACAAAGTTTGTTGTGAAGATGTGAATTTAACTACACAGATGACTTATGGTTGCATCTGGTAACACCTACAGTCATAAGTTACTCAAGGACAGAGTCTGTTCACGTGTCATGACAACCTGCTTACACATTTTCCAGGAGAAGATATTTGTCTCAAGTGCATAGTCATAGATGAGCACTTCCCAGTGCCTAAAGCTCCGCGGAGAAGCACTGATTTGTTCTTCTGCTGGTAGAGAAACAAAGTGTACCTGTCTCAAGTGGCAGAATCGGCTCTTTCTGAGACTACGTTTGAGCAAAGCTCCGCTCACTAATGTGGACTGTCGACTCAGGCAATAACGACCTTCGTTACAACCTGATTTACTCCCAATGTTTCTGGACATGAAATCACTGGCCAACCCAAAGCAGTTTGTACAAAATGTTCGAGATGCTTCTCGAACAACTTAAAGCAACATTCGCCTCAAGGGCTTAGAAAAACACAAAGCCCACTACACATTCTCTGTAAGAAGAATTCTTAACTGTTGAGTCCTGGACGTCTTTGTGGTGACAGGACATTCATTCTAATGGGGTTGAAAAAACTACAGGCAATTCCTGTTACATGACAATCTCTACTGCTCCCTTTCAACTTACGCCCACACCCCTGCCAACAGGAGACGAATCTCGCTGGGCCACTCCTCGGGATGATTGTGCTGAAGGCTGCAACGTTCTGCCCTTCGGCAGCTTGAAAAACAACTCCCAGCTTACCCCCGACCTTTCCGAAGTCCGTTGTTTCCTCGGCCTCTTTCGCCATTCCAGCCAGCACAAAAACTTCTTTTGTAAAGCATGCAGTACTACAGTCGTTACTGTGAATCTGTCCAATATCGACTAGCACAGTCAATAAATTGATAACCCCATATAACCGTCGATCACAAATGATATAAATACGTTAAATTAATTGACCAAATTAATAATGTTAAATGATCATGTAAGAAGGTAAAAGCCGCTGCCATACAACTTTTCTTTATTGCTTGATCGCTAGTTTGGATCCTAAGCTCATTATCAGATCAACCACTAAGCAATGCAGCAACATCAGTTGCTTTAGCCACATGCCCTTACATTCCAGTTAAGCATATCTTGTAACTTAGAGTGCAGAATTGAACAAGTTAGTTATATTCAGTTCGGCGATACACTCATTTACTAGATGTCTTTAACTGGATGTCGTAATTCAACGTGCCCATGTTGTGGAGCAAAATGGGCAAGTATGAGACCGTTCTGATAGCACTTTTCGAAGGAAGATCAACGTCCGCGATATGCCTCACAGTACACTGGAATTTACCAATTACTATGATTCTGGAAGGCATGACTTTAGCAACTCTATGGTTTACCATATAATGCAACACATAGCTGAGATCCGTCCAAGTTGCAATATCACATCTACAGAATTAATCTGCAATTCACAGCCGGTCGGTGTGGCCAAGCGGTTCTAGGCGCTACAGTCTGGAACCGCGCGACCGCTACGGTCGCTTGTTCCAATCCTGCCTCGGGCATGGATGCGTGTGATGTCCTTAGGTTAGTTAGGCTTAAGTAGTTCGAAGTATAGGGGACTGATGACCCCAGATGTTAAGTCCCATAGTGCTCTGAGCCATTTGAACCATTTTGCAATTAACATGTAAGTGCCTGGCAGTGTTTCCTCGAATCACCTTCAAGCTATTTCTCTACCGTTCCACACCGATCGGCGTCCAGAAAAAAAGGGCACTTGAGTCTTTCTGTGCTCTACCATGGAGCTCAGAGAACATGATTATCACTCCTACCTACGTAGGTGGGCACCAACCGAATGATTTCCCAATTGGAGGAGGATGTTGGTGACTGAAAGTCCACAAGTATGTTCCGTAGCAACGAAAAGCACCTTTGTTTTAGTGATTGTCACCCCAATTCACTTGTCATAGCCCTGGCACTCTCTCCCATATTTATCGATAATACGGAACGGCTGCCCAGCTTTGAACTTTTTCGATGCCCTCCGTCAGCCTCAACTGATGTGGACCGTAAATTTCACCGCAATACTGCAGAAGAGAACGGTCAAGCATAGTGTAAGCAGTCTTTTTAGTAGACCTGTTCCATTTTCTAAGTATTCTGCCCCTATATCGTACTGTTCGGTTTGCTTTCGCCACAACATTACATATATTATCCTACAGATCAAGTTATTCATAGCCGTAATCCTTAAGTATCTAGTTGAACTTACAGCTTTTACATTTGTGTGTTTTATCCTGTAACCGACATTTTGCGGCTTCCTGTCGGTAATCATGTGGATAACTTCACACCTTTTGTTATTTAAGGTCAACTGCTACTTTTCTCACCTTTCAGATAACTTGTGTAAATCGTCTTGCAGCTAGTTTAGACCACCGGTTGATTTAACAAGATGGTATATAACAGCATCATTTACAAATAGTTTAAGAGGGCTTGTAAGATTGTCTCTAATGTCGTTTCTGTAGATCGGGAACAGCAAAGGATCTATATATTTCGTTGGGGAAGGCCATATGTCACTTCTGTTGCTACGAAGTGTGACCTTTCTGACAGGAAATCACGAGTACCGTCACGCAATTGAGGCGATACTCCATAGCAACGCAATTTGATTAGAAGACGCTTGCGAGGAACGGTGTCGAAAGACTCCTGGAAATCTAAAAATATGGTATCAACTTGACATCCCTTGTCGATGGAATTCATTGCTTCGTGGGAATATAGAGCTAGTTGTGTTTCACAAGAAAGATTTTTTCTGAATCCATGCTGACTATTCATTCACCTAAATAGTTAGCTGAATGAAATTTAGTCCTGCACTAATTTTCAAGATGTGATCAACTGGAATGTACAGGCATGTGGTCACCGTAATTGATGTTGTTGCAGAGTGTAATGGATGATTTGACAGTGAACTTACGGTCGAAACTTGTCGTAAAGTAATAAAGAAAAGGACAATTTGGTAAAACATAGAACTGCTGACGACATGAGTTCCAGAATACCGGAAATTAGTAAATACCACTGTAACGTAAGAGGGACTGAGGACGTTGATATTCCTCCGACAAATTCTGTCAAGAAGGAATATCACTCACATATTGCTCCACTATAAGAGCACCTTAAATCATGCAGAAACCTTCAGCAGAGTGTTATGAAAAGAAAACATTGCATGACTTTCCATGAAGCTCATTCCACATGCAATAATTGTAGGGAACTTTGTTGAGCATAGTCAAATACAAAGGAAAAATTCTATTAATTCAATTACGATAATGCGTATCCAGCTTTTGGTATCACTTGCATCTGCAAATAGACCCATACCTTAAGTTCGACAAACCAACGTTAGCAGTCATGCACGATGTACACATCTCGTACCCTTTTCCCGTCCACATCAAGAGGAGTTCCTCATCACGCGGCCTTATCCTTTTCCTGTACCCTATAGTTCTCTTTTAGGCTCACGAATCATATCCATACAGAACATACTATTAGAGCTTCTAAGCAACTAAAAACTGTTTTCTAACGTACGATATGATCAACTGAAGTACTTTATGACTGATGGCACGTTCGTTTGTACTGAGTCGATGCTATATACACCCCTGGAAATTAAAATAAGAACACCGTGAATTCATTGTCCCAGGGAGGGAAAACTTTATTGACACATTCCTAGGGGCAGATACATCACATGATCACACTGACAGAACCACAGGCACATAGACACAGGCAACAGAGCATGCACAATGTCGGCACTAGTACAGTGTATATCCACCTATCGCAGCAATGCAGGCTGCTATTCTCCCATGGAGACGATCGTAGAGATGCTGGATGTAGTCCTGTGGAACGGCTTGCACATGCCATTTCCACCTGGCGCCTCAGTTGGACCAGCGTTCGTGCTGGACGTGCAGACCGCGTGAGATGACGCTTCATCCAGTCCCAAACATGCTCAATGGGGGACACATCCGGAGATCTTGCTGGCCAGGGTAGTTGACTTACACCTTCTAGAGCACGTTGGGTGGCACGGGATACATGCGGACGTGCATTGTCCTGTTGGAACAGCAAGTTCCCTTGCCGGTCTAGGAATGGTAGAACGATGGGTTCGATGACGGTTTGGATGTACCGTGCACTATTCAGTGTCCCCTCGACGATCACCAGTGGTGTACGGCCAGTGTAGGAGATCGCTCCCCACACCATGATGCCGGGTGTTGGCCCTGTGTGCCTCGGTCGTATGCAGTCCTGATTGTGGCGCTCACCTGCACGGCGCCAAACACGCATACGACCATCATTGGCACCAAGGCAGAAGCGACTCTCATCGCTGAAGACGACACGTCTCCATTCGTCCCTCCATTCACGCCTGTCGCGACACCACTGGAGGCGGGCTGCACGATGTTGGGGCGTGAGCGGAAGACGGCCTAACGGTGTGCGGGACCGTAGCCCAGCTTCATGGAGACGGTTGCGAATCGTCCTCGCCGATACCCCAGGAGCAACAGTGTCCCTAATTTGCTGGGAAGTGGCGGTGCGGTCCCCTACGGCACTGCGTGGGATCCTACGGTCTTGGCGTGCATCCGTGCGTCGCTGCGGTCCGGTCCCAGGTCGACGGGCACGTGCACCTTCCGCCGACCACTGGCGACAACATCGATGTACTGTGGAGACCTCACGCCCCACGTGTTGAGCAATTCGGCGGTACGTCCACCCGGCCTCCCGCATGCCCACTATACGCCCTCGCTCAGAGTCCGTCAATTGCACATACGGTTCACGTCCACGCTGTCGCGGCATGCTACCAGTGGTAAAGCCTGCGATGGAGCTCCGTATGCCACGGCAAACTGGCTGACACTGACGGCGGCGGTGCACAAATGCTGCGCAGCTAGCGCCATTCGACGGCCAACACCGCGGTTGCTGGTGTGTCCGCTGTGTCGTGCGTGTGATCATTGCTTGTACAGCCCTCTCGCAGTGTCCAGAGTAAGTATGGTGGGTCTGACACACCGGTGTCAATGTGTTCTTTTTTCCATTTCCAGGAGTGTATGGTGCTTACTATTTTGTTATATATACATATTTCAGTTACGTGTACCACGTATTTTAGTGTGTTTAAGGTTTCATGTTGCTGGAAAACTACATAATGAGATATTTCTTACGGATAATGAAGTACTGGATTTCTAATTAATTTACTATGTACCTCTAGTGCACAGTTTGATTGCAAAGTGAAGAGCGAGCAGGCGAGTTCATTCTCTCTCTACCAAAATACGTCATAAGGAGCACATACAACCTGTTTCAAAAGGATATACCGCTCAACCACAGCGAGCAGTTTGAGTCCGTGACGGTGGAGTGTGTAGACACATCTGAGGAGCTTATTATATATCGCTGAATTCGTTAACACTGTTGAGAATACAGAAATTAGATATTAATATAATTACTGCAGGCTCCACTACGGGACGGTAAACCGATTCTTAATTATCATGTACGGCCAGATATCTTGTGTAGCAGTCATAATCGATCTAAACGAAAATTCCTTTGCCCTAATTGGTGCTTAGTGGGATAGTTGACGGTGATGGACGAAGTTGTACAACAGTCTTTAGAATAGAGATGGAAGGAAGGAAGTATAAACTGCGGTTCATATTGAGTAAGCATCAATTTTAATCTCTTACTCACATAAACGTACGCTACGTGATCAAAAGTATCAGGAAATCCCCAAAAACGTACGTGTTTCATATTAGGTTCTTTGTGCTGCCACATACGGCCATGTACTTCATATTGGCGACTTCAGTAATAATATGACATCATGAGAGCAGAATGGGGCGCTCCGCAGAACTCACCGACTTCGAACGTTATCAACTGACTTTGTGTCAGATGTGTCATATGTCTGTACGCGAGATTTCCACACTCGTAAACATCCCTAGGTCCACTGTTTCCGATGGGATAGTGAAGTGGAAACGTCAAGGGACACGTACAGCACAAGAACGTACAGTCTGCCTTTTATGTCTGCATGGAGTAGCAAACCTATCTTGTAATTGCTAGCAGGACGTGACCGGGGTGTGACGCAAGATCTGATGGCCGAGAAAAGATTAGTCTCAAAGTCAGCGCCAGCGATCAGGATGATTACTTATATTTATTCTCCACACTGAAGCCGGCACCGTGTATTGCTCTCATACCAAGTAGCAATGTAATTAATTTCTCAATATAATTCACAAATCAACAGTGCAATCCAAATCGCAACTAAGTTCTAAGCACAAGGTTGTCATATACAGGGTGTTACAAAAATGACCGGTATATTTGAAACGGCAATAAAAACTAAACGAGCAGCGATAGAAATACACCGTTTGTTGCAATATGCTTGGGACAACAGTACATTTTCAGGCAGACAAACTTTCGAAATTACAGTAGTTACAACTTCCAACAACAGATGGCGCTGCGGTCTGGGAAACTCTATAGTACGATATTTTCCACATATCCACCATGCGTAGCAATAATATGGCGTAGTCTCTGAATGAAATTACCCGAAACCTTTGACAACGTGTCTGGCGGAATGGCTTCACATGCAGATGAGATGTACTGCTTCGGCTGTTCAATTGTTTCTGGATTCTGGCGGTACACCTGGTCTTTCAAGTGTCCCCACAGAAAGAAGTCACAGGGGTTCATGTCTGGCGAATAGGGAGGCCAATTCACGCCGCCTCCTGTATGTTTCGGATAGTCCAAAGCAGTCACACGATCATCGAAATATTCATTCAGGAAATTAAAGACGTCGGCCGTGCGATGTGGCCGCGCACCATCTTGCATAAACCACGAGGTGTTCGCAGTGTCGTCTAAGGCAGTTTGTACCGCCACAAATTCACGAAGAATGTCCAGATAGCGTGATGCAGTAATCGTTTCGGATCTGAAAAATGGGCCAATGATTCCTTTGGAAGAAATGGCGGCCCAGACCAGTACTTTTTGAGGATGCAGGCACAATGGGACTGCAACATGGGGTTTTCGGTTCCCCATATGCGCCAGTTCTGTTAATTGACGAAGCCGTCCAGGTAAAAATAAGCTTCGTCAGTAAACCACATGCTGCCCACATGCATATCGCCGTCATCAATCCTGTGCACTATATCGTTAGCGAATGTCTCTCGTGCAGCAATGGTAGCGGCGCTGAGGGGTTACCGCGTTTGAATTTTGTATGGATAGAGGTGTAAACTCTGGCGCATGAGGCGATACGTGGACGTTGGCGTCATTTGGACCGCAGCTGCAACACGGCGAACGGAAACCCGAGGCCGCTGCTGGATCACCTGCTGCACTAGCTGCGTGTTGCCCTCTGTGGTTGCCGTATGTGGTCGCCCTACCTTTCCGGCACGTTCAACCGTCACGTTCCCAGTCCGTTGAAATTTTTCAAACACATCCTTTATTGTATCGCTTTTAGGTCCTTTGGTTACATTAAACCTCCGTTGAAAACTTCGTCTTGTTGCAACAACACTGTGTTCTAGGCGGTGGAATTCCAACACCAGAAACATCCTCTGTTGTAAGGACTAAACCATGTTGTCTACAGCACACTTGCACGTTGTGAACAGCACACGCTTACAGCAGAAAGACGACGTACAGAATGGCGCACCCACAGACTGCGTTGTCTTCTTTATCGTTCACATCACTTGCAGCGCCATCTGTTGTAGAAAATTGTAACTACTGTAATTTCGAAAGTTTGTCCGCCTGAAAATGTACTGTTGTCCCAAGCATATTGCAACAAACGGTGTATTTCTATCGCTGCTCGTTTAGTTTTTATTGCCGTTTCAAATATACCGGTCATTTTTGAAACACCCTGTAAGATCTATACAATAACACTTCCATATTAACGCAGCTAGCGAGAAAGAGCGAGAGGCCGTGGCATCAGGTCTGTGCGCCCGTTATATCCTGTGGCCATAGAGGGAGGCAAGAACTATTGAATGGCGCGACGTCTTCAGCCGGAGATAACGCCATGAACCTCCGGCGGCCGCGATGTGAAGCTAAGGCCGTCCACCGCGCATGCGCGGCCGGGCTGACGGACGGCAGGGCGCGCGTGATTCGGTTAGGTCCGCCGACATAGCACTGACCTCGTCTGCTGACTGACAGAGACCGCCACCAGTTGAAGAGGGTCGTAATATGTAATAGGGAGACATCTATCCAGACCATCACACAGGAATCCACTGCAAGTACACTGACAGTGAGAAATCTTAGATTTAATGGCCGAGCGGCTGCTGATAAGCCACATATCACTCCGGTCACAGCACAGGTCTACGTTGATGTTTTAAGCAGCTTCTTCCTTCCCACTGTTGAAGAGCAATTCGAGGATTGCGATTGCATCTCCCAACACGATCGAGCACCTGCTCATAATGCACGGCCTGTGGCGGAGTGGTTACATGACAATAACATCCCTGTAACGTAATGGCCTGCACAGGATTCTGACCTGAATCCTATAGAACACTTGTGGGATAATCTGGAACGTCGACATCTGGCCAGGTCTAGCCGACCGACATCGATACCTCTCTTCAGTGCAGTACTCCTTGAAGAATGAGCTGCCATTCCCCAAGAGACCTTCCAACATCTGACTGAACATATTCCTGCGAGAGTGGAAGCTGTCATCAAGGCTAAGGGTGGGCCAACACCCAATTGTATTCCAGCATTACCGATGGAGGGCACCACGAACTTGTAAGTCGTTTTCAGCTATGTGTCCGGATACTTTTGATCACATGGTGTATGAATAATAAAGTAGACAACGCTCCGGTCTCATGGACCCGACCACAGTTTTTCCTTGGTTGGTATGCGGTTGCCCAATTTGTACGGCCCCTCAGTGGGATCTGTTACCGATAGTCCGATCTACGCAATAGTCTGAAATTTTGAACAAATTGGTTCATTTATTTGTGCTGGGTTGAAAAGTGTATGTTCGTGTTTGTCCTGTCTTTCTGTTTGTGTGTGTGTGTGTGTGTGTGTGTGTGTGTGTGTGTGTTTGTGTCGTGGTAGCTTAGCTACCTACGCAACAAATTTCACCTTTTTCGTTTTTTGTTGATACTACGCAATTTATACGTATTTTTCTTTTCCACAGTTGTTTGTAATGGAAGCTTTCAGCTCCACAAGTGATACGGATAACACGATTTTGTTTCTTGTAAATGTAAGTAGGATGAATCCCATGCCGTCCACAATGACACAAACTCGAATTCGTCCTGTCATAAAATGTGCAACTGAAATTTTCAGTTGGATGGGGTCACAGTTTAGGTAATTCCAGAAACAAGTATAAGGTGGAAGTTCTTGATCAATACGTACCTCTGAAATGGAGTACACGTTTAATGGACGAAAATCCGGGAACCAGTCTCGCAACAATTAGAGGCAGCAAAGGTGTGGGTCTTCCTCTCGTCCATGAACGTATAGACTGCATGGTTCATGTCTGTGGTTATCGCAGTATTGTGTTGGAGATCGGCTGTTTACATCTGTCGAAGATCATGTATACTGATCAGGTTGCGTTCACAAGTACGCTGATCTTATTTTTGATAATATGCATATGGGGGCTGATGAAAATTCCCGGACAGTTGCAGGAAGAGGACACAAGCTCCGTTTGTAGGTCAGCGCATGAAACCTTCTTTTCTGTGATAGGCTAATGGGGTAATATGTGCTCCCAGAGTGATTAAATGACGATTACTGGAAGACTTTTCATATTAAAGTGCTGCGTACGCTACTGGAGGACGTGGTATGTCCACAAAGAATACAAATGTGGTTCACGCTCGACGTGCATCAGCACATTTTCACTACAGCGATCATCAACTTCGAAGATAGAGACGTCAGAACTACTGACTTGGTGGTGAGACAGCACACCGGATCCACCCCCGCCTCCCAATCTTTTCCCTCCCCTAATTTCCCAGACGTCTGCCCCACAAAATTTGGCTATAGGAACATTTGAAGGCATTACTGTACTGAGCTGCAGTCAGTGACGTGCAGACCCTACAGGATCACTTCTTCGACGTTGCTAGCACGTACAAACACTGAGGCAATTCCAAAGATAGAGTGACTTCCCGGTGAACCCCTCCTATGGACACTCGTTCAGATCTCCGAGCGCCAGTGTTTCCTTAAACATACTTGCGTATCTGTCTTTCTTGTTTCCTTCGAAGCAAAAGTAAAATGTATTACAGTTACGTGTGAACATAATTTGTCGTTTAAGTAACCATCTCTTCTTTGTAGCGGACGTTCCTCACGCTCATTCGTTCTAGGTTTCTATAAAGGATTTTCGTAAGTGGTTTGAGCGATGCCCTAGACTCCTATTGCATCACGAGAAGCTAACGGTATGCTGGTAACGGAGAAATATGGTATACCGTTTGACACGTCCCTCTTGAACATTTATACAAGACTGTGCTTAAGCTGACACACAATATTTTAGCGCAACGCAATCTGACTTTCAAAAATCCCTACTAAAGAATGGCCCTGTCTAACATTAACCTATACCTTTCACAAATCACTTACCTCACAAAAATCTTCGTTACTCAAGCTACAGAAATACAGCGAGCGCCACTACTGCCATCTAAATAAAAGATACAAACTACGGAAGGCACTAACTACTAATAGCCATAGTTAACAAATAAAAGATTTTGATAGAGAACAAACAATGTATTTACCTTAATAGTGTGGAAAAATCATAATATGCATAGCAGTTCATAATATCCAGTATTACAAATTTCAAAACTCCGCCATCTCTCTCCCCACATCCACCACTGCTGGCGGCTCACCTCCAACTGCGCAACGCTACGCGCTGTTCACATCCAGCTGCCGCTGCCCAACACTACAATGGCAGACAACAATGCAAACTAGCCACAGACTGCACACAGCACAGCCAGTGATGTTCATACAGAGAGCTACGTAATGTTGCCAATAAGAAAACATAAACAGCCTACTTACATAGCCCCCATGCTCCCCACAAAAAATTTTACAAATTGTTTTGGGCACTGGGCAATACATATTCGTTAAAATTTTTCATAATCGTAATTACAATAACAAAGAAATCAAATGCACACACTTATTGATACAATGTTGGTCAAAAGCTAAAATTTTCTCACAGTCCATAAAGATAGTCCTGATCATTCATCACAGTAAAACTGCCGTTTCTTTTCTCAAAGTCTGAGCAGTAAAAGACAATGCACACGGAAGTAGTGGATTTCCATGCAGTCTTGAAGAAGTAGTGTTGTCCATCCAACGGAAAGACAGTGCGGACTCTTGACATGCTGACAGGTAATGGGCCACAACAGAGCAAACCCACAGCAGAGTCAGTCGAAGTTTTGAAGAATATTGGTAGGTAGGTCATCACAGAGTAGACCCACTGTAGTCCTGGTAGAGATTACGGTATTGGTGGGCCACCAGAGGTGCAGACCCACTGCAGTCCTAGTAGAAATAATGGTATTGGTGGGTCATCAAAGTTGCAGACCCACTGTAGTCCTTGTAGAGACAGCCAGCAGCCATCTGTTGCGACTGTGCAGGTGCACATTCACCATCGAAGAGTCTTGCGGAGAATATAGCAAGTCCATAAACCACCACTTGTACACTCACAAAGTTCTTGGAATTGTCCTTAGAACCAGCAACGCTGTTATCCAGTCCCTTGCTGAATTATTAACACACGTGCAAACACTATCAGTCCGTACTTCTCACATATTGTCCATATACTATGACCAACACAAACGTGTGCAGTGAAATGTAACTTACAAGTTACTTAATTTGATGAACTGGTGTCAATTACAATTTTATAACATAAGAATACAATAACAAAGGTACAAAATACATCATTAAAGAACATAACAATACAGATAACATTTGTAGTAAAACAGGCTTTACAAAAGAATAGAAATAGACGTATACATCAGTGTTACAGGACTTATGACATAAGTAAATATATAAAAGATCAGAAGAACGTCTGAAACATCACCTTCACATGTGAGCAACAAAACAGAATAAATAATGTCTAAACATCTTTACAAAGTAAATAACAGAGTATTAGATAAATTCTACAACATAGCTCTCATCAGCTAAACACATAAAGGCAGGAAAAACACAAATACACAAGGGTACACAAACATATAGAGGGATGACAAATAGGGAAAGGACAGGGTTTGTTTTACTGCAGTATTTTGCATGGAGATCTCCCTTCGTTCATCATTATTCCCAAAAAGTCCTATCTATACCTCCTTCCTGTATTCTATTCATATTTCTTTCAAAATAATTATTTCTGATTGTACAATACTCATTTTGGCCCAAATCTTTTTCATATAACTTCGCAATGCATTCTTTACCTATTCTCCATAGTCAGTTTCTTATATAGTCTACCCCTCTTAAGCTAACTTAAATCTACTGAGCTCAGATGCTAAACTAAGGGATGAGGCAATGCAGCAGCACACAACAATTAACGCAAACGGCAATGAAAAAAATGCAGATTTGCGAAGCAAGCAGCATTATAGAAATAAGCAAAGCAATTGCAATATTACAACTAATATAACGCAATGTGCAGCAAACAAGAAAAATAAATCAGTAGTAAACTGGCTTAGAAGAGTAACACAAAGTCAAATTCAGTAACACTATGCCTGGCAAACAGCAGCAGCAAATGAAAGAACTTATATCTAAACATGACATAGCTCAAGCAGAAAAAATATTATATTGAAGACAACAATGCAGACAAGGGATATATATATTCACATCTTAATGTCTATGTAGTTAAAGTGGTGCACCACAACTTATTATACGAAAAATATTACCAAGTAGTTGAAAAGAAAATTATGTATGCAAGTCCTGTGAAGGGAAACGTCTTTTTATGCTCCTTCGTTTTTTTGAATAGATCATAAAATTATTTACTGGATCTGTAGGCATAAAATATTTATATTAGTACATCTATTAAATTATATTTTAACCAATGCTGCAGAGCAGCTAGATACTAGATATTAAAGAAAATGAACAAATATGTACAAAGGACGGCATGAAACATCATTCATTAGCCATACGGCATTTCATAAGGTAGTAAAAAAAAATCTCTCAACTCTCGTAGAAAGATACTTGTCATAATCAGGTGTGCAGATGTAAGAATGTATCCAAGTAAAGAGCGTGTCGTATTTGCGGTGCTTTCTATAAAGGAATGTCAATAGCGAGGTTAATGGCCTCCCCTTTTGTTTCCTACCTGTGCCTCTGAAAAGGCACGCACTAATGGCTTTTTCTCCAGGCGTTTGACACAGCTGGATGCCCATGACGCATTACATGCAGGTGGTCACTTAACTTTCTTACGGAAATATTTACGACAGCAGTCTCCGCTACAGTGACAGTCTCATATACAAAATTTCACGGGTCGAGAATTTGCGTTGCAAATGTGTAGAAGCAAAATCTTATGAATATAGCAGTGACCAAAAAATTTTCGCCGGCATTGTGATACATTCACGCATTTACACACATTTCATAACTCTTAAAGTACGATTCTCGGTTTCCAACATCCTTTTTCACAAACCAGAGTCCCTAACCACTACTCATTATTCCTTACCTTATTCGTCGACACTTCTTCAATATTTCATCATAACAGATACATAGCATACTCAGATTCCTCATATGGCATCATCTTATTGATCATAAACATACCTCAACAGCATAATACAAATAGTCATCGTAATAATAACATCTTAATACCTGAGTCAACTCTCAAAATCGTCGTAGCTTCCTCCAATAATTTCAAACCTAAAAAAAATTCTCAGCTCATGTCTAAAGTGTCATCTGCCTCAAACGTACTTTAAAAATCGTGATCCCACACCAAATATATCATTCAAAGCTATCATAATATCACAATGGGTCCGAAAAAATATGAACAGTTCACAAAGTACAGACAAAATATAATTTCATAAGTGTGAAGTTACCCAACTCTGTAATTGCGTAAACATGTGTCACTGATGTAAAAAAAAGTTTATCTCTCAGGTAAATGATCAGGTAGCTGTGTACTTTATGTGTTAGTGGAATATGGTACCGATGTGTAGAGTTGTATAAGCAAATACCATATTAGCTAGGGCTCCTTGTGCTTGCCAAACACATGATACACAAAATAAGCGTGTACCTCCCTGAGGATTAATGTAATTATACCCTCAGGTGTTACAGAATACAGCAATGGAATGAAATGTATCACGGAAAACTTCCTTTGTAATTCAAAAATCTTTAAAAATAAATGTTTCAAGTACAAAATTAATCACTCAAATACGTGTCCTGTAGCGCTAAATTTGCGTCTTGTTGTAAGATAATCTCTGTGGAAGTGTCGTAGTTATCGTCCTCCGAAAGCTAAGTTCTGCAGAAGCCAATGTACTTACCTCATGATAAAAAAAAGTGAAATGCTTTGCGTATAGATATTGTAGTTATTATGTACAGTACCGTGATCAAGAAAGTACTACACTGTAACGTATTGTTGTGGTACAAAAAAAAGGCTGTCTTATTTTAGCTATAGCAAAGAAGTTACTACTAAAACTTGTTTTACTTTACAGAAGAATTCACAAAAACTGTGCAGATATAAAACAGATACACCTCAAAAGCAACATTGTAAATTGTCACTAATTAGTAGCGTCGTGATAAAATCGTGTAGCTGTCACATAAACTAACTACTGTGTCATCTGGTATTTCTCAGAAAGTACTTTAAATCCAGAATGTATATTCAAATAAACCAAAATGTTGCATTAAATTCTCATTAGCAGTATATGTTCAAAGTATGTAAGCCTGATACTCGTTACCTAATCATGCAACTAACAAGCAAGAATGTACACACACAATAACACTGTGTCGTCTGTTCACAATAACAATGCATTTGTAATTTCTGTTTAAATAAGTTTGTAACACCACAGCTCTTATGCTGTATGGATTTATTTTGCTTTTGCTTTATTTAATGTTACATTGTTGATCTTCTGTAAGTGTGATTGAATCGATAACATAAAATTGTGTACTCTTTTCTTTGTCAAACCTTTGATGTCGTGATTTGATTCTATGCAAAGTAGTGTATCTGTAATTTAAAGTTCTTTGTCCCATTTGGAGGGAACAGAACTTATTGTATGTAATTGTAATTTTGTGTGAATAATTTTTTGTAGAAGTGTCAATATGTGAAAATGTTCTGTTTTATTTAATGTATTTGTTTGCTGTTATGTAAATTGCTGATCCTCACTTAGGGTTCTTAGTTAGTTTGTATGTAAATGGTGTAGTGGTTCCCCTCTGGAACGGAACTGTGTAGCGCGCAAATTGTGGTTGGCATAGGTGGAAAAGGTGGAACCTATAGTCAGTCGGAGATGAGCCAGCAGTCGGGGAAGAGCAGTCAGTCGGAGATGAGCCAGCAGTCGGAGACGATCTAAGAGTCCGTGCACTGCCATTGTAAAGGTGCATATTGTGCTGATTCAGAGAGAGGCTTTTCCTGCTTCTTTCCAAGGCCTCGGATGGACGGATAAATAGCTGGAACTATTCTGGAATTTGTATGAATCATCGCCATGAAGATACGATAAAGTCCAGCAATTCTACCTACAATTCCACCTACCAACATGCAGTTGCCACCACGTTGCGCAATCACTGTAACGTAATACTATATTGATGAACAGTGAAGGATCAGCCTAATGGATGTGTTAGTGTGCTGAAATATAAGGTAATTCATATCGGAATTTATGTTCCTACCTTGATTTTACTCCTCATCATAACACCTCTCAGGGTCCTCTCCGTTTGAAGTAAAGTGATTACCGAGTGTCCTTACTGAAAGTACATTGAAAACCAGTTTTCTAATTGATGCCCCTTTGAACATAGTAAAGAGAAAGTTATGGTTAATGATGCTTCCTGAAATAATTTTCCTAGTAAAACTGCTTATTTAAGTGTTATTGCCAACTGCAAATTAAAATTTCTCAAGACAGTGGTTTATAGAGTTTTGCTTAGTAAATAATCACACTACTGCCTATTGTTAATATCAGAAAGTGGGTCAGTATCTTACATTAATGTTAATTTTATGTTTTACGGTAGTAACAGTAGAAAACTGCATAGTAGGAAATTATATGTTCATGATCACTAAGTGTTTATCTCTCTTGTGTGCATGTTATCAGTATAAAGACCATTCAGTTTGTGTAAACCCTGAAAGTGATAGTGTTTTTCTGTACGTGTTATAATTTTGCAAATAGTTTTTTTTTGTTTTTGTGCTGCTCCAGTTGTTAGCTTCAATCTTAAAACATATGTGTGTCAGAGTTCATTGCACTCGAGAGTTGCTAAATCTAGGTTGTGTTTGTTGTGTTGTCCATTATAGTTACTTATACCTACTTTCATAAACGAGAATGTTAATTTTTCTCTTGCCTAATTAGGCTGGCGACCGTTTCCCTTATTCTAGGAATAGTATAGCTAGGCAAAATTTTGTTTGTCACTATTCCAATATTTACGTAATTCTTACTTTCATTTCCGATAAGCCACCTCCGTTAGGAACAACACGGTCAAATTAACAAAATTCCTCTCAGAGGGTAACACTGCTCTGTTGCTTTGTGCCATAGTTGCTTTTACAAAATTGCTTTATGTTACAACCTGCTTCTAGCATAGAGGTTATGGTACAGTAGTAGCAGAGAGGGAGTGTTATAAGTTCTCTTGGTTCTTGACTGGATATTTCACTTCAGACATTGTTGCATGTCAACAGATTCTAAGTCTGACAAAGCATACTAGAAATGTAAAGTGAAAAGTTATATGGCAAAGACAAAGTCAAAAAGCAGATTATCTCTCAGTAAATGGTTTCACATGTGAAATGTGGTGTAGCCCTTTGCTCTTCCTAGTACGCAGAATTTCAACTTTAATGCAATCATCATGCGGTATTCATCCGTAAAGAATACTGGAATTTTGCTCAAGGTTAGCGTCAATGTTATTTTTCCCTGAGCCACCGGGCGCAAGTGGCTGCCTGCGGTGCGAGTCATTGTCTGTTTCTTTGTTGGCGCGCGTCGTTATTGGGATTAGGAAATCTAACTTCTACAAATTCGCCTTGCCGAGAGGGCCCTGCTCTGTTTGAAGCTCGCCAGTTGTGATGAAATTCAGGTCTGTCGTTATGTCGGTAGTTGACACAGTTTCTTGTTTGTCGGTTATGTGGTGGAGAATTTCTCCCGGAATCGTAACTGCACGCTGAACTGTTGCGTCTGAAGTTATTCTGTCTCCATTGATAATAATTGTTTTTGTTCCTATATTGTCTATTTCTGTGGTAATCTCTGTCATATTCATTACTACGGAAATGCGATCTTTCTCTGTAAGTATTGCTCTGCCAGTGGTTGTCATATGGGTGGTGTCTGTTTTGGTCACGATTTGCGTTGTAAGAATAGACTTGTCATGTCCAGTTGTTGTTTCTGTCCTCACGGAATTGTGACGGATGTGACCTGTAGTGATTGTTTTCCTGTTTTCGCATCCCGCGACTGTCTGTGTCAATTTCTAATTCTTGTAAGAGTCCCTGAAAAGCTTCAATGTCGTCTTTGCAACGTCCTGCCAAAATAATATTTCTTAAATATTCAGGAAATTTCATTAAGCAAATGCGGATGAGTTCTGAAGGGCTGTATGGGTTTGAAAGATATTGATTCTTATGCAACATGTCTTCAAAATATTTGACAAGATGGGAAAATTCAGATTGTTCGAAACGTTTCATCATTATGATGCCATGTTTTACTCGGTCTTGTGTGGCTTGAGACCAATATACTGAGAGGAAGGCATGATAAAAATCTCCTTCACTGTGACAATCGTGAATGACCAATCGCATTCTTACAGCTGGTTCATTCTCCAAGTAGCCACACATATTAACCTATACCTTTCACAAATCACTTACCTCACAAAAATTTTCGTTACTCAAGCTACAGCAATACAGCGAGCGCCACTACTGCCATCTAAATAAAAGATTCAAACTACGGAAGGCACTAACTACTAATAGTCATAGTTAGCAAATGAAAGATTTTGATAGAGAACAAACAATGTATTTACCTTAATAGTGTTGAAAAATCATAATATACATAGCAGTTCATAATACCCAGTATTACAAATTTCAAAACTCCGCCATCTCTCTCCCCACATCCACCACTGCTGGCGGCTCACCTCCAACTGCGCAACGCTACGCGCTGTTCACATCCAGCTGCCGCTGCCCAACACTACAATGGCAGACAACAATGCAAACTAGCCACAGACTGCACACAGCATAGGCAGTGATTTTCATGCAGTCGAGCAGCCGACCCGAGCGGAACGCTGCTCTCTGCACCTGGCGTAGCTGCCCGCGGATAGCTCCTCGGAGTGGTCTCTAATAAGCTGCAACCGGCGTAGCTGCCAGTGACGCTCTTCTGAGCGGCACGAACCCGCGCAAGCCGCTTAACGCTTTCGGGCGCTAAGTGGCAAGAGCTTCGGCTCAACTTCCTGCAACCTCGGTTGCAAATCTCCCAGCGGGACTCTCCCGTTCTTTGGTAGGGTAATCTCAGTGTCAGGGACCCGTTCACGTCGGATAACCCCGCGCACTGTAGGCCGCTCTCTTCAACCCGCGCTCTCTTGCGCCGCGCATTGCACTCCGCGCAGATAGGCCGTAGGGACACCCCTCTTCTGTAGGAACAAGATACACAGCGCTTTCGCTAAAAAGCTAATATTGTCGCTCCTTGAAAAGAGCAAAATTGTCGTGCATCCATCCTTCCCTATCCAAATAAATAAATACTCCTGAAACAGCAAAGATGTCCGATCTTTCCTGTGCTTCCCCACCACTCACCCGCAGCAAAGCTGCAGCACAAGAGGCGGTAATGCCGGCTACTCCCGCCATCATTTCCGTCCCACTGTCCACCTTCGAAGAGCAGGTTGCCTTGAAGGATAAACAGATCGCGGAACAGCTGAAGCTGATCGCAGAGCTGATGGGCAGTGAAAACACACAGACAGGAACACCCACACCACACACACAGGCACCTGCTGAACAACAGAAGGACGTGCCCCCTATTTCACCTCTGGCGGCCCAGGCACCGACGGAACCGTATCCAGAGCCGACAGAGGACACAACAAACACAGATGAAGACGGGCCGTGGCAGCAGGTCGGCCCAAGGAGCAAACAGCAGCCAACTACGGAAACAAGTGAGCCCACAAACTCACGAGGCAACGGCCGAGCGCTGCTGCCAACACCATCTACGTCGCGAACAAACAACAATAACAACACAGGGACCAACACAAACAACCCTGCGACTGCAGCAACCACAAATATACACGCAGCTACGCAGAACACAAACAACACCGCGACTGGCTTCCCACAGGTCATCATTCACAACTATGGAGACCTAAGTTTCCTAAACAAGGAATTTAACAATAAGCACAGCCCCACAACATGCTACTCTAAGCTCACCGGGGAACACGCCGCACTGTACGTGGCGAACAAGGCAGACTACACGAATCTACTGGACTTTCTCAAAGAAAGGAAGGTAGAACACTTCACGTACAGCACAGTCTTGGAAAAAACACAACAGTACGTGATAAATGGGATAGACTCACGAACCGCGACCAACACGGTAAACAATGAACTCTCTGCTCTCGGGTGGGAGTGCATTCGTGTAAACCGAATGTCAGAGTTCGGCACAGCGAGACCGTCACATAACTAGATGGCGGAGTTGGCCGACACGGCCAAATCCCGCGACCTGCTGAAGTTAAAGCTATTTCTTCACATGGTCGTTAATGTAGAGGTGTACAACACGCCGCGCACCCCCCAGCAATGCCACAACTGCCAGCGCTATGCGCACGCGGGTATCAGATGCGGTCTCGCACCCCGCTGCCGCATTTGCGCTGGCGGTCACACAACCCAACGCTGCAAACTCCCCCATACAGCACCTCGCAAGTGCGCCAACTGTGGTGCTGCCCATCCGGCAAACTACAGAGGGTGCATTGCATACAAAGCCGCTCTGAGGCGCAAAATCGCTAAACATGCGAAACCTACCGCCATCACAGTTCCAAAACCGCCCCCGCGCCCAGTAAGAAGTGGAATATCCTTCGCTGGAGTGGTAGCTGGCAGCCCCAGCAGCGCGGGACGGTCAGAGGAGCCCCAGAGCTCAGGACACGCTCAACAAACACCCCCAGCAACAGGCACAACACCTGACACCACACCCGCACCGGGCACACCACACGAAACAAGCAACAACAGTACCCTACCCCCTGAGATCGCGAACTGCAGCCCACCACAGGCTACAGAAAACGCACCTACACAGGGACAACCACAGCGCCAGAGGAGGAGGAGAAGGAGAAACAGCCGCAGCACGAGGAACACGACCACACCACAACAAGTACACAGGCAACAGAACACCAACACCCACGAACACATCCCGGACACCAACTCAACAACCCACATAACACATCCACTCACCACAGAGAATACACCGGCGCCCACAACTGCCACACGAACAACCGACTCGCAGGGCAGCCCTCACCAAACGCCAACACTGGAACAAGCGGCCGCTAACACGACCAATAACTCGCAGGCCGACATGACCAACATTACAACAAAATTCCAGAGAATAATGGAAACATTATTCCCCGGACGCACGACCACCGAAATAGTCACGAAGATTATGGGGTGTGTCTCACAACTCTTCATGCAGTTCATGTCGAGCACGATCAACTGGACTAGCTTCCAAGCCACTGTCACACCGCTTTTTACACTACTACATGGATAATACACACACCAGCCCCGAAACGCAGACTTAAACACAATCACACAGATCCTGTTTTGGAATGCCAACGGGATCGCAAGCAAAAAAGCCGAGATGGCCGCGTTCATGGAGCGAAAGGGTATCCGAATCGCTCTTGTGAACGAAACACTGCTTACGCCTCGCAAACAACTAAACTTCCCAGGTTATTGCGTCTATCGTACCGACCGAGCGGATGGCTGGAGGGAGGCGGCACGGCAATCATCATACACAGAGACATAGACTACACGAACATCGAGCTCCCAGCACTTGAAAGACTAGAGGCTACGGCCGTCAGGGTCAAGTTCAACGGAGCCAACACCACACTGGTATCGCTATACAATCCTCCTGAAAACATAGTAATACGCGATATCAGCACAGTACTCAACATAGCACCGCGGGTAATAGCCGCTAGAGACCTCAACGCAAAACACCCTGATTGGAACTCACGAATACGAACCTCCAACGGCAAGAAACTGTACGAACATGCACTAGGCCGAAACAACATTATACTTGGACCGGACGTTCCCACGTTCGTGCCTACACAGGCCCGACATAGGCCAGACGTGTTAGACATAGCCCTCATAAAGGGCATCACATGCTCACTCAACCTGACGGTTGAAAACGATCTGGACTCAGACCACATGCCTGTAATACTGCACATGGAAGAGACACTGCAGGACATCGAACCACGCAGGATGCTTAACTACAAGCGTGCGAACTGGACACTGTTCAAGGAAACGCTTGATAGTCGCATTCCTGACACCCACGAAATTAACAACACACAGCAAATCGATGAGGCTGTGGAGGCCCTCACAACTGCCGTCCAAGACGCAATGACTGACGCCATTCCATTTACAACACCAAGACAACACTCGACGGCCCTGCCCCAAGAAATCCTGGGCCTTATCTCAATGAGGAACCGCCTCAGGAGATACTGGCAGCGTACCAGGCGCCCGTTCTATAAACTGCACGTCAACAGACTCCAGGGCATAATACGGAATAAAATTCAAACATTCAAAAACGAACAATGGGGACAGAAACTCGCTCGGCTGGATACCACACGTCCTGGCGTGTGGCAGCTGGCCAGACGCTTCACCAGGGAGAAACATTACAATCCCACGTTACAAGGACCAGACGGCCCAGCCTACTCCGCGACGGAGAAGGCAGAGCTTATGGCCACAACACTTGCAGCGTCTTTCATGCCGTATCTGGTTCCTTCAGACCCAGCATTCACACTTGAAACGGACCAGGAGGTTACACGACTTGTAGCCCAGCCCTCGCGCGACGAAATAAGACGTACTAGCACAAATGAAGTCACATGGGCTATCAAGCACACCAACGCTATAAAAGCCCCTGGGCCTGATGGCATTCAAAACCGTGTCCTCCAGGAGTTCATGGATAAAGCCGTAGAATACCTCACACATCTAACGAATGCCATCCTGACACACCAACACTTCCCTGACTTTTGGAAGGCGGCCAAGGTCCTGATGTTCAGGAAGCCAGGGAAAGACCACTCCCTCCCACAAAATTACCGACCCATCAGTCTGCTGTGCTCGCTCAGCAAGATTGTTGAGAAGGTAATACTAAAACGTATCACTAGACATTGCATCGCCAACGACACCCTAAGACCGGAGCAATTCGGCTTTAGGAATCACCACTCGACAACACAACAACTTCTCCGCGTAGTCGAACATATAACACACGGCTACAACATGAACAAAGCCACAGGGGCCGTGTTCCTAGACATCGAAAAGGCTTTCGATCGTCTCTGGCACAACGGACTCATACGCAAACTAAGCGAAGCTATTTTCCCGGACGGACTCTTACGTCTCATACACTCATATCTCACGAACAGATGTTTCAACACTAACGTGCAGGATAAACAATCAACACAACACGGTATCCAAGCTGGAGTACCCCAAGGAAGAATCCTAGGGCCCATCATGTTTAACCTGTACATTAATGACCTCCCAGCGACACGAAACACGACGTTAGCCGTCTACGCGGATGACACAGCCATCCTCGCGCAAGACTGGAATCCGTCGAACATCAACTCACGAATACAGACAGCACTCAGAACAGCTGAGCCTTTGCTGGAGCGATGGCGTATTAAAGTAAACGTCGACAAGCGCGAAGCAGTTCTGTTCACACGCAGACCGAAACTACTGCGCAAACACCAACACTGTAAACCGATAACACTACATACACGCCCAATACGTTTCCGAGAGGAAGTCAGATACACAGCACAGCCAGTGATTTTCATACAGAGAGCTACGTAATGTTGCCAATAAGAAAACATAAACAGCCTCCTTACACGTTGTTTAAACTTCTTAAGATACGAACTTGTACATAGTACAAAAGCTATATTACTGAACAATAGTTCTAACGTTCGTTGAAGAAAAGTAATGAGCGCGAATGCGACAGAATTATCCACAGTGTTAGCAACATCCTACGTTGAAAAGGAGGTATTTAAAAAGTTAATATCAAACAGTTTTAGGTTGGCTCTGGTAACCACGATACTCTCAATAAGCCAACGTCAGAATTTTGTTCGAAAGAGAAGAGGATAGAGCGTGTGCCTTCGGGACTGGATGACACTCTCTGGAAATGTATTTCTGTGCAGCAGGTGTCTCATAAGCGGGAAGGGGCGCCTGAATGATCGGCCTTTTCTTGTTCGTCACAATGAATCGACAGGCATTCTGCCGCTTCCAGCTACTGCGCTTCATTGTCCAGCGAACGCCTCACTTTTGAGGACCCTGTACCCTCTCAAAGGGTTTCTCACTCTGCAAGATTTGTGCCTTTTTTGAGCCCTTTATTAACATACCTTTGACCTTTCCGCGTGTTTCCCTGCAATGAGAGCCAGATACGCAACAAAGCGTACTAGTAGCACAGACGTTGCGCAGTTTTATTGGAGTCAGTTGCGTAGGAAACATTTCCTCCTTTATGTCTCCAAGGTACTATCGATTTTTCGATATAGCAATAAATTAATTTCAGTTTTCTTAGCTTGCGTAATTTGCACTAATTTCGTTGTACAATCGAAAGTAACTGCACATTTATTAAGCCCATTCTTGTGTAGCCTGATACATTTATAATGTTTCGTTCAGTATGTATGGCATTATTATTTATTATTAATTAATATGTTTAGAATGCTCCATTACACTATAACAATTTAAGTGTGGAAGTTAACTAAAAATGTTATGTGTGGAATTATAGGTTAACAAAGGCAATATGACTCATATGTCTCGGGACTGGACGTCAGGTACGTTTCTTTCCAAATAAAAAATCAATTTACACAAAGAAAGAACAGCTAGTTCGGTACCAACGCCACTGTATGAGGTTTATCTCAAACCTAAATGCCGGATGTGATTATGCGTTCTTCTCATTTTCCATTGCATTTCTTCAATCAAGAATTAGTGAATCTTTGGATTTCATAACCAGTCCAATGTTGTCCTATTGTCAGTGTCGATTTGTTGCACTCTGCCAATAATCGTTAGATTGTAAATTGATTCAAGTGCATTTAGAATGGCAAATTGTTTTGCTTGGTTATTTCAGAATTCGTTATTCAATGTGAAATGCCACGTAAAATTGGAATGTTTAAACAAGTCTGTAGATGAGCACTTACAAACCATGGCATTGGCCAACTGTTGAGACTGTTCCTCAGAAGTAATGCATTGTCATCTCCACTGCTTGCTGATGCTGCTGCTTTCTAAATACACTCCTGGAAATTGAAATAAGAACACCGTGAATTCATTGTCCCGGGAAGGGGAAACTTTATTGACACATTCCTGGGGTCAGATACATCACAAGATCACACTGACAGAACCACAGGCACATAGACACAGGCAACAGAGCATGCACAATGTCGGCACTAGTACAGTGTATATCCACCTTTCGCAGCAATGCAGGCTGCTATTCTCCCATGGAGACGATCGTAGAGATGCTGGATGTAGTCCTGTGGAACGGCTTGCCATGCCATTTCCACCTGGCGCCTCAGTTGGACCAGCGTTCGTGCTGGACGTGCAGACCGCGTGAGACGACGCTTCATCCAGTCCCAAACATCCTCAATGGGGGACAGATCCGGAGATCTTGCTGGCCAGGGTAGTTGACTTACGCCTTCTAGAGCACGTTGGGTGGCACGGGATACATGCGGACGTGCATTGTCCTGTTGGAACAGCAAGTTCCCTTGCCGGTCTAGGAATGGTAGAACGATGGGTTCGATGACGGTTTGGATGTACCGTGCACTATTCAGTGTCCCCTCGATGATCACCAGTGCTGTACGGCCAGTGTAGGAGATCGCTCCCCACACCATGATGCCGGGTGTTGGCCCTGTGTGCCTCGGTCGTATGCAGTCCTGATTGTGGCGCTCACCTGCACGGCGCCAAACACGCATACGACCATCATTGGCACCAAGGCAGAAGCGACTCTCATTGCTGAAGACGACACGTCTCCATTCGTCCCTCCATTCACGCCTGTCGCGGCACCACTGGAGGCGGGCTGCACGATGTTGGGGCGTGAGCGGAAGACGGCCTTACGGTGTGCGGGACCGTAGCCCAGCTTCATGGAGACGGTTGCGAATGGTCCTCGCCGATACCCCAGGAGCAACAGTGTCCCTAATTTGCTGGGAAGTGGCGGTGCAGTCCCCTACGGCACTGCGTAGGATCCTACGGTCTTGGCGTGCATCCGTGCGTCGCTGCGGTCCGGTCCCAGGTCGATGGGCACGTGCACCTTCCGCCGACCACTGGCGACAACATCGATGTACTGTGGAGACCTCACGCCCCACGTGTTGAGCAATTCGGCGGTACGTCCACCCGGCCTCCCGCATGCCCACTATACGCCCTCGCTCAAAGTCCGTCAACTGCACATACGGTTCACGTCCACGCTGTCGCGGCATGCTACCAGTGTTAAAGACTGCGATGGAGCTCCGTATGCCACGGCAAACTGGCTGACACTGACGGCGGCGGTGCACAAATGCTGCGCAGCTAGCGCCATTCGACGGCCAACACCGCGGTTCCTGGTGTGTCCGCTGTGCCGTGCGTGTGATCATTGCTTGTACAGCCCTCTCGCAGTGTCCGGAGCAAGTATGGTGGGTCTGACACACCGGTGTCAATGTGTTCTTTTTTCCATTTCCAGGAGTGTACATGTAAGGTAGAGCATATTTTTGCCTTTGTGTATATCTACAATCTTCTGCGAAAGCCCTGGTTCGATTTGAACCAAATCTGGCACAGTAACAGCTGGCCTGGTGAGTATCAGCACTGTGGGCCTTATGACCTCATAGCTCCAATAGAAATGTAGGTACAGGCAAAGAAGTTATTTTGTCCAGCTTGTGGCATACTGGCTGCCCTGCAGAAAGAGCACATTGTGCAGGATGAGTATCAGCTGCCTGACTGACTAACTTTGCAGGGAAGCCTACACGCCAGCGGTAACTAACGATTTTCCAGTCCCCAACATATAACCTGCCATGTATTGCAGACGTAATGTGCTGGTCTGGATGGAGGGATCGGTAGGAAGAGAGGCAGGGAGGAGGGGATGGATAGAGAGAAAAGGGACAGTAGGCACAGAGAGAGTGGGAGGACGAGCAGGATGAAGAGTGTGGGAGGAGAAGAGGAGGAGAAAGACAGATAGTGTGGAGGATTAGGAGGTGGATACCATGGAGAGAGGGCATAAGATGTAGACAGAGAGAGATGTGATGAAGGTATAGATCGAAGGAGGAGTAGGATTAAATGTAGAGACAGGGGGGGATGAGAGAGGGGAAGGAGAAGATAGAGAGATTAGGAGGAGATGAAGAAAAAGAGGGAGTGCGGAGGAGGTGGTAGCCACAGCTGGGAGTATGGTAAGGAGAGAGTGATGGAAATAGAGAGTGTTGGAGAAGGTGAGGGCAATATTGTGTCAGATGCATATGTGGGCGAAGCTGTAGAGAAAAGGCTACTCTTACAGTACTGCTGATTTCCCAAGCATCTGTGGGTGTGGTTGCATCTGTTGTTATTTAATGTCAGCCAGATGCGATTGTACAAAGAGGGGGTAACGTTTGCTTAATTTATGTTCTAAGTGCAAGTTAATTAAATTGTCTTTTAGGTAGATCTTCCCAGAATGAGATGTTACAACTCATATTGGTCTATAGGTATGTTACCCTAGTTTGGACGCATTTGGTAATAACGTCGACATACATCACGTTTCTTCATTTAACGCACGTACTTTGGCAATACACGAATGCCACACTATACCCTTGGCTACATGTCGCTGCTTATATACCCGCAATGGAGTCGCGCTACGTTGTATAGTTTGGACGCATTTGGTAATAACGTCGACACAGTTCAGGTTTCTTTATTTAACGCACATACTTTGGCAATACACGAAAGCCACACTATACCCTCGGCCACATGTCGCTGCCTATGTACCCACAATGGAGTCGCGCTACATTGTATACACCCTGAAGAGGAAACTTTTCGATCGCTCCTTATCGCTTTCTGAGAGCCTCAGGACAATGCTGTTACACGCTAATCACGTCATGTTGACGTTTTGATCACTTATCATGTCTCACACATTGGACCACGAAACTTATCACAATATACTCGGGTTAAACTGTCACTTTTCTTACTTAAACGGTTGTTTTCACGAGGATGCAGTTTCAAAATAGTATAAAGCACCTCATATTACAATTAACGTACCTGGAAAACGACCACATTAAAACTTATACTAACGTAAACTTGCTTCATTACAGAGAAATATAGCAAATTCATATTCGTCACCTGTTTGTTTCACATTGTTGAATTTTGGAAGATATGATGGACTACTCCTATTTATGTACATCAGAAGTTTTTATAGCGTAACTGAAATTTAAATACAGGAGCTACAAAAAATACCAACTTTCCTAACATAAATAATACAGCGACTGCTGAACTACTTAAAATAGATATATTTTTAAATGCTGCTAGTGTCCATCGTCATTTATACATGGGCTCTTGAGTCTAAAGACAGGCTTGATGCAACTGTCCTTGGTAGCCTATACTGGACAAACCGCTTCATCTCCAAATAACTGCTCCACTTTGTATCCATTTGAACCTACTTAAAGTACTCATCCCTTGGTGTCATCTACAATTTTTAAGCCGCAAAGTTCCGTCCAGTATCAAACCTAGAATTCCTTGATGCCTAACGATGAATGTCCAATCAATTATTTCCACCCTTTTGTTAAGTTATGCCACAAATCTGTTTTCTCTACAACTCGTCATTAGTTACGCGACATACCCATCTACCTTTTGAATTATGCTATAGCACCATATTTCAAAAGCTTCTAATCTCTTATCTGAACTGTTTATCCCCTATGATTCACCTCCACACAAGGCAGGACACGAGACGAATAACCTCAGACAACGCTTCCCAAAGCTTAAAGTGATATTAGATGTTCACAAACTCTTCTTTTTCAGGTATTCTAATCTTGACATCGCCAATCGGCATATAATGTCCTTTCTAATTTGGCACTGATCACTTATTTTCCTGCCCAACCAGCAATATTCATCTATCGTCTTTAGGTTCACATTTCCTAATATAACTCAGTCACCATCGCCTGCCATAATTCGACTGGATTCCAATACTCTTGTTTTACTTTTGTAGATGCTAACCTTATTACCCCTTGTTAGTGTATTCTTCACTCTGTTTCATGGCTCTTCAAGTCTTCTGCTATTTTTTATACACTCCTGGAAATTGAAATAAGAACACCGTGAATTCATTGTCCCAGGAAGGGGAAACTTTGTTGACACATTCCTGGGGTGAGACAAATCACATGATCACACTGACAGAACCACAGGCACATAGACACAGGCAACAGAGCATGCACAATGTCGGCACTAGTACAGTGTATATCCACCTTTCGCAGCAATGCAGGCTGCTATTCTCCCAATGGAGACGATCGTAGAGATGCTGTATGTAGTCCTGTGGAACGGCTTGCCATGCCATTTCCACCTGGCGCGTCAGTTGGACCAGCGTTCGTGCTGGACGTGCAGACCGCATGAGACGACGCTTCATCCAGTCCCAAACATCCTCAATGGGGGACAGATCCGGAGATCTTGCTGGCCAGGGTAGTTGACTTAAACCTTCTAGAGCACGTTGGGTGGCACGGGATACATGCGGACGTGCATTGTCCTGTTAGAACAGCACGTTCCCTTGCCGGTCTAGGAATGGTAGAACGATGGGTTCGATGACGGTTTGGATGTACCGTGCACTATTCAGTGTCCCCTCGACGATCACCAGTGCTGTACGGCCAGTGTAGGAGATCGCTCCCCACACCATGATGCCGGGTGTTGGCCCTGTGTGCCTCGGTCGTATGCAGTCCTGATTGTGGCGCTCACCTGCACGGCGCCAAACACGCATACGACCCCCATTGGCACCAAGGCAGAAGCGACTCTCATCGCTGAAGACGACACGTCTCCATTCGTCCCTCCATTCACGCCTGTCGCGACACCACTGGAGGCGGGCTGCACGATGTTGGGGCGTGAGCGGAAGACGGCCTAACGGTGTGCGGGACCGTAGCCCAGCTTCATGGAGACGGTTGCGAATGGTCCTCGCCGATACCCCAGGAGCAACAGTGTCCCTAATTTGCTGGGAAGTGGCAGTGCAGTCCCCTACGGCACTGCGTAGAATCCTACGGTCTTGGCGTGCATCCGTGCGTCGCTGCGGTCCGGTCCCAGGTCGACGGGCACGTGCACCTTCCGCCGACCACTGGCGACAACATCGATGCGCTGTGGAGACCTCACGCCCCACGTGTTGAGCAATTCGGCGGTACGTCCACCCGGCCTCCCGCATGCCCACTATACGCCCTCGCTCAAAGTCCGTCAACTGCACATACGGTTCACGTCCACGCTGTCGCAGCATGCTACCAGTGTTAAAGACTGCGATGGAGCTCCGTATGCCACGGCAAACTGGCTGACACTGACGGCGACGGTGCACAAATGCTGCGCAGCCAGCGCCATTCGACGGCCAACACCGCGGTTCCTGGTGTGTCCGCTGTGCCGTGCGTGTGATCATTGCTTGTACAGCCCTCTCGCAGTGTCCGGAGCAAGTATGGTGGGTCTGACACACCGGTGTCAATGTGTTCTTTTTTCCATTTCCAGGAGTGTAGAATTACAGTGTCACTGGCCAACCTCAGAGTTTTCGTTTCTACTAATATCTCTTATGCTTTATTTGCTGCTTGCTAAATGTACACGATGAATAACATACGACTAGACTCAAACCTGTCTCACTCTCATCTGAGCACTGCATCCCTCTAACGTGCTTCGACTATCATAACTGTTGTCTCTTTTCTCTACAAGCTGTATATAATCTTTTGCTCCATGTATTTGATCACTGCTATCTTCTTACTTTTATAGAATGTATGCAGTCGACTTTAGTAGAGGTTTTCTGTAAACCTAAAAAGCCTATAAACGAAGATTTGTCTTTCTTTAACCTACCTTCTAAGACAAGTCTTAGAGTCAGTACTGCGTCAGGCGTTTATACATTTCTCCGGACGCCAAACTACTCTCTCCCGAGGTCAGCATCTACCGCCTTCCCCATATTTCTGTCTATAATTCGTGTCAGTATTTAGCAGGCATTGCTTATTAAACTGTTTGAATCGGTAAACTTCGCATGTGTCAGCACCTGATTTCTTTGGAAATTTGATTATTACATTATTGTTGATGTCTGAGGGTATTTCACCTACCTCATATGTCTAGCACTTCGTGTGGAATAGTTGTGTCATGGCTGACTATACGAAGGACCTCAACACTTCTGGGGGAATTTCGTCTAATCCATGGGTCTTGTTTCAACTAAAAGTCAAGGGCAGTGAAAGACTGCATGAAATAATCCATAATTTGTCGATAACTCTTATTTTCCACAACTCGGCTACATAAAATAATCGAATAAGAATATCTGTTGAAGGCTGAGGTTCACGGACATTCTTAGTCAGCAGTGCGGCCAAAAATATCCGTCAGTACAGTTCTTACCTAATATAGCAAGATAAATGTCCGCCTAGAGCCAACGCTTCTCCAGCTGATGCGATCACCAGGAAAGACAGCGTTGAGTGAAGGAAACTGCTTTCAGACGGTCAGTCACGATGCTTTGGAAGTTCGTGGCAGTTTAAATCAGTTCCGTTCTTCGAAACGGCAGTGTGCTTTATGCCACAAAATGGAACTTAATTTCCAACGTGGTTTATTAACATGTTCTTTACGATAAATTCTGAAGACATATTTTTAGGTACTGAGACTGCATTCAAAGCATTTTCGAAAGAAGAAGACATTAACTGTAAGAAATTGGGCGAAAGGCAATCGGCACGTACTTATTTCTTATTGTAGTTCTTTTGAAAATCTACTTATTATATACCAGTTTTAAGGGGTGATATCTCTACATTTTTGGGATGTTGCAGGAGTCTTCAAAAACTCAAAATCCGTAATGCTTGCTGATGATTCCGTAGCATAGGAAATGACTAGAGGGAAAAGTGGTTACTTACCCAATTCAACACATGCAAGTGGAAGGATAAGGTGCAACAGCCAGCGCCCAAATTACAAATGTAAACTTAGTATCTAGTAAAACTTAAAAAACAGTAAAATCGTATGCCCTCAGAATACCTTCAGTCTTACAATAACGAAGGCGCAAAACAATATAACGTACACAATTATGGAAGCTGTGAAATAATGGCAATAAAAACGTAAAATAAATATTGGTGGATCTGTAGTTAAGCTCGATAGATCGCATAGAAATGCCATACAGCAGGTGAAGGATGACTTAACTGATCACAGTTTCTGAATGACGCGTTCAGGAATTATTTGCACCTTCAGAAATCCAGAGGTAGTACAAGGACAAGACCATTACCCGTTGTGTGAGATAACAGACTCATGTTCTGTACACAACTGGTGATGCCCTTCTCTGTGTTCTACGTTAACACTTGAATTTATGAAGATGGAAATAACTCCGAAACGTGTCATGCATACCTTGTTATCAATAAAATCATCATTCACATGCTGTACAACTTTTTATGCGATATGGCCAGCTTAACTTCAGAACTATGAGTATTTAAGAGTATGGCCGCTAGCCTCCTACGTTACCTTAAGTCCTACGATTGCTAGTTAAATTTTAGCCCTGGACCGAATATTCAAAAAATACCACCGCAAAAGCCATCACCCATACTAATAATCCACATTCAATTAACAAGAAGACAGTAGGTATGAAGACATGCTCGAAATTAATACCTCTGAATTTATTATGTGAAAATTCTTGAGGCTTGTTTAATATGACATACTTTATTCATAATCTAGATATTTATTCTCCATGTCATAGATATTTATTTCTCAAAACAGTCACCGTGGCGACGAACAAATCTCCCAATGAGAGACCAGTATCATCACTGTAGAATGTTTTACTGTGATGATGCAGCCACAGCCTCAGTTCTGCTAGCACCTCTTCACCACTACCAAAGCGAAAACGTCCAAGGGGTTCTTTAAGTTTTGGAAACAGATGAAAATCGGATGAGGCCGAGTCAGAATTGCATGAAAATTGGTCAATGAGAGTGAAGCCAAGGCGACAGTTTGTTTCAAATGTTACAGTGCTGTTGTGTGGTCTGGCATTGTCATGCTGAAGAAGATGGCACGCTACATGTGGAAGAACACTTAGACTTTGTGCTTTGAGTCTCCTGAAGAGTCTCCCATGTGCTGACAGAGTTATGTTACAGTGCACCGCACTGCACACTACAGTTCAGAGATCTCTAGCAGCAGAAGGTTGAAGGTCGCATCAGCCAAGTGGGTTAGTTGACCAGGTAATATGCATGATACATAATGCTTAAACCAATAGAAACAACCGAACAAAACATTTGGTGGCATTACTTTTCAGTATTCCATCGCAGAGAGTATAACGCAGTGACTGAGGTTACCCATTGCTTACTACAAACACAAATACATGAGATTAACAATTCGGTCAACGCCAGCAACAAAAAAAGACGAATATTATTTGTGCACAATTAATAATAAAATACATCTTCTTGAGATTCTACACAAGGGGCTCTACAGTGAGACCCAGTCATACACTGTCGTCTGCACAACAAATGTTTGAATTGGACATAACTACCTCAACCCTTTGTAACCACCGAGACTGAAAACTCTCCGTGGTTGATAATATAACACCATGAACTCAGGTCCACCTTCCCTGGACGAAAGGCACCAAGTAACATCCCCTGGCATAGAGGGGACCCGACACTCTGTGTGGTCACGAAGTGCTGTGAGCCCTCACCCCACACTCCGCCACACTGCCTCCACTGCTTGGGGCACCATGTCGTAACTTGCTTCATCCAGTTGGCTGCCCACTCAGAAAGCCGCTAGCTATAGTGTCTTCTTGCTGACCACATTCACACTGACACAGTTCTACTGAGGATACCCTCCACATTATACAACAACTGCTCTATCCTCCCCATACCTGGGGTTGCTGTCACAGACTGCCAGCAATTAAGCACCATCGTCCTGGACGCTGATGACTGTGCGCTAGCTCCCCAGTGCAGCCACGTGGAGACATAAACCAGACAGGACTGCGCGCCAAGTGCGCCTGGGAATCAGACTCCAAATTTTCCATGGTCCGAGTTGGTGCCGTTTACTTTCATCGGCACCGACTCCCGACCTGCTCTGTCAAACACGACCTTTCCAGGCCTCAAGCAGATTTTTGTGCCTTCTTCCAGGGCAGGAATACATGAAGAATGCTGATGCCAGCTGCGAAACTGTACAGAACTTCAACAGTGACGTGAATTATCAGTTCACTGCACATCACAACTGTTATGTCCTTCTTGTTAGAAACAATCTGAAACGAGGCACACATCTGCGTCCAACAGTTAGCCACGCTGGAGACATTGTCTGTCGCAAATGGCCCACAGGCCATCTACTAATCTGTGCTCACCTCATATGTTGGTAAGCGTTCCAAAAAGAACAAAAAAAACAAGAAACCAAAAAAAACTATTCGGCTTCTTGCCCACTTAGTCTCTGGCAGTGGCCACGAGAACAGCCTGGACCACTATAAGTAGAGAGTGGTTCCGCATCTACAGAGCCGTGAGCTGTGACCACAGGCACTATTATTGCACATAATGTCATGAGCCTGCTAGCTACAGTATATAGCCGTTGAGCAGCAGTGTGATCAGAGCTATTGAACCAGTTACTCCACTGAGTTCTCTGGACCAGGTTCTGACTGCAGTAGCAGTATATCAGTCCGAGCTGTCACTAACGTCCCACCGTCGGACACTCACTATATTGTGTTCAACTTCTAATCCTTATCGTGCTTTGGGCGGCGACAATACATCTTCAGACTTTGGACTTTCGCCATGTGGATTCATATGGTTTCCTTTTGCCGAGACAGTAACTAATTGTGCTACAAACTCCACAACATACCAAGTGAATCTGGACTGTGACATTTTTTTTAATTACTTTCGCCCTCAGCCAAGTAATCATTATTTGCCTTTCTTGTGCAAATTCATCCTTGGATACCGCAACAGGAAGTTTGGCCTAGTACCTGAGGAGAATAAGAAGAAGATATTAAAGTAACTTGTTTAATTTTCTAGCAGGGCATTGTTCTCATTGTGGCCAGGTAGAGTACTCGAAAGCATCCACACCACACCCAACCAAGAGAATTATGGAAAAGACTTTAAAATAGTTTGCAGCAAACATACTGACTATTAAATTTAGAAATACATATAGTACTCCGTTCCAAATAACTAAAAATTACTTAAAAGTAGTAGTAGTAGATATCCAGAGACTCTCACTAGATTAGGTTCTTTGTTGAAGTTGTTTGGCATCTACACACGGTGCGTCCCAGTTCCGTTCAGTCTGCTTGTGTGAAATTCCAAACTGTAGTGCTATATTACGGCAAGGTGCGCAGTTATGATCATTGAAGTTTCGAGAAGAGCGACGTAGAAGGTTCGTCCAGCAGGAATCCTGGCCACGAATGTGACCGTATGTATGCTGGCGTACGCCTTCGCCAGCGCACCGGTCGGCACTAGGAATCATTTTATAGCTGGCGCTGAAGTAGGCGCGCCTATAACAAGAGAAGACCAAGCGACGCCTCCAGGCTACGCGCTGATAAGGACCCCTGGGCAGCGTGCAGATGGGCCGTCGCCGCCGACAGAGCTATCCCTCAATCTCTGTACCTCAGAACGTCGCATCGGGACTCAGTTCGCATTGCACCTATATACGTCGCAGTGTGCTCTAGTCTTCCACAGCGATAGTCTTCACGTCGTACCTTAGGTAGCTGCGAGGGAACGTTAGTCATTGCATATAGTTGTGATATGGACATGGACAAGATTCAAGAATTAGTACATGTTATTTGATTTCTGTTAACCACAGAACTTCAGATTGGACGTCATTGAACTTCAGCACTCAAGTGGTTCTAGTATTAAAGTGTATTTCACCACGTGTGCATTTTGTTTTGTACTGAGAGAAAAACGGCCAGCCGCCTATCTTATCGCCCTCTCCTCATCCAGCCAGAAACTACAAAACATTACAATAGGTCACAGCCACAACACTACCTGTCTGACAGCCCTCGGAAAATGGCGATGGAACAGCGAAGTAACTTCAAGTTTTGTGCAAAGTTTTTGTATGTCGGCTAGAATTCGTCGAATTCGACCCGAATACGGGCAGGCAGTTGACGATCATTCCTCTACGAGAACGCCTCAGCCCACGAATCCAAGATCGTGGGCGAAACGGATCACATTCCTGAATCACGGGCGGGATTCGCCTGATTTGACCAACACAACTTCCGGCTGTTCCCTAAAATGAGAGGTCACCATAAGGACTGTGAGCATTTGTTGAGTATAAGAGTTGTCTTTCACAGTGGCAAACATGAACAAGTCTTCATGATTCTAAAGGTATGCATTTTAGAGCACATAGTTAGATGACTTTTTTTTTTTGTTGTCCCCGAAATGAGGAAAGCAAAGATCTTGCCGTAGAACAGGCCCACTGTCACAGGTATCAGAACGACGTTCGGTTATAATTTTCGATTCGTTCGTTTCCAGACCAGAGCCTCTTTCTTAAAATTCACATATGTATCCTTCTCCATCATCGCTGAAATCTTGTAACATCATGATGGAATCACCCTGTAAAATTTGCTCCAGCAGTTATTCCCATAATTAGCAGCCCAAGTAGACTAGCACTATCGTACGATCCACGAACGATCGTGGTTTCCGCGTGTGGAGGCACGGACGGTGGTTGTATTGCTGGCGATTCTAAGTGACATTTTTGCCGTACACGCATGCGTGTGGTTTTTGAATGAACAAATCGTAAGTCCTACAAATTATGTCTCCTTCTTTCTTATGCAGAATTTGTAGATTGCCACCACCATCACCGATGACAACTCGCAACAAATGGAATAGAAATTACCTAAACCACTCTCTACAATCACGTTTAATGCTCTCATCAGCAATGGCATTCACAACAGAGCGCTCAGAACGCTACCGAATGCTTTTTCGCTGTTATAGAATGCGTGACGTAGGTGCTCAGAACAATCCTAAAGTCGACCGCCATAGTTCGTGTCTTCAACTATAGTCATATAGTAGTAGCCTGATGAATAAATAAATGAAAGAATGAATAGAATTATATGAGAAATACAACCGACGTAAATTACGTGTAGCATTATGAAACAATAAACAATGGCGTCTGAGCTGCACCAGCGGCCGGGGTGGCCGAGCGGTTCTAGGCGCTACAATCTGGAACCGCGCGACCGCTACGGACGCAGTTTCGAATCCTCCTCGGGCATGGATGTGTGGGATGTCCTTAGGTTAATTAGGTTTAAGTAGTTCTAGGGGACTGATGACCTCAGAAGTTAAGTCCCATAGTGCTCAGAGGCATTCGAACCATTTATTGAGTTGCACCGATCGATTTGTAATTGCATGATTAGAAGGTGCTGCAATCGATATGCTGTTTTCGTTGTTTATGGTAATTTTTATGAATATAATAGAACCACTGGGGAAGTGGCAATAAAACGACTATACACGTTGGTGTGTAGAATGTATGTGTCTGGCAATATACCATCTGACTTCGTAAAAACAACATCCACGCAATTCCGAAGACAGCAAGAGCCGACAAGAAAAATAACTATTGCTCCTTCAGCTGAATCACTCATTCATCCAAGTTTGCTTAAAAGAATAATACAAAGAAGAATAGAAAAGGAAATTGAAGATCTGTTGGACGACGATCCGTTGGCTTTAGGGAAAGGAAACGCATCAGACCGACAATTCTGACATTGTAATTGACAATGAAAGTAAGACTAAAGAAAAATCTAGATACTTTCAAAGGATTTGTCGACTTAGAAAAAACGTTCGACAATCTCAAATGGTGCAGAATGTTCGGAAGTCCGAGAAAAACAGGGGTAGGCTATAGGTAGAGACGGGTAATTACGACATTTACAGGAACCAACAGGGAATAATAAGAGTGGAAGATCAAGAAGGAAGTGCTCGGTATAAAAACGACAAAGTCTTTCGTCCCCACTCTTCGGTCTCTACATCAAAGAAGCAATGATGGAAATAAAAGAATGATTCAAGAGTGAAATTAAAATTCAAGATGTAAGGATATCAATGTATGGCTATCGTCAGTGAAAGTGAAGAAGAATTACAATATCAGCTGAATGGAATGTACAGTCTACTGAGTACAGAATATGGATTGAGAATAACTAGAAGAAAGAAGAAAGTAATGAGAAGTCGCAGAACTGAGAACAGCGAGAAGCTTAACATTAGGATTGATAGTCACACAGTAGATGGAGTTTAAGAATTCAGCTATCTAGGCGGTAAAGTAACACTTGATGGACGAAACAACGAGGACATCAAAAGCAAACTAGCACCGGCCAAAATGGAATTCCTGGGGATTTGTGGAAGAAATTTGTGAGAATTTACGTTTCGAGCATAGCATTGTATGGAGGTGAAACATGGACTGTGCGAAAACCGGAACAGAAGAGGGTCGGAGCATTTGAGAAGTGTGATAGAGAAGAATGTTGAAACTTGGGTGGAAAGATAATGATAGCAATTAGGAGGTTGTCCGCAGAATCGGCGAGGAAAGGAATGTATGGAAACCACTGACAAGAAGAGAGACAGGATGGTTAAGACATTACAAAATAACTTGCATTGTATTGTAGAGGTTAATAACCGTAGAAGAAGACAGAGAATGGAATATATCCAGAATATCATTTAGGATTTACGAGGACAGTTCTGAAAGTAAGTTCCAATCGGTCGCGAAATGGAAACCTGTATGAAAATGTAAATTGGTTTGTTTGTAATTATTAGCTTCATCTTACAGATACTTCTCTACATAGTCGCTGCTCCCATTTAGAAATTTGTCATAAAGTTTTACCATTTTTCCAATACCCCCGCCATAGAAAGCAGCTCCAGTGCCTTCCGCCAACTCTCTACACTAGTCTAAAACTCGTTCTCAGTGCCAAAATGTTTTCAGGGCCAGTGGTTGATGTGAGCAGAGATGAATCTCAGGACGAGACAACTGCGAGTTGTGGTGTGGGTGATCAAACACTTCTCATCGAGAACCCTACAGGAGCATATTCATTCAAGAATTGTCATGTACAACGAAACGAATGACAGTTATGTGATCTCCATGACATCAGGCGAGATCTCTCTCTAGGGCCTGATACTTGGCGGGAGACACTACTTTCTAGGCATCTTTACGTGTTCACTGTGCACTCGTAATTCCAAAGAGCGAAGTGACGCAATCGTTGAGCATACTAGAGACACTACCCAACACATTCACGCAAACCTTCATCGTAAATTCACAGTGATTTCCGTTTCGCGACCGATCGGAACTTAGTTTCCGAATAGCCCAAGTAGGTTGCTACTCCGAGATGAAGAGGTTGGAACAGTAGAGGAATTCTTGAATTCGTGGCCGGCCGCATCAAACTAGTCACCAGACTGAAGGTTCAAAAAAGAAAAAACATACTAGGCTGGAGTGCGTTGTGGAGTAACCAGTCTGTGTACTGCAGTCTCGGAGGTAGGGCCACAGAGTCAAAAGGTCAGTGCTGAGCAACATGCAGGGAATGGAGAATGTTTTCCCGCCCTCTCTCTGTGCCTTGTACGGAGATCGGCGTGTGGGCGGATGCTGCGGACCTATTCCAAATGCGTGTAGGCAGTGTGCCTGCTACTTGTTGCTGCCATGTATGGAGAGCCCACGTGAGTGCATGCTGTGGCTGTCATGTTCCGTAAGTATGGATGCAGAAGTGACGGTATCACGTTAGCTTGGTAATCAGCTGGACAGACAGCCGCCAGTAATCGCTAGAGTGAGATGGTTGTCTTCTTCTCGTTGGTCACGGTACGTTATGTTCTGATAGAGACCATTTCATCTGTTTTCCACATTACTGTTGGGGGTTCCTACAACAATGTAACACGGACATAACGTGTGCCTCATCAATGTGTGAGCGATATTGCTGAGGAGTCCTTGTCGATGCTGAGCTTCTAGTGACGGTGTTTCACAAACACTGTGGTTGATTGGCACACGAGCGTTGGTAATACTCTTTCCCATCTGTCTCTTGTCTAAAATATGCATATGTTGCGCTTTCTTATTGATACCTTAAGTGGTACGTGTGTGTCTTTAAGTGATGTAAAGGACTGTGATACGGACTGGACTTTTAACTTCGAAGGTTGCCACGATACGCTTGTTTTTAAATATTTATCGTATGACAGTTGGTGGACGATATGTGAGAGTTATTGAGGTGAGGTAGCCTCCATTTAACTGTGTTAAGATGTAGTACGCTATATGAGCTAAGGCCACGCAGGAACTGTGTATCAAAGAGCAATTTTGAAGCAAATTGTAAACTAACTTGTAAATGTTTTCTGGTAAATTGACAGCTGAAAGTTTTTTTTCTGCTTTTAAACACACGACGTCTAGACTAGAGGTGTACAAAAACATTTTTATGGTTTACAACTGTATTTGTCCATAATGGATATAGAACCGCAAACTTTTTTTATGCATGTCGGTGCAATTCAGTGTGGGCTGTGTTTGTAGCTCGGTAGATATCGAAACGTTACACTACTTCAAACCACGTGTTCATATACGTAGGAGGTGTTATGGCCTCTACTGCAGCATTGATCCGTTGACCCAAATCTACCATTTCCCGAAGCTTTGTTTTGTAAATAATGTCATTCATAAGCCCCTACGCACTGAAACCCAGTGGAGTCAGATCGGGAGAAAGGAGGAAGCCAAGCTACGCAACCCCCACCCCTTCACCCGCCACACTTCCGATATAACGCTAAGGAAACGTCTTATTGAAAAGTGTGGTAACATCTCCATGATAGTGGGGTGGAGCTGTATAGAGGGCACCAAACAGTTGGAAAATGACGTGAGAGACATTTCTGGAACTGTGTACTTCACAAACATATGAAGATAGGTGTGATCTGTCACTGGCGCGGATGCGTCATGTGACTTAGCGCTGTTCACGGTATTGACTTGAACTCTTACCTGTGAATAAACGCCCTTTCTCTTCAAACTGGCAACAGAAAGAACGAGCGTTTTTCAGTAAAGGCGAATTAATTCCAAAGCATAGACAAAAATCACACTGGATTCTAATCACTGGCTCACTCTTGCTAAACTCTACTGCACAAAGCACAGCCTGTTGCGCGGCTGCCATCTTGCTTCAGACTGACCGAGAAGTAGCATGACCTGAGATCTGGCGGCGATTCTCTAAAACTGTAAGCTGCGCTCATTCATTCAACATACATTTCCCTTACGGTCCTTGTTTCGAAATTATTACACTCTAAAATCAGGTCATTCTTTTTGGTATACCTAGTATTTATCTTAATTTCATTTCATCTGGGTAAGGCTTCAAAGTTTCTAGCGTCACAGAAAAACACATTTATCACGCGATTCAGCTACAATGAATCAGATTCTTTTCTGGTATTTCTAAGATCGTCGCCTCCATTTTACTAAACCTATCTTCTGCAGGATTTTGCACAAAACAATTCTGTCATCATTTCGTCGAGCTATTGATAAACTTTATCATAACATATTCTTCAGAATTTCTTCCAGATGAATAGTTTTGCCGTTTCCAACATTCCTCTAGGTGGTTCCTACACTCCTGGAAATGGAAAAAAGAACACATTGACACCGGTGTGTCAGGCCCACCATACTTGCTCCGGACACTGCGAGAGGGCTGTACAAGCAATGATCACACGCACGGCACAGCGGACACACCAGGAACCGCGGTCTTGGCCGTCGAATGGCGCTAGCTGCGCAGCATATGTGCACCGCCGCCGTCAGTGTCAGCCAGTTTGCCGTGGCATACGGAGCTCCATCGCAGTCTTTAACACTGGTAGCATGCCGCGACAGCGTGGACGTGAACCATATGTGCAGTTGACGGACTTTGAGCGAGGGAGTATAGTGGGCATGCGGGAGGCCGGGTGGACGTACCGCCGAATTGCTCAACACATGGGGCGTGAGGTCTCCACAGTACATCGATGTTGTCGCCAGTGGTCGGCGGAAGGTGCACGTGCCCGTCGACCTGGGACCGGACCGCAGCGACGCACGGATGCACGCCAAGACCGTAGGATCCTACGCAGTGCCGTAGGGGACCGCACCGCCACTTCCCAGCAAATTAGGAACACTGTAGCTCCTGAGGTATCGGCGAGGACCATTCGCAACCGTCTCCATGAAGGTGGGCTACGGTCCCGCACACTGTTAGGCCGTCTTCCGCTCACGCCCCAACATCGTGCAGCCCGCCTCCAGTGGTGTCGCGACAGGCGTGAATGGAGGGACGAATGGAGACGTGTCGTCTTCAGCGATGAGAGTCGCTTCTGCCTTGGTCCCAATGATGGGCGTATGCATGTTTGGCGCCGTGCAGGTGAGCGCCACAATCAGGACTGCATACGACCGAGGCACACAGGGCCAACACCCGGCATCATGGTGTGGGGAGCGATCTCCTACACTGGCCGTACACCACTGGTGATCGTCGAGGGGACACTGAATAGTGCACGGTACATCCAAACCGTCATCGAACCCATCGTTCTACCATTCCTAGACCGGCAAGGGAACTTGCTGTTCCAACAGGGCAATGTACGTCCGCATGTATCCCGTGCCACCCAACGTGCTCTAGAAGGTGTAAGTCAACTACCCTGGCCAGCAAGATCTCCGGATCTGTCCCCCATTGAGCATGTTTGGGACTGGATGAAGCGTCGTCTCACGCGGTCTGCACGTCCAGCACGAACGCTGGTCCAACTGAGGCGCCAGGTGGAAATGGCATGGCAAGCCGTTCCACAGGACTACTTCCAGCATCTATACGATCGTCTCCATGGGAGAATAGCAGCCTGCATTGCTGCGAAAGGTGGATATACACTGTACTAGTGCCGACATTGTGCATGCTCTGTTGCCTGTGTCTATGTGCCTGTGGTTCTGTCAGTGTGATCATGTGATGTATCTGACCCCAGGAATATGTCAATAAAGTTTCCCCTTCCTGGGACAATTAATTCATGGTGTTCTTATTTCAATTTCCAGGAGTGTATATTAACTGCGCATCGTCACTACTTTTTCATATTACCTCGTACATCTCAAATACAAACAGGCGGCCGTCGACGTCACTTCGTCGTTCAGATTGAACAGAATATTAAGAGGCAGCTCTCGGTGATGATGGCTGCCCCACGTGTCAGCCACGTGTCGCAGGCTCCGGCTTTTCCACTCCTAAATGTCTCAAAGCTGGGTCAGGCGCCGCTCCGGCGCTGCCTTCAAGGCTAATTAAACAGGACGTAACCGTGCTGCGCTCCCACCGAACGCTCTGTCGCCTCTGCTTCAATTTTGGCACCTCTCTGGAAAGCTGCCTCTTTTGAGAAACTCTCTCTTCGTGTGGTTCAAAGGCCATGGTAGTCTAAATAACCGACTACTATGGACTTTCAAGCGATTATCTGCACGAGAAAATTACTGTTTAAAGACAATAAGGGGAATTACGTGCCTGAAGAATGATTCACTTCCTTTGTACACTATTGCAGTTACTACCTGGAAGCACACCGTCAGAACTTATTTTGAGAAAGTAAACCTATTTTTCCTATCTCTGACTTTGGGACGTTGATCTATACCTCACTTTCCTTTTTATGTCAATGGTAACCTGTCACAATTTCTTATGTCGAACGCATTAAACGTTTTCCTTTCAATAAGCTGTGCTATAAAATTCTGTTGGACAGGCTATAATTACTACACTCAAAGAAATCGAGAAAAAATGATCACTGAACGCAATAAATTTCTTTTCAGTCGAGACAAAGACGAAAACTGGTGGAAAGAATTCAACGAAAGTGCGTATGGAGTACATGACAATGTACTCGCCGAATAAGCAGAGCTACGCAGATCCTCGCCTGACGCTCTGGCGAGTCTTAAGGCGACATTTGTGCTATAAAACACTCAGATGACGGTTGGTGTAACCTCTTCACGTTGGTGATAAAAATGGAAACATATTGATATCAGTAACGCACTGCTGGACGACATGGAAGGTGATGGATTTTTATCATACTAGGTTTTCAGTGCTGATGCTTCATTTAATGTTAACAGTGAACCAACAGGACGTGTGCAAATGGGGACTTCAGAAACCAAATGCAGTTTTTGAGCAACAAAAATACACGCCTAAATTGGAGATTCTTTCCTTATGAGAAAGTTTAATGCCCATTCCCTCTTTCCTCTCTTTTAAAAAAAGGAAAAACAGTCACTCGATGGAGCTACCTTTGAATGCTGTACATTTCACTTTTTCCAGTACACTAAGACTCAGGTGATTTCATATTCGAACAGAATGGAGCTTTACCATTCTTGCACAACAGTGTATGACAGTTTCTCATCGACTCATTGTCGGAACACAGGGTAGGGTGCACTGGACTCTGAGGCTTTACCTATGATTTGGCCTTCCGAGATTTCCACACATAAGCCCTTCCGCTATTTTACTTCTGGAAAGTGTTTTCATCCCTCCTTTATGTCGCGAGATAGACAACGTGAGAAACTGAGTAAGAACTGTCGTTTTTTTTTCTGAAGCATGATACGTCAAGTAGAGTTTTAGGCTGGTGCTGGTGGTGGACAGATGGAGCGTTTGTAATAACATTTCTGGGTGTTCATTGATGAGAAATTGAATTAGAAGAATCACATCCATGGTCTGCTGAAACGGCTAGGTCCAGCTACTTACGCTGTTAGGGTTATTGCAAATGTTTGTGATAAACATATCAGTAAAGTAGCCCACTATTCCCATTTTCATTCACTGCTTCCATATGGCGTCATATTTTGGGGCAGTTCGTCATTAGGAGAGAAAGTATTATTTCCACAAAAGCGTGTAATCAGAATAATTGCTGGAGCCCACCCAGGATCACCTTGCAGACATTTATTTAAGGAACTCGGGATACTCACAGTACCTTCGCAATAAATATATTCACTTATGAAATTTGTTATTAATAACCCATCCCAATTCGAAAATACCAGCGACGTGCATGGCTACAACGCAAGAAGAAAGACAAATCTTCACTATTCTGGATTAAATCTCACTCTGGAACAGAAAGGGGTAAATTATGCTGCCACAAAAGTCTTTGGTCATATGCCGAATAGTATTAAAAGTCTGACTGATAGCCAACCAACATTGAAAAGCAAATTAAAAGAATTTCTGAATGACACCTCCCTCTACTCAACTGATAAATTTTTAGATATGAAGTAGTAACTGTAAAAAAAAAATAAAAAAATAAAAAATGGAAATAAGAAAAAGATGTGAGTATTTTGCAATGTGTCTCCGTTTTCTAATACATTTCCACCAGTAACTATGGAATTTTTAAATTAGGTAATTAGTTTTGAAACACTCTGTACTTCGAAGAATCATTACATCCTCTGATGTTTGAATGAGTAAGATAATTGTGCACATATTGTAGTACAACTGGAATGGTAGATCATTCGAAATTTCAGAAATCAACGAGTCTCCGAAAGTCCAAGGTCAATGGAGAGCTCTTTCTCTGAAGATGTTAGTGAGGAGCAAATAACATTAGGAGAATAGCTTCTCCAAGCAAAATCTGAGGATTGACAGGAAATACAAAGGAAGAATCTCAGCAAGATAGATAGCAACCAACGGAATAAATCATTTGGTTGCAAGCTGCAGCCAAATATACTAAAGCTCTTTGAAGAGTAATCTCTGTGGGAAGCTGCATAATTTTATAACAGAATGACAATAGATTATGTATTTTCTGAAATTCTTCTCTGTAACTGTCAACGCACTGAAGTAACAATGAAAATTTTCTAATGTAAAACGTAAGTACTCGAAACATACTGTAAACTGATTGTGTCCTACTGCACCAACAAAAGACAGAATAATTGAAAAAATTACAGTTGCGATTTTATAGGGCAGCAGCTACTCAAGCAGTGGTACTTCTATAAATACGGATACCATGTAAACCAAAGAGAGAAAACAGTAACGAGACATTAAAATATGGTGTCCTACTTCCCTTTAAAACATAGTTTGGTCTGATGCTATTGTAATAATAGAGAACATACCAGATATGCGCATCTCCCTGTTTAGTAGCGAAAAAACATTTTCTTGAAACACTCTCTGAATAAAACCAGTAGCAAGCTGCGTCACATGATAATATCCATGTAGATGAAAGGTAAATATTTATAATAAGCTGATGCTGTCAACGTGCTCTTTTGGTTGTGGGACGAAATTTCAGTGGGAGTGTAAATCACTTTTATTGACGGTTTGAACCATACAAATACCGCAGTACTTGCATAAGACAAAACAAGGGAAGAATTCACATCCCGTTATGGAAAGGACCTAGCACGGGATATAATAATATTGAAATTCAGGAAAATAATCTCTTGTCACACAACAATAACAAAAACAGTAAGGGGGCACAAAAGTCTGTACAATCAGAAAATCTTAAAGTAAAATAGATATATCATCCAACATAAATACCTTGCTCTACTGACGTTAACTTCACGAAATACGCACTCTGTATAACTACAACAATCTGCACATGTCAACATGGTAGCTCAAGAACACCTCAATATGAATAACACTTTAAACAAACACGGATAACACTGACAACTTACACAGTCTAGTATGGCACATTAACGAAACATGTATCGACTCATATGGCACATAGAAAGGTAACTGAAATCCCTAAAATACAGTTACTCAGAAAATTCTCTGTTTTACAATAATGAGGCACGAGACGTCCCCACCACATTTCATAAGAATATCATTCACTTTTACAAGTCACTGCTCCTCAGATTATATTCAAATGTTCAGATGTGTGTGAAATCTTATGGGACTTAACTGCAAAGGTCATCAGTCCCGGCCGGCTGAAGTGGCCGTGCGGTTAAAGGCGCTGCAGTCTGGAACCGCAAGACCGCTACGGTCGCAGGTTCGAATCCTGCCTCGGGCATGGATGTTTGTGATGTCTTTAGGTTAGTTAGGTTTAACTAGTTCTAAGTTCTAGGGGACTAATGACCTCAGCAGTTGAGTCCCATAGTGCTCAGAGCCATTTGAACCATTTTTTTCATCAGTCCCTAAGCTTACACACTACTTAACCTACATTATCCTAAGGACAAACACACACACACCCATGCCTGAGGGAGGACTCGAACCTCCATTGGGACCTCAGATTATGAACTCAATAGTGACCCCTCAGTGTTTCATCGCATCAAATCCTTCGCAATACCGTAATGCGGCCACTGATTCAAAGGTAAGCACAATGAAACAGGATATGTCACTCTTATCCACTACTTCCGATTGTCGTAACAGAAATATTTCTACTGAATACGCTTCCAGGCTCACAGCTGCCATACTCCTGAAAGTGCAAAGGCAAACACCTCCTGTTGCTCCAGCCAAAGGGTGCCTTACGGTAAGAGTGTTGAAGGTCTGATATTGATGATGATGTTGGATTTGTGGGGCGCTCAACTGCATGGTCATCAGCGGCCATGCAAAGTCCCAATTTTTACACAATCCAAATTCTTCACAATCCAGTCTAGCCACTGTCATGAATGGAGATGATGAAATGCTGAGGACAATACAAATACCCTGTCCCTGGGCAGAGAAAATACCCAATCCAGCCGGGAATGGAACCCAGGACCCTATGATCCAGAGACATCAATGCTAGCCAATAGACCACGAGCTGCGGACTTGAGGATCTGAGATCCCACTTCCTCACTGCCTCTGCGCTACTTGCTCCAACTCCAGGTGACGCTGTTGAGATTCCAACTACTAACCTGTTCCACAGCACTGCCTCACGCCTTCCAGTAGCCGCTAGAGTCCAGAAACTGAGGGATTACGAAATTATACTTCCCACCCCAAGGCACCGCTGTTACATAAGTGCTAACGTGCTTCCTTTGTTCCCACTGTAGTTCCATGAGCATAGCGCACACAAAACACTGTAGCTGCAGATGGGTAGACTCCATCCTCACCCGACACATCCATCAGCATCTCCGCCAGCACCGCCTCCTTCCCACTACCCAGTGTGGGTTTCGACCCACCTTCCCTGCCAATGACCTTCTCCTTCACCTCACTCATCTCCTCTCTGAACAACTTAACTCCCATCGCTCTGCTATCTTCCTCTCCCTCGACCTTGAACGAGCTAACGACTGTGTATGGCATTCCAGTCTCCTCTTCAAGCTCCAAATCTTCGCCATTCCTATTAACTACGTCCATCTGATCGGGTCATTTTCTTTCCCAACGTCCTTCCTATGTCACCTTCCCTAACACAGATTCCTACACCTTCTACCCCTCCACCAGTGTTCTGTCCTCTCCCCTCTTCCCTACCTTCTATATACGGCAGAAATGCCGCCGCCTTCTCCTACCGTCCTCCTTCTCCAGTATACCGATGACACCGCCTTCCTAGCACTCGCCCCCACCCTGCACCTTCTCCAATCCCATCTTGACCAGTTCACCAGCTGGTGTAACCAGTGGTTGTTCAAGGTCAATCCTTCAAAAACCCAGGCGATCATTGTAGGCAAAACCACCCCTTCCCTCCAGCTCCTCGATTTCTATATCACCATCTGTGGCTGTCCTATGAACCTCTCCCCACCCTCAAGTACCTTGGCGTCATCCCTTAACCGTTGCCTCTCCTGGACACCCCCCCCCGATCTCCCTAATTGGCCTTATCCTCTGCTATGGCCATCCCATCTGGATCTGCACAAAAGAAAGGGTTCAAATGGCTCTGCGCACTATGGGACTCAACTGCAGTGGTCATAAGTCGCCTAGAACTTAGAACCTAACTAACCTGAGGACATCACACACATCCATGCCCGAGGCAGGATTCGAACCTGCGACCGTAGCGGTCGTATGGTTCCAGACTGCAGCGCCTTTAACCGCTCGGCCACTCTGGCCGGCGATCTGCACCCCTTCTACCTTTTACAATTCCCTTCAAATCCCGGAACACCATGCGCTCTGCCTTGCCTATGGCAACCATCTCCCATCTCCCATGTGGATCCTGTATTACCTATTTCCGTTCCCACACCTGCTGAAAATTTGGTCCACCTCACCCGCTTGTCTATCCCATCCTTTCCCACTGCCATCTGATGCCGCGCCTGTATTCCCACACCCCACCTGCTCTCCATCCCTCCACCCTCCATTCCCTTGCCTGAGGTGGCTTCAGCCAACTCCCCCTCCCTGATGATGCCCTCATCCCCTCCAACTACCCCTCCTACCGACTTTGATCCTCCCTTTCCTCCCTCTGTGTTTTTTCCAAGAGAACCCTCTCTCCCTTCTCTCCCTCCTCTGTTCCTCCCTCCCTTCTCTCTCCCTGGGCTTCCCCTAACTTCTTTCCTCCCCCTCCCCTCTCGTCAGCCACTGGCATCTACACCCTCCCCTTCTCCCTTCTGCCCCCATCTTTTCCCCTTTGGCAGGTTACCAGATTTGTACGTGAGCTGTGACTATCCATGCGCCGGAGATCATCGAGAACAGTTTTTGTGTGTCTTAGTGTTTCACCGTCTGTGCTCCATCGTTCACATGTGTCATTTCTGTCGTCTATTTTCATGTGCTAGTGCTGAACGTTTTTGATTTCACTGCGCCTGTGAATGGCTCCATGTATTTTACCTTCCGTGTCTACCGTTTTTTATCCACCGATTGGTTTTGTTTGTCTATGTCCTCTTATGTACTAATTGTATTATCTGTGGCCGAACAGCTGCGTAGTTTTGCCGCTGCCGGGCTACCTGTATAAGGTTTCAAAACGACCACAAAGAAAAAAACAGATGGGTGGCTGGCAGGGCATGCGTGGGGGAGCAGTAGTGGTGATGGTTACGATCAGGCGCTGTAGGGGAAATGCTGAGCGCTAGAGCGGACATACCATTTTAAGCTGAAACATATGCCCACATTTCCAGTTGCGTGATGGCCATTCATAAAGATATACTGTCACCTCTGCTTTGGCAAGTATCTAAAAAGAATTGCTCCTAAAATGCACCCATTTATTTTGACCTGGGTTGTTACCTAATTGTAGCTCTCAGAGAAGAGACATTAGCGGCGAATTCAGAGTAAAACCTACGAACTTCTCAGGTTGCCATGTAACACAGCGGAGTTTACACTGTCTCACCTCACTAACTTTTTGTGCAGATGAAGTTGTAAAGGAATTCTAAAAATATGTTTTATTAGGTTTATTACAGGAGAAAGTGAAGAAAACTAGCTTATAAAAAAGCACATTATAGGTACAAAATAAACGTGTAATATGTTCACTTACGTTGTTCCAGAACCTATAGCATTTCTCATTTCACCAGCTACTGATGGCTCTTAAAAATTACACAGAAAAAGTCCTATAGTTAGTGGAATAAACGGTAGATAATGAAGTTCTGCATACTAACCATATATCAAAATATTCTTTACGTGCTATGATTTGCCAAAATCTCATTTCGGTATCTCGAATCGTCTATGAAATATGAGGAATGTTGTGGATAATTCATTCTGGCTTTATCACTGGCGCGGCTCGATCGCAAATGAGTGTGCTACATCGGATGAATTTTCTCGAGACTAGTGACAGATAAGGACGTCCATCCACGTCTAAAGAAAAATTCAATATGTTAGTTAGATTTCGTACACTGCAACATATTATGTAATATGCATGAAACGCAAAATCATAGTGACCTCTGTTTTTCATAGGAAATTATGCGCAGTGTCCTACTTCCACATAAATACCACAATAACTATGACCATTAACAAAAGGATGGACACATTATAATGAACCTGACATATAATGTTTTAAAGTAAAAGCAAGATTTAATTTCGTGTACCGAACAGCATTTGTACAATCGTCTGAGAAAATCTACGGGGCGTGCGCCTCGACCCTGTCATTACCGACCGGCCGAAAGGTTACAGGCGCTGTCGGCCTCCCCTTCTGAACAAATCAATGAACTCGCCCAGCGTTTGGTACGTAAATTGGTCAGTGTACATCGGCAATCGTATCCTGTGCAGGCTACATAACGAGAACTGTTGCGCTACACTCGCTTCAGTCTTGTCGACTCGTCCTCTCTTACTGGAGCACCCAGGACTGTAAGGCTAATCGTGATTTGTTACTAGTGTGCGAAATGAACATGTGACCATGCTGCCGCAATTTAGCACTGACAGGGAGAAATGTCCGACTGTTGGGGTCAGATGGCTTTCAACGAAGGTGTGTTTTGTGAGATTGTGGGGGGTGTAAGACGAAAATTAATTGATGCAATGTACAGAACCCCAAATGTGTTCCATTAAAGTAAGAGTAATACGTGGCATAAAATTCCCACTACAGTCGACGCTTCAGATGGAAAGCATACAGTTTTCATCCAATGCAAATAAAACGGTTGAATTCTTGATTATTCCACCTCCAGTTGGGGGAGGGGGGGGGACCTATGTACTGGATCAAACAAAAACTTGGGACAAAGAAACGTCACTGTTATATCCCTGCGATAAAAAAGCGAATGATTTTTGTATTCATTTGGCCATGGTGACAGGCGTTTATGGGCTGTCAGCTAGTCGTGTATCTCATCATTTACTTCTGTAATTTATTTTAATATTTAATACCCATTTAGAGACAGCACTACTTCCTCGTGTCATGTAGTATGGTATAATAGTGAAGGCTCGAAAGTGTGCTTATGTAATGTCTAAACATCGCGGTACCTTCACATTTACCGCTACCACAGATTTTAGCGATGTCTCTCTCCAATCCGCAAGGAGAATTGGGCGAGGCTGACGGACACACACACACACACACACACACACACACACACACACACACACACACACACACACTCAGCACAGCAGTGCCATCGTACAGGGGTCTATATAGAGCCGAGCATGGACGTACTCTACCCCAGTTCTTGACCTCAGTTGACGCAGGCAACGTAATCGATTAGAACGAAGGAGTTATTCATAAAAGAAATGGAAATGTACTTTAGTAAATGTTGAACATTGTACTTCAAGAGAAGAGTCTGCAAATGTATGCAGCAAGGGATGCTTTAATAATCAGTGACAATCGTAAATATTGAATCACTTCTATGGCAAACGGCGGTATCAAGTTAAGCAAATCTTTTTATCATTCATTTAATAACGTGAACTAGTATTTCACATGAGCCATGTCCCAGGGCAATCGAAGAACTCACAGTAATGGCTGGACGACTGAAGTTTCATCTCGTCATAAGAGTCTTAGAAAAACAAAATTATCAAGAGGAATGTATGTATAAACACAACCACGTTAATTAATAACCCCGCTTAGTCGTTTTATTGCTGGATTACTTCTCCTGTCACCTACGCAAGTTGGACATTTCGTGACATTATAATTTTCTCTTCAGAATGACCATAAAGCTGAAATCATCATTGTCTGAAATAAATGAATGGTAATTTAAAGGCAGAATATTTTTTGAAACTTCCTGGCAGATTACAATTGTGTGCTGGACAGAGACTCGAACTCGGGACCTTTGCCTTTCGTGAGCAAGTGCTCTACCAACTGAGCTACCCAAGCACGACTCACGCCCGGTCCTCACAGCCTTACTTCTGCCAGTACCTCGTCTCCTACCTTCCAAACTTTACAGAAGCTCTCCTGCGAACCTTCTGTAAAGTTTGGAAGGTAGGAGACGTGGTACTGGCAGAAGTAAAACTGTGAGGACAGTGCATGAGTCATGCTTGTGTAGCTCAGTTGGTAGAGCACTTGCCCGCGAAAGGCAAAGGTCCCGAGTTCGAGTCTCGGTCCGGCACACAGTTTTAATCTGCCAGGATGTTTCATATCAGCGCACATTCCGCTGCAGAGTGAAAATCTCGTTCTGGAGAATTTTTTTTTTTTCAAGAATGGTTGAGTACATAGCTGTAATGTCGTGAGTCCGTGGCTATGTTTGCGAACTCGTGTATTCGTTCTCTTTTTCGGAGCGAGTCGAGTCCACTTTTAGCCGACAAATGACTCAGGTTACGAGTCGGTTGCGGCGGAGACTTACGAGTCGGGTCTACGGGCATGCGGAGACGGCGAGTACAGTGATTCTGTCGCAGGATTCTCTGGCGAACTAACAGCGAGTTAACAGAGCTGATTTCTGACCTCTATTCATTACCCATCCTCCATCACACCTAGCTGTACAGACTGTAGCACAGTCTGGGCCAACCCCGCCGATACAGAACAGGGTCGGTCGACGCACCATGCCGGCAGCGCACCGTACACTTGTCGGTCGCAGACCACGACGAAGGTGTGGCAGATTTCATTCCGGTCGTCCCCTGGTGCGTTGTCTGTGGCGACGCTGGGGGTGCGCCTGCAGGCGAGTTCGGCGGACACAACGCCACCCCGAGGTTAGGAGTTCAAATGGCTCTGAGCACTATGGGACTCAACATCTGTGGTCATAAGTCCCCTAGAACTTAGAACTACTTAAACCTAACTAACCTAAGGACATCACATACACCCATGCCCGAGGCAGGATTCGAACCTGCGACCGTAGCGGTCGCGCGGTTCCGGACTGAGCGCCTAGAACCGCTAGACCACCGCGGCCGGCCCGAGGTTAGGAGTCGAGGGGTGAAACTTTCTCGCGTTGTCGCGCTGTGTACGCCAAATTTTCCTATACCTATAAGCCCAGCGGCCGCACCCACAGTAGAGACCTGCTCAGACTGCCCTTAGTCAGGCTGGCCAAACGACTATGTCACGGTCTGTACATCGACGGCACATGGTAAAGAGAAACAGGTTATGCAAAACAGATTTAAAAATTACTTACTGTTATTCCACGTGGAAGAAAATTAAGAACTAATAAAAATGTATCGATATCATGAGCTCATCTCCGATTATACTTCGTAATGAAACAGGGGATCTTACTACAGCCAACGCTAGAAATTCAGATGCAGCAGAAATCAGATACTCTGATTAACCTGATACCTGTAGCACCAAAACTGGAACCCGCTGCTTGAAATTATCGATGTCAAAAAGAACTATAAGATGGAAAGTGTGTGTAACTGAGCTCATGTAGACTATGACAGGAATGATAGTCCATAAAGACAAGGCTATGAATAAAAGGCGTTTTTAATTACCTCCAAATGACGCTATTATGAACAAAGGTCTAAACTAAAAGGTCTAAACTAAAATTCCCATAGCTAGGGGAAATAAACGAATGGTCTTCGAAGTTTTTATTTGTACTTTAACATATACTTACTTCAGCGAGTATCTGTTTTCTTTCTTTTATCTAACAGTCTGCCCGCAAACACATCGCACAATTTATCAGCTGATTTTTGTCCGCACGCTCATAACTATGCCGCTAAGTGGAAAGTGGTCTAAGCCTGTCAGTATAGACTATACGTTCTGCGTCCTTGTGTCCACTCTATAATATCTGAATAGTTGGGCAGGGGAAAATAAACACTAATGGCTTGCATGTGTTACACATACTTTGAGGTAGTAAACAGTCTAAAAGCATACCTTTCGTAGTTATTAATCAGTAAATGAAGTAAATACTGGTGCAATGCTACTCAATACACTGTCCTCAGTCATCTATAGAAATATCTGCACTCATATCTTTAACATTCTGTACATTTTGTTTGGTTGTAAAACGTTAATCTACTATTAAACGGGAGCGCAATGGGGAGCTAAAGACTATCTCTTAGTGAACATTAATGTAATCATTACTACTGAAATCCACACGTTCATTCAGTTAGGTCATTAGTACCTAAGACGTATCATTGTTAACCTGGTCTACAGGTAGCGTCTACTAACCAAACGCTCTTAGATTACAAGTTCTGTCTTAGGCAGAGCTTAGATTTTGAATAAAATTCCACCAATGGCAGAGCTTGGTTGTCTGGAGACTCATTCTGCCAACTATCTTCTTAAAGAGGCCGAAGGATCGAATACACATCCAGAGAGCAAAAAGAAACAGTGAAACCGTCAGTAATGATCAACGACATGAGGAAGCAAAAGGAAATGGAAACTACTGCGTTGACGACATACAACGTGTATCCTCATTGCAAAAGATTCCGAATTAGCTCCCCTTTTGCAACTCCGGGGATTGGGGGGGGGGTATAACCATGGGATGAAGATTAAATAACCAACGAAAGGGTTACTATTACTCAAAGTGTGATATGTCAGGAGCTTCAAAGTGGTAGGAAAGCTGGAGAAACTGAAAAGGCGAATTCTAGGGCTCAATCTAGATATAGTGGGAGTCAGTAGAAGTGAAAAGGAAAGAGATTAAGAGTTTTGATGAAACGAATATAGGGTAATGTCAATAACAGACGGAAATGATATAACGGGAATAGGATTCATTATGAACAGGAAAGCAGGACAGAGAATGAATTACTGCAAACGTTTCATTGATATGCTAGTACTCACGAGAATTGGTAACAAACCAAAGCCAACAACAACAGTTCACCTCTATACGACGACGTCACATGCATAAGATGAAGAGAGCGATAGAATATATAAGAATACTAAACTGATAAATCAGTATCTAAAGGACATGGTAAGCTAATAATCACGGAGCACTGGAAGACGATACTAGGGGAAGGAGTGAAAGAAAGAGTTAGGTAGAATTTACGTATGATGCTACGAATGAGAGAGGAGGACGAATAATTGACTTCTGCAATAAATTTCGGCTAGTAATAGCTAACACATTCTTAAAAAAGCACTAAGAGGGAAGGTGTACTTGAATAAGTACGAGACAAAATGGCTCTGAGCACTATGGGACTTTACTTCTGAGGTCATCAGTCCCCTGGAACTTAGAACTACTTAAACCTAACTATTCTAAGGACATCACACACATCCATTACCGAGGCAGGATTCGAACCTGTGACCGTAGCGGTCGCGCGGCTCCAGACTGTAGCGCCTAGAACCTCTCGGCCACACAGAACGAGAGATTCTGGAAGAATACAGCTGCTTCACAACACTGGCAGTAATGGGAACCAAGATCAAAAATGGGACTATAGGGCGTACACAGAGCAGATGTAGACTCCGATTATGATGATGAAGAGTAGGCTGAAGAACGAATGCGGAGGAACTACTGAGGTGAGAAGTGGAATAATGAAATACTGAAGAATGATGAGATGCGTCTGAAGTTTCTGGTGCTACATTTATTGCATTTCCGATAAAAAGTGATGGGCATCTTTGAAGAGCACAACGACAAAAATTTGACAGACAAATATACACTTTGTGATAAAAAGTTTCGGACACCTGGCTGAAAATGACTTACAAATTCGTGGCGACCTCCATCGGTAATGCTTGAATACAATATAGTGTTGGCCCATCCTTAGCCTTGATGACAGCTTCCACTCTCGCGGGCATATGTTCAATCATGTGCTGGAAGGTTTCTTCGGGAATGGCAGCCCAGTCTTCACGGATATCGGTGTCGGTCGGTGAGGCCTGGCACGAAGTCGGCCTTGCAATACATCCCAGAGGTATAGAATTCACGTCAGGACTCCGTGCAGGCCAGTCCCTTACAGGGATGTTACTGCCGTGTAACCACTACGCCACAGGCAGTGCATTATGAACACGTGCTCGATTGTGGTGAAAGATGCAATCGCCATCCCCGAATCGCTCTTCAACAGTGGGAAACAAGAATGCGCTTGAAACATCAATGTAGACATGTGCTGTGATAGTGCCACGCAAAACAACAAGGGGTAGAACCCCCCTCAATGAAAAACACTACCACACCATAACAACACCGCCTCCGAAGTTTACTGTTGGCACTACACACGCTGTCAGATGACGTTCACCGGGGATTCGCCATACCCACACCCTGCCGTCGGATCGCCACATTGTGAACAGTGATTCTTCACTCCACACAACGTTTTTACACTGTTCAGTCATCCAATGTTTACACTCCTTACACCAAGCGAGGCGTCGTTAGGCATTTATCGGCGTGATGTGTGGCTTTTCAGCAGCCGCTCGACCATGAAATCCAAGTTTTATCACCTCTCGCCCAACTTTCATAGTACCTGCAGCTGATCCAGATGCAGTTTCGATTCCTGTGTGATGGTCTGGATAGATGTCCGCCTATTACATATTACTACCCTCTTCAATTGTCGACGGTCTCTGTCAGTCAACAGACGAGGTCGGCCTGTACGCTTTTGTACTGCATGTGTCCCTCAAATTTCCACTTCACTATTACATCGGAAACAGTGGATGTTTAGTACTGTGGAAATCTTACGTACAGACGTATGACGTGACAGCCAGAAGTGCTTTAGAAGTCCGTGATTTCCGCCGAGCGCCCCATTCTGCTTTCTCACGATATCTAATGACTACTGATGCCGTTGATACGGAGTACCTGGCTGTAGGTGGCAGCACAATGCACCTAATCTGAAAAAAATTTGTTTTTGGGAGAGTTCGGATACTTTTGGTCACATAGTTTACGTACAATATAAATTACTGCGAAGATCCTTTGAATACCAAGAAATACATCAGTTTATCCACGAAAGAAGAAAGTAGAGAAATATTCAAGGATGTTCAAGGATACATAAATATAGCTTAGATAGGAAGGAAAGAAACAGGACGCCAAGACAAAATGACTGCAATAAAAATGTGAAGAAACCTAAAAAGGAATGGTTATCGGAAGGACTGATTCAGCATGTAGAAAAATCAAAACAGCTTTCGGCGAAATTAAAAGCAAGGACGTCAACATGAAGACTGAAATGGCGAGTGCAGTGGTAGGTGCAGAGGCAAAAAGTGGTTACGTTGAAACAGCGAAATGGAGACCGCTACGACGAACACTTTGTGATGTTATTGAGGAAGAAACAAGTGTCGATGTGTAAGACTTAGAGGATTCAGTTTTTTTCAGAGTTTAATACAGCTTTAGCGGATTTGCAATCAAATAAGGCAGAAGGGATATATAACACACCTTGCGACCTTCTGAAAATTTTGTGGGGCTGTACCAACCAAGAGGCTACCCTAGATGATATGTAGAATCCATGAGTATGGTGACATAGTGTCAGACATTTGGGAAAATGTCAGCGAACCACTGTTTCAGGTAGCAGGCACGGATATCGCGAAATCACCTTAATGTCCCAAGCATTCATGTTGCTGACAATAACAATATTCAGAAAAATATCAATAATGTTGAAGGTATGTTAGATATCAGTTTGGCATTCGTAAAGTTAAGGACATCATAGTAACAATCCTCAAGTTTCTATTGATGCTAGAAACATCACTGTGTACAAGAACCAAGAGGGAGAAATAAGAATGGAACGCCAAGGACGAATTTCTTGGATTAGAAAGAAGGGGAGAAAGAAATGTAGTCTTTCGTTCCCACTGCTCAATCTGTATGCCAAACAAGCAATGACTAAAATAAAAGAAAGATTCAAGAGTACGATAAAAATCCCAAGTGAAATTGTATCAACGATAATATTCACTGATGACATTGCTATCCTCGAATTCAAGACGTGTTGATTGTAATGAACAATCTAGTTAGCTCAGAATATGAATTTATTGTAAATGAAACCAAGACGAAAGTAATAAGCAGTAGCACGAATAAGATCAGTGACAAACTAAACTGATGACTACGAAGTAGAGGAAGTTAATAAAATCTGCTACCTTCGAAGCAAAATACCACGGACGAAACAAGGAGAGCATAAAAAGCAGACTAGGACTGATTAGGACTATGTTCATAGTCAATATAATTCTGCTTGTATCAAACATCGGTCTTACGCGGAGGTATGAATTTATGGGGATGTTTTTTTGGTGTACGGGTTCATATGTTAGTGAGTCATGGACTGTAGGAACACCGGAAAAGAAGAGAATCGGTGCGTTTGATATGATATGCTAAAGAAGGATGTTGAAAGTTAATTGGACTGATAAGAATGAGGAGGTGCTCCGGAGAACCGGTGAAGAAAGGTAGACGTGAGAAACACTGTCAAGAAGAAAGGGTAGCATAATAGGAAATCATAAGACATCAAGGAAAAGATTCTGTTCACACAAATATATTTATTGGATGGTACGAAATAAATTTCGTATGTAATTAAAAACACACACTAGATGTCAGATGATAAAAAAATATTGTTATTGAATACGAATAAGACTAGTTACAGTGTATCCCATTCCTTTCATTCAGGCTTAACATATGCGTCTTTTGGGTCATATTGTACTTCATTAAGCTTTCTCTTTGACTGCTCCCTAAATGACGTGCCGGGTAGTCGTGCGGTCTAGGGCGCCTTGCCACTGTTCGCGCTGCTCCCCACGTCGGAGGTTCGAGTCCTCCCTCGGGCATGAGTTTGTGTGTTGCTCTTAGTGTAAGTTAGGTTAAGTTAGATTAAGTAGTGTGTAAGCCTAGGGACCGATGACCTCTGCAGTTGGGTCCCATAGAACTTACCACATGTTTCCAGTTTTTTACTCCCTAAATATCACCGTTGGACGACGAGACTCGATCATATACACAGCATAATATCAATAAAATCTAATATTCCATGAAATGCTGAGCAGTAATTGAAATTTTAATGTTTTTGGGTTTACCAATTTCCGCAGAAAACTCTTGGAAACGTTACTTAAAATGAGTATGCGAAATGAATAAACGTGGGCTTCAGTTGACTGACCAAGCGAAAGCGGTAAATATGCAGCAGTTCACTGACATGAAAGTAAATAACGTCCTCGCAGTAGGATTGCTAATAATTGTCAATGAAAGTCTGATTTAATTTGCTTCATTTACGTTTCAACTGCTTATTTAACATGTAACTTTAACGAAATGATCTGCGTGTGAATTTTAAGGGGAACATGTTGTTTTCGGCGGAAATATTTCAAAATGAGTGGAAATGATACGGCTTGCACTTTTTGCCAGTCAAGTGAAGATTTACTGAACCGGGAGCTTTGAACGACAGCTAAAAATTTCATATGTATCACGTCGTACCTAAAATTGTGAAGTAAAACGCATGTTTCATTACCTGCGACATTTTGACTTATGTAGTGTAACAGAGCACATGTTTATTGTTGCACATGTGCATCCTATTAACAGACATTTTTGGTTACAGATTCCTTTGATCAATTTCAGGTCTCGCACAATAAATGTACTATTTTCTTTCTGTAACAGCAATTCACTCCATTGTGCGAGACGTAAAACGGAAGGTGTCAATGAATATAGATAAAGCGTTCTCCGTTCTACAAGTGGCAGTATGAAGCCGCTCGTTACAGTAGCTTGGAGGTTACATGAAGCGTCTTTTGCAGTGTTATAGAAAAGAGATTAGAATTTCACGTCTCGTCAATGCCACTGTCACTATAGACGGAACTACAGCTGACTTGAGGACGATTCCCGTTTGAGAAACCATCCCTGCAGTTGTCTGATATATTTTAGGGACCAGAAAAGACTGTCCAACAAGGCTTTGAAAACGAAACGTCCTGTGATTTAAACACAGCGCTGTCTATCTGGACACGATATCCGAAACACTTCGAGCCTAAAGAACTTTATAAAACAGGTTCTTATGAATAGGAGTAATCGGGGCAGAAGGGTATAACAGGGGACAACCGGACTGTGCAGTTCTCTAAACTAGAGGGTGCAGAAACCGATCGTATTTCCATATGACTAAGTCTCTGAATGGGAGGTAGGATGCGAAATACATTCTGACTTGTGGTGGAGTGTGACTTTTAAATGGACGTTTGTCCTTCACGATTCAAGTTGCACTTTTATATCTTTTGGTGAATTTCAATGCAAGATGAGCCGTTAACAATTAATTGCGTACTTTTAAATGACATGTACTCTTAAATTATATACCATTCGGTATATCTTAGTTATATAATGCGTGTAAATGCTTTAGTTACTAAGTTCTGTAAAAGTTGTAACGTAAAATGTGTTTTTGGACCTGAATGGTACGGGGCAAAATGAGACAGTTTCCCGTCAATCCAAGTTATTCTTTGCCACAAACAGATTTCCAGCTGCAATATTTTCCTTGCTTTTCCACACGGTATGGACTTACATTAGAAATAACTGATATGCACCAGTGGAATATTAAATCAATGAGAATGACAGATTCAGCCATTTTATGTTCCTAAAAGGGAGTTTTAAAAGCATCTGAAGAGTTTAACGTACTCAAATTCACATTGGAAAGATACATTGGTACAGCTAAGAATAATTCGAACTGCAGAGTTGACAATTCAGACGGGAATTTAAAGATGTGTTCAATGGGAAACGAGAAGACGCACTGGTAGCATACACGTAATCTATTGAAAGCAGACTTTCTGGTCCAACGACTAAACGTCCCACTCTCAGGTCATCAGCGTTTCTATTAGCAGGAATAAATAGCTCACGTCAAACGAAATTCAATGAAGTAACAGTAACACTGACCTGGAATTAAGGAAGAAAAGAATTGTACGTTTAGCAAAACGGTATTACAATATTACGTTATTGTTAACGATTTGTTTGAAGATGTCATACACCTTAATACATATTGTTCATCAGAAAACTTACGGCTTCGTTTCAGATTATGTTCATAATAATTTCAGCGTTTATGAAATAATTTCACAAAAAGTTCCCTTATACCATTCTACATCTACATCTACAGAGGCACTTCGCAAGCCACGGTACGGTGCATGGCGGAGGGGTATCCTGTACCACTACTTCTTACTTCCTTTCCTGTTCCACTCCCAAATACAGCAAAGGAAAAAGGACTGTCTATGATCCTCCGTAAGAGCCCTAATTTTCGTATCTTATAATCGTGGTTCTTACGTGCAACGTATGTTGGCGGCGGTAGAATCGTTCCGTAGTCACCTTCAAATGACGTTTCTCTAAATTTTTTCAATAGCGTTTCTCGAATAGAACGTCACCTTCCCTCCAGGGATTCCCACTTGAGTTCTCGAAGCATATTGGTGACACTTACGTGTTGTTCGAGGCCATTGGTAACAAATCTGATAGTCTGCCACCGAATTGTTTCGACGTCTTCTTCAATCCGACCTGATACGGATCCCTAACACTGGAGCACTACTCTAGAATATATCGCACCAGTGTCCTACATACGCTCTCCTTTAGAGGTGAACCACTCTTTCCTAAAATCCTCCCAATAAACCAGAGTCGACCTTTCGTCTCCGTACCACAGTTCTCAAATGCTCGTTCCACCTCATATGGCTTTGCAACATTGCGACCAGGTATTTAAACGACTTGACGGTGTCAGGCAGGACACGAGTAATTTTGTATCCGCATATTACACGTTTGGTCTTTCCACTCAGCCGAATTACCTTACATTTTTTCTCTTTTAGGGCTAGCTGCCAATCGTCATACCAACTGGAAATATTGTCTAAGTTGTCTTGTATTCCTACAGTTACTCAACTTCGACGCCTTACCGTACGCCACGGCATGATCAGCTGAGAACTGCACATTGCTGCCCACCCTGTCAGCCAAATCATTTATGTCATCATCATCATCATCATCATCATCATCATCATCATTTAAAACTGAATTATGCCTTTCAGCGTTCAGTCTGGAACATAGCCCCCCTTATACAGTTCCTCCATGATCCCCTACTCAGTGCTAACGTTGGTGCCTCTTCTGATGTTAAACCTATTACTTCAAAATCATTCTTAACCGAATCCAGGTACCTTCTCCTCGGTCTGCCCCGACTCCTCCTACCCTCTACTGCTGAATCCATGAGTCTCTTGGGTAACCTTGCTTCTCCCATGCGTGTAACATGACCCCACCATCTAAGCCTGTTCGCCCTGACTGCTACATCTATAGAGTTCATTCCCAGTTTTTCATTGATTTCCTCATTGTGGACACCCTCCTGCCATTGTTCCCATCTACTAGTACCTGCAATCATCCTAGCTACTTTCATATCCGTAACCTCAACCTTGTTGATAAGGTAACCTGAATCATTTATGTACATAGAGAAAAACAGCGGTCCTATCACACTTGCCTGGGGCACTCATGCCAATAGCCTTGTCTACAATGAATAATCGCCGTCGAGGTTTATATACTGCGTTTCATTATTTAAGAACACAACAGGGAATATGGAAGCAATTCTTTGAAGAAACCTAAGCAAAGATGTAGGTAACATATATTTTTTAGTGATTTTAAAGGAAGGTACCTTACATTACAATAGAAGGTGGTTGTTTATACCTTTAGGAAACATTTTTTTTGTTCCCTTATTTATCATAAGTCATTAAACATAAAATATTCCGTTTCGCCTCGAGGCCCGCTACCAAGACTATGCAAGCTAATTTCACAATTTTTCACAGTGAAAGATGGGGAGAAACTCAGTATAATTTGAAGTGTTTTCCACAGGCGACGAATCAGACGTGTAAGTTACGAATTTTTATACAGTGCAAAGCAGCACTTTCATTTTATTATTACTAGAGGGTGAAAAACTTATATAAAAATGGAATGTGCGTAGTGCCTATCTCGCTCCGAGAGCCCTTCTGGGATTTCGGCCCCATGGTACAAGTCTTTTTATTTGGCGCTCCTTCGGTGACTTGCTCTTCATTGGCAAGGACGACAATCTCTCTCTCTCTCTCTCTCTCTCTCTCTCTCTCTCTCTCTCTCACACACACACACACACACACACACACAGAGAGACAGACGGCTTATTATTACTAGAGGGTGAAAAACTTATATAAAAATGGAATGTGCGTAGTGCCTATCTCGCCCCGAGTCCCCTTCTGGGAGTTCGGCCCCATGGTACAAGTAAACACACACACGGCTGTGAATCGAAACTACGGCCCCGTGATCGAGAGTCAGCAATTCTGGCTGGACTACAACGACCTGCTGACAAATGCATTTGTGTTACAAATTGTGTGTACTACTTAGATTAATTGGTTCTGTATTGCTGTATTTAAAGAAATGAAATTTGAAACTTATGTATTGACGTACTCGTAATTATGTTCCTCAATTTTATTTTCCGGTCCAACAGATTTTAAAATGACAGTTCTTTGATAACTGAAACGAAGTTATTTTAGTTTACTTTTACCGAATGAAGCCATATAACTGACCGAAGTTCGGTAAGAAGAAAGTTCACAGAAATTAGCCGATACTGTTATCTTTCCTCATGGATCATTCGCTGATATTATATACCTCTCAGCTTGGTACTACATTAGTCGTCTTACGAATCGACCCTCCAGTATAAAATAGCTTCAAAATTCCTATGAGTTACCGTGTTAAACATCTGACCTAAAATATGTGAGCGAGAAAAAGTTTAGACAACGTTTGAAGTTATCTATAAGGTTTGTTGGAAATCATTAAGTGCTTACATCATCAAACAGAGGATAAATATATTCTGTGTAATTTTTCTTTCAGTTTCAAGCGAATTTGTCACGCATCTTAATGTTTCTGACATCTTTGCTCATCAGCAATGTTAGGTACAATGATATTATTTTGCAACTACATTTATAGATAAATGTGGATAGTGTCTGCGAAATGTCTTGTGAATAAAATTACTGCTAAAGAGATAGTAAATTGAAACGTCACGACTGTATCTGAAATTTTACTGCATAAACAGTGAAAATGAACGAGACAGACTTTTCCTTTTATCATTTTGCGAGGGATGTCAGCGAGAAGAAGCTTCGTAATGGTTTAAATTGTGTGTAAAATTACTGGAAACTCGGAAAGTTCTCTCATTCTCAAATACTGAATGAATACTGTCTGGCTTTTAGCGCCCCGTTTGTTGCCCGGTCCCAAGACTTGTTCACCGTTGCAAACAGTAATACACACAAACGTCTTGCAGTGTTAAACCTCTATTGCCAGTTTTCAGAATTTTGTTCATGTGATGGTCGATAGACTCAGTATGTTTCAAGAACGAGAACATAGTAGAAGCAGGATGTAATTTGTTTACTGTTTGTGGTATTTGCACATTTCGAAGGTGGGTTAATAGCGAGCACTTATCACAAGCCTCAAAATGACCGACGATCGGAATAAGCTTGTAAAACAGACAACAAACAGTTTATAGCCTGCAGGGACCATGTTTTCGTTTCCTACATTTAGTTTATACTTGTTAATGAGTAGATGATACGGCAAAAGGGATATATAACACACCGTCGGGGCATCTGAAAATTTTGTGGGGCACTATCAAACAACAGTCTATTCAAGATGGTGTATAGAATCAATGGGTACGGAGACATACTGTGGGGCGGCTGGTGGATGAATGTAGTTATATAAAAATGTAAGGTAACTGCAGTAAAGAATGCATTTCCCGGCCGATTCACCATATGTGGGGCGGCGGGTGGAATTAATCGTTTGTTATCTAATGAATGTTTCTTATTACTTATGCTGTCTTTTGCCGTCTTCTACACTGGCTCTCTAACTACAATATTGGCAACCAGAAAGTGATTAGCAAAACGTGAAGCCTGTAATTAGAATTCCTATTGCCCACTTCATCTGAGAAATGCACTTATAGCTACAGCTTATAGCTCTGAGGAATTAGGAGATCGTCTGGGATTCATAATCAAAAACGATCGTGAAAATACGTTCGTTATATTCTGAAAGTCACAGATGAAAAAAAAAAAAGATCCACACAATCAAACTACCATAGCAGTTCAGAGTCTAATGCGCTGATACAACTATAACTGTTCAAATTAAATGTATAAGTGAATGCTCGCCATAATTTGATGATAATGTTCATCAAACGCCACGCTAAATAATGATAGAATGTATGTCCCACGGCAGCACGTGAAAATACTACATTCGCAAACTAAAGATATATCTTTAAAGTCATCCCAGAATATACACTTCACTCGAAAATGATTTCATGGTTACGCGTATCCCGACTAACTTAGTACGGCATCCGAGGCTGTTTATAGCAATGATACCGACGCGACGCGACTCCCGACTCAGATGGTGTGCTATTCAGCGTCTGGAGAGAACTGGGGCCTTGCTTCCTCTCTCGCGTGGATCTGCACGGAGATAACTTGTCCTCCGATGTGTGATGGAGTACGCAGCAGTTATTGCGTTGCCTCCCATGCATGCTGATGTAATGCGTCTTCATATGTGGATTGTCTGCTTGGGTGTCTCCTCAGCACAGTTCTGCAGAGCTAGCTATGCAGCGAGCAGGTGTGGCCAGCGGGTGGCGACGCTGCGCGGCAGTTTGCGGCCCAGCGTCCGGATTTGGGCGTTGTGCGACCGGCCAGCACGTTCGTAAAAGGTGCGGGCGGTCGTCTGGAAGAGGTCACGGAGCAGAGGTACTTCCGCGACGTCGTGAAGATGAGCGGTGGGGAAATCGTAAGGCAGGTGTAAGGCCAGCCGAAGGATGCGATTCTGCAGTGTCTCCAGCTTCTTCAGGTTCGTGTCGGCGGCGTTCCCCCCAGACGACGGCGGCGTATTGGAGTACAGGGCGGAGCAGCGCCTTGTACAGGGTGATGCCCAGCCTAGATGGTAGTTGGGAGCTGGGGTTCAGCACCGGGTACAAGATGCGGAGCCTTTTCCGCACTTTGACCTTCACTTCGCGGATGTGTGGAACCCACGTGAGTCGGCGGTCGATGGTGACGCCGAGGTAATGCGCCGTTGGGCGCCACGGGACAGGGCTTCCACCGACGGTGAATGGTTGCAGACCTGCAGGAACGAGTCGCCTGGTGACGATCAGGAACTGGGTCTTGGCACCATTGGATTGGAGACGCCACTTTACTGCCCAGGCTGCCAGGGTGTCAACGGCGAGCTGCAGACGGAGGCGCATGACGGCGGCATTGAGGCTCCTCGTATAGAGAGCCGTGTCATCCGCGTACAGGGCGAGCCGCACACGGTCGATCTTCGGCGCATCAGAAGTGTACAGCGAGTACAGGAGTGGCACCAAGACCGAGCCCTGTGGCACACCGGCGTTGATGCGGCGGACGGAGGACAAGCCATGCGCGGCCCGCACATGGAAGGTCCTATCGGCAAGATAGGAATGGATGAGACGGACGTGCGACGTCGGGACCCCAAGTTCAAAAAGTGTGAATAGGAGGCCGCGGTGCCATACACTGTCGGAAGCACGCGACACGTCCAGGAGCAGCGCGCCGAAGAACTCGCGCTGCTCGAGGGCGACGAACGCATCTTCCACTAGACGAAGGAGTTGGAGAACGGCCGAGTGGCCCCTGCGAAGTCCGAACTGCTCTTCGTGCAGGAGGCCTTCCTCGTCAACGTGGCGCTGCAGCCGCCTGATGTACACCCTTTCAAAGACCTTGGAGACGGCCGGCAGTAAACTAATAGGTCTGTAGTTCACGGGCTGCCGCAGATCCTTCCCCATATTCGGAATCGCCACGATCTCTGCATGCTTCCAGGACTGAGGAAAACTGCAGGACCGGAGGATGACATTAAAGACGTCGGCGAGATGAGTGACAGCCACGGGCGGCAACTTCTGGAGTAGGGCGTTGGAAACTTCGTCTGGGCCTGCAGCTTTCCTGGGGTTCAGGGTACGCAGGATGGACGACACGTCCTCCGCCGTTGCTCTTCAATGACGTCATCGTCATCGCGTGCCTCCAAGTAGCGTGGAAGCCGGTCAGCAACCAGGTCGTCGTGGACAGCGTCAGTCGGGTCTTCGATCGGCGTATACGCAGCCTCAAAGACGTCTGCGAGGGCATCGGCCTTCGCAGCTGGTTCGCAGACAGCCTGACCATGGACCAGCAGCGGAGGGATACGTTGCGTGCGGCGTAGGAAACGCTTCGTCGTCTGCCAGGCCGTGCCGTCGTCAAGACAAAGGGTGGCGACCTTGTTACTCCAGTCGCGATTGCGATGGTTGGGAATGGCGGCCCGGATGTCCGGACGCATCCTGTTGAGGAGGCGCTTGGTGTCGGCATTTCTTGTCCTTTGCCACTCCCGGTAGACCCGGTTCTTCTCAGTGATGGCCGCAAGGATGTCCGGCGGCAGCTGTCGGGAGTAGTCAGGCGGAGGGCGAGGTCGGGGCGGCGTTGCTACAGTGGCAGCGTCGATCGTGGTTGCCGCGAAGTGCAAAAGTGCTTCGTCTGCTCCAGCTTCAACGGCTCTCCCAACTAGCTGCTGAACTAGTAATGCATCACTTCAAGTTATTGAATAAATCATAGCTTCTTTTGCGGATGGCCGATGAAGCTCTCAATTTTAATGTGCATTCTGCACACAGGTAAGTAATCATAAGAAAAGTCTGACGTGGCTAAGTAAAATATTTTGGGCGCGAGAATTAATTTAATTACACTACACGCAGTAGACGAGCTCTGAACTTGCCCTTTGGAGATACGCTATCGCTATAGTTTTATAGTTATTCAATTCAAACTTGTCACATCTTTATGATTATTCTACTTAAATTTAAACATCCTAGCCTTATTTATTAGCCTACTTAATCTATCTTGCTTCCTTAATTTTTAAGACAAAAACCAGAAAATATTGAATTTCAACTAAAATCTTAATTTGTAAGATCCAAAGTACTGTTCCTACTAAATTATTATGAAAAGAGAATCAAAATATAAATTTTTAAGTCTCTAGCTCTTTTCTGTTGCGCCAATGATTTTTACAGAAAAACGTCCAAATTTTGAAAATGGTTAAAGTTATTGAACTGACATTCAACACATATTGATTTAGTATTACTCCTGACGTGCCAGAAACGTTCCAGGTTATTTACTTAATTTTTAAAGTATTTCGCAACATTTATGACGTCAGAGCTAGTTACAGCGGACTGGCTGGCACACAATGGAAAGACTGATATGAATTTTATACGGTGTGAGTAGGCTGCTTCCCTGCATCACCCTCTACTTAATTTTTTTTTAATGTTAATGAACGAAAAAAGAATTTAATTACAAAATGGGAAGCTACAGTACAGCTTAACTCCCTATGAAAATTTAAAATTGAAATGTAAACATATAGAAATATTAAAAGGAAAACTGATTACCTACTTTAATTATTTAATTTACTGGCATATTCACTGCCTCTTAAGCAATATTATCTCTCAATTATCTAACACTTTGGCATACATATTGCCTTAGACAAACAAACACATAAAAATATGTAAAATTATGGAAATCTTATATCCATTAAATACATTTTTACATACACAAATTCAAAGAAAATAACACAGTTATTCATGATACATAAACACGTGATTATATCTTAGCAGTCTTTTGGAAAGCTGAAAGAGAATTTCACAACTCATAACAATTTTTACACATGTGGTTGTAGCCGCTTTGGCTGGCGTTCTACACTTCCATTCACAAGGGTAGAGGAGGGGAAGTTGCTATGGTGTGCGTCGTTCACGTTCACTCTAAATTACATGGGGAAAGGGGAGGGCTCACTGTGAGTTGTGTCCAAGTCACTCCACGCTTTCACGCAGCTACCAGGCTGCCATTATCTGGTTTGTCCTGTAGAACAAACAAAAAGAGTGCCTCAGACTCTGTTCACTTAATACCTAAGGGTGGGTCACAATGAAATGGGGATATACACATTTTATCTTTGAATATGTTACTGGAGCAACGTTAACAGAACTTTTTCAATTTTACTCTCGCGGTTACTTAACTGTCATAAAATCGGTAAACAAATGGCTCAAAACGCCGTTAGTCACGTACTGGAGTAAATTTATGCTGAAGGCATACTATCATGAATCCCATTTAATCTCAATTTATTAGTTCTGGGCCGGAACACTGAACCAATGCTCGGTACATTCCTGACAAATCTGTATTTTATTTACTTAGCTGTCTCATCTTCAATTACCTTATTCTTAGAGATAGTACGAGTATATTTAATTAGTAGTTGTCTTCTCAGCTTCTTTGTACATGTGAGTAACTTCCGGTAATATTACAGTTCTGAGTGTTCAAAGCACACTACTTTTAGTTGACTACTTAATCCACTTATTGGTCCTCTACTGCTGTGTCAGTTCCACATCTGCAATTATGTACTTACTTCATCGAAGTTTATTTATGCTGAGCTATAAATGATGTTTCACGTCTGCCATTATGTTACTCAGTTATGTTGCTAGTGTATGAACTTAAGTAATACTCACTCCATTAACATTTAAAGCATAGGATAGCACATTTATTTCGTATCTATAGTGTATTGCAGCTGATCAGTGTGCTCATGTGGCAATCCATTTCCACTCGATCGGACGCTGAAACCACAGGTAGTCTCTCTCGATCTACCACTTAAGTGCATCAAGTAATTATGGACGAGCGTAATGCTAACTTCCTTAAACCTATAGGACACCATGAGCTGCTCTGTCTCATCTAACGTAAGGGTACCTATGGTCGCATTCACGCCTCCAACTCATAACCTCAATACATGTAGGTGTGTCCTGCCATACACTACACCAAATAACGGCCAGCTCCAACCTTATAAATATTTCGAAGACGTGTCCTTCACGTCTCAATCACAAACACTACTCAATTCTCTTACACTGCCATTCCTTACTACACAAGGTGAGTTAGTTCTTACAATTTATCTGCATATTTTTCATCACACTAAGCAATCTCTTTTATTATTAATTAGTTAGCTCTACAGCATACAATAGGATTCACTGCCACTTCAGATCCTTCTTGTACACGAACTCTTATATCTTTTTAAATTACTGTTGGTGGACCACTTCAAATAAAACAACACTTTGTACTTACAATATTACCAGGGTTCTATACATACTTGTTACTCAAATACATTTGTATCTTAATTACGTCATACTTCTCTATTGTTTATGTCACTGTTAGGTTTGTCACATTAGGTATTTTCTTCACTAATCGATGGATGGAATGGTTACAGAACTCATGGCTTGATAGCCACGACAGAAAATTTTTGTATTGCAAAGTGGGAGTCGAAATTTTTGTAGATAGGAAAGATGAAGAATGAGTGAGACCTGAAAAGGAAAGAAGATCTCACACAGCTGCCACACTGTGTAGAGGTTACAGAACAACGTACTCTCTGCAGAATTCATTAGTTTATAAAAAATTTATATTGGTTTGATAGTCATACCGGAAAATTTAATGTGTTGAAAAGAAGAGGAAGAAATTTTAGGTGGATAGGAAAGATGAAGATAGTGAGTGAGACCTGAAATGGGAAAGAAGATCTCACACAGCTGAGACTGCACAGTCGCCACACTGTGTAGAGGATACAGAACAACCTCCTCCCTACAGAATTCATTAGCTTATTATTGGTTTGATAACCATACCGGAAGATTTAATGTGTTGGAAAGAAGAGGTTGAAATTTTAGGTGGATAGGAAAGATGAAGAATGAGTGAGACCAGAAAAGGAAAGAAGATCTCACACACTGGGACTGCACAGCTGCCACACTGTGTAGAGGCTACAGAACAATCTCCTCCCTACGGAATTCATTAGTTTATTATTGGTTTGAAAACCATACCGAAAGATTTAATGTGTTGGAAAGAAGAGGTCGAAATTTTAGGCGGATAGAAAGGATGAAGAATGAGTGAGACCTGAAAAGGAAAGAAGATCTCACACAGCTGGGACTGCACACATGCCACACTGTGTAGAGGTTACAGAACAACCTCCTCCCTACAGAATTCATTAGTTTATTATTGATTTGATAACCATAACGGAAAATTTTAGTATTTGAGAGTAAGAGCCGAAATTTTGGTGGATAGTAAAGATGAAGAATGAGTGAGATATGAAATGGGAAAGAACATCTCACACAGCTGGGACTGCACAGCTGCCACACTGTGTAGAGATTACAGAACAACCTCCTACCTATAGAATTCATTGGTTTCAGAAAATTTTCGTATTGGAAAGAAGGGGTCGAAATTTTTGTGGATAGGAAAGATGAAGAATGAGTGAGAACCGAAAAGGAAAGAAGATCTCACACAGCTGGGACTGCACAGCTGCCACACTGTGTAGAGGTTACAGAACAACCTCCTCCATACAGCATTCATTCCCTACCTATGAACTTCTTTAGGTCGATCACGTTCCTGAGACCTAATATCTTTTTACTCTTAGGGTACTCTAGCCTATATGCATTATAATGTGGTTTTCCTATGATCCTGAAAGGTCCTTGGTATACGAACATGAATTTCTTTGTTTCTGCATTTATTTTCTTTGATTTTTCCTTGGTTTTGACAAGGACTAACTGACCTATTTAAAAACTAGTGGGTACAGCTTTTGCGTCGTGACGCTTCTTCCTTTCCAATGCTCTTTTTCTTATATTTGCCCTAGCCTTTAACTTCTTCTCGTCTGTGGATATTTGCGTTAGAATAGGGAATTCTACTATATCCGCAATCACATTGTGCGGTTCTTGGCCAAACATCAATTCGCAAGGCGCAAAACCAGTTGCATCATGCCTTAAGTTGTTAATTACATTCTCAAAATACTTCATGTGCTCTGCCCAACTTGAGTGTTTCCGAGCACAATAAGTCCTCCAAAGCCTATTCAATTCTCTCATAATACGTTCACTCATATTTCCTTAGGGGAAATACGCAGATATTTTTAGATGTTTCACTCTGGCCTTATCTAGACATTCCTTAAATCTATCAGAAGTAAATTGAGGCCCATTGTCTGACAGCAAATTCTTCTGAACGCCAACGTTCACGAAGAAATCTTTTTCCAACTTTTCTACCAATGTTTTTGCATTTGCTCTTTTAATTGTGTATAGCTTAACATATTTACTGAATCCATCGACAACAACAAAAACATGGGTGCACCCACCTCTCGAAGCAGGAAGAGGGCCAAACAAATCACAAGCCAGTAATTCTAGGGTTTCAGTTGGCTCTACTGAATGCATATCCCCTTGTATTCCGGTGTTAACAGCACGGACTTTCTGGCACACTACACAAGATGCTAGACGCTTGGCAACACGGTGGTACATGTTGTCAAACACAACCTTCTCTTTTAATTTTGCAATGCACTTCTTTGCACCATAGTGCCCATACCTCTGGTGTACATAGTCGATTAGTAAGTCTACATGTTGTGAGGGAAAGCAGAGCTTCCACTCAGGAACACCTACCTTTTTCATCCTAAACAGAATACCTTTATGCAGACAATAGTATTGCGAAACCTTAGGATAGTTCGCATTTCCTAAATAGCTCTTTACTAATTTCAGCTGGTCATCTGCATTCTGCTCATGTCTCAAGTTCTTAATCACCCTCTTTAATGCACTTTTATCCTTTACTTCGTGCAACGCAAACGTTCGTACTTCACTTAGGTCTGTTGCTATAACTCCCGCGTCATCACAGAGCTCCGCACTTCTAGATAACCCATCAGCTACCAGATTGTCTTTCCCTTAAATATATCTAACCTCAAGGTCAAACTGCTGGAGATACAATGACCATCTTACCAAACGAGCATTCCTCAACTTACAGGTCTTTAAAAAGGTCAACGCCTTATGGTCACTGTAAACAATTATCTTGTGACCTAATAGATACTGCTCAAATTTCTGTACCCCAAATACAATTGCCAATGCTTCAAGTTCTGAGATGCCATAATTTCTCTCTGCTGCCTGTAAAGATCGACTTGCGAAAGCTATAGTCTTGTGCACTTCTTGTTCATTCTATATTTCTACTTGGAATACCTCCACAGCTATACCATAGCCACTAGCATCAACAGACATGCAGAATGGTTTTTCAAAATCAGGATGATGTAAAATAGGACTATTAATTAAAGATTGTTTAAGCACCCCGAACGCTTGTTGACATTCTGCTGTCCAAACCCAAGGGGTATTCTTTTTCAGCAGGAGGTGAAGACAGGGCGCATCAAAAGCCTGATCACTAACAAAACGCCTATAGAAGCCAAAAAGACCGAACATCGATCTCAACAGCTTCTTGTTTCTGGGAGCCTCAAATTTTTCAATTACTGCTAGCTTGCCTGGGTCAGGCGGAATACCTTTTCCACTTATCATATATCCCAAGAAACCTATTCCCTCTTTAACGCACTCAGTCTTTTCTATCTTTAGTTTCATGCCACCTCTCTCAATAGCCTCTAAAACTTCCTCTAATAAAGCTATGTATTCTTCCCAGGTAGGAGTTGCTATTAACAGATCATCTACGTACACTGTTATTTTATTAATTAAGGCTGGTCCTAAAACATGGCACATCACACGTACGAACGCACAAACAGAGATATTAAGTCCGAAAAGTACCACACGGTATTGGTAACAAACTCCTTCCTACAAGAAAGCTGTGTACTTCCTTGAATTTCCGCCAGTGGCAAATTCCAATATCCACGCGTGATGTCCATAGAAGTTAAGAATTTTAATCCCCGGAACTTTTGCAATAACTCGTCCATGTTCTGCTGTCTATCACTTTCCCTAACCACTACTTCATTTAACCAACGTGCGTCCAAGACCAATCTGACACTCCCGTCTCTTTTTGGTACAACAACAAGAGGATTATTGTATTCACTGACCGCTTTTTCAATCACACCCCACTCTAGCATTCTCTGTATCTCCTTTCGAAACGCCTCCTTCCTAGCTACATGTATTTGGTATGGCTTCCTGAAAAAAAACTTGGCCAGGTTTCACCTTTAATTGACATTCATAACCTTTGACCACGCCAGGTCGATTTGAAAACACCTGATGGTGCCTTTTTAAAACCTGTCTCAGTTCTTCCTTCTGATTAGCTGAAATTTTATCGATTTCCTGCAATTTAGCTTCAATTTTGTCCAAAATAATTGCTTCTTCTTCTTTTGTGTTTAGCTTACTTTTACTAAGATTAATACCTTCGTCCCAATATCCCCTATTTTTCAGAACTCGTATAGGCAGCTCCCAAGTTTCATCATTAGTTACTACATGTTTATCAGTAAAAGGTACTGTAATTACTCCAGTTATCGGCAAAACCATTTTTAACTTGGTTCTTTCAAAGTCAACAACACTCTGATATTTTGACAAGAAGTCTTTGCCAATTAGAACCTCAATACTGAGATTATTTACAATTAAGCATGGATGATCAATTAAATTACCATTAATGTTAAAGGGCAGCAAAGCTTCTTGCTTTACCGTTTTTGACACCTTGCCAGTAGCACCAATTATTCTTAGTCCTGATACCCTCATTACTGTAAGCTTGTCTTTACCAGGTAATGCATCAAAGAAGGACTGAGATATCGCACTCACCTCACTTCCACTGTCTAAGAGGCAACGTACATTGATACCCAACATATTCACTATTATTATAGGGAGGATTATTCTAGGTTGTACAGGTGGTTCCTCAAACTTATCCAATAGTTACTTTAGGATTTGTCTCCAACTAATGTGATCGACATCTGTCTTCATTACATTTAGGTCAAAGTGTGTAGTGGTTTCCTGAATTACATTTTCAGCTGCCTTTTCCTGTCGGTCTGTTAATTTCAGATCGAAACACTGCACGACTTCATTAGATTTAGTTGGCTGAACATGACCCAAATTACTGTAGTCTGAGCGATTCTGCGCCTCAAGACCGGGCTTAATACAAGTTACAGCTAAACCACTTTCACCATTATCGTCGGGTTCCTTCTCTAGTGACAACTGCTCACAGCTACTGGGTTCATTGACCCCCAAAGGCTACCCTCTACATTCTCACTTACCTCCTGTTCTAAATTTATTAGTACACTATCAACTTCCTGCACAGGCACTTTAGATAAGAGCACATCATCCTCATCGTAAATATAAGCATGAATTTCTTCTGATTCTTCACCTGACAATTCAGTATTTTGTAGCTCTTCCCTAGCGTTACACTGCTGCGCCTTCTCTCCCTCTTCCCACTTAGAAAGTGTCTCTAACACGGTATCTATCAAATGCTGTGAGTAATATAATATTTCTGCTGTATCCTTAGATGCTACCGACCCTTCATCCACATGTTCAGTCTGAGTATTCTGATCTGCCTTACCAATTACTGTAACTACTGGCTTAGGAAAAATAACCACCTGGTGAGCGCCAGTGTCCTCATAGACGGGAACTAGTTTTCCTGCCTCGGCCTGCTACTGTTTACTTTATTTGCATTATAGTTAACTGGCAGAGCATTGCTTTCCACACTGTTGTTTACCTACATAACTTTGTTTGGAACAAAATTACTATCGTTTGGATGCCATTGTTGGTTCTGATAATTATTTCACCAATTCCTACCTCTCTTAGGATGGCGAACACTTGCTGTATTGCTGTTTACATTGCCATTCTGCTCGTTCTTAAAATTACTACTAGTGTTATTAGCATTTCTGTTCTAACGTGCTTGGTCCTCATTGGCAGCAACACGCTCTACACTTTCCAAATATTCAATGAAACGATCCAGATTGTCTCTAGGGGCAGATATAATTCTAGTTTGCAATACCATGGCAGTTTGGCTTCATGACCTAGTATTATCATTTCAGGTTTTAGCTTTCCGGCCAAATGTGACAAACGTGAGATCCATGACCTAACAAACTCTTTAATAGATTCCTTGCCTGCATTGAAGCGTTTTCCACTCCAAAATTCGCTCAACACTTCATTTTGCTTATTACTAGACCAATACTCATTAATTAAAGCTGTTTTAAATTCCGCTAATGTTTTACACTTCAACATAACATCAGCTGACCAACGCATGGCGTCACCAGCTAAATGGCTTCTAATAAATGAGATTTTCTCTCGTTCAGACCAAGTTGGTGGAATCACATATTCAAAATCGTTCCAGAAATCTAGCAGGTGGATATTTGTATCTGGATCGAACCTCAAGAACTGCCGACACCCGATAAAAGCGGCGTTTGGAGCTACAACTTGTTGCATACTACCATTACCAGAAGTTAGTGAAGCTACTTTACTCTCAATGTCAGCAATGTTAATACTAATATTTTCTACTCTCATTTCAATATTATCTCCTCTTTGCACAATATGAGTAGTGTCAGTTTTGATTGCGTCTACTTCTGCTTGACATATGTTTACTTTTATATTAACATCTTTATACCTATCTGAGCACAGTTCAGACTCCGCCTCGATCTTCTCTGTTAACTTGTGCTCCAGCTTCGCATCTTCCATTTGGAAGTCTTTGCGAACCTCTGCAACTTTGGATTTTACTGTTTTATACAATTCAGAAAATTGTTGAGCAACCTTTTTCTTAATATCCTCATGGTTGTAATCAGTTTTATAATTCAAACTGTCCAGATCCTCTTTCAACTTATTGCAACCAGCCTTGAAGGAAGTTTCTAATTCAGCTTTATTGGATTCTAATTTATTGTTCATTGCCTCAAAGTGTTTATTAAAATTTGTTTGGCTGGCCACAATTTCATACTTTAATTCAGCATTACTGGCTGACAATTTTGCATTACTGGCAGCTATTGCTCCAACACCTGAATCATCAAAACTAAATGAAACTTCTGATCAATCAGTCGTATCTAACTTATCCTTTATAAACTCTACAACCTCTGATGACTCTTTTGCTTTTAACTCATCAGATAAACTATCATCCAATAAATTAACAATTTCTAATTTCTGCTTTACTACAGGGGTCTCTATTATTGTATCATTGCCCCTTTTCACACTACTGTCAGGAGACAATACTTCAAATTTCACTTTAACATTACTATTATCATGCATATTTACACTTTAACCGTTGTCTGGATTTACAGTTCCCTCAACAGTCATAGGTTCTGGTTTAAGTTTAACCTCGGTTTCATCTGGCGGTCCCATCGCCGACAGTCTTTTAGTGCAGGTTAGTAATATTTTTAACAGCTTTTCACTTAAATTAGTTCCTTCTGCACGACGTATGGCGTTGCCGGCGCTGCGTACCAGAATTACTAATGCGACGCAGCGCGTTGAACTGCAGACGGCACTCCAACGGCTGCTGTGTGGCCCGCAACTGCAGGTGCGGCTCCGGTTGCTCCGGCGGACGACTGCGGTGCGGCGAAACTGGCTTCTTGCGATGCCGGCAGCGCAGCTAGACTCAGTGCCAGCTCCGTCAATCCAGATGCGTTGTTAATCCAATTGCGTCGTCCACATGCACACGTAACACTATCACTGTTCTATTACGCAGTTCCGTGTCGCATTTCACTCCCGAATCCCAATATTTAAAAAAATCACTTTCACTTTTACTCAGTTTCTTTCCCGGCCGATGCACCATATGTGGGGCGGCTGGTGGATGAATGCAGTTATATAAAAATGTAATGTAACTGCAGTAAAGAATGCATTTCCCGGCCGATTCACCATATGTGGGGCAGCGGTTGGAATTAATTGTTTGTTTTTTAATGAATGTTTAGTATTATTTATGCTGTCTTTTGCCGTTCTCAAAACTTGCTCTCTAACTACAATATTGGCAACCAGAAAGTGATCAGCAAAACGTGAAGCCTGTAATTAGAATTCCTAGTGCCCACCTCATCTGAGAAATACACTTGTAGCATCAGCTTATAGGTCTGAGGAATTAGGAGATTGTCTGGGATTCATAATCAAAAACGATTGTGAAAAATCGTTCGATATATTCTGAAAGTGACAGATGAAAAAAAAAGAATCCACACAATCCAACTATCAGAGCAGTTTAGAGTCTAATGCGCTGATACAACTACAACTGTTCAAATTAAATGTATAACTGAATGCTCGCCATAATTTGATGATAATGTTCATCAAACGCCACGCTAAATGTCTGTTCTGTGGCGGCACGTGAAAATACGACATTCGCAAACTTAAGATATATCATTAAAGTCATCATAGAATTTACACTTCACTCGAAAATGATTTCATGGTTACGCGTATCCCGAGTAACTTAGTACGGCATCCGAGGCTGTTTATAGCAATGATACCGACGCGACGCGAGTCCCGACACAGGTGGTGTGCAATTCAGCGTCTGGAGAGAACCGGGGCCTTGCTTCCTCGCGCAGCATTCTTATATATAAAGCCGCGGTGCGGACGGCTAACGGAACGCCTGATCAAATCGGTTCTCCCAACTATCCGGTGGGGTAGTAATGCACCACTTCAAGTTATTGAATAAATCATAGCTTCTTTTGCGGATGGCCGATGAAACTCTCAATTCTAATGTGCATTCAGCACACAGGTAAGTAATCATAAGAAAAGTCTGACGTGGCTAAGTAAAATATTTTGGGCGAGAGAATTAATTTAATTACACTACACGCAGTAGACGAGCTCTGAACTTGCCCTTTGCGGATATGCTATCGCTATAGTTTTATAGTTATTCAATTGAAACTTCTCACATCTTTATGATTATAGCGGATCTCCATTCTACTTAAATTTAAACATCCTAGCCTTATTTATTAGTCTACTTAATGTATCTTGCGTCCTTAATTTTTAAGACAAAAACCAGAAAATATTGAATTTCAACTAAAATCTTAATTTGTAAGATCCAAAGTACTGTTCCTACTAAATTATTATGAAAAAGGAATCTAAATATAAATTTTTAAGTCTCTAGCTCTTTTCTGTTGCGCCAATGATTTTTACAGAAAAACGTCCAAATTTTGAAAATGGTTAAAGTTATTGAACTGACATTCAACACATATTGATTTAGTATTACTCCTGACGTGCCAGAAACGTTTCAGGTTATTTACTTGATTTTTAAAGTATTGCGCAACATTTATGACGTCAGAGCTAGTTACAGCGGACTGGCTGGCACACAATGGAAAGACTGATATGAATTTTATACGGCGTGAGTAGGCTGCTTCCTTACAATACTGTCAGACATTCGGGAAAATATCCGCCAACACTCGTTAGACAGCAGACACGGCAGGTACTATGTACATCGCGAAATCACCTTAATGGCCCAAGCATTCATGTTGTTGACTATAACAATATTGAGAAAAAAGGAAACAACGTTGAGGATATGTTAGATGAGGATCAGTTGGATTTTCGAAAAATTAAGGGCATCATAGAAGCAATCCTGACGTTGCTACTGATCCTAAAAACAAACATCAATGTTTTTTTTATGTTTTTAAATTCGGTCAGTGATCATATGAAATATTGAAAATCAAATTTTTGTTGCCATTAAACAGGCAACCTGCCAAGGATACCGGGTGAGGGGCACTGGGTCAGTCGTTTATTTATATAGACTGGAATATAACTAAAAATAAGAAAATTATTACAAGCTGACCTGCCCGGTTATAGTTTCTTAATACACTCACGTTAGGAAAAGACAGGACACTTTGAATGACTAGAGATTGAACGTTCATACTTACAAGACATGTACATTAGAATGTACTGCAGAAGTTTATTAGAATTTGAACCATGTCGGCCTTCGAGTCCAAGTTCAGTATCAATATCGTGGAGCAACACCACCTACCGGTAAAATGTGCCCGCAGCTCGTTGCCGCTATAAACCGAAGGCAATGATCAGTGTAACATGAGCAGACGTGGAGGACGCCTCACAGACGTACGCGCGAACCGTTGTTTAAAATCAGTGAGTTTGAACGATGGCACACTATTGGCATGAGACAATGCGATGTGTGCATCAAGCAAACTGCTGCTAGTGCAGAGCCACAAGTGTTTCGCCAATGCAGAATGGTTCACAGAAGATCGTAGAACACGACGAGATGGGTCAGATCGTAGCACCCAGTCCACCCCGCGACCAGATTGACATCTCATACGAATGGCATTGCAGAGCACGTCTGTATCCTCCTCGGCTCTGGTGCAACAATGGAAAACAGTAACACCTTGTACACTATCAGCGATGACAGTCCTTCGTAGTTTATTACGGCACAGGTTACGTGCGCATCTTTCACTTCTGCACCTATGTCTGACCAATGTTATGAGACATGCTAGACGTCAGTGATGTGCGGAACGACGTCCTTTGGGACAGGAATGGCATCAGATAATATTTTCGGACAAATACAGGTTCTGTTTGTTTGAAAATGATTGCTGCGTTTTGGTTCGCTGCAGACACAGGTAGCGGCATCGCAGTCACTGCATTCACACAAGACCCACAGCGCTAACTCAAGGCTTTATGCTTTAGGCCACTATTCGGGACAATCACAAATCATAGCTAGTACATGTCCATGTCACCGTAATCTGTGTGACCCACGTAAATGACATCCTACGACCAGTAGCCATACCGTTTCTGCACAACACCCCAGATGCCATTTTCAGGAAGACAATGAATGACCACAAGTTAATGAACGAACACGTGCCTTCTTGGTGTCCCAAGATGCCAGGCAGCCTTTTGCCCCGGCCCATCTGATCACCAGACTTCCCGCCAGTCAAAAATATGTGGGATATGGTGAAACGACACATGCAGCGCTGTGACTCAATGCCAACCACCACAGATGAACTTTGAAACACAGGTGAAAAAAAATGTGTGTGAAATCTTATGGGACTTAACAGCAAAGGTCATCATCTTCATCTACATACATACTCCGCAATTCACCATAAGGTGCGTGGTGGGGGGTACCTCGTACCACAACTAGCATCTTCTCTCCCTGTTCCACTCCCAAACCGAACGAGGGGAAAGCTTACACACTACTTAGCCTAAATTATCCTAAGAACAAACACACACACCCATGCCCGAGGAAGGACTCAAACCTCCACTGTCCATGACTGCAGGGTTTTGGACGGCTTTTTTTTTAAATCTCATTTTGTTCGCTTTTGTTCGTTGCATCTGCTCGGGGCGGACGTCGAAAGACATCCTTTTAAGTTCGTTGTTGATCGATTACTACAGAGGGCAGCTAGCCCTCTGACCGAACACGCTGAGCTACCGTGCCGCCTCTCGGCTAATCCCGCGCGGCGAAACGAGGTGCGTACAGCATGTATGGTTATACTACAGGACCCCATTCGCGCCTTATACGCGTCGAAGCCATCAGACATGCAACAAGTTATCAGGGTCCGTGGCGGACGTTGTGACTACTAGACAGCAGAACACACGTTGAACCGGAGTGACTGAAATGCTAATCATTTCCGCAGGACATACTAATGTACATATGCTGTGAATATGAACGTCCTATCTCTAGTCATTCAGGGTTTTCTTTTTCTCTCTGAACATGAGTGTATTTTCAACACAATTTGGGCAATGTATATAACAATTTGTTAATACACATCTAGTTGGAAGATAGCTTGAAATCGAAAGATACAATTACGCAGTTTATTGCAATCTCTTCGTAAGTCACTAAGCACAGAGATAAGCACAGACTTACTCAGACGACTTTGGGGTCACGACTGAAGTGATGTGATAGGACGCGATGTGAAGAACTGTCCCCGTCATAAAAAGCGTTTGTGATCTGGACTACTGTACGTCGATTCATATACATGTTATATACTAACTGTCAAATCATCGATACGTGGTTGTGTGTGATATCTCCACTAGTACTGTGAAGAGACAATCCCTATACTGCATTAGATCCCCCAGTGAACAGTACTGGATATATTTGTTAGTACTATCTGAGGATCACCAAAGCTAAGGAGTACAAGTTGGAAGGAAACATTGGTCTTGTGCGAGAGGCATACAGTTCGGCTGATAGTTCGGTATACGAGGAAAAAGCAGTATAGACGGTTGTCCGTCTTCAGATTAAATGACAGAGCCAAAACCAATGGGTGGAACGAATAGTAGCCGTTCTCTCAGCTCACTGAACGACATGTCTTCTACCTGCCTCCGTACCCTTTTATTGGGGACGGCCTGCACACCAGATGGATGGTGATACTGAGACAATATGACGCCAACTGGAGGGAATGCTGACGTCTCTTTCGAATAATTTGCGAGCTGCGGGATTGAAGCAGCCTCGTCGGGTGATTTATTGAAATTAGTTCTGCATTGCCAGAATTCTGTTCTGCATTGGCACCATTTATTTTACACCAAACGTTAAGTCTCTCTTCAGAATTGATCTTCCTTCTGTTCCTAGTGTATAAAGAGAATGGCTTGTCAGTTGTAACAACACATGTACAATAGAAACATTTGTAACATATTAAATGCGTTGGACGCATTCGTCCTTCAGTCCATCATTGTCTTCGATATCCACTACAATTCCATTTCGTTTGTAGCTATTCTGTCGTCACTCACTGTCTGCACTCGTGTCTGCACTTTGGCATTCTACTTTTACTGCCGGCACCGACACGCATCATTAGGTATGATGATGATGATGATGTTTGGTTTGTGGGGCGCTCAACTGCGTGGTTATCAGCGCCCGTACAATTACCCAATCTTTGCTCAGTCCAATTTCACCACTTTCCTGGATGATGATGAAATGATGAGGACAACACAAACACCCAGTCATCTCGAGGCAGGTGAAAATCCCTGACCCCGCCGGGAATCGAACCCGGGACCCCGTGCTCGGGAAGCGAGAACGCTACCGCGAGACCACGTGCGGCGGACACATCATTAGGTAGTAGGAAGGTATAACTTGCTGCGTGAGAACACCTCCTGCTAACCTTCTTCAATTTTCACTCAACAATAATGCGTTTTCATTCAGGTGCTCTAATGTGGCCACTCATAGCCAGATCATCAAACACCAGTCAGGCTGTATTTAGCCCACCGATAGAAGACACTGAGACGGCAAAATCTAACATTACTTCCTCCTTTTCATTTGATTCTGTACAGATACTAACAGAGTTACTTACTAGCTACTAAACAGACGGTGATCATTCTGTGACTCCAGAGTTACAGATGCCATATTTTCGACACAAATAATAATTAATAACAATCCTTGATAAGACAACTACTGTCTGTGGCCTACACGAAGACTGTTTACAAGCCTTCAGAGGCATTCCTGCAGATTGTAAGGCTTGTTTTATGAAACACACGTGACAAGCCGTAGCCTAAAATCGACAGGCGCAGCCCATATAATATCTGACCATACATCTGATTGACATGAAACTATTTGAGCCTGAATGTCATGAAAGCTCTTGTTAGGAAATAAATAAAACTGAGGAAGGTAAATAAAAATTACAAGTTACTTTCAGGTACACAATTAAACGATCAGATTTTAAGGACAAAGTGTGAGAGAAATTCATTCGCGAATACCTCAGTCACGTGTTAAATGAAAGGGAACACATTTACAAATCAAGTTTTTACAGTAAACGTATTTTTCGGTGAACTCATTTGAAAAGCTGGATGGTTGTATGTATAGCATACTTTCATTCTCTACTTCTGAGATAATGCAGATCATAAACATTGACCAAAAAAACTGCCTAAAAACTATATACACTTGCCATGTAGATGGTATTTTCAAAATATCTCCACTTATTCGCTTCATTCCTAGTAAATTTACTGTTTCAGTCAAAAAATTTGATGGAGTTCGTGAACTGAAAATTCAAAATACAAATGCATGGAAAGAAAGTACAGTAATCCTCCGTATTTACAGTTCAATAAAACATTGTGCACTACAGAGTATCTTCAAAAGGCTATCAAAAAACTGTAACTGCTGCTTGTACGCATTAACTGATTACTTACTCTTAGAAGGTAAAATTACCTCTCCTCAAAATGATAAAAAATGACACTCACTGTAAACAACTTTCCATCCATCAGTTATGATGATAACCATTATTCTTATATGAGGTGCTTATATATAAACATTGAGCAGGACATAATACAGCACAAACTAATTTTATGGAGTTACTTTTAGCACATGGAGGTGCAAATCGGTAACAGTTGTTATCTGATACTCAATAATTAATACAGAATAGACATGTTCCCGTTTTTCAAATTATGCTTTGATTAGTAATGATCGATATAGACTTCCTTTGTAATGGTATATATTTAAGAGAATGACTCAATGTATCTGCAGATCATTTTCTCCACAATGAAGAGGAACTAGAGAAGTATAGTTTCATTATAATTTTTGTGAAAGCTACTGTAATATAATGCCTCGTGCGTACAATCACATATGTCATTACAATGCTGCTATAGTTAAATTAAAAATGTAATGTTTTTACACATGAAAATTATATTCAATTTTCACTAAAATAACTTATCTGTTTCAACATAATCTTCATCAAGGGTTTTTCCTAGAGGTCCAAGATCAGATTATCAAAGCTACGAAAATGTAACACTTGCAGAACTGTTCATACCCTATTTACTGCAATATTTAAAGTTGGATTTACATTAGTTACCACAATTTTTTGGTTTCGATTACTGGAAATTTGCTCTATAAACACTTACAATTACTGACTAAGCAGCATTTGGACCAGACAATAACAACTAACAACTCAACTTAATCACTAGGCCTGATACATTAGTAAAACATCAAATTGTCTTCCTATAGAAAAGTTGTGTTTTTACGAAGACTTGTCAATGAATTTTACAACAAGAAACCAAAGACTGTTATTTGTTTGTTTCCTTATAGAATTTATTTTTCATATAAAATTTCGTAAAATATGGACTGCACACATTTACTCTTAAGATATGCAGATACCTGCAAAATAGCTTAATGTTTTCCATTACTAGGCTTTATGCAGATTTCAAGTCTAAAATTAAATATTTTGACACAAGAAGATACTTTTTACAGTATATCATGCATTATATTTTTCTCCTAATTAGCAAGTTATAATTTCATACCAAAAGGAGCTGTTACTGGATTACTATCCTTTTCCATTTAAAATTTTGCTTTGACTGAATGCAAATTCACATTTATGGCTATGTTAATGATAGTTTTTGTTAATCCTCGGATAACCTTCAATCTTTCCAAATAATATCAAATACTGTATGATAACTATGTAAAGAATAAATGCAAATCTGATAACGAAATTGTCGATACAGCCTACGGAGTAACACCTTAAAAATTGTATCGCATAATCCTATACGAACTGTAGGGTTCTTATATTACAGATCAACATATGAAAATTTTATTTCTTAAATTATTGTGATAGATTTCTACAGTAATTGTGTGAATTGTATCCACTGCTGTCAGTTCTGTGCACAAAATAATTGAAATGAAAATCACGAGTTGCGACTGAAGGCGCTTTCTTCTGTGCTTTAAGAAAGTAATTACATTGCTTTGATTCCTATTTCGGCTGAGTCTTGTACGGTAATACGTGAGAGACTTTGGTTGCTTCGGTGTGTTTACTAACTGCCGGGTGGAAAACTGCGTGGTCTCACGGTCACACATGATACGCTACACTCTGCACGTCACCGAGGTCCGACCTAGGCGGGGGGTGTGGGCTGTCAGCAACCGCTGCAGGCGCTGGTGCACTGTGCTGGGGCTGCGTGGTCCGGTTGCACGTGCTGACGTCACGACCACAGCTGCCGCCGCCGCCACCGCCTCCGCCGCCGCCGCCCACCGTCGCCTCCTGTTTGTTGTGGGGAGTTGAGACGCCTTTGATGGTGCACGCTGGTCGACGGCGGATACGGTGCCACACCCTCGGTCTTGGCGCTCTGTCTTCCAGCTAGTACAGCAGGAAAGCGTGAGGTAGGGCACGGTAGCTGGGCTGTGTTAGGCCGCTCTCAGTACGTAAAGCGCATGTAACATAAGCAAAATGAAGTATTATGATGGACTGATGAAATACTGTTGTTATTTATTATTCGGTAATATGATCAGCATGGTTGGTATTTTGCTCCAAGAAATATGCTTGCTAATTGAGTAAGGTAGCGAAGTAATGACTGATTATTTCCTTTTCATTCTGTTTGATATTTTAAAATAATTTAGAAATTTAAATTTGTAAGCGTGTTAACGTACTATTCTTACGTAATGTATCAACACGTCAAAGCATAAGCATCATTAAATACACTATATTCATGCTTTTTTTTAACTGCAGTACCTGTATGTACACATTTAAATTTTGTTGGAATATGTGAATTAGCAGAGGAAGAGTTAGTTACGTATCCACCTAGTAGTAATTCTATACATGATGCTATTCACGCATATCCAAAGACATCATCGGTGTAGTTCAACAGTTAACTTATAATTTTTTTTATTATTGTCTGTTTCTGAATCTGAAGAATGTTGATGATGGCCGAAACGGATAATTTCTTGCTGAAATTACATGTAATTGTGTCGGCAGGCAAGGGACGATTTTAAAAAGCATTTCAACAGTCTGTCGTCTCTACAATAACTGAAATATTGTTCTCTCCCAAAAATGAGTTATTTCTCCCCATTCGAACACACATAGATGACATTACCAAGAGACACTTCCGTCGCTAAACATGGTCGATCGCAGAACAGCTTTAAATAAAAGTGAAAATGCTGTATGGGGAACATGACAGTTGTATTCAGTCAAAGACACACAGACCACTTACTGTTGCCGTTGCCACTAAAATGAGTGATTATGAGATCAGACGGATTAAGTTAGGCATATGATTTAGTTGTGGAAGAACGCATGCTAACGGTGTGAATAATATTAAAAATGATATATCCAGTGGAAGCGGAGACGTGTAATATATCACAACAGAGCTTTCTCACAAGGATAATGTCCTCGAAGTTATTTTGTATATACAGGAGGGATCGTGTTGACAAGACCGTTTAATGTGACTGGAGCAGATTGAAATATAAAGAATTGTGAACCTTGGTGTAAAAATACTGTAATACATACCTAGGGCGCACCCTTAGTGGAATGGATAGCATCGTTGCCGGCGGTGCAGTAGGCCTCGGGTTCGATACTTCAAACGTCTTTAGACTTGTTTTGTGGGAAGGACGTGTAGTACGGGGTCAAATGAGGAGGCGGGAATAAGAAGCAGTGGCATCATCAGGATTCATCTACTGGCAATAACGACTTGATGAATTGGCTTGGACATTACGGCCCTGCAGCATCTCGTGAATCTTACGTGACATAGTAAACTGTCAGAAGATGTACTGCTCACAAGCCGAATGATCTCTCAATAATACATAAAGTCTTTACATTTTCCTTACGTACGAGGTGCATTCAAGTTCTAAGGCCTCCGATTTTTTTCTAGTTAACTACTCTCCCGAAATCGATGAAACTTGCGTTACTTCTCGACGTAATCGCCCTGCAGACGTACACATTTTTCACAACGCTGACGCCATGATTCCATGGCAGCGGCGAAGGCTTCTTTAGGAGTCTGTTTGACCACTGGAAATTCGCTGAGGCAATAGCAGCACGGCTGGTGAATGTGCGGCCACGGAGAGTGTCTTTCATTGTTGCAAAAAGCCAAAAGTCACTAGGAGCCAGGTCAGGTGAGTAGGGAGCATGAGGAATCACTTCATAGTTGTTATCACGAAGAAACCGTTGCGTAACGTTAGCTCGATGTGCGGGTGCGTTGTCTTGCTGAAACAGCACACGCGCAGCCCTTCCCGGACGTTTTTGTTGCAGTGCAGAAGGAATTTGTTCTTCAAAACATTTTCGTACGATGCACCTGTTACCGTAGTGCCCTATGGAACGCAATGGGTTCTGTCCCAGAACATGGACACCATCATTTTTTCAGCACTGGCGGTTACCCTAAATTTTTTTGGTGGCGGTGAATCTGTGTGCTTCCATTGAACTAACTGGCGCTCTGTTTCTGGATTGAAAAATGGCATCCACGTCTCATCCATTGTCACAACCGACGAAAAGAAAGTCCCATTCATGCTGTCGTTGCGCGTCAACATTGCTTGGCAACACGCCACACGGGCAGCCATGTGGTCATCCGTTAGCATTTGTGGCACCCACCTGGATGATACTTTTCGCATTTTAAGGTCGTCATGCAGGATTGTGTGCACAGAACCCACAGAAATGCCAACTCTGGAGGCGATCTGTTCAACAGTCATTCGGCGATCCCCCAAAACAATTCTGTCCGCTTTCTCGATCATGTCGTCAGACCGGCTTGTGCGAGCCCGAGGTTGTTTCGGTTTGTTGTCACACGATGTTCTGCCTTCATTAAACTGTCACACCCACGAACGCACTTTCGACACATCCATAACTCCATCACCACATGTCTCCTTCAACTGTCGATGAATTTCAATTGGTTTCACACCACGCAAATTCAGAAAACGAATGATTGCGCGCTGTTCAAGTAAGGAAAACGTTGCCATTTTAAGTATTTAAAACAGTTCTCATTCTCGCCGCTGGCGGTAAAATTCCATCTGCCGTACGGTGCTGCCATCTCTGGGACGTATTGACAACGAACGCGGCCTCATTTTAAAACAATCTCTTTCCAGTCTGGAGAAAAAAATCATAGGCCTTAGAACTTGAATGCACCTCGTATTTACCGACGGTTGATAAAGAGATAATGTCTGTGTTTCTGTTCCTACACAACACTATAAACAAGACTACAGAAGCGCGTATGAATCGGGTGTTAAATACGCCACAATACATGGACGTCGTGAAATGAGCCATAACCGTGCAACAAGAAATTGGGAACTTTTGAGATTTTACGCTACCAGTTGGCCGTTAAAAGAATTCGACAAAAAAGCGACAAATCAAGAGATCTTTTAGAAAGAAGTGACTTCTGAAGAGGACAATCGTGAGACGTTAATAGAAAAAGTCACACATTTGTTGAAGTAAACATCGCTGGTTCACGTTTCCCGTAACTTAAATGAGTGGGTCCAAGTAATGGTAATGACAAAACATTACAGAATGCCCTCTGACCTGAGAAAAACCCACGACATAATGCTCTTAAACGTCCCATGGATTATAGATGCACTCGACGCAGTGCATCACTTGAGTAAATAATCGAGACACGTCGGAGCACACTAGATGGATCCTCTCAATTACGTACAGTTTCTGTACTCTTTGGTTCACCGAAGACTTCCATCTTTACGAGCCGTAGTGACTGATGGCCTTTCGCGAAGTATACGACTTCTAATTTCCATTTCTTGCAGCTCCGTTCCCCAATTCACGTTCTGAAACTGGTTGATAACTGGTTGATGCCTACCTGCACTCACTGGCAGCAGCAGTTGTTGTCCGCCTTGAAATCGATGGGAGCTCTCGTCTCTGTCATTGTTCATAGGTCGCGTTACGTTGCGGTGAATCCTTGCTGTAGACATGTTGTACAGTCCGCCTAAATACGGCAAGTAATCGGACAACTTCATCCACGGTATGCTCACTGGCACGTCAAAACACAATAAATCCCTTGTGCCTTTGTGTCACGTTTCGACATTGATGCATCCTACTGCGCTAATTCCATACAACTGACCGGTAAGTAGGACCTTTCACTGCCATGACTTGCAGCAATGCTGGTGGGTCACGTGACCTCCTGGTACCAGTTCTACACATCTCTCCAAAGCGAGCATAGCTTTTTTGGAATATTGTTACCATTGTTTGTACGGCAAGCTGACACTTATCTACTTACTTATGATTGTTTTCCCTAATTTCTTAAGATTGACATAATTGACGTTGTTGAAATTACATGGGCGAGGACGCCCTAATGGGATGAACAAAATGAGGATTAAAACTCTAACGACCTGGAAACAACGAACAGTATGACCTACTAAAACTACTAAGAAAACAAACAACAAGAATAATAAGAAGTGTTAACTGGCCCCAAGCCCGGAGCCCCAAAAAACGGTTGAAATGGCTCTGAGCATTATGGGACTGGACATCTGAGGTCATAATTCCCTTATAACTTAGAAGTACTTAAACCTAACTAAGGACATCACACACATCCATGCCCGAAGCAGGATTCGAACCTGCGTCCGTAGCAGTCGCGCAGTTCCGGACTGAAGCGCCTAGAACCACTCGGCCACAGCGGCCGACTCCCTGAGCACCATCTAGCAAGTGGTGGGGAAGGAGGAGAGGGGGGAGTAACAACCCCTTTAAAAATCCTGGGTCCATCTGGCCCCGGATGGCAGTACCCAGTCAGGACTCCTGCCCAGGGTTACAGGTGAAACCCGGCCAATGATCTCGAACGCGGAAGAGGAAGTCTGATTTAATTCACAATGGTGGAGAGAGCGGAGGGACCCAGTAGAGTGAACCTCGAACAAAAAATCAAATTACGGACTAACAACCCAGTCTTATCATGGAATCCAGTTCCTTACTTTGCACGTAATACAATTTCAGTTGCAGTACGGAAAGTCCGTAAAATGAATGCACTACCCCAGTTGGTGACTCGAGAGAAACATCGACCACTGCGTCACGCAACGCATTGCACCATGGGTTCTGGGGAGTTCCTACAACTGCAGTCAGAAGGCTAAGTCGTAGCAACCTTTTAATCCATCTAAAATGAAAGTCAAAAACAAGTTCTTTTTAGGCAATTTAAATGTAAATTTTCTAATCGAGACTGGTCAATAAAACGAACTTGAAACACTATTAGAGGAAAACCAAATTTTAGCAGGTCACTTGATGAAAATGTAGTGGTTACTTGTATCTTCAGTCTTCAAAGGAAAACCAGCAATTGAAGCTATGTACCAGATGCCGTTATTGGGTACAGCTTTCTGCATTCATGAAAGCATAATAGGAAATGAAACAGAATTTAAAGCCATCCCAGAAAGAATATCTTTTCGATCAATTAAATCCACAAAAACACGATATATGTACTTGTTAATTTCCATTCGCCAATAAATGAAGACAACAGGAACAATCCATTAAAAACATAGATATTCTCGGATCTTTTAGAAACTTAAATGTCCAAAGATGAACTACATATTACTACTAGTCGACTTCAATGCATAAATATTCAGAGAAAATAAATTCAGAAATCTAGTAGGACAATACCCAACTCTTAAAAGAAACGACGCGAATTTTATGAGTTTAATCACTTTCTGTCAAGTCATTCACCTGAAATTAATGTCAGCCTTCTTTAGGAAACTCCCACGATAAGCTAAAACATGGATATCTCCAATCCAGATCTTAGGAAAATTTCAGTTAGATCATGTGGCTATTTAAAGTAAGATGGAAATTATGAATGCGAAAGTAGTACGAAGTGGTGAATTTCATTCTAACCATTATCTCTCTAAAATCAAAGTCAAACTCGTACCTTATACAGAAGAAAGAAAGTCACAAAGGTTAATAAAATATAATACATAATGGAAATAGCACTCACTCACTCACTCCACGAGTGGCCTACCGGGACCATCCGACCGCTGTGTCATCCTCAGCGGAGAATCCGGATAGGAGGGGCGTGGGGTCAGCACACCACTCTCCCAGTCGTTATGACGGTATGCTTGACCGAAGCCGCTACTATTCGGTCGAGTTTCCGCTCAATTGGCATCACAAGGCTAAGTGCACCCCGAAAAATGGCAACAGCGCACGGCGGCCTGGATGGTCACCCATCCAAGTGCTGACCACGCCCGACAGCGCTTAACTTCAGTGATCTCACGAAAACCGGTGTATCCATTGCGGCAAGGCCGTTGGCACATAATGGAAATGCCTGAAGAAAATTGAAGATTATGATTATTTTAAGCATCAAAGATAGGGAACAGCCAGTTTAATCAGAAATATCAAATGAGGCTTTGAAAAGGGAAAAAAAATTGGAAATAGATAAAATCCTTGTAAAAAATTATTCCCATGACTTTTATCAAAGTCTTAAGAACAAATTAAAGGGGTAAGAAACTCCAAATGTCTGTTTAAAAAATGTAGACTGCAAAATTGGATTAGGCAATACTCCAGATTGTGAAATACTAGCAGGACCTTTCCATCAGCTCCTGAATTGTCCTGAAACAAGTCATAAATTCGAATTCTAAGATATTATAGAAAATTTGGAAGAATATTTACCTGCAACTATGGAAGAAATCGAAGAATTAATTAAAATCCTCAAAAGCAACAAAGCTAGTGCAGAAGATTTTATTACAGCTGAAATTTGGAGTCTTTTTTTACCAAATGACCCAAATTTACTCTTTGACGAAATCTACAAAACAGAAAAAATCCCAAAGGAATGGAAAGTTCCCTTTCTACAGATTCTCCACAATGAAGGTAATAAACAGCAAGTAAACAACAACAGAGGAATCTCTCTACTGTCAGAAGCAAATAAAGTGTTTTCCAAGGTTTCATTAAGCAGAATAGAAACAACACTAGACAGTCACTCAGGTGAATATCAAGGTGGTTTTAGAAAGGAAAAGTCACGCTCAGAACAGATATTTGATTTCAAGTCTGTAATTCGCCACAGATTACTTGATTCAAATGACACCGTAGATATGTTTGCAGCTTTCAAAAAGGCTTTCGATTTTGTTGACAGAGAAACTACACATAAGATAATTCCAAGGACTGGGGTAAAATCTAAGCTGGGAAACCAGATCCACGAAGCACTTACCGATGCAGTCTGTAAAATTAAATTTACGAGAGAAATTTAACAGCTTTTCAAAATGAAAACAGATGTACGACAAGTTGAGGGCCTATCCCCAATTCTTTTCAATAATGTGTTACGGAGAACAATGAGTATTTAGAACGAAAACTTTATTGATCTCAACATATGGCCTGTAAGTTCAGCAAGAGGGAGAAAAAAAATAGCCATCACAATTGGATTAAGAAATTCTGATAAAATTTTTAACAAGAGTTGCTCCAAAGTTCCTGTAAACAGATATTAGCCAAATAGAGAACAGAAAAAAAGACCAACTATCTACGGTGTATAATCCAAGAAAATGCTTTGGAAAAATCTGTAACAGAGGAAACGTTACTTAAAATGGGGAGAGTGTATGGTACAGTATCACCAGAGACCTCTACAATAAACAGCCGCTGTTAAAAAATGCAAAAATAAGTCATTACAATACAGTAGTACAACAAGAATTCCTATATGCAGGCCATGTCTGGCATTAAAGTATAATTTAGATAAATTAGAACTAATACAAATGCGAATTTAAAGGGAAATATTAACCCATTCATTCCGGCGTCGTGACTGTTGCCTCGTGCGCTATGGTTGAGCGCCATTCCAGCCCGGCTATGACCGCTGTGCGGTGCATTTTTCGCGGTCTCCGCCACGCTACTCTGGCCTGCTTTCACACTCGTAATGTTATCGCTATTATTGGACTTTGGCCTATGTATTTATTCGGAAAAGTATTTAAACAAATCACACTTGTTTCTGATATTGTGTGTTGTGTCTGTGCACAAATTCAAGTCTGGGGATGTTAACGGAACACCTGGAGTAGCAAGTGTATCTGATGTAGAAGCAGCTACAATAAGTGTTCCATGTTCATCGTCCGATTCGGACGATGAGTCGCTTTGATCTTCAAAGTCACTAAACGGTATGAGAGGAAGAGCTTCCTCCATACTATATGGCTTCCCTGCCATATCAATTCTAGTGGAAACTATTTGACCTTAACAACACATCAGGTCAGTGACTCTGTTGCTAACTACAGACTTTCCACAAAGCCGCTAGATGGTGCATAGGTCAGACTCCCACACAAGTCGAGCGTAGTGAAGCGAAGAAATATGACGCGAGGCGGAACTGCTGCAGCAGTCCACCGGCTGGGAGGCGCATTCCCTCCCGACTTCATTGAAAGTTCACGTAGCGAAAGGGTTAAGACCACAAAACTCAGCACAAGATTAGTAATTACAGAGTAACATTGGAATACACAAAAATATAGAAAATATTTCATACGTAATGAGAAAAGGAAGACTACTGTGTTATGGACATTTATTTCGAATGCAAGACAGTAGATTAACTTATAAGGTTTTCACATATTAGATTCAGAAAGAAACAATGTAAAAACAGAGGATCATGAGCAAGAGCTCTATGGACCACTGCATAGAGCTTGGTACATTCCGAAGCAGAATGAAGCTCACCCACATCACTCCACAGCGGTCATGTAAAGAAAATTATATGTTAAAAACACTATGGGTACAATTATGTATGTTTCCACCAACTGGCTGCCTGTCCGAGTCGTATACTAATCCCAAATCTGCAAAAGGAGAAAGCCTTGATCAGGGGTTAGATCTTAGAAACGCTGAACCAACGGCATTTTCTGACACTCCAGGTAATAGAACCAGCAGACTTCATTCAGGACATGCTCCTCTTGCACTTGCTCGTGGTCGTGCGGTAGCGTTCTCGCTTCCCGCGCCCGGGTTCCTGGGTTCGATTCCCGGCGGGGTCATAGATTTTATCTGCCTCGTGATGACTGGGTGTTGTGTGCTGTCCTTAGGTTAGTTAGGTTTAAGTAGTTCTAAGTTCTAGGGGACTGATGACCATAGATGTTGAGTCCCATAGTGCTCAGAGCCTCTTGCACTTGCGAACAATCTCACTGGTAGCTTACATTACTGAGACAGTTCCTGGGTTTCTTCAGTTCCACAAGATATGTTCAGTTATCAACCGACCGAAGACAGGCCATTGAGATTGTGCAGTTTTAATTTTCTAATGAGGAATGTTGGCTTCATCAGCTTGCGACTGCAGTGCACCGAGTCAGACTGCTTAATACATCAGGCAAGATTACAGTGTCACAATATATCGACATGGTTCAAGTAATTCCTTATGGGAACCGCAGAAGCCATCTAATACATACAAGTGCTAGATGTTCGTTTGTGATTAGTTATGAAGCACTTCGAAATCATTCTTTCGTCTTTTTCCTGGGTTTGCCCCGTATCTTCATGAGAGGGAGGCCGGATGATTTTTTGGCCTCCACACCTCCCGTCTCCATATACCCTCAAAGACTAAATAAACATACCGTATCTGTTTGTGACTATTTTTGTCACCTGGGAAAATTTGAGGACGGTTTTTCGAAACGTTTTCAAAACGTTGAACTGAGAATGTGGATACCGGCCCAGTGTTCACCCAGTGGGTGTGGGAAGCTGTCTGAAAACAACATTCAGACTTTCTGGTACAGAACTCTTCATTTTCATTCGATCTGGTAGATTCGATCCAATTCAGGCGTGTCTCCCAGAATTCCGGAAGTGGTGGGCTAACACCTGAATGCCCCATGTTAGCTTCAGATGGTCGAACCAGTGACCCGCCCTGGACTGGAATGCTGGCTCCTCATCTGCTCTGCGTGTAGCCTGTGGTGTGACATGCCCCACCATCCAAGAGAGCTGTCACACTTCAATGACTCTCGTTAGAAAACAACACGTATCTATACTAGCCTGTGTGACTCAGTTTTGCTAACGCGCCGCTTCGTGTCACGTACACATAACATGCTAAGCTAGCCAGTGGCCCCCTTCTGCCTGTTGCTTAGACCATGCAAACTGCTGTGTGCGCCTTCTCCGGCAGTTATACGACCCAGTGGCCTCTATTTGCCTTCGCAACTGCTGGTATACGTAACTTACTACAATCCGGCCTGCACCTGGCTGTATCTCCAGCTCCGAATATCGCGCAAAACTAACTTTCCGTATCCTAAGTGGTGGTGCTGCTACATTATGAAACACTTAAGTTTATCAGACTGCACGGGCTGTTAAAAATATGTGGTCAATAGCCTTACTACAGGTACTGCTGATGAAAACTAGAAAAAAAGTCTTGAGAATCTATTTACGGAAACTAACCTTTCGTGAGATACGGTCAGGTCTGTCTTGTGACTGTCATGCACCTGTACACATAACAGGAGGTACTTGATGTGCTTACCATTCATTTTTGCGCACCCTTCAGGCGTCCTTCTCAAACACTCATCAAGACTCTCACCGTAATACGTCATATGTAAGAGTCACACATTTCTATAACTTGTGCATGTTCTCGGTGAATGTGAAATAACCAAATATCTTTAAAGGTTATCATATTCCCAAGTAACAACGATTAAACACAGTTGAACTGGCAGGCCTTGTTAATGGAAATCGTCCACCCATTCGTCTCTCATTATAGTTTCTGTACGCCATGAGGCATAGAAAATGGGATGATGCCCAGCGTATGTAAACCGTATACATATTCTTTCTGCAAGAGTAGCGATCTCCCAAAAGCGTGGATACTTCGCCACACAGTAATTGTTGATAAACAACACCTTCATATTGATCTGTTAAAATGTATGGCACTATGAGTCAGTCACCGGCGATTCATACCCCCACATAGACACTAAATCAAAGCAGTCGATGATCTTCACCTGCCCCCATAAGTTTATTGCAGTACTTTGTCATCTCAATGTCTGTGAATCACAATTAATCCGTCATTAGAATGGAAACTGTGATATGTTGTGTCCAAATTACAGCCTTTATATCCTCCGTCAGAATAACAATTTGTCCCGGTATACTAATGATTTCAGAGCTTGAGTAGGATGTAAGTGATTTGCACAATGTAAACTCCTTTTACCGAACTGATCACGGAAGAGCGGAGTTAATTCCTTTGTCAGTACCACTTCTTCTCGTGTTTTCTAATCTTGTTGTACTCATCCACAATGTCATGGCTCCATATCTAGTTTGCGAAGAGTGCGAGATATACTGTGCCCACAAATCACCACTGCGAATCATCCCATGTCTCTGAACCGCTGGAACAACGTTCTGAACAGTTGTTTCATATACAATGCGGCGTTCAGGATGGCTTTTGCCTTTCATAACACGTCCTTGTCGATTAATGCCGTTTTTTAAGGCACAGTGGGACACAAACTCTGCCATTTAACATGTATGCTACATAGTCAAAAGTGTCTGGACACCTATTAGTGGGCATTAATATGAGTTGCGTGCGTTCTTCGTCTTTATGGCGGTTTTAACTCTACAATAATGATACAAGCTGAAGAAAAGAATTAAAATTTCCTCCACAGTCGAGACTTGAACCTAGGTGTTTTTGCTTACAAAAGAAGTGTGCCAGTCATTACACCACTATAACCATATAGGTGTCAGAACTGCGTGTACTGCCCTAGTCCAATGCCCTCCCTAACACAAATTTCAACTCACATCTTCAGTTAATTTCGTTTCTTGAATCTTCATTATTGTCAAGTCTCTCCAGTGTTGTAATAGCAATCCAACTTTAGACATAATGGGAAAATCCAGCATGTAGCGCAAGCATAAGTGGTCTATACATCTGATATAATTCAGTTTTCTTTGAGACATTAGAGTCGTAACTTGATCTACGATAATCATAGAAGCTGAAGAAATGAATTAAAATGTGTGCCCTGGCTGGGACTTGAATCCTGGTTTTCTTGCTTGTTATGCTGATGTGCTTTCTACTACAGTGCTGTAACAGCATGCGTAACACCGTTGCATGGACTACACTAGTCCATTGCTGTCTGGAACACAAACGTTGATCCAAGTGTTCAGTTTATTTCCCCATCTGAAATCGTCATTATAGGATATAGGATGTAAAAATGCTGCTTCGATGTTGCAATGGCTACCTCGCCTGGGACAAGTAGTCCCAGTTACTACACAATTTTTAATACATTTCTTCAGCTTCTGTCAATATCGTGGATAGAGTTTAGAATCAAATGTCGCAAGGAAAATTTAATTATATTCGGTTCGAATTCTGCTGGAGGTACTTTGAAGGAGGTGCCTCAATGTCTGCGTAGGAACAGCAGCCATTCTTTCTCAAAAGCCAAAACAAGAAAATAGAAAATAAAAAGATTTGATTGAAATCTGATCCGTTTTTTTTTTAATTCTTATCCTTGAAAAGAATAACTGTAGCTCTACTATATAGTAGCGTTTTTGCGTCATTTTGCTGGAGGACAACAGAGTTATAAAATTTTATCTCACCAAGTTATTGATATTCAACACTGGTAACTGGAACGATGAACACTTTTCAACTCATCCCAAAGGTGTTCCATGGAGTTCAGGTCAGAACTTTGGGCAGTTCAGTCCATTTCAGGACTGTTGTTGTCAGCAAACCATTGCCTCACATATGCTACTTAATTCCAGGATGCACTGTCATGCTGATAAATACCATCCAGGACGCATTGTCAGGCTCATACATACATTAGCGTCTTGTTAAGCACAGTAAGGGGACAACATGCTAAAAAAAAAACATACCATAATACCACTTCCTAAGTTGTTAATTGTTTGGCACTATGCGTGATGACAGGTAACGTTCTCCACGCATTTGCCACATCCAAACGTATCAATAATAGGGTACTTATTACAGGATTTCCACTCCACTTCACTCGTTTTCAGTCATTCATTGTCCAGTCGCATCGCTCTTTACGCCATCTCAAACATCGCTAACCAGTGACTGGACAAATGTCCAGTTTGACGATCGTACCCCACCCACTTTAACTTCCTGCTCTCAGTAGCTGCGACAGCAGGACAGGTGTTGGCGCTTTGGAACTCACGGGTGACTGCTTCCGCTGATCTCTTGTGATTCTTACGGCCACCACTCTCCTCTATGATCGACTGTGCCTGACTGTCAGTTCTTGAGGTGTGCCTGGTATTGACTAAGCTGTCGTTGTCCCTTAACGTTTCCACTTAACAGACACCAACAGTCGACTATGGCAGCTATAGAAAGTTGGAAAATATCCCTCATAGATTTGTTACTCAGGTGAAATCTAATGCCTAGTCCACATTCGAGGCCAGTGTGTTCTCCTAACTGAACCACTCTGCTGTTAAACAATACTGCAGGCCTACTTTTATACTAGAGAGTCCAATTCGAGAGAATCGCACTGGCAATTCCGCATTATGTGGGGATGTCTCAATACTTGTGATCAGATGCTGTGTATTAATGGGACTCCAGTTCACAGTTTACATTCTCTGCAGTCATTGGATGCATTAACATTTTGCCGATTCCAGAGCAGATGGGGTGCCAGGATTTCAGTCCACAGCGGGTCACTGGCTCGACCCTCTGAAGCCAACGCACGGCATTCAAGTGTGACAGCTCTCCTCGACGGCGGGGCATGTATCACAGTCTTGAACCGCGCGACCGCTACGGTCGCAAGTTCGAATTCTTCCTAGGGCATGGATGTGTGTGATGTCCGTACGTTAGTTAGGTTTAAGTAGTTCTACGCTCTAGCCGGCCGGTGTGGCCGAGCGGTTCTAGAAGCTACAGTCTGGAACCGCGAGACCGCTACGGTCGCAGGTTCGAATCCTGCCTCAGGCATGGATGTGTGTGCTGTCCTTAGGTTAGGTAGGTTTAAGTAGTTCTGTTCTAGAGGACTGCTGACCTGAGCAGTTAAGTCCCATAGTGCTCAGAGACATTTCAACTATGTATCACACCGCCAGGCTACTCGCAGCAACAGATGGGACGCCAGGGTCCCAGTCCACGGCGGGTCATTGGTTTGACCCTCAGAGGTTGACACGGGATCTGCAACCACCCAGGGCGTGCCACTCTTTGGCTCGCTACTGCAGACAGTCGTCTCTGCTTCCCAAATACACACGAAATGCACGAAACGTTAGTCCTACGTCTCAACAGTTCATCACAATTAGAAGCCTAAATAAGGAAATACAAGCATTAGGAAATGTGCAACGAACTTCAACGCGAAAGCAGTTAGCACCAACGAGTACCGACCATTCACAGCATGAGTAAAGTACCACAACTCTTAAGCAATTTTTGTTCATGTATACATGGTTACAGAACTTACTTACAGTTTGGCTCAGTGATAATTAAATATAAGACTTAATACATTTTTTTAACCCCTATATAACTGCAACAGTGTATAGTAACAACATTTTCCTTTCTTTCGATGGAGTGTTCTACTGTGTACAGCCTATATGGCACGTTACACAGTTGTATGACATCGCAAGAGGAAGTACAGCTTGCTTTACTATCATTTTGGTAATTCGTGTGTGATCTGTAAGTATTATGTATCTATCACGTAGTGATGAAATGCATGTCAGTTTAAAGTTAACTTCATTCGCATCTGAAAATACATAATCAATATACGAATAATACTATTGTAGGAGAATTATATAAAAATGTCACTACGGTCGAGGGTTCGAATCCTGCCTCGGGCATGAATGTGTGTGATGTCCTTAGGTTAGTTAGGTTTAAGTAGTTCTAAGTCCTAGGGGACTGATGACCATAGATGTTAAGTCCCATGGTGCTCAGAGCCATTTAAACCATTTTTTATAAAAATGTCAACTATTGCTTTGCACAGTGATTTGGGCTAACATCAATATTTTCTTATGCTTATCCATTACGGATATTTTAGAACCGTGACTGTATATTAATGTAAATAAATTATACACAACTGCAACCAGTCACTTTTTCATTAATAATGCTTTATTACATTAACCGGTTTTCGAACCATTTCAGGTTCATCTTCAGATGATTTCAGGAGAATTCAGGAGAATTCAGGAGAATTCATCTGAAGATGAACCTGAAAGGGTTCGAAAACCGGTTAATGTAATAAAGCATTATTAATAAAAAAGTGACTGGTTGCAATGGTGTATAATTTATTTACATCAATATTTTCTTCTGGCAGCATCCTACACCAGGTGAATATTCTTGGGAGGAATGGTGTTGACAGATATCAACCTTCGACCCGTGTCACTACACTGCGCGCTCTAGGCTAATTCGTTTGCTATAGGCTGCCACTTGGCCTGATCCACTTTGTCACAGCATTTGTAAAACTTACCAGCAATGAACCAACGAGAGGCGTTTTACTGTATTGACCTGTTACCAATCTCTTCACGCTATCTGAATTGATGGCACCCACGCTAACATAGATCACATTATGCACAACAGAAAAACACCGTGTGCACCAGTTGATGCATATATGTGACAAACACTGGGAATTAATCGACAGTATCGGATTTCGTATCAGAATGAGTGATTATAACAACAGAGGGATCGTGTACTGTTAGGGCGTGTATGAGCGGAGCAGTTAGTTTTACGCAGAGGCTGTGAAACTAAATACCATACAATGTACTAGACACGGAGAATAAGTCCCTCGATTCCTAACGAAAGTAATAGCGTGGCACCTCTTACATGTGTATATACACTCTACCAAGCATCTTACTGTGCGTGGCGGAGGGTGCATAACGCCCTCGCCCACAATCTCACATCCATTGAAGAGTGGTCCAGGAGAGATATGACTGTCGGTAAACTGCCATTGAGCTCAAATTTCACAGATTTTCTCTTCGTGCTTGTTCCGGAAAACATATATGGGTGGAAGTAGTATATTGTAAGACAAGAAAAGAAAGAGCACGACGAAGAAGTTAGCCGACTGTGACGGAAATCGATTGATGTGACGCACAATAAATGATTCTAATGGCAGAAAGTCAGGATGATTTATTCAAGAGACAGAACTACACAGATTCAGCAAGTCAGTAACTCATGGGTCCTTCTTTGGCCGCTATTTAAGCAGTAATTAGGCTGGTATTGATTGAAACAGTTTTAGTATCTCCTATTGAGAGATGTCTTGCTGAATTCTGTCCAATTGGTGGTGCCTTACATCGTTAAAATGCTGAACTGGTTGGAGAGTCATCTTCATGATGCTCCGAGCGTTCTCAGTCCGGGGGAGATCAGGCGAATATGTTGGTGAAGGTAGGGTTTCGTAAGCACCAAAAAAAAAAAATCTCTCATCATGTGCGGGCGGGCATTATCTCCCTGAAATGTTAAATCAAGATGGCTTACGGTGAATGGCAACGTAATGGGGCACAGAATATCGTACTGCTGTGCTGTAATGGTGCCGCAGACGACAAACATAGGGCTGCTGCTATAAAATGAAATGGCATCTCGGACCATCAGTTCTGGTTGTCAGGCGGTATGGCACGCGACAGTCATACTGGTATACCGCCGCTGTTCGTCAGGGCTCAGTTTGGCAGTAGGGTCGCGTACACAATGTATAAAAGGAATCAACATGTAGGAATCAACATGGATTCCGGAAACTGCGATCGTGTGAGACCCAACTCGCTTGATTTGTTCATGAGACCCAGAAAATATTAGATACAGGCTCCCAGGTTCATGCTATTTTTCTTGACTTCCGGAAAGCGTTCGACACAGTTCCGCACTGTTGCCTGATAAACAAAGTAAAAGCCTACGGAATATCAGACCAGCTGTGTGGCTGGATTGAAGAGTTTTTAGCATGTTATTATCAATGGAGAGACGTTTACAGACGTTAAAATAACCTCTGGCGTGCCACAGGGGAGTGTTATGGGACCATTGCTTTTCACAATATATATAAATGTCCTAGTAGATAGTGTCGGAAGTTCCATGCGGTTTTCGTGGATGATGCTGTAGTATACAGAGAAGTTGCAGCATTAGAAAATTGTAGCGAAATGCAGGAAGATTTGCAGCGGATGGGCACTTGGTGCAGGGAGTGGCAACTGACCCTTAACATATCACAAATGTAAAATTTAGAGCACGCACGGAGGCTTTCAGACAGTCGTTCTTCCCGTGAACCATACGCGACTGGAAAAGGAAAGGGAGGCAATGACAGTGGCACGTAAAGTGCCCTCCGCCAGACACCGTTGAGTGGCTTGCGGAGTATAAATGTAGGTGTAGATGTAAAGGATAATGCACTGGTGGAGCCATCATTTGTATGATGTTCATTTGAAAAAATTTTTCTATGTCATTACGGATGCACGATGGGAATGAACAGAGTTTCAGCGTGGAATAGCAGCTGGAGCTAGATGTGCGTATCATCTCGGAAATCATTAGGGAAGTCATTACTCCAAGATCCATACTCACAGGAGTGTGCTGAGAACACCATAGACAACGTAGTTTAACGATAGAGGAAAACCGCGTTTGGGTAGAGTTGTCAGTGATAACAGACAAGCAACACTGCGTGAAACTACTGCAACAATCAATGTTCGGCATATCCCCCAGGTCACTGTGGCGAAATTGGTGTTAATGAACTATGGCAGCAGACAACAGATGCGATTACCTTTCCTAACAGCACGACATCGCTGGCAGCACCTCTCCTGGGCTCGTGACAACATCTGGTGGACCATAGACAACTGGAAGACCGAGGTCTGGAGATAACTCCAGAGTTCAGTTGGTAAAAGACGATGGTAGAGGTCTCGTGCGGCGCACACCTCACGAAACAATGGACCTAAGCAGTCAACAAGGCTCTGTGCAAGCTGGTGGTGGCTCCACAATTGTGTGAGTTGTGTTAACATCGAATGGATTGGATCCTCTGATCCACCTGAACCGATCATTGACTGGAAATTCTTATGTTCGGCTGCTTCTAGACCATTTGCAGCAAACAACGGTGGAATATTTGTCGATGACAATGCGCCAAGTGACCGGGCCACAATTGTTTGCGAATAGATTGAAGAACATTTTGGACAATTCTAGCCTAATAATTTGGCCATCTAGATCGCTCGGCATGAATCCCATCGACGTTTATGGGACATAATCAAGAGGTCAGTTCGTTTGCAAAATCCTGCACCGGCAACGCTTTCGGAATTATGGACGGCTATAGAGGTAGCATTGCTCAATGTTTCTGCATGGACTTACTGAGTACATGGCACGTCGATCGCTGCACTGGAAAGGGCAAAAGGAGGTCCGACGTAATATTAGTAGATATACGATGACTTTTGTCATCTCAGTGGTGGTGGTTAGTGCTTAACGTCCCGTCGACAACGAGGCCATTAGAGACGGAGCGCAAGCTCGGGTTAGGGAAGGACTGGGAAGGAAATCGGCCGTGCCCTTTCAAAGGAATTTGCCTGAAACGATTTAGGGAAATCACGGAAAACCTAAATCAGGATGGCTGGAGACGGGATTGAACCGTCGTCCTCCCGAATGCGAGTCCAGTGCGCTAACCACTGCGCCACCTCGCTCGGTGTGTCATCTCAGTGTATAGAAAAAATATAATGACTGCTACTCAGTTGCATAGTGCGCAGTAGCATTTGTTACACAACCATTTCTTGGCGATTTTGTATCACTGTCATTTCATGAACTAACGCTCAAGTTCATTAAGTTGGGTTTTTCACAGTGATGTTAAACACAAGAGTCGTCATTTTCAGATTGATGATGAGGTGTACACACTTATGTAAGCGGCATTGCGTGACTGGGATGCAGTACAAGCAATGTTTAACACGTCTTGTAAAATGCAAACATATTTCCGGTATATACGAAACAGAGTGCGTAAAGAATCATTACATGTGCGAAAACGATGTTAAAACAGGCAATACAAATAGTGAAGCAAGCAGTGTTGACTACTGTTGTGTACAGAAATTACTTACTTGATGAAAAATTGCAACGATGATCTGTAAGTAAGCTTTTGACTGAATTAAAAAATAGACACGTGTTGAATCTTCACAGGAAAAAAATTTAATTTTATTTTCTACCAGTACTTCATTGTAAATGTGTCATCGATTTAATTTGTAATAACTCAGGGATGAACAAGAAGTAGTTAGCATTATTACATTTCCCGATAGAAAATGTTGAAAATCACAAGGAATTCTCCATACCTCTGTCCTAACATCTCTTTGTCATTTATGCGTAGATACCAATCAAAGAATCTTATTTAAAGTCTTACTGATAATGCATGTTTTAGAAGAACGTGTTTTGTTTCGCTTTAGTAATTGTGTTATGGTGAACGGCCAAATGGTTCAAATGGTTCTGAGCACTATGGGACTCAACTGCTGAGGTCATTAGTCCCCTAGAACTTAGAACTGGTTAAACCTAACTAACCTAAGGACGTCACAAACATCCATGCCCGAGGCAGGATTCGAACCTGCGACCGTAGCGGTCTTGCGGTTCCAGACTGCAGCGCCTTTAACCGCACGGCCACTTCGGCCGGCGGAACAGCCAACGAAGAAGAGTTACCTCCTACAACAGTGAAGCTGTTTGAACATATCTATATTCAGAACTGACCACCAGCTGCCGCAATAATTTAAGGGACTCACGAGGCAGAGTAATACAATAGTCAAATCAGTTCACACATCGTTGAGGAAGAGGTCATGAGATGGACTGTATTGTAAATGAACATCACTTTCCGAGTCATATTCGACGCAAAATATTGGGTACTGCTTTGTGTTGTACAGTGGTAAACAAGTTTCAATTCTATAGCTCCCACACTAATATTCTGATAGCCTAACGGAACTGTTAGCGTGAAACTGTCAGGCGCTAAAGATAAAATGGCAAGAACTCGAGGAAATGTGTAGAAACCCTCAGTTTGGTTACACTTTAGTCGATATTTCGGATTCTCTCTGTTGGTTGGTTGGTTGGTTTGAGGAAGGAGACCAGACAGCGAGGTCATTGGTCTCATCGGATTAGGGAAGGACGGGGAAGGAAGTCGGCCGTGCCCTTTGAAAGGAACCATCCCGGCATTTGCCTGGAGCGATTTAGGGAAATCACGGAAAACCTAAATCAGGATGGCCGGACGCGGGATTGAACCGTCGTCCTCCCGAATGCGACTCCAGTGTGGTTTCTCTCTGTCCTAAGCATACTGCAAAAAGAAGATTTCATTCATCAGGTGCGTTTCGCTTTTCTTAGTGAAATCTTATTTGCAATCGTATTGCAATAATGTGAGTAGATATTATTAACAACTGTATGATCAGGATAGTACAGGCGTTCAGGGAATGAGATGGTGTTCTGCCCACTATATGCTTTGAATGCTGTTAGTGTTGGCCCACTCAATCTAGCACTGACTGCCGATGTAAAGAGAGCGCGATGGCGTTTTCACTTCTTTGACTAAGCTCCATCCATTTCAATCCAGCACCGCAAGGTGTAATCCACTATGAACACATGCGCGAGTTGAAAAACCTACCCTGTTTCTTCACCTTACGTTTCCCTCAGTAACAAGCTGAGAATGGATCCCAAATGTCCTAAACCATGTAGAGAAACGTCTCTGAACCTGCTCACTCTGATATACAGAGTATCTGTCTTATTAGTACTAAGCACGCTCAAGAGAGTCGTACTAAACTTCATTAGTATAGGAAAGAAGATATGGCAACTCAGTGAAACTACTGACACAGACTGTTGCAGAAAAGAATGTTAAATATGTCTCGTCCAGGTACAATAGGTATTTATTCTATAGATACGTCCAACGCATATTTACAGATTGTGGCTGCAATTTTGCGTCAAAAAAGTATTTACTGTATAAAATACTACTCAACACAGCTTGCTTCGCGATTTATGTCGCCTATTTAGTACCGTTTTTTCTACTTTTAATATTATTGTACGCCCCTCATTTTGTAAGCAGTATACTGACATAGTATAGAAAAATCATGGAGTGGTCTTTGCAAAATATATCTCAAGATCAAATTGAAAACAACGTATCATATATTTGACATTACTTAAAATGCGTAGAAACACACATTTTGATTAAACTCTTAACGACGTTGCGGATTCTCTCAGTTATAAACGTACTGCAACAAGAAGTCCGCAGTTTACCAGCTGATAATTATACAAAATGCCTACAGAGATAATTGTTGTGGTGACAGCATTTAATTTGCTGATAACTGCATAGAAAATAGAGCGTTACTGGACACTATCAAATTGAAGTGGCTTATATTAAATGCGATCCACACGATCTAAATGTTACAGTTAATCACGTAACCATATCGCTGCAATTCTACTTTCATTCTTCTGAAATATACTGTCCATTAGTTATTTGAATAAACATGAACTGTATTTTAATTCACACGCATGAAATTATCTAGCTAACAATGAAGACTTTCAAAGCAGTGATAGCTTGGCATCATCAGTCAAAAGCCTACGGGTACCCTACAAATTCTAGAACCGTTTACCCTTCTGTGCATTACACTTGGATAACTTTCTTATGAATATTGAGGTAGCCGAAAACATCGGAGATAAAATTAATAACTTGGTGACTGTGAGGCCTCGCATAGAAAATTAGCATCACGGTTAGCTTTTTCAGACTTCTGTTATTTTTCTGCCTCTCTGTCTTAACCATACGACTAGTTAAAAAGCTCATCAAAATGGCGCTTTTCCTTTAGTTGACCAAGCGATGTCTTATTCGTAGGTTACGAAGTTAGCCTGTGAAATATCTCCTTTTGCAGTCAATGTTGTGTTTTCATTCCTGTTCCTCTGTTTCAGGCACACTACCCGTGATAAGAGATGTGTTGCCAAATCATACAGAAATGTTTACAATGCAATCACCGTATATGCGACAAGAAAGTGAACATTGCATGGTCTTTTCAGTTAATACAGGATACTAAATAATTATGACAGTTTCTGATTTACGGTGTCTAGATTGCATTATCAACAACTGAGAACTAGTAGTAACTACTTGTATAGATCTCAGTGACGTATAAATGTCACTTTCTCACATCGGTTTCCAGATATGTCAGATGCCAGCAGCACTCAGGTCTGAACTTCATCGAAGAAAAATTGAGTTTTAGAAACTCTATTCCTGCTGGCAGTACAACGCCGCAGTGGTAACACCGGTTCCCACCAGACCACCGAAGTTCAGCCCTGTCAGGCTTGGTTAGCATTTGGATTGCTTACCATCTGGGTCTGCAGGGCACTGTTGTCAGGTGGGGTGCACTCAGCCAATGTGAGGTGCACTGAGGAACTGCTTGACTGATAGGTAACGGCAACGGTCACCAAAAATGACAACGGCTGAGGAAGCAGTCTGCTGGCCATATGCCCATTCATATCCGCATCCCGTGACGCCCCGCGGCTGAGGATAGCTGTCCGGTGGTACCACCGGGCCTTCCGAGACCTTGTTCGGATGGACTTTACTTTAGTTTTACTAAGCTGACATGTTTAATAAGCCACAGCTGCAAAATACTAACACGAATTCTTTACAGACGAATGGAAAAACTAGTAGAAGCCGAACTCGGGGAAGATCAGTTTGGATTCCGTAGAAATACTGGAACACGTGAGGCAATACTGACCTTACGACTTATCTCAGAAGAAAGATTAAGGAAAGGCAAACCTACGTTTCTAGAATTTGTAGACTTAGAGAAAGCTTTTGACAATGTTGACTGGAATACTCTCTTTCAAATTCTAAAGGTGGCAGGGGTAAAATACAGGGAGCGAAAGGCTATTTACAATTTGTACAGAAACCAGATGGCAGTTATAAGAGTCGAGGGACATGAAAGGGAAGCAGTGGTTGGGAAGGGAGTAAGACAGGGTTCTACCCTCTGCCCGATGTTATTCAATCTGTATATTGAGCAAGCAGTAAAGGAAACAAAAGAAAAATTCGGGGTAGGTATTAAAATCCATGGAGAAGAAGTAAAAACTTTGAGGTTCGCCGATGACATTGTAATTCTGTCAGAGACAGCAAAGGACTTGGAAGAGCACTTGAACGGAATGGGTGGTGTCTTGAAGGGAGGATATAAGATGAACATCAACAAAAACAAAACGAGAATAATGGAATGTAGTCGAATTAAGTCGGGTGATGTTGAGGGTATTAGATTAGGAAATGAGACACTTAAAGTAGTAAAGGAGTTTTGCTATTTGGGGAGCAAAATAACTGATGATGGTCGAAGTAGAGAGGATATAAAATGTAGACTGGCAATGGCAAGGAAAGCGTTTCTGAAGAAGAGAAATTTGTTTACATCGAGTATAGATTTAAGTGTCAGGAAGTCATTTCTGAAAGTATTTGTATGGAGTGTAGCCTTGTATGGAAGTGAAACATGGACGGTAAATAGTTTGGACAAGAAGAGAATAGAAGCTTTCGAAATGTGGTGCTACAGAAGAATGCTGAAGATTGGATGGCTAGATCACATAACTAATGAGGAAGTATTGAATAGGATTGGGGAGAAAAGAAGTTTGTGGCACAACTTGACCAGAAGAAGGGATCGGTTGGTAGGACATGTTCTGAGGCATCAAGGGATCACCAATTTAGTATTGGAGGGCAGCGTGGAGGGTAAAAATCGTAGGGGGAGACCAAGAGATGAATACACTAAGCAGATTCAGAAGGATGTAGGTTGCAGTAGGTACTGGGAGATGAAGAAGCTTGCACAGGATAGAGTAGCATGGAGAGCTGCATCAAACCAGTCTCAGGACTGAAGACCACAACAACAACAACATCAAGCTGAATCTTGGTAAATACGCAGGCTACGTTCGACATCTCTGTTGCTGTCGAGTTAGTTCCTGGATGGCACAGAATTACCCTGCGAAATTCTAATGACTTTCCTTGTCATTTGCTGCGAATAACTGTGAGTGATGTTCACTTAAGATGTGGCACCCGGCTATAAATTTGAGTCCAGCATGGTTCTTTCATGCAGAACTTCCTGGTAATTCGGTTTTATGTTGCGATTTACGGCCCTAGCCAACATTGACCAGTAGAGCAACAATGTAGAGACGAATACTATCATCACTAGTTCTGAAGTAACACGGTCGCACTGCAAGCTGAAAGCTTCATTGGTGTCGATTTCCGTCTCGGTGGAGGTCAGTTTTTTACCCGTGTTGTGACAGCAACAAGCAGCTAGATTGTAAACCAGTAAGGAAATCTTGAAACGTCCCCATCATAAGTCTAATCACTGTCTCCAGTATTCCATAGTGTAAGGGCGAAATCTTGGGATATTGCACACTTGACAATGCATTTCCCCTTTGTGCTGACATAGTTTTTGGTTTCTGTACATACACAATTTTATTTAAGAAATGCCACGGTTCTCCAGTACTTGAGTGTCATACAGGACAGCACGTAAAAGCAGACCAGTTTGTAGTCCAAAATTGGTTTTATCTCACTAATTCAGGCCTCGTTATGGAGGCTCGTGTTACAGTACTTCACTTTTTATTGCAATAGAGTTCCTCTGTAAGCCTACCGTGATAAGTTGTACTTCATATGTATTTTGGTAGCATATCTCCAGTTCTTTTTTGGACACAAATGTGAACACAAGATAGAAATTAATCATCCACAGTGTGAAAAACAGTGTTAGGTAAATTGACAGTGAATGGGGAAGAAAGGAAATGAAAGGTATGGTATTGATGATACCAGCTTTAGCGGGTCTTTGAGCGGAATCAGCGGCGATGAGTGAAAATGTTTGTCAGACTGGGTCTCTAACCCGGGGTTACTTACTTAATAGGCAAGTGCCTCAACTACTGTGCCACCCAGGACACAGTTTTAATCGCAAGTGTGCCGACTATCGCTGCACATTCACGTCTGGTGCCACCACTTATCCCACTTATCTGCAGTCCCTATCCACGTCTACCGTGCTTGCTAATTTTAGTTCCCCACTGAAGGTCGAACGTAAAGGTGTATCTCCACTGATGGTTGTGGATTCGTAGCCCATCGAGGTGCACCATTTATACGAAAGTGTGGTGTCTGTCTTTCAGAGAAGCGCGGACATCACGCTTTGATACAAATGCTCAGGTAGTTAACAAATCGGACTCCTCTCTAGTGGATCTAAGTTCAGGATGTCGTCAAGACAAGTTTGAAATGCAGTTTCATCTGGAAAGACATTTTATTGACGGTTGGTCGACGAGGAGTGAGATAGGTAAACATTTCAGGGCATAGGGTCAGATGAATACGTGGATGCGCCGGCCGCGGTGGCCTAGCGGTTCTGGCGCTGCAGTCCGGAACCGCGGGACTGCTACGGTCGCAGGTTCGAATCCTGCCTCGGGCATGGGTGTGTGTGATGTCCTTAGGTTAGTTGGGTTTAAGTAGTTCTAAGTTCTAGGGGACTTATGACCTAAGATGCTGAGTCCTATAGTGCTCAGAGTCATTTGAACCTTTTTTGAATACGTGGATGAGTCGTGAGTTACCAATTACAGAGCGAGATGGTGCAGTGGATTGCACAATGGTAACGTGATTTAGATTTTCCGTGATTTCCCTAAATCGCTTCAGGCAAATTCCGAGATGGTTTCTTTGAAACGGTACTGCCGACTTCCCTCCCCATCCTTCCCCAATCCAACGGGACCGATGACCTCGCTGTTTGGTCCCCTCCAGCACATCAACCACCCAACCAACCAAACAATCCCCGTAGTAGTTTTGTTTGTGAAGGCAGAAGAATACGTTATCCTGTAGTAGGGACATTTGATGCCGTTTTTCTTTTCGCTTTTACTGTACTGCGACAGAAATGTGTTTCATTTGTTGCCAAATAAGTCTAAATGTGATGGACACACCTTTTGGGAAGGCTTTGTGGTCCACAACACCCCTTTTGTGGCACCAGATGCAAACTGTTATGTTGACATTCTCCTTTGCTTGACTACATGTCATTTGGCAGGGCTCAGCCATTATCTTCTTCTGTAGAAGGCATCATAAATGCATCATAACTCATCACCAGTAATAAAACAGGAAGGGAATGCCTAGTAAGCCAACTGATGACGTACAGACACAAATGCAGTACTTCGATTGTTGTCGACATGAACTAGAGTAGGGCGTAATCCCGCAATCGAGTTATGAACCTTGCTTATTGAACGAAAATGTTTCCAAAAACAGTCATAATGTCTGCAGGGATACAGCAATCACTTTTTTATATCATATTACTTATAATCCATCTTGATTGCAATATATTTATTCACATGACCGGTTTCGGTTCCTCTAGATCCATCTTCAGATCTGCAAATTTCGGTTACAGGAGTAACCTGTGCAAACTCAGCAACCTTCACATGCTGCGTCACATTCACGTGAATTCTTAAAAGAAGAAAATGGATTAATGACGTGTTTTGCACAGTATCAATAGCAACACACACGAGAAAAATCGCGAATGCTTCGAGATTGCACCGCTGCTTTCACCCCTCAGTTAAGCCCAAAGAGAAAATTATGTTGCAAAATATCGACTTTTTACACTTGTAACTGGATTTTATAACTTCCAAATAATGTTATAAGTTCACAGTATGCAAAATCTAATTCTTATCTCCAAGACAAGTTCCAGAACATCAAAATCAAAACCACAATTGATTATTGTACTCTCAGCAACCTACGCATAGTGTGGTGCTGCGCTGTGTCCACTGGGTTCATCAAAGTTATTTCGCACGGAAAATCAAACTGTAATAATATACATTTTAATGCCTACCAGTGTTAGACGAAAATCGCGTCCAAACTACGCCGCGCCACGCATTTTTTCGTTTCGAACGGGCCCTGACGTGGGGTGGTAAGTGTAGCGCCTGGAAACTCTCGTGTGTTAACTGTGTAAACTTAGCTAGACAGGGTGACCCTTTGATCGTGACCGAGCCAAATATCTCAGGAAATAAGAGTCAAACGAAAAAACTGCAAAGAACGAAACCTGTGTAGCTTGAAAGGGGAGACCAGATGGCTCTATGGTAGCCCGCTAGATGGCGCTGCCATAGGTCAAACGGATATCAACTGCGTTTTCTTTTTTTAAAAAATTGGAACCCCCATTTTTATTATTTTACATATTCGTCTCGTACGTAAAGAAATGTGAATGTTTCAGTTGGACCACGTTTTTCGCTTTGTGATAGATGGCGGTGTAGTAGTCACAAACATATGGCTCACAATTTTAGACGAACAGTTGGTAACAGGTAGGTTTTCTTAATTAAAATATAGAACGTAGGTACGTTTTAACATTTTATTTCGGTTGTTCCAATGTGATACACGAACCTTTGTGAACTTATCATTTCTGAGAACGCATGCTGTTACAGCATGATTACCTGTAAATACCACATTAATGCAACAAATGCTCAAAATGATGTCCGTCAACCTCAATGCATTTGGTAATACGTGTAACGACATTCCTCTCAACAGCGAACAATTCGCCTTCGGCAATGTTCGCACATGCATTGACAATGCTGTGACGCATGTTGTCAGGCGTTGTCGGTAGACCACGACAACAAATACCCTTCAACTTACCCCACAGAAAGAAATCCGGGGACGTCAGATCCGGTGAACGTGCAGGCCATGGTATGGTACTTCGACTACCAATCTACCTGTCATGAAATGTGCTATTGAATATCGCTTCAACCGCACGCGAGCCACGTACCGGACATCCATGATGTTGGAAGTACATCGCCATTCTGTCATGCAGTGAAACATCTTGTAGTAACATCGGTAGAACATTACGTAGGAAATCAACATACATTGCACCATTTAGATTGCCATCGATAAAATGGGGGCCAATTATCCTTCCTCCCATAATGCCACCGGCCGTAATGGCCGAGCGGTTCTAGGCGCTACAGTCTGGAACGGCGCGACCGCTACGGTCGCAGGTTTGAATCCTGCCTTGGGCATGCTTGTGTGTGATGTCGTTAGGTTACTTAGGTTTCAGTAGTTCTAAGTTCTAGGGGACTGATGACCTCAGCAGTTAAGTCCCATAACGCTCAGAGCCATTTTGAGCCCATAATGCCGCACCATACATTAAACCGACAAGGCTCCACTTGTCGCAACTATCGTGGATTTTCCGTTGCCCTATAGTGCTTATTATGCCGGTTTCCGTAACCGCTGTTGGTGAATGAGGCTTCGTTGCTAAGTAGGACGCGTGCAAAAAATCTGTCATCGTCCCCCATAATTTGTCTTGTGTCCAGTGGCAGAACTGTACACGACGTTCAAAGTCGTCGCCATGCAATTCCTGGTGCATAGAAATATGGTACGGGTGCAATCGATGTTGATGTAGCATTCTCAACACCCGATTCTCGCGCAATTTGTCTGCTACTGATGTGCGCATTAGCCGCTACAGCAGCTGAAACACATACTTGGGCATCATCATTTCTTGCAGGTCGTGGTTGACGTTTCACATATGGCTGAACGCTTCTTATTTCCTTAAATCACGTAACTATCCGGCGAACGGTCCGGACACTTGGATGATGTCGTCCAGGATACCGAGCAGCATACATAGCACACACCCGTTGGGCATTTTGATCACAATAGCCATACATCAACACGATATCGCCCTTTTCCGGAATTGGTAAACGGTCCATTTTAACACGGGTAATGTATCACGAAGCAAATACCGTCTTAACTGGCTGAATGTTACGTGATAGCTCGTACTCATAGGTTTGTGACTATTGCAGCGCCATCTGTAACAAAGCGAAACAAGTGGTTCAACCAAAACATTCATATTTCTTTACGTACTACACGAATATGTAATAAAAATGGGGATTCCTATTTAAAAAACGCAGTTGATATCCATTTGACCTATGACAGCGCCATGTGGTGGGCCAACCATTGCGCCATCTGGTTTCCCCGTTCAAGCTAGACGAGTTTCGTTCGGTGTAGTTTTTTCGTTTGATGCTTATTTCGTGAGATATTTGGCCCGCTCACTATCGATGGACCACACTGTGTGCTTAAGTATGCAATAGACTAGTTTTTCAGAGCAGTTATACGAAATGGATAGGAATACAATCTGTAGACACGGGGACTGGACAAAAATATGGGAAATCCGCGATGAATGAATGCTTGAAATTAAATTCAGATGTCAGCAAGCCAGCAGATTCCGTTGATGTATATTCATATTCAGGGAAAGCCGGACACATTGAACCACTAGAGATAGGACATGCATATTCAGAAGATATTTACATTACTATATTCTGCAGAAATGATTAGCATTTCAATTACCTCGGTGCAGCCTGTGTCCTGTTGCCTAGTAGGCACAGGCTCAGCCATGAACCCTGATGACTTCTTCCATGCGTGATGGCATGTGATACAGCCATCGAGGTGGCATTCACCTGGTCGCCATTGGGTCACAATCTGCACCCATCAGGTCCATCCCATGGTACCATGTTTGGCCTCCATACAACTCACATCGTCCAGCTGTAGTTTTCTGAAGGCGACGATGGGTTTTCGTATGTCGCCTGGTCATCACAGTCACTAGATCTCAGTGTTATTGTGCCCTTAAGGTGTACTGTGGAAAGAATGGTAGGTGATAGGAACTTGCCACTTCCTCGAACCTCTGGTACCGCGCACCACGGAATTTGAATCCCCGGCAGCCCGTATGCTGTGGCGGCGCTCGCCTCCTGGCCCGTATTTAGCGTGAGGGTGCCACAATGGAACACGCGATTGCAGCGGGCAATAGCGGCGTCCCCAATAGAGTACTTAAGCGCCTGCTTCTCGCCCAGCCACCTCCCGTAAACTCGATCCTCCTCACCCGTTCGTCTCCGCGAACCTCTCCCACCCCCGCCCGCTGCCGCGCCTGTATTCCCACGTCCCACCCAGTCTCCATCTCTCCCCCCTCCTTACACTCTCCCACGGTGGCTTCCGCCAGCACCCCCTCCCTGATGATGTCCTCCTCCCCTCCTTCTACCCCTCCTACCAACTTTGACCCTCCCCCCACTTCCTGTGTCCTTTCCCTTCGACACCCTCCCTCCTTTCTCTTCCCTTCCCTTCTCTTTCCTTTTCCTCCGTCCCCTCCCTCCAACCCTCTTCCCCCAGGCTCCCCCTCCCCCTTCCACCCTCCCCCTTTCACCCTGCCATTGGCATCTCTGCTCTCCCTTCTCGCTCTCCCACTCCCCTTCCTCCTCCTCCTCTCTTGGCAGGTCCCCGGACTCGTACACGCACAGTGAACATTTGCGCGCCGGAGATCATCGCCATCAGTGTAACGTGTGTGTGCCTTCGTTTGTGTTTAGTGTTTGTTCGCCGTTACGCCGCCAATGTTCACGTGTACCGTCGCCGTCCTCCATGTTCTGTGCGCCGTGCCCACTAGTGTCAGTGATGTTTTCTCGTCCAGCGTGAACGGCTCCATGTTTTTTTGTATTTTAGTGTCTACATTGTTTTGCCAGCCGTTTTGTTAGTATTCTCTGTGCCCCCTGTATGTCTTACTTATTGTAAACTCAAGGCTGAAGAGCGGCGTACTCTGCTGCTGACAGCCCGCCTTGTGTAAGGTGCTAAAAATAACAATAAAGAAAAAAAAAAGCTCAGCCAGCCAGTCTAACATTGCGTACGTCTCTGGACATATCGCCTCGCCGGAGACAGCGTATTTACTTTCGTGTTTTGTTTACGAGTGGACGTGGTTGTCTAGTTAGGTTTCCTTGGCTCTGTTGTCTCGTTCTTGTTGTTCTCGTAAGGTCCTTCGTTGGTCGTGTCTCCGTTGTGTTGTTGTTAGCGGGCCGCTCCGCGGAACCCGCCGCCTTTTCCGTCACTTCAACCCCGTGACGGTTCCGGTCGCCGTTACAACAGAACCACTCCATCACACTCCTGAAATTGTGACATGGCGCAATATTTATGTGAAAGATGCCACTGTCTATGTGAAACAAGTTCGTGACGAAGGGGTGTGCACGGTCTGCAACCAGTGCACGATATTCCTTGAGCTCCCTGGTGCCTTGCACGAGCTCCACTGGACACCAAGTGAATGTTCCCCAGAGCATAATGGAGCCGCCGCCAACCTGTCTCAGTCCCACAAGTACGGGATTCGAATCCTCCCATCGGCATGATGGAGAAGGTATCGAGATTCATGAGAGCAAGCAACGCTCTGCCAGTGCGCCAACGTCCAGTGCAAATGGCCATGTACCCATTTCAGTCGTAGTTGATGATTTCGTAGTGTTAACATTGGCACATGCGTAAATCGTAGGCTTCGGAGGTCCACCATTACGTGTGTTAGGTGCACGGTGTGTTCAGACACATTCCTACTCTACCCAGCATTAAAGTCTGACTTTAGTTCCGCCACAGTTCACCGCCTCTCCTGTTTTAACACTTGGCCACTCTGCGACGTCCGAAATCTCTAACGCATGGCCCACAACCCCACGACGTCTGGACGGGGTCTCACACTTTGGATTTGCTAGGTGCTGTAGACACTTATCGCTGTACACCTCGAACACCCGACAACTTGTGCAGTTTCCGATATGCTCGTGCCGAGGCCCTGCGACATCACAATCTGCCCTCGGCCAAACTCAAGACAAAGCGTGCCTTCTCATTCTACACACGAACGTCACGCTCACTAATACAAATGCACCATAATTATGTCTGGTTAGCAGTCATTCCATGCCAGGTGAGGCTGCTATACCCTGGACTGGTTTGTATCGATAATAGGTCGTCCGCAGCTCGTGGTCGAGCGGTAGCGTTCTCGCTTCCCGCGCCCGGGTTCCCGGGTTCGATTCCCGGAGGGGTCAGGGATTTTCTCTGCCTCGTGATGAGTGGGTGTTGTGTGCCGTCCGTAGGTTAGTTAGGTTTAAGTAGTTCTAAGTTCTAGGGGACTGATGACCATGGTTGTTAAGTCCCATAGTGCTCAGAGCCATTGGAACCATTTTTCTTTTTTTGATAATAGGTCGCTGGTCAAAGGGTTCTGCCTATCTGCCTATCGCAGTTGACTGGTTGGAAGCGCAATGCAGTATGTCAACGGACTCGTGGCCCTAGCACACATGAGGACGGACATACAAGTCATACAGTTATGTTAAGGCGCTCCAGAAAGGCTCAAAATCATGAAAAGTTCAATTTTTACTTTTTTGCGTTTTCTGAATCTGCAGACTATTACCTTTTAATAGATATATAATTTATTCAATTCCGAAGACTACAACTATTTTAAATTTTTTTTTAAATGTGTTCTACATGGGCGTGACCCACTGTGGCGCTGTTAAACTGCTGTCAAATGGTGTTATTATTAACGTCCGTGTTCATCAGGTACATTTTAGCAATGTGAGATAAAGTATGTGTTGTGGCTAACCTGTGATGGTTCAATATATATCGCTGGTGTGATTGTCGATTGTTTCATGTTTATTTACTCTGTCGTTATCTCGAAAATATTCGTAATTATTTCTGTTTCTTGAGTCTCTGTTTTGTTGAAGTATAATAATGAGTAAAAGAAAAGTTATTAGAAATCCTCTGAAGGCTTTTAAGAAAAGGAGAAATGTTGGAAAGCCAAATATATGTGTTATTACTGTTAATAATAACATTCTAACATGGTACGAGCGATGCTTGATTTAGACAAGGAACGCCTTCGGGCTGCAGACAGGGCTGTAAAGAGTCTAGAAATACAAGCAAGAGTAAACAGGAGGAGGAACAAGAGGATGCTGGAGGAGGAGTTTGCAGAGGATGAAGATAATCCATCCTATGGACCTGGAATGCACTAAAAAGTTAATCCAATCTTTGTCGCTCGATTCCCAAAACTTTTATTTTCTCATACTAATTACATGTTTTCTAAGGATCTTCCAAACATATTTGTTTCAAACTTTCAGTAAATGTTACGCAGTACTTTCTGCATAATTTAACACAGCCTTTTTCCAAAAAACTGTATATTTTTGAATATATAAATAAAAAATTGCAAAAAAATGTTGTGAATTTTCATTACAATTGGAAAAAAATCATCTTTAATAACTGAACTAAAATTTTGTAAAATCCCTGTGTTAAGTTGTAGCCCATATTCCAATAAATAATCTGTAAAAAGTTCAACTTCCTACCTAAAATACTTTGTGAGGAAATATGTAATTGATAAGTGGTATTCTAACATTGCAAGTATAGGGCGTTCCGGAGCCCCTTAAGCACCCTAATACAGGAAACAGCCTTTTTTTCACGGAAACGCATGGACAATGCGGCCAATACAGGAGCAGCGCGGACCAACAGAATGGCGGTTGTAGTTGAAGTTCTCCTTGATGCGGCAGCAGATTGAGAAGCGCCAATCTCGACACTGGACACGCAGGAGCGGCGAGGCCCCATGTCGTCTTCCCGGATGGATCTATGGGCAGTATCACCGTAGACGCTGATGTACTGCTTCCCTCGTCATCGTAAGGATACAGTTTGTGATGTTGAAGTATGGGAACAACTGGGTACACAACAGGATCACCTCTGCTTCACACTGTAAGCTAGTCGCTGCATTGTGAACTTTACATGCCTATTCACGCAAGAAAAATAAATTAATTATATCCTTATTTATGCCCCTGTATGGAAGAAAGAACTTAAGGATGACGCCATCTGATTTCAATAATGATACCTTCTACAGAAGAAACACAATAGCGGCGTGAAATACAATTTCGCATAATATCATATTCCACATTAATGGGACCTGGTACCAATGAAGGCCGGATTAGGTTGCGATTGGTGATGGGGCCGTAATCAATTAGAGGTGGTTAGTTTATTTTTCCAATTACGTACACGTTAGCTGAAAACAAAAACAAATAAAAGGTGACACTAAATGAAGAAGTGTTCATCTACATCTACATCTACATTTATACTCCGCAAGCCACCCAACGGTGTGTGGCGGAGGGCACTTTACTTGCCACTGTCATTACCTCCCTTTCCTGTTCCAGTCGCGTATGGTTCGCGGGAAGAGGGACTGTCTGAAAGCCTCCGTGCGCGCTCTAATCTCTCTAATTTTACATTCGTGATCTGCTCGGGAGGTATAAGTAGGGGGAAGCAATATATTCGATACCTCATCCAGAAACGCACCCTCTCGAAACCTGGCGGGCATGTTACACCGCGATGCAGAGCGCCTCTCTTGCAGAGTCTGCCACTTGAGTTTGTTAAAGATCTCACGGTCCAAATAACCCTGTGACGAAACGCGCCGCTCTTCTTTGGATCTTCTCTATCTCCTTCGTCAACCCGATCTGGTACGGATCCCACACTGATGAGCAATACTCAAGTATAGGTCGAACGAGTGTTTTGTAAGCCACCTCCTTTGTTGATGGACTACATTTTCTAAGGACTCTCCCAATGAATCTCAACCTGGTACCCGCCTTACCAACAATTAATTTTATATGATCATTCCACTTCAAATCGTTCCGCACGCATACTCCCAGATATTTTACAGAAGTAACTGCTACCAGTGTTTGTTCCGCTATCATATAATCATACAATAAAGGATCCTTCTTTCTATGTATTCGCAATACATTACATTTGTCTATGTTAAGGGTCAGTTGCCACTCCCTGCACCAAGTGCCTATCCGCTGCAGATCTTCCTGCATTTCGCTACAATTTTCTAATGCTGCAACTTCTCTGTATACTACAGCATCATCCGCGAAAAGCCGCATGGAACTTCCGACACTATCTACTAGGACATTTATATATATTGTGAAAAGCAATGGTCCCGTAACACTCCCCTGTGGCACGCCAGAGGTTACTTTAACGTCTGTAGACGTCTCTCCATTCCACGGGTAAAGGCTTTAATGACAACAAATTCAAAATTATTTCTCGGCTGAAGGCCCCGGCAGTAACAATTTAAAACAGTTTCACGGCTGAAGGCCTGAATAAGAATCTTTTAAGAACCAGTTAACTTTTTCTACTTGCAATTACTGTTATCAAAATATTTTTAAAAGAAGAATCATAAACTTCTAACTTCTTGAATACGATTGTCTAGTTAAAATTTCAAGACAATGAACACCCATGGCAGAAGGCTCCAATAGTAACAGTTAAAAAACAGTTTTACGGCTGAAGACCTGACTAGCAATACCTTAAGAACCAGTTAAACATCTTCAAACTTAAACTTGCAGTTATTAAAAAAATCAAAAACAAAACAATCATCAAATCTGACCATAAAAAGGAGGGGGGGGGGCGCAGATTTTGCTCCAAGGCTCAATTAAGTATGAATTGCGACCAGTGAAAACCTAGTATCTCTATCTCACAGGATGTTCCGCTACTTCCGAAAATCTGCCTTCATAATAGATGCTGATGTTCGAAAGAAGAGACACTACACCTTAATATAATTTATTCGCCTAGTTGGGCTATGGATTCACCTTCTTCTGTGCGGATGCACAGATACGTTCGACCTCCTGCGGGTATCTCACAGTGGCGAGCGTGAAGGATATGGACAGCGGCTGCGGATAGGTGGCACTGGATGGGAATGTGGATCGGCAGTGAGGCGAACCGACACAGTCAGCACACTTACGATAACAATGTGTCCCGAATGGTACAAGTCTTAATGCAGGAGGTCCCAGGTTCCAATCGCAGTACACATTATCACACGTCGCTGCTGATTCCGTGTGATTTCCCGATCCAGCTGACATCGATAATCCCTCTCTTCCCCATCCCACTCCCCATGTACCGCACTATTAGGTGGACTACACTCCGTTACACTTGGTTTACTTTTGTTGATGTTCGTCTAGTATCCTCCTTTCAAGACACGGTCCATTCCACTAAACTGCTCTTCTAATTTCTTCGCTGTCTCGGACACAGTTACCATAGCACTGGCAAATAAATATTTTGTTCCCTGAACTCTATTTCCTTCTCCAAACTTTTCTTTGGTCTATGTTAATACATACAGTTTGAGTAACATGGGGGATAGGCTTCAGCCTTCAGTCACTCCGTTCTCAACCACTGCTTTCTTTTCATTTACTCCGACTCTTAAAACTGCAGTCTGATTTCTGTACAAGCTGCGTATAAATGGTACCTCTCTGATATCCGTGATAACATCAGAATTTTGCGTGGGATATTCCAGTCACCCATGTAAAAAGACTTCCTTGAATTTCCAAATGCTATAAATGCTAGTTTGTCTCTTTTTAACCTATCTTCTAAGGTAAGTCGAAGGGTCTGTATTGTCTCGGGTTTACCCGAAACGCAAGCTAATCTTCCACCATATCGACTCCAACCGGATTTTCCATTATTCTGCAAACAATCTGTATCAATATTTTGCAACCACGTCTTACTAAACTAACAGTCCGGTAACATTACAGCTGCTAGCTTCTACGTTCTTTGGAATTAGGATTATTACATTATTCCTTAATTGTTGTGTTATCTAGCCCGTGCCACGTATTTTCCGTACCTAGCGGAAGAGTTTTTCGTGCAAGAGTGTCCCAAGTATGCTATCCCTTATACGCACGATGGGAAACTGAACTTTTATTACTTATCGTTTCTGGTTTTTCAGTTTTAAGGTAGAATATCGTATGTCATGGACAGTGTGCGTATTGCTGTAGTGGTTTTCCCTAAGATGTGGCTGTAATGGTGACCTAATAGGCTGCCACTTTAGCGCTGCTGCCAAACCATGCCGCACCCATCAGCCCTGTCAACTGCAGCCGCCAGGCAGTCGTGTCGATGAAGTTGGCAACTGTGATGGTGGAATATATTGTCGGATCCACTCTAAGAACTACGGCCGTGGTCATTTCGTTGGAGACTGGACTCAATAAACAACACCGTAACCTGCTTTTGATTTTAAAAATGTTCAAATGGGATTTAACTGCTAAGGTCATCAGTCCCTAAGCTTACACACTACTTAACCTAAATTATCCTAAGGACAAACACACACACCCATGCCCGAGGGAGGACTCGAACCTCCGCCGGGATCAGCCGCAGAGTCCATGACTGCAGCGCCCCTGACCGCTCGGCTAATCCCGCGCGGTCTTTTGCATTTACTGCTTCCAATTGCTACTAAACAATTCTTAGTTAAATCTCAAGACTGCAGTTGTTGCTGTTAGTTGACTTTTTAGCAGATTGCCAACCATTATGTACAATCTTACGCCACCTCTCTCTCTCTCTCTCTCTCTCTCTCTCTCTCTCTCTCTCTCTTTCTCTCTCTCTCTCTGACATCCACCCACCCACCCACACACACACTAACATTCTTCTAGAAAAGCTACTGCACCATGACTTTCCTGTTGACAGAAACGAATTGTACTAAAAGACCAAGTGGTAATATTCGGAAACGCAACGAGGCAGAACATTAACTGTATAATCATATGTGCATAGTTTCCGTTCATAATGTCTGTACAACAGATGTACATTTACTTATTTATATTTACGTTTTTGGTCGTACATTTACGAAAAAAATATTTTTCTAATAAAAAGGAGTTAATTAGCCAACCACCAAGGTAAGTGAACTGCCCAATACACTAAGCCTCACCACCAGTGTACCATGGGTACACTAAGAGATTCTACGAATTCATGATAATGAATTACCACCCGTCTTTTTCCGTATTTACTCAGTATCTTTCGATTTGTCACAGATGAGTTACTGCGCTAAAGACCAAGCTAACAAAGAATTAACCCCAAACCTTGCAGAAACTTTATCACACTCTGGTGTGCGTACTGTAAGAGGTTCAGTACACACACCATCAGATTATTTAACTTGTCGCTCTAACGAAGTAGGCGAGTGTCAGCAGTATGTCTCGTGGTCTTATCGTGGCGTGTTTATCTTCTGCCGTTAGGTCAGACGATAGAAATGCCACTTGCACGCTTAGAGTAGCAGATTGACAGTGACCAACTTTAAACAGAAATTGATTAAATTTCACATTGTTGTTGTTGTTGTGGTCTTCAGTCCTGAGACTGGTTTGATGCAGCTCTCCATGCTACTCTATCCTGTGCAAGCTTCTTCATCTCCCAGTACCTACTGCAACCTACATCCTTCTGAATCTGCTTAGTGTATTCATCTCTTGGTCTCCCTCTACGATTTTTACCCTCCACACTGCCCTCCAATGCTAAATTTGTGATCCCTTGATGCCTCAAAACATGTCCTACCAACCGATCCCTTCTTCTAGTCAAGTTGTGCCACAAACTTCTCTTCTCCCCAACCCTGTTCAATACCTCCTCATTAGTTACGTGATCTACCCATCTAATCTTCAGCATTCTTCTGTAGCACCACATTTCGAAAGCTTCTATTCTCTTCTTGTCCAAACTAGTTATCGTCCATGTTTCACTTCCATACATGGCTACACTCCATACAAATACTTTCAGAAACGACTTCCTGACACTTAAATCTATACTCGATGTTAACAAATTCCTTTTCTTGAGAAACGCTTTCCTTGCCATTGCCAGTCTACATTTTATATCCTCTCTACTTCGACCATCATCGGTTATTTTACTCCCTAAATAGCAAAACTCCTTTACTACTTTAAGTGTCTCATTTCCTAATCTAATTCCCTCAGCATCACCCGACTTAATTTGACTACATTCCATTATCCTCGTTTTGCTTTTGTTGATGTTCATCTTATATCCTCCTTTCAACACACTGTCCATTCCGTTCAACTGCTCTTCCAAGTCCTTTGCTGTCTCTGACAGAATTACAATGTCATCGGCGAACCTCAAAGTTTTTACTTCTTCTCCATGAATTTTAACACCTACTCCGAATTTTTCTTTTGTTTCCTTTACTGCTTGCTCAATATACAGATTGAATAACATCGGGGAGAGGCTACAACCCTGTCTTACTCCTTTCCCAACCACTGCTTCCCTTTCATGCCCCTCGACTCTTATAACTGCCATCTGGTTTCTATACAAACTGTAAATAGCCTTTCGCTCCCTGTATTTTACCCCTGCCACCTTTAGAATTTGAAAGAGAGTATTCCAGTTAACATTGTCAAAAGCTTTCTCTAAGTCTACAAATGCTAGAAACGTAGGTTTGCCTTTTCTTAATCTTTCTTCCAAGGTAAGTCGTAAGGTCAGTATTGCCTCACGTGTTCCAACATTTCTACGGAATCCAAACTGATCTTCCCCGAGGTCGGCTTCTACCAGTTTTTCCATTCGTCTGTAAAGAATTCGCGTTAGTATTTTGCAGCTGTGACTTATTAAACTGATAGTTCGGTAATTTTCACATCTGTCAACACCTGCTTTCTTTGGGATTGGAATTATTATATTCTTCTTTCACATACATTTATTAAAATAATAACAAGCATAAAAATTACTTAACTTGGTTCTGCTATTTGCAATTGACAATCTGAAGTTCCTTTAGTATTGGTACGTTAATATTATTCTCACATATATCTCTGATACTTGATAATATTCATGGCTATGTACAGGAATATGGTAATCTTATTAGGCGCAGACTGAAATTTGAGTATAGACTGGTACAGACAAATGTAGAACTCGTGCATACTGGTATAGACTAATGTAGAGCGGTACAGACTGGTGCAGACAAACACAGACTGAATAATCGGAGGTCTGTACACTCGTTATAATACCTCGCGCATTCAGGTATCATTGCGCGAGAGTGATCCGCGAGGAGAAAGGGTTCTACGTTAGCAGCAATCTCATTGACTGCGTTACATATTAATAAGCTGATCGGAGGAAGCAGAATTTGGTCCATCTCTATGGCAGCACCATCTCGTAGTGCAGGGACGGACGAGCGCTGCGCCTGCGCTGTCGTGCTTAGCGGGGCGCGCTCTAGTGGGTAAGTTATGTACGCGCTGACTACGCAGAGCTATGTACACAACACAAACTAATCTCAAACAAGCCGGCCAGGGCGGCCGAGCGGTTCTAGACGCTACAGTCTGGTACCGCGCAACCACTACAGTCGCAGGTTCGAATCCTGCTTCGGGCATGTATGTTTGTGATGTCCTTAGATTAGTTGGGTTTAAGTAGTTCTAAGCTCTAGCGGACTGATGACCTTCAATGTTAAGTCCCATAGTGCTCAGAGTCAATCTCAAACAAATGTCCAAAGAAAATAAGTTACACGAATTTGAAGCAAAAAGTAAAGGGTACACTTCTTCAGACCATTATGGTTGTGAACAATATGAACCACAATCAGAGTCACATACGAGAGTTACCAGAGCTGGTAGACCCACGTGTTCAGTAATTCCTACTTTATACAGGGAAAAAGGGATCTTGCTACTAGTGGCTAACGGAACCGCAACTTCAGTAATGCAAGAAGTCCCTACCATAATTAACTAGCTTTCTTTTTAAAAATGTAATTATTTTGTTCCAGAATTACTGCCACTGATTACATGACCGACTCACCTATATAGTTAGCTGCGCTTGGTAGCTACCGCCTTCCGGGACACAGCCAGGTGCGCCGGTTTCGGAACGAATTCGCCCGGGGATTAACGACTAGAGCCGGTGTGTCGACCACCCCAGATATGGTTTTTTAGGCGATTTCCCACATCTGGCTGCGTGAATAGCGGGCTGGTTTCCAAGACTCACTTCAGTTACACAATTTGAAAGAATGTAGAAAATGTTCGCGTTCTTTCACTGGGATAACACCATATGCAAACAATTGGGGAACACGTAATCCCTCAGTGGGGTAAAATTTAAATGTGTTAGGTACAGGAAGGGCATCAGGCCACCCCATGAATTAACCACGTGGGACGAAAGCGTAAGAAAACGAAGAAGACTGATTCCGAGGTGAAGTGTTAGAGCCTAGACAAACTAAGATGACACTGTCAAGTGTATCACGAAAAGTATCAGTACCAGGTTTTTTGTTTTTTTTTTGTTTTGAGTCACTGCAGAATGTTGTAGAACGTCCTTGGTACTATAGATAAACGAATTTCAGCACGTCATGTGGAACAAACAGATAAAATACTAGAATGAGATTTTCACTCTGCAGCGGAGTGCGCGCTGATATGAAACAAAGTTTTAATCTGCCAGGAAGTTTCAGATGAAATACTGCTTAGAGTTTCTATTTTTGAAAACATGATCTCTCCACATAACACGACCTAATGATGCTTCACTGCACTATATCTTATTGAAATTCTGTAGGAAGCGGGGAGGACATAAGAAGAAGAGTCTCACTGTGTAGTAGGGAATTACTGTTCAAAACAAGTCTCCTCGACGCGAGGAAGGAATTTCTGAGGATGCATGTTTCAAGCACAACTTTGTATGGTGTGAATCACGGTCAATGGAAGTAAGGAAAGCGAGGGAATCGAGGAGAATGAGATGTGCTGCTGCAAAGGACGTTGAAAGGTAGGTGGACTGGTATGATAAAGAATGAGGATGTTCTGTGCAGAACAGTCAAATGAAAGTTCATGTGGAAAACACTGACAAGAAGGCTAAAACAGTGACAGAAATAGAGTTAAGATACCAGGGAATAAATTGCATGATACAAGAGAGAGTTGCAGAAGGTGAAAACTAAAGGGGAAGGCAGAAATTGTAGTACATCTAGGAAATAATATTGAGAAACTGCATGTGATGTTCTTATATGAAGTTTATACAAAAGAGAAACTCGTGGCGGGCGGCATCAAACCTTTAAGAAGACATATGACCAAAAGAAGGACATTTGCAGCGTCTGAAATTAATGGACACAACATACACCATAGCCTTGATAGAAGTTTCCTGTTCCTTCCATGATTTTCTACCCTATTGTCGAAAATTGTTGTTCCCAGTGTAATCTCCCCACGGAAAATTACCCTCTACCACGCACCAATTAATCATTGTCAATCAAACCATCCACATTTATTTACTTTGGAAAACTATCTGATCTGATTTTCATGTAACATATGCGGCGACAGTTCGTCGACGCCAAAGTATTTTCTAGTACGTTATTCTTTGGAATAACAGAGATACATATATGTATTCTCCATGGTTGTTAGACTGGCAACGAGGACAGCTTCGGAAATATCTGTTGAAAGATTGACCGGTTTCTAAAAGAGACATATTTGCTTTTCTTCTCGCTAAAGCGAGCTATTAACATTTGTGCCACTAGCGGGTTGTTTGAAGATAAAGAAACTGTAACGGAAAATAATTAAGACTTGGAACCAACAAAGATCTGGACATGTAATGGAGATGGATTGAATATACAATTTCCTTCATAAATAAGGTTTGTGACCCCTTTTTTTCTGGAGTGAATGAACGAATGAGTTCTTTGTCTGAATCATTGATGATCGCGTTGGCCCTGTAATTAGTGGGGAAGTTTCAACTGTGTCGAAGAGAGCCTGCAATCACCGAGTCTTTGTTAAATCGTCCAAAAAGGCTTCGTACACATCTGGAATTCGAAATCTGTCGTAAAAGGAACGAATTGTTCAAACGATCGATTTTCCCAACTGAATGCAGCGCTTAACAATAATAATAAATGTAAAGATCTTTTACAGCAAGCCAGCCGCTGAATACTAAGACGAAGGGCTCCACCAGAGATTCTATTGGGCTGATTTCACGTAATGAAATATTATATTTAAAACTGTACATAGATAAAGGAGAGAGAGAGAGAGAGAGAGAGAGAGCGAATGAAATTAGAGAAAATACTTATAATCCTCCATTAGTCTAACTTTTCGCCTGTCTTATCACGGATCAGCCTAAAGACAAAACGGGAGCCCCTTACTTTACTGTATAGATTTATGTGTGAAAGTAAAGGGATCTTAAAGGCAACAGATACACGTCTATACAGACAAAACATTACACAAAGTTAGCGGCAAGCTGCATTCATCATTCAGCACCTATTCTATTCTTACGTGAATACATTATACCAGTTCATTTATTTGTCGCAAACAGTTAAACAGATTAATATGATGCAAGTTGAACAAATTGAGTAAGCAGACAGTTATTACTTTTAAAGAACGAAACTACAAATCCGTAGTTATCATCACTTAGCATACAAATAGTTACATTATTTTCACTCACTGCACCCAATTCCTTCAGTGAACACATATCACTGCTTCAGTAAATCCTTTTAGAATTACAAAATGCTGCTAATCGTTTCATCACGTTATTCCAAACTCAATCATTATCAATAATGCGGAGAAACTGCTTACCAGTTTTTACACATTCGTCTGCCGTCCACGCTACTGAAGGAATACTTTACAAGGGTCGTCCAATTAGTAAGTCTCTCTTCTTCATAAAAAACGTTATACACAGTTTATCACATTAAAATAAGTTTACCGACATAGCACAATGCTTCTGTTACTTTCCCACATAGTCGCCATGTTTTTCCAAGCATTTCTGGTAGCGTGTCACATGTTTCTCCATACCACTGTTGTACCACGTCGGGTCCTGTGCTGGTAACCAGTTGCCCACTGCTGATCCGATTTCATCATCGGTATTCAAGTGGTACTTCCCAGAAGAGCTTTATGTTTGAGGAACATGTGAAAATCACTGCCACACACATTTTCTAATTCTGAAACTTCTCTTATTTCGCTAAACGTTGTAATATGGGGATTATGAGAGCATATTAAGCTTTCAAATGTGGTCAGTAATTAACCGATACACTGAAAATCAAATTTTTGTTGTCCATAGGAACCTTCAACTACTATCGGGTTCTGCGTTCAGAATTAGACGCTTAGCTGTATAGATTAGTAGTACAATATCATACGTGTCCTGTGAGAGTGGATTAATTGAGGTTATCCTTTCGCGATAGAGTAAACATACTGCAAGATTCCGAGGCGTGAATGTATAGTAAGACTTCAAAAAGTACCTTACACTACACTTCAAAGCATATAGATAAACGACACTATTTTTCAACATATTCATCAATTGTCTGTATACAACGGCCGCAGAATTCTAGCAATCGCTCTGTATCGGTATCGAAAACGTTCCAGTCTTCCTATGTGGTATCTCCTTCCCTCCCAGATGTTCTTTCATCTTGCCGAAAACATGGAAATGGCAAGGGACACGGTCGGGACTCCGCGACAAACATCATCTTCCTCTCATACACCTTCGTCAAATTCTTGGCACCATTTTTACCACAGCTGGACGCAACATCCAATTTGGCCCATGCACCGGCAGAATTCGACGGTCAGTTTGTGTGCTATGTGGACGCTTTGCCAACAAGAATCGTACTGTCTGGCATGATTCAACTTTTGAGTTGTTTTCAGTTACCACGCCATTTCGCTCGATCACAATGATGCATCTGCTGTACCGCAACATAACTGTGCCTGCAGGAAACATTCACTCTCTTCTGACACTACTCTACTCTTTAGCCACTTCCAACAAAGTCTACACATAATTTAAGATCTTTGGGTCATTGGGAAATTGTTTCTTCTGGACATTCCCCCTCGCCCTCCTCCCAAAATGATGAAAGGGAAAAAGTTAACAGATAACTACATATTCGCTCATCATGCAGCGAAACTTCAGTATCAGACATTACGTTTTAACTTATTACATCTCTACTACCGACTGTGTCTGTAACACAGTTTGTAGACAGTACCCAAATATCTCACGGGATGTACCTGTCTTCATCACGAACACCTTTTTTAAGAAACACCATAACAGGAAACTGACATGGAGAAGCCCAAATCATGACACCCACAATGAAATAGATTTTATCGACTCAAAACACACCAAAACAATCAAAGATGTTTCGGTTTTAAATCAATTTAATACTGGACTGACCACAGACTGTTAAGAGCGAAAATAAACATTAATACTCAACAAGAACGAAGAAAACTAATACCACAGAAAAACGAAATTATAGGTATGGATAAATTGAAAGAAAAGAAAAATGATTTTCAGTATGCCCTTCTACTGAGATTAGAAGAGTCAGCAGAAGAAAATCAAACTGGAACGATAATGGAAACTGCAAAACAAATAGGTGGACTGACAACAATTACCAAACAACCAGTAAAGTTAAGGGCAGAAACCAAAGCTTTACTCGTAAAAAGACGAGAGATGAAAATTGAAACTTCTTGTGACAGGACAGAATATTCTGAACTGTGTAAGTGTATAAGGTAGAATATGAAAGCCGACATATAGAAATATAATGAGAACACCATAAAATTTGCTTTAGAGAATAAAAGAAGCTACAAGACAGCTAAGCAAAACTTATGATTGGTAAAAACGAAGTCATAGCAATTGACGGTGATAATGGGCGCATAACGGAAAAGGAAGAAATTCTAAGTCGTGTAAAGAATTTCTATAGTAAATTATATGAAAGAACACATGAACCGCTAGGAAAACCCTACGCAGCTGATGATAAAGTCCCCAAAATCCTCCCTGAAGAAATACGAAAAGCTTTAAACGAGATGCAGAATGGCAAAGCAGAGGGTCATGTTGGTCTGACAATTGACATACTGAAGCTTACAGGGGAGGAAACAGAGAAACATTTGGCTACAATCTATACTTCGTGTATACAGAATGGCAGCATACCAACCTCCTGGAACAAAGCAAACATAATGTTACTTCATAAGAAGGGAAGTATTCACGATCTGAAGAACTTCCGCCGCAATAGCTTACTTTCTGTTATATACAAAGTGTTCTGTAAAGTCCAGATAAGTCGCATTAAAGTGGTAGTGGATACTGCACAACCCATAGAACAAGCAGGGATTCCTCAGTGGTTTCAGTACAATTGACCATATAAACATAATTAGTCGAGCCAATGAGTATGAAATGCCACTATGCATAGCCTTCACTGACTTCTAAAAAACCTTTGATTCTGTCAGCCACACTGCAGTGATACAAGCATTGGCCGATCAAGCAGTGGAAACAAAATATATAAACATATTGAACAACATTTATGACACGTCTGTAGTATCTATCAACATAAGAAAAAACAAGTGCGAATTTCCCATTGCAAAAGCAGTAAGGCAGGGCGATCCTATATCCCCGAAGTTATTTATAGCAGTTCTCGAGAAGGCTACGTCCTAAATTATTTGGAACTATAGAGGAATAAGGATAAATGGTAAAAGGCTTGCCAACCTGAGATTTGCTGACGATATAGTCCTAGCTTACAGTGGGATGGAAATGCAGTCCTCTATCAACGCATATCGTTGTTAGGAAGTTGGACTTAACATAAATCACTCTACAGCTAAGGTTATGCATAAGAAGTCGGCAGCTGCAGGAAAAGTAACACTGAACGGCAACATCCTAAACAATGTTACATAATACGTTTATCTGGGGCAGTTAATTGACACAAAAGGGGATCTGAAACCTGAAATTTTTCGTCGAATTAAACTGGGTTGGAGGGCTTACGGAAGGAATGCAACAGTTTTAAAATCTAACATTCCAGTCTACTTAAAGATGACAGTTTTTGATCAGTGTGTCGTACCGGTTTTAACGTACGGGTGTGAAACGTGGACTTCAAATGAATATTTCAAAAGGAAACTTAGAACTGCTCAGAGAGCTATCGAAACGTCAAAGTTAGGTCTCACTAAGAAAGATCGACAGAAAAGTAAAGACATTCGAGCAATAACATGAGTAAAATATATTATAGAACAGGTTAAGAGTCTAAAATGGCAATGGGCTGGACACATTGTAAGAACGAAGGATGGAGGATGGACAAAATCAGTTTTAGAGTGGAGTCCCAGAGAAAAACGAAGACCAGCACGGAGACACCTGATCGCTGGGATATGGAAATAAGGAAAGTGGCGGGCTTCAACTGGCACAAGACAGCAGCGGACAGAGAAGCATGGAAAAACCTCTCAAAAATGTATTTAATAACTTAAAGAGGCTGCATCTGGTATGGGTTCAACTAGCTGAACAATAAATAAATAAATATGTATCTGTAAAGTTATATCATAGTACGATCTATAGGTCAGGAGACGTGACGTCGTGAACATTGATACGTGGGAGAAAACTTGCATTTACGTAAAATGGAGAGAAAATTGCCCACACTATAGACATCCAGTGTCACATATTGAGAAAACTTAGCCACATCCAAAGATCTTTAAGCACAATATCAAAGATTTTCCAAATTGTTTATCGCGTATGAGGTGGTTAATCCACCCTAATCAGTCAAATTCTGTTGAGCGGGAGGGCCGGGTCACACAAGCAACATCACAGTTTATAACAACAACACTTTTGTTGACATTTCTTTGGCCAAATAAAATTTTATCTTTAAAACTGAAAGTCCTTACAAGCACGGGGAACCGCCCTATTAAAACAACAACATTAATGAAACTTCCTGGCAGATTAAAACTGTGTGCCCGACCGAGACTCGAACTCGGGACCTTTGCCATTCGCGGGCAAGTGCTCTACCATCTGAGCTACCGAAGCACGACTCACGCCCGGTACTCACAGCTTTACTTCTGCCAGTACCTCGTCTCCTACCTTCCAAACTTTACAGAAGCTCTCCCGCGAACCTTGCAGAACTAGCACTCCTGAAAGAAAGGATATTGCGGAGACATGGCTTAGCCACAGCCTGGGGGATGTTTCCAGAATGAGAGAGCTTCTGTAAGGTTTGGAAGGTAGGAGACGAGGTACTGGCAGAAGTAAAGCTGTGAGTACCGGGCGTGAGTCGTGCTTCGGTAGCTCAGATGGAGCCGGCACGGTAGCTCAGCATGGTCGGTCAGGGGGTTAGCTACCCTCTGTAATAAAAAAACTGAGTGAACGGATCAACAAAGAACCTGAACGGCTGTCATCGGACGTCCGCCACGAACAAATTCATAGACCAATATAGAATGTTTCAAATCTTCCCTCAAGTGAAAAGTTTAGCCAGCACGGTAGCTCAGCGTGTTCTGTCAGAGAGCTGCGTGCTCTCTGTAATAAAAACACTGAGTCAAGGAACCAACGATCAACTTGAACGGATGTCTTGTGACGTCCGCCCCGACCAAACGCAACGAACTATATCGAACAAAATGACGAATACGATCAAAATGAGATTTAAAAAAAAATAAAAAACAAAGTTGGTAGAGCACTTGCCCGCGAATGGCAAAGGTCCCGAGTTCGAGTCGCGGTCGGGCACACAGTTTTATTCTGCCAGGAAGTTTCATATAAGCGCACTCTCCGCTGCAGAGTGAAAATCTCATTCTGGAAACAACATTAATTTTTGACGAAGCATTAACTGATTTGCAAGTTAATTAAATTCTATACGCAGTAGAGCTCCCAAAAGAGACTACAATAATGAGATAAAGTTGAACCAATAATGGATATCACAATTCTTTTAACACAAAAGAAAATACCAACAGATACACCCCTTCCTCACACACTTTCGAAACAAGTGACGTCACATAGGCACGGGCTAATTCAAGTAGCAGAAGGGGGGCCCACTGGACCCAGACCAGAGGTGGCTAGACCCAGAACCAGCAGCAAGCGAGCGAGCTGGACAGTGTGCCGCACACAGTACACTATAACACACAAATCTTTTATAAAATCCTTTACAGATCCAAATCAGGGCCGCACGACTTGATTCGGGTAATGTGGCCGATTCGAGTTCCCCCTCTACACGCCTTGTTCGGTCTTGCAAACGTGTCAAACACACGACAACCTCTGCGTCGTGCCCCGACCTACTCAACCACGCTCGCCTCCGTTCTTCACGCGCCGCGCGGCTCTCCGGCTGTCCCCTTTGTCGCCCCCACGCCCGTCGCGGCCAAAAGCCACGTCAAACGGCCGAGCCCAAAGATCACACCATGCCGACCCGATCGATCAATCTATACGAGACGGCACGGCTCAGCTTACATTGCTAACGTCAAATACAAGGTGGGGCAAATAAAAGTGGCCCAGAGCTGCACAGCAAAGGAAAGGACATACAGTACTACCCTGACTACAGCCGGATTTGCCGAGTGGTTCTAGACGCTACAGTCTGGAACCGCGACATCGCTACGGTCGCAGGTTCGAATCCTGCCTCGGGCATGGATGTGTGTGATGTCCTTAGGTTAGTTAGGTTTAAATAGTTCCAAGTTCTATGGGACTGATAACCTCAGAAGTTAAGTCCCATAGTGCTCAGAGCCATTTGAACCAATTTTTTGACAGCCATTCTTCTCTTGATAGTTTTGGGCCCTGGTCAGCAAGTTGCTGAAGGTGGATCCAAGTTGGACAGCTGGAATCGCTGCAATGTCGCCCGACGTGTTCTGCTGCCCGTCTTGATTATAATGTTGCTCCGGTACACCATATGGCTGAGAGCTCCTCAGACAAAGTAATCGCTCACTGACGGATCAGGTGACCTGGGTGACCAGCCACGACCGCGACGAGACTGACCTCTGCTAACAACTCTGTCAGGCGAGAAGATTGTCTAAACGTTCTCCAACGGTCGGCTGGCTGTATAGGCAGTTGTTTCATGTTGTTGGAAATAACTGTGTGTCTTTCTCCTCTTCTGTTAATGCTGCTGCAAGTAGTATACACTCGTCCTTGCCTCTATTATTTTTCCCACCCTAAAGTTAACACATTACTCAACATGTAGTCAGACGTCTGAAGCTGTTTGTACGTGTGAGTTACAGTATTTAAAGAATCGGAAGTTTAATGGTGAGTAACTAAGATTCTGAAGGTATCAGGGGTAAAATACACGAAGCGAAAGGCTATTTACAATTTGTACAGAAACCAGATGGCAGATATAAGAGTCGTGAGGCATGAAAGAGAAGAGAGTGAGACAGGGTTGTAGCCTATCCCCGATGATATTGAATCTGTATATTGAGCAAGCAGTAAAGGAAACAAAATTCGGAGTAGGAATTAAAATCCATGGAGAAGAAATGAACGCTTTGAGGTTCGTTGCTGACTTTGTAATTCTGTCACAGACAGCAAAGACCCTGGAAAAGCAGTTGAACAGAATGGACAGTGTCTTGAAAGGAAGACATAAGATAAGCATCAACAAAAGTAAAACGACGATAATGGAATGTAGTAGAATTACATCGGGTGATGCTGAGGGAATTAGATTAGGAAATGAGAAACCTAAAGTAGTAAAGGAGTTTTGCTATTTTGGGAGCAAAATAAATGATGATTGTCGAAGTAGAGAGGATATAAAATGTAGACTGGCAATGGCAAGGGAAGTGTTTGTGAGGAATAGAAATTTGTTAACATCTAGTATAGATTTAAGTGTCAGGAAATCGTTTCTGAAAGTATTTGTATGGAGTGTAGCCATGTATGGAAGTGAAACATGGACGGTAAATAGTTTGGACAAGAAGAGAATAGAAGCTTTCTAAATGTGGTGCTACAGAAGAATGATGAAGATTAGATGGGTAGTTCACATAACTAATGAGGAGGTACTGAATAGAACTGGAGAGCAAAGAAATTTGTGGCACTACTTGACTAGAAGAAGGGATCGGTTCGTAGGGCATGTTCTGAAGCATCAAGGGATCACCAATTTAGTATTGGAGGGCAGCGTGGAGGGTAAAACTCGTAGAGGGAGACCAAGAGATGAATACACTAAACAGATTCAAAAGGCTGTAGGTTACAGTAGCTACTGGGAGATGAAGAAACTTGCACAGGATAGAGTAGCATGGAGAGCTGCATCAAACCAGTCTTTGGAAAGAAGACCACACAGCAAAAACGAAGAATACTAAGAGGTGAGATGGACGCTATTCCAGCAGCAACCTCCCTCATGCCATCTGAAAGGCATTGTTATAAGGGCCTGAGGCAGTGAAAAGATGTCTGAAACCTAAAAAGAAATCTCATCGTGTCATGTCGATGCGGCGTCATACCAACCTCTGAGTACGTGAAATGTGTGTGTGATACGTCAGTCAAACTTGGACAGTGTATGACGCATTGCAAGTGACGGGAATGTAAAGAAATGAACAGAGTGCGATTCTATAGAGGACCAGGCAGTAACTACACCACTAATTGTTACCACCGCAGCAAGCGACCCCAATCTTATCATCTGATTCATTTGGTTGGCACGATGCTGGAACGCTACATCTGGCGGGGACAAGTCTGGGTTAGCGATTTTGTTGACGCCTCTAGTTCGGCGCACAGTTGGCAGCCGTGCATTTGCGTCAAATACTAATGTCCACATGCGGCAAAAGACCCTCATACTGTAGTGCCCATGCGAACACATTCACTAATATACTGTGTGATCTTTGTGGCTTGACCTTTTTGAATATGTCTTTTACTAGTGGCCATATACGGTGAAACAGGCGTGTTGTATACTTTGCACCTCTCTGCTATAGATCACTCACGACGTCACACTATGAATTATCTGACTTTTGAATAGTCGGAGATTTATTGTACATTGTTCTCCAGCGTCAATTGTAGATATCTATTTTTGGATCTCATGGGAAACGTGTACAGAGAAATACTTCCAAACCATATGTGGCATACAGCAAACCAGTGCTTAATAGTACTGGTTAAAAACAGACTTGGTTGCAATTTTAATTTTTAATTTTTCAACGACACGTTTCGCCTTATTTAGGCATCTTCAGGTTATCTTTTCTAGATGGACACGAGAGGCACCAAGATCTGCATAACGCGTTCACAGGAGCGAGTAACAGAGTCACTCTGTTACTCGCTCCTGTGAACTGGAACGCGTTATGCAGATCTTGGTGCCTCTCGTGTCCATCTAGAAAAGATGACCTGAAGATGCCTAAATAAGGCGAAACGTGTCGTTGAAAAATTAAAAATTAAAATTGCAACCAAGACTGTTTTTAGCCAATACAATAGTGTATAGAGTGTATAGAGAAGGTACCAACACACAGCTTAATTCCTTGGCTCTAGCTTTAAGGATTTTGATTGCGTACATTTCTTTCATCTTTGCTATTTCTGTTTTTTTTTTTTTTTTTTTTTTCATGCGGCTAGCTTCAGGCTGTAATATTTATTTCAGTCACGATCGTGTTTTTCCTGTTGCTGTTTGCACCATTGTGAGTCTAATCGGTAATCTGCATTCTAGACTTGAGTGGCTCTGGGAAGGCACAGGATGAGAAAAAGCGCGGGCCTTTTGCAGTTCTGCCACGTAGGCACTTAGCGTGTAATGGCGTGCGGAGTAATGCCATTGCACGCGACACAGTGTATATCGGGCGCCCTAACGAGATTAGGACGGCAGCGCTGCCTGCTTACGCATCAGGGAGCTAACGAGCCATTTATGTGTCGGCAACACACGCAGAGGCCAGCTTTCGTGGCAGTTATTGCCTGATTATCCCTTACGTTTTTATTCTACCAGAAAAATAAGTAATCTGTTGCGACCGTCCTTCGCATGCCGTTTCCATGGTGACTGCAGATGCCAGGGACACTCGAGCGTCTCGGACGTTTCGTCATTTGGAAACCAGCAGGCCGCGTACAACCTGAAACCAGCAAGTGGTTTGATACCCTCTAGAACAACACACGCGGTGCGTGGCTTTCAAATGAGGGTAACCCACCGAATTGTATGGGAAGATGCTCAACTATATTTATTCGTACACAGGTGAAAAATACTTGCTTAGATTGGTCCCTATTTTCATTTGTTTTCTGAGACCATTGCAGATAACTGGACTACATCGTAAAAATTTAACCCTCAAAAATACTCCCGAATGCCCGAAAATACTCTTAAGTACACTTAAAGTTATGTAAAAGAATAACACTGTGTTGTCTGTAATAATGTTATTTTATTTTGCCATCTGTTTCGATTCAGAACTACCATCAACAGCAGCTTTACAACATATATAAATGAACAATGTGACAATGCCAAACAAAATGAGAATGACAGGAACGTAAAATCGATCAAAGTACTCGAAAAAATTGTCGTAGATGTATCATATGTTATACATGCTGTAACATAACTTTCCACCGAAAACCATATTTGCCAAGAAAATACAAAATCAAAAAATGGAAAAAGAAAAAATCATCTTTTACAATTTTTTATTTTATATTATCTTGGGAATTATGCTGTCCTGTGCTAAATTATGTATATCTTGTGGTACAACTATTATAATTTCCGTGAATATTGGGATCGATTTCATGTTTCATGTGTATTCCTCATTTTGTTTGTCATTGTCACAATGTCCACATTTGCATGCTGTACAGCTACCGTTCATGACGGTTCAGAACCGAAACCGGTAGCAAAATAAAATAACATTCTTACAGACAGCACAGTGTTATGCATTTTTACAACAGTAAAATGTAGTTTTCTCTACAGTGGAAAATTCTAAGAATATATAGGCTATAAACGTTGTGGTCTTCAGCCGGAAGACTGGTTCGATGCAGTTCATCATGTGGCTGTATCGTGTGCAAGCCTCTTCATTTCCCAATAACTGATGCAGTCTGTATCCATTTGTACTTGTTAGCAGCCTCTCTCAGCAATTATATGCCCTCTCGACAGCTTTTACTCCTCATCCCTACAATACGAAACCGATTATTCCCTGACACGTCTGATTTCATACACCCTCTACTTCGGCTGTCATCACTTATTTTACTGTCCATAAAACAAAACTTGTCTCCTACTTTTAGTGTATCATATCCTAATTTAACAGTCTTAGCACAAGCTTAATTAACTGGAACACATTCCAGTACTTTTGTTTTGATTTTGTTGATGTTCATTCCATTCAGCTGCACTTCCAAGTCATTTGCTATCATCGCCAAACCTCTAAATTTCCATTATCTTAAGCCCTTCTCCATTTTTTCCCTTGATTTCCTCTACTGCTTGCTCAATATACAGACTGAATGACGCCGGATATAGGCTACAGCCTTGTCTCGCTCTCTTTCGTTTCCTTCGACGATTACAACTGCCATCTGGTTTCTGTACAAGAAATAACTTCTCGCTACCTGCATTTACATATGCTACTTTGAAAACTTCAAAGAGTGTATTTCAATAATCCTTGTAAAGGATTTCCCAAAGTCTGCAAACGCAGTAAACATAGGCTTTCATTTATTTAATCAATCTTATAGATAACTAGGAGGGTCAGTATTGTCTAGCGTGTTCCTCCTTTTCTCTGAATTCGTATTGATCTTCCCCATGGTCGGCTTCTATCAGTGTTTCCATTCATCCGTAAATCATCCGTATCATTATTTTGCAACCATGACTTATTAAACTGAAAGATCGCTGAAGTTGCAACGCTCGACTCTGAAGCGTTTTGTGCTACCTTCCGGAAAGGGAAGAAACGACTTAAGCGTGTTCATCGCCACAGAAGTGCAAAAGAATTTTTTCTTCTCTGTGATAACATAGGATCTCACAGAAGTCTGCGCACCCGAGAGGTGCCAACAAGACTTCACTGAACCGTTCCTCCTCATCCATCATAAAATCCAGACCTCGCACCTACCCACTTGGAAGATGCATCCCACGGGAAGCAGTCTGGGGATATTGGGAGGTTATTGGTACAGCAAGGCGTTGGCTTCGACGTCGACAAATAGAGTGGTATCAGGCAGGCATACCGACCATCCCAGTAATCTGGCGTAAGGCCGTCACATTGACAAGAGATTATCTTGAAAAATAGGGATTTGTAACCAAAAGCCGACCGTGGTGGCCGAGCGGTTCTAGGCGCTCAGTCCGGAACCGCGCGACTGCTACGGTCGCAGTTTCGAATACTGCCTCGGGCATGGATGTGTGTGATGTTCTTATGTTAGTTAGGTTTAACTAGTTCTAAGTTCTAGGGGACTAATAGCCTCAGAAGTTGAGTCCCATAGTGCTCAGAGCAATTTTGTAACCAAAAGAAGGGGGAATCTTGGATGAAACCGACATGCTTTCAGAAAAAAAAGCGTGTTGCATTACATATGGAACGCCCCTCTTGAGTACAGCTGCTTTTCTTTCTCCAAAAACCTCTTTAATTTTTCTGTAGGCGGTATCTATCTTCTCCCTGTTATACATGCTTCTGTAGACTCTTATTTGATCTCTAGCCATTGCTGCTAGGACATTTTGCACATTCTGGCAGTCTCATTCTTTACACACCTGTCTTCTTTTTTACCTGCTTCATTTTCTGCATTTTCATATTTTCTCCTTTCAACCATTAAGGCCGGCCGAAGTGGCCGTGCGGTTCTGGGCGCTACAGTCTGGAGCCGGGCGACCGCTACGGTTGCAGGTTCGAATCCTGCCTCGGGCATGGATGTGTGTGATGTCCTTAGGTTAGTTAGGTTTAATTAGTTCTAAGTTCTAGGCGACTGATGACCTCAGAAGTTAAGTCGCATAGTGCTCAGAGCCATTTTGTTCAACCATTAAGTTCAATATCTCCTGCGATATCCAAAGAATATCTTAACAGGGATGGTTTTTATGCCTGTTTGATCCTCTGCTGCCTTCACTATTTCATCTTTCGAACGAATTCGTCTTTTATTCTGTTCCTTTCTCCTGTCTCAGCCAATCTTTGTTGAAGCTCTATTTGAAACCATCAACAAACTCTGGCTCTTTCAACTAATATAGGCCCCATCTCCTTAATTTACTTCCGTTCTGCAGTTTCATTATTTAATGTGCAGTTCATAACCAAATTACAGTCGGTTTCACATCTGCTCCTGGAAATGATTAATACTTTAAAATATCGCTCTGAAAACTCTGTCATCCAATTCTATAACCTATCTGAAACCTTCCGTTGTCTCCAGGTCTGTTACATATAGATAGCTTATTTTAATTATTCTTAAACGAAGTGTCAGCGACAGTTAAAATTATGCTTTGCCCAAAATTCTTCTTTTATGCCTGCCCCCACCACGAGCCATCTTCCACATTCTCCTGCTACTTTTCCTTGTACTCCTTTTCCATCTGTCGGACTCTAGTACCCATGACAAGTAAATTTTCCTCTTCCGTAACTATCTGAATAACTTCTTTCCTCTCAACATATGTCCTTTCCGCTGTTTGATTTTGTTATAGCCGGAGGAAACTGGTTCAGCCTGGCTGCAGCCACGAATTCTTTGTTTGCTTGGTGAGGTGGCACTTAGGAACTGCATCTCACTAAATATTAGTCTACTTCATTACATTTGTTACTGAAAGGTTTACTTAATTTTGACACAGGACTACTGGATAATTACAGCTATTATTGACTAGCAAAGTAACGCTTGATGCTCCTGTTCTCTTGAAGTACAATGTTCAACAGTTACTAAAGTTGTAGATTATCAGAAACTTTAACAACTCATTTGTTCTAGTCCATGTTGACTCTTCAGATGAGGTTACGAAGTGGACTGAGCTCATGCGTGCTCTGCGCAATATCGACCTCAGTGTGAGGGCTCTGTGTGCTGAGAGGGAGGTGTTGACGTGTGGAGTGCCTCCCATTAGTTGAGGATTGCAGCGAGGTCTAGCTATTGAATCGTATTGCTGAATTTGGTGTGGCATTGCGATCTCTGGACCATATCACACGATTTGTATTTACGACCCTGTACACACCTTACCAGAAATTCTGTTCGTTCTGCCAACGAATTTAACTAATCCCCACTATATCAAACAACAACCAATCGATTTTCTTGTTTACATTGTCTGAAGTTCATACCCCATTAAAGAGTAACAATGCGTGATCTCAACTACAGAACGACAGTTTTTTTACGCAGTGACAACATCCTGAGTAGTTCCTGCCCGGAGATCTGAAAGGGTGACCGTCTTACTTACCGAATATTTTGCCCAAGTACATGTCAGCATCATTTAACCATAGTGTAGAGCTGCATGCCCTCAGGAAAAATAACGATTTTGATTTCCAGTTGTTTCAGGCAGTGTAGCAAGGCCATATTAGATGATGTTACAAGGCCGGCCACTATATATATATACATTCCTGGAAATTGAAATAAGAAAACCGTGAATTCATTGTCCCAGGAAGGGGAAACTTTATTGACACATTCCTGGGGTCAGATACATCACATGATCACACTGACAGAACCACAGGCACATAGACACAGGCAACAGAGCATGCACAATGTCGGCACTAATACAGTGCTTATCCACCTTTCGCAGCAATGCAGGCTGCTATTCTCCCATGGAGACGAGCGTAGAGATGCTGGATGTAGTCCTGTGGTACGGCTTGCCATGCCATTTCCACCTGGCGCCTCAGTTGGACCAGCGTTCGTGCTGGACGTGCAGACCGCGTGAGACGACGCTTCATCCAGTCCCAAACATGCTCAATGGGGGACAGATCCGGAGATCTTGCTGGCCAGGGTAGTTGACTTACACCTTCTAGAGCACGTTGGGTGGCGCGGGATACATGCGGACGTGCATTGTCCTGTTGGAACAGCAAGTTCCCTTGCCGGTCTAGGAATGGTAGAACGATGGGTTCGATGACGGTTTGGATGTACCGCGCACTATTCAGTGTCCCCTCGACGATCACCAGTGGTGTACGGCCAGTGTAGGAGATCGCTCCCCATACCATGATGCCGGGTGTTGGCCCTGTGTGCCTCGGTCGTATGCAGTCCTGACTGTGGCGCTCACCTGCACGGCGCCAAACACGCATACGACCATCATTGGCACCAAGGCAGAAGCGACTCTCATCGCTGAAGACGACACGTCTCCATTCGTCCCTCCATTCGCGCCGGTCGCGACACCACTGGAGGCGGGCTGCACGATGTTGGGGCGTGAGCGGAAGACGGCCTAACGGTGTGCGGGGCCGTAGCCCAGCTTCATGGAGACGGTTGCGAATGGTCCTCGCCGATACCTCAGGAGCAACAGTGTCCCTAATTTGCTGGGAAGTGGCGGTGCGGTCCCCTACGGCACAGCGTAGGATCCTACGGTCTTGGCGTGCATCCGTGCGTCGCTGCGGTCCGGTCCCAGGTCGACGGGCACGTGCACCTTCCGCCGAGCACTGGCGACAACATCGATGTACTGTGGAGACCTCACGCCCCACGTGTTGAGCAATTCGGCGGTACGTCCACCCGGCCTCCCGCATGCCCTTTATACGCCCTCGCTCAAAGTCCGTCAACTGCACATACGGTACACGTCCACACTGTCGCGGCATGCTACCAGTGTTAAAGACTGCGATGGAGCTCCGTATGCCACGGCAAACTGGCTTACACTGACGGCGGCGGTGCACAAATGCTGCGCAGCTAGCGCCATTCGACGGCGAACACCGCGGTTCCTGGTGTGTCCGCTGTGCCGTGCGTGTGATCATTGCTTGTACAGCCCTCTCGCAGTGTCCGGAGCAAGTATGGTGGGTCTGACACACCGGTGTCAATGTGTTTTTTTTTCCATTTCCAGGAGTGTATATTACCATAATCTTTTAAATGCAGAAGGCTCAATGTTTAAGCTCGAAAGATAAATTAAAGAATGAATTTAGCTAAATTTTTAAGAAAAAAAGGAAAAAAATAACCATAAGCCTTAAAGTTTAAACAGCTAAAACATATAATTAAGCACCGGTGGCACTCAGAAGTCTCCAGGGAAGTCGGTCTGCCCTCTTTCACTTAGGCGAGACTGGTGGTGAGCGTAAGTACACTTTATCCGTCGGAACCCAACCAGGATACAGCCACGGATCAATCGACACAACGACTTGCTTCCCAAAAATCAGTACATGAGAACTCAAACAGAAAAGGTTACAAACGTGATAGTCCACAATGGAGTATGTATTAGCTGTCAAAATTACACACCATGTTGGGCAACAACAACCGGTGAGGAAAAGACACTGCCTAAAATTTACGTTAGGGCCAGGGCAGGTAACCAGAACAGTAACGGCCACAAAGCAGAAAATTCCGCTGGTGCACTTAACTATGGATTGATTAATTTAATCAATTCCACCTGACGGCGGCTATCTCTTAACACTTCATTCATTGTTGCTCGCAGGAAAACCTACACAACAGCAACGCCAGAACTAACAACGTAATGCTCGAAACCACTCAACCTTCACGTCCTGGGTCGGCGAGCGACAATGCTCGTACCGATCGGACAACTTCAGACAGACTCCGACACTGCGTAGATACCGCCAGCGGCCCAGTCGACTACGCCGCATGGAGATGTCCTCGGACCAACGGACCGATTCCTCCGAATGCCGACAACATCTAAAATAGTCGCCAGGAAATAACGTCAACTACACACACAACCCGACAAACGCTGCACGAAGACTTGAACGACACCCAACAGTAACTAAACACACACACGAAGACAAATCGGGAGTCGATGCACACACTCACAGTCGACTCATATGAGATCGGCGAGCCAAAACTCGTCGTCCGGTTGGACAACCGATCGACGATCCACCAAGACCATGTCCTGGCTCAAGTGATACGTGGCGGTAATGGTCGGGCAACACATGTCGACGCAGACCCACTGCTGCTCCAACCCGACTGCACTAGCGCCGCATTGCAACTCCCAACTAACTTGTCCGAACTGCGCCCGAGACGCGTTCCAACTGATTGGCAGACCCGAACTCGCGATCCGAACTAGCGATCCGAACCCCCTTACGACAGACAACGACCGGGAAGTAATGGCAGTCGAGGAAATATACTACGACAGGGGATATACCGATACGCGCTGCAAAGCAGCAACTCACTGACAGTAGTAAAGTATATTAACGTAGTGAGGTGGAAGTACGTTAAAAACAGGGTGTAAAATACATGATGGCACGAAGACAAGCCACGCACGGCTCACTAAGTATTATTAATATCTAATAATACAAGCCCCTGAACACTGAACAATTCTGTGAAAACTGCACGTTGCTAGCACTTACTGTTTCCGCAATATTTGTGGTGCACGTTTCGGGTGATTCATACTCTATGTACAGGATGAATCATGTAAGATGTAACACTCTTTTATTTCGTGTAAAGTGACATAAATCGAAGCCGGCCAGAGTGGCCGAGTGGTTAAGGGCGCTACAGTCTGGAACCACATGACCGCTACGGTCGCAGGTTCGAATCCTGCCTCGGGCATGGATGTGTGTGATGTCCTTAGGTTAGTTAGGTTTAAGTAGTTCTAAGTTCTAGGGGACTTATGACCACAGCAGTTGGGTCCCATAGTGCTCAGAACCATTTGAACCATTTGAACCATAAATCGAAACGTGGTTTTCGCAAATGTTAGAGCGTCGAGGGTCACTTTATTTTGTTTGGTTAATCTTTATAGTTCTTGTATCAACGCAGATATTGAATCAAGTACTTTTTTTTAACTAAACCGTGTACTGTTTACACTTGCGTTCGATAGATCTTGAGAATACGATTTCAGTGAAATAGCGTTTGTTAATGTTGACGTTGGTTCAAGATGGCTCTAAGCACTATGTAACGTAACATCTGAGGTCATCAGTCCCCTAGACGTAGAGCTACTTAAAGCTAACTAACCTAAGAACATCACACACATCCATGACCGAAGCAAGATTCGAACCTGCGACCGCAGCAGCCACGCGGTTCCGGACTGAAGTGCCTAGAACCGCACGGTCACAACGGCCAGCAATGTTGACGTTGCAATCTATCGTAAAAAGCTGCGACAAATGTTCTAGAATTTGAGTGCACGGTGGTCAGAAGTTGTATTTACGGTGCAAACACTGGTTGGTAGTGTTTGGACCACAAATGCCAAGCAGGCGCCTTGGACCAGGCTGCGTAAGTTAGCCCTGAGCTTCTGTGTTTGGTTCGTTTGTGCGAGGAGTGGCATTTCAGTGAATTCGATACGTTCAGCAGTGATTTTTGAATCATGTGATATAATGTTGTTTCATTAGGTTATCCTGACGTTACATATAACCCATAAATGAGCCGAACTTCAGGTGAGCGTGGCATTCCAGTTGTTATCGTAGGGTTAATGAAGATCCTGCTCTCTCTTTTCAGTATTTTACAATTTGTTGTGATGTTATGTGCTGTATTCCTCAATTGCTATGGTAAAACAGATGAGGCACGGCATTTCAGTTACAACTACTGCTTTATGTTGAGTGTTACACAACTGCGTAAGTTCCCGTAAGCAACACAGTCCAGTTAAAATAGAGGAACAGCATCGCATTATCGTAATAAATGCCTTATATATTTTAGAATTGTTTTGTTTTGTCATTCACTGTCATGCACTGTGCAACTAGGTCCCTTATTTAAGTATTGTTTCTGTTATTATTAAATAATATCTGCTGTTAAATGTTTCATTTAATACGTTGTATATAATTACGTCGTATATATCCTAGAATACAGTACTGCTCTCATACAACAAAGTGTAATGACAATTTGGATCCTATGAAATTTACTGGCCGCAGGGGCCCATAGGGTAGAAAGCCTATGTAATTCAAATAGTATCCTGGTTCGTCTTCGACCACCATTTAAGTCTCCTGAGTTTTTGTAATTCAATAAACCAAGTGTTCGTGCTTTTAATATTAGTAGTTTTTTTAACTAAGCTTCTGTGAATGTCACTTCCAAGATAAGAATCTGAAAGGCACTGAAATGTAAAATGGTTCAAATGGCTCTGAGCACTATGGGACTCAACTGCTGTGGTCATAAGTCCCCTAGAACTTAGAACTACTTAAACCTAACTAACCTAAGGACAGCACAAGACACCCAGCCATCACGAGGCAGAGAAAATCCCTGACCCCGCCGGGAATCGAACCCGGGAACCCGGGCGTGGGAAGCGAGAACGCTACCGCACGACCACGAGATGCGGGCCACTGAAATGTAACTGTAAGTGATTGTTAATTAGAGAATAGTCTTCTAAAACTATGGAAGATTGTAGGGGATGCAATTTTGAATGGTTTGATTTAAGTAATTTAGCGAAATATGGAATAACATTCCTACAGGTATCACCGGGCTGCTGAAAATCCATGCACTATCTTACGACGAGTCTCCCGGTGAGATTCTTAGTGAATTCTTGGACTGAAATTCTTAAAGATCACCTTATTCGACCACACATACTACCGCATAGGTTGAATCGTGCATGGTATTTGAACTTCCTGGACAGTGTCTTGCCTGAACTTCTGGAGGGCGTTGCCTTACAACTGCGCTCTACTTTGTGGTTTCAGAACACTGGTGCTCCCATCGCGCTTTGATCACAAGGTCGTACAACTTCAGGCTGAGTGTAATTGGAAGGGCACGACCAGTCTCCTGGCTTGCGTGCTTCCCTGACCTCACCCTTCGAGAAATTTTCTTCTGGGGTTACGTAAAGTCTCTAGTGTACCCAATATCACTAGGAGTTGAAGCTATCAGAAGTGAGTCGAACAAAAGATGGTTCGGTCTTACATGCTATGTTACGGTGTTCATAGTCGCCACATTGAACCTTTTCTCTGGAGTAGTGAAACCTCAGATTCCGTTTGTAGTATTTTATTGTATTCTGCTGTCGATAACCGTTTCGAAACTGTAATATTCTCGTTTTTCATTAGCCTGCCGGAAGCTAAGAAAGAGCACTGTGCCTCAGGAACTTGGTTGCGTAATTCTGGCTATAGGTTCCTTACATCAAGATGTTTAAGAAGCATAAAATTTCTTTCTCTTCAATCTACCAAATTTTGAAACATAATTGTGTTACATCCTGTATAATACGCTCCATGTACAAGTTTTTATACAGTTGGGAGTTACGGAAGGCTTGTATTTGTGATAAGCATTGACATGTCACAGCTATGCATATTGTTATAGGCATTTATATCCTGCTAATAACTCTACATAGTGGTAACACTTGTTTTCTTACATGTCGTACAGCCTGAGCCTGTTTGAGCACTGATGATGTAACGGAAGCAGGAAGGAATTATGAATTTAATTTTCTTTCGACATCGAGGTCATTATAGACGAAACACAAGCTCGGATGGCGTCAAAGATGGGGAAGGGGATCGGCAATTCCCTTTCAAAGGAATCATACCGTGATTTCCCTGGAGAGATTTAGGAAAATCACCGAAAATCTAAATCTGGGAGGCCGGACGCGGGTTTGAATCCGTCGTCGTCACGAATGGGAGTCCAGTGCGATAACCACTGCACCACCTACCTCGGTGTTGTTGTAATGGAATGATTACAAGTTAAGAGATACTGTGTACCGATGTTAAAGGCACGACACTAGGATTCGCATCTTCATTGTAATGCACATTTCTCAATATCGTATTACATTGCATTTTTGTGTCTCAGATCTGATGATGGGGTAAACGGAAGCGCGTTTTCAGAGCTTAAAAATAAGGAAAGAAGTTTGGCGGCCATGACAAATGCATGATCATTAGTACCAGCATCCTCGCAGATCCCCTCAAAGACTTCTTGCTCACGGTGTTGGGTAAGTCCACTTCACTCTTGGCCCTCAAGTTTACATCAATTCTGGTCGATTCTGTCTCGGATTTGTCGTCTCCAGCATGAGCGTTACTAATACGATGTCGCGCATCCATACACTTCCGAAAAAAAAAGTGTAAACCACTCTCGCAGTAAGCTTTAACCTGTTCCGCCTTGCCTACTTCTGCCTGTAAGGCGGTACCCGGGGCGATCTAGGATCTCGGACATCTGATCACCATATACTAGTCCATAGAGCCGTTGCTGGCAGTAGATGAACGCTGACGACGACGGTGCTACTTTATTCAAGCAGCTCCTCATTTGTCTTCACGATGCTAAGCGGATCCCGTTGCAGACCTGCCTATATCTGGAACAAATATAAGTAGATATGTGAACTTTCCCCGTAGATTACGTTCTCAGTTGCATCAACGCCCGACCGGAGTGTCCGTGCGGTTCTAGGCGCTACAGGTTGGAGCCGAGCGACAGCTACGGTCGCAGGTTCGAATCCTGCCTCGGGCATGGATGTGTGTGATGTACTTAGATTAGTTAGGTTTAATTAGTTCTAAGTTATAGGCGACTGATGACCTCAGAAGCTAAGTCGCATAGTGCTCAGAGCCATTTGGACCATTTTTTGTTTGTTTGTTTTTGCATCAACGCATTCAACGCGAAGACGAATAATTCCTTTACAGAAATCTCATAGCTTCAGGCTGTATTTTCATAGTGCTGGAGAAAGTGCCATACTATGCACAGATAAACAGTACGTTTCGATGTGACATTTCATTGCGTGGTTCGTTCTAGTATTTTTGTTGGTATCACGGCTAAAACGCTGCACGTTATGTTCAGCAGAACCGGCTCTGTGCTGCATAAATACGTGTACGTCTGAGAGATAAAACGCTATGACCGCCTCTCTACATCTAAATCATGTATACAGTAGCTAATCAAAAGAAACCGGGTACCTCCATATAAATCGGGATTAATTACTAAAAGTCAGGACATAACAAGAACAAAACAAGGCACTAGAACGCAGCTAAGTTATTGCCTCCCTGCTTTCTCCTGTGTCTCGTTAGATAGCTGCTATTATCTGAACTGAAGTGTCTTCATCTTTCGCTAAAACCACTGCTGACATCTCTTCCGTAAACTGTCGTGCTTGAATGAGCTGAGTCTTTAGTAAGTTCCCTTTACATACAGGGTGAGCAAATGCAGGGCTAAACTTTCAAAACAATGTATAAATAACACAACTGGCTGAGTGACGTCAAATTGCAACGGAATATTATCGGACAAGGGGGAAAAAGTATGGGAGAAGAAAAAAAAAGTATGAAAATGATCAAAAGGTGGTGCTGTATGTGTCATAATTCGTAAATGAAAACACCTGTCGTGCGCACGACCCATTGAAGTTGGTATTCCCGGTGCACGGCATTTCCTCCTTTCGCGTCTGCTACGTTCACCATGACTGCCTCAATGCAGCATCTCGCTCTGCTTGTGAAGATGCATTAGAAGATTGATGACTGTGCACGCGTCGCTCTTAAGTTACGGACACTGAAGGGTTTGAAAAAAGGCGTTGGTGCGATGACTGTCGTGGGTATGGAGAAAATGAATCGAAAATTCGAAAAGACGGCTTCTTTTGGTGTGCCGTCTGGCAGAGGGAGGAAATGAATTGATTTGACGTCAGTGCAAGCAGTGGGCACATCAGTGCGTGAGGAGACGAGTGGTGGTGTGCAACGTGTAGTGCACGGAGAATTGCCTGAACACTTTGATATACCCGTGAGCACAGTGCGTAAAATCCTACTGAACAGTGCCGGCCGAAGTGGCCGTGCGGTTAAAGGCGCTGCAGTCTGGAAACGCAAGACCGCTACGGTCGCTGGTTCGAATCCTGCCTCGGGCATGGATGTTTGTGATGTCCTTGGGTTAGTTAGGTTTAACTACACTCCTGGAAATGGAAAAAAGAACACAATGACACCGCTGTGTCAGACCCACCATACTTGCTCCGGACACTGCGAGAGGGCTGTACAAGCAATGATCACGCGCACGGCACAGCGGACACACCAGGAACCGCGGTGTTGGCCGTCGAATGGCGCTAGCTGCGCAGCATTTGTGCACCGCCGCCGTCAGTGTCAGCCAGTTTGCCGTGGCATACGGAGCTCCATCGCAGTCTTTAACACTGGTAGCATGCCGCGACAGCGTGGACGTGAACCGTATGTGCAGTTGACGGACTTTGAGCGAGGGCGTATAGTGGGCATGCGGGAGGCCGGGTGGACGTACCGCCGAATTGCTCAACACGTGGGGCGTGAGGTCTCCACAGTACATCGATGTTGTCGCCAGTGGTCGGCGGAAGGTGCACGTGCCCGCCGACCTGGGACCGGACCGCAGCGACGCACGGATGCACGCCAAGACCGTAGGATCCTACGCAGTGCCGTAGGGGACCGCACCGCCACTTCCCAGCAAATTAGGGACACTGTTGCTCCTGGGGTATCGGCGAGGACCATTCGCAACCGTCTCCATGAAGCTGGGCTACGGTCCCGCACACCGTTAGGCCGTCTTCCGCTCACGCCCCAACATCGTGCAGCCCGCCTCCAGTGGTGTCGCGACAGGCGTGAATGTTTGGACGAATGGAGACGTGTCGTCTTCAGCGATGAGAGTCGCTTCTGCCTTGGTGCCAATGATGGTCGTATGCGTGTTTGGCGCCGTGCAGGTGAGCGCCACAATCAGGACTGCATACGACCGAGGCACACAGGGCCAACACCTGGCATCATGGTGTGGGGAGCGATCTCCTACACTGGCCGTACACCACTGGTGATCGTCGAGGGGACACTGAATAGTGCACGGTACATCCAAACCGTCATCGAACCCATCGTTCTACCATTCCTAGACCGGCAAGGGAACTTGCTGTTCCAACAGGACAAGGCACGTCCGCATGTATCCCGTGCCACCCAACGTGCTCTAGAAGGTGTAAGTCAACTACCCTGGCCAGCAAGATCTCCGGATCTGTCCCCCATTTAGCATGTTTGGGACTGGATGAAGCGTCGTCTCACGCGGTCTGCTCGTCCAGCACGAACGCTGGTCCAACTGAGGCGCCAGGTGGAAATGGCATGGCAAGCCGTTCCACAGGACTACATCCAGCATCTCTACGATCGTCTCCATGGGAGAATAGCAGCCTGCATTGCTGCGAAAGGTGGATATACACTGTACTAGTGCCGACATTGTGCATGCTCTGTTGCCTGTGTCTATGTGCCTGTGGTTCTGTCAGTGTGATCATGTGATGTATGTGACCCCAGGAATGTGTCAATAAAGTTTCCCCTTCCTGGGACAATGAATTCACGGTGTTCTTATTTCAATTTCCAGGAGTGTAGTTCTAAGTTCTAGGGGACTAATGACCTCAGCAGTTGAGTCCCATAGTGCTCAGAGCCATTTGAACCATTTGAACGGAACAGTCTTGTTTTCTATCCATTCAAAATTACCCATGTGTACGAGTTGCTTCCTGTTGACCTGCCAGCAAGAGAGACTTTTGCTTTAGAATATCTTACTCGCATGGAAGTGGACATTGATTGACCGTGGATAATTTTGTGGGTAGACGAAGCCCACTCCCATCTGACAGGATATGTCAATACACAGAATTGTCGAATGTGGGCAACGGAAATTCCACACGCAAATCAACCAGTACCACTTTATCCTGAAAAGTTCGCTGTGTAGTGAGGGTTTACGGCATCATTCTTGGAAGAGAAAGGTACTTTCGGTCCTGTTATCTTTACCGTCCCTGGTAGGCGCTGTTACTCTCTTTTGGGCAACCACGTCATTCCAGCTCACCAACAGCGTGGATGTGTGGATGGAATCATTTTTATGCAACATGGCGTAACTCCGCACATCGCAAAGTCTGAAATGCTAGAGCGACGAGCCGCCATTTTCCTACTTCCTGGCCGTCCCGATCCCCTGGTCTTAAATCGTGTGACCGTGGGGCTGTCTGAAAGATGTGGAGTTCAGTGTTCCGACTGCAAACTCAGCTGCATTGAAGGCACGCATTGCGCAACGCATTCTGAACGGGACCCCGAAAACACTTCGATTAGTTGTGGAACATGCTGTTTCTCGATTTAAACTTGTTGCAGGAAACGGTGGACATCGTATTGAGCCTGTTTTGCGCCAGTCACACGAAAATTAGTAATCTTATTTGATTTTGATTCGTGCTTTTTATGTGGTTCTTGGCCTCAGGACAATTAAAAACCCAATTTTCCCATCCGATGTGATATAACCATGTCGTGGTGGATTGGCTTACGTAACTAACAGTATCACACCTGTACAATCATGTACACTGAGTAGTTTGCTTTTTTAACGTCAAACGTACACCTTAGGTATTTTCGTGTGATTCCTTAGGCATTTTTAGTCGACCACTCTTAAATTATGATGCTTACAGCGCCATCTATTCCCATATTTTGTAACTATTTATTTTTCTTCTGCCATACGTTCTTCTCCTTCTCCGATAATATTCTGTTCTTATTTGGCGTCATTCTGACCGGTGGTGTTATTTCTACAGCGGTATGAACGTTTGACTTTAATTACAATCACCCTGTACATTCTTAAACTCACTGATTCACTCAAACACATCACCAGCTCCTTGGATAAACTTAGAGTAAAATTTAAATGTGTGTAAACTTAAGAAGCAACTGTGAGCATAAACTGAGAATTAATATTGTCGTTTGGGGAGTTAATGTTGTGTGAAAGATTCCTAACGTAAGTGATTTTCTGTATTACTGTGTTTTAGTGGGACACACTCGGAGGGCGAATACAAGTGCCATCACCCGATTTCCCAGGCACTTCGCTCAGTAGAATTAAGTGTAAGGGAACACACGCCTCGACTTACCTACAGATGTTGGAGCGTTTCTGAAAAAAAAAAAAACGGGCAGCTCTTCTGTGCCTTTTGCCACACGGTATCTGCTGGTAAAATAGTGGGTAAGTGGTTAGTTTCGTTTTTTCTTAGTGCCTACTGTTCGAAACATGATTATTTATTTTATTTCGTTTTACCTTTAGTGTTTTCATTTATGTACCCATGTTCGCAGACGGTTACTACACGATTGTTTCTTATAAAATTACGGGAAGGTGTTTTATTAATTGTAAAATTACAACTGGATTTCGCAACGAGAATCACACATTTATTGTACTCTGACCAGTCAGAACATTATGACCACCCACATGTTATCCATATGAACCCGTCGAGGCGAGAGCAGCGTCACCTGGAGAAGAATGACCGCTTGTCAGACACGCACGGTGCGTGTGGTGTCATTGAACCTGCTGTCGGTGTGTAGAATGAGGAAGGCGCGAGATCGTGTCTTGAATCTATCCGAGAGCAGATCGTGATGTCGGAAAGGCACGGCACGAGCATTTCGGAAACTGCCCGAGTTGGCAAGTGTTGGGGAAGTTCTGTGGCGAGTGTTACCAACACGTGGCGAAACCAAGGTGACGAAAGCACCTCCTGAACAGACTGGTAAGAACGGGGCAGGGGGCGATCTGTGGCAGATAAAGCGAGACACGTGTTCGCTCGCTTTGATCCCTCTTCCACAGAGAAACGTTTCAGGGAAATCGGTTTATGATGTCGTGTCATCTTCCTCAGTATAGCAACATTGAGCAAAGGAATATTTAATATCTACAGTGAGACCTCCCTACTTCATCAGGCACTTTCCTAAATTCCTTTGAGTTGTAATAATGTATTGCTGATAAACCTAGATTAAAATATTCTCTTCTAGAATAAGTGTGAATATAATATTGCTGGTTGCTCAAAGTTTAACCTGTGAGAAAACATTATGCTCTCGCTGTACCTTGCTAAGCGTTTTATTGTGTTCGAACTGCAATATCTTCCACTGTTAAAAACAATTACGTTAAATAATTTCCTACTGCTAGAAGCCAATTCTGAGTTTCTGATTTAAACAACAACGCTCACTATCTAACCAACAACAATGTTTGTGTCCCTACCACGACAGTTTATTCTTCATCTGCAATATTTTCCTATTAATATATTTCAGTATCGTAACCAGTAATCTATCTTATTACCATGCTGACGTCAGCAATGCTGCGATAAAATGCTGCGTGGGTTTTGGTTCTCGTCTTAGTAACCGATCATCTTTGGTGCAGCAAATAGCTGCAACAAATTACGTTGAAAAATGTTGCACTGAAAGTGTTTGCTGGGTTGCTACAACGACAATTCCTAGTGACAGTACTAAATAAAAGTCTATTCCATGGCTATCTGTATTACATTCTAACATCATCAACCAGACCTGAAGCAGCAGCAGCTGTGAAAGAGGTCCAACAGTGTACTTCTCGTCAGAAATCACTTTTATATAATCAGCTACAGAATATACCTGCCAGGCGACTTAAATGCAGAAGACCGAATTGGCCTATCAAAGATGCGACTATTTTATCTGATGTGTGCCAAGACTGGAAAGAGGTTCGGCAGAAGTTTCATCCAGCGGATTCTCATCTTATTACTGATCCTGCTTAACATGTGAATGGATTTGGTCTTAGTACGAACGATGGACGCCTTCGAATCGATTCCATTCACACCGTGGAAGGTGCTGCGTCTGTTTGTGTTAGTGAGGGTTCAAAGGTGCCCCGCAGTGCTATTGTGGCGTTGCTGTGCGATCGGCGCTTCACCTGACTAAAGAGTGTTTATCAGTAAAATCTCCAGGAGCTCTCAATGAACTGCATTTGGTGACATCAACATCTGTGATTGGATTAACAGAGTTAGATACTCTATTCCGAATTTGTGTGTGTTTGCTTATATTACGTATTTTATGACGATTTAACTATTTTCAACTTTTATAGTCCTGTCTTCCTCAGTTGTGTGTAATATTACGTTATATTGATAATTTTTACTTATGGACCGTCTGACAGCAACTGAATAAAACACAATTTTAGTGCCATACGCGTTTCGTCTTGATTTTCTGCAAGGCATCATCAGTGGCCTGGAATATGTACATATGTTAGCTATTTTATTTACATTTTTGTCATTGTGCCTATAGGTTATAGACAGTTCTGGTGGTTGGTATTTCCTATTAAGTAGTAATGTTTTGACCTGTACTTACAGGTTGCGTGGACAATTTCTTACATATTACGCTCCTGTTACGTTTTTGGTGTTGTTCTTCTTCTTAAAAACGCCAATTTGCGGTTTTTTCCAAATTCCACAGCACTATGCACTGAACGCTTGTTTTAAAGCAATGTTTTGGTTTCTGTTGCCGACTGTCAAATGTTTTTCCCAAAGATCGAATGTTATTGCCAAACTTATGAGTGTAACTATTGAAGTATATGTGGTGTGTTCGTGTATGCATTTGTGTGTGCGTTTGTGTGTGTGTGTGTGTGTGTGTGTGTGTGTGTGTGCGTGTGTGTGAGTGTGTTTTGGTGTGATATATATTTTTTGTGCTGTGTGTGTGTGTGTGTGTGTGTGTGCGTGTGTGTGTGTGTGTGTGTGCGTGTGTGTATTTTGGTGTTATATATATTTTTTTTTTTTTTGGCCGTGTATGTGTGTGTGCAAGCGATTAGCTTTTCATAGCATTCACACAAGGTTGGCGCCGGTGGCGACACCTATAACTTGCTGACGTGAGGAAAGTTTCCAACCGATTTCTCATAATACACAAACAGCAGCTGACCGGAGTTGCCTGGTGAAACGTTGTTGTGATGCCTCGTGTAAGGAGGAGAAATGCGTACCATCACGTTTCCGACTTTGGTAAAGGCCGGATGGTAGCCTATTGCGTCTGTGGTTTAAAGTATCGTGACATTGCTGCTCACGTTGGTCGACATCCAATGTTGTTAGCAGGATATGGAATCGATGAGTTCAGGAGGGTAATACGGAATACCGTGCTGGATCCCAACGGCCTCGTATCACTAGCAGTCGAGATGACAGGCATCTTATCGACATGGCTGTAACGGATTGTGCAGCTACGTCTCGATCCCTGAGTTAACAAATTGAGACGTTTGCAAGACAACAACCATCTATACGAACGACGTTTGCAGCAGCATGCACGAACAGTTTGCAGCAGCATGGAGTATCAGCTCGGAGAACATGGCTGCGGTTACCCTTGACGCTGCATCACAGACAGGAGCGCCTGCGATGGTGTACTTAACGACGAACCTGGGTGCACGAATGGCAAAACGTTATTTTTTCGGATGAGTCCAGGTTCCGTTTACAGCATCATGGTGGTCGCATCTGTGTTTGGCGACATCGCGGTGAGCGCACATTGGAAGCGTGAATTCGTCATCGCCATACTGGCGCATCACCCGACGTGATGGTATGGGGTGGCATCGGTTACACGTCTCAGTCACCTCTTGTTCGCATTGACGGCACTTTAAACAGTGGACTTTACATTTCAGATGTGTTACGACCCATGGCTCTACCCTTCATTCGATCCCTGTGAAACCCTACATTTCAGCAGAATAATGCACGACCGCATGTTTCAGGTCCTGTACGGGCCTGGGTACAGAAAATGTTCGACTACTGCCCTGCCCACCGCATTCTCCAGATCTCTCACCAATTGAAAACGTCTGGTCAATGGTGTCCGAGCAACTGGCTCGTCACAATACACCAGTCGCTATTGTTGCGGAACTGTGGTATCGTGTGGAAGCTGCATGGGCAGCTGTACCTGTACACGCCATCCAAGCTCTGTTTGACTCGATAACCAGGGGTAAAAAGGCGGTTATTACGGCAAGAGGTGATTGTTATGGGTACTGATTTCTCAGGATCTATGCACCAAAATTGCATGAAAATGTAATGACATGTCAGTTCCAGTATAATATATTTACCCAATGAAAACCCGTTTAACATCTGCATTTCTTCTTGGTGCAATTTTAATGGCCAGTAGTGTAGTTAAAAGATATTGGATCCAAAACTCTGCCAATAGAGATTTATCAATACACCAGTCGTCTTCCGTTATATGGAACCTTTACTATAAAACTTTCTTCGTCCGCTCTTCGGTTCTCGTCCCTCTCATCTGTCTTTCTTTAATACATTCACCGACCTTGCGCACAATAAACAATCGAAAGGTCCCTATAGCGTTCGGCAAACACCTCCATGACTAGCTGGCAGCGTGACAGATTTCAAAATGTTGAAGTATCTCTTGAGTCCGACTTGATAACTTTTCTGTATCAAGAAGCACTTCGCTTAATACTCCGTTTCCTAATACATTCAACTTACTCGTCCCTCGCATTTTCATTTTACCGGAACTCATTATATCCTCAAAATCTAGAATACTTACACTTCCAATTTATAGCCCTATACTCCTACTTCGCTTACCGACAGATTACAGTTACTGCTGAATGGAAATAATATCGGAATCGATTCACTACAGCCCGCATCTCGTGGTCGTGCGGTAGCGTTCTCGCTTCCCACGCCCGGGTTGCCGGGTTCGATTCCCGGCGGGGTCAGGGATTTTCTCTGCCTCGTGATGGCTGGGTGTTGTGTGCTGTCCGTAGGTTAGTTAGGTTTAAGTAGTTCTAAGTTCTAGGGGACTGATGACCATAGATTTTAAGTCCCATAGTGCTCAGAGCCATTCTTTTTTTTGATTCACTACAAGTTATTTCTTTTTTCAAATTTCCCTAGTAAGAGAATTTTCATATATAGGAGCTTTACATAACAAAATATATTCGTAAATTAGCCGTATCTGTATTAACAGAAATAAGTTGATCGATAAAAATCAGCTAACCAGTTGGTAATGTGACTGTAAAGTGGAAACGCGAAAGAACAACCGCAGTTAAACAAAAAACAGAAACATCATGTAGTGGCAGGGAGGGATCGTTGAGCATTGCGGAAGCTGGCGCTATAAAATATCTCCACATCGGTGGTAGGAAACACTCGAGAGATTCAGAGTGCCGCGAGAAATCCACCAGCGGCGCTTGAGGTGGTGTAAACAGCGACGCCACTACTTGTCGGTGGATTACTGGAAACGAGTGACATGGAATAGTAAACGACGCTATACTCTGTTACAATTCATTGGAGCGGTTAGGGTTTGGCGAAAGACTGTAGTACGTTACCTGCCGTCATGTGCAGTGCCAGAACTGAACTACAGAGCATATGGTATTACAGAATGGAGCTGTCCTTAGTTAGGGTGTGGTCTGTTTTATTGCGCGTAAGAAGACGCTATGTGCGGGGGACGAAAATACATTTCACAGCACTAAGTACTACGTATAATAGAGGAACAGTTCTGACTCGATGACTCTGTCAGAATGACAATGCTCCTGCCATAAAGTGGCATCTGCAGTGGAGTGGTTTGTGCACAATAACATTTCTGAAATTGACTGGACTGCCCAGAGTCCCTACCAGATCCGAACTGTACTGTTGGGATTTTTTAGGATGTCGACATCGCTCCACACCCCGATATCACTACCTTCTCTGGATCAGGCTCTTGAGAAAAAATGAGTAGCTGTGGTGTCACCGCCAGACACCACACTTGCTACGTGGCAGCCTTTAAATCGGCCGCGGTCCGTTAGTATACATCGGACCCGCGTGTCGCCACTATCAGTGATTGCAGACCGAGCGCCGTCACACGGCAGGTCTAGAGACACTTCCTAGCACTTGCCCCAGTTGTACAGCCGACTTTGCTAGCGATGGTTCACTGACAAAATACGCTCTCATTTGCCAAGACGATAGTTAGCATAGCCTTCAGCTACGTCATTTGCTACTACCTAGCAAGGCGCCATTACCAGTTACTATTGATGCTGTAAAACATGTACCGTCAAGAGCGATGTTCACCAATTATGGATTAAAGTTAAGTATTCCAGAAGCTACGTACATTTTTTAGTAGTCTCATTCCGTGTCCTGTTCCAGACTTCACGCCAGCCTGCGTGAGCTTAAACGCGTGCCTTTCGGCTTCCTCCTAGTGGATTGGCTGTCTTGCCAGTCCACAACAGTTGCCATTCCTCCCAACATTCAGATACCGCTTTTAAAATACCACCAGTAGAGTTACAGCCCTAACAGAGGGGAACGGTGTGCACAACCATTACTAAAGTCCACCGATACGTGTCCGGATACTTTTGATCAGACAATGTATGTCCACAATTACAGGATGGGGTGGATTTATTTGCCTACCGCAAGGCGATCGTTTCAGTCCGCAGTACTCCCGACAGATATTCTAGATTATGGCGCCCCGTTCGTCGTTAATAACGGGTAGAAATCGTCAAATGGTACTGCTTTTAATAGTTATTTCGTTCATTAAAAAAATCGAATAAAATCTGCCGTTTATTATCAACTTATACTCTCAACTTCACAAATTCACAGAAGCCTTCGGATTGTATTACTGACACTACGTGGAACTTTTTGTAAAGTATTTGCCTTCCATTGCATAAGGACATGTGCTGGACAACTGTAAGAGAAGACAATGCAGACTGAATGGGAGTAACAGGATAAGACCCGTGATAAGACATCACGGGATAAATCCCATGGTTCTAGATGCAAGCGTTACAAAAATTGCACGATAGGACAGAGATATATGCAATAAATAATAGGGAGCGACGTGTGCAGTTACTGCTCGAGATGGAGTCGATACAAGAGAGTGAATCATGATCGGCATCAAGAAATCAACTGGAAGATTAATTACCGCCTCTCTTCCTCCCCCCCCCCCCAAAAAAAAATATAAGTAGTGTCATAACCTGCAGGAAGTAGAAAGACGTTAGGAGCTGTATTATTAAAATGATTAAGTTCTACACCATGCTACCCTTTCTTTTCAGTATATGCTGCCGCATAGGATTTTGTTTTCACGTCACTTCTTGCCGATGATTTCACCTAACTTCAAACGATTGTGCAAAAATTGTATACAATCCAGTTGCGATTAACTTTCGCTTTATTCATGTTCATTGCTCTTCAATATGTCAGATGATAAGTTATCTTGTAATGTATTATATTTATTTATCACCACAAATTGGCAAGCTATAGGCTATTGAGTGGCGTAACCAAGATTCACAGCTGACAATAATCAACGCACTGTCTTTACATCCTCATGATTGACAAACACGTATTGACGTATTCGTTACAGATCTCCTACATTTCGTTCCATTTCTTACCCTCATTTCTGGAAAAAGCTGCACAACAGTACAAATGCCGATGGTATATGACGTACGTCTTGTTTGGGACAAAGTGTTTCGTTCCGTCACAGTACGCAAAACCACCTTACTCGTCGATCTCAGAGGTGCATTCAGTACTATTCGGCACTGTGTCATTTTTTTGTTTCACGGCAATGTTAGTTGCACGTTGACATTGGCACACAGTGGTATGGATAGTTTTAGCGATCAAGAATCGGCCGATATGCACCACGTGTGTGGATTCATCGAATGCGTTGGCAGAGCGGTACAACCACACAATGCCAGGCCGTTCCAGGAAATGCAGCAACCACATCACAGCGATCTTTCTTCCTGAGAGCTATTTACTGCTCTGTGTTTTGTGTTCTGCGTTTTTGTGCATGCATACAAAAGGGTTTTTCATTATTATGACATTATTTTCACAGAAATACCGGTGATTGCGGTAGCTAAACAAAAAATTATACTTACATTGCAACCGTATTTCTCTTGTACCAAAATACTGAGAAAGTACCACCAAACAACCTTTGAAACTATGTGGGCTTAGTTCTGGCTCACCCTGTTTAGATGCGCGTAGTGCATAAATTACAAAAAGATAAAACACGGTATTTATTGACATTTGGAACACTGAGAAATTGTCAGAGGAATGGAACATTGCCATAATCCATCTACTACATAAGAAAGATCGGATCCAAATAATTTTAGGGGTGTATCATTGCTGAATACGACTTACAAAATTTCCTCTAAGGTTCTGTATTTCAGAAATCATGAACACCTTCATGGTGAACTGTTGAATTTCAAGAATGCTTTCGTCCGGAATAAATCTGTCCTGATCAAATCATTAGTCTTGGATGGATGATTAAACACAGAATTTGCTTTATATCAGAAACTCGTCAACCTCATTGCAATCACCCTTCGAAAGATAGAAAATTTGGAGCCTTCGAGAATCGAACTTGCCTTCGACAAGATGGTGGAGTGACTCCATTACTGTTTAACTGTGTGCTGGAGAAAACCATTCGCGAATAGAGTATCATATGTCTACTAACTATTAAAACTGGAAGAAAGATTCGACTTAACTGTATTACACATGCAGATGATTTGGCACTGTTAGCATACAGTATTCAGATAGAAGAACTCGAACGATTAACGGTAAGGCTGCCTTGCAAATTTCTTTTGAGAAAAGCGAGATTTGCTGATAGGATGGGAACAAGAAAGATAGCATTTTTTTAAAACATTTCTCACGTACCAAGTACTAGACTCCTGAAACAACGTTTTGACTACTTTTGGAACAGTGAAAAAAGTTGTTTAAAGAAGTACAAATTGAAATAAATGAAATGAACATGGAATTTAGCGTAGTGAAGATATGCTGCATCTGAAGAACAAATACACTCCTGGAAATTGAAATAAGAACACCGTGAATTCATTGTCCCAGGAAGGGGAAACTTTATTGACACATTCCTGGGGTCAGTGTAGGAGATCGCTCCCCACACCATGATGCCGGGTGTTGGCCCTGTGTGCCTCGGTCGTATGCAGTCCTGATTGTGGCGCTCACCTGCACGGCGCCAAACACGCATACGACCATCATTGGCACCAAGGCAGAAGCGACTCTCATCGCTGAAGACGACACGTCTCTATTCGTCCCTCCATTCACGCCTGTCGCGACACCACTGGAGGCGGGCTGCACGGTGTTGGGGCGTGAGCGGAAGACGGCCTAACGGTGTGCGGGACCGTAGCCCAGCTTCATGGAGACGGTTGCGAATGGTCCTCGCCGATACCCCAGGAGCAACAGTGTCCCTAATTTGCTGGGAAGTGGCGGTGCGGTCCCCTACGGCACTGCGTAGGATCCTACGGTCTTGGCGTGCATCCGTGCGTCGCTGCGGTCCGGTCCCAGGTCGACGGGCACGTGCACCTTCCGCCGACCACTGGCGACAACATCGATGTACTGTGGAGACCTCACGCCCCACGTGTTGAGGAATTCGGCGGTACGTCCACCCGGCCTCCCGCATGCCCACTATACGTCCTCGCTCAAAGTCCGTCAACTGCACATACGGTTCACGTCCACGCTGTCGCGGCATGCTACCAGTGTTAAAGACTGCGATGGAGCTCCGTATGCCACGGCAAACTGGCTGATACTGACAGCGGCGGTGCACAAATGCTGCGCAGCTAGCGCCATTCGACGGCCAACACCGCGGTTCCTGGTGTGTCCGCTGTGCCGTGCGTGTGATCATTGCTTGAACAGCCCTCTCGCAGTGTCCGGAGCAAGTATGGTGGGTCTGACACACCGGTGTCAATGTGTTCTTTTTTCCATTTCCAGGAGTGTATGTGCGACTGACATTCAAAATATCACAACCGAATAAGTATCTGATGTCTGCAAAAGCAAACATCAAGATCACTTTGAGTGATGAAGTTTTGGAAAAAGAAGAAACTGTTGATTGCTAATATATAACTTATTTGTTGTAAACTCCGTTATATAATGTTTGATTCTAGTGCTTGTGTGAGGGGGTAAACTCTGTAAATAAAAAAGTTAACAGTCTAATTACGTTTCAGAGATTAATGTAAGAGATGGAAAAAGTAAAAGATGCAAAGATGAAATAGGTATTGAAGTATATTTTGTTTACCTAAAAGCTGTATAATTAAAATTATAAAACAATACGTACTATTCTATTAGAGTGAGGTTCTTGAGTTCTCCAAGAATGCTCTGAGATGTGAAAGGCTGTAATTGGATTAATTAACAAACTAATATGTTATATTATTAAAAGCACGCATTTCTTGGAAACAAAATAATCGATGTTACAAAATTATAGCGTTGGATTTTGGAAAGACTACATCTTAAGGTAGCGCTAAGTGTGAACATGAATAACTATTGTAATATTACGTTTTCATAATAAGTAAGACTTTTACTCGACAGAGGAACTAGAGGACTTCCAAATAACCTCTGTGAATCGAAAACCAAACAAATTACAGTACGTTTGTAGTTTGACGTGCGAGATGTCTACAGGTATCGTAAATTGTGAATATTCCTTTAAATGAATTGTTACCATATGAACTAAAGATAATGCTGTTAACACCAATCGGCAAACTTACTGTGTTTATAAGGTTTAGGAAAACATAGTTCGAATAGGAGTTTAGTCATTTTATGTAATTATATTATGTGCACCACTAACGGAAACAGAGAAAAAAAAGGTATTACTAGCATCGGTAATGGCTTTTAACAAATACGGTAATCCCATGTAGTTCCATTACAAGTGCAACTGTCATTAGAATCGGTGTGATCCAGATAGCAATCCTAAGAAGCAGATATACCAGTATAGATTGACTTGGATATCGTCGGGTGATTGTAAATTGACGATACGCCTATAGTACAAAAGACTTACTTTCGTTTCAAACTGAAAATGTTGATAATCGTTCTTGGTACCACAACTGCATTGGATTACTGTGGAAGTTGCTTGTCTGCTAATTTGCTCTGCCTTAAGTACTCCAATGTCCTTCCACAACGACGAGGTACAGCAGACTGCCACGATCTGGCAGGTAAGTAAGCGCAAGACGGAGTGCGCGTCATCCGTTCAGCATTTTCTGCGATGCTATCTTCGCTAATAAAAGAATCCGACACCGCCTGAAATAAAGAGCCCTCATTCCGTACGGCCAAATAAAATTTTACAGAAGGAAATATGCGTATCCCTACACGCTCCTACTTCTGCTCGAATCTTTTGACCTAATTAGTGATGTGTCAGCTAGACAAAAGGCATCCAAACAGACATTTCTTCCTACGCCGAGCGACGAGAAACTCATTCAAGATAAATGTAGACAGAGGACAGAGCAATTTTATTTCATTTGAACTGGTAAAAATCATCTAAAATTTCACTTTAATTATGTCTCTTGCGTGGTTCTTAGACCTGTTATTTTCGGACTTCATATGAGACCCCAGGTAAAGTTAAAATAATTGTAAGCGTAGGTTTCCGCGGCCGTTGTCACCGTCAATAAAATTCTTCAGGGTATCAGACCGCATCGTCATAATTTAAAATGCGCCAACGTTTCGGCCAGCGTTGCAGCTAGCCTTCATCAGGGCCTTGCGTTAAAATGCTGGCCGAAACGTTGGCGCATTTTAAATTATGACGATGCGGTCTGATGCCCTGAAGAATTTTATTGAAAAAGTTAAAATAAATTACACGTCATCTTCTTTCCTCAACTACTGTCTTCTGACACACATATTGGTTATTCAGAACATCTAGATATGCGTCTTATGTGTTGTTGTTATTGACTTGCAGTAAAATGTGTCTTTAAACTCTTCAGCACAATTTCGGCAGTAAAATTTGCAATACAGTACTATAAATTCAAAACAAATCACGTGCAACTTTGGTATATATTAAGATCTTTTTTTTACATCTGAATTACTGAAATACGATAACAAAGTTTAAAACATAGATGCAGTTGAAGTTTATTAGGTGCTCGGTGATGAAGACGAAATATCATATTAGTTCAAAAGTTGTTCGCTGATTTGGTTAGTATCTGAGGGAGAAATTCCCGTACTTTTACATATGGAGTACAGCACGGTATGTGAGTCAAATACGTACTGTATGGAATCATTTGAACTCTGTGATGTTTAGTGCACTCTCCCTAGCACCGCTGTGATATCTGTTGTTATGTGTAGCTTGTCCATTTGATTCCACACCTTAAACTACCATTGACCTCTCCAAAATATGTAAAAATGAAATCCAGCTGTCACAAGTGGTTTTACCCTATTTCCTACACACTGAAGAAGGAAAAAAAAAAAAAAAGAAACTTAACCACTCGAGGCGCTGGTGTCTCACTACTAGTAAATAGTCCAAATAATTGCTTATAAACAGTAATACGTACTGGACGATGCCAAGACCTTAAGCATTACGTAATACAGTTCTAACATTCAAAAAAGAAAATAAACAGATGTATTCTATATAGGGTCCAATTTTATATACGTCCGACAACATCTTGAACTATCTGGAAAATATTGACAGTAGCATACGGTGTTGCTTATGGATTAGCTAGAATTTTGGATAACGACCTACCGGCCGGAGTGGCCTAGCGGTTCTAGGCGCTACTGTCGCGAACCGCGCGACCGATGCGGTCGCAGGTTCGATTCCTGCCTCGGGCATGGATGTGGTGATGACCTTAGGTTAGTTTGGTTTAAGTAGTTCTAAGTTCTAGGGGACTGATGACCACAGCAGTTAAGTCCCGTAGTGCTCAGAGCCATCTCACCCATTTTTGATAAACACCAAAGTATTTACCAATCCAATAAATTAGTTTTCAACATACCTCCAAACCCCATCGAGACGTAATTTACATCTCTATCAACTAATGATCACCTGTTTTTCCCCAAAATAGTGCGGTGGAGCAGAACGTTGCAAAATGTATATATTTCCACTTACTTCGTGGTGAATCTCTTCTAACACGTTCGCCCCCTTCAAGTTACCGACATGCGGTACTCAGCCCCAAGACCTATAGAAAAAACAGCTGTACACGTCGTAACTACAAGTCGCACTAAAATTGTTTTGTCGCTGGAAGGAATAGGTAATTGAAAGCACCCCTTTGTGTGCGTAATATTTCAATCGATCATGGTAAGCTAGCATACACCAGTCACTATCAAGCCTTTGACTGAACTGTACAAAGACTGAGAAGTCCACACGTGCACATCACTCATTACCGTAGGCAGTTTATGGCAGTTAACAATGACACTTCACAAAAAGTTTACAAATGGGTTGTTTCCTTTGGAATAGCTCGCTCAGATGCTTCTATAAACAGTCTCACGTAACACAACGTTCACGTTCACCAGTAAACAACACACCACGCGCTATTGAGATATATTAAACGTCGCTAAAAGTTCCCAACTTCAGACTGCACTTTAAATCACACACCCTTCCACACTTTACGGCACTTCTCAAACATTTTGGTACCGTAAGATATTAATAATTGTCATCGGATCACGTATCAGTAGCTCTAATCACAATGATATCCAAGCCCCAACTCCACTCTCTCTACACAACAGAAGTTTCTAGTTCCCAACAAATTTCTAATTGTCAGAGGACCATCACAGCCACTCGGAAAGCTGCATGAAGTCCGCTTAAAACCCGCGCATGTATACACAACGAATCAAAATTTGTCACAAACTCTAAACTAAATTAAACTCCAAACAGGCCACAAATGCCCAATTGTAGCGTCCGACCGCTGTGTCATCCCCAGACCACAGGCGTCATTGGATGCGGATTCGAAAATGGTTCAAATGGCTCTGAGCACTATGGGACTCAACTGCTGTGGTCATAAGTCCCCTAGAACTTAGAACTACTTAAACCTAACTAACCTAAGGACATCACACACATCCATGCCCGAGGCAGGATTCGAACCTGCGACCGTAGCGGTCGTGCGGTTCCAGACTGTAGCGCCTTTAACCGCTCGGCCATTCCGGCTGGCGATGCGGATTCGAGGGCCAAGTGGTCAGCACACCGCTCTCCCGGCCGTATGTCAGTTTACGGGACCAGAGCCAGTGCTTCTCAATCAAGTAGCTCCTCAGTTTGCCTCACTAGGATTGAGTGCACCCTGCTTGGCAATAGGGGTCGGCAGACCAGATGGTTAACCATCCAAGGACTAGCCCAGCCCGACAGCGCTTAACTTCGATGATCTGACGGGAACAGGTGTCACAGAATCAGAACAGTAAATCAACAAATATAAATTTAAAAAACTGACAAATATGAAATTAATTACCTTTTAAGAAAACTAGTTTTCCGAAATCAAATCTCATTTCTCCACTACCATAAACTGAAGAAACAGTTAATAACTAATTCCCCATTCGAATGACTAACACACACGTCACTCTTGAACATGTTTCACGTGCCCATTTATAGCATAAAATCTCTACATGGAACATTATTTCACATTCACTTCTTAATTCACTCTGATAATTAAGTACAATAATAATAGTAATTAATAAACAATTAGAAAATTAATTAAAGAGAACTTGAAATAAAATTGACAGTAATTTGACTGCAGCTCAAAACAGAGTCCATCAGCTAGTGACCTCTTTATCAGATCGCATAAAAACTACATAAAATCGAGCCATCTGACACCACCTGACCTGCACGTGACCCATATTTGCATGTCTCATCACTGTTGTAATGTCGCATCTACGTAAGTAAGTACGATGTTACCGGCGCTACGCCTGAATAGTACTCCATTACTCAGATTAAATATTAACTTCGTAAGTAAACGGTGTCATCATTTCTTTTTAAACAGGTAAAACAAAAAAAAGAAACAAAAACGATCTTAAACATGGCTGCGAAACGATATAATTGGTCCTCAACTGCTGCAAACAAGATGTACTCAGTTCATTTCGAAGAAGATTGCTTTCTGCTTACAAATTACACTGCTGCTTTTGAAACTGGAAATACCAATAAGGAGACTTGTGATTACAGTTAACTTTCTTTCACGTATTACGGACATTGCAACTGACAGATGATTAGAATTAAAGAATTGTACATGCAGTATGACTGTGAGATTTCAGTGCGGTGCGAAGCCACCACACGCTGCAATCAGGGCTTCCAGAAGTCGTAGCATAAAATCAAAGAGAGCCTGGAGATGTTGCTGGAGAACTCACTGCCATGCAGTATGTGGGCATGTACACAAAGGACTGGCAGTGTTTGTAGCAGGACAAGAACCGAAGCAACCATTGATAAAGTTCCAGAGGCCACTAAATCTGAATTCCTTATAAAATGTTATACTCTGATCGCAGCTCTAATCCAGACAATGTATTTATTCTCTTAGTCTAGAGACGCGTCTCTTGGTGCTACCATTTTATCCTCGAATTGTTAAATTATTTATTTTAATTTCCCTCTTGTACTGGAAAAAATTCAGCATCAAAACCTGTTTATAATGCTTCATGAAAATAGTTGTAATACAGAAGTTATTAGGCAGTACAACATATCAGGCATGAAGTCAGCAGAATAAGAAACAAAATTATGAACAAAACTTAATTCTCCGCCTACTATACTTTCGTCTTCTCCCTTTAGAAGTTTTCATTTTCCATTACTTCACGCTTTTACCCTTCCTGTAAGTAGTATTCCGGCGTAGAAAATATTAGACTAATTTAAAACAAATAAAATTCAAGGAAATACCACTCCTTCTGTTAATATTTGATACCAGCTACTTGGATTTGCAAATACTTTGTGACCGATGTTTTCTCGCCCTCTTTTCGTGGCTTGGATATCCATATGAAACAAAACATTACAGATACATCTACCAACCCACAATTAGAAATTTTGCTTTTTGTGCACACAATGCCTCCATGCTTCTACTTCATACTCTTTCCATGTCCCTATCTTCTTCTTCTTTACAAAGTTTATTATTCTGTTCTTGAACCTAATCTTTCTTTTTATTAATCTCTTTGCTCAGTTTAAGTCTCAACATACAAGCTAATCCGACTTCATGATTTCTTTTCTTGTTCCGAACCTACAGCCATATAGCCTTCAGAAATGTTTTACAATCGTAAATTGAACTGTCTCTACAACTCCTTGATTATTCAAACCTACTTCTTCACTACAGGAATATGACCCATTTCTATCATACTTCTTGCATCGACTTGAGAACTGCTAATTATTATCTGCTTCAAATAATTCAGTCATATCAACACTGTCGTTCTATTTCCCTTTCTCTTAGGAACCTGGCTTCGATGGGGTTGTGTTTTTATGCTTTTGTATGTTTTCTACATATTCATCATATGCTTTGTATTTTGTTAATTTGTTGGTAACATATGCTCCTTGTCAACGTTCTGTTACCTAGTGTTACTGATCTGTAGCCTGCATTAACTCCATTTCATTTCAAGGATATGACTTTCGAAATATGGCATTTCTATCCTGTCAATATATGAGAGAGATGTCAGACGCGTATTCCAAATAAATTATCAACGAATCAGTACAGTGTCATTCACCTAGTCAATAGAAATGTGTACAGGGGAAGTTGGCTAGCCAAAAGTAGAGCTGAACCCAACACATACATGTTGCTCAGTGTATAAACGCACTAACTTATTGCTCATGTCTTCACTTGCATTCATATATTTCACATACAATGCTCACATCTCTTGATCGATCTCCACCTCTCCCTGTCTCCACCCTTCACTTCCTCAAGTCTTTGTTTGTCCATCCCGCCATCCCTGCTCTTTCTGTCCTTACTGTCCCCTCTTTTTGTCCATATCCTCAGCCCCCACTCTCCATCTGTCCACCTCCACCTCCCTCTCAGTCCTTATATCTCCAACTGGCCCTCTCTCCATATCCACCCACAACCTGCTCCTTCTCTCTCCAATCCTCATTTACACATGCATACCCATAAACAGGAGAAGCCCCTGCAAAAGGAGTCGATAGAGCAGGATTGTAAAACTGCTGCCGGTTGCAGTGGCTGAGCGGTTCTAGACGCTTCAGTCTGGAATTGCTCGACTGCCACTGTCGCAGGTTCGAATCCTGGTTCGGGCATGGATGTGTGTGATGTCCTTACGTTAGTTAGGTTTAAGTAGCTCTAGTCGACTGATGACCTAAGATGTTAAGTCCTATAGTGTTCACACCCAGTTGAACCACTTTTTTAAAAACTGCTGTAATATGCTTCTTGTGCAGCACAGCCTGTGCGTCAAGGGCTTAACGGATTGGAAACCTTCTTTGTCCGATGCGATGTAGGATGCTGTGCAAAGGAAGCCAGTAAAGCAGGTAGATACTACTCAAACACAAAACACCTGTTATGATGGTAGCCTACAAGTTAGGGGCTGGTAAACGCTTCTTGCCTCTAACATGTAGGCTGCCCTGCACAGTAGGCTGATAAGGCAGGTCAATACTATTCTGAATACACACCAGACCTGTAGTGCACGGCAGAGGCCTGGAGAACATTTATGGTTCCATCTCCATAAGTAATAGTGCTAGATTGTTATAAACTCCCCCTACGTTTGCTGTCTTGGTGAAAGGAGTTTGTGTCAAATTTAGACCACTTCAGTCCAGGGGGCTGGTGGGACCTCTTACACATACATACAAACTGACATTTTTGTAGTTATTTGGTTATCTATAAGGAATGTTGGATGTCTGTATCTGACAAACAAAACAGTGTGAATAGTAAAACATTTTAAATCATTAATCGTATAGTTTGATATTGCTGTCATCAAATGCTTAGATTATAGTATCAACATGGTACAACCATGGCCATTTTCTGACAAGATTGTAGATAACATGTAATGATTAATTATTGCAATGTATAAGTGGCTACCATTTCCATAAGAATGGTCTGTCACATTTAAGTCCTTTCTTCTGGTTGGATAGAGAAAGTTGTTATACATCGCTTGATTCAATGTGTTAGTATAGAAATTAATGATTGTTATTAGTAATTTTGCAGATATAATAAAAAAATTGTAATTGTTCCAATGGTAGCTGAATGAAGTTGCTAGCATACCAGAGTAGACCATCACAAAGTGCTGAGACTTTGAATGATCACTGCTGCCAGTCTACGAGAATATGCAATGATTGTGCAGCTAAAACTCCAAATGATGAAAAACCAAATATGGAAAACTAAAATTGTTTTTCTCCTATAGTGATAATTCAATGGTAAAAGTTGAAATATAAATATAGTAGTGAAGTTTCTTTAGTTGGAAAAAATTAGAGATTGATTATCGATTGTAACATAAAATTTTGATTTAGCTATTTGTGACATTAGACACTTGTATGTTTTGCGTTGCACATATAAAAAGTTTTTGAATTTGTGAATTTACATATATTAGCAGTGATAACTATAAATAAAAATGGATAAAAGATTGAGGCAAATCTGGACTCATCTGATTGCAGGACAAGAAGGCTTAAAAGGAGATAATGAGACTTTAAAGAAAGATCTGGAGGAGACTAAAAAAGCTTCAGAGAAGTACAGAAGGAGGAAAAAAAGGCATAGGTAAGAGGTAAAGAAAGAACTAAAACAGACATTGTGAGATATCCAATAATAAGCCAACGGTATCTTGAAGAAGTTGCTGCATTAAAAGAATCCCATAGGATTATTGCTAAAGATATTACAGAGCAGGTAGATGAAAATGTTAAGATATATAGGAACAAGGCAAAGAAGAGATTTTGCAGTTTCATGGAGTTAATAAATAAACAAAAGCGTATTAAAAGTTAAGGAAACGACAATAAATCACAAACGAACCTGGAAACCAAACTGCTTGGGAAAGATTATTTGTGACTACCATTCCATATACTAAACTGATATGTATTAATCATGACTAAAGAGGTGTAAATTCAATAGAGATACACATATGACAAAGTTCTTTTAGCAGTAATAATATTAAAGTATGGGGACTGAATATAAATTAGACTTATTGGAAACATTGAGATTGTAAATAAGAGAATTATGTACCTCGTTTTCTATGGGGCAGAAATTGATGAATTAACAACATGCAAGGATGTGACCATAGGAATATTGGTAAAATATATTTAATTGAAATTAAATATTGAGACATATACGAACGACACAAATGGATAGATTCTACAAACTGGTGAAGATAGTAAACAGGACCACACAAAGTGTTAAGAAGTGTTGATAAGTAAAAGACAAGGCAAGACGAAGAGTTAATTAGAAGCTATAGCAAGCCATTATCTGAGGGAATAAGGTTATGTTATGTACAGAAATTTTGGCCTAGAAACCAAGCTGAGTGGAGAAGAATTTGTGCATTCCATTTCGTGCACTAAGGAGGAATACATTAAATATGACATATGTGGCGCAAATTCATAGAGATTCACTGATAACAAAGTTCTTGTAATTGCAGTGTTGTTAAACTTACGAGGTGTGACAGTAAAATAATGAGACTGATTTGGAAAAAAAAAATGTTGCTTACCATTTTAGTCAAGTTTAGATTTGTCTCCTTCAGAGTAGTTCTCTTCTGATTGCACACACCTTTCCAGCGCTTCTGCCATTGATGATAGCATTTATGGAACTCATCTTCTATAATAGCCCCCAAGACACTCATCAAAGATTTTTCGACATCTTGTTTTGTTAGAAAATGTTGTCCCCTGACCACCGTTTTCACTCTTGGAAAAAGAAAAAAGTTGCATGGGACGATATCTGGTGAATAAGGTGGCTGTGGTAGTAATGAAATTTGTTATGAGGTTACAAATTACTATACTGACAGAGCAGTATGGGATGGCGCATTATCGTGATGCCGAATCCAAATCTTTCTCAAACCAAGATCTTCAGTTATTATTAGACAAATCGTTTGTCGATTGATGTTCAGTTCTTCTGCAATCGTTTTCATGGATAATCTTCGATCACATCATATGAGTTCAGTATCCTGGCCAAGTTGACATCCGTCCATGAGGTTCATGGTCGTCCACTGCGGAAATCATATTCAACATTTTTTGTGCCTTCACTAAAAATTTTATGCCAACGAAAAATCTGAGCTCTTGACATAACCTCAGTTGTAGTCCCGTTTTCACCCAATGTAATGCAAAAAGACATTGCGTACCGTTGCGCAATATTATGCGGTTCCATTTCCGTGACGAGAGACACCAACACGTGTTAACTTACTACATCACAACTCTGGACTGAGCAGTTGCATCGATGTGCCGCTTGGACTAGAAGCAGCTTATAAACCAAGGACAAAAATATTGTGCCTACGCAAGCCTGACGGGTCGCCACATCTTGCAAAGAAAATCAATCTCATTACCTTATTGTCGCACCTTGTGTGTCTATTGAAGCCGGGCAGAGTGGCTGAGACGTTCTAGGCGCTACACTCTGGAGCCGCTCGACTGCTACGGTCGCAGGTTCGAATCCTGCCTCGGGCTTGGCAGTGTGTGATGTCCTTAGGTTAGTTAGGTTTAAGTATTTCTAAGTACCTAGGGGACTGATGGCCACAGTAGTTAAGTCTCATAGCTCTCAGCGCCATTTGAACCATTTTTTGTCTATTGAAGATAGTGTTGATGAAACAGTTGAGGTTAGGAATAAAAAATTATCTGCTTCATTCTCGCTGATTCAAACTAAATGATAGTATCCTTCTAGTCATTAGCTTAATATATTTTCAAGGGGATTTACGAACGTCAAAAGAAGTAATAGAAGTATTAGTTTTGTAATTAGTCACCTGTAAGAAGACTCTTCCCAGTATGCCACACTTCACAAAAGTCGCATTATGACTGTGGAAGGAGAAATATGAGGCACAAGTATTGGTCCAAAAATGCACAGAGAAAACAAAGGCTTTAGTTACATAGACTCAGAGATACACTGAAACCAGAGGAAGGTAGATGAATTTCGTGGGCAATCATGTAAATCAAGCTTTTTTTTTTACATGAACGAATGGGTGAGTTGCATTTGATTGGGTTCTAATTATAAGATCGCCAGGTAGAGTACAGAAACGATTAGTAAGAGAAAGGTAAACACGAGCACAATCTCCATTATTATTACTAAACCAGATGGGTAACTGAAATACGTCTAAACGTGAAACAGAAATTAAGGTAGCTGACAGAGCAGACATGAGCGTAAATGAGAATCGAATGAACAAAGCAAAAGGGAAAGATGCATGCCAGCCATGGCTATCATAATTGGAATAACTGTAGGTTATGAGTTAAAGGACAGGCAGTCGATGGAGATGATATAATATCAGTATCACTGTAGTGAAAGGAAAGATATTTTTCGAACTAATATTCCTCAGCGATTTTTACAACTATTGGTATACTTAACCCTAAGCGTTTTGGGATGCAGATAGTAATAAAATGATAGAAAGTAGCATAAAATTATTGTTTATATGATTAGAGCCTTTACTCTGCGATACAGAGTGAAGCGAAAGTCTATGAAAATTTCGAATGACGTCACGTAGTAATACATTTAAAGGAACATAGTGGTCTTGCAACACCTAGGAGTAATTAAGGATATTACAGAATACTAGCACACAGAGGAACGAGGTTATGATAAAACAGTTACGCAATTTTTTCAAGGTCATTCTCTTTTCTGGTAGTCAAAGACAGTGTTATCAGAAAGCAGTAATGAAAACTGATACCGACTAAAAGTTTCGACGCGCTAAAAAAAAGAACGTATGGGAATGTAGCTTTTTAGGAGACAATATTGAAAGAAAGTGGATGCCACGAGAAACAAAAGAAAATTTAGACAGACATAGATGAAGAAATATGTCCTACACGTACTTTCAATACTCACGAGGTTGTACATCCGACTAATAGGATGGAATTATGGTAAACAGAAATTTAAGGAAAATCCAAGTTCAGGAGAGAAATGTATAAATTAATGTGGATATAGAAAGTACCAAATATGCTGGGAAGATTAATAATATGAAGCTGCGACAGAAGTATGGGGAACATTTTTACCTAGAAAATGACAATACAAACCTGAATGGATATTGGAGGTGGATCTCTAACGCTTTAGGCTTTTAAACGGATGCAAATAATGATTTGTGTTTGCCTAGATGTTAAGGTATTGGCTCATTGACTGCCACAGAGACTGCAGCAAACTCAAAAGAGATCAGTAGTAAGTATTTATTGAATTCGACACTTCCTTTTTAAAGATGTAAGCATTGTTGCGGAAGCAACGAAGCACCCATGTATAAATATAAGAAGCAAGGAGGTTAAATTTCAGTTCAGTGCCTCATTAGTGGCGACATCACTAGAGCTCGACTTGGGCCAAGACAGGAAGATATAACTAGGAATGCGTTTTTAAATCAGACCGTCCGATCAGCCCGATAAATTGTTTACGGAAAATCACGGTGACATAAATCGGGAGAAGCCTGCAGGTCCAAAATTATACATTTCATATATAGCAGCGGATATGAGGGCACAACAGTAATAAACGAAGGAAATTTCGTTTACCAGATTAAGAATCATTATTTCAGAGCGTAGGGCTCCATTGTATTCCCTACCACTAGAAAGTTATCCGCACACAGAAACAGACGGCACTGGAACCAAAGTAAATTAGCATCCATTGTGAATAAATGAGAAAACCTCGCCAGAGATGATCATTACACCATTTTTTACTAAATAAAAATTTGAATTTAAAAGTGACTGAAGGGAATTAAAAACAGTGCATTGCAACAATAGTACAGCAATCATGTCTGCACTATCATTGTGGGCCTAAAGCAGTGTTTTGGCAAAGACTATAATGTAGTGCGGCAGATAAACTATTTCGATTGGCTGAGGATGCGATAAAGACAATCACAGTATACGGTTTGGTAGAACACGACATCCCTAAACATCCCTAAAAAAACGTTAATCGTAGATGTGGGTCATGTGTTGAGACAGTAACTTCGAAAGCAGTAGGGGTATTCGTAGGGAGCAAATACTGTCGGGTATGATCGAGAAAAAAGCCAGCTGATAAAGTAAATGTATGAAAAATTTTAGATATGGAGACAGACTGATACATTAACCAATTTTGTGTAGTAGCCGAAAGTGTCTACGAGTATTGTGTTATATCAAAACCAATTTTTAATACTCAAAAATGGTGGTTATCATGCTCACTCTGAATCATCGATTAACTATAGATGGAATATTCACATCCATCAAACAATCGAAGAAGCTGAGGGTTGCAAGTGGTAATCTCAGATGAAAAGTTAGGCATTGGAGAGGATGTCGTGGCGGGCCCTATGAAGCCAGTCAATAAACTGATGACTCAAAAAAAGAGTAAAACTATTACGCTAATTTCTGATCATCCTTATATCAGGTCGACGGGATAGATTCTGAGAGTGGGACACTGACCTCAGACGAGTAAGGAAAATTATCTGCGACTGGATTGTTTATTTGAACTACTATTGGAGATAATGTTCCCTTGCCATTTTTCAGTTTCTTATGAAAATTACCCAGACATACTGAGATTTCCCGTTGTCAAACCCCTTTTTTAGAAAGGCGATAAGAGAGATGTCAATAACTACCAACCTGCTCCACTGCTGATATCATCCACCAAAATTTTTGACAAGGTGATGTGTTCTAGTACAGTATCTACCCTAGCAACAGTAGTATCTTGGTAAATCACAGTTGGGTTTCCGAAAGTTTAGTCTGCTGATAATGACATTTATATATTTACCCACTAGATTTTAGAAGCATTAAATAATAAAATGGCATCTGTTCGTATTTTCTGCGACCTCTCTCAGTCACCTGACTGTGTGAATCACAGTATTCGTCTACGATTTGTGGGATTTTAGATGTAGCCGACCAATGGATAATGTTATATGTAACCAAAAGAATGCAGAAAGTTGTACATAGTAATTCAAGCAATATGTGGTAATGACATAATTCTGACTGCAGAGAAATCACGAATGGGGTTTGTGGTGTCACCGCCAGACACCACACTTGCTAGGGGGTAGCCTTTAAATCGGCCGCGGTCCGTTAGTATACGTCGGAACCGCGTGTCGCCACTATCAGTGGTTGCAGACCGAGCACCGCCACACTGCAAGTCTAGAGAGACTTCCTAGTACTCGCCCCAGTTGTACAGCCGACTTTGCTAGCGATGGTTCACTGACAAATTACGCTCTCATTTGCCGAGACGATAGTTAGCATAGCCTTCAGCTACGTCATTTGCTACGACCTAGCAAGGCGCCATTACCAGTTACTATTGATGCTGTAAAACATGTACCGTCAAGAGCGATGTTCACCAATTATGGATTAAAGTTAAGTAATCTACCAGTTACCTCCTTTTTTGCTAGTCTCATTTCCTTGTCTTGTTCCAGACCTCACGCCAGCCTGCGTGAACTTAAACGTGTGCCTTTCGACTCCCTTATAGTGGGTTGGCTGTCTTGCCAATCCACAATAGAGTTCTCCAACGTTCAGTCGTACGTCCATGACTGTTCTTCATATACAGGGTGTTTCACTAAATGTGTTGCCTCTGTAAGTTACGAAATCATAGGCACTGTCTGCAGAGCTATGAACATAGTTTAGTATGTTGTTATCCAAAGAATTACAAAAAATGTATCATTTTTTCAATGCAACAATAGCTGTTTCTATCATGCACTGGAATCAGTAACACCAGGTGTGTATACATCAATTTAAATTACATTGCTATCACTTTTAGTTTTGGGAGCTAAAACTCTTCAAAGTTTCAGGGCAGATTCCACACGCTGTACATAATACATGGCTGTGTGGTGCGTGATGGATGTTCTGGCGGTGGCAAGTTGATTTAAATGAGATGTTCAAAAGTATGTCCATGTTCTTGAATGCACACTGCAAATCTCCTTTTAAAGGATATGCGGACGAGATGTAACGTCGCCGGCGTCACGGAGCAACATAATAGGTCATCTGAGGACGCGGGCTCAGTGACATAAATACACTCCTGGAAATTGAAATAAGAACACCGTGAATTCATTGTCCCAGGAAGGGGAAACTTTATTGACACATTCCTGGGGTCAGATACATCATATGATTACACTGACAGAACCACAGGCACATAGACACAGGCAACAGAGCATGCACAATGTCGGCACTAGTACAGTGTATATCCACCTTTCGCAGCAATGCAGGCTGCTATTCTCCCATGGAGACGATCGTAGAGATGCTGGATGTAGTCCTGTGGAACGGCTTGCCATGCCATTTCCACCTGGCGCCTCAGTTGGACCAGCGTTCGTGCTGGACGTGCTGACCGCGTGAGACGACGCTTCATCCAGTCCCAAACATGCTCAATGGGGGACAGATCCGGAGATCTTGCTGGCCAGGGTAGTTGACTTGCACCATCTAGAGCACGTTGGGTGGCACGGGATACATGCGGACGTGCATTGTCCTGTTGGAACAGCAAGTCCCCTTGCCGGTCTAGGAATGGTAGAACGATGGGTTAGATGACGGTTTGGATGTACCGTGCACTATTCAGTGTCCCCTCGACGATCACCAGTGGTGTACGGCCAGTGTAGGAGATCGCTCCCCACACCATGATGCCGGGTGTTGGCCCTGTGTGCCTCGGTCGTATGCAGTCCTGATTGTGGCGCTCACCTGCACGGCGCCAAACACGCATACGACCATCATTGGCACCAAGGCAGAAGCGACTCTCATCGCTGAAGACGACACGTCTCCATTCGTCCCTCCATTCACGCCTGTCGCGACACCACTGGAGGCGGGCTGCACGATGTTGGGGCGTGAGCGGAAGACGGCCTAACGGTGTGCGGGACCGTAGCCCAGCTTCATGGAGGCGGTTGCGAATGGTCCTCGCCGATACCCCAGGAGCAACAGTGTCCCTAATTTGCTGGGAAGTGGCGGTGCGGTCCCCTACGGCACTGCGTAGGATCCCACGGTCTTGGCGTGCATCCGTGCGTCGCTGCGGTCCGGACCCAGGTCGACGGGCACGTGCACCTTCCGCTGACCACTGGCGACAACATCGATGTACTGTGGAGACCTCACGCCCCACGTGTTGAGCAATTCGGCGGTACGTCCACCCGGCCTCCCGGATGCCCACTATACGCCCTCGCTCAAAGTCCGTCAACTGCACATACGGTTCACGTCCACGCTGTCGCAGCATGCTACCAGTGTTAAAGACTGCGATGGAGCTCCGTATGCTATGGCAAACTGGCTGACACTGACGGCGGCGGTGCACAAATGCTGCGCAGCTAGCGCCATTCGACGGCCAACACCGCGGTTCCTGGTGTGTCCGCTGTGCCGTGCGTGTGATCATTGCTTGTACAGCCCTCTCGCAGTGTCCGGAGCAAGTATGGTGGGTCTGACACACCGGTGTCAATGTGTTCTTTTTTCCATTTCTAGGAGTGTATTATCCTTTAGATGCCGCCACAAAAAGAAATCTAATAGTGTTACATCGGGTGACCTAGCTGGCCAAGAATGAGGACCATGGCGCTCCAAGCACCTTCCTGCAAACCTGTTGTATAGTACTTCCACAACAGCACACGCAGAATGGGCTGGGTGACCATCGTGCTGCATCCACATATTCACTCTCATGTGTTGTCACACATGTTAATGGAGACCACCCAAACTGTCGACTATGAACGCGTGATATAACTCCATAACTGTCTAACAGCGCATCGAGGAAGTGATAGGAATAGAATTTAAATTGATGTATACACAGCTGGTGTTGATTCCAGTGCATGATAGAAAGAACTATTGTTCCATTTATAAAATTGTGTCTTTTTGCTGTAACTCTTTGGATAATAACACAATGAACTATGTTCAGAGCTCCGCAGACAGTGTAACGTTTCTTATGGTGACCTACCGCAATAAATATTTCCGTCAACTATTACTTCGTACCTTGAACAGGCAAACACATTTAGTGAAACACCTGTATGTAAACGGTCATCTGTCTAATGTACAGAAAGCAGAATTAATTATTTTTTCAGGTGACACTACCATTAGAATCAATCCAAATACAAGTACAGAAAGAAGAAATGATAATGAGAGTTCTTAAATGTATTATTGACTGGTTTTCTGCAAATGGTCTCATCCCCAGTTCTAAAACGACAGTAGATATTCAGTTCTGCATATCAGAGATACTACACCAATGATAAATGTAACACCTGGTGAGCAAATAATAAATAGGTTGCTGACTTTAAAATTCTGAGGAGTCTATATTGAAGAGAATTTAAATTGAAAAAAAAAAAACACGTTTCTCAGTTCCTAAAAAAAGTTCAACCACTTTGGCACCTACAATGATTACAGTTCTTTGGGTGAGATAAATTAGTATGTAGGCATATTTTGCATATTTTCATACTACGTCATATCAAATAATGTTTTGGGGTAACTCATATTTCAGAAAGAATGTCTTCAATGTGCAAAAACGCGTTGTAAGAGTAACATGTGGTGACCATCCACAATCATCTTCTAGACATCTGTTTAAGGAAGTAAGCATTCTGACTATTGCTCCACAGTATATTCATTCTCTCATGAATTTCGCTGTAGATAACCCACTACAGTCCTAAGGAACAATGATGTACATAATGATGGTTCCAGATAGGAAATGATGTTCATTATCCAACATTAAGATAGTCTTCAGCATAGAAACGGGTGCAGAATGCTGCAATAAAATTTTTTGATCCACTACCTAGTGATATAAAATATCTGACACATAGCAAAGTAAAATTTGAAAACAAATTGAGAAATTTTCTCGTTGACAACTACTTGGGAGAACTTCTGCTGCTATAAGGTGTAGAAGGTGGTGGTAGAAATTACAAACTCACATCTGCTTTTTTTTCGCTCTTTGTAATAAAAATAAATAAAAATAAGACAATGAAGAAAACTCAGAAATGTTCAGAACGTAACCGTATGTAGAAATTAATTTACGATGTGAATGTAAAATGACTCATTCTATATCATTAAGGTCTATTGTGCCAAATGATTCATGGAGTGTGGAACTAACTAACAAGCCAGTTATGGTGAGACACCGGAAGCGTTTAATATGTCATGTTGTACCATATGAGTCCTTTCATGATGGTCTATAGATAAATATGTTTGGTATAGACCAGTAATAGTCCTACAGCTGTACGATCAGGTTGCCTGACTGACGAAATCCAATGACGCCTGCAAAACAGGTGTTTTGTATTCTGCTAAACTGTGTAAAGAAAAATGAGAGAAGCTGTTATCTACGCCAGACGTAGAATTGCGTGTGAAATCTTTACAGGGCAGTACAGAAAAGGGCTCAACTACTTTGAAGCCATTGAAAACTGTACAATGGATGAATCAAGGATTAAATGCTCACTATCTTCCATCACATTTCCGAATGATTCATGTTTGATGTTCGTATGGGAGAAAGTAGAAGCTGGTGGAAACCCAGAAGCATCGTCGAATGAAAACCACTTCTTTGGTGTTAGAATCTAAGTTTGATGGTGTACCTTGACGGACTAGCCTTCAGGGCTTTAGCCAACGTCTTCCTCTTTTTCAGAGCACCACTGTTAAAATTAGAGGAAAGCAAGTGAGTTACTACAAGACACCGGCGAATCCTGGGAAGCATAACACGTTAAGATCACTTGTACACAGTAACAACCGTCCACATATAACTGCTCTGGTAGAAGTATTCCTTGTAGTTGAAGACGACCACATGAACACTACCAAGTGTGGTTTAGTGAAGTTAATCTCACACAGCATCGAAGAGCCAAATCTTAGCTTGTAACGTGCTGCCGAAGTCTTGTCCAGTAATGGATGTCGTATCGCTGTAAATTATGTTTGGGACATATATGAACATAAGCACGTCCGTGCGTAACATATTTCTTATTTCCTGATGTTGCTTATCTTTGAGCGTTGCATGTTCGTTTCCAGAAGTTATACAGTAATGTGTTTTCGACAAAGGGGTAATCCAACCTCTTCTGTTGAATCTTTATGTTGATCTATAATCTTCAGGCATCTTGACAGGTGTAAGGCGTAGATTATTTGATTGTCGTCAAATTTTTAACTATCAGCATGGTTCTGTGTTGTTGTTGTTGTTGTTGTTGTAGTCTTCAGTCCTGAGCCTGGTTAGATGCTGCTCTCCATGCTACTCTATCCTGTGCAAGCTTCTTCATCTCCCACTACCTACTGCAACCTACATCATTCTGAATCTGCTTAGAGTATGCATCTCTTGGCCTCCCTGTACGATTTTTACCCTCCACGCAGCCGTACAATACTAAATTGGTGATTATACCTCAGAACATGTTCTACCAACCGATTCTTCATCTAGTCAAGTTGTGCCACAAACTCCTTTCCTCCTCAATTCTATTCAAGATCGCCTCATTAGTTATGTGATCAACCCAGCTAACCTTCAGCATTCTTCTGTAGCACCACATTTCGAAAGCTTCTATTCTCTTCTTGTCCAAACTACCTGTCGTCCATGTTTCACTTCCATACATGGCTACACTCCATACAAATACTTTCAGATACGACTTCCTGACACTTAAATCTATACTCGATGTTTACAATTTACTCTTCTTCAGAAACGCCTTCCTTGCCATTGCCAGTCTACGTTTTATATCCTCCCTACTTCGACCAGCATCAGTTATTTTGCTCCCCAAATAGCAAAACTCCTTTACCACTTTAAGTGTCTGGTTTCCTAATCTAATTCCCTCAGCATCACCCACCTTAATCCGAGTACATTCCATTATCCTCGTTTAGGTTTTGTTTATGTTCATCTAGTATCCTCCTTTCAAGACACTGTCCATTGTGTTCAACTGCTCTTCCAAGTCCTTTGATGTCACTGATAGAATCACAATGTCATCGGCGAACCTCAAAGTTTTTATTTCTTCTCCATGAATTTTAATACCTACTCCGAAATTTTCTTTTGTTTCCTTTACTGCTTGCTCAATATTCAGATTGAATAACATCGGGGAGAGGCTACAATCCTGTCTCACTCCCTTCCCAACCACTGCTTCCCTTTTCGTGCCCCTCGACTTTTATAACTGCCATCTGGTTTCTGTGCAAATTGTAAATAGCCTTTCGCTCCCTGTATTTTACCCCTGCCACCTTCAGAATTTGAAAGAGAGTATTCCAGTCAACATTGTCAAAAACTTTCTCTAAGTCTACCAATGTTAGAAACGTAGGTTTGCCTTTCCTTAATCTACCTTCTAAGGTAAGTCGTGGGGTCAGTTTTGCCTCACGTGTTTCAGTATTTCTACGGAATCCCAACTGATCTTCCCCGAGGTCGGCTTCTACCACTTTTTCCATTCGTCTATAAAGAATTCGAGTTAGTATTTCGCAGCCGTGGCTTATTAAACTGATAGTTCGGTAATTTTCACATCTGTGAACATCTGTTTTCTTTGGGATTGGAATTATTATATTCTTCTAGAAGTCTGAGTCTATTCCGCCTGTCTCATACATCTTGCTCACCAGATGATAGAGTTTTGTCAGACCTAGCCCGCATCTCGTGGTCGTGCGGTAGCGTTCTCGCTTCCCAAGCCCGGGTTCCCGGGTTCGATTCCCGGCGGGGTCAGGGATTTTCTCTGCCTCGTGATGGCTGGGTGTTGTGTGATGTCCTTAGGTTAGTTAGGTTTAAGTAGTTCTAAGTTCTAGGGGACTGATGACCATAGATGTTAAGTCCCATAGTGCTCAGAGCCATTTTTGTCAGACCTGGCTCTCCCAAGGCTGTCAGTATTTCTAATGGAATGTTGTCTACTCCTGGGTCCGTGTTTCGACTTAGGTCTGTCAGTGCTCTTCACGCAGTAGCATATTTCCCTTTTCATCTTCATCTACATCCAGTTTTCTTCCTCCTCATAACAACGTCCTCCTGAGTAGTCCCCTTCCGGAGATCCAAATGGGAATAGTTAACCATACAGTAAAGCTGCATGCCCTCGGGAAAAATTACGGCTGTAGTTTCCCCTTGCTTTCAGCCGTTCGCAGTACCAACACAGCAAGGCCGTTTTGGTTAGTGTTACAAGACCAGATCAGTCAATCATCCAGACCGTTGCCTCTGATACTGATGAATAGGCTGCTGCCCCTTTTCAGTAACCACACGTTTGTTGAGCCTCTCAACATATACCTCTCCGTTGTGGTTGCACTTACGATACCGCTATCTGTATCGCTGAGGCCTCACCACCAACGGCAAGGTCCATGGTGCGGGGGGGGGGGGGGGGGGGGGGGTGCGTGGTTCCGTAAGTTTCTGAATTGACACCATCAAGGTCAGTTACAGCTCACAATCTGATGCTAGCCACTCACTGTAGTTTAGCGGCAGAGTGAACAGTGTGGTTTCTGTGCCCCATCAGCACAGCAGTTCTGCTGGGCCCAATAGGGCCCGAATCTCCCCTTTCTTTGTTGTGCTGACGTATTGCTGTTGGGTTTGCGAACTATTTGATTCTAACGGGCCCTTTACGACCTACCTAAACCCGTGGTTTTTGCTTGGTTGTGTGCAGTGCTGTATTGAGAAGCCGTGTATAGGAAAATATCGTCATTTACTGCGTGTTTTGTGAAAGATAAGGAGCATTGAGTCATTTCATAACTTTAATGCGTTCTCTGATCCGTATTTAGGGGATAAAAAAGCTATTTGGATGAACTTGGAGGGATTTTAAGACTTGTATTGAATAAATAGAGAACAGAAATCACTAAGTACATATGTATGTTTCAACGTTGATGGAATGCAGGCCGAAACTCTCGCAATAGACCTGAGACGACTTAGGGCATTATAAGGCGTCTAACGCATCCAGGCCATTGATAACAACACTACAAAGACTGTAATTTGCACTGGACGTCTCAACGATGAAGAGTTTCGTCTTGGCTGTTATAATTCTGATCACTAAGTGTCTTTCCATATTGTACTAGCACGGCAGCCCACCGATGTATGAAAGATAAAACAGATTTTAAGTGCGAGCTTTTCTCATAGAAAGTGAAAATAGAAGTGGAGATAGTAACAATATGTTATGGAAAAGCATATTCCAGTAAGGAGAACAAGGAAGTGATGTAGGCAATCGAGCAACAAATGGGAAGAGATAAGAACTGAAAGCACCTGTAGTCATTCCAATGTTCCAGTTTCGTATCTGCTCCTGTTCCATAAAATTTTAGACGTCTTATATTACTGGAGTACTACAAACACAATATTACTGATGGTAGAATTTATTTTATGTGTCCTGCAAACTGTTTTTGAAATTGCAAAAGCTTATTCCAGAAACGCAAGGGTTTTTGAAATGTGAAAAACTATTCCAAGTTGCAACATGGCTATCCACGTAGGACAAAGGTTCTACTCAAATTAAAAACTGTTACAGTAGAGAAAATATTGTCAACGCCGCATTTAATAGACTATGTGGCACAGTGTTCCTCTACTACACACCAAGAATGAGTGAGCTCAATCAAATTATGACAACGTATTATCAAAAACAGTTGTAAGCTAAAAAAAATTTGAAATACATATCAGTTTCAAGACAGGGAAAATTGTTAAAGACATTGAAGAACCTCATTTCTTTTGCAAATGTGACGTGATCTGTGGTAGACAACTTTCCGTTTGCAGGTATAAGTTGCTGAATGACTGATGAAGTGTGGTTGAACCGATGTCACGTTATCTAACTAGTTTTAAGGACGCACAGACTTTTATTCACCAGAGTTAACAGTATCCTCCAAACAGCGAAAAATTTACTAACGCTACACAAAAAACAACTACAAAAGCTGCAGAAAATTCTGGAACATTTTTATGGTCGTCTCTTCTTTCATGTGTTTCCAAACCGGTCAGCAGCCTGAAACATCGACCAATAAATATCATGTGTTCCTAGGCACACTATCCACCAGGTACAATACCTCCACATAATTATTGACCAAATTGAAAACGTCAAACTACTGTCGTTATATACACATCAAGAGGTATAATCTTACGTGATAGCCTTAACAGAATGTGTGAGTATCACAATTAGAAACCGTATATCACTTCAAGCAGCTTAACGGAAAAACTTTATTTGTAATTTGATATCTTTCCCAAAGCTATTCTCGTTAAACGACACAAAAACTAAGAAAAAAAAACAGAAACGTTTGTCACTTACAACTTATTTCATTGTTCTTCAGTTTTAGTCTGTATCTTCTTTAATAATAAGTCTGATCCTGTAGCATTTTACAGATAGTACACACGCATAAAACTAAGTGTGCCCCCAAGATTATGTCATTGTACGACCTGTAATTCATGAGATATTTTGTCAAAAAAAGACACTGATGCGAGAAAAACTAGTTTTCCTTAAAAGTGAGTGAAAATTACCCTACTAGTAGTGTACTTGAGAATGAGAGCACTTAATGACTTCCGACAAACTTGAAACATATGTTCAAACGTCTCAAAGACTTTTTCTTGTTTACAGTCCTACATAATAATAAAGCTGTTTCAGATACTAAACTCGATTCTGCATAAAAAATTGCAGGTGGGGAGGAGTTGGGTGTTACTGGTAACTTATATACTGCTATTAAACTGTGTAGAAGATGCCAGGTGCTTCTTAATAACGTTTTGTGTACATAATTACTAGTTTTATCTAACATGCCTCACGGAAGTGCAGCTAGCTCTTCGTCTGGCACCCTCCCTTGTCTCTCGTATGATAGAAGACGATATGGGTGCCAGAAGGCTGGAGTGTCCCGGTAGGGCCAGCGCGTGGCCAGTGCTCGGACAGCTGCAGACTGTCTGTCCGGCGGATTTACGGAGTCGTCTGCATTAACGGCTGCGGAGTGGACAGGGTGGGAGAAAGTAGGTGGCCGTTACTGCGTCCAGCCCCGGCTCCACTGCTCCATAAACGGAAACTGCGGCGGATCCCTGATGGCGGACCCTGTCTCGCCGTTAATGCCGGACTTCGCTCTGCCGTTAATGCCACGCGCTCGAAGTTAGTCCGCAGGGAGGCCAACCACGTCCTCCGCCCGAAAAACAAAATTCCGCAGGCGAGCAACCCGTAAACTTTCAGTTTTGTGGCTGCTGGGCGTGGTGTCACTGGCATTTCGCTGAGTCGGCGACCAAGCTGTCAAATTCCATATCATCTGTACGCATAAACGTGGATGTACCTGAGTGTGTGTGTGTGTGTATTCGAATACCCTGTAAGTGGTTTGGTCTTACTGACATATCGCCGTGCATATGTCTTCACTGTTGAACAGTTTATATTTGAGAAAATGCGAAACCGTATTCCCAGCTGAGCGACATGGTTTAGCATAAACTACCTTGTTCGCTGACCTGACTAGGGATGCTCCGATACAATTAAATACAAGTCAGTTTTGGAAACTTTTGCTTGTATACCGAATGCATTTGGAATCGAATCAACCTTTCGATACTTAGTCGGTATCGAAAGAAAGGCACTTGTATCCAGTTGCACTCGAGAGAAGTGATAGCTAAAATCGTAATTGAATTCGTTTGACTACCTGAGATCCCAAATGCTGCACAGATGAAATCGCCAAACCACCTTACAGGTTTATTAAAGGCTTTTGAATAAGACGCAAGAGGAACGTCTGGGCAAAAGTATATAACAAAATCAAAAATTATACCAATGATTGTTTGTCAACAGAACATAATAGAATCACACCAGTCTCAGCAACTGTCAGAGAATGCAAGGACATTTTATTGAGAGGCCTAAAAAAAGGTATGAGTTAACTGAATTTTCGCGACTTTGTCGCAACTTGTGAATTAAATGACAAAGTAGGCACTGCTACTCTGTTGGGTCCAAGGTTTAAAGATCCAGCAGCACGCAGACGAGCCATAAAATAATTGAAAAAGTTTTGTTTATGAACATTAAAGCAGCCCGTGTTTATCGGAGGGAGATGCTACTCCAACATAGAAATACGGCCTTTGGGAACGCCGCAAACAGCTAGCACACGACCGCTAAAAAGAAAAACGATACACTACAAAGAACGATATATTTATCCGCCCGGTAATGTCCTTAAAAGGCAATCCATCCGCAGAATGGGAAGAGACGAAATTTATTTTTCCATGTCTTCTCAAATATGATGAACAACATCTCATCGTGGATGCAACATCTGCGCCTAATGAGTGTTTGATTCCAAATGCTCGTGCACATATGACTCAGTATAGAAATAATTTTTCTCTTAAATACAATACCGAAAAAAAACTGCACACTTGGGAAGGTGACGTCGATTTGATCTGATAATGGCACAGGCCTCTTGGGTGATAGCATATGTACTGACAATAGTTTCAACGTCGTCCCCCAACAGACAGGTTGTGGTTTAGCTACCAGAGCGTCATCTGTGTCTACCCTTTATTAGGGAATGCCCACAGCTAGAAGGCTCAGTGTGGTGCAAACGTGTGAAGCGAGCAGGCTCTCGTGCTTCCTGAGGGAGCTTGAATGGGAACAAATTGTGTCCTCCCGACTGGCAAGATGGTCCTTCTGGAGAACTGCCACACAAGTTGGAAGCGCTGCGTCGGTCGTTCAGCATTGCTGATATCAGTGGTCACGTGAACATTCTTGCACCCGCAGACGAGATTCGGGACGTCCACGCAGCACAGACGCCCGCCCAGGTTTTCGTTCAGTAATGGCAGCAATTGCAGATGGTACAGCTATCACAGCACAGTCAAGAGGACTCCTGAGCGCAGACGTGTCAACACGAATTGTCGCGAACCGGTTGCCAGCAGTGCGCCTACAGTTAAGCACACCTCTAGCCCGTGTTTCGTGCTGCAGCATCGAGGTGCACGGCTCGACTAGTGCCACCAAGGATCACCTCGAAGATGTAACGGCACGTCAGCGATAAAAGCAGATTCTGCTTGGTGGTTTGCGCTTACAGCGTAGACCTGGTGAGTGCTGCCTCGTAGAATGCATTCGTCCAACACACACTGGCACCACCCGAGGCCTTATGGTTTGGGGTACGATAAGCTACAACTCTCTGTCTCTTTTGGTGTTTCTGGAGGGGACGGTAACCAGCGCTTGGTACGTGCAGAATGTTGCTAGACCCGTTATTTTGCAGTTCTTGCAACAGGAAATCGACGCTCCGTACAAGACCTGCAGCACCATCCCTGGTCAGCACGATATCCGGACTTGTCCCTACTCGAGGACTTGTGGGATGCGATGGGACGAGAAGTGACACGTGTGACTTGTCGACCAACAACTCTTACAGAACTACGTAAAATGGTCGAGCAGGCGTGGCATAACTTATCCCAGGACAGTGTTCGCTATTTGTACGCTCGACTGGATGCCAGTGTCAGCTCGTGCACTGCAACCTGTGGAGGCTAAACCACGTTCTGCTATGGATCGACACCTGATACCCCCGAAGTGATCATACGAAAGTTCACTCGGAGTGTAGTTAGGAAAGAGTTTTTGAATAAGGCAGAACACTGCACTTCCTACTGTGGACAACAAATATGGCAATTTTACAGTACCTCTGATCTAGTACGTGGGCTTCAAGCTGTTCCAACCACTCGAACCATTCCTATTATTGTTCATGACGAAAAGACGGTATAGCACTTGGAGCTAAGTGCTTGGTCTGTTGGGCGCAAAATGTTTCCCAGTAGCTGCTGCACCATGTTTAGCAGTGTAGAAATTTACTGCGTCACGAACCGAAACATCTGCAGTAGCGGTGTTGCATTGCAGCTGTGGCGCCTGAGCAAGGGGTGGGATAAGTCGGGTGGGGATGTTGCATGAGACAAATGCAATAAAAGACAAGGCAAGCAAAAGAAGTAAGTACAAATGCACAGAAAATTTCTGAAGCACCCACCTGAAAACACTGATTATCAAAAATACGATAAGAGCCTGTTAATGCAAGTAAACACACCAGCAATGAGAAATAAGGCGTCAGCAAAACAATAGCCCACAAGAAGTCAAAACTGGCAAAGAATATTGGCTGTAGGCTCGTGGTTCATGGTACGACTCGTCGCCAATGTTGCGTTCTGCCCACTCATCCTACTTTCTCGGATCGCTAGACAACAGTTCAAGCAAATCGTATTAATGTAGTTTATTACAATAAGATAAAAGTCAATACGTAACTTTGCGAAATCATGAAAGTGTGACGCAAGCAAATGGCAACATACAAATAATCAGTGTCCTTCAGTATATAAAATTATAGTGCAAGCAACACAATACAGTTCATTAAGTCACTGATGAAGCGTTCGTAGGACGGCTCATCTTCAACTCGGCCGCGGCTAGACGGCGCGGTGCTTATATTCTCTTCGTGTAGAGAACGCTCCTGTCTCGGTGTCGTCTTTGATAGGGATCCGTCAGCGTAGTATTGGCTGACGTCATCTCATAGCCCTCGCTGCTATCCCGTTCTTGATGGTCGTGCCATTGCTTCACGTTACGCCGGAACGACGAGAGTGTTCATTGCAGCTATGTGAGTTTGAACGTGGGAAAATATTTGATTCTCTTATCATGTGTGCTGCTGTAACCACACCAGCTAAAGTGTTTGATGTATCAAGACGCATCGTATCGAAGATTTATATCGTATATATGTAAAATGGAAAAACATCATCTGCTATGTCACAACATGCACGAAAGTGTGTGTTGCTTCATTCAAAGGTTTTGAGAGAAAAAGCCACTGCAGACCTTAATGTCGCACTCGATAACCCAGTCATCGCAAAAACAACAATCCAGAAACAGCGAACTGCATGGAGATCTGGCGTTCCAAAGTCACTCATCAGTGATACAAATGCTCGTAACAGGAAAACTTAGTGCTGAAGCCATAATGCCTGCACTTTCGCGCAATGGAAGAAATATATTTGATCGAATTTGTCTTCTTTCATACTGTTTCCAACTTTTGGCATCCTTTATGTCTAAAGACTAAAACATGGGGCGTGTGTGAGGGGTTTGTTTATGATTTGGACAGCCATATCGTGGTACTCAATGGGATCCATGGTTACAATGCAAAATAACATTTCTGTCAACACATATATGACCAGTTTGGATGACCACGTCCATCTCGTGGGGAAATTCTAAAACCCATTGGTGATTTCTAGATGGCTGAGTAACTTTTCAAACAGCTTGCATCATGGAGGAGTGCTTTTGTGAGCACGAGAATCAATTGCAGCATCATCCCCAGCTACCACATTCACCTGTCTCAATATTATTGACCTTTAGTTGTGAAAGAAGGGTGATGGTCCCCATCCACAACCTCACAGTCAACTGAACGTGCCACCCTTTTGTAGGTAAGATGATATAAATTCGTTTAAAAACCATACAGGACGTTTTTATCCATTCAGAGAAGACCTACACGGTATTAGGCATGGTGATGTGCTCTGTTAGAGATGTTTGCTATTTTGGGTACCATAACAAGCGTTCATGTGCTGTCACATCGCGAATATTTATTGGATAAAATTTTACAATTTTATTATGAGCTAGCAAATACTATGTCCGTCAGTAAACTTATTTTTGTGGTTCGACTTACTGGTGGAAAGGCTCTCTGGATTCTTAATGAAATTTATGGACATTGTGTTGGTGGTTAGTAACTTCAGTTGACAAAAAATATTAGTAATTGAACAGATACGAAATCTTCTTCAGCGGACAATGACAATCTGTTAAATGAATGTGGAAACACAATCTAGCACTGGTCACTTCAACATTAACGTCAATTAAGCTGAACTGTTAATACAAGAATGGATGTGTCTAGGCGTTGCTAGGGAGTATGGTACGTGCGAAAAGGTTTATAAAACAAAGTGATATTGATTTGTATTGTTATTCTTCCAAAGTGACTTTTTTCATTCTCTAATTGAGGAACTTTGAATTTTGAGAAGTGTTTGAAACACATGTTCTTATCAGGCTACATAAAGAAGCGTGCACTCCCGTAAAGCTACCAAACCGGCTGAAATTGGGACCAGCTAAAATTATGAATAATTCTTCTACATTGGGCCATCATAACTCTCTAATTTTTGTCTACAGTCTCCCCAGCACAATAAATTTGAAATTGCGAATCAAATGACAGTGACAATTAACTAGTGTAGTGCTGTTACTGCTAGCCTCAAAGGGTTGTTAATCTCTTATTAACATAATTCTGATTTGGCGATGTTAATTGGCCACTGCTGGAGATTATGGCATCACATACGCTCTTACGAAATTGCCGTACCGTCGATGAACAAACGTCTGGAGAGGGACAATATACTGTCTTAGCGCATCACTGATGTAAAACATGTTTCTTACTGGCACACTTTATACTCAGAGATTACAGTGATTCAATCTGGAAAATAGCAACAAATATTGGTTCTTTGTCTATTAGTGCTCCAATAAACTCTCCATTTGCGACTGTGCACTTGTTAAGGAAGATGAAATTTTTATCGCATTAGAGAAGTAGATTTTCTGAAATTTTGCAGAATATTGTGTCATAAAACCGATCACTTCATCTTCTCAAGATACTTTATTATCAGCAATAATAATTTTCAGGTGTAGTGGTTGGGTAAAAAATCATTGTATGTTAAATGCAATAAGGTACATGAAAAAAGTTTTTAAATCCCAGTTGATGGATCTTGTCTGTTGTGATAGCTCCTGCATTAACTGGAGGGTAATGCTGTTGAAACTGTGTTTCCATTATCCCGTGAAACTTTTCTGATCTCCGCATAAATACTTCATTTGCATCCACTTGAATCTGTTTCCTGTTGTTTACCCTTTGTTTCCCTGTAAAATTTGTACAATTGAAATACTTCTCTTCACTTCTTGTATGAATTTTTTAACGTCCACGTTTCACGTGTGTACAAAGCCACGTGCCAGACAAATAGCTTCTAACACCCAACATTCAGATAAGCTTTTGATGGCGTAACCATACTGTGTTTAATGTCTTTTACATTTCCGTCATAATCGGTTAGTGTGATACCCAAAGAACGAACTAAATAACGAAATTCTATGTGTCCTCGGATAAGGGCCTCCAGTGATATCTGTCAGGCTTATATTGGTACTAGGTCCGAGAGCTACAGAAATACGCGAACACTGAGCTATTATTAACCTTCACAACATTATTTCTATATAAACAGCTATCACAGTGCGCTCGCTACGTCGACCAGCCGTAGATGTGTCCAACGTCTTAGCATGAATATTACGGACTCGTCGTGACTCAATTTTCAGCCGAGTAAGACACATGTCCCGCATCGAAACCATGCGCGTTGAAGACAGTGTCGGTCCGCGTAGGCGGGCAGAAACGCGACTCGACTATTGCGTGTGTGGTGGCTCCCTGCAGCCGCCGAATACTGATCCGGTTGTAACCGTCATTCCAAGACATCGCCAGGTCGCATGCCTACGTGCAGGAGAAGGCTGCGTCAGAGCCTGTAGCCCGTACATAACGCCTCTTCCCACCGTACACTCACACACAAAAATAAAAAATAAAAAAAAACTGAACTACCAAATGTGGCTCAAAACGACCATCTCGGCGTTACGAACGTGCTTCGCCAGTTGCGTTATCAGAGGCCACTGCATCGTTTATCTCATTTGGACACACAGTAACGATTGGTACTGACGAGCGGGCTTTGAAAATCACAACTTGGTACATGACATACGAGGGCAGTTCAATAAGTAATGCAACACTTTTTTTTTCTGGGCCAATTTTGGTTGAAAAAACCGGAAATTTCTTGTGGAATATTTTCAAACATTCCCGCTTCGTCTCGTATAGTTTCATTGACTTCCGACAGGTGGCAGCGCTGTACGGAGCTGTTAAAATGGCGTCTGTAACGGATTGCGTTGCAAACAACGGGCAGTGATCGAGTTTCTTTTGGCGGAAAACCAGGGCATCTCAGATATTCATAGGCACTTGCAGAATGTCTACGGTGAGCTGGCAGTGGACAAAAGCACGGTGAGTCGTTGGGCAAAGCGTGTGTTATCATCGTCGCAAGGTCAAGCAAGACTGTCTGATCTCCCGCGTGCGGGCCGGCCGTGCACAGCTGTGACTCCTGCAATGGCGGAGCGTGCGAACACACTCGTTCGAGATGATCGACGGATCACCATCAAACAACTCAGTGCTCAACTTGACATCTCTGTTGGTAGTGCTGTCACAATTGTTCACCAGTTGGGATATTCAAAGGTTTGTTCCCGCTGGGTCCCTCGTTGTCTAACCGAACACCATAAAGAGCAAAGGAGAACCATCTGCGCGGAATTGCTTGCTCGTCATGTGGCTGAGGGTGACAATTTCTTGTCAAAGATTGTTACAGGGGATGAAACATGGGTTCATCACTTCGAACCTGAAACAAAACGGCAATCAGTGGAGTGGCGCCACACCCACTCCCCTACCAAGAAAAAGTTTAAAGCCATACCCTCAGCCGGTAAAGTCATGGTTACAGTCTTCTGGGACGCTGAAGGGGTTATTCTGTTCGATGTCCTTCCCCATGGTCAAACGATCAACTCTGAAGTGTATTGTGCTACTCTTCAGAAATTGAAGAAACGACTTCAGCGTGTTCGTAGGCACAAACATCTGAACGAACTTCTCCTTCTTCATGACAACGCAAGACCTCACACAAGTCTTCGCACCCGAGAGGAGCTCACAAAACTTCAGTGGACTGTTCTTCCTCATGCACCCTACAGCCCCGATCTCGCACCGTCGGATTTCCGTATGTTTGGCCCAATGAAGGACGCAATCCGTGGGAGGCACTACGCGGATGATGAAGAAGTTATTGATGCAGTACGACGTTGGCTCCGAGATCGACCAGTGGAATGGTACCGTGCAGGCATACAGGCCCTCATTTCAAGGTGGCGTAAGGCCTTAGCATTGAATGGAGATTACGTTGAAAAATAGTGTTGTGTAGCTAAAAGATTGGGGAATAACCTGGTGTATTTCAATGCTGAATAAAACAACCCCTGTTTCAGAAAAAAAAATGTGTTGCATTACTTATTGAACTGCCCTCGTACTATACTGTGTAAGAGTAATGCCGACTGTGGGCTACTTAACTTATGGCCAAGTTTACATATTTGCAGATCATTCTGATACGAAAGTAAAAAGTATCTTCGATTCTTGCTGATGGGTAAGTATTCAATTAGCTGATGCATGACACAGATGCCAGTTTGTTTCCATATGACAAGGTATATGTATATCTCATAAATTTCAAAATTATTCTTTGATGCAGCAGTGAGTACAGGAACAACAATACTTAATTCATCTTCCATCATCAAAGGGTGTCCGTTAGTTAATGAGTAGTAAGCACGTAAACGGCAAATAATGTGCACGTGATCACGTTCATGACCTTTAGCAGACGTCTGAATGTCAAAGTGCACTGAAGTCAATATAGATATACCACTGTCGAATCTCAAATAGATTAAACTCGTCCACGCCCATCAGAACGGTTTCGTCAAACTTCACCTCTGTGAAACACAACTAAGTTTCGATCCTCACATCGTCAAAGCCATGCGATTTCCGAAGAGCATTTCAGACAATGTCACACCTACGCCTATTATCAAAATTACGATCGTGTACGTCATCGAGCGCAATTTGTTACTGGACCTATTACTTCTTGGTAGGGAGAACGCAGCACGTTCTGATGGAGAGCTGCCGAGAGATGTAGAAGTAAAATCAGATGTTTCCCAGGGACGTGCTTTGGGATCCTTGCGGTTCATGTTATTTAGTAATGGCCTTCCAGATAATATTAATGGCAACCTCGCACCTTGCAGATGATGCAGTTATCTATACTTAAAAAAGTGGCACTCATATTCATTCGAATCATCTTGATGAGATTTCAAAGAGAGACAAAGACTTTCAACTTGCTTTAAATGTTCAGAAATGGAAAACTGTGCTCATCACAAGCGAAAAAACCTGGTATCATATACCACAGTGTCACAACTGTGGTCGATCAATTCTTGCAAATACCAGTGTGTAGCACTTTATACAGATAAGAAAGAGAACGACAACATCGGCTCAGTGATTAGTAAATCAGGCAGCAGACTTCGGTTTATTGGTCCAATACTGGCGAAATGCTACCAGTCCACAAAGGAGATAGCTTACAAATCATTCATGCGATCCATTCCAGATTATTGCGCAAGTGTGTAACACCTGTACCGATAGGACTAATAGAGGATAGTGAATGTATTAGGAGATGAGCAGCACGAAAGGTGACAAGTTTGTTTCAGCAGTGGCATAGTGTCACAGAGATGCTGAAGGTACTGTGCTGACACAGACTTTTAGATAGATATATACAATTCACAGAAATCCTGTTAACGATATCCGAAGATACAGCTTTAAATTATGAATCAGCGAAATTGCCAGAACCATTTGCGTATCGTCCGTAGGGATCGTGAGAACAAGATCATATTAAATATACCGCGTTCAGAGGTATGTAAACAATCATTTTACCCATGATTCATAATTGAATGGAACAGGAATAAGTCCAACAGGTGGAATGAAAAATACCTTTTACCCTGAATTTCGCAGTAGCTTGCTGTATATAGATTTTAAGACAAGAGCTGTTCTAATATTTAGCAGCTGATCTGAATTACAACATGAAATTTAATAATGTAACCATTATCCCTTACTGTCCGTGGTACTGATGAGGTAACACAGTTGTTGTTGGTGTTTCTGCTTAGGTAAGCGGTACACAAGCAGAACTTGGCCATAATATCAGAAACAAATGAGTGTAAATGACAAATGTTTCATAACAATATATTAATATAGTATCCTGTATTAGCAAGTGTGCGTACTACTTATGATAATTAGAGGTCGAGATATATATATTTACTTTCCTTCCTTACTTTCGAGCTTTGCCTTTGAAGCCCACATTAATGTTACCGTGATACCTAAGAGAGATGGAGCTGGATATGGACGCCTTTCATCGAAGGACACAATATGAGTATGACCACAGATGTAAGCACCACTATGCTGGAGTTAACTAATTGATGTAACTGCACGGTATTCCGGTGAACAGTGACTTAGAGCATGAGTGTAACACTTCTGAAAATTCAATAAAATCATCTCTCATAACCCATCTGAGAAAGTCAGAATCGAGAGAACGTTCTTTTGCTTTGCTTTTATCTTACTTCGACTGAGAATATTTTGAATATTCTGCTGTGACATTTCAGTAACTGATATTATTTACCCCAGAGATACACAACGGCTGACCTTATTAGAGACGGAAGACACATAAGTGTTTGACACCATGTCTACAGAGAACATTGGGGAAGAATAGAGAAGATAATCGGCTCTGTCCATTCCAGAGGAACCGTCTCTCCACTTGCGTTATTTAGAAAAACTGTGGAAAACCTAAACCACAATGGCCGGACAGAGATCTGAATTGTCGTTCTCCTGGAAATACGTCATGTATCTTAGCACCATGAAACCTCACTTGATGTACTTTTACTGCACAAAGTAAAAAAAAAATGATCTTACGGGAACAATGAATACATTGGTCCATCATTATGTGTAGACACCAAATGCGTTATTGGAAATGATATAACATTTTTAGGCTTTTTGTGATTAAGTTGTGATTGATGACTATGATCATTCTACGAATAGAAAATCCAAAATGGCCAGCATAGGCGTTTTAAGCATCAACATAAGAACCAATTCACTTAAAAATTTAACTACACCCGAAAGGAGAGGCTAATTATTGCAGGATACTAGACGACACATTTTCGAGTGCAGATCACAAACGCATGGTTTTCATCTCATATCATTGGTTTCAAATGATTGGTAGTGTACATACTGCAGTCGTTAAAAACATCTTGTGCCTCCTAAAATGCAGTGTTATAATGGTGTTGTTATACGGACTGAAGACAGGAAGAACTGCGGCCAATATATCATATTACCAAAGGACATAATAGAGCATTCAGCACCACAGTATCAAAGACGCTATAAAATGCATTATAGCAATAGCGGCTAAACATTTTTATGAAAAATCAAAACTGTAACAGTGTAAAGATATTCAGATTTTAGGAAGTTTTTCTGAATTATTTGAAATCTAGGGTTATGCCGATTATGAAGAATTACCGAAACTTAACACGCAGCGAGAAAAGAAATTTATTGTAAAATCTGTGTAAGAGACAGTATATATTTAGAAGACACATTCAGATGAGTCAGTAGTTCTGCAGTGTTTATTCGTAGCATACAAGTACAGCGTTTACGTCTGTCTCGTAGCAGACGAGCACTATTTTCATAGCGTGCTTGAAAGCTATTCAATGGTAGACTTTAATGACAAATTTCCATGTAGGTAATTTTGGATCTTCAGCTTCGTTCATGTCAGAGTTTTTAAAAAAAGTTACGTTGCTGAATTACTGTATTTGTCACGTTTATTACACTGAAGCGCCAAAGAAATTGGTACAGGCATGCGTTTTCAAATACAGTGATATGTAAACAGGCAGAATAGGGCGCTGCGGTCGGAAACGCCTAAATGGTTCAAATGGCTCTGAGCACTATGGAACATAACTTCTGAGGTCATCAGTCCCCTAGAACGTAGAACTAACTAAATCTAACTAACCTAAGGACATCACACACATTCATGTCAAGGCAGGATTCGAACCTGCGACCGTAGCGGTGGCACGGTTCCAGACTGTAGCGCCTAGAACCACTCGGCCACCCCGGCCGGCGGCAACGCCTATAACACACACAAAAAGAAGTTTTGCATCACCTCGGTTCCGAGAGTTCCGGAAGCTGTGCAGAAAATTGGAATAGAGCTCAACATAAATATCGTTTCAGCACTTTTTATTGCTCATGAAAACCACACATTGCATGTTGTACAACTATACCTTCAGTGGTGGTGGTCCAAATTGCTGTACATACCGGTACCTCTAGTACCTAGTAGCAAGTCCTCTTGCACTGACGTATGCCCGTATTCGTCTTGGCATGCTATCCACAAGTTCATGAAGTCACTGTTGGTGCAGATTGTCGCACTCCTCAACGGTCATTCGGTGTAGATCCCTCCGTTAATTGACGCTGCTCATGCATGATTGTTTACATCTTTGGGCTTGTTTAGTGACATCTATGAACAGTGAATGGGACCGTGTCTGTGATACAACATCCACGATCAACGTCTGTCTTCAGTAGTTCTCGGAACCGGTGTGATGCAAAACTTTTTTTTAATGTGTGGAAGAGAAAAGTGTTTGGCGCAGTTGTTAGATCGGTTACTGTTGCTACAATGGCAGGTTATCAACATCTAAGCGAGTTTGAACGCACAAGCGATGGGACACAGCAAATGGTTCTAATGGCTCTGAGCACTATGGTACTCAACTGCTGTGGTCATTAGTCCCCTAGACCTTAGAACTACTTAAACCTAACTAACCTAAGGACATCACACACACCCATACCCGAGGCAGGATTCGAACCTGCGACCGTAGCAGCAGCGCGGCTCCGGACTGGAGCGCCTAGAACCGCACGGCCACCACGGCCGGCCGGGACACAGCATCTCCGAGGTAGCAATGAAGTGGGGATTTTCCTATAGGACTAATTCACGAGTGTACAGTCCATATCATGAATCCGGTAAAACGTCAAATCTCTGACATCGCTGCGGTCCGAAAACGATCCTTCAAAATTGGGACTAACGGCTAGTAAAGATAACCCTTCCACAAATTCCTGCAGATATCAGTGCTGAGCCATCAACAAGTGTGAGCGTGCAAATCATTGAACGAAATATCATCGATATGGGCTTTCGAGACCAAAGGCCCAGTAGTGTACCCTTGATGACTGTACGATACAAGGCTTTACACTTCGCCGGGGTCGGTCAACACTCATATTGGACTGTTGATGACTGGAACCATGTTGCCTGGTCGGACGAGTCTCATTTAAAATTCTATCGAGCGATGGACGTGTACAGGTGTGGAGACAACCTTAGGAATCCATGGACCCTGCATGTCAGCAGGGGAATGTTCAAGCTGGAGGAGGCTCTGTAATGGTGTGAGGTGCGTGCAGTTGGAGTAAAGCGACACCTACATAAGCATCCTGTCTGACCACCTGCACCCATTGATATCCGTAGTGAGTTCCAACGGACTTGGGGAATTCCAACAGGACAGTGCGACACCCCAAACGTCCCGAATTGCTACAGACTGGCTCCAGGCACACTCTTCTGATTTTAAACACATGCGCTGACGACCAAACTCCCCAGACATGGACATAATTGAGCGTACCTGGGATGCCTTCCAACGTGCTGTTGGGATGAAATCTCCACCCCCTCGTACTCTTACGGATTTATGGACAGCCATTCAGGATTTATGGCGTCAATTGCCTCCAGAACTACTACAGACATTAGTCGAGTCCATGCCAAGTCGTGTTGCGACACCTTTGCGTGCTCACGGGGGCGCTACACGATCTTAGGCAGGTTCAGATGGTTCAAATGGCTCTGAGCACTGTGGGGTTAACATCTGAGGGCATCAGTCCCCTAGAACTTAGAACTACTGAAACCTTGCTAACCTAAGGACATCACACACATCCATGCCCGAGGCAGGATTCGAACCTGAGACCGTAGCGGTCGCACGGTTCTAGACTGACGCGCCTAGGCTGTCCTTAGGCAGGTGTACAAGTTTCTTTGGCTCTTCAGTGTACATGTACATGGTTATAATGATCTAGATATAATTACATACACACGGCGTGCATAATGGTTTATAACAACACACGTCTCTGTGGCCGACATCACTGATATACTCCTAACTGTTGGCGTTCGACTCACAGGAAAGTCTCTTCGAATCCTGGTGGTGTATGATGTTTTCATTAGCAGTATGTAGCCATCAAGGGGAAAAGAGGCGATAGCCTAAAGTTTAGGAGCACCAGTATTTTCAACAGTTCCCTGAATTTAATTTACATTTTCTCCACGATGTCTCATGTAGTGAGGTTACGTGATACTGTTGATGGTGATCCGTCCGTCAGACGTGAACGTTAATCTCGGCCGTCCGCTTGGTGCTGTACTATGGGAGTAGGCTATGGGCCGGCACTTGGTTTCACCCTGTCCTTCTCTCATCATCATCATCATCATCATCATCATCATCATCACCACCCTCATCGTACATCACAAACATAACACACAGTATACGGGCACCCATTACATTCTCATGCACTCTAGAAATACACAAACGACACAACTCACACTTATCGTTGCGGAAAGGGGCCGACGTGCGCGGATGTAAAACAACCTTTCTGTCATGCAGCACCACAAGACACTGTGGATATGTTTGAAAAACAGTCCAGAATATTGTCGCAAATACGGGTGACCATTAACTTTACGCCAGTTAACACAACAATGGGACATTTACATTTTTACGATACTTTGTGGAAGGCAGTGTGTTGCTCTCTGTGTGCTTTCTTAGTAGAACTTGTAGCTAGCGTGCTAATCGAATTCACCACGTTTCTTGTATTTTCTATTGGTGAATTTCATATTTGTGACACTTTCACGTCTTTCTTTTAGAAACAATTGTATGTTCGATTGATATGAGACTTCAGCTTCTGAGCTCTAATGCTTTGCCTCTTGCGAACTGTGTTTGTGTGTGTCATAGGTTTCAGACACACTACGGAGTTTTTGTAAATATACACAAAAGATATGAGGGCTTGACGAGAAGTCCACTATAGTCATTATACCCTGCCTCCTAGGACTCTCGTGGATTCTCGTTTGATTACCTTAAAGGTAGGGAGGCTTGCAATGAAATGACATATGGGTTCGTAACATTCCAACTGAATTTCTGAAAACATTAGGGTGAAGTGGCAACCAATCGACTATTAAAGTAGGTGAGAATCTAGAGACCTACAATCAAACTTTGGGGACAGCACCATCCACACAATCCCGAACGTAGCCGAGTTGCTGATAAGAATAATGCACTGAAGAAGGTAAAAGAAGAATCACTGAGAAAAGTTTGAATAAACCTTTGAGAATATAGTATACAATATGCACAAGAAACAAAAGGGAACAATACGCAAGAAACAGAAGGAACGAAGTGTAGGACTGCTATGTGATATACGAGGAGTGATATACGAGGAGTGATATACGAGGAGTGAGGCCTCCTAGTGTCTTATAAGTACATACACCTGTTTACTTCTACAATGGTTTACATCAGTTTACAGCTTGAACATTTAGATTATTTTCGACAATGTCACCATTTCCGTCGATGCATTTTTTTAGACGCTGTGGCAGTTTTAGTATGCCCATGTCATACCAGCTCACCGCCATGCTGTTCAGAATGTTATGAACCACTTCTTTCACCTCGTCGTCGGAGCTGAATCGCTTTCCGGCCAAACGTTCTTTTAACCTAGGGAACAGGTGATAGTCACTGGGCGCCAAGTCAGGACTATAGGGTGGGTGGGTGGTTATGTTCCACTGAAACTGTTGCAGGAGAGCAAAGGTTTGCCGAGCGATGTATGGGCGAGCGTTGTCATGGACAGTGTGTACGCCCTTGCTCAACATTCCTCTTCCCCGGTTCTGAAATGACCGTTTGAGATTTTTCAGAGTCTCACAGTACCTGTCAGCGTTAGTTGTGGTCCCAGTGGGCATAAAGTCGACCAACAATACCCCGTTCCTATCCCAAGAAACGGTTGTCATGACTTTAGCGGCAGACTGTGTTTGTTTGAATTTCCGGGGCTTTGGCGAAGAAGGATGCCGCCACTGGCGTGATTGTTGCTTGGTCTCAGGCGTAAAGTGGTATGCCCAGGTTTCGTCACCCGTAACAGTTGGGTCCAGAAAGCTATCCTGTTCGGCTGCAAGGCGGTGAATAAATGCGCGGGAAACATCAACTCGTTGCCGCATGTGGTCCTAAGTCAGCATGCTTGGCACCCATCTTGCGCACTCCCTACAGTAGTTCAATGTTTCCTATAAATTTCTGTGAGCGGTGTTGCGGGAAGCCTCAGGAACAAACGTGCAGAGATCATACAGAGTGATCCGCCGATCTTCACGCATGCTTTGCTCAACCTTCAACTCTGTCTCCTCAGAAATGGACGGTCTCCCGCTCCTTTGTGCGTCGTGAATTTCAGTCCCACAAGCTGCAAACTCTCTAAACCACTTACGAAAATTTTTGACAACCATGCAGGATTCACCTTACACTTCCACCAGTTGGCGATAGATTTCAGTCGGCGCTGTACCCTTTGCGTTCAAAAACAAAATAACTGCGGGCAATTAACACTTGGCGGTAACATCCAACGTGAGCTCCATTCTTTACGACTGCCAAGCCAAAACTGAGCGCCTCAGCGTGACGTGCGTATGTTTACACACAGCGCGTGAAGCACTTTTCATAATAGTGTGACTAATTTCCACACAGACAGAGTTCTGTACTTATAAAAAATTAGGAGACCATACTTTTAGGATTAACCTCATAAACGAAAGCTTCAATAGTAGGACTAAAATCCAGATGGATGGATATCAACGATAAGATTCGTTTACGACTTCGCTATTCTCAGTGGAAGTGAAACAGAGTTACAGGACGTGCTGAATGGAATGAATAGTCTTATGAGTACACAATATGGATTGAGCGTAAACGGGAGAAACACGAAGTAACATAAATGAGATACACTTAGAAGAGCAAGATATGGAATTCTGCCACCTTGGTGAATCCTTGTGCGATCGATAGGGCACGCTGAAGTCTCTAGTAGAATATCTTTTCTGAGGCTGTGGCTGATGTGGGTACTGGAAGCACGAATGCAGTGGCAGTGAGACGTGGAAGGTGAAACAGTCTGCTCGGGGCGAGGCAGCCGAGTTGGATCCTGGCGGCGACGGGGTAGTGAGGCGGTAGTTGATGGCTGGTACAAGTTCGGCAGTTAGGCCACAGGCTCTGAACGTAGCAACGGTACCAGGAAGAGACACTCAAGCGGCTTTCTGGATTACGAATCATTGTTACATCGGCTGCGGCCGGCTGTAGCCTTTGAACGTGTGAGGCGCATTCCGAGGGAAAGAGCGTGTTACAAGCTTCAGCGACCGATCGGTCCAGGGACCCCCTTCTGTGTCTTTCATACCGATCGGAGCAGTATGTTCGCCAGTGACGTCATTTCCTGTTCGTAAGCAAAAGTTGCTATTCTGTAAACTTCTGAGACCTGTTACCGAACGGCCCCCCAAACATTTTGCAATATCTGAACTGACAGGTGGTTAGGTTTCTGTATGGCCACTCATACGGTTCGGTGTGATTTGTTTACAGCTAGAACTTGTTATTTTAGATAAATAGAGTGGTTTTAGTTTCTTATTTAATCATCATAATTTTCTGAATAATCACCAGGACGAAGTCCACCCCCGTTAGCTGAGTGGTAAATCCGAACGGCCCGGGTTCGATTCCCGGCTGTGTCAGAGATTTTTTCCGCTCAGGGAATAGGTATTGTGTTGTCCTAATCGTCATCATTTCATCCCCATCGACGCGCAAGTCGCCAAAGTGGCGTCAAATCGAAAGATTTGCACCCAGCAAACGGTCTACCAAATGGGAGGCCCTAGTCACACGACATTTACAATTATTTACCAGTACACATGAGTGGAAAGAGAGTTCATAATAGACCTCCTATGTAAGAAATATGGTTTCTATTGTTGTTACTGTGAATGATTGTAACATTAAAAATTTTGTGACTCGGCAAGACAGCCAAGCCACTATGATTGGTAGCCGAAAGGCACGCGTTTAAGTTCACGCAGGCTGGCGTGAGGTCTGGAACAGGACAATGTAATTAATATAGCCAATAAGGTACGTTGCTTCTGGAATACTTAACTTCAATCCATAATTGGTGTACATCGGTCTGACGGTACAGGCATCACAAGATAAATAGCAAATGATAATGGCGCCTTGCTAGGTCGTAGCAAATGACGTAGCTGAAGGCTATGCTAACTATCGTCTCGGCAAATGACAGCGTAATTTGTCAGTGAAGTCGGCTGTACAACTGGGGCGAGTGCTAGGACGTCTCTCTAGACCTGCCGTGTGGCAGCGCTCGGTCTGCAATCACTGACAGTGGCGACACGCGCGTCCGACGTATACTAGCGGACCGCGGTCGATTTAAAGGCTACCACCTAGCAAGTGTGCTGTCTGGCGGTGACACCACAGAAAACATTTTCCATCAATATTGTCACAAAATACCGGTTATTTTTATGTAACTAAGAGTTAAAAATCGTTAAATTTCAAGACGTTAGCTCTGGTTATGTATGTGACACGAATGTTAGCTGAAATTACTGGTGACTTTGCACACTTTTTCCCTCATATCATTTAGTTATTAACTATCAGAAATCATTAGCAATCAATAGCAATGGAAAGAAATTTTGTGAAGCCTGGCAGTGGAATCCTTCGAAGACTTCACGCATTCGGCAAGAAAGTCAACCTGCTTCTCTCTCCATTAAAATCAGCAGGAGCAGAGCTATCGCTGCATCCCAGTTGTCGTGGCAAAGTGGTTAAGGCAACTAACTGTAGTGCTAAATGTAGTTGGCTCATGTCCCGCTTAGTATAAAAATACTCTTCCTCTTCTCGCTTGTAACACATTCTGTGACTTTATTCCTGAAATTTAAAAAAAAAATGGTTCAAATGGCTCAGAGCACTATGGGACTTAACTTCTAAGGTCATCAGTCCCATAGAACGTAGAACTACTTAAACGTAACTAACCTAAGGACATCACACACATCCATGCCCGAAGCAGGATTCGAACCTGCGACCGTAGCGGTCGCGCAGCTCCAGACTGTAGCGCCTAGAACCGCTCGGCCACCCCGGACAGCCCTGAAAGTTAAATACTTTTCTGCCATATTCGTTGTTATTCACATATAGGAGCGCGCTTTCTCAGTAATGAGTATCTTCGATTATGTGACTTCACTATGTGTAAAAAATTAAAAATGAAATTACTGTGTGTGAAACAATTGTGGGAGGTTTTTATATTTTTTATTGACACGAATAGTTCATATTTTTCCCGAATACGTAGCGATTTGCGTGTGTGTGATAAACAGGAATCTAATAGCACAACTTAAATTACTACAAATGAAACTAAAAGCAACAATTATCTTTATACTGTTACTTATCAGAAGTATTTATCTACGATCGAATTCTAAACAACAGTAGACAGAGATGAAAGATCCCCGCCAGAATATTTTTAGACTATACCTCCCTATATCAAAAATTTTGATTCATCAGATGCATGTAATAAATTACGACTAACTTCAATTGTCACACGTTCTAGAAAAGGTGGGTTATAAATTTTGTTTTTAAGGCCCAAATGCCTGTCGTTGTGGCCGAGCCTTTCTAGGAGCTTCAGTCCGGCACCGCGCTGCTGCTACAGTCGCAGGTTGGAATCCTTCCTCGGGAATGGATTTGTGTGATGTCCTTAGTTTATCTAGGTTTAAGTTGTTCTAATTCTAGGGGACTGATGACCTCAGATGTTAAGTCCCATAGTGCTCAGAGCCATTTGAACCATTTTATGGGTCAGGGATTTTCTCTGCCTCGTGATGACTGGGTGTTGTGTGATGTCCTTAGGTTAGTTAGGTTTAAGTAGTTCTAAGTTCTAGGGGACTGATGACCATAGATGTTAAGTCCCATAGTGCTCAGAGCCATTTGAACCATTTTATGCTCAAATCGTTGTATCATACGAGGAAATAGGCTACTTTATAAGCTGAATCTCTAGGACCGAGTTACAAACACATTCTATGCACCTTCTTATTCTTTGAAATACTCTTAAGCAATTTTTCAGGTGTTCTTATAGACATACTTGTACAACGTGGTACTACACAACATTCATAAATCCTATTTCGAAATGAAAAACCGAAAACGGAATGACAATGTAAATGAGAATAAAATGACACATAGCATTTATTACAATTTCCGGGATACAGTCAGAATCATAACTTTATCATGCAAGAAACCGAGTGACTGCCCATAACCTACTCCTCTCGAATAGCACAAAGGAAACAACCGAGATTAACGTCCATATCCGACTAACAGATCACCATCAACAGTGTCACATCTTACACTGCCTTAGGCACTGTGGAGAGGTTCCGAATTAAATCGAGGAAGTTGGTGCAAATACTGGTGATCATGAACTTTACGCCATAGCTTCTTTTCCTTTTCCTGGCCAAATACAGGTAGTGAAAACTTCATACACCACCAGTATTCGAACAGGCTTTCCTCCGAGTCGAACATCACGTTTTACATGTACATCAGTGATTTCGTCTATGGAGACATGTTTAATTATAGACAGTTATATACTCATCGCCACAGGTATTTAATTATTTGTAAATCGTAATATCTATGTACACATAATAAACGTGACAAATACAGTACATCAGCGAGGTAACCGTTTCGGAGTAATGCTCTGTACAACTCTGACTTGAACGAAGTTGAAGATCCAAAATCACCTCCATGAAAATTTGCCATTAAATTCTACTAAAGAATATGTCTGACGAACGTTATGAAAAAAGTTCATTGGTACGCCTATACAGAAATCACTTATGCCATCAAGTAGCGTAAGATAAAGTTATAGAAACCGCTCATCTGTAATTGAAGTTGTAATTAGGAGAGAGCTGGATAAGTAGACAATCAACAATTATTAATTAATTCATTGAGCACTCACCAATTCTAGCGAGCAGCTTGCTGCATGTTGGCATAAATGCAAGGTGGATGATACGCTTGGATACCTCTGGATACGTCAGCAATATTACATAGTATGAGGCAGTCGCAAAGTGTATATTTCCATTGGCTCATTGTCCGTCAAACATTTAATTGTGCCTTTGTGTGCAAGTGACTGTATACAGGGTGGTCCACTTATCGTGACCGCGCCAAATATCTCACGGAATAAGTGTCAAACGAAAAAACTACAAAGAACGAAACTTGTCTAGCTTGAAGGGGGAAACCAGACGGCGCTATGGTTGTCCCGATAGAAGCACAGTTAGTAACATGTAGGTTTTTTAAAATAAAATACAGGAAGTAGGTGCATTTTAATTTGGTTTTTCCAATGTGATACATGTACCTTTGTGAACGTATAATTTCTGGGAACGCATGCTGTTACAGCGTGATTACCTGTAAATTCTACATTAATGCAATAGATGCTGAAAATGATGTCCGTCAACCTCAATGCATTTAGCAATACGTGTAACGACACTCCTCACAACAGCGAGTAGTTCGCCTTCCGTAATGTTCGCACATGCAATGACAATGCGCTGACGCATGTCGTTAGGCGTTGTTGGTAGATCACGATAGCAAGTATCCTTCAATTTTCCCCACAGAAAGAAATCCGGGGACGTCAGATCCGGTGAATGTGCGGGCCATGGTATGGTGCCTCGACCACCAATCCACCTGTCATGAAATACTCTATTCAATACCGCTTCAACCACAGGCGAGCTACGTGCCAGACATCTATCATGTTGGAAGTATATCGCCATTTTGTCATGCAGTGAAACATCTTGTGATAACATCGGTAGAGCATTACGTAGGAAATCAGCATACATTGTACCTTTTAAATTGCCATCGATTAAATGGGCCAATTATCCTTCCTCCCATAATGCCGCACCATACATTAACCCACCACGGTCGTTGATGTTCCACTTGCCGAAGCCATCGTGGATTTTCCGTTGCACAATAGTGCATATCATGCCGGTTTACGTTACCGCTGTTGGTGAATGACGCTTCGTCACTAAATAGAACGCGTGCAAAAAATCTGTCATCGTCCCGTAATTTCTGTTGCGCCCAGTGGCAGAATTGTACACGACGTTCAAAGTCGTCGCCATGCAATTCCTGTTGCATAGAAATATGGTACGGGTGCAATCGATGTTCATGTAGCATTCTCAACAGTGACGCTTTTGAGATTTCCGATTCTCGCGCAATTTGTCTGCTACTGATGTGCGGATTAGCCGCGACAGCAGCTGGAACACCTACTTGGGCATCATCATTTGTTGCAGGTCGTGGTCGACATTTCACATGTGACTGAACACTTCCTGTTTCCTTAAATAACGTAACTATCCGGCGAACGGTCCGGACACTTGTATGATGTCGTCCACGATACCGAGCAGCATACATAGCACACGCCCGTTGGGCATTTTGATCACAATAGTCATACATCAAAACGATATCGACCTTTTCCGCAATTGGTAAGCGGTCCCTTTTAACACGGGCAATGTATCACGAAGCAAATACCGTCCGCACTGGCGGAATGTTACGTGATACCACGTACTTATTTGTTTGTGACTATTACAGCGCCATCTATCACAAAGCGAAAAAAGTGGTCCAACTAAACATTCATATTTATTTACATACTACACAAATATGTAATAAAAATGGGTGTTCCTATTTAAAAAACGCAGTTGATATCCGTTTGACCTATGGCAGCGCAATCTAGCGGTCCAACCAAAGCGCCATATGGTTTCCCCCTTCAAACTAGACGAGTTTCGTTCTTTGTAGTTTTTTCGTCTGATACTTATTTCGTTGAGATATTTGGCCCTGTCACTATCAATGGACCACCCTGTATACAAAAGTGTCTCATTAATGACAAACAGTGTCTTCCTTCTTCTTCCAAAAAAATAATTAATTAATTTAATTTCAGTATCAGTTTGTAGAGATGTTTTTGAGAGAAGAGAATTCATTATTAACAATAGTTTGATGTAACTTACACTGAGAGACTAGTCGAGCTGTAACTCAATACAAGACGCGGCAGCTCGACGCTGACATTCTGTGACCTCCTGTGTATTGTCGCCCTGCAGTGCTGACAGATTGTAGGCAATGGCCCACGACGCAATTTCTACCGTCATCAGCGATTCCAGCTCCGGGCAGGCTCAGCTAGCTGTGATTGTGTGTGCTGAGGCACTGCTTGCGCATCCTGCGCTGTCCAGTAGGTGGCAGTGACCCACTGCCCATTATCGATGGCTGCCGCTTCACAGGGCAGTGGTGGCTCCTTGTGGCAGCGGCTCCAGGTCCCGCGGTGTCAGAGTGAACCACCCTGATCCAAAGTTGAACTGTAATTGAAGAGTAGCATTCCACATTGCGGCCAAGTGACACTGCCATGCGCTGATAGAGCTGTGATATTAACAGAAGTATGTTTAGTATAAGTGGTGAGGAGTTTATATGCTTTCGAGCTGCACTTGTTTGAACTTCACTAGGGCTTTCAGCATGTATACTAAATATTTCAGTAGCTGGAATGAGATTTTCACTCTTCAGAGGAGTGTGCGCTGATATGAAACTTTCTGGCAGATTAAAACTGTGTGCCGGACCGAAACTCGAACTCGGGGCCTTTGCCTTTCGCGATCAAGTACTCTACCATCTGAGCTACCCAAGCACGACTCACGCCCCGTTCTCACAGCTTCACTTCTGCCAGTACCTGGTCTCCTACCTTCCAGAAGCTCTCCTGCGAACCATGCGGAACTAGAACTCCTGAAACAAAAGATATTGTGGAGACATGGCTTAGCCATAGCGTGGGGGATATTTCCGGAATGAGATCAGCGCACACTCCGCTGCAGAGTGAAAATCTCTTTGTGGAAATATCCCCCACGCTGTGGCTAAGCAATATACTTTCTTTCAGGAGTTTTAGTTCGGCGTGGTTCACAGGAGTGCTTCTGTAAAGTTTGGACGGTAGGAGACGAGGTACTGGCAGAAGTGAAGCTGTGAGGACGGGGCGTGAGTCGTCCTTGGATATCTCGGATGGTAGAGACACTTGCCCGCGAAAGGCAAAGGTCCCGAGTTCGAGTCTCGGTCGGGCACACAATTTTGATCTGCCAGGAAGTTTCATTGCAGTGTCTGCCAATGTGAAAAGACTTTGGGCATCTACTGCTTGGGTACCACTGTGCGTATTGTTTCAACACCCATCCAGATTGACTCGCCTCACAACTCATTGCGATGACTGTGTTATACAGTCTGAGTCGTGTAAGACGTAACTACCTCCATTATTCCGGGGGCGTTCGCACGTATCGACAAGCGGGAAATATTGTACGATTGAAGGTCGAGGTGGTCGGAATTGGCTGCAGACTGTAAACACGCATCGCGCGACCCTCAGGCCGAGTTGCCGTGCTCTATGCAGTATGCGCGGCCTACGCTACGTAGGTACGTCCTCATCCGCTCTCTTTTAAGCAAAGTTTGAATCACAATAGCAACATGCGTTACATTACTGTACGCGTCTTCTCCGGAGCGTTCGAATGATGGTAAAAAAAAGTATAGCGTTCCATTTAAAGAACGTACTTGCTTCATTATCTCTGTCAATATAAACGTTGTGATTATTGTTCATGTACCAACGTATTTTTCCCATAGTCCGCTATGATTCGCCGAAAACCGCATGCCGATACGTGCAATCGCCCCCGGAATAAAGGGGGTGTTACGTCTTAGGAGACTTAACCTGTATTTTGTAAAGCTAACAATCAGGTTAGTCTGCAGTTGGCGCTGCTGCAATTCTTTCCAGCTTTGTACTTGACCAAATGTGGTTGGTATACTTCAGTGCCTTCTCTTTTAACAAGGCCCAGTCAATGGGGTCGCTTGAAACTAGAGTACCTTGACGCAGTGAGACTGATAAGTTCCCTGGCAGTTCCAGTGGCTCCAGATGTCTCCATTCCGCTCTTTCCTCAAAACTGCTCTTACACTAAGTTTTCTAGTGCCCTACATATCCTAAACTCCGGCAATACCTTTTTAGCTTAACTTATAGTTCCCTCAGTTGCCTCTTAGGGTCTAGGTATTCAGTCCACTTGGACTGAGCAGCGGTTGGATCTGAACTTCCTTTCATGTACTGCTTCTTTTACATGTAGACGTAATTTCACTGTGGTGATTGGTAAAACAACGGTCGATGTTGTTTCTTTCTGGTAGTGGTTCTCTCTGTACCGATCCACATGCTGATTTAACGTCTCCATAGAGACTCACCTCTTCCACTCTCTACAGACAATTATTTCGGATCCAAAAGTCTGGTTCGAGGCTGTCAGATCCACGGCTAATAAGACTTCCATAGATTCCTTTGGCCCATATAACTGAAAATGAGCCATTCTCAGAAGTGTTGTTCCCAAAATTATGGCAGGTAAAGCGAAAGTACTTCCCACTATTTCGCATGATGTCCCGTTTATCTGGAATCAACTCCTGTCCGATTTCATCCTTTTCATTAGAGTGATATTCTGTTTGTAGCAGCCGTCTATTTTATCGAAGTTAGGTTACAACAAACGTGCTCCATCCTGCTGTAAGTGCAACTCAGGTCCAACCACCGCTTTCATGCTATAATCTACTGCTTTCTGGCACAATAGTAACTTTACTGCGCAGGAGTACTGACCGTCTCTACCTCCTATTTGCACAAGCCGTAACTTCACCCAAGTATTACTTTCGTAACACCACTTCACCCATTTACCATATGTCCTCTTTCATCTTCCTCAATTAGGAACAAGAGGTGCACTCTTACCTTGACAACCTTCTCTAGCATTTCCCACTTGGCAGGATACACACGAACATAGGTAGCATACCTGGTTTCCTGCTAAGTGGAAAGAGACTGAATTTTAAGCTTTCACTTCATCACGACTGCAATCACTACGTTATCGCTATTTCCTTAGCCAAAATCTCCACTATTGCTTGCAAAATTTTAACATTCCATTTCAATGACTCCTCTACAGTTTTCTTGTAGCTCATTATATCGCCGACCGAAGTGGCCGTGCGGTTCTAGGCGCTACAGTCTGAAACCGGGCTGCCGCTACGGTCGCAGGTTCGAATCCTGCCTCGGGCATGGATGTGTGTGATGTCCTTAGGTTAGTTAGGTTTAATTAGTTCTAAGTTCTAGGTGACTCATGACCTTTAGAAGTTAAGTAGCATAGTGCTCAGAGCCATTTGAACCTTTGAATCTCATTATATCCCCAGTCAGCTGGCAGAATAACCGAGTACAGTTTAAAACAACTTGCTCCACATTTACGATCGGTGTAGTGTGTCACTCACTTGCTACCTTTTTCTCTTTTATTGTTTCACCATTTCCACCATGCCTTTCATTCTCCTAATGCCTTCTCGTTTGTTGCCCCGTACATAATTTTCTGAAATCGACCTTCTACGTCGACCCAACATCTCCTCCTTCTCGTATGTGGTGTAATCCCCAGGACCTACGTCATCTCGACTTTCGAATTCTCATAACTCCCATGTATCCCCACGCATTCCTTGCGTAACTTGTCTGAGCATTCTGTGACTCTTTGCACGTTGTGGGAAACAGTCGAATGCTTCCACTAGCCATCACCTCGTTCCATCCCTTAAACACCATTCTTGTCCTATGCATTAAATACCACCTGTATGACCGAGCAGTGAATGGTGAATGTGGTGTCACTGCCAGACACCACACTTGCTAGGTGGTAGCCTTTAAATCAGGCGCGGTCCGTTAGTATACGTCGGACCCGCGTGTCGCCACTAACAGTGACTGCAGACCGAGCGCTGCCACATGGCAGGTCTAGTCTAGAGAGACTCCCTAGCACTCGACCCAGTTGTACAGCCGACTTTGCTAGCGATGGTTCACTGTCTACATACGCTCTCATTTGCAGAGACGACAGTTTAGCATAGCCTTCAGATGCGTCATTTGCTATGACCTAGCAAGGCGCCATATTCAGTTACTACAATTACTTCAGGAATGTATTCTGAACAGATAATATTGTGAATCATGTACCGTCAAGAGCGACGTTTATCATTTATGGATTAAAGTTGAGTATCAAACTAATTACGTAGGCTTTCTGAATTCCCATTCCTTGTCATGTTCCAGACCTCACGTCAGTATAGTTCTTCCCTCCTCACGCCAGCCTGCGTGAGCTAAAACGCGTGCATTTCGGCCTCCACTCGTAACACTGTGTTGGTTCTTCTGCTAACACAAATCTGAATACCACATTCTCTTACTTCGCCAGCAGCACACCCCCTTCCAGCTGCTGGTTGCACAATGCTTTCGCTCCGACAATGACCAGCAGCAAGGCACCTCCTCCGGCTCCTGACGTACGCAACCTGAGGGCAGGGATTCCTACTACCCCTACTTTCCTGCGCCTGAAATCCCAGCTACATTATACAGCACATTATGCTACACTTACACCTAATAAACACAAAAATATGAGTTTACTCTTATGTCCTAAGAGTTAACGCAGATGGACTTTGTATCATTGGTCTATAACCTCTTGGACCTTCCTCTATACCTTCTTTTTTGGATTTTTCTTTCGCTCCAGCCACGCAACTCCTGGAACCACCTGTGGACTCCCCAAAACCAGTTTCTGATGACCCATATGCACAATCATCGTCCTTGTTAACAACTGGAATTGACGTTCACCAGTAACATAGTTTCTACAATCTGACATGACATTTGACATTTTGCAGAAAAATTCTTCGTATTCCTCTTCACAGTACAGGAAGTCGACATCATTACCCACTGACCAGGATTGTAGTGCTGCACTTTTATTGTATAACTCAGTGCTTCTTGTTTTTTCTGTGCATTAGTATTAGCTCTGCATACCCTGTTCCATATACCACATATCACTATCAAGAACTCTTTAGCAGATTCCCTTGTATTCCCCTTTTGGCTTTTAACATATAAAATGGAAACAGCGTCTTGCAACCATATACTACTTCATGTAGTAACATTCCTGTATTCATACGCTGCGTCGAGTTGTATGCTGAGTTGATGTATCTTAAATAGACCTCCCTGCTGGTATGATGTGCGTTCAAATAGTGTCCTGATATCCTTGCTTTTGGCATAAGAGCCCTGTCCGTTAGCTTGACGATGTATAGGACTACTTCTCAGTTTCTTCACGTGCAACAGCTGATAAACTTCTCTGAATAAATCTGACAGGAAGATGGTTCCCTGATCTGTCACTATCATCTCAGGTACCCTCAAATTCAGAACCCACTTATTTAACAGTACATATTTGTTCCCTGCAGGCGTTTTGTTGAAAGGACCTAATACATCAGTCCCGAGCAGCTGGAACATTGCTAATGCTACAGGTAACCTCTGTTCGAAATCCACTCCTTGTGCACACTTTACGTAATTGCACACATATTGGTCCGTTTCCGCCCTCCCATTTATCCACCAGCACCTCTCCGGTATTTTCCTGATGCTAGCTTTACATTCCCCATGACCAGCTAACACTTGATCATGCATCATCTTTAATATTTTATCCCTCATGGATAGGGTAAGGTGTGTAGGCTTACAGTTATTTGCAAAAGGAGGAAAGAATTGTGTGTGTGTAAATGCTGTAATGAGAACTGCGTTCATTGGAGATTTGAAAAAAAAAATACAGAACCCAAGGTTATTGTGCGGTTCGGCCCACGGGCGGATTCGGGCGGGGGTCCGGCACGCATTCCCGCCAAGAAAGCAATGTGTTTGTCCGCACGGCTAACCAGGAGGGCAGGAAAACAAGGTATGCCATCTTTTCTAATACAACATACGTTGTATACGTTTGACGAGCGTCCCTTAATCTCAGGAATATGTCCTTTAGGCGATGTATGTGCTGCTATATGTCACTCGCAATGACGATTGTATCATCATACACATCACGCACTTACGTCGTTTTAACTTCGAGACCCCCTTCCAAAAATCTCTCAAACGTCTCAGCTGCGTCTTCCATCCTAAAAGGGACTGATGATGTCCACACCATGAAGACAATGTTGTTTCTAGTCGGTCCTCCAGAGCGGCTTCTAGCTGATTTTAATCACTTTTGATGTCCATCGTCTAAAAATACTTTCTGCGTCGCAAATAGTGTATGATTTCCATAATGTACGCGAAATAACTTGCCCCCCTTCTAACAGCCGTGTACCGCAAGTCTCTAGAGGAACGGAGGGTTCCAAATGATTGGAAAAGAGCACAGGTAGTCCCAGTCTTCAAGAATGGTCGTCGAGCAGATGCGCAAAACTATAGACCTATATCTCTGACGTCGATCTGTTGGAGAATTTTAGAACATGTTTTTTGCTCGAGTATCATGTCGTTTTTGGAAACCGAGAATCTACTATGTAGGAATCAACATGGATTCCGGAAACAGCGATCGTGTAAGACCCAACTCGCTTTACTTGTTCATGAGAGCCAGAAAATATTAGATACAGGCTCCCAGGTAGATGCTATTTTTCTTGACTGCCGGAAGGCGTTCGATACAGTTCCGCACTGTCGCCTGATAAACACAATAGGGGCCTACGGAATAACAGACCAGCTGTGTGGCTGGATTGAAGAGTTCTTAGCAAACAGAACACAGCATGTTGTTATCAATGGAAAGACGTCTACAGACGTTAAAGTAACCTCTGGCGTGCCACAGGGGAGTGTTATGGGACCATTGCTTTTCACAATATATATAAATGACCTAGTAGATAGTGTCGGAAGTTCCATGCGGCTTTTCGCGGATGATGCTGTAATATACAGAGAAGTTGCAGCATTAGAAAATTGTGGCGAAATGCAGGTAAATCTGCAGCGGATAGGCACTTGGTGCAGGGAGTGGCAACTGACCCTTACCATAGACAAATGTAATGTATTGCGAATACATAGAAAGAAGGATCCTTTATTGTATGATTATATGATAGCGGAACAAGCACTGGTAGCAGTTACTTCTGTAAAATATCTGGGAGTATGCGTGCGGAACGATTTGAAGTGGAATGATCATATAAAATTAATTGTTGGTAAGGCGGGTACCAGGTTGAGATTCATTGGGAGAGTCCTTAGAAAATGTAGTCCATCAACAAAGGAGGTGGCTTACAAAACACTCGTTCGACCTATACTTGAGTATTGCTCATCAGTGTGGGATCCGTACCAGTTGGGGTTGACGGAGGAGATAGAGAAGAGCCAAAGAAGAACGGCGCGTTTCGTCACAGGGTTATTTGGTAACCGTGATAGCGTTACGGAGATGTTTAACAAACTCAAGTGGCAGACTCTGCAAGAGAGGCGCTCTGCATCGCGGTGTAGCTTGCTCGCCAGGTTTCGAGAGGGTGCGTTTCTGGATGAGGTATCGAATATATTGCTTCCCCCTACTTATACCTCCCGAGGAGATCACGAATGTAAAATTAGAGAGATTAGAGAGCGCACGGAGGCTTTCAGACAGTCGTTTTTCCCGCAAACCACACGCGACTGGAACAGGAAAGGGAGGTAATGACAGTGGCACGTAAAGTGCCCTCCGCCACACAACGTTGGGTCGCTTGCGGAGTGTAAATATAGATGTAGATGTAGATGTAGATGTAGATGTAATGCTCAGCAAAGATTACGCTCTTGGCATTCAGCTCTCGAAAATATTTTCGTGATCCATCCACTGATTTTTTTGTGGGTGAAGATCACTTCAGCCCCCCAGGGCAATTACTTTCCTCGATAATCCCATCCTTAAGAAGCTGATCAATGAATTCCTTCATCGGCTGGAATATCTCAGTACCTCAAATTGTTTGCATTAAACTGGTGATTCGTTCCCAGTCGCAATTCAGTTCTGAGTAATATGCGTTGCTGGTAGTATCCCTTCCGGAGAAAAACAGTTTCTGGAGCCCAACAGTAATTCTTCTATCTGTTCCTTAACACTCCCCTTTGCGTGCTTCACTTTCTCTCCTAATGCAGTTTCAGTGGCGTGACATCTTTATCCGCCAGTCCACGCACTCTGTACCTTGATTCCTAGCAAATTTCCACCAGACCGCGAATGCCAACTGATACTGTGTACTAAAATATCCTGCAGTTCTTCTTCCTCAGAACTCCACCCACTGTGCGGTGCACATCTGCATACTATACTGTAGCATCTAATTACACTGGTGATGCATGTATGTTGATATCGGGTTACCTTTGGCGATTAACGCCTATTTCTACACTCGTCCAGTAACTTTGAAAGTTCTTTTGCAGTGTTTCGTGGCTGGAGACATTGCTTCTACAATGGCCCGATCCGTCCACAGCCCGAACACCTTCTATTGGTTGAAAACAGTGCCCATCTGACTTACAATAATCTAGTTGACGCATTAATTACATCGCAATCCACTCCTAGTCTATCAAGTGGCCACAAATCAACTGGTACCTACGTTCGCACTCTCTTTGACATTTCTAAAGGCAACCTTCTCAACCCCCCGTTGCTCGCGCGGATGATATTAGTCATCCACATGACTTTACCGCTCAATTTTGTCTGACAGGGCTGGATTCAGTTCGCACCTTTTTCAGTACTGTTAACTCTCCAGCTGTTAGCTCCAATCATTGTTGTCTTTCAGTTACGAAAGATACGTTGTTTATGAAACATTATAATAGTCTGGAGGACACTTGTCATCCACAATCTGATACAATTTATGTCTGTATTATTTTATTGCTTTCCTAGATTCAATCGATCTTTCATGTGCGTAAATTTAGACGAATTGAAACTGATTGCAGTTACCTTCCATGTTGCATAGTATTCTCTTTATATGTAAATTGCGGAAGGCAAATACCCTCGGACAGCTTAGTAGAGATCCTAATGTATGGATGGAATGGTTCAATGAGCTGAGTGGTGAAAATGCTCATAGTGATGGCGCTGACTCAGAGAATGAGGATTCTGTTCATGAAAACGGTCATGATTCAGGAACAGAACAAGAAGTGTCAGGAAATGATGAATATGAATCACAGGAAGAAGTAACTCAATAGGATGCATTTTTTAGGGAAAGATGGAATAACTAAACGGAGGATAAATAAATAACCTACCAGTGTTAGAAGCAGATACAGGCATTTTTCTGGACCGAAGTATCAAGCGCGTATAAAAAGGACAGAAATAGAAATTCTGAATTTGTTCTTGGATGAAAACATAATAAGCATTATCGCAACATGCACTAATATATACATTAATTAAGTTCGTGGTAACTTCTCTAGGGAAAGGGGCGCTAAAGAAACAGATGTGATAGAGGTCAGGGCTTTCATTGGTTTGTTATATCTATGTGGATCTTTGAGATGTTCTAGGAAGAGTGTATCGAAATTGTGGGATAACTCAAAGGGAAACGGACTTGAATCATGTTTTTTATGCATAAGTGAAATCCGACTCAGGTTTATGATGATATGTCTGAAGTTTGATAATATCTGTGTCAGAGGTGTTCGCAGAGAGATTGATAAGTTGGTTGCTATCAGAGCTGTCAGAGAGGTACCTGAACCATTCACGAACAATTGCCAAAATTATTCTTCACCTATTGAATATCTTACTTTTGACGAACAGCTTTTGGCATTTACGGGAAACTGCCTGTTCGGGCAATATATTCCTAGCAAACCAGGAAAGTATGGGTTAAAAGTGTTTACTTTGTTTGATTTAAATATAGCTTACACTTTTAATTTGGAACCGTACGTCGGTAAGCAACAAGAGGGACTATGTAATACCAGTATCTGAACTGAAGGTATTGTTCTTCGAATGGTCAAACTGTTTCAAACCCAAGAATATATTATACTGTGTGCAAATATTAAATGTATTATATTTAGATTTAGTAAAAAATCATAAAACCAGTCATAAAGACCGTCAAAGTGTACAAATATTCCGCTTCCTTTGTTGATGACACCAGTCATCCGTGCGAGTGACGATGTCACGAATTTTCGTGCGAGTAACGGAGGGTTAAAAATAAATCAAGTGCACTCTCCGCAGTCTCCATTAAAATTACTTCATACAACACAATATTCTGCCACAACCCATATGCGCAACCATTGATATTCCTAATGCTGTCAGCGAATTCTTCTACCGACTCACCATGCCTCTTTGTTACCACCTTCACCGGTTCTCGAAAGTGTGGATCACTGTTCTGCTTTCAGTACCTTTGAACTGAACACTATTTAAGTTCTTAAATGTTTCACATTACTTGGGAGCATCATCATAACCTGCTTAACTCTTGCTTCTCCACTTGATCTTTATTTTGCTACCCTGAAAATTTGCATATCGTAACGTCTTTCCATCCCTGCCAAATTCTTAAAATCCTCCACAAACACTTGCACATCCTCAGTTTACTTACCAGGGAAAGGATCAACTAAATTCGTAGCTTCCAAATCTATACCTCGCTCTCGTGACTGCGCTTCTAATAAATGATGCAACTCCCTATTAACTGGTGACAATTGTGCTACACTTTCTGATAATACACGCACTGCCTCTAGCTCTGGTACATCTTGCGACTCTTACACTGCCAAAGCATTGCCCTTCTCACTACCAAATTTGTGACAGCAAAAAGTACAAAACACACACCATATAAAATGTATCAATTTAATTCTAATCATCAGCCAGTGTAATTCCGCACAATCTGTAGCCTGGCGACCACAATGCTTAAGTGTGAAACACGTTACAGCTTCTGATTCCACACATGGAGCTGAATGATCTTCTCATATACACTGCATACACGTGACAGATAACACCCAGTCATGTCCGTCATTACTTCCGAAGCGTGGAAAATACACTGGCTCCTTACTTTTAATAAAATTAACTTTTAACAAAATTCAGAATTGATGTGTGGATTATGAGCAGTCTTTCGAGCATGAAATTCAAGTTTTCTCACCTTCCGCCTAACTGTCATAGTACTTGCAGTGGATCCTGATGCAGTTTGAAATTCCTGTCTGGTGGTGTGGGTAAATGTCTGCCTACTACGCATTAATTTTGCTAAACAAAATGCACAGTACTCCAGCTTTTTTCTAATGTAAAGACACTTTGACGACAACAATTAAATTTCTTGACTCACCACACCCAACGCAGTAGGTTCAAACACTGAGCTGAGAAGGCCACGCCTTTCTGACACCATTTGTAAATTGGTGGAGATGCTTTTGGAGGGGTGGGGTCCAGCCGCCGCCAATTAAACAGCCTTTTATTCAGACTGCTTTATTATACCCTACGCCCTCACAGAAGCTCAGCAGAGGAAGTGGCATCTAGGCAACGCCATTCAGCATCCTCCTGCATGTTGTCACCCAGCAATAATGAGTGTGTAGCCTTGGCCAGCCAGTAGCTCTCGGCGCAGCTGCTCCCGTCAACGGTGACCCCGGCTCCAGGTGGCATCGGCTAGCTCTGACTGTGTGCACAGTTGTGCAGCTCTCGCACTCTGCTCTGTCCAGAAGTCGGCATCCCAGTGACGTAATGGCAGTGGGCAGTGGCCCACCGAGTCGATGGCTGGGGGGGGGGGGGGGGGGTGAGGCTGCTACACAGGGCTGCTGCCGAGACAGTCCCAGGGCAGACTGCCCTGATGCAAAGTTGAACTGCGGTCCACGATTAGCGTTTCAGATGGTGGCCAACTGTCACAGCACCATGATGAAACAGCTGCGATACTAACAGCAGTGGCTATAGCATAATCGTCTAGGTGTTCGTATCTTTTCGAGTTATGCTTATTTGGGCTTTGCTATGCCTTGCGGCCCATGTACTGAACATTTAAGCGGCTGCCGGTGTGGGAACGTTTATGGCATTTACCGGTTGTGGGCTACTGTGTCAGCTGTTTCCACACCCTCCCAGGATGGCTTGCCTCGCAACACTGCTTGTATGCAGATGACGCTCCTGAAGATTGAACTCTGTGCTTTTATTAACAAATGTGGCCAGTGCGCTACAAATACATTTACCCACTATTTCATCTTCTGAATGAGGAAAGTGAAATATTTCACTTGTTCTTTGTATCACATGAAATATAATAACGTATTAGTCTAATTCAATCCATGATATTATATTTTTTCATTACATTAGATGAGTATTATATAATGTGTGGTTTTAAGTATGAAATAATTGGTTTCTGTGTTACCTTCCTGCTTAGAAAATTTCTCTTGATCATCTTAGATTTAATCTTTATTGATTTTGCCCTCGTTGGTCAATATAAAAGAAATTATTCTCCTTAATGGTGGAACCCAGTGTAACTAGATTTTTACTGAACTTTTTTTCGTTTGGTTTCTGTATCAGATATTGCTATGTTACACTGTTAATCCTTAGCCTACTGAAAGACGTAGAATTTTACTACAGTACTTCATTTTTAATTCATCTTCAATCTTTATTTAGGGTTTTAGGATGGCTGGAAAATATGCATACCGTACATCCAGTTTTATCTCCGAATAGATTTATTAGCTTTAGTGTCTTCTTATTGTGTAATGGTTCATAACAGCCTTTTAAATGAAAACTTTGATATTTATTATCTGGTCTAGAATTTTTTGACAGAGTGTTATGGAGTAATCTCATCATTATTTCTTTTAAATGAGACCCTTACATAAATATTTGTTTCTCATTATTGCAAAAGCTGCTTTATTGTTACTGAACTGTAGTATGGTTTCAAGAGCAGACATGCTTTTGAAGGGGTTTCTTGAGTGGGAGATGTAGGTGGCGATTCTCTGCCGAAACCAGATGCAGTCACAGCAGGAGAAGACAATTAATGGTATTAAAACTTCTTTATTGCTGTTTGTTTACACTCATTGGACTATGAAGCCGGCCGATGTGACCGAGCAGTTATAAGCGCTTCACTCTGGAACCGCGCGCCCGCTACGATCGCAGGTTCGAATCCTGCCTCGGGCATGGATGTGTGTGATGTCCTGAGATTAGTTAAGTACTTCTAAGGTCTAGGGCACTGATGATCTCACATGCTAAGTCCCATTGTGCTCAGAGCCATTTCCTGTTACTCGCTGTTCTTTACATGGCGTAATAATCTTTAACAGTTACGCCTGTGCCCGAAATTCCACCAACTGCTTCAGTGGATCTGATCTGTGATAGATAATGTTATGTATCGTAAAGTGTCTCAAATTTTTGCCTCAGAGCTGATTCGTGACAAATACTACATTATAGCTACGTGTATTCTTGAAAGAATTCTTTGATTTCTCTTTAATTGTTTGGTCATTTGAAGGGAATCATTGATAACTGCGTTGAAAAATAAATTTTGCGTTAATGGTGGCAAATTGACTGTAGCCTTGCGACATAACAATGTGAATGCCGTTGCACTGCGTAAAGTCACCTCACCAAATCTGCACTATAAAGTCATCAAACCGCAATTACAGTTCTGGAAACTATTTGGTACTATGTTCAGTGAACATTTAAATATATGTTAAAGAACGGCAATAGAGTTATGGTTATCAACATCTGTTATGTTCCTTTGACTTACTTTCATTAAAAATTGTGTCTGTCTAGTTCTTTCTGCATCTTTGACCCAATAGCATTCCCTTCTAGGCGTACGCTAAAATAAATATTGTCACGTAGAAGAAGGTGTAATTAGATGAATGACGAACGAAGGTTTATTCAGCACTTGCACATACGAGGCACGACACTCGATGCAACAGTTTAGTATCATAACCGCTACACTTCGGTGATTGTGCTACACAGCTTCTTTTGCGAAATTGCTCCCTCCTTAACAGAATAGCTTGTCGGTGTTGCGTCGTCCTAGTCCGGGAGAGAGTCATCGGCCCTACATACTCCGACTCGCGATAACTGATGTTCGTCCTTGCTGTGGTCCTCTTACAACTTCCCTTGCCGCTACGCTCGTAGTAACCTTTTCGCTTGTTGCCTGTCGCTTGATCTTCAAATTTACCCTGGGTTGCAGGATCCTTGTAGGGCTTCATTGGAAGGACTTGGACCGTTTCTCTGATCTTTCGTCGCCTTGTGTCGGGGTCGAAATCATCAATTTCATCAGTAACATCAGACAACTGTCTTGCAACATTATAAGGTACAAAGTAGCGTCTGAGGAGCTCCTCAGAGAGACCAACCTTCCGAACAGAAGATCCAGGCTGGTAGACAACAGGGCGGTGGCACGACTCATACCTGCGACGATCGTTTTCTTGAGCCTGCAGCGTGTGGAGTCGAGCTGATTGCCGAGCTTCCTCATCTCTGCTTAACACCTGGCCGATATAGTCGTCGTCCACGTCATCGGAAAGACAGCGTCCATCGTCGTCGTAGCCACAAGCCCATGCACCAGGACAAATGGAGTAAATCCGGTGGTGCCTTGTTTGGCGGTGTTGTAGGCAAACGTCATGAAAGGTAGCAACTCATCCCAGTTGCTCAGCTCAACAATGACGAACATTGGTAGCATGTCGTTCAAGGTCTTAATAAGGCGTTCAGTAAGCCCGTTAGTTTGCGGATGGTAGGCAGTCGTCATGTGATGAGTAATGTTGCACCGACGGCTTATCTCTGCCACAAGATTCGATTGAAAAGCATTCCCTCGATCCGTAATTAACGACCTTGGGCACAGAGTTTTAATACAATGTCTTCCACGATGAATTTGGCTACGTAGAATGCTTCGGCTGTTTTCACGGCTTTTGTAATGGCATAACGTGTCAGATAATTAGTGCAAACTATAATCCATTTATTGCCACTAGCATACGTTGGAAATCGTCCGAGGAGGTCAAACCAAACACGCTGGAAAGGCGTTTTGGCTGGTGGATATGGAATGAGTCGGGTCACCCATGTGGTTTTTGAGGAACTGCCTTTCTGCTGTGGCACTCTCCACAGTGCGACACATAGAGACGGAGACTCCTAAATAAACCTGGCCAGAAAAATCTCTTGCGGATTCTATCGTATGTCTTAATAAATCCTAAATATCTGGCCTCAGGTGTGTCATGGAATTTCTGTAGAAAATCTAAGCGCATGTGTTTAGGAATCACTTGTAGCCACCTCTTTCTAAATGGGTCAAAGTTTTTCTTGCAAAGTAATCCATAAACTACCTTTAATTGTCCTTTCCCATCCCCTGACCGATTTAAGCAAGCCTTGGCGTCCTTCTTCTGCTCAGCAGAGAGATCCTGAAGTGCACAGCAAGACAGTCACTATCTTCATGAAACTCTTGATGGTCTTGCACAGGGTTGCTTGGGAGACATTCGGCATCATGGTGTTTTCTTCCACTTTTGCACTATGCACTATGGTAATGTCATACTCTTGAAGACGTAGTACCCATCTGGCGAGGCGCCCAGTTGGGTCCTTAAGACCCGTCAGCAACACAGTGAATGATGGTCTGTAACAACTGTGAAAGGCCTTCCTTAGAGATACTGTCGAAATTTGCACATGGCGCCGATCACAGCAAGACATTCTCTCTCTGTAGTTGAGCAGTGTCCTAGAAGCATAGGCTAAAACCTTCCCTTTTCCACCACAAATTTGCACCAGAACAGCACCGATCCGATACCCACTGGCATCTGTGTGTAGTTCTGCAGGTGCTCTCTCATCACACAGACCAAGTAGAGAGTCGCTCGTCTTTGATAAAACGATGATAGTAAAAATATAATCCGAGGAAGCTTCTCCCGTCTCTAATACTTTTAGGAATAGGAAATTCCGTTATAGATCTCACCTTATCAGGGTCTGGCTGCACACCTTCGTTTGAAACAAGGTGTCCTACTATTTTGAATTATTTTGCTCCAAAGAGACACTTTCTTGGATAAAGTTTCAGTCCGCCTTGCTGGAGACACTTAAGAACGGTCCTCAGTTGTTTTCATGTGTTCATCAAACGTCCCTAAGAATACTGTAATGCGGTCGAAATAACAAAGGCACATGGTCCACTTCATGTGAGTTAGATGATTATTCATCATACGTTCGGTAGATGCTGGTGCATTACACAAACCAAACGGCATTACCTTAAACTCATACAGGACCTCAGGAGTGACGAATGCAATTTTCTCACGATCAGCCTCATCTACTTCGATTTGCCGGTATCCCGAGTACATGTCCATGGTTCAGAAAAATTTGGAGCCCTTCAGACAATCTAGTGTATCGTCAATTCGTAGAAGATGGTAAGCGCCCTTTTTAGTTATCTTTTTCAGCTTCCTCTAATCAACACAAAAGCGTCAACTGCCATCCCTCTTGCCGACGAGAACCACTGGTGAAGATCATGGGCTCTGCGAAGGCTGAATGATGTCATTCTTCATCATTTGCTCTACTTCGTCGCGAATTATTCGACACATTTAATCCTCTCTGGCTTATTAGTTGATAGTCTTTAGTGCTAATCCGGTGCTTCACCGTCGATTTGTATAATGTGCACCTGTGGAATGAAGCATTCAGAGAACTCTTGAAGAATGACAAGTAGCTTCTTCTGTTGTTCCTTAGCCGGCCGCGGTGGCCATGCGGTTCTAGGCGCTCAGTCCGGAACCGCGCGACTGCTACGGTCGCAGGTTCGAATCCTGCCTAGGGCATGGATGTGTGTGATGTCCTTAGGTTAGTTAGGTTTAAGTAGTTCTAAGTTCTAGGGGACTGATGACCTCAGATGTTAAGTCCCATAGTGCTCAGAGCCATTTAAACCATTTGAATTTTTGTTGTTCCTTAGTGTGATCTGGTGATAGTCGAGCTAGAAGATCTTGTCTCGTAGTGGTAGCGCTAATTTCGGCCACAGACTCAGCATGGGTTATTTCTATGATTCTCAGCTGTTCTGCAATTAACGGCTCAGCGTTTGCTAGGCACATGCGTCTTCGAACGATCGGCGGATCTCGGCGACAGGTAACTATCCACCATTCACCGAATCCGTTCTTAAACGAGACGACAGAGGCTGGGATGACCAAGTTATTCTTCGGTGGTATGCTTCTCTTACTTTCCACCACAAGATCCATGGGTTGGTGCATGGCATGACACGTGACAGTTATCTTTCTACCGCTGACTGCAGGAATGATCACTTCATCCACCATAGATAGTCTCCACACACTCGGATGCGCATTTTCCTGTCCACGGTATTTCATCTCCTGTAGCATAATCTTCGATCGACCACAATCTATAATTGTCTGAGTAGCTTTCAAAATGTCCCATCCGAGAACTGCGTCATGATTTCACTCGTGTAAAACGATGAATTGTAAGGACTGTGTATGGCCACTTATACCTACACGAATGGCACATCTTCCTGTAGGTTTTAGATATCTCCCATTAATCACCTCCAGCAGGAATGTTTGGTTGTCGACGAATACGCTTTTCTGCAACTGGCGACGGTATGTCTCCGAAATGACTGTATATTATGTTCCACAATCGCGAAGAGCTTGAGCTGGTCGGGCATCCATGAGGATATCGAAGTCCTATCATCTTTGTAGTAATAGAGGGCGGAGGATTTTTCTCCTCGGCGGCCTCACCTCTAACGAAGGTCACACCCTTTAGGTTTCCAGGTTGCTGCGACTAGGTGATCGCTGGAGCTTCTAAACGGCGATGGAGACCTTGATCGGCGTGTTCGGAAGCGACCTCTCCAGCGGCTAACTTGCGGCGATGGTGACCTTCGTCGTCCTGCACCAAAATCTCTTGTTCATCTTCGTCGTCCCGGAGTCGGCGTCGGCTAAGATCGATCTGCTCTCTTCTGGCGCGGGCGTCATCACATATCCGCCACTTTTCCCGACAATAGCGCACCACATGTCCCGGTCGTCCGCAGCAGAAACATACTGGGTCCTCCAGACGTCAGTCTTCCGTGGTGCCCAAACAGGTTCCTCCATCGTTATTGTAGAATCGTAACTTGGTCTGGGCCTCAACTTTTTTACCGTTTTAAAGGGAAATGAAGGACGAGAGATTGGGTTCAATGCCAGTTCCAATTCCACCCATATGACCTCTATAAGCGCCTCGGGTGTTTTCTCGCTGTTCAATTCAAGTTTCTTCTGAACTTCCTCTCTCACTATCTGACGAATAACGGCTTGTGAAATCAAGTTTTCCTCCATTACAGACATCGATACGACGTTTACATGTAATTTTTTTCAAGCATTGTCTCGATATACTGGGTCCATTTTATGAAGTCGTCCTTTGTCGAAACCTCCTTCTGGAGGTTCTCAGCAACAATCTTATCTTCCTCCTTCATTCTAGGAAGCACTATTTTACACAGCTCCAAGACGTCTTGAATGTAGGACGCTGTCATTTCTCCTGGACGATGTGCCCTGCGCTTCCATTTATCTTCAGCCTTGCACAGCTGTCATTGTGTCGCCGAAATATTTTTCCGTGGTTCCTGCTGGAATACTTCCCAGCTTGTGAACTTTTCCTCGTTGTTCTCATACCATTGCTTGGCAGCGCCCTCCAAGTAGAAAAATACGTTAACCAAACACATGGTGTCATCCCACTTGTCAAATTTGGCTATACGGTCATATGCCTTTAGCCACTTGTTTGGACCTTGGCCATCGTTACCAGAGAACCCGGAAGGAGGTCTCATGTGGTGGAACACAGTTGCTGTCATCGTAACGTCCTCTCCTTCCTCTGTCTCTGACAAATTGCGATCTGTTGGATATGACTCGAACTCAGGTTTCTCGCCACGTAAACGGCGGCTCTGTCGTGGCCTGATCCACTGTGTCGCCGATGATGTGCGGTATCAAAAGTTACAATACCCAGCGCCCCCACCAGAATAATGTTACGTAGAAGAAGGAGTAATGATATGAATGACGAACACCAACTTCACTTACCGAAGGTTTATTCAGCACTTGCACACACAAGAGTGCGGAGCGAACTGTCCCCGCCCAACACACATACAGTTCATACCACAGCGACTGTGCTACTCAGCTTCTTCTGCATCAATATGATTTCGCCATAATAAGGTAAGTCGGAGCTCGTACTTATTCAAAATGAAGAGATTAAAACTAGGAACTTACTTCAAATTTTCTGGTAATGGCAGCAAAGTCCCAAACACCTTCTCTTACAGAAAAGTAAGCGAAACAGCGACGTCAATACATTTTGCTTTTTACAGACTTCATTACTACGATCTGTTGATGTTCATTGCAGACATAATCGAACTAGAAGTTGTTGCATTGCAGCTGCCCGGAGTGCATCTCTTACTGCAAATGAACCATGTAACGTGAAAGCCCCTAGAATGCGATTTCATTAAATGTTTTTCCTTTCATGTGTCATTTCTACCATAGCACTTGATCAGTGAACAGGGGAGAGGTTGGAAGCTCTTCAATTTTCGATGTTCGTGTACTGGAGATTTTAATGCATGATAGAGAATGAAACATTAGTGAACCAATGCGAAAGCTTCTACTTCCTTTAACCATTCTTAACGGCTACATCCGCACGTTAGAGTTTCTTTGTGCACATCTATGGCAATATAACTTTCGAATTACGAGGGTAATCCCAAAAGTAAGGTCTCCTATTATTTTATAAGTACATAGACCTGCTTATTTCTACAACAGTTTACATCAGCTTACAGCTGGAACATTTAGCTATTTTTCGACATAATTACCATTTCTGTCGATCCATTTTTGTAGACGCTGTGGCAGTTTTTGTATGCCCATGTCTTACCTGCTGGCCACCATGCTGTTCAGAAAGTTATGAACCTCTTCTCTCATCTCGTCGTCGGAGCTGAATCGCTTTCCGGCCAAATGTTCTTTAACCTAGGGAACAGGTGATATTCACTGGCGCCAAGTCAGGAGTATATGATGGGTGGGTGATTATGTTCCACTGAAACTGTTGCAGGAGAGCAACAGTTTGCCGAGCGCGTGTGGGCGAGCGTTGTAATGGATAGTGTGTACTCCCTTGCTCAAGATTCCTCTTTCTGGTTCTGAATTGCCCGTTTGAGCTTTTTCAGAGCCTCACAGTACCTCTCAGCGTTAATTGTGGTCCCAGTGGGCATAAAGTCTACCAACAATACCCCTTCCCGATCCCAAAAAACGGTTGTCATGACATTACCGGCTGACAGTGTTTGTTTCAATTTCCACGGCTTTGACGAAGATGGATGCCGCCACTCACGTGATTGGTGCTTGGTCTCAGGTGTAAAGTGATGTGCCCAGGTTTTCATCACCCGTAACAGTTGAGTCCAGAAAGCTATCCTGTTCGGCTGCAAGGCGGTGAATAAATGCGCGGGAAGCATCAACACGTTGCCGCATGTGGTCCTAAGTCAGCATGCTTGGCACCCATCTTGCGCACACCCTACACCTACGGTAGTTCAATCTTTCCGATAAATTTCTGTGAGCGGTGCTTCGGGAAGCCTCAGGAACAAACGTGCAGAGATCATCCAGAGTGATCCGCCGATCTTCACGCATGCTTTGCTCAACCTTCAACACTGTCTCCTCAGAAACTAACGGTCACCCGCTCCTTTGCTCGCCGTGAATTTCGGTCCAACCAGCTGCAAACTCTCTACACCACTTACGAACATTTTTGACAACCATGCACGACTCACCATACACTTCCGTCAAATGGCGATGGATTTCAATCGCAGCAGCGCCCTTTGCGTTCAAAATCCGAATAACTGCCCGCAATTAGCACTTGGCGGTAACATCCAACGGGAGCTCCATTATCAACGTCTGCCAAGCCAAGACTGAGCGCCTCAGCGCGGCGTGCAAATGTTTACACACAGCGCGTAAAGCACTCTTCATAACAGTGTGACTAACTGCCACATAAACAGAGTTCTGTACTTATAAAAAATTGGAGACCTTACTTTTGGGATTACCCTTGTATTTAAGGATCATTGGCCTCCTTGTACAATGAATGTTTAAAATCGGTACCTCAGTTTTCATGTTTACGATGCACGTTTCGCGAAGACATCCTGTAATCGGTATAAACAGGTCATTCAAGCATTTTTTAAAGCACTACTGTTGCAGAGTGTTTCGCCTTCGGCCAGTTCCATTCAGTTCCAACCAATCAGGCGTTAGGCACTTGACTTGGGCCATTTGGCCGACTCAGTTGGAACACGCACTTGTGTTCTGGACTTCTCGCCCACGAGTAGTAAGCTGATCAGAGATGACGATTACAGCTGGAAATTCACCACAGTTTTTTTCAGTGCTTATTAATATGCAATGCTTTCTGTAGGGATATGTCATTCCTGGCAGACGCAAAACTGCTATCATTTCTCACTCTGAATTGGCGATGATCTCATATTGTGATCTCGTATGTAAACACAAAGGCTCGGAGATCGATTATTTTTCGAAGGCTGAAAGTTGTATACAGGACGATGTCACATTTATTCAGTCTAGTGCATTATGTACTCAATTTTTACATTATTTCCAGCGTTTCAGGTTGTTTAAAGCATTACGGTAAAAAGTTTATTCAAAACATGGATTTCTGTGATTTGCTAGTAATACAATCCATGTTCACGTGTGTCGTATAGTACATGTCGGCTATATCTACTGTTTGATTATTTTAAGCTTCATACTTAGTATTAATTCAGTTTTGTTGCTATTCATTTGTGGTCTCTTCAGTCATCTATTTGATTTTCATGCGTAATCTTGAAGCACATTTTATGCGACATCATCTTGGCCCCACATGTTGCCAATTTGTCAATTAATAAGGCAATTTGGTAATACACGTGATCTCAGACGGATCAACCATAAATAATTTGCTCTTTGAATGTATAAAATTTCAGGTTATGAAATGTGAAATATTTCGATGATACTAGGACGGAGATTTGCTGTTGCAAGATTTTTAATATGTGTTCGACATTTGCATTCAATAATTTGTGTGGAACATGCATGTGAATCCATCATATTCTGCAATATTACGTGCTTATTTTAATAGTGAGCTACATCATTACTCAGTGTCGTTGCGTATCCTTTCCTGACCTACACAAAGTTAATACTGAAATACTGTGTTTAAATTCATGGGTTCAAAAATAGCTCTGAGCACTATGGGACTTAACATCTGAGGTCATCAGTCCCCTAGAACTTAGAACTACTTAAACCTAACTAACCTAAGGACATCACACACATCCATACCTAAGGCAGAATTCGAATCTGCGACCGTAGCGGTCACGCGGTTCCAGACTGTAGCGCCTAGAACCGCTCGGCCACCCCGGCGCGCAAATTCATGGGAAATCATCCCATTGTGATTATAAATGTGATTATAAACTGTCAATGTTTAGTTACACAAGCTGTTCATATCTATGTCACTTTGGCTGGAATTTCTGTAAGTGTGAGCTATTGTGATTATTTCCATTGCGAATTCGTAGTTCGATAGCGATGCAACATTGATTACTCTGTCTTGAACATTCCTATTACAGAGTACAGCTTCAATAAGCAACGACTTATTCTAACTCCTCATGTCAGTAGACAAGTTCATAACTCATTACGTATCTTGCAAGGTTAATCGTTTTGGCATCGACACCGACTTCATATGACAAATTAAAACGTGAGGTGCGATTGTTTGAATCATAAGGTCTTTTGGAGTCCGCGATTGTGCATACAAACAGTTTGAAGGTAGTTTGTCAATGCTTCAGCAGAAGTTTCAGGCTCAGGATCTGATGTAGTCCTGAACGTACTTGAACACTGCTTTGTATTCACCTACAATGTTTCCACTCCGCTTTGTGTAATTTTTTGCGGGACTTCGGAGATAACTTTTTACATTAATTGTTGAAGGGAGGTCCCTCTAAAACTTTTAACATCCGCGTTGTCACCACCCCTTTTCTGCAGTGGATTGATGATTGCAACGTTTCATTCTTATGGCATAGTCTCCGTGTACAAATATAAGCGTACTATGTATTTTTGTTACCATCTATGGATTGATTGTGTGTTATCATCTACAAGCTCCAACATTTCAGCCATTGTGTCGTCTTCCCCTGAAATTTTGTAATTCCTCAGTGATTGAACAGCTGCTTTCAGTTTTGTCTTTGTTAAAATTAGTACGGGACTCATCTTTCAGTAATATGCATTTGCATCAAATAGACTAAAGTGACAAGGTATGGCTGGAAATTGCCATACGATCACCATTGGGTATGATATATTTGCATCTGGTGCACCACACGCATAAGAAACTGACACCGAACAAAGGGGTACCACTTGTACTAAGAGCAGTTAATCTGGCAGCTGAGGGATGGTACAGTAATCAGGATGAATTGAGTGTAGATCCTAATACTTGTGCATAGGTGAAGAGACTCGCGCAGTGTAGGCAAACGTGAAGCCCTCTATTAAAGATGTCTTTAGATTCAAGAGCACAAGAACACAGTGCTACAGTACTGGACGGTCGGAATAACGTACCGTAATATTAGTGATGTACTTCCGGGTGTTCAACTGTGTTTTTGTTTCCACTTCGTGGACACTATTTCGAGATCTACCCAGTCGACGTTTCCAGGCGCTGCGAATTTTGTTGTTTTGTGTACGCACTACCCGCACTTCAGTCACACTGTGAACTAATGTTGCTCTGTCACCACTATTTATAGCAGATTGTGGGTTCACCTCCCGAGACCTACTGCTCCCTTTAAGGCTCTTTTCTTTTTCAGGATCTGCATTGATATTCCGTGAAACGCACATTCTCTCAAATGGGAAAAGCTGAGAGAATCTGCGTTTCGAGGTATATCAGAGCTGGCTCTGAAGAACAAGGGAGTACTGAAAGGCGTAGTGGACGTTCGTTGTAGCATTCATAACCAGTTGTTAAACAGCAGCGCAACAGCAGCACATAACAGCAAAACTGGGATTGACAGTCTGTCGCGCTGACCATTTTTTTGTTTCTTTTTTTTTAATTTTTTAATGTGAAAAAAAATTCTATTGGAAGCGAACTCGCGACTATAACTTCAGAATTGGCGACGATTACCACTTTTTATATAAAAAATAAACACGCGGTTCCTCCGTTTTTTTTTTGTTTTTTTTTTGTAACATGACTAAAGTAAATGACAATCCAGTCACGGGCGGGAGTGAAAATGAAGTTATCATCTGCATCACAATCCCTGCAGCACGAGGTGTCGCATCATAAATCTGGCAGAAAGCCATATAATCTTGACCATTTCTGCCATTGTGGGCGGCATGTATTTCTCCAGGGTTGGTATCGAAGGATTGTGCATAAAATGAATGTTTCCATTCTACTCGGATGATCATCCGGAAGAACAGCATTAATTAGAAACAACGAGAAAACCAGAGATGTCAATGGAACGTTAGAAGAAAAAGAACGATTCGTCTTTCCAGAGTGTGTGCAATGAGGACAAACAGCCTTAATTATTGACGTCACCTACCACTTGATGAAGTAAAAGAGGACTTTTACGAGTGGACAACGCCGTTTTTCATTTAGCCTGGTAAGAAAGCAATGCCACTTTACAGTAGAGAGTGAAACACCGAACCGAGCTGGAAATATCATAATGGAAAGAGCGAACCGTGTGGCACGATGGAGCTTCCACGAAAGCTGGCAACGTCCTCTGCATTGAACAAAAGGTGTGGGGGCTGTGTAGTTGCAGTTGGACAGGACGGGACAGGAAAAGCTGTGGCAGTTTCCGCGCAGAACGAGTGTGTGCTCTATCCGGTAGTGTCGCTCGGCGAGTGAACTTTTTTTTATTATTATTTTTACCCACCGAACATGGAGCCGCCTCAGGGCCAAGCGATACAGCTTAATTACTTCGCTCCTCCGAAAACCGTTAGCGAACGGTCACAACGCGCCTCAATTACGGGCAGTGGATACGCTCCAGTAAGCACTAACGCCACCTCTTGTGCTACGGCATTTTTTGATAGCGCCTCGTGTCTTCTCAACAGCGTGGTGTTTCCAAGCACAGTTATTTTATTTGGTTCTTTTCAATATTAAGGGTACAAAACGGTGTTTTCTTACTTAGGAAGGATTAGCACAGCATTCCTCAAACCAGTATAGGGCATCCCTGATACCGGATGTCAGTAATGAATTAAATTGTGACCTCCTATGCTATTGCGTCACAAATGCTTTTTCTATGCATTTCATCAGCAGTGATAAATTACATAGACCGAAGTCCATCCCAGGAGTTTGGAATGATCAAAATATGTATTCATGTAATTACGAGGGCGTGATGAAAATTAATGTCTTCGAGTATTTTTACATGAAAGTTCTCAAAATTTTTTAAATAAAACAAACTTTATTAACATTCTGCTTATTTATTCATCATGTGGTGTCACCGCCAGACGCCACACTTGCTCGGTGGTAGCCTTTAAATCGGCCGCGGTCCGCTAGTATACGTCGGACCCGCGTGTCGCCACTGTCAGTGATTGCAGACCGAGCTCCGCCACACGGAAGGTCGAGAGAGACGTCCTAGCACTCGCCCCAGTTGTACAGCCGACTTTGCTAGCGATGCTACACTGACAAATACGCTCTCATTTGCCGAGACGATAGTTAGAATAGCCTTCAGCTACGTCAATTGCTACGACCTAGCAAGGCGCCATTACCAGTTTATGTTGAGATTATAAAGCCTGTACCGTCAGACCGATGTTCTCCAAATGTGGATTAAAGTTAAGTATTCCTAGAGCTTCGAACTTTATTTATTACACTCTACTCCTTTAACTGTTCCAGACCTCACGCCAGTCTGCGTGAGCTTAAGCGCGTGCATTTCGGCCTCCTCTAGCAACACGGTGTTGTCTCTTCTGCCAACACATAACACATCATGTCTCCATATTTATTTCTCATCATAGTCACACAGACTACGAACTCATTTCTCCCAACGACAGACTAGCTCGTTCATACATAAAAAAAAGTTTTGCATCACGCCGGTTCCGTGAGTTCTGGAACCTGTACAGAAAATTGGAATACAGGCCCACATAAACATCATTTCCGTAGTTTCTACTGCTCGTGAAAACCACACGTTGCATGGTGTATCACCATACAGCAAGATCTTCAGCGGTGGTACTGATTGCTGTACGCACTGGCACCTCTAATACCTAGTAGCGCGTCCTATTGCATTGATGCATACCTGTATTCGTCGTGGCATACAGTCCACAAGTTCTTCAAGGCACTGTTAGTCCAGACTGTCCCACTCCTCAAACTCTATTCGGCGTAGATCCCTCAGAGTGGTTGGTGGCTCACGTCGTCAACAAACAGCCCTTTTGCAATCCATCCCAGGCATCTTCGACAGGGTTCGTGACTGGAGAACATGCTGGCCACTCTAGTCGAGCGATGTCGTTATCTTGAAGGAAGTCATTCAGAAGACATGCACGATGGGGCCGCAAATTGTCGTCCATGAAGACGAATGCCTCGCCAAACAGCTGCCGATATGGCCGCACTGTCGGTCGGAGGCTGGCATTCACGTATCATACAGCCGTTACGGCGGCCTCCATGACTGCCAGGGGTGTACGTAGGCCCCACATAATGCCCCCCAAAAAAGCAGGGAACCTCCACCTTGCTGAACTCGCTGGACAGGGTGTCTAAGGCGTTCAGCCTGACAGGGTTGCCACTAAACACGTCTCCAATGGCTGAAGGCCTATACGTCACTCATCGGTGATGAGAACGTGATGCCAATGCTGAGCGGTCTGTTCAGCATGATGTTGGGCCCATCTGTACCGCGCTGCATGGTGTCGTTGTTGCAATGATGGACCTCGCCATGGGCGTCAGGAGTGAAGTTGCGCATCATGCAGCCTACTGCGTACAGTTTGAGCCGTAGCATGACGTCGTGTGGCTGCACGAAAAACAATATTCAACATGGTGGCGTTGCTGTCAGGGTTCCTCCGAGCCATTATGCATAGGTAGTTTTCATCCACTGCAGTAGCAGCCCTAGGGCGGACTGAGACAGGCATTTCACCGACAGTTCCTGTCTCTCTGTATCTCTTCCATGTCCGAACATCACTTTGGTTCACTCCGAGACTCCTGGACACTTCCCTTGTTCAGAGCCTTTCCTGGCACAAAGCGACAATGCAGACGTGGTCTTGGCCGTTTAGACATGGTTGAACTAGAGAAAACATGAGCCGCGTACCTCCTTCCTGGTGGAATGGCTGGAACTGATCGGCTGTCGGATCCCCTCCGTTTAATATCCGCTACTCATGCATGGTTGTTTACATACACTCCTGGAAATTGAAATAAGAACACCGTGAATCCATTGTCCCAGGAAGGGGAAACTTTATTGACACATTCCTGGGGTCAGATACATCACGTGATCACACTGACAGAACCACAGGCACATAGGCACAGGCAACAGAGCATGCACAATGTCGGCACTAGTACAGTGTATATCCACCTTTCGCAGCAATTCAGGCTGCTATTCTCCCATGGAGACGATCGTAGAGATGCTGGATGTAGTCCTGTGGAACGGCTTGCCATGCCATTTCCACCTGGAGCCTCAGTTGGACCAGCGTTCGTGCTGGACGTGCAGACCGCGTGAGACGACGCTTCATCCAGTCCCAAACATGCCCAATGGGGGACAGATCCGGAGATCTTGCTGGCCAGGGTAGTTGACTTACACCTTCTAGAGCACGTTGGGTGGCACGGGATACATGCGGACGTGCATTGTCCTGTTGGAACAGCAAGTTCCCTTGCCGGTCTAGGAATGGTAGAACGATGGGTTCGATGACGGTTTGGATGTACCGTGCACTATTCAGTGTCCCCTCGACGATCACCAGTGGTGTACGGCCAGTGTAGGAGATCGCTCCCCACACCATGATGCCGGGTGTAGGCCCTGTGTGCCTCGGTCGTATGCAGTCCTGATTGTGGCGCTCACATGCACGGCGCTAAACACGCATACGACCATCATTGGCACCAAGGCAGAAGCGACTCTCATCGCTGAAGACGACACGTCTCCATTCGTCCATCCATTCACGCCTGTCGCGACACCACTGGAGGCAGGCTGCACGATGTTGGGGCGTGAGCGGAAGACGGCCTAACGGTGTGCGGGACCGTAGCCCAGCTTTATGGAGACGGTTGCGAATGGTCCTCGCCGATACCCCAGGAGCAACAGTGTCCCTAATTTGCTGGGAAGTGGCGGTGCGGTCCCCTACGGCACTGCGTAGGATCCTACGGTCTTGGCGTGCATCCGTGCGTCGCTGCGGTCCGGTCCCAGGTCGACGGGCACGTGCACCTTCCGCCGACCACTGGCGACAACATCGATGTACTGTGGAGACCTCACGCCCCACGTGTTGAGCAATTCGGCGGTACGTCCACCCGGCCTCCCGCATGCCCACTATACGCCCTCGCTCAAAGTCCGTCAACTGCACATACGGTTCACGTCCACGCTGTCGCGGCATGCTACCAGTGTTAGAGACTGCGATGGAGCTCCGTATGCCACGGCAAACTGGCTGACACTGACGGCGGCGGTGCACAAATGCTGCGCAGCTAGCGCCATTCGACGGCCAACACCGCGGTTCCTGGTGTGTCCGCTGTGCCGTGCGTGTGATCATTGCTTGTACAGCCCTCTCGCAGTGTCCGGAGCAAGTTTGGGGGGTCTGACACACCGGTGTCAATGTGTTCTTTTTTTCATTTCCAGGAGTGTATTTAGGCGGGTTTAGTCACATCCCCGAACAGTGAAACGAACTGTGTCTGTGATACAATATCCACAGTCGACGTCTATCTTCAGGAATTCTGGGAACCGGGATGATGCAAACCTTTTTTTGATGTGTGTAATATTGATTTTGTTGACGGAGGCACAACCTCATTTTGCTTGCACCGCTTTGTCACTGGATGAAGTCCTGGAATGTGTTCGCCTCCACCCCAATCTCTCTGTCCGTCTCTTCTCCCATTCTGTCTCTGTCCATCTACTCCTGCCCCCTTTCTCTGAGGCTTCCAACCTCTGTCTCTCTCTGTCCAACTCTTCCTCCTTTCTCTCCCTCTCTCTGCCTGTCTATCTCCTCCTACACCCCTTCTCTCTCCACATTATCACCCTTATCCCTTTAGGATTGCTGGCTCTTACGCAACAGTATCTCTTTCGAGATAGTAAGCGGTTTATGTACAAGGTTTGGTTGATATCAATGCTTTTTCCCCGAGATTCTGCCAGCATATGCACATATAATCGTATTTAATACATTTCACACACATCCTCGCCAATAGTTCACCTGTATCTCTAGCGAATGACACCCTGCTGTTTCGTTTTCACGCAACTTTATGACATCATTACGCCTGAAATATGTGTCGTACAACGAAACACGTTTGTGGGTACATTCAGCGGCAAATGTGAATGCGGACAGCGAAATGCGTGGCGAGTAGAGTTAATAGTAAAGGAGTAATCAGTTTAAATGTCATACAGGGTGCGACATCCTTTCAAGCATCTCATTGTTTATGACTTCGTTTCTCCTGACCTATGTGTCGTACAGTGATCTATTGTTGTATGTTGATTCAGTCGTGTATGGGAATACTTTCTGCAAATTGTGTCGAGAACAGAGTTGGTGACAAGGAAGTAATGAATAAAATGTAATGCCAGATGCAATAGTTTTATGCATGAACAGCGAAAATGTTGTAAGCGATAAACATTCTTCCTATCACGGTTCGCAGTGAGAAAATCTATCGTAAAGGTTTGAAATCATGTGCAGAGTTTGTTCCAGGTTACTAAGTACTCTTATTCTGATATACTAGATGAATAGATTCTGGGCATTCCCGCGTCTTGGGCTACACTACTTTTTCACACCCACGCACACAGCATTCTTATGTAGAAGGTTCTTATCCTCACAGCAATTATTTCCAGATAGTAAGTGATGTGTCCACAAAGTTTGGTTGAAGTCGGTCCAGTGGTTCAGGAGGAACTGTGGAACATACGTACATACATGGATTGTTATAAAACGTATGGATCACAACGATTATTGTTATTTAATGTAAGCTGAGTTAGAATCTTCTGTATGTAGAATGAAAATCTGACGGTAAACAAGACGTCGATGTTGTAATCTGTCCACGTTAACCAAAGAGTTGCAGCTAATTCGTCATTCGTCTCTGGAGATAAGAAATAAATATATCAGACAGTGATTTGATCAGCTCTTCTTCTCAAAGCGAGAATAGTGTCCTAGCGGCAGCCCCACATTGTCGGGCGATCTAATTAGATATCAACCATAATGTCCAAATACGCATAATACCCCCTACCGACACTTAACAATATCTCTCTGATGTATCCCATGACTATTGTCACCTCATGATGACAAAAGTCATCTTCGTCTCGGCCCTGTCACGGACTCCACAAGTTCTTGGAATTCCTTAGCAGAAATATTGACCATTCTGCCTCGCTAGCTACCCATAATTGCGACACTGTTCATGATGTTGGATTTTGTTCACGAACTGAGCTCTCGATTGTGTCCCTGGTCGGGCGGTTTGGGAGGCCAATTCATTTGCTCGAATCGACCACAATGTTCTTCAAATCAGTAGCGAACAGTTGTTGCCTGGTGACACGGAGCATCTTCAAACATAAAAACAGTACCGTTATTTGAGAATATGGAGTACATAAAAGGCTGAAAATGGTCTCCAAGTAGCCGATCGTAATCATTTCCAGTCAATGATCGGTTCACTTGGGCCAGACAATCCAGTGCGTTCCATGTCAGCATAGACCACACCAGTATGGAGACAACAGTGCCTTGCTAAGATCTGCCGGCCATGGCTTCGTGGAGTCTGCGCCACATTCGAACCCTACCATCAGCTCTTACCAACTGAAATGGGGACTCATCTGACACTCCACGCATTTCCGGTCTTCTGGCGTCCAACCGACATGGTCACGACCCTAGCAGATGCGCCACTGGAAGTAATGCTGTTAGCAAAGGTACTCGCGTTAGTCGTCTGCTGCCATCGACTATTAACGCCAATTTCCGCCGCACTGTCATAACGGATACCTTTCTTATGCGTCCCACATTGATCCTTGCAGTTGTTTCACGCAGAGTCGCATGTCTGATAGCAGTGACAACTCTAGGCAAACGCCGCTGCTCTACATCTACACTCCTGGAAATTGAAATAAGAACATCGTGAATTCATTGTCCCAGGAAGGGGAAACCTTATTGACACATTCCTGGGGTCAGATACATCACATGATCACACTGACAGAACCACAGGCACATAGACACAGGCAACAGAGCATGCACAATGTCGGCACTAGTACAGTGTATATCCACCTTTCGCAGCAATGCAGGCTGCTATTCTCCCATGGAGACGGTCGTAGAGATGCTGGATGTAGTCCTGTGGAACGGCTTGCCATGCCATTTCCACCTGGCGCCTCAGTTGGACCAGCGTTCGTGCTGGACGTGCAGACCGCGTGAGACGACGCTTCATCCAGTCCCAAACATGCTCAATGGGGGACAGATCCGGAGATCTTGCTGGCCAAGGTAGTTGACTTACACCTTCTAGAGCACGTTTGGTGGCACGGGATACATGCGGACGTGCATTGTCCTGTTGGAACAGCAAGTTCCCTTGCCGGTTTAGGAATGGTAGAACGATGGGTTCGATGACGGTTTGGATGTACCGTGCACTATTCAGTGTCCCCTCGACGATCACCAGTGGTGTACGGCCAGTGTAGGAGATCGCTCCCCACACCATGATGCCGGGTGTTGGCCCTGTGTGCCTCGGTAGTATGCAGTCCTGATTGTGGCGCTCACCTGCACGGCGCCAAACACGCATACGACCATCATTGGCACCAAGGCAGAAGCGACTCTCATCGCTGAAGACGACACGTCTCCATCCGTCCCTCCATTCACGCCTGTCGCGACACCACTGGAGGCGGGCTGCACGATGTTGGGGCGTGAGCGGAAGACGGCCTAACGGTGTGCGGGACCGTAGCCCAGCTTCATGGAGACGGTTGCGAATGGTCCTCGCCGATACCCCAGGAGCAACAGTGTCCCTAATTTGCTGGGAAGTGGCGGTGCGGTCCCCTACGGCACTGCGTAGGATCCTACGGTCTTGGCGTGCATCCGTGCGTCGCTGCGGTCCGGTCCCAGGTCGACGGGCACGTGCACCTTCCGCCGACCACTGGCGACAACATCGATGTACTGTGGAGACCTCACGCCCCACGTGTTGAGCAATTCGGCGGTACGTCCACCCGGCCTCCCGCATGCCCACTATACGCCCTCGCTCAAAGTCCGTCAACTGCACATACGGTTCACGTCCACGCTGTCGCGGCATGCCACCAGTGTTAAAGACTGCGATGGAGCTCCGTATACCACGGCAAACTGGCTGACACTGACGGCGGCGATGCACAAATGCTGCGCAGCTAGCGCCATTCGACGGCCAACACCGCGGTTCCTGGTGTGTCCGCTGTGCCGTGCGTGTGATCATTGCTTGTACAGCCCTCTCGCAGTGTCCGGAGCAAGTATGGTGGGTCTGACACACCGGTGTCAATGTGTTCTTTTTTCCATTTCCAGGAGTGTATATACCTACTACGCTAGCCACCAAGCGGTGTGTGGCGAAGGCCCAATTCACGCCAAAGCCATATTCCCTCCCCACCCCCCTATTTTTCACTCGCGGATCGCACCAGTGAAGAACGACTGTCTGAACGTCTCAGTGCGAGCTCTAATTTCCCTTGTCTTTGAATGGTGATCCTTGCGCGGTTTGAAATTTGGTGGTAACAAAATTTGCTCTGCATACTCGGTGAAGATCTGATTTCGTAATTCAGTGAGCAGCCCCTTACGTTTAGCATGCTGTCTATCTGCAGGTGTGTCTAACTTCAAACTCTCTATGAGATTTGTAACGGTCTCGCGATGGCTCAGTGTACAAGTCACGAATCTTGCCGCTCTTCTTTCGACCTTCTCAATCTCTTAAATCAGACCCAACTGGTAAGGGTCCCATACCGACGAACAACACTAGACTGGACGAACTAACGTATTGTAAGCTATTTCCTTTGTTGAAGGACTGCATCGCTTCAGGATTCTACCAATAAACCGCAATCTAGAGTTCGCCTTACCCGTTAGATGTGTAATCTGATCATTCCATTTGAGATCAATTCAAATAATCACACCCAGACAATTCACGGGTGTTACCGCTTCCAAATACTGGGCATTTATTTTGTACTCGTACATTAATGGATATTTTCGCCTTGTTATACGCAGTAGGTTAGACTTACTAGTATTGAGAAATATCTGCCAGTCTTTACACCACGCATTTACTTTCTGCAAATACTTATTGATCTGTTCGCAGCTTTCATCTGATACTACTTTCCTGTAGACTCCAGCATCATCGGCAAACAGTCTCATACCGCTGTCAATACCATCAACCAGACCGTTTACGTAAATCGTAAAAAGCAGCGGAAATATTACGCTGCCCTGGGGTACACGTGTTGTTATGCTTGTTTGTGTTGAAGTCACCGCGTTCAGTACGATACTCTGCTCCCTGTCTGTTAGAAAACTTTCTATCCAATCGCATATGTCATCGGATAGATCGTCAGCACGCACTTTTTGGAGCAATCGACAGTGCGGAACTGAGTCGAACGCCTTTCGAAAGTCGAGAAATATGGCATCACCCTGGGAGCCGATATCTAGAGCCTGTTGTTTGTCATACACAAAGAGGGCCAGCCGTGTCTCGCAAGACCGCTGATTCCTTAAACGGTGCTGGTTTCTGCAGATGAGCTTCTCAGTGTCTAGAAAGGTAATTATCTCTGAACACGTTCCTTGATTCTACAACAAATCGATATCAGTGAAATTGGCCGGTAATTACGTAAATCCAATTTTCTACCCTTTTTATAGATTGCTATGACCTGGGCCTTCTTCCAGTCCGCTGTTCCAATGGTCTCCGATAAATGATGGATAAGAAAAGTTATGAAACGTCCCCTTAGAACAATTTTACATGTGAAACGTCCACTTAGAACAATTATACAAGCCTGTGCTTAACCTGGCACACAATAATTTTTAGCGCAACGCAATCTGACTTTCAATAACCCCTACAAAACAATGGCCCTGACTAACTTTAACCTATACCTTTTACAAATCACTTACCTCACAAAAATCTTCGCTGCTCGAACTACTGCAATACAGCGAGTGCCACTACTGCCAGCTAAATAAAAGATACAAACTACGGAAGGCACTAACTACTGATAGGGATAGTTAGCAAATGAAAGATATTATTAGAGAACAAACAATGTATTTACCTTAATATTCATAATTGACATCCAGTCTTACAGATTATCAAAACTCGGCCATCTCTCTCCCCACGTCCACCACTGCTGGCAGCTCACCTCCAACTGCCCAGCGCTACGCGCTGTTCGCATCCAGCTATAGCAGTTCATGACAACAATGGCAGACAACAATTCAAACTTTTCATATAGAGAGTGCTACGTAACGTTGCCAATAAAAAAACATAAACAGCAAACTTACATAAAGAAAACATAAACAGCCTACTTACATAAAAACATAAACAGCAAACTTACATAGCTAAAAACATAAACCGCAAACTTACATAGCCCCCATGCTCCCCACAAAAAATTTTTACAAATGGTGTTGGGCACTGGCCAATACAGATTTGAAAAAATTTTTCATAATTACAATCACAAAGATATCAAATGCACACACTTATTAATACAATGTTGGTCAACAGCTAAAATTTTCTCATAGTCCATAAAGACAGTCCAGATTGTTCATCATAATAGTAATTACAGTTTCTCATTAGTAAAAGAAATTGCACACAGAAGTAGTGGATTTCCATGTAGTATTGAAGAAGTAGTGTTGTCCTTCCAACGGAAAGACAGTGCTGACTCTTGAAATGCTGACAGGTAATGGGCCACAATGGAGCAAACCCACAGCAGAGTCATTCGAAGTTCTGACGAATATTGGTAGATAGGTCATCACAGAGCAGACCAACTGCAGTCCTGGTAGAGAGTATGGTATTGGTGAGTCAGCAAAGGTGTAGACCCACTGTAGTCCTTGTAGAAACTGTGGTACTGGTGAGTCAGCAAAGGTGTAGACCCACTGCAGTCCTGGTAGAGATGGCCAGCAGCCATCTGCTGCGACTGTGCAGGTGCACAATCACCATCGAAGAGTCTTGCAGAGAAGATAGCAAGTCCATAAACCACCACTTGTGCATTCACAAAGTTTTTGGGAATTGTCCTTAGAACCAGCAATGCTGTTATCCAGTCCCTTGCTGAATTAGTAACACACGTGCAAACACTAACAGTCCCTACTTCTCACATATTGTCCATATACTATGACCAACAGAATGTGTGCAGTGAAATGAATGCTTACAAGTTAATAATATGATGAACTGGTGTCAATTACAATTATATAACATAAGAATACAATTACAAAGATACAAAATACATCATTAAAAACATAACAATACAGATAATATTTGTAGTAATAGGGGCTTTACAAAAGAATAGAAATAAACATATACATCAGTGTTACAGGAATGATGACATGAGTACATACATAAAAGATCAGAATAACTTTTGAAACGTCAACTTCACACATGAGCATTAAAACAAAGCAGAATAAATAAAGTCTAAGCATCTTTACAAAGAAAATAACAGAGTATTAGAAAAATTCTACAACATAGCTCTCATCAGCTAAACACATAAAGACAGGAAAAACACAAATACACACGGGTACCCAAACACATAGTGGGATAACACCAAAAGGAAAGGACAACACACAATTACATATTGGGAAAAAACAGCAAAGAGGAAAGGACAGGGTTTGTTTTACTGCAGTATTTTGCTTGGAGATCTCCCTTCATTCCATAGATCGTTCGTCTTATTTCAACCTTTGCTTCCACCAAAAAAATCCTATCTAAGCATGCTTTCTGTATTTATATGTTCACATATTGCTTACCCCATCATTTATTTACAAGAAAATCCTACCTATACTTCGTTCCTGTATTCTATTCATATTTCTTTCAAAATAATTATTTCTGATTGTACAATACTCATTGGGGCCCAAATCTTTCTTCGCAGTGCATTCTTTACCTATTCTCCATAGTCAGTTTCTTATATAGTCTACCCCCTCTTAAGCTAACTTAAATCTACTGAGCTCAGATATATATACCAAGGGACGAGGCAATGCAGCAAAAAAAAAAAAATTAACACAAACATCAATGACAAAAAATAGAAATGACAAAGCAAGCAGCATAAATTAGCAAAGCAAGTGCAATATTACAACTAATATAAGGCAATGCAGGAAACAAGAAAAACTAGCTTAGAAGAGTAACACAAAGTCAAATTCAGTAACACTATGCCTGGCAAACAGCAGCAACTTATACCTAAACATGACATAGCTCAAGCAGAAAAAATATTACAGTAAAAACAACAATGCAGACAAGGGAAAAGCATATTCACATCTTAATGTCTATGTAATTAAAGTGGTGCACCATAACAACTTATTGTAAAAAAAATATTACCATGTACTTGAAAAGAAAATTATGTGTTACTGTTATTAGTTCCTTCTTATTGTTCTTTCCTTTCCAAGTGCTCCTTTTTTAAAGAATGTGGATCATAAAATAATTATTTAATAGATCTGTTGACAGAAAGAGTTCACATTAGCAAATGCATTTCATTTTATAAAAGCAATGCTGCAACACAGCTGGAAACCAGATATCAAATGAAATAAGCAATTACGCAAACCAAAGCATAAAAATATCATTCAATAGTCATGTGGCATTTCGTTTCATAAGTTAATGGCTCTCAACTCTCGTAGAAAGACACTTGTCATAATCAGGTGAGCAGATGTACGAATATTTCCCATCAATTCATAAGCATTTCAATAATTAGCACAAAGTGCGAGTAATCATATGTTTTTAAGTAACGAGGGTGTCGCATTAGCGATGAAAGGCACATCCTAATGGCTTATTCTCCAGGTGTTTGACACAGCTGTGTGCCCACAACGCATTACAAAAATCATATGTTTTTAAGTGACGAGGGTGTCGCATTAGCGATGCCCTCTACAAAGGAATGTCATTAACAGATATATAGGCCTCTCTTTGTCCTTCTCTTCCACCTGTGCCTCTGGCACACCCTAATGGCTTTCTTTTCTACCTGAGCGTCTGAAAAGGCTTGTTCTCCAGGTGTCTGACACACCTGGGTGCCCACGTCACATTATGTGCAGGTGGTCACTTAACTTTCTTACGGAAATATTTACGACAGTAGTTTCCGCTACAGTGACAGTCTCATATAAAAACATTTCACAGGTCAAGAATTTTATTGACATAAACATACCTCAACAGCATAATACACATCGTCGTCGTAAAAATAACATCATAACACCTCAGTCAAATGTCAAAAACGTCGTAGCTTCCTCCAATGATTTCAAAACCTAAAGAAAATTCTATGCTCATTTCAGTAGTGTCATCTACCTCAAACGTACTTTAAAAATCATGATCTCATACCAAATACATCATTCAAAGCTCTCATAGTATCACAATGGTACCAAAAAAATATGAACAGTTCACAAAGTACAGACAAAGTACAATTTCTTAAGTGTGAAGTAATCCAACTCTGTAATTGCGTAAACATGTGTCACTGACGTAGTAAAAGGATGTTTGTTTCTCTGTTAAATGATCAGATAGCTGTGTAATTTATGTGTTAGAGAAATATGGTACCGATGTGTTAAATTGTATAAGCAAATACCATATTAGCTAGGGCTCCTTGTGCTTGCCAAACACATGGTACACAAAGTAGGCGTGTACCCCCCTGAGGTTTATTGTAATTGTACCCTCAGGTGTTACAGATTACAGCAATGGAATGAAATGTATCACGAAAAACTTTCTTTGTAATTCAAAACTCTTTAAAAATAAATGTTTTAAGTACAAAATTAATCACTCAAATACGTGTCCTGTAGCGCTAAATATGCGTCTTGCTGTAAGATAATCTCTGGGAAGTGTCGTAGTTATTGTCCTCCGAAAGCTAAGTTCTGCAGAAGTCAATGTACTTACCTCATGATACACAAAAGTGAAATGCTTTGCGTATAGATTTCTTAGTTATTACGCTTATTGCCGTGATGAGGAAAGTACTGTGCTGTAACGTATTGTTGTCCTACGGAAAAGGCTGTCTCCTTGTAGCAATAGCACAAAAGTCACCACTAAAACATGTCTCACTTTATAGAAGAATTCAGAAAAAACTGTGCAGATATAAAACAGATACACCGCAAAAGCGACATTGTAAATTGTCACTCATTAGTAACATCGTGATATAATCGTGTAGCTGTCACATAAACTAACCACTGTGTCATCTGGCATTTCACATAAAGCACCTCAAATCCAGAATCCACTCGTAAGCAAACCAAAATGTTGCGTGTTAACAGTTTCTCAGTGTGACAAATTGTACAAGTAGCGTGAAGTGAAAATTGCAAAGACTAAGTTAAAAAGCAGATTATCTGTCAATAAATGGTTTTACATGAGAAATGTGGTGTAAACCTTTACTCTTCCTAGTACGCAGAGTTTCAACTTCAACGCAATTATCATGTGGCATACGTCGGATTCTGTAAGGTCCATTGTAAACTAGAAAGAATTTGTGACTCAAGTGTTTCTTCTTATGTGACAATGAATGAGCTTTAATGAGAACTTTCTGACCAATATATAATTTCTTTGCATTTGCTTTACCGTGTAGTTTTCTCCTTTTCTCTGCTGCAGATTTTATATTTTTAAGAGCCAAATCAATTATGTCTTTGTGTCGCAGTTTACGTGTATTCGGGAAAGGTACAAGCTCTCTGATTCTGTTCGGAGGTTCTACATTCTTCAGTACAAGAGTAGGTGGTAAAGCAGTGGAATCATGAGGCATTTCATTCAGCACATTTTGAAATAAGTGTAAATATCTGTCCCAATGCTGATGCTTTCTGTGACAATAAAGTCTGCAAAGCTTATTGATTTCTTTCATAATCCGTTCAGACGGGTTACAATGTGGTGAATACAATGAAATAAAAACAGGTTTGATTTTATGATTCCGAAGCATGCGTGACCAAACAGCAGATCTGAATTGCGGTCCGTTATCTGAATTGACTTTACTAACGTGTCCAACTTCACGTAAGAAATTTTTAACAAAGGCGTTGGATACAGACCGTCCAGTGGCTTTACGTAACGGAGTGAAAGAAACAAATTTTGAAGTAAGTTCAACAGCGACTAGAACGTACGAAAATCCATTCGATGTTCTGACAAGGGGTCCCAAGAGATCAACAGCAGCAAATTCTTTTAATTTAGAAGGAATAATAGGAAATAACGGAGCACGATGTGAGATAGTAGATGGTTTCGCCTTTTGACAAAGTTTACAAATAGACAAGACTCTTCGAATTCTCTTTTCCATATTGTTAAAATAACAAGTCGTTCGAAGAATATGATAACATTTTCGTGGGCCAAAATGTGCGTAGCTGAAATGAATGTACCAAATGAGCTTATTAACAAAATCGTCTGGAATGCAAAGTACCCATAGCTTGTCATCAACAGTGCAGCGTTTGAAGAGTATGTTGTTTCTAACCAGGTAATAATGCCGAATCTGAGTGTGTGTCTTTTCATGCCATTTACTTTTGATATCTTTCCAAATCGGATCTTTATCTTGTTCATGAGCAATGTCCTTTAAAGATGTGGTGATGAAGTTTTCAAAGGCGACTTTCTGAATGTAAAGAATACTGAAATTTTTCTCGAGGTTGCCTTCTGTGTTACTTTTCTCAAGCCCAGCCGGTGCGCGTGACAGCGCGTCCGCAACAATGTTCTCCTTGCCGGGAATGTAGACTATTGTGAAGCGGAATTCTTGCAGAAACAATGCCCAACGTTTTAACCTATCATGATTTAATTTTGAGGACATAAGAAACTGTAATGCACGATGATCACTGTATACTTTTACGTGCTTACCAGAAAGAAAGAAACGGAATTTGTTAAATGCCCAAACGATAGCTAAAGCTTCTAATTCAGTAACGGAATAATTTTTTTCAGATTTTGTTAGCACTCGGCTAGCAAAAGCAATGGTTTTCTGAACAGTAATGTCATCTTCTATGGCTTCTTGAAATAAATGGGCACCAAGGCCAACTTTGGAAGAATCAGTGCTAAGGCAGAAATCTTGTGACAGATCTGGATGAGCTAGTATTGGCGCGTGAAGTAACGCTTCTTTCAAAGAATTGAATTCCAACTGTGCTTGTTCGTCCCAGTTCCAAATAGTATTTTTTCCAGTGAGAGAACAAAGTTTTGGTGTAACTAGAATTTGCATATTCAGAAAACGACGGTAAAAATTTACGAGACCTAGAAAACTGCGGACTTGTTTTTTTGTGGATGGAACTGGAATGGCTCTGATTGCTTCTAACTTTTCTGGATCCGGCTGAATGCCTTCAGAAGAAATAATATGTCCCAAAAACTTCACCTTTGACCTACCGAATTCTGACTTTTCCAAGTTAACTGTAATTCCAGATTCTGCAAAAATACGTAACAAACTGTTGAGGATGCGGTTATGTTGTTCCCATGAAGCTTCTGCTATTAGAATATCGTCCACATATAAAGTGATGTGACGTTTTAAGAACTCAGGTAATATGGAATTTAAACCACGAATGAATGCTGCCGAAGAAATGTTCAAACCAAAAGGAAGTTTCCGAAACTGATAACAAACGCCGAAACAAAGGAAAGCTGTGTATTTTCTGCATTCTGGATGAAGTTCGATCTGATAAAAGCTGGATCTGAGATCAATGGAAGACAACACTTTTACACCATTAAAATTTTGAAGAAGTTCTTCCATCGTCTGCGGCCTGTCTGTTTCAGGAATGATGATAGTATTGATTTGTCTCGAATCTAAAACAAGCCTGATCGATCCATTCTTCTTCTCAACAACATGTAATGGGTTGTTGTATGAGCTTACTGCAGGCTCAATAATGCCCTCGACAAGCATAGATTGTATTTCTGTTCTAACACGGTCCCTATAATGCGCCGGAATTACGTAAGGTCTAACACAAAATTTAGTATGCTCACGAACACGAAATTGGTATTGAAATCCCTTGATTGTTCCTGTTTTGTGAGTAAAAACTGTGGAATGTGCTTGTAAAATCTCAAAAAGGTCCTGCCTATCAGTGTCATTACAATTCTCAATTGTCTGAATTTTATTCTGAATTAACTCATTAATCTCAAATATGCCGTCGATGTCATCCCTGTCAGTACTTGCAGAGTGATTGTTGGTGTCTAGTTCCGTAGAAAATTCCGAACTGTTGTCTAACAGAACGTAAAGCCGATTAATTTCCTCATCATGGTTTGAGAGCCAGTCTTCAAATTTCAAAGCTATTGACTTACCTTCTTTCTCTAAACTTATTTCAGCATCGTGAAAGCTTAAGATTGCTTTATATTCATTCAAAAAGTCTACTCCCAGTATAATTTCCGTCGACAATAATGGAACAATAAGGAAGTTCATAGAGAAGCTGTGGCTTTGACAAAAGAATTCTAAGTGTGTTTGTTGGCGTACATCTACACTTTTTCCAAAGATTGCACCTTGTAATTTAATCTTACGTAACGGAAGTGTGGGGCAATCGTTCGCGTTGTTGCATTTGCTAAAAGCTGTTTCACTAATTACTGAAATGGGACTGCCAGAGTCAAGTACTGCCGTAAATTTTACGTCATTTACAGTAATGTGAATCACAGGATATGCAATGGTGTTACGTGTTACGTCGTGTTCCTGGAGTAAGATGTCCCTAATGTCTTCCATTTTTACGTAATTACTAGCTACGGCAGCTGCGTCGTCAGTTTCATAAGTACGTCTTGTGGCTGCCAGTGGTGTGAGTCATCGCCTATTGTCTCTTTGTTGGCGCGCGTCGTTATTGGGATTTGGAGACCTAACTTCTACAAATTCATCGTGACGAGAGTGCTCTGCTCTATTTAAATCTCGCCAGTTCTGATGCAATTCAGGTCTGTCGTTACGATCATATCGTCTGTCGTCATGTCGGTAGGTTCGATAGTTTCTTTCATGTCGGTCATGTGGTGGAGAATTTCTCCCAGAATCGTAACTACGCGCTGGACCGTTGCGTCTAAAGTTATTCTGTCTCCCTTGATAATAGTTATTTTGGTTCCCATATTGTCTGTTTCTCTGATTGTCTCTGTGATAGTCATTACCGCGGAAAGGTGATCTTTCCCTGTAACTATTACTCTGCCAGTGGTTATCATATGGGTGGTGTCTGTTTTGGTCACGATTTACGTTGTAAGAATAGGTTTGTCGTGGCCATTTATTGTTTCTGTCGTCACGGAATTGTGACGGATGTGACCTGTAATGATTGTTTTCCTGTTTTCGCATCCCGCGACTGTCTGTGTCAATTTCCAGTTCTTGTAACAGTCCCTGAAAAGCTTCAATGTCATCTTTGCAACGTCCTGCTAAAATAATATGTCTCAAATGTTCAGGCAGTTTGATTAAGCAAATGCGGATGAGTTCTGAGGGGCTGTATGGGTTTGACAGGTATTGATTCTTGTGCAACATGTCTTCAAAATATTTGACAAGACTGGAAAATTCAGATTGTTCAAAGTGTTTCATCATCATGATGCTATGTTTTACGCGGTCTTGTGTGGCTTGAGACCAATATGCTGAGAGGAAGGCATGATAAAAATCTCCTTCACTGTGACAATCGTGAATGACCGATCGCATTCTTACAGCTGGTTCATTCTCCAAATAGCCACACATAAATTCTAATCTGTGTTCTAATGACCAGTTGGGAGGAAAACAATGAGAGAATTGATGGAGCCATGCTTGTGGATGAATGTCGTTGCCAGAATTCTTAAATGTTTTGAATTTACGTGTAGTAATGAACAGCTTATAGTCAAAATCATCATGTCGGCGAGTCACATATCGGTCATTGTTACGTCGTGTCGGCGGTTCCATCTCAAAATTCGGTGCACCTTGCCAATTCCTTTCATAATTACCGAAATGCTCTGTGTTATTATTTTGTGGCTTTTCCGTATTTATATGTCCCTCTTCCCTTATTGGGGCGCGAGTGTCCTCTGAAATACGTAATTCTTGTATTACCTGTGTCAGCTGATCTTGTACTTCCCGCATTTCTCTTTTGTATTGCGTATTAATTTGATTCTGATTTTGTTTGAATTTTCTTATTTGTTCATACTCTTCTGTGTCCGTGAAGGCTACGGGTCTTGTGTCATTCAGATCATCATCTACCTTTGTAGATAAGTTAGTGACCTGATCCGAAAGTTCAGCTACTTTCTCCGATAGTGAACACATTTCCTCAGTGTGTTTTTCTGAACCAAGTTTCAGAGTGTCCATTTGTGTTGCAATCGAATCTACTGTGTTCTTTAAGTTGTCCTGAGTTTTTGCCAGTTGCGTAACCGAATCGGTAGATGCAACTGAGTCAATTTTAGCCCACAAGGTCTCATGATTTTCATGAACAATGGTTTGCAGCTCTTTTATGGCTGCTTCGTGATTCTGTAATGCATTTTCATGCCGCGAAAAAATAGGCTGAAAATGCTCACAAATTTGTGTTTTTACGTCATTACAGACTTTTTGACATTTCGATTCAATGTTATGTAATTCAGTAGTTAAATCTTCACGTGTTTGTTCAAGTGTGGTGTCTAACTTCCTAAGATTTTGTTCCATTGTGTCTAACTTTTGCTGTGTTTGTCTCTGGTGTTGTTTCATTGTGTCTAACTTTTGAAGATTTTGTTCCACTGTGTCTAATTTTTTAAGATTTTGTTCCATTGTGTCTAACTTTTGAAGATTTTGTCCCATCTGTCTCTGATTTTGTTCCATTTGTTGCATTAATTGCAATAATAATGTATTAGTGTCTGGAATCTGTTTCTCTATGCTTTTTAGCAGTGCATTTTGACCGGCAACATTCACATTTTGACAAGCAGAAAATGTGTCTTGACTCATTTGAGAAAAAGGTGAGGACCCAAAACCTGAATCTACAGTATTTGCAAAATTGTGTCCTATCATTTCGGATTCCTGAGGCGAGCTGTTGCCGACCGATCGATCGATAATGCTTCCCTGTTCACTACCTGTTTGACTGTCTACGCCATTGTTTGACGCCCGCTCCATTTCCCTATGCACAGTTACCAAATTACTACTTTGAACATTAGTTAACTCATTACACAGTGGCGCTAACACATTGCTTTCGTCTTCACTGTCGTTTCTTAGTTTACTTTGGAGCCGAGTGTTACGTTTTTCACACGCCATTATTGAGACAATATTTCACACGATAACACACGAAAACACAATTTGAAGAGCAAAAATAAGAGAACACATTAACATAGCACTGAAAATAATATGTAGTTAATTACAAGCGCAGCTGCGAAATACTTGTTGCAAATCTACATGCATGCCACAACTGTTTTACATTACAACAATGAAAGACTGCAACTACAAAGGAGATTCTCTCTACAATTACGCGCTAGCAATAAACAAAAGCTACACTAAATACACAAACTACAAGAAAAAATCAGAAGATTCCAGTGAGGTATCCTAGGCTAAGGGTCGACATATGAAACGTCCCCTTAGAACAATTTTACATGTGAAACGTCCACTTAGAACAATTATACAAGCCTGTGCTTAACCTGGCACACAATAATTTTTAGCGCAACGCAATCTGACTTTCAATAACCCCTACAAAACAATGGCCCTGACTAACTTTAACCTATACCTTTTACAAATCACTTACCTCACAAAAATCTTCGCTGCTCGAACTACTGCAATACAGCGAGTGCCACTACTGCCAGCTAAATAAAAGATACAAACTACGGAAGGCACTAACTACTGATAGGGATAGTTAGCAAATGAAAGATATTATTAGAGAACAAACAATGTATTTACCTTAATATTCATAATTGACATCCAGTCTTACAGATTATCAAAACTCGGCCATCTCTCTCCCCACGTCCACCACTGCTGGCGGCTCACCTCCAACTGCCCAGCGCTACGCGCTGTTCGCATCCAGCTATAGCAGTTCATGACAACAATGGCAGACAACAATTCAAACTTTTCATATAGAGAGTGCTACGTAACGTTGCCAATAAAAAAACATAAACAGCAAACTTACATAAAGAAAACATAAACAGCCTACTTACATAAAAACATAAACAGCAAACTTACAAAGTGCTATATTTGTAGCATAGTCAACATATAATCTTACAGGGATTCCGTTTGGGACAGATGCCTTCCTCACGTCTAAGGATCTTGTTTTACAATCCCCGGTACACTAAACACTATGTCAGCCATCCTTGCGCTTGTTCAATAATTTGAAGGGGGAATGGTGCTGCAGTCCTCTACCTTAAACGAGGTTTTGAAAGCTAGGTTTCGGATTTCGGTCGTTAAGTAAAGGCCATCGGCCACTGCGTTGTCCGTGGTAAGAGATATTGCCTGAAATCTTCCTCGAATCTTGGAGTATTGTATTTCCTAACAGTTTCCGAATGTCTGAAACGTTTAGCTCCAGTTACCATTCCGCGTTCAAAGCCTGTTAATTTCCATCGTGCGGCAATGACCCAATCGGACACCTTTTCACGTGAACCACCTTACTAGAAACGACAGCTCCGTCAAAGCACTGTCCCCTTATACCTTGTGTACTCGATGCTACCGCCATCTAAATACGTGCTTATCACTACACAGTGACCTTGGTCGTCTCATTGTATTGTGCGGCAGTTGCTGATATGCTGGCTAAGTCTTACGACTTCTGTTTCTTTTCTTACGGCAAGTAAGAGAACGATGTCGCATTGTCTCATTCTGGAGCGGGGACGACACCGACTGGCCCACCGTGTACTCGGAGGCCGCAGCGGCTGCACTCGGCCTGCGCCGCGCCTTATCTGCAGTGTCCGGGTCACCGCAGAACGCTCCTCTCAGGCTGCTGGAGGACCCTCCAGCCTCCATTGTCCTCCGAGTGGGACCCTCTCCTAGGACGGATAGCGTCCACTCTGCGTTGTGCCTCAACTGAATATAGCGACTTGGGAGCTGCAGCAAGACAAATGCACTCATCAAGCCTGAAACAAAACTGTGACGGTAAGGGAGGAGGGCTGCACTTTGGAAAACTTTCAGACTTTCACCTGGGGGCAGCCGTATTAACGTAAGTTGAGTATATTTTTTTACAGCAGTCACTTACTGTGTGCTTCTGTCTTTATCTGAAATTGCAAGAATTACTCAGGAGAAGAAAACTTTTTCTAAATGTTAAAACCTGTACAAGGTACGTGTAACTAGCTCATGTACCTAGGAACGATTAATCTATTCAAATTTGAGATTTATCTTCTGGTAAACCTTCCGGGATGTAAGGTCGTGGTCCATGAAACTCTTCAGCTCCTAACGTTTCGTCCAGAGCTGCGCTGGACATCTTCAGAGGGGTGTTTCTCCTCCGGTGAGTCTTGCCGACTGACGGGTCGGACGTCTGAGAGCGACTTACATCGTAGAAAGTGGGCGTGGCCAGAGATACACGTGATATGCATAGATAATCTTTGTCAGTGATAAAACTTAACTATCGATCGTAATCTCGTCACGGATAAGACTATCTAGCAATTCTGTAGTGCTACTGTCCAAATATCACTAAGTTTCATGGTCTCTTCTTTCCGATTAAAATTATCCCTATGTTTATATATTTCAATTGCTTCTCTACAAAGCCTTGGGTAATAGTTCGTCGTCGTAGATAAAAATTTTGTTTCGGAAAACTTCACTAGATGATTTCCTGACTGAAAAGCGTGTTTGGCTACAGCCGACGTATCTATTTTTCCTAATCGGCAAAGACTTCTGTGTTCTTTTAACCGTGTATTTACGCTTCTTTTTGTTGTTCCAATATAAACTTTACCACATGTACACGGAATTTCATATACGCCACTGGCTGCTAGAGGAGCGCGTTTATCTTTTACAGACCGGAGAACATGACAAATTTTCTTCGTTGGTCTAAAAGCAGGTCTAATATCATGTTTTCTTAAAATCTTTCCAATCTGATCCGTTACTTCTGAATGTAATGTTTAACGAAAAATGTCATCGCTGATGAATTTGCGTTCTATGTGACCTTTTAAAAACTACCATAGAGACAAATGGTTCTGAGCACTATGGGACTTAACATCTGTGGTCATCAGTCCCCTAGAACTTACCATAGAGACAGTTGTTAAGAAAACTATAAAATTAATCTCTGTATCAAGCAGAATGCTATTATTGTGTCGTGTTGCCCATGAACGTAATATATTTGCAAAAGACTCAGTGTGCTGCATTCCACAAATACTAGTATGCCGCTGCCAGGATTTTTGTTCCGATGGCTCGCCTTCATACGACCGAGAATATTCCTTCCCACCAGAATATTGTTTTTTGTTTGCACTTCTTATTGATCCTTTGTCTCAGGACCTATCACGCAAATTGCCGATGTGCACTATAGAAATGTATATGTTGGTACTTTTTGTGCACTAATTCCGCTGAAGTCGTGTAAAATATATTTCTATCTGCATCTACATGGATACTCTGCAAATCACATTTAAGTGACTGCCAGAGGGTTCATGCAACCACCTTTACACTTCTCTGTTACTCCAATCTCGTATAACGGAGGAAAGAACGAGCACCTATATCTTTCCGTACGAGCTCTGATTTCCCTTATTTTATTGTGGTGATCGTTCCTTCCTATGTAGGTCGGTGTCAACAAAATATTTTCGTATTAGGAGGAGAAAGTAGGTGATTGGAATTTCGTGAGAAGATTCCGTCGCAACGAAAAACGCCTTTCTTTTAATGATGTCCAGCGCAAATTCTGTATCGTCTCTGCGACACTGTCACCCATATTTCGCGATAATACAAAACGTGCTGCCCTTCTTTGAACTTTTTCGATGTACTCCGTCAGACTTATCTGGTAAGGAACCCACAGCGCGAAGCAGGATTCTAAAAGAGGACGGACAAGCGTAATGTAGGCAGTCTCCTTAGTAGATCTGTTACATTTTCTAAGAGTCCTGCTAATATAACGAGGTCTTTAGTTAGCCTTCCCCACTACATTTTCTACGTGCTCCTTACAATTTAAGTTGTTCGTAATTGTAATACTTAGGTATTGAGTTGAATTTACGGCTTTTAGATTTGCCTGATTTATCGTGTAACCGAAGTTTAACGAATTCCTTTTAGCACTCATCCATCATCTATCATTGGAATAACGGAAAGTTCCACGAGACTGGAAGAAAACCCAGGTCATAGCGATCGATGAAAAGGGTGGAAAATCGGATGCACATAATTACCGGCCAATTTCACTGACATCGATTTGTTGCAGAATCATGGAACATACACTATTGGCTATTAAAACTGCCACAACACGAAGACGACGTGCTACAGACGTGAAATGTAAGCGACAGGGGAGGAAGATGCTGTGATATGCAAATGATTAGCTTTTCAGAGCAATCACACAAGGTTGGCGCCGGTGGCGACACCTACAAAATGCCGACAAGAGGAGAGTTTCCTACCACTTTTCCATACACAAACAGCAGTGAAACGTTGTTGTGATGCCTCGTGTAAGGAGTAGAAATGCGTATCATCCGCTTTCCGACTTTGGAAAAGGTCGGATTGTAGCCTATTGTGATTGCGGTTCATCGTATCGCGACATTGCTGCTCGCTTGGCCTAGATCCAGTGACTGTTAGCAAAATATAGAATTGGTGGGTTCAGTAGGGTAACACGGAACGCCGTGCTGGATCACAACGGCCTCGTATCACTAGCAGTCGAGATGATAGGCATCTTATCCGCATGGCTGTAACGGATCGTGCAGCCACGTCTCGATTCCTGAGTCAACAGATGGGGACGTTTGCAAGACAACAACCATCTGCACTAACAGTTCGACAACGTTTACAGCTCGTCACAATACGCCAGTCACTACTCTTGATGAACTGTGGTATCGTGTTGAAGCTGCATGGGCAGCTGTACCTGTACTCGCCATCCAAGCTCTGTTTGACTCAATTTCCAGACGTATCAAGGCCGTTATTACTGTCAGAGGTGGTTGTTGTCGGTACTGATTTCTCATGATCTATGCACCCAAATTGCGTGAAAATGTAATCACATGTCCGTTCTAGTGTAATATATTTGTCCAATGAATATCCGTTTATCATCTGCATTTCTTCTTGATGTAGCAACTGCTTTGGGCAGAGAGCAAGTGTGACCTTGCAGTCTTTAATTTCCGGCCGGCCAGACCAGAAAAACGCGAACTATATGACATTGAGAAACTGGATAAGTGGCATGTGGTAATTAACATCACCTTCTGTACGCATGCACAGTTTGAACATGTTGAGTAACGGAAGTAAGGAGATGTGTTCTTGTGCTATGTCAACCCGAGTTAAACAGCGTACTGTTATCGAATTTTTAACTCCTGAAAAAGTGACTCCTAGTGAGAATCATCAACGTTTGAAGGCTGTTTCTGGAGACAATGCTCTTGATCGGTCTACTGTATATCAATTGATAGAAAAATTTCGTGGTCGCGAATCTGGAGAAGACATAATTATAGCCGAAGCATACAGCGGGCATCTGATCACTGACACAGAAAATAAATTTGATCAAAATGACCGGCGAATAACTCAGAACCGTATTCCACACCTTACTGGGTTACCCAAGGAACGTGTCGACTTAGTGAACAACGATCTTACATCGTGGCCGGCCGGTGTGGCCGTGCCGTTTTAGGCGCTTCTGTCTGGAACCGCGTGACCGGTACCGTCGCAGGTTCGAATCCTGACTGGGGCATGGATGTGTGTGATGTGTTTAGGTTAGTTAGGTCTAAGTAGGTCTAAGTTCTAGGGGACTGATGACCACAGATGATAAGTCCCATAGTGCTCACAGCCATTTGAACCTTACATCGTGACAACGCCTGCCCTCGCAACCTTGCCCACAAATGAAATAGTTCTGCGAAACCTGAAGCTTCAATCGACTCCATACCCTTCTTATAGCACCAGTCTTACGCCTTGCGATTCTTATTTTCTTCCTCTACTAAAGGGGGACCTCAAGGGTAACCATTCTACTTCTGACGGTGAGGTGAAGAGAGCTGTCAACACCTAGACTCGAGAAAACTCAGATTCTTCAGTAACGAAAATAAAAAAAATTGTTACACGTTGGGAGAAATATGGTAGTCTTAACGGTGACTATGCTGAGAAACAAATATATGATTCTGAAGCTTGAGAATTTTACGTTAATGTACTTTTTTCCCGAGCTTCCTAATTGTCGTCGTTGTGTTCTACAAGCGTGTGGGCACTATTTTCCAGCCTACTCTCGTAACACAGATTTCCATTTTAGAGACACGAAAAATTGTTAAGACATCTAAAATTTCTGTTCATTTGCACCTGTCAAGTGTTCCATCCTAACAAGACCTTCAGTTTCAAGGTACAAGGCGGTAAACTGCTGACAAAGTATGGCTTCAGCGACCACACGTTACGTAATTAGATCTTAATATATTCATAATTCTACTCAACATGAAATTCTGTCATTCTAGACTAGCTAACATCCTCAAAATAGTTATAATACGGGGTGATTATAATTAAAGTTAAACTTTCAAAACACTGTAGAAATAACACGACTGGTCAGAATGACGTCAAATTGCAACAGAATATTATTGGCGAAGGGAAAATCATATGGCAGAAGGAAAAAAAAATTGTGTGAAAATTGATCAATAGATAGCGCTGCCTGTGTCAGGAAACGTAAATGAAAACATTTGTCATGCGCTAGACCAACTTAATTTGGTATAAACACGCCGGGTACACGGCTTTTCCTCCTTTCGCGTCTGCGACGTTCGCCATGACTGTCTCAATGCAGGGTTGCGCTCTGCTTGTAAAGCAGTATTACAAGAACGATGACTGTACAAACGTCACCCAGTAAAAGTTCCGGACACTGAAGGGTTTGAAAAAAGGCGTTTGTCTGATGGTTGTCTTCGGAAATGATTCGAAAATTCGAAAAGATGGGTTCTTCTGGTGTGCAGCCTGGTAGAGGGAGAAAACGAATTGATTGGACGTCAGTGGAAGCCGTGGCCACAGCAGTGCAGGAGGAGACGTGTGGTGGTGTACAAACGTGTAGTGCACGGAGAAATGCCTGAACATTGGACATAGCCGTGAGCACGGTATTAAAATCATACGGAACATCCTTCTTTGGCGGCCACTGTGAGCGACCGGTTCGCTTCAGTCCGGAACCGCGCTGCTGCTACGCTCGCAGGTTTGAATCCTGTCTCGGACATGGATGTGTGTGATGTCCTTATATTAGTTAGGTTTAAGTAGTTCTAAGTTCTAGGGGACTGATGACATTAGAAGTTAGGTCCCATAGTGCTCAGAGCCATTTTTTCAGTGTTCCGATTGCAAACCTAGCTGCACTGAACGCACACATTACGCAGCACATTATGAAAGTGTTCCAGGAAACACTTCGATCTGTTGTGAACGTGCTGTTTCCGGATTACAACTTTTGGAGAAGACGGTGGACAGCATATTGAATATGTTTTGCGCCAGTGACACGGATATTGATAATCCGATTTGATTTTGACTCATGCCTTTTCGGGGTTTTTGGCTCAGACAATTAAAAACCGATGTGATAGAAGATTATTAAGCGTTTTCTGGCCTCGGGACAATTAAAAAGTGATGTGAGCGATGGTTTTTATGCGGCTTTTGGCTTCAGGAGAATTAAAAACCGATTTCTCCCATCAGATGTGAGATGACCCTGCCGTGGTGGATGGGTTTGCATAACTAACAAAATGTTCAAATGTGTGTGAAATCTAATGGGACTTAACTGCTAAGGTCATCAGTCTCTAAGTTTACACACTACTTAACCTAAATTATCCTAAGGACAAACACACATACCCATGCCCGAGAGAGGACTCGAACCTCCGCCGGGACCAGCCGCACAGTCCATAACTGCAGGCCTTACACCTCGCGACTAATCCCACGAGGCCATAACTAACAGTATCAAACCTTTACACCCATGCTGACCGAGTGGTACAGTTTGTTTAGAGTCAGACAGACACCTTAGGCATTGTTGTATGATTCAGTTTTCATTTGTAGTCGACCACTATTAAATTATGATACTTAAAGCGCCATCTATTCCTATATTTTCGAACTCTTTATTTTTATCTACCATACGTTTTTCCCCTTCTCCGATAATATTCCGTTGCAATTTGACGTCATTCTGACCAGTGGTTTTACTTCTACAGCGGTTTGAAAGTAACTATAATTATAATCAACCTGTATATTGCACAGCACAATTGTGGAACTCGTATAATTCACAATGCTGCAACAAACTCTCTCTCATCTCACACAACATAAACTGTAGAACATATTAGAAATGGCCAATGGCGGTCTCTAGTGCGTGTTTCATCATGTGATTCTAATACCTATGACTAGATTGAAACAAGCGACCACGATACACTATCCTTCTTGTGCAAACTCTCCCTTACGATCTCTTAAGTAAGTCTGACTTTGCCTTCTTTTGTCCTTAGCATTTTTCAACTTGTATCGCTCTGATATTGACAGACAAAGCGTTGTGCGTAGCAAGATGCATGTAGTAAGAGGTAAAAGCAGAGTAAAAGCAGGTAAATGCGTAGAAAACGAAGCGATGCTGTCACATTCATGGGGAGAACCTCTATTTATGACGAAGACCGTCGTTCCAGTGATAAAATAGTATGTAATTAAATGCTTTGTGGAAATTCCTAAAGGACGAAAATGACCAACACCAACTTGAAATCAGATTATTAAAAAAAATTCGGAAAAGTGTATGAATCACACAACGAGTATACCGAAAAGACTTGGATATATAGAGAGACAGTTAATCCATCACCGGAACAGGAAATCTCGACGATTTTTGCTCGTTACCAGTATCGACACAGGCCAGATATAGGTCTACCCGTTCCCGAGAAAAAGGGTTCTGAACAGATGGAAAGACAGACAGTCAGATGAGAAATTGCAAAAAAAAAAAAAAAAAATATTTTTTGGTGTGATATAATTACAGATTAACAGTTTTAGGATTTTTTCCTGTACCTCTACCTATTGCCAAGTTTCATGGTTTTAGACCGACGGGAAGTACCATATAGGTTTTGATGAGTGAATTATGGGAGTATGAAAATATGTAACATAAATGAATCTATCATTAGATCACATTGACACACAAGCATTAATTTTTATACACCTAGGGACCGTTGAATTTAACAATCCTTGACATACATTTCAACTTGATACATCCACCCGTCCCTGATAAAAATAAATTTTTACAGTCGGACACACAGACAGACAGACTGAGGAACTGTACCCTAAAATTGAAACTACAGTTAAAGGGACGGTGACTGGATTACCAAAAAGGAAAGTTTGCTAACAGTCGCACTTTCATGACACAAACATAATAGGTTTTGGCTCTCAATGAACATCTTCAGATGCAACAAAAAAAGTAAAAACAGCAAGGAAAAGAAACAGTCCGGTCAAATGACGGAAAGGAATATCCACGTCATTTCTCTTTAGTATAGTATTATACGGCAGTTAATCACGGACTGTCAAAAAGCAAGAGTAAAAGTTTGGATACCTACGAAGGTAATAACTGAATATAACCCACAATGTGACCTGAAGCAGTACTTTTAAAAATATGAGGGAAAGGAAAAGTACCCGAAACTTTAAGAATGACTAAAACTTACCGGTTTGGACATATACTGTGACGAAATTGAGTTGAACGGTGAGTCCTCGTCAGAAAGATTGCTACGAGCAGATGGAAATGTGGAAGAAGTCAAAGAATGCTGCATCATTTGACACAAATCTCACCGAACAAACTGGAGCACTGGGAAACAATGGACTCGCCTTCAGGAGGACACCGATTCAAACCCGCCTCCAGGTATCCCAATGGTAGATAACCGAGGTTTCCTGAAACAACTTCAGGCAAATACCAGAATAGTTATTTCAGACAAGACGAGGTCGATTTCTGTCTCCATACTCCAATCTGATGTTGTGTTCCTTCACTAACGACCACGACGCGGAATAGACTTTAAACCTAGTCTTTGCATCCTTTGTTCCTCCTTTTCTTGCTACTTGTGTGAAATACACAGTAATTCATTGGCTCAGCAGCTGATACTGTTTATGGCTTACACGACCCTCACAATTATACACTTCAGAGGAACGCTACCCCAATGAGTTAGCGTAAAGAGTATAAAGAAATAGTTTCAGAAATCTACCAGCATATGGTACTGAACGTTTGAACAATGAAGAGCGCATCATAAGTTAACAAGAAATATAATCGCAACGGTCAGCAGCAATGAGACCAACAAAACATACCATGAGGAGGGTGGGTGACAGAGGGGAGGAGGGGGAAGAGAATGTACTCTTGGGCCTATACCAGCGCATACACATCTTACGTAATGCACGTGTTATGTTAGTTAGGTTCCATAACTACTGCAGAATTTATGACTGAGGTCTTTTATCATATAGGAGGATTATACGTGTAAAGTAATAATATTACAGATTTTCAAACGTTCGCTATACCCATTAAAATTTTGGGATTAATCAACACTAATGTTTTCAAACAATTTCATCTCCCCCTCCTCAATCCCTCCACATTCACGGATGGCGTTATGTCTGTGTCAACACATCAACGAATACCAGCACCCCTCACGATTCGAGATAAGGATTTACTAAACGTGGTGCAGCTCCATTCCGCAACTCACACGAAGTACTTGTTTCTCACATTCACTTTGCGTCTCTTACAATGGATTCTGTTCCTAATGCTTGACTTCTAATAGCGTATTCGTACTATGTGAGTTGGAGACGAAACGTCATAATTGGAAAGTCATTATTTTGATTTTGATAATATTACTTCTGCACATCAGCTCATTTTATTGTAATGACTCTTATTGGTTCTACACTTCTAGTAATGGACATTATCTGATTAAAATAGCTACAAAATAAGTTTGATGATAATAATGTAATGTTCAGCTTCAAAAATATCTGTCACTGCATAATAAACTTTCAGCAGTTTTCTTTATAAGAGTAATGTACCAGTATTTTCTTTTCTATTGAAGATCTTGAGGAAAATTCGGAGTTCCTTGTTGTCTTATATTAAGCCATATAAGTAGTATCGGTGCAATACCTTTAACGGTGTCAGTGCTAATGTTACGTGTAACTGGGCATTACATTGATATTCCACAAGCAACGTTTTCAAAACAGCCGTATTTAGAAATTACTGGAAAGTGATCTGGCCAACATATGCGAAAGAGACGTTTAGAAACACATGCCACACCATGGCCTACATTTCGTTTTCACGATGTTATCAGGTAGGCCATTTAATATTCACAATAACGATCGACATAGAAGAAGTATTGAAACACTTTTGACGTACACAATCGGCTGTGTGTTCAAGCCACCAATGTGTATTGATAACATAAACCTGGATATGCAGTGTTTAAGAAACTGCTGACGTGTGAATGACAGAAGTGGGGCTACGCAAGCGTCGCCCCAAATCCAAGATGGCGGCCGTCACCAGAGTGGTGGCGTCACCCCAAAGTACCGTTATCCAAAATGGCGTCTGTGACGTCAGATGATGACGCTACTCATGTCATTCTAGTTGGATGCTTTTGGCAGGACGATAAGGTCCTTGAGCAATCTCTCCTACCCTAAGAAAATCGCAGCAAAGAAACTGCACCTGGGCTACCTCCACTAACCTTAGTCACCCCTTCCTATTTAAACAATTACAAACAATCCCACCATCACTTGTGTTCGCCATCCTCATTGTAACTGTGCCTGAATTTGCCCTAAGAGCTTACACCTCTAGTTGAGGCGAGTTAGTATGGTGACGCAAAAAATATAGGCTGCTGATCCAACTTGAATATAATTTATATATATTTCTTTAAATTTGCTTCATTTTGTATAACTGTTTTAAATTTTCTTAAATTTGTATAAATTTGTTTAAATTTATTATCTACCAGCACCACTAATCTCGTGATACCGCCACAAGAGCGTAAGATATCGGTTGTCGTTACTTTAATAGCTGTATCACATCCACTCGTTCAGCTCTAGACCGAAGCTTTTATTTAAAGAATTATACGCACTGCCCACATCAAATGTCTTCACCATCCTCTTCGAAAATGGACTTGAATTTGGCAGTAAGAGATTACTCCTACAGCTGACGAGAGTTAGCGTGCTGCCACTCAATTCTAAAATAATTTCTTTAAATTCTTTTAAATTCATTATCTATCTACAGCATTAGTTTCGTCTTACAGTCTCAAGAGGCTTAGATATCGATAACTGTATTACATGCACTCATTCAGCTCTGGACATAAGTCATTATTTAAACAGTTATAGGCACTACCACTATCAAATGTGTTCGCCATCATGTTGTAAAATAATCATGAACTTTACCCTAATAGCATACTCTTGCAGATTAGGGTGGTTACTATAGTGCTGCTGTTCAACACCAATATAATGTATTAAATTTTTTAATTTTAATTTATTAATTTTATTGAATCAAGAGGCTTAATTATCCAATCTTTATTTAAACAGTTAGATCCACTACCACCAACAAGTGCATCCGCCATCGTATTTGAAAATGAGCATGATTTTTGCCCTAAGAGCTTTCTGCTACAGCTGAGGGAGTTAGTATTTTGTTGCCTCCACTATACGCTACTCATTCAATTAGAATATAGTTTCTCTGAATTTGTTTACATTTCTAAAACGTTCTATAAAATCCATTATCTACCGACAGCATTAGTTCCCTGTTACCTCCATAAGAGGTTGAGATGTCACTTGTTGGTGTTTATAATAGCTGTATTACATGCCCTCATTCAGCTGACCATTAATGCTTGAACATATGAATACGAAGAGTACGGTACTGCAAATAAATTCTTCGCATGGAAACACGTATCATTCAAGAAGCTACTGCCTCCGAAGTTTTCTGTTACACTGCGTCCGGCTCACTTGCGGTGTATGTGTATCACAGCAGCATCTCGTGCGCGATGATATCCATTAATAATAAGAACGACTAGCCTACTTTCAGACCCGCTGCCAGACAAAACCACTCGTATTCTCTAAGAGCACTCACACTGAGGCACGGATGACACCTAGTTTACTTATTATGCTGATAAAAAACACTCACCCTACCAGCGATCAGGAGAGGTGGGAAAATTGGTATGAAAAATTGAATCAGACTGATCTGGGCTGCTGGAGAGAGGAACGAGTTTGCTTGACTTATATTGCAACAATTTATTTAGCTGTCAATTCCATCAAATTTTTTTATTACGTTGATACAAAATATTCATCAGACGTGCTTGGACTCACAATATACAGCTTACAGCGAGAGGGCTGTACAAGCAATGATCACACGCACGGCACAGCGGACACACCAGGAACCGCGGTGTTGGCCGTCGAATGGCGCTAGCTGCGCAGCATTTGTGCACCGCCGCCGTCAGTGTCAGCCAGTTTGCCGTGGCATACGGAGCTCCATCGCAGTCTTTAACACTGGTAGCATGCCGCGACAGCGTGGACGTGAACCGTATGTGCAGTTGACGGACTTTGAGCGAGGGCGTATAGTGGGTATGCGGGAGGCCGGGTGGACGTACCGCCGAATTGCTCAACACGTGGGGCGTGAGGTCTCCACAGTACATCGATGTTGTCGCCAGTGGTCGGCGGAAGGTGCACGTGCCCCTGTCGACCTGGGACCGGACCGCAGCGACGCACGGATGCACGCCAAGACCGTAGGATCCTACGCAGTGCCGTAGGGGACCGCACCGCCACTTCCCAGCAAATTAGGGACACTGTTGCTCCTGGGGTATCGGCGAGGACCATTCGCAACCGTCTCCATGAAGCTGGGCTACGGTCCCGCACACCGTTAGGCCGTCTTCCGCTCACGCCCCAACATCGTGCAGCCCGCCTCCAGTGGTGTCGCGACAGGCGTGAATGGAGGGACGAATGGAGACGTGTCGTCTTCAGCGATGAGAGTAGCTTCTGCCTTGGTGCCAATGATGGTCGTATGCGTGTTTGGCGCCGTGAAGGTGAGCGCCACAATCAGGACTGCATACGACCGAGGCACACAGGGCCAACACCCGGCGTCATGGTGTGGGGAGCGATCTCCTACACTGGCCGTACACCACTGGTGATCGTCGAGGGGACACTGAATAGTGCACGGTACATCCAAACCGTCATCGAACCCATCGTTCTACCATCCCTAGACCGGCAAGGGAACTTGCTGTTCCAACAGGACAATGCACGTCCGCATGTATCCCGTGCCACCCAACGTGCTCTAGAAGGTGTAAGTCAACTACCCTGGCCAACAAGATCTCCGGATCTGTCCCCCATTGAGCATGTTTGGGACTGGATGAAGCGTCGTCTCACGCGGTCTGCACGTCCAGCACGAACGCTGGTCCAACTGAGGCGCCAGGTGGAAATGGCATGGCAAGCCGTTCCACAGGACTACATCCAGCATCTCTACGATCGTGTCCATGGGAGAATAGCAGCCTGCATTGCTGCGAAAGGTGGATATACACTGTACTAGTGCCGACATTGTGCATGCTCTGTTGCCTGTGTCTATGTGCCTGTGGTTCTGTCAGTGTGATCATGTGATGTATCTGACCCCAGGAATGTGTCAATAAAGTTTCCCCTTCCTGGGACAATGAATTCACGGTGTTCTTATTTCAATTTCCAGGAGTGTACGTCTGGAGTACAGCATTGTATGGTAGTGAAACGTGGACTGTGGGAAAACCGGAACAGAAGAGAATCGAAGCATTTGATATGTGGTGCTATAGACGAATGTTGAAAATTAGGTGGACTGATAAGGTAAAGAATGAGGAGGTTCTACGCAGAATCGGAGAGGAAAGGAATTTGTGGAAAACACTGATAAGGAGAAGGGACAGGATGATAGGACATCTGCTAAGCCATGAGGTAATGACTTCCATGGTACTAGAGGGAGCTGTAGAGGGCAAAAACTGTAGAGGAAGACAGAGATTGGAATACGTCAAGCAAATAATAGAGGACGTAGGTTGCAAGTGCTACTCTGAGATGAAGAGGTTAGCACAGGAAAGGAATTCGTGGCGGGCCGCATCAAACCAGTCAGTAGACTGATGACCAAAAAAGAAAGGTGTCATCCGTGCCTCGGTGTGAGTGTTCTTAGAGAATGCGAGTGTTTTTGTCTGGCAGCGGGTCTGAAAGTAGGCTAATCGTTCTTATTATTGATGGATATCATCGCGCACCTGATGCTGCTGCGATACACATACACGGCAAGTGAGCCGGACGCAATGTAGCAGAAAACTAGGTAAGTTCTACAGTCGGAGGCAGTTGCTTCCTGTATGATAGTTGTTTCCATGCGAAGAATTTATTTACAGTACCGTACTCTTCGTATTCATATGTTCAAGCATTAATGGTCAGCTGAATGAGTGAATGTAATACAGCTATTATAAACACCAACAAGTGACGTCTCAGCCTTTTATGGTGGTAACACGGAACTAATGCAGTCGGTAGATAATAAGTTTTATAGAAATTTAAACAAATTCAAAGGAACTATATTCGAATATATATGAGCAGCGTATAGTGGAGGCAACACAATGTAGTACAAAGATCTTAGCGCAAAAATCGCGCAGGTTGGCGAAGACATTTAATGGTGGCAGTGGATCTAATTGTTTAAATAAAGACTTGATATCTAAGCCTCTTATGGCAGTAATACGAAACTATTAATGTAGGTAGATAATAAATTAGAATAAATTATATTCGAGTTGCAGCAACACCATAGTAACCACCCTAGGCTGCAGGAGTAAGCTCTTAGTGTAAAATTCACGAGTATTTTACAAGATGATGGCTAACACATTTGATAGTGGTAGTGTCTATAATTATTTAAATAAAGACTTATATCCAGAGCTGAATGAGAGCATGTAATACAGTTATCGATATCTAAGCCTCTTGTGGCTGTAAGACGAAACTAGTGCTGTAGATAAATAATAGATTTAAATAAATTTACAGATATTATTTTAGAATTGAGCGGCAACATACTAACACTGCTGCAGGAGTAATCTCCTAGAGCAAATTTCAAGTCCATTTTCGAAGAGGATGGTGAAGACATTTGATGAGGGCAGTGCCTATAATTCTTTAAATAAAAACATGTGTCTAGAGCTGAATGAGGGAGTGTAATGCAGCTATTAAAATAATGACAACCGATCCCATGCTCTTTTGGGGGCAACACGAGACTAATAGTGTAGGTAGATCATAAATTGAAACATATTTAAACAAATTATAAAAATTTAACCAAATTTTTAAAAAATTACAAAATGAAGCGAATTTAAACAATGTAATTTATATTCGAATTGAATGAGCAGTCTATTGTGGCGCGACACGATACTAACTCGCCTCAGCTAGAGAAGTAAGCTCTTAGAACTAAATTCAGGCACATTTTCAAAGAGGATGGCGAACACACCTGACGGTGGTATTGCTTGTAATTGTTAAATTAAAGACTTATGTCCAGTTCATAGGAAGAGGTGACTTAGGTTGGTGGAAGTAGTCTAGGTGCCCTTTCTTTGTTGCAATTTTCGTAGGTTAGTAGAGATAGCCCAAGTACCCTATCTTCCCACCGAAAGCATCAGCTGACGTCACGACCGCCATCTTGGATAACGGTACTTTAGGGTGACGCCGACCCTCTGGTGATGGGCGCCATCTTGGATTTGAGCTGACCCTGTCCTAGCCCTACTACTAATGATGCATGCTGTTGTGACTGTCCTTCTTTCAGGTACTAGAAAATCAATTCCGGTGAGGGGACATTGCGTTCTTCAACAGGATACTGGCCTATTACTCCCACTGTCATCCATCAGCTAAAGTGATGAAAGGTTTTTGTCATCTCAGTTTGTTTAAGGCATTATTCTTCCCTCTTCTCCTATCTTTCTGGAATAAAGTAATGGAGAAGTGGAATTTTGTGCATGATAGTTACCCTCTTTGCCCCAGTACTTTATAGTGAGGAAGAGTGCCATACTGAAATGTATAAACGCAAATCCTGCACATTGCCTCCCAGTATTATTGTATACGAGGTGCGACAGTAACATAATGAGACTGATGTGAAAAAAAATGTTGCTTACCATTATAGTCACCTTTGGTGTTGTCTCCAATGTCGTTCCCTTCTGATATCACACACTTTTCCCAGCGCTTCTGCCATTGGTGGTAACATTTCTGGAACTCATGTTCTCTAATATCCTCCCACACCGTCGTCACAGCTTCTTGGATATCTTGAGTTGTTTGAAAATGGTGTCCCTTGACTGCCGTTTTGACTCTTGGAAACAGAAAAAAGTCGCATGGAGCGATATCTGGTGAATAAGGTGGCTGTGGTAGTACTGAAATTGGTTTTGTGGTTAAAAATTGCTGTACTGAGAGAGCAGTATTGGATGGCTCATAATCGTGATGCAGAATCCAATTATCAGCAATGGTGGCATGGCCACAAATAACTATTTTACCAAGTCTTTCTAAAATTTTTTGTAGTAACATTGGTTAACTGTTTGTCCAGGAGGCACCCACTCTTTATGAACAATTCCCTTGGAATCAAAGAAGCACACAAGCATGCATTTCACTTTTGACTTTCACTGGCTGATCCAGTTGAGCACCATTGCGACCTTTAGCATTTTGTCTCTTGATCATACTGAAAAACCAACTTTCATCAACAGTGATAACATGGCTCAACAATTCTCGATTGATTTCCGTTTTATCTAACAGATAGGCTGTCACATTTTGCCATGTTTCTCGCTGTTGTGATGTGAGACTTTTGGGGACCATTTTCGCACAAAACTTTCTCATACAAAGATCTTCTGTTATTGTTAGAAGAACCGTTTCTCGATTGATGTTCAGTTCTTCTGCAGCCATTTTCATGGATAATCTTCTATCAGATCGTACGAGTTCACGCACCATGGCCAAGTTGACACCTGTCAGTGAGGTTGCTGGTCGTCCATTGCGGTCTTCATCTTCAACATTCGTTCTGCATGCACTAAACATTTTATGCCAACAAAAAACTTGAGCTCTTGACCTAATCTCCTCTCCAAAAGCCTTCTGAAGCTTACCTTAAGTTTTCGTCGCGTTTTCAACCAATATTACGCAAAAAGAAGTGGCATACCGTTGCGCAATATTATGCGTTCCCATTTCCGTGACGAGAGACACAAACACTTGTTACTTATTACAGCACAAATCACGACCTTTCGTTTTTTCTAATTATCTCAGAAACAACCTCTCATGAAATACGTACATAAAAGTCTTTCACGTAAGGCGAAGGCTTCATTTCCTTTATCAGCCGTGTGCTTGTCCGTCTCCAAGTTTCCTCATGTGTTCGCATTTCGTATTGATTACTTTAACAACAATAGAGAATGCTGCGATGTAACACGGAGGTCAGGATTCAAGGAGAGACCGAGTTTAATGGACACTTCATCATGCTTCATGATAAGGAAGTAACACATCACTACAGAGTGAAAGAAACAATCCAGTGGTATATACAGGAGCGCAGATATGGGTGAACGTGAATTAGGTGGACAACCATTAGTACATACAGCCGGCAACAAGAGATGGGGAAAGCAGAGTTTCTGTGTTGCTATTAGTAACAGAATATATGACGGAAAACTTGGTAACACCGTGCATGTTATTATTGTCTTCACAGCGTCATTTCGTGCACACAAATATCTGCACACTGGTCTATATTGGAGCCTTTTCTTTTTTTCTCGCGTAGAGGAGCAATACCTTTGGTCCGTGCTTAACAGCTCCGTTACTAACTTTTTTTTATTTTATTTTACGAGATGGCAATGATAAAACGGTGCTAATATTTAGGATGAACACCACTCGCTACGGCCTTATCAAATAAAAACTGCTGTCCCTCTGAGCTGTCTCTTTGCACTGTTTTACTGAACCTTCTTTACTCTTATGAACACCCACAAAACGACACTACTTCTTGTCTCACATGTATTCAGTTGATAAATACGTGCACTGACAAACAAAACTCTGCTGTTGCTGTACTCCTTTAATCCTCTTCATCGACAAGTACAAGCACTCACATACGGCCACACTCAGGTAAGGTGAAACGATTGTGAAAGTGTGAAAGTGCATCATTTTCTTCCCAGAAATACCTGTATGTGGGCCCTGATATGCATAAAGCAGAATCTCTGGAGGGTCGTGGAAAACAACATTTTAACGCGTTCCTCTGAGACATCGACAGGATAGGGCCAAAACACGTTCCCTGTTTTACCTGTAGCCTTCAGGGTGCACAAATGCGTTAGTCTCATTGCTCAGCTCCCACTAACGTAGTACCGTAAAACTGAGAAGTGGGAAGACGCTTCACGAGAACTGATTCCTGTGATTGGAGGCTCGGAATGCCTCTCGAATAACGGACGTATGTTAAGGGGGAAGACAGAAGGAATTAAGGTAAGTACTACGTCCGACGCTAGTGAGAGAATTACTTCGAATTCTGCTCTCATAATTCTGTGTGAGAATTAGTCATATCATTATGAGACCCTAACTGGAGCATGATGTAAAGTTTGCTGCAGGTACGTTTTCGGGATTCACAGCCATGGTCCAACGCAATGATCGTCGACAGCAGCACTGGCAGACACACAACGACATTGTTAAAAAAAAAAAAAAAAAAAGATATGTAGTCGGCTTCGACGTAGGAGTAGGAGGCAGATGTCCGACTGGCACACATAAATTTTACGACTTAAATTTTGGCAAACACTCTCATCAGATGGCGGAAACGGATCAGTGTGCTAATAGTGTAGTAACTGGCTATCGGTTCCCTGCCTTGAACCTCCGCCAGGCTTCGTTGCATTAACTGTGTCATGTTCTTGTGGTAATTTGTCAGTGAACTGGACGTTATGATACATGTCCATGTTATACAGCAGTAGAACTACAGCATTAGTCGAGTGTGAGGATTCATGTATCATATTTCACATTCATTACCTATGTATCTCGGCTGGTCACATAAATAAATTACTGTGTCACTATCCCACTACCCTTCTGAAATCTGTAGGGTCATAATTTAGCGTCGATAAAAATTCATGGGTAACAGATGATAGTTTTCTGTCTTCATTGGGCGTCTACATACCGATACAGGTTACATACCCAAACGCGCAGGCGGTTAGGCAGTATAGTATGACGTGAAAGCAGACACCAGCACCCAGGAGCTTCCTGCTATTGCAGTTGGGTGCTTTCGTCCTCCCTGAATTCCGGCTGAGGCCGACCACTACGGTAACTGTCAGAGTAGCGTGTCGGTCCTCACACAGTGGCCGTACAACAGATCCGAAAACTTTCAGTCAGCAGAAGGTGAGACTGTTCACCACCAATTGCAACTAGATATCGTGACAAGCAGTATGCAGTCAATGTCAGACCACTTATGAAACGTCCCCGTAGAAATATTTATGAATTACTGTGCTGATAAACCTCTTACATTATTTGATTTTCAAACAGCTGAGCAGAACTGACCGTACTAAGACATTTCGCTCTTTGACTATTCTGATCAACACTAAACCGACACACAATATTTTTAGCGCAACGCAGTCTGACTTCAAATGATCCCTACAAAAGAATGGTCCTGACTAACAATAACTTATACCTTTCATGAATCACGTACCTCACAAACATCTTCGTTACTCGAAACTACCGCAATGCAGCGAGCGCCACTACTGCCAGCTAAATAAAAGATTCTAACTACTGAAGGCACTAACTACTGATAGGCATAGTTAGCAAATGAAAGTTTTTGATAGAGATCAAACAATGCATTTACCTTAATATGTTCAAAAGTCTTAATACACTCCTGGAAATGGAAAAAAGAACACATTGACACCGGTGTGTCAGACCCACCATACTTGCTCCGGACACTGCGAGAGGGCTGTACAAGCAATGATCACACGCACGGCACAGCGGACACACCAGCAACCGCGGTGTTGGCCGTCGAATGGCGCTAGCTGCGCAGCATTTGTGCACCGCCGCCGTCAGTGTCAGCCAGTTTGCCGTGGCATACGGAGCTCCATCGTAGTCTTTAACACTGGTAGCATGCCGCGACAGCGTGGACGTGAACCGTATGTGCAGTTGACGGACTTTGAGCGAGGGCGTATAGTGGGCATGCGGGAGGCCGGGTGGACGTACCGCCGAATTGCTCAACACGTGGGGCGTGAGGTCTCCTCAGTACATCGATGTTGTCGCCAGTGGTCGGCGGAAGGTGCACGTGCCCGTCGACCTGGGACCGGACCGCAGCGACGCACGGATGCACGCCAAGACCGTAGGATCCTACGCAGTGCCGTAGGGGACCGCACCGCCACATCCCAGCAAATTAGGGACACTGTTGCTCCTGGGGTATCGGCGAGGACCATTCGCAACCGTCTCCATGAAGCTGGGCTACGGTCCCGCACACCGTTAGGCCGTCTTCCGCTCACGCCCCAACATCGTGCAGCCCGCCTCCAGTGGTGTCGTGACAGGCGTGAATGGAGGGACGAATGGAGACGTGTCGTCTTCAGCGATGAGAGTCGCTTCTGCCTTGGTGCCAATGATGGTCGTATGCGTGTTTGGCGCCGTGCAGGTGAGCGCCACAATCAGGACTGCATACGACAGAGGCACACAGGGCCAACACCCGGCATCATGGTGTGGGGAGCGATCTCCTACACTGGCCGTACACCACTGGTGATCGTCGACGGGACACTGAATAGTGCACGGTACATCCAAACCGTCATCGAACCCATCGTTCTACCATTCCTAGACCGGCAAGGGAACTTGCTGTTCCAACAGGGCAATGGACGTCCGCATGTATCCCGTGCCACCCAACATGCCCTAGAAGGTGTAAGTCAACTACCCTGGCCAGCAAGATCTCCGGATCTGTCCCCCATTGAGCATGTTTGGGACTGGATGAAGCGTCGTCTCACGCGGTCTGCATGTCCAGCACGAACGCTGGTCCAACTGAGGCGCCAGGTGGAAATGACATGGCAAGCCGTTCCACAGGACTACATCCAGCATCTCTACGATCGTGTCCATGGGAGAATAGCAGCCTGCATTGCTGCGAAAGGTGGATATACACTGTACTAGTGCCGACATTGTGCATGCTCTGTTGCCTGTGTCTATGTGCCTGTGGTTCTGTCAGTGTGATCATGTGATGTATCTGACCCGAGGAATGTGTCAATAAAGGTTCCCCTTCCTGGGACAATGAATTCACGGTGTTTACTCTTTCTCGCGGACACACGTCCAGATCGTCCGCTCTTAAAATTCTGCCATCTCTCTCCCCACATCCACCACTGCTGGCGGCTCACCTCCAACTGCGCAACGCTACGCGATGTTCACATCCAGCTGCCCAACACTACAATGGCGAATATTCTAACAATGCCAACCAGCCACAGACTGCACACAGCACAGCCAGTGATTTTCATACAGAGCGCTGGGTGACGTTACCAACATAAAAACCTAAACAGCCCACTTACACAGTATATTAAACATCATCACTGTGATTAAAATGAAAGAGTGCAGATCCTCAGGACTTGCGTCTTTCAATGGCGAGTAGCTGTTTCGAATCTGAGCTTTGCACTTATTTATTTATTTTTTACTTTTATTTGAATTTCATATTTATTGAAAAATGGAAATATTTTAACAAATGTTGAACGATAATTTTTAATAAATATAACGTCCTCTCGTATTTCATCACGGGTTACATCACTTAGAACTTCCTGACCATTAGGTTGTGGTCGATGTATAAAACTTTCTCCTAACGTTTCCTCTCCGACTGCGTTACTCATCTTCAGAGGTAAGTTAGCGAGATGCAACCAGAACTCAAGGGAGCGCCGAATACATAGGCAGTGTAACAGGGGACCACAGTCTTTCACGCGACGTCGGCTACATGATCATCACTGGTAATTCCTACACTCTCGACTGAAAGTAACTGATCGTCATTCTTACTTTGCAACGCTAACATCCGAATTTAATATAATTTAGCACCTTCGTCCTTTCTGTTAACATTATTGTGGTGTTTATAAAACCCAACAGCCTCTCTAAACGTGCGTGTTTAGTATGCGAGATTTTCGATACCACACGCGTCTCATTTAATTTTATGTCATGATCAGTCTCTTGGTAAAGATGCTTCGCTACGGCCGATTCATCCGAATGGCCCAGGCGGCAATTCTTCTTGTGTTAAACAAGACGGGTGTTAACACTTCTTTTTGTGGTAGCAGTATAAACTAGTCCACAACTACAAGGAATTTTTTGCCTGGTGCACTAAAGAATGTCATACACCTTTTGCCGATTTGAAACATTCTTTTATCTTCGTGGTGGGTCTGAAGGTAGTTTCCACACCGTACTTGCTCAACACTTTCTCACTTCGATCTGTCATCGTACTTAAGAACTGACGAAAAAGTTTCCCTTGGGGCGGTCATCGTTCCTCATCGGTACTGATTGTCTCCCCTGGGGCGAAGGGCTTGACCTATCTCCTCGTTAAAATAACAATTCTTCTTGAATTTCAGTCTCTGTTGATCCATCATCGACAGGTGCATCAGTTGGTCAAGTAATTATCAATGAAATTCGACAACAGGCATTCCACAATGCCACCTACAGGTCCCATATCCATCTCTAAAAAATAAACGTCATTGCCATACAGTGTTATACCGGTATATTCCAGGACAGGTGTGCCCAGTTCCAGCCAAGTAACCAAGTCTTCCGATGAAACACTTGGCATATAGGTTTTAATTCACGACAACCTGGAATACATGGTACTGTATGAAATGGTTCAAATAGCTCTGAGAACTATGGTACTTAACCTCTGAGGTCATCTGTCCTCTAGAACTTAGAACTACTTAAACCTAACTAACCTAAGGACATCACACACATCCATGCCCGAGGCAGGATTCGAACTTGCGATCGCAGCAGTAACGCAGGTCCAGACTGTAGCGCCTAGAACCGCTCGGCCACCCCGGCCGTCTGTCACTGTATGACAATGTTGTTAATATGGGGTCTGAAGATGCAAAAATATAATAACATCTGAATTACACAGTTGTTGGCGAATTTCATTGATAACTCTTCTTGAATGTCTATCGTAGATGTTCAAACTTAAGTAAGTCAGTTCACAAAATTTTCTGCGCCGTTAGGAGAAAACTTTATACAGCGACCATGGCCTACTAGGACGAAAGTTTTAGGTTATGTCAGTAGAAGCCGCGAAAGCTTGCATTGTACGATAATAAGTAGTTGTTTGAAAATATATAAAAATTTCCAAGAGGCGTGCGAAATGATATTTGTAAATCAACAAAAATGTATATACGTTAAGAATACTGTTCCAGCTATCAGCACCAATAGCCCGCACGCTTTAGTACGCCTCTTTCGGTATTCCGGGAGTCGTGTTGGCTCGTGGGACGGCGAGTCGGCCACTATGAATGTGGTTTCTAGGCTGTTTACGAAATACTGCTGGGTGAATACCTGGCTGATACCGACGCCACTCCTCAGTTGCACGACTGGCAAACATTCGTAAAACGTTCCCACACATTCAAATGGGAGAACAGTATACGCAGCTAGACGGTGTACAGACGTTTGCCGGCCGCTGTGGTCGAGTGGTTCTAGGCGCTTCAGTCCGCTGCTACGGTAACAGGTTCGAATCCTGCCTCGGGCATGGATGTGTGTGATGTTCTTACGTTAGTTAGGTTTAAGTAGTTGTAAGTCTAGGGGACTTACGACCTCAGATGTCCCATAGTGCTTAGAGCCATTTGAACCATTTTACACACGTTCTGCCCCAGGGATGAAGGGGTGGTTACACGAACTGAATCCGGTCTACCTTTACCACTAACATTACCAAATACAGAGTAACGTGACAAGCCCATGACTATGAGCCCAGCAAAAAGAAGAAAAAACTAATATTGTAGAACAAAAGCAAACTGGTGCTTTTCATTTATTATTATCAAAAAACTAATGCTCCTCAAACTGTGGAAATGTAAATTTATTTTTGGATGTTTACATTTGATATCAATAGTAATTAAAAATTAAAGATTTTCTTTCTTCTTAAAAAGAATAATGATTCGATGTTTGGTAGTTAATATTTCCATTTGATAACAAATATGGAATTCACCTAAAAGTGGAAATATGTATATATAATTGCGTGATTCGAAGCAGTCACTTAGCAGGCATAAGCCTATTACGCTATGCTTTATTTGCGGGGTGGTGGGGAGACATAACCCGCATCGTTGGCCCCATCTTACGCAGGCAAAAAACGCCACAAGTGGCTTAAGCTTGTAGCTTGTAGCTATAATTTACACGCGGAAATTGTCCTGAGGTGTCGATGTGTTTTCCAGACTCCTTAAGTGACTCGTCTTGGTGAAAGATGAGATCATTCCTGAATAAAAGAGTAATAAGTAATATGTAATGTTAGTGAATAAATTTACCTGTTCTGGGAAAGGAAAATCAATATATCATCTACTGCAAAAGTAAGAAACTTCATCGAGGAAAGAAAAGATGTTACGACAAATTACTCTGGAAGATCACGAGGGAAAAACTCTTGTAAAAAGACCAACAGTCCTGAAGAACGAGTAAAACATCCTGGGAAAAGGAACATAGCGCAAAGTTTTTTTGTAAGAAATGGTGGGACATTTATTGAGAGGAAACCATAAGACTCTCCTCGAAGAGAAAGATTAAAAACTTGTATAACAATTTCAGTCTGATTTACTGTGAGATATTTATATAAAATTGCACAAAAAGAATTTTCTATTTCTGTTGTAACGTACTTTTAATACCGAGCCTTACTGAATTAAATAGACTACAATGCGCGTGGTTTCTGTCGTTAAAAAGCAGGAGGTCTTAATAATCTCATAATATTTAGTACAGAGGGGACAGTCGCGTATACTGTGCCGGCTCATAATTCTGCTACTACTATACTACTGCTATAAAATTCGAATCTCTTGTAGTATCCAACATTTGGAGACGCGAAAGTAAACTACGTGCTTCTTGGAGCTACACTGCCAGCTGCAAGTACTATATGTTGAGGAACAGACCGTCTGAAGACAGCGTTCGTTTTATACATTTTTCTCATCTAACTTCTTGTCTATGTCTCGAACAGGATGACAGTTTTATTGTAAGTGGTGACGTATTGTTTTATTATGGGTCAATATGCATGAAACAGTTGAAGTTTTCAGACAATCATGAATCTGTGTTCGTTGTGTATCTTTTTTAAAATTACCACAAAGCAAAAAAAAAAAAAAATTGGCGTTCCCTATAATTTTTGCGAACTTTACTGGTAGAACATAAATAACCTGCTCATTTAGTGAGTTTTAAGAAATGCTTACAGCAATGATACTTCCACATAAAGCTTAAAAAGTTGTGTTGAAATTACTTAAGCGTTTCTCAAGCTAATTTACTATATCAATAATTATTTTCTAATACAGTATGGCAACTGAAAGGTGTTGCTACAAATGGAACACGAATGAGTTGCATTTGTCTTTAAAAGTATATCAAAATACGGAACGTCTATTTAGTGAATGTGCACCGATATTAAGTGTCCTCAGCTAAAACTTAAGCGATGTGCTGAGAGTGAAAGATGCATAAATTTTTGTCCCCAGGGAAGCGTTTCCCAACGAATTTGAAAACGAATTAGAAGATCATATTCCTACATTTGAAAAGATGACGTTCGGTTTAGCCTCGCGCTCGATATTGTTAAAAGAAACGGATTGCTCTGTAATTTCAATACAGTAGAAACCATGACAGCCGAAAAGAGGGGTGAGGTGTCCATTCATGAAATATCGCTGAATTAAAGGGAAATGAAGAACGCTGCAGGCAAAAAATCTAAGGTCTTCCATGAAGCTTGTAAGGTGAGGAGCGGCCATTGGTAAAAAGAAAAGAACTTACCAAATCAAAGGAGGTGAAATCTTGTGCTCAGTTCCATCTGTGGGAAGGAAGCGTCTGGTGGCTCTGCGGGGAAGTCGTGACAGAAAGTCATTCGTAAAACAAAGGAATGGTGTAGCGAGTTGTAAGGGGGAGATCGAATGGAAGAAATGATCAGCTGTATAAAATATTAAAATGCAAAATGAGGGGTCATGGAAAGTATGAAATGGTGAGGCAAGGAATGAAAAATGTGAGGCAAGGAATGAAAAATGTAAAGTGTAATGATTGCATATAGAGATGTAAGAACTAAAATATTGGACATTTCCTTAAACTTCGATTCGTACATATCTTTAAGTTCAGGGACGTAGACAGATGAGCCTAAACATTATGACCACCGCCCACCGCGAGGCTGAATGCCTCCTGGTGGTACTGCGTGCACCTGACACAGTGAGGAAAGAATGTAAGTGGAAGACAGACGAATCCGCAGTCATTATAGCGAAGATATAACGCGCAAATGCGGAAATCCACTGATATGAGCGGTTCTGGTAAAGGGCCCATTGTCGTGGGGCTGTGGCTGGAAACGAGAGTGTCTGAAACGACGAAGGTGAACGCCTGTTGACGTGCTACTGTCGTGAGCACCTGAGGAAAGTGTCTGAAGGATAATGAAGTAGGCAGTAGGCCGTATGGTAATCGACGACCACATCTCATCACAAAACGTTGGGGTCGGAGGACTTCCCAATCCAGAAAGGCAGCGACCTGTGGCAGGTCTGACGACGGAGTACAGTGCTGGTGCAGGCACAAGTGTTTCGGAGCACACCGTTCAAAGGCCATTGTTGAACGTGGTGCTGTAAATCACATTACACCTGCGTGTTCGTGTGTTGACACGACATCATCTGTTACGATTGCAGAGGACACCACATCACTGAGTTTTCACCATGAATCAATAGAAACGTGTCGCCTGTCAAATAAATTTAATGTCTTGTTTGATCAGGTCGATAGTTGGATCCTTACACGCCTCATCCATTGTTGAACATGGTGCTGTACAACACCCTACCCCTTCTTGTTCCCGTTTTGACGCGATATCATGTTACGATTGCAGAGGGCACCATATCACTGTGTTTTCACCGTGAATCAATAGGATCGTGTCGCCTCCGAATGAATTGAATGTTTTGTTTGACCAGGTCGTTGGTTGGATCCTTACACGACTTATCCTAGCGATGGCAGCATGAAACATTCACCCCGCTAGGGATACAGACCAGTGATGCCAAAGATATCCTCTGCGATACACTGAGTTTGGCGTCCATGGCATCTGTGGTGGTAATCGACAGCATAATAACATCAGCGAAATACGTGAACATTAATGCGGTTCACCTGCATCACCACGGCGATGACCTATTCCCGCAGGATAACTGTGCATCAGAATCGTGCTACAGTGGCTTGAGGGGCATTATAGTGAACTCACATTGCTGTCCTGGCCATCAAATGTGCCTGATCTGTACGCATTGGAATACACATGGGCACGAGCTGTGGGCCAGTAGACAGCCATCCCGTGGTGTGCGGGAATTGTTTGACCTGTGCGGAGACATTTCGTGACACATTCTTCTGGCATCCTGTCAACAACTTACAGAATCCATATCAAGCAGAATTTCTGTTGTACTGTGCTTGGAAAGTGGTGAAACGTCCCCTTAGAAAAATTATACACGACTGTGCTTAAACTGACACACAATATTTTTAGCGCAACGCAATCTGACTTTCAGAAATCCCTACAAAAGAATGGCCCTGACTAACATTAACCTATACCTTTCACACAAATCACTTACCTCACCAAAAATCTTCGTTACTCGAACTACTGCAATACAGCGAGCGCCACTACTGCCAGCTAAATAAAAGATTCAAACTACTGAAGGCACTAACTACTGATAGGCATAGTTAGCAAATGAAAGATTTTAATAGAGACCAAACAATGTATTTACCTTAATAATCATGATATATATAGCAGTTCATGCCATCCAGTCTTACAAAATTCAAATCTCCGCCATTTCTCTCCCCACATGCACCACGGCTGGCGGCTCACCTCCAACTGCGCAACGCTACACGCTGTTAACATCCAGCTGCCCAACACTACAATGGCAGACAACAATGCAAACTAGCCACAGACTGCACGCAGCACAGCCAGTGATTTTCATACAGAGCGCTACGTAACGTTGCCAATAAGAAAACATAAACAGCCTGCTTACAGGGGAACAACATGCAATTAAACGGGTCGTCAAAATATAGTCGCTCATCGGTCTAGTTCGTAAGAGTGCTACAAATATTGCAACTACTTGTAAAAGTTAGGGTACTAGATTCCTAATCTATACGACCTAAACATGTTCAGAAAATTATGTTCATTGCGTTCATTTTCATCAGAATTTCAAGCTATTAAATAAGATACCAAGAACAAAATCCTACGGCCGTGGAGGGCATTGTTTGAATAATTTTGGAATTTACTGTTAATGATGCAATAAATAAAATCTCCCGTGAGGAAGAATTTAGACAGATCGTCTCTAATTGCGCTCGGTAACCCCCTAATCTTCGAAGGACTTTTGAATGAGTTCTTTAGCGAATTATGCTGCTTATAAAAAATTATGTCCGTAACCCCAGTTGCAAATCCTGTAATTACGGATAGAACCGAAGACGGCGAGCCCTTAATTTGCGCTCATGGCTAGTTCGTTTTAGTTCTGAACGCTGAAATGCAGGAGCTGTGTTGGAATCCCTTATCGTCTCTGCCTCAGTAGGCATATCCATTGTCGTAGAATTTGGACAGCTCGTCTCTAATTGTGCTCGGTAGCCCCCTAATTTTCGAAGGCCTTTTATTTGAGCTCTTTTGCCCTTTATGCTGCTTAGAAAAAATTATGGCGTAAACCTCAGTTTCAAATTCTGTTATTACGGATTGAGCTGGAGATGGCGAACCCTTAATTTGCAGTTATGAGTGATAGCGCTAGTTCGTTTAAGCTCTGAACGCTGAACTGCAGGGGCTGTGTTGGAATCTCTTATCTCGTCTCTGCCTCTTCCACCAGTGGGCGTGAAACCGCAAGTGGCTGACCGCGCACTTTACCCGTCAGTTGGGTGCAGGTTTCCGCACAAAACGCGTAGCGACTGAGGGACCGGCACGGCGCCTCAAAGGACTCGGCCACCAGTGGGGAGACATCTGAGGCAGTGGGCGACGCAAGGGCGAGGATAACGGGGGCCGCAGCTCACTGCCCCCTACCGCAGGGCGCTACTGAACCTAGGCGTGTACCCTCTCACTGGTCTGTCCTCTCTCCTCGCTGCAGACGGCCCTAGGTGAATGTAGCTTTGATCCTATCTATCAAAGACGCTTAGTTGCAGGCTAGTGACACGTAATATCGTGAGCCACGTGTTACAGGCTCCCTTACGGCTGGTTTGTGGCAGAGGGTACCCCTAATACCATTATTGTTTCCCTTGGCGAATGGTGCGTCGGTAAAACGACTGCAGGTAAAGCTTTCGTTTCAGCTCTGACTGCTCTGGCGTGTTTCGTCGAGATACGAGTGTGCATTCAAGTTCTAAGGCCTCCGATTATTTTTCTAATTAACTACTCACCCGAAATCGATGAAACTGGCGTTACTTCTCGACGTAATCGCCCTACAGACGTACACATTTTTCACAACGCTGACGCCATCATTCCATGGCAGCGGCGAAGGCTTCTTTAGGAGTCTGTTTTGACCACTGGAAAATCGCTGAGGCAATAGCAGCACGGCTGGTGAATTTGCGGCCACGGAGAGTGTCTTTCATTGTTGTAAAAAGCCAAAAGTCACTAGGACCTAGGTCAGGTGAGTAGGGAGCATGAGGAATCACTTCGAAGTTGTTATCACGAAAAAACTGTTGCGTAACGTTAGCTCGATGTGCGGGTGCGCTGTCTTGGTGAAACAGCACACACACAGCCCTTCCCGGACGTTTTTGTTGCAGTGCAGGAAGGAATTTGTTCTTCAAAAGATTTTCGTAGGATGCACCTGTTACCGCAGTGCCCTTTGGAACGCAATGGGTAAGGATTACGCCCTCGCTGTCCCAGAACATGGACACCATCATTTTTTCAGCACTCGCGGTTACCCGAATTTTTTTTTGGTGGCGGTGAATCTGTGTGCTTCCATTGAGCTGACTGGTGCTTTGTTTCTGGATTGAAAAATGACATCCACGTCTCAAACATTGTCACAACTGAGAAAAAGAAAGTCCCATTCATGCTGTCGTTGCGCGTCATCATTGCTTGGCGACATGCCACACGGGCAGCCATGTGGTCGTCCGTCAGCATTCGTGGCACCCACCTGGATGACACTTTTCGCATTTTCAGGTCGTCATGCAGGATTGTGTGCACAGAACCCACAGAAATGCCAACTTTGGAGACGATCTGTTCAACAGTCATTCGGCGATCATCCAAAACAATTCTCTCTACTTTCTCGATCATCTCGTCAGACCGGCTTGTGCGAGCCCGAGGTTGTTTCGGTTTGTTGCCACATGATGTTCTGCCTTCATTAAACTGTCGCATCCACGAACGCACTTTCCATACACCCATAACTCCATCACCACATGTCTCCTTCAACTATCGATGAATTTCAATTGGTTTCACACCACGCAAATTCAGAAAACGAATGATTGCACGCTGTTCAATAAGTAATACGTCGCCATTTTAAGTACTTAAAACAGTTCTCATTCTCGCCGCTGGCGGTAAAATTCCATCTGCCGCACGGTGCTGCCATCTCTGGAACGTATTGGCAATGAACGTGGCCTCATTTTAAAACAATGCGCATGTTTCTATCTTTTTCCAGTCCGGAGAAAAAAGTCGGAGGCCTTAGAACTCGAATGCACCTCGTACTTTCGTCAGATGTATGTCAGAGGAAGTCAAATTTTTCCTGACTTTTCTTGGGTAGTACGCTTACGGAATTTCAAGCAAAACCCGTCTGTAATGCGCAACGACTCTCCTGTAGCGCCTGCCACAGGAGTTTCTCGAGCATCTCAATAATCATCTCAAAGTTAACTGTGACGAAATTCAGAGCTCGTCGTTGGTGAAAACGCAACACTTGTTTCATCGTTTTAGTGTCCGTCATTCTGCCTCTGTTGTCTGTCCGTCCGACTCTTAAGACGCATTTGTCTCAAGTTGAAATTTGCTTTATATACGAAGGTCCCTTAATGCTAAGGAAAATTTAAGCTTCTACTGTATGTGAAGGCAGTCAAAAGATACGGCCAGCTATGTTATATATTACGATACTCACTAAAGCTAGGCAAGCCTTCAGGTAGCACAGTCGTATTTGGCTGCGAACAGCACCTGTGCCACGTCCTCAATACGTTGCAAGTGTCAGTCATGCTGAAACAGTTGGTGGGAGTCCACTGTATCGGAGCTAGGTGAAATATAACGTGGGCAAATTGTTAGCTGAAGTGATTTGTGTTTCAAGAGAGACCTTATCGAAGACATCTACCATATACAGAGAAAGAGGAAAAACATCATCCGCCAAGTCACAATGTGGAAGAAATTATGGGCACGCCGATCGTGACAGACGGTCAGTGTAGAGTATTATGGCAAAAAATAAGAGGACGACAACTTAAAACGTAACAGCAAAGCTGAATGTCACTCTTGCGAATCCTGTCAGCACCAAAACAACAGCAGTGGAGGTGCATAAGCAGGTAACTGCAGGGCGAGCTGTAATTTCACTCTTCGGTGATGCAAATGCTGGTAACAGGAAAACATTATGCGAAAGCCATAAACTGTGGGCTATGGATCCATGTCAGTAAGACATTTGCTCAGATGAGTATTGTTTCACATTTTTCTCCAACGTCTGACAAAGTTTACGTCATCATAATTTAACATGTCGTGGGAGCAGCGCTGATTTGGGCAGCCATATCGTGGTATACGATTGGCCCTGTTGATAACCTGCAGTAATGCATTACTGCCAATATTTATGTGCCCATTTTAGCTCGTAAGATCCATTACTTTGAACAATGTTGCACCCCTAACGGTAATGCTATGCTCCAAGACGTTAAGACCTCTTTTCACGCAACTGACTTCGTCGGCGAGTGGATTTATGAGCACGAGGATGAATTGTGGTATAATCCCTGGCCATCATAGTACCAAATCTCAATAATATTCACCCTGTGTGGAATGCTTTGTAGCGAATGGCGTGTGGCTGCTATCAACCTGTATTTATCCAATCTGAGCCACAGGAAGTAGTTTTAATTTCAGAAGTGTTTCTATACCGTATTAGTCAGGGTAATGTATTATGTTCTTGGTGTTTCCATATTTTAGTTCACTCCCTATACTGTCTTGCATGCACTAGGTGTGCATGAATATCCCTCGTGAAGAGATATGTGTAAATTGTATTGTGTGAAACATAAGGGTCGCGTTTGTAATTTATCCTGGAGTACTATTTTGTTCTTGTTGAGGGCTGCTACAATAATTCCAATTAGAGATTCGTTCATTCCTCCTTGTACCTCCCTTATCAAAGGTACCTACGAGGGGGCGTTCAGTAACTAATGCAAAACACTTTTTTTAAAAGCATGTTGGTTCCATTCAGGATTCCGGTACATCGTATTAGCCCCCATTCAATTGGATAAAAAAAACATTTTTTCACTTAATCACCCTTCAATGCGATGGCCATATGCCACATTACTTGTAGGACCTGTATGCCCGCATGGTACCACTCTACTGTTAGATGTCGGAGCCAACGTTTGGCTCCGTCAATAACTTCCCTATCATCCTAATACTGCTTCCCATGGAGCGCATCCGTCATGAGATCAAACAAACAGACGCCGAAAGGAGCGAGATCCGAGCTGCTGGGTTGATGACGAATACCAGTCGAATGAAGTTTTGTGAGCACTACCAACAGAGTAGCCCAGTTGTTCAGCGAGATAATCGACTGCAATTCTTCGGTCACCTTGAATGAGAATTGTCTGCACATTCCAACATTGCTGGAGTAAAAGGAAATCGGAGAGGATTCTGTGACCATGTTGCACTGTTTTCAGAAGCCTCACCCATTGACTCACCGTGCTTTAGTTCACTGCCAGGTCTCCATAGATTTTTGCTAGCACCTATAAATGCGATGAACTGGTTATCCGTCAAAACAATCTCAGAAGACCTGGAACTCATATCCGTTACAGACGCCATTTTGAAGGCTTCATATAGCGTCGCTACCTATTGAAACTTCATAGAACTATAGGGGTGAAGAGGGAACATTCCACAACAAATCCCTCATTTTCAACCGAAACTGGCCGAGAAAAAAAGTCTTGCGCTGCCTGTTGAATGACAAACACCTGCTCCAGACTAACGATCGTTCTAGTAATGCTGGTAACAACACCCTAGCTATACCACATAAAATACACTGCTTGATTATGCATCTCAAAAGTAGAAGGGCCCGGAGAGAGTAGCACCAATTTTGCATTTTTGTCAAATTTATTCAAGATAGCAACAGTAGCCATGAACACTGCGTTGTCAATTGATGACATCATGGCCGGCCGCTGTGGCCGTTCGGTTCTAGGCGCTGCAGTTCGAAACCGCGGGACTGCTACGGTCGCAGGTTCGAATCCTGCCTCGGGCATGGATGTGTGTGATGTCCTTAGGTTAGTTAGGTTTAAGTAGTTCTAAGATCTAGGGGACTAATGACCTAAGATGTTAAATCCCATAGTGCTCAGAGCCATTTGAACCATTTTTTTATGACATCATGGGTTCCCACCTCCCCCACTCCCCTTTCTCCGCTGCCCAATCCTCTCCCCTTGCTGTGCCGCTCACACCTGGGAAAATGGCGGGAAATGCTCAATCTGTACTGAACTGTTAGTGCGGAAAGACATAGGGTGGTTTTCTGTTTTTCATATTTTTGGGTGTTACCCTGTCAGAAAATGCTTCCAAACTAATTTTCTTTTGTGTGTGTGTGTGTGTGTGTGTGTGTGTGTGTGTGTGTGTGTGTGTGTTCCCCTTGATGTGTAGAAAGTACCAGGATCTGGCTGTACGTGATCCAGTTACGCGATTGTGATGCCATGTATGAAAATTTGTAAGGACACCCTCTATGTATGTTCACCTTTCATGCTGCGGCTGACAGGCGTAGTTCACAATTATGCCCCCAGAGGGCACTCGAAATTGTGATGTCATAGTTCCCCCCACCCCTGGAAATTGGCAGGAGCCAGTGACAGCACTATTAAAGGATGGGTGAAAACAGACAGCAGGCAAAAATTTAACTACAAATTTGTAGTCCCCTGCGAATCCACAAGTAAAAAGCTGCTGGGGAGGACATATTGATGAGTAACAACAATAAAAATAATAGCACAGCAAACTATCATTGACGTGCAGGGGAGCAGCCTCCTGCCGATATGCGAGACATAAGAATAAGTAATAATAATATTAATAATAATAATAACAGGACAGTAAACTATGTCAGATGTGCGAAGCAGTAGCCTTCTACCTATACACAAATGAGTAACACCTATAAAAGACTTCAGAATTGATAGTAATATTGGGACAGGTACCCATTGCCCCAGGGCTGTCTTACATCCCTGCTCCCTACATACAGTAGTCATGTAGCAAAAGCGTTGGGAATTAAACTAATTTATATCTATCTACAAATCAAAAGTCCCATCCTAGCACACAGAAAATGGAAATACATCGAATGATATTTTTTATGCGCTTTCCCAAAAAGACCGCTAGCACACCTATCGGTCATCGCGCGAAACACTGCATCGAGTGAACTACTGTATCGCGTGAGCGCATCGTACGGTCGCATACGAGCGCCATATGACGACGAATGGAGGAACTGTCGAGAGTGGTGTGTGTTTCATCATTCTGTTTCTTCACACACGAAGTGTCTCGTCTGTTGCGCCCTGCGCTCCTTGGACATGTAACATCCGCAGCATCAGACGCACGCTGGTCTGATATCCCATTAGGATCAAATGCAAGTATGTTTTTGAATTAATTACAGCTAATTACAAATCTCAGACAAAATTCATGAGATTGGAGGTCAATCAATAGCAGGATTTTGTATCTTTTTTACTACTTCAAGCTAGCATGCGCCTTAATCGACTCCTCACATAGGATCCTATATCCATAATAGAGGTCAGACGGTCAACACATGTGAGGGTGAACACACACACACACACACAAACACACACACACACACACACCACACACACACACACACAAACACAAACAAATTAAGGAACATTTTTAACAGGATAACTCCAAAAAATATGAAATAGAGGAAAACCATCCTATGGCCTTCCCACATGAACAGCTCAGCACAGAGTGAGCGTTCCCATACTTTCTTCTCAGATGGGGTTGGGTGGGGATGGGATATGGAAGGGGAAGTAGAAGGGGGAGTTTACGGCAGAGGGAGTGTTGAAGGGGAAATTGAGGGGAGGCGGGAACATATGACTTCATCTGGTAATGTACTCCATGGGATGTTCCCACATCTACTGCTGCTATCTTAAATAAATTTAGCAACATTGTGAAAGTGGAGCTCATCATTCTTAGACCCTTTACTCTCATGTCCTATGTGCATTAATGATTGATGTCTATGTTCACAAACTTATAGTCTATGTTACAGCTCATGAATTTAGCTTTGGCAGTTGTGACAGTGGAATAGTTTTCTGGCATGACTGAATAACAAGGGATTGAGTGGGCACACAGACACAGTCAAAACACGAGCCACGATTTTAGGGGAGAGATCGAACAGATATTGAATTTTAATAGAGACATGTTCATTGGTTACATCACTGGTGGGTTGTATCATTCACTGTATAATTTTTGTTGTGTTTGTGTCGTGAAATAGATGTGACGAATACTATTGATCAAGTACTGGTATCGCTCCGAACAAACAGACACAAATAATTAGTAATTTATTAAATCTTACTTCCATTTGTTTACTTACACAACGAACAGTTTAACCAATTCTTTTGTAACCATCCAGCACTGCAGGTGATTCTTGAAGAGTCATTTCAATACTCATGCAAGGAACCTTCAAATTTCACGAGTAACACAGACTTCCCTACATTTTTTTTAAGCCAGCGTCCATACTTTAGCCGGCCGGGTGGCCGAGCGGTTAAAGGCGCTGCAGTCTGGAACCGCACGACCGCTACGGTCGCAGGTTCGAATCCTGCCTAGGGCATGGATGTGTGTGATGTCCTTAGGTTAGTTAGGTTTAAGTAGTTCTAAGTTCTAGGGGACTTATGACCACAGCAGTTGAGTCCCATAGTGCTCAGAGCCATTTGAACCATTTGTCCATACACTAACATCTATTATAGAATTCTACTCAAATCCACAATTTTGCTTCTCGCACGGACTCGTGTGCCCATTATAATTATACACGTCGGCTCCACTCTAAAATGGTGATTCTCGTTTTGTTCAGAAACAGCGGTCGTCTGCAGCAGCTTGTTGGCCCACGAAACATATTCGTTGCTAGCCGACCGTGATTCACCTGGAGCACAGTCTGTCGAGGCAGGCCTAGTGCCCGGCCTCTTATCTGCACCATACCGCAGCGTATCGAAGCCTCTCTATGTATGTCGAGAACACTTCTTGCGTTTGGACCTCTGGTATTTTGTTCCCACGTCCGTCCGACCCTCAACATTCGCGTTATTTAGTTTAACTCCTGCCTATGGGAGTTATTTCGCGGTCTATGTCCTCTTCCGCAATGGTTAGAGGAAAATATTACTCTGCCCCTTCCGCTTTGAGCAGTATTAACCTGATACAGATTATTATTCTACTCATCATTACTGTTATTCCGATCATTCCTTTCATTCCGGCGGTTGTTATTTTGACGGTAATTATTTTTCGGCAGTCGTCTTCATCAATAACTTTTTCTAAACATGCAGAAAAAGGACAGTGGTTACTACCGACATATCTTTCGAAATCTTTTGATAATTTCTTCCAGAGATCCCATATGATTTCGGAATCACTCCATGGATTCCTTAAGTGAACCAATCTCCTATACTGTGACTCAAATTTCTTTCATGTTCATTCGACCTTTACCTTCGAACATTCTCACCATTATAAACTTGCGCCAGAGGCTATTTTGTATCTGCTCGAGCCAATACTCGTCCAAGAACTTCTGTGTAAATTCACTGAAGGTCATTGCTTACTGCTTAAGTTAGTTCTGCAACATTTAGCATCTCCTGCTAATCCACTAATTACGATATTTGCTTTTTCATCTGTGATATTTTCAGGAAATAGCCTTCGCAGTTTTTAATAAAACCCACAGGGGATAATCCACTGTGTTTTCGGTATGGGTCGAATTTTTCTTCGCACCTTGTGAATTGGTGATCTGTCTACCAGATAAGGTCATTTACACGTAATCTTTCTTTCTATGTCGCTCACTTTTTCTTGTGTACTGGAAGTGTTTCTGCAACCCTTCTCTTTGCAAAGCTCTACTTTCCTTTCCAGGTTTTTCTCAGCCTCTTGAACAGTCATGGTCATTTGAGAAATCTGTTCTTCGTTCGCTTTCGTTATTTCTTTCTTAACTTGGGAAAACTTTTCGTCAACATTTGACTCTACTATAGGTTCGACCTGTTCCTGTGTTTTCTCTACTTCGGTTTCAGAACTGTTCATTAATGTTCACAATTTCTGCCCGTATATTACTACCAGTTTCACCTAAATCTTTCACATCTTTTTTCATGTTAATAAGTTCCTCAGTTATAAATCATACTATATTATGACTTTCTCTAACTTCCTTTAATCTAGGACGGGATTAACAGCCCAGTTCCCAAAATTAATATTTTCTACCTGCATTTTCATCAGTAAAATCGATTTCTCTCTGTCCTGCTCCTGATCACTGTTGACAGAAGTGTCATCATTCTTATTCTCCTGCTTTACTTCTGTATACTGTAAACTTATCTTTACCTATTTTTAATAATTGTTTAAACCACAGATATAATAATTTATACTGCTGCACCTTTCTCTTAATCATATTCGTGCCCCTGAGACCTTTATACTTCTTCCAAAACAGTCATACCTATCTGTAAAATGTATCACCGTTCTTAACTACTTATTGACTCTTTAACTGCTGTAAAACGTCCTGTCACCAGGCGACAGGTATAACGTTACATCTACTATTGTAATTTAGTATGCTTTTGCCTAAATAACAGAAAAACCCTTCTCTGTGTTTTCACGTATACTATGTCCCAACAGACCAAATAGTCCTGTTACGGGAAAACCCACAAATAACACTCTTACTAAAATTTTGTTTAGTTTAGTTTCCTCATTATGGGAAAATATATGTTTTTGGATTGGTCCCGCCTTCAGTAAACCAAAATTTTGTATTTTGTCCCAAACATGTTTCACTGCAGTTGCACACACACACAGAGAAACACACACACACACACACACACACACACACACACACACACACACACACACACACATACACTACCTTTCACATAAAATTAATTTATTTCAGGCATAACCATAACAGTTTAGAATTCGTAATTTTTTTGTAAATATTTTGTCTACATTAGGTTGTATATGGTTGCAGATTGCAAAGTGTAAAGAAAAACAGACACTGTATAAACGTAATACAGCAGCAACACCACACCATGTGTAAGAAGATAGAAACATATAAAATTATGAGCCCTTGCTAAATCTGTAATTATGATTTAAAAACTAATATTTACATGTACATAACAGTAAAGGACATTCCTTATGTTAACAGCAATAAAATACAAAAACCTACTGATGACGCTGTAACGGCAGTGAAATATGCCTGGGACAAAATTCAAAATTATATTTTGCTGAAGGTGGACCCCATCCAATAACATATGTATTCTTAAATCAAACAAAATAGCTTCAACCACCAGATGATTAGATGATTACACTTAATAGGAAAAGCTAATCAGTATAGTTACCCTTTTAACAAGATCTGACCATGTGATGTGTCTAATGGATGAGAAAATCAGACAATTAAATTCTTTTACTAGGATTTTACCTAGCGGTCAAATAGAAACTGAGTATGAATACTAATATACTGAAGCTAGGACAACTCAGTTCAAAGTTCATTTGGTGGTTTCAAACATGTACTACTGGTAGCCAGCCCATCTGGGCAATGAAACAGTGAAGTATTGGGAAAACAGAAGTATGAGTTTTTGTCTATTTTCTTTCTACTGTTTGATTTGGTCCTTCAGATTAATATTGTTCCACGTAAACAATGTTTGTGCAGACACTGGAATTCCTTTTCGACTACTACACACTTATACGTTACGTTTTAAAAAGAGAAAAATCCCAGTAGGTATCTTCAGGGAAACTAAAAAAATTTTGCCTGCAAACAACTTAAATACTAAAATACTTAGGAACCAAAGCACACGCATTTTTTGTTCTGATCATTTCACTTAAAGAAAACCTCTTTCTCACTGGAACTTTCTTTCAGAAGCTATTATTCTTTGAACTAACTCTGTGTGCTGTTTTTCCGGATTCAGGTAACTTGGCTACACTCTGATTGAATTTTGCGTAAGCAAACATTTACTATAACACCTTGCAATAGTTAAGGAAAACACTAAAACCATTGAAATGGCGTCACTTTATATTAACTTGGCATTTAATATCTCTGTAAAATAGGATACTCGGATTCATCAAACACCAGGATGTAGGTGTATGATTAGGATGAAATAACAGGGTGAACAACTTTCTCTAAAGTTCAAGCATGATTATTAAAACACAGATCAAATTAATGGTTCACGGTGTACAAAAGTAAATTTACTATAAAAGTCTTATCCAGGAACTGTAAGCATGGGTGCGGCGAACAATTATGGCGGCTACACTACCCACAGTATGGGCTGCAAGTCAATTGCTGTATGGGCTCAATTTCACTTCTTGGCGTTGGTCAATTCTACATACAGTAGCCCAACAACTAGCAGGTATGCTGTAAACCATTTGCAGTCTCCATCTGAGGCATTTTGTGCGAATCTGATGGCATTGTTTCTCCTGCTCCACACAGGTGTTGCCTCAATCACTGCTGCTAGTAGACTGTGTGTCTTACTTACCTCGCTTGCTCTAGGTGGCGCGCCAATTCGGCCTTGCCACCTTTTCCACTTCCCAGAGCCGCTTTCGTTTTAAACAAAATGACACTGGATTTTACATAACACCTGCTTTTCATATTGTTGCTAAGCGTGACCATTTCTTAAATTGTCAACTTTACTTTACAAAGAACAATTTATACACACAAGTATTTCTAAATCGAAAACTCATCAGGAAATTATTTAACGTAATAAACAATTTTTGTAGTATTTTACTTAATACAAAGAATTTCAGCCTAGAGTGTAGCATTCTTTACTTTACATATACAGAAAATATAGCAACGATATGTGAAACTTTTTAAAGCATAAGAAAAATTAGAAAAAAATTTAGAAGAGCCATAAATAAATATTGTTATAACGTCAGCTGTGCACATTATTAACGATACATGAAAAATTGTTCATGACTGGTACTCGAACTTGTACTTCCCGCTTATCGTGAGCGGTTGTTTTAACTATTTCAGCTATCCAAGCACACCTCTTGGACCAACCCAAACTTTCATACGTCACTTTATGCATTTCTACATCTATATAGATACTCCGCAAGCTACCGTATGTGCTTGGCGGAGGGTTCCCTGTACCGCTACTTCTCATTTACTTTACTGTTCCACACTCAAATAGCTCAAGGGAAAAGTGACTGTCTATAGGCCTCCGTATATCCCCTAATTTCCCTTATCTTATCGTCATACTCCTTGCATGCAATGTATGTTGGCGGCAGTAGAATCGTACAGCACTCAGCTTCAAATGCCAGTTCTCTAAATTTTCTCAGTAGTGTTACTCGAAAAGAACGTCACCTACCCTCCAGGGGTTCCCATTTGTGTGCCCGAAGCAACTCCGTAACACTTACGTGTTGTTCGAACGTACCGGAAAAAAGTTTAGCGGCCCGACTCTGAACTGCTTGGATGTCCTCCGTCAATGCCACTTGGTACGGATCCCAATGACTCGAGCAGTTCTCAAGAGTAGGTCGCACCTTTACAGGTGGACCACTTGATCCTAAAATTCCCCCAATAAACCGAAGTCGTTTCACCACATTCCAGTTTGCATCGTTATCCCGGAGTTGCGGATATTGTTCTGTAATTTCGCGGGACCGTTCTTTTACCTCCCTTATATACTGGACCCACCTGCGCTTTTTTGTAGTCGGTTAGGGCCTTGTGCTAGGCGAGAGATTCACGATATATGCAAGCTAGGTAAGATGCCAATGCCGTAGAATACTTACTTGTAAAAATCTAACTGGGTTTTCCTGCGGGCAAGGTGATTTATTTCCTTTCAAATACTTCAACTGATTCTGTACGCCAGATATGCTTAGTACTATGTCGTCCATATCCCTCAAGCTCGTTCTTTGTGACCGCACAACAGGGAGAAACAAATTTTGTGCGGTTCTCGGATAGCCCAAGTGGTTCAGGTGACGACTCGCGATAAGATAACACGGCCTCGAGTCACGGTTCGGCACAAATTGTAATGAATTATTAATAATATGCACAGCTCATGTCAACACGTATTTGCAAGTTTCTAATGAATTTCGTAGTATTTGCTAAAGCTGTAGTCTTCAAAAGAGCGTCTGTTCCTTCAGACATGCACTTATGCAGGGAAAGAGAAATTTTTTATCATTGCCATTTTAGTCTGTCAGTGTATAAATGCCAGTGATTTACATAATGTCTGTGTTGATACAGGGTCTGTTTATGACATTACAATGTCCTTCCGACATGCATGCATGTAAGGATAATGTTCCACAATCTCCTTTCGAAATTTTCTAACGATCTCGAGGGTCGCCTTGCCCATATATACAGCCTCAACGCTCGCGCAACCGGAAAATTTCGTAGTGTGTAAGATTCAGCTCTCCGTACACCTCTTTTCACCATGCGATAAGTTTGTGAAGCAATCTACCCTTCTGCTCAAAGAAATTGGATAACCTCTCTATGTGCTGATCGGGATGAATCCTTTATGGTACCAACTGCGGAAATGACTCTCCAGAAAGTAGGAAGTTGCTCCAGAGTACACAAGATCTTGGGCTGGTCGGCCACCCATGAGGATATCGATGTAGTTTCCCATCGTTTTTGTAGTGATCAGCGGCGGAGGATTTTTCACTTCGGCGGCCTCAGCCCCAAAGAAGGTCGCATCCTTTAGTTTTCCAGGTTGCGGCGGCTAGGTGATCGGCTGGAGCTCTAAACAGCGATGGAGACCTTGATCGGCGTGTTGGGGAGCGTCTTCTCCAGCGGCTAGCTTGCGGTGATGCTGAACTACTTCGTCCTGCACCCACATCTTCTTGTTTGTCTTCATCAGCCCGGAGTTGGCGCCGGCTAAGATTGGTCTGCTGTCTTCTGCTGAAGGCGTCATCAAATATCCACCGCCATTCTCGACAATAGCGCACCCCATGTACCGGTCGTCCGCAGTGGAAACATACTTGTTGGTTATCCTGTGTCCTCCAGACGTCAGTCGTCCTCATTGCCCAGACAGGTTCCTCATGCGGCATTGTAGGAACGTAATTCCGCCTGGGTCTTGACTATTTCACAGTTCTAAAGGGACACGAAGGATAAGAGATTGGGTTCAATGTCTGTTACACTTCCTCCCTTATAACCTCATGGAGCGTCTCGGTCTTTTGCTCGCCGTGCAATCCAAGTGCCTTCTGAACTTCCTCTCTCATTATCTGACGAACAACTGTTGTGAAACCAGTTTCTTCCTTCATCACAGACATCTATACGACTTTTGGAAGCCGTTCAGACTTCTTGCGTGTAACTCTTTTTGATGCATTGTGTCGATACACTGACACCATTTTATGAAGTCGTCTGCTGTCGAAACCTCTTTCAGTAGTAGGGCTTGATACATATCCTCAGCAACACCCTTCATTTCAGCCTTGGATTTCTGTCGATGTGTGTCACCGAAATACTTGCGCAGTTCCGCCTGGAATACTTCCCAGGTTGTGAACGTCTCCTCGTTGCTCTCATACCATTGGTTGGCAGTGCCCTGCAAGTAGAAAAATATGATGGCCAAACACAAGGTGTTATCATATTTGTAAAATTTGGCTATACGCTCATATACCTTCAACCACTTGTTTGGATCTTGGCCATCGTCACCAGAGAACTCGTAAGGAAGTCTCATGTGGTGGCACACTGTTGCTGTCATCGTAACGTCCCCTTCCTTTGCTGTCTCCGATTCATTGCGATCTGTTGAATATGGCTCGAACTCGGGCTTCTCGCCACGTAAACTTCGGGTCTGTCGTGGTGTGATGGGAGCCACGATATTGTCGATAATATGCGCTATCACAAGTTCCAATACCCAACGTCTCCACCAGAACAATGTCACGTAAAACAAGGTGTAAATAGACGTACGACGAATACTAACTTCACTTAACGAACCTTATTTATTTATTTATTTTTTTGTGGTCATCAGTCCCCTAGAACTTAGAACTACCTAAACCTAACTAACCTAAGGACATCACACACATCCATGCCCGAGGCAGGATTTGAACCTGCGACCGTAACGGTCACGCGGTTCCCGACTGAAGCGCCTAGAACCGCACGGCCACACCGGCCGGCTGAACGTTAATTCAGCATTTGCGCATACAAGAGCGCGGAGTGAACTGATTCCAGCCAGAACACATTCACTATAAATACAGCTACAGAACACTCGAGTATAATGATTCTTGATATTTGTGATACTTCTAGAATGTATTCCAACCGAATATAGAAATTCTAATCGACAGTCCAGGTGAGTTTTGTACTCACGACCCCCTATGCAACAGTTTAGTATCATAGCCACAACACCACGGTGTTACTTAGCGTCTTCTGCGACAGTGTAAAGAAATATATATTACAACAAGGACAATGTGTTTCAATTTATAAAAAGAAACTAACCTACAGCCACGTTTTCATAACAATCTCGTACAAACAAGAATCAATACAGCTCGTAGTCCTTGTGAATAATATACAAACTGTTCTAGATTTTTAGTTTCCTGGACAGACGTATGAGAGGGTTCAAGCTACATAAAACAATAAACAACTAAATAGATACTTATTAATTTTATGTCCAATTTTCTGTCATTAGCTACAAAAAGTTTAGAATTACCTTTCACCTGTTGGAGTTAGACGTGTTTGTTAGTGAATGTATCAAGCTCGTTGGACTGTACTCGTGTTTGTTATGTGAATATTTGTATATGGATCTGTTTGTGTGTGTGTGTGTGTGTGTGTGTGTGTGTGTGTGTGTGTGTGTGTGTGTGTGTGAGCGTGCGAGCGTGCGTGTATATTAGTAGCGAGCTCTCACATAGCGCGGCAAGTGTCCGTGCTCTATAATAAAGTCAACCACAAAGTCCGACCATTAGTTTGTCATTGCATTTGACATCCAATAGCAAAAACAATACGATAGTGATAAATCATACTTTTCTTGTATCGATACAGATGAGCGAGGAAAATATACAGAAATAGCCTAAGCAGAACTTTGCAGTGTCGTCGAGTGTAGCTGAGACATTACTGTTCGCCTTAAGAACAGGATGCTGAGCAGCAATCTGCAAAAGAAGGAAAATACAACATCCACCAACTGTATCTATAAGCCGAGAGCCGTCTCAGCTCGAAGACTATGATGATTAATGCGCATAAGTGACAGTTTTTACATACGGTAACATGAAAGGTATCCGAATATCGTCAACTTCATATTTAAATTTAGATCGGGGTCATGAAGCGTTACTCAAAGCCAAAGATGCAGTAACGAATGATGTCAATTATGTTAGTTGCACTGTTACGAGGAATGCACAAATTAAATCTTCATCCCGTATTGTATGTTTCAGTACTTATGTTTCGGAATGTAAATTCGTAACGAGGAAATAATGCTTTAATAAAAAAATATACGGAAACCTTTTAATTGTACATGTTTCTCAACGCGGTAAGTGTTTAGCTTTGTAAGCTCACTGGTCGTAACCTGAGTGTTTCTATAAAAACGCCCACCTCTCGCAATGGAGTGCTGCACGTGGTGTACAAGTAGTGCCAGGTGCTCATGTGCGCCTCAAACAATGACTATGTCATAGAATTACAGAAACGTGGCGGTCAGTTTTATGGAATCAGCGCAGTAATATGGAGACGTGACAGATAGGCAGAAGAGAGCTATCGTGTTTCCTCGCGCCATGATCACACCGCGAATATACACTCCTGGAAATGAAAAAACGAACACATTGACACCGGTGTGTCAGACCCACCATACTTGCTCCGGACACTGCGAGAGGGCTGTACAAGCAATGATCACACGCACGGCACAGCGGACACACCAGGAACCGCGGTGTTGGCCGTCGAATGGCGCTAGCTGCGCAGCATTTGTGCACCGCCGCCGTCAGTGTCAGCCAGTTTGCCGTGGCATACGGAGCTCCATCGCAGTCTTTAACACTGGTAGCATGCCGCGACAGCGTGGACGTGAACCGTATGTGCAGTTGACGGACTTTGAGCGAGGGCGTATAGTGGGCATGCGGGAGGCCGGGTAGACGTACCGCCTAATTGCTCAACACGTGGGGCGTGAGGTCTCCACAGTACATCGATGTTGTCGCCAGTGGTCGGCGGAAGGTGCACGTGCCCGTCGACCTGGGACCGGACCGCAGCGACGCACGGATGCACGCCAAGACCGTAGGATCCTACGCAGTGCCGTAGGGGACCGCACAGCCACTTCCCAGCAAATTAGGGACACTGTTGCTCCTGGGGTATCGGCGAGGACCATTCGCAACCGTCTCCATGAAGCTGGGCTACGGTCCCGCACACCGTTAGGCCGTCTTCCGCTCACGCCCCAACATCGTGCAGCCCGCCTCCAGTGGTGTCGCGACAGGCGTGAATGGAGGGACGAATGGAGACGTGTCGTTCTCAGCGATGAGAGTCGCTTCTGCCTTGGTGCCAATGATGGTCGTATGCGTGTTTGGCGCCGTGCAGGTGAGCGCCACAATCAGGACTGCATACGACCGAGGCACGCAGGGCCAACACCCGGCATCATGGTGTGGGGAGCGATCTCCTACACTGGCCGTACACCACTGGTGATCGTCGAGGGGTCACTGAATAGTGCACGGTACATCCAAACCGTCATCGAACCCATCGTTTTACCATTCCTAGACCGGCAAGGGAACTTGCTGTTCCAACAGGACAATGCACGTCCGCATGTATCCCGTGCCACCCAACGTGCTCTAGAAGGTGTAAGTCAACTACCCTGGCCAGCAAGATCTCCGGATCTGTCCCCCATTGAGCATGTTTGGGACTGGATGAAGCGTCGTCTCACGCGGTCTGCACGTCCAGCACGAACGCTGGTCCAACTGAGGCGCCAGGTGGAAATGACATGGCAAGCCGTTCCACAGGACTACATCCAGCATCTCTACGATCGTCTCCATGGGAGAATAGCAGCCTGCATTGCTGCGAAAGGTGGATATACACTGTACTAGTGCCGACATTGTGCATGCTCTGTTGCCTGTGTCTATGTGCCTGTGGTTCTGTCAGTGTGATCATGTGATGTATCTTACCCCAGGAATGTGTCAATAAAGTTTCCCCTTCCTGGGACAATGTATTCACGGTGTTTTTATTTTAATTTCCAGGAGTGTAGTTGCGTAGTTTGTTAGTGTACGAATTCAAATAGGAAAGCCTCTGCTCTATGTTTGTTAGCCAAAGTAACGTAAGACAAGTAATGACAAATATACATTCTACTCTAGGTACCTTACACTAGTCTTCCATATAGTCCCCACACCGGCTCACACATTTGTCCAATGCAGCACAAAATTTGAGGTGCCCTGGCCGCAGAATTCGTCCGGCCGATTATGGACCCACCTCCGGACTGCTGTCTTGGCTTCATTGTTAATTGTGAATCGCTGTCCTACCAGGAACTTCTTCAATGGCCCGATAACGTGGAAATCACTAGGGGCTATGTCTGGAATGTATAGTTGGTGGTCCAGAACGCCCGGAGCTATTCGGCAGTTCTGACTACCGTATGTGGTCTCGCTTTGTCGTGGAGCAGAATCACGTTGTCCACATCGAGAATCCCTCGGCACGCTCGTCTGATGGCAGCCCTCAGACCTGACAGTGTGGAACAGCGACTGTCGGCACTGATGGCCGAACTTTGTGGCATGAAAACCGACAGGAGCGGTCCGCGGCTATCTGAAGAGGCCGTTAACATCACCTTCCAAACAAATGGAACTTGTAATGGTACTTGAATTACGTAACCATTACGGCACCTCACCTCAACCTCTCGATACCAGCATGATTCCACTGTGTTTCTGTAAAATAGTTAGCATACTTCTGTAACAACGTTCAGATTTGATTTCATAAATGTAGAGGTATTTTGATACATCGATATGTTTATATTGCAATGATATTATTCTTATGTGTATTCTTTTTTTTGTCACTATGATCTTTGACGTACTTGTAACTCTGATTTTTGGGCACGTAAGCGGTTATTAGAGAGTCAAGTCTTGGTCGTCATGTTGAAACGACGCAATGTGTAGTCAGTTTATGAAATGTGAACTTTAACAGGGAGGAAAATATTTACTTGTATGTTTTATATTGTGAAGTGATGTTGCAACAAAAGTAATAAAAAAAAGTGTAGCTTAAATTCGGAGTGCTGACTACTTTCTTACATCACCATTGTCCTAACTGGCAAAAGTTTTATCTTCAAGAATGGTTTATGAAACACATCTATAAAACTTTAGAATATCGCAGAATAACAACTAGGCCTCGTAGCATCCGAGCTTGGAATCATCACTACCTAGATTTTCGACGATTCAGCCATGAGTTCACAAAGAGACCAGCGTGGGAAACACTAAAAGATGAGTGCCTAGTATATCCATTATTTCAAGAAATGACTATTAAATGTGCTCTAATGATACCTGCCACATAATATAACTTTGTTGTTGCCCGAAAATGCAATATTTATCAGCGTGAGCAACACTACAATAACAATTAATTTTTGACCTTTGTTGTGGTAGGGTTGTTAGAAGCTGAACGGATTTTTTTTTTCTTTTTTCATCACAGGCGAACCCGTATCCTTCCACACTGTGCTCAGCTGCTTGGATTCCGGTATGAAATGCAGTATCTAAATTTCTTCGCCAGTAGCAATGTTGTCCAAAAAAGCTTCGTCGTCCTTGGAGTACAGTTCCAAACATTCAGGAAAGACATCAATCGCTTACCTTTCATCACGTCATCCAATTGCTTAGCCACCCACCGACATGAAACCTTCCGGTACCCTAACAACTCGTAAACGATGTAGCAAGCACTTCCATTGGGTATAGCAAGATCCTAAGAAACGGCGGTAATGTGCCCACGCTTTCACCACTGCATCTCCGTGGGAAATGTTGTCGTCAGTCAGCGACAAATGCGACCTTTCCGAACGCTCATTGCAATGCAAGACTTCACGGCCGTCTTTAACAACTGGCCACAGCGTCATGCGGCGGAGTTACTAGCAGATAAGTGAAGCACGAACCAGGTAATGTCCAACGCTGGCAATGGATATGCTGACTTCGCATTTACAGCCGTAATTTGGCTAAAAAAGTAGCGACAAGACTTCCTGATTTCTCGTACGTACATGGGCTGTCCAGTTTGTCTACAAGCAATGGTGCACCACTCGAATCCATTAAATAAGGCATAATAGCAGAGGCTATAAAAAAACAATAATCGACATTTTCCAATTGACCACTGTGAAGTGAACTTTATGCAGTGTTCGTCTGATGTTTGGCTCTTCGGAAGAGACATTCGTTCCCAAAACTACATAAAGCTGCACGTCTTAGCCCAATAATGAATTTAACAAGCACTGTGAAGAAGCTGTAGTATAAAGTGGAGATGGGTTCGTCTACGATTTTTGCATGCTTCACGTGTTCACTTCAACATCATCGGTGACCAAGTTTTCTCTTTTCTTCTGCTTCCTGGAAGTGAGTAATGCTGTTTACTCTTATCTCCCTCAGCCGGTCGTTGTGGCCGAGCTGCTCTAGGCGCTTCAGTTTGGAACCACGTGACCGCTACGGTCGCAAGTTCGAATCCTGCCTCGGGGATGGATGTGTGTGATATCCTTATGGTTAGTTTGGTTTAAGTAGTTATAAGTTCTAAGGGACAGATGACCTTAGATGTTAAGTCCCATGGTGCTCATAGAGTCCCATCTCGCTCGAAGATGTCAACAGCATTGCCCCTTTGATCAGCCCTCGGATACCGTGTTGCGCCTTGACTGTTTCGCTATATCACCCAATCTTGGAATTTTGACATACCACAGTTGCAAGTAGTCATTTTAACAATTTCAATAGACAGAAAAAGTTTGATTTTCAATATTTCATTCATTTATGCATAGGATTTAAAACTAAAAGTAAAGTAAACTCTTCGGAATAGGCCCCAGAAGGTCCAGGTGCACCACCCCCAGCCGTGTCATCGGTAACCAGGAGGCGTCACTGGATGCGCACTTGGAGGGCGTGTGGTCAGAACACCGCTCTTCTGGCCATTGCCAGTATTCGTGACTAGAGCCACTACGAGGTGCATTCAAGTTCTAAGCCTTCCGATTTTTTTTCTCCGGACTGGAAAGAGATAGAAACATGCGCATTGTTTTAAAATGAGGCCGCGTTCATTGTCAATACGTTCCAGAGATGGCAGCACCGTACGACAGATTGAAGTTTACCGCCAGCGGCGAGAATGAAACTGTATTAAATACTTAAATTGGCGACGTTTTCCTTACTTGAACAACGTGCAATCATTCGTTTTCTGAATTTTCGTGGTGTGAAACCAATTGAAATTCATCGACAGTTGAAGGGGACATGTGGTGATGGAGTTATGGATGTGTCGAAAGTGCGTTCGTGGGTGCGACAGTTTAATGAAGGCAGAACATCGTGTGACAACAAACCGAAACTACCTCGGGCTCGCACAAGCCGGTCTTATGACATGATCGAGAAAGTGGAGAGAATTGTTTTGGGGGATCGCCGAATGACTGTTGAACAGATCGCCTCCAGAGTTGGCATTTCTGTGGGTTCTGTGCACACAATCCTGCATGACGACCTGAAAATGCGAAAAGTGTCATCCAGGTGGGTGCCACGAATGATGACGGACGACCACATGGCTGCCCGTGTGGCATGTTCCCAAGCAATGTTGACGCGCAACGACAGCATGAATGGGGCTTTCTTTTCGTCGGTTGTGACAATGGATGAGACGTGGATGCCATTTTTCAATCCAGAAACAAAGCGCCAGTCAGCGCAATGGAAGCACACAGATTCACCGCCACCAAAAATGTTTCGGGTAACCGCCAGTGCTGAAAAAATGATGGTGTCCATGTTCTGGGACAGCGAGGGCCTAATCCTTACCCATTGCGTTCCAAAGGGCACTACGGTAACAGGTGCATCCTACGAAAATGTTTTGAAGAACAAATTCCTTCCTGCACTGCAACAAAAACGTCCGGGAAGGGCTGCGCGTGTGCTGTTTCATCAAGACAACGCACCCGCACATCGAGCTAAAGTTACCTAACAGTTTCTTCGTGATAACAACTTTGAAGTTATAACACTCCTGTTCTGTTACTGCTATACCATAACCTCAAAACTGGAGGCAATTTGCAAAACAGAATTATTTTGTTGGATTAATAATGGTATAAAGCAACAGAGCAGTGTTACCCTCTGAGAGGAATTTTGCTAGGTTGACCGTGTTGTTCCAAACGCAGGTGGCTTATCGGAAATGAACGTCAGAATTACGTAAATATTTGAATAGTAACAAACAAAATTTTGCCTAGCTATACTGTTTATAGAACAAGGGAAACGGTCGCCAGCCTAATTAGCCAAGAGAAAGATTAACGTTCTCGTTTAAGAAAGTAGGTATAAGCAACTATAACGCACAAACACAACCTAGACTTAGCCACACGCGAGTGCAATGAACTCTGACACACATATGTTTTAAGATTGAAGCTAACAGTTAGAGCAGCACAAACTATTTGCTAAATTATAAGAGATACCGAAACACCCTATTACTTTCAGGCTTACATAAAGTGAATGGTCTTTATAACATTACTATTAACATGCACTTCTAATACACAAGATACACAAACACTTAGCAAACATGAATATATAATGTTTCACAACTGCAGCTTTCTCACTTTTACTACAGCGAAACCCAATACTGACCAAATTGCAAGAAACTGACTCAGCTTTTAGAATTTACTACAGACAATAATGTGATTATTTGCCTTATAAGCCTCAGTCTTAAGAACTTTTAATATTGAAGTTAGCAACAGCACTTTAAATAGCAGTTTTAATAGGAAAATTATTTTGAGAATATAACATTTACTTTAACTCACTCTATTGCCACATTAACTTTAACTTTCTTTTTACTAAGTTCAAGAGGCATTAATTAGCAAAACTCTAGGCTTTAATTTCTTTTAGTAAGGACACTCGGATATCACTTTAGCTCAAACGGAGAGGAACCTGAGAGGTGTTATGATGAGGAGAAAAATCAAGGTAGGTACATAAATTCAGATACAAATTAACTTATATTTCGGCACATTAGCACGTCCATTAAGCTGATCCTTCACTGTACATCATTATAGTATAACGTTGCAATGATTGCGCAATGTGGTGGCAACTGCATGTTGGTAGGTGGAATTGTAGGCAGAATATCTGGACTCTGTCATTTCTTGGTGGCGATGATAGATACAAGCTCGAGAATAGTTCCAGCTATTTATCCATCGATCCGAGGCCTTGGAAAGAAGCAGGAAAAGCCTCTCTCGGAATCAGCACAATATGCATCTGTTACATGGCAGTGCACGGACTCGTAGCTCGTCCCCGACTCGTAGCTCGTCTCCGACTGCTGGCTCGTCCCCGACTGACTATCACTTCCACCTTTTCTACATAGGCCAACCACAATTTGCGCGTGCTACGCAGTTCCGTTCCCGAGGGGAACCACAACGACTTTTACATACAGAATAACTAAGAACCCTAAGTGAGGATCAGCAATTTACATAACAGCAACCAAATGCATTAAATAAAACAAAACATTTACACATATTAACATCTCTACAAAAAAATTATTCACACAAAATTACAATCATATACAGTAAGTTTTGTTCCCTCCAAATGGGACAAAGAATATAAATTGCAGATACACTACTTTGCATTGAATCAAATCACAACATCAAAGGTTTGACAAAGAAAAGAGTATACAATTTTGTGTTATCTGTTCAATCAAACACATTTACAGATACTCAATGTTATAACATTAAATAAAACAAAAGCAAAATAAATCTGTACAGCAGAAGAGGTATGGTGTTACACATGCCCCATGATTCGTTGAAGTTTCCCGTCGGGGGTACTTCAAGAAAACATCTATAACACCTAAGTGGTGCTGGCTGCAAAAAAAAATTATTCCATCCAACTTCAGTTGGGAGAAAAAAAAAAATTACAAACATACAGTATATACACTAAGAAATTTCATACCTTTCTTCCAAAAACATCCTCAAAATAAAGCATTTACAGTAATTATCATCCACAGACTCATTTAAGGAAAATTATTTTCATCATTACACAAGATATCTTTAAGCATGTTCATTTCATACACATACAGTTCAGTTAATAGGCAATCAGTACACAAAATAATTTGTACATTAGTAGAATATGGTATAGATTTCAAATAAAATTAATAATAATAATAATAAATACATAGACAACAGCACAGAACATTTTAACTCAACAAAGCAGAAATTTGTCTTTCAATATTTTTAAAGAAAGTAAATATTCACAGACACCCAAGCATACTCATGGTCACAGTACATTTTACAAGATTCAACAATTAATGTAATATTGAAAATTTCAGTTTGCATCCAGATATGCACATATATTTACACAAACAACTATGAGAACCTTTTTCCAACTAACTCTTTAAATAGAAAAGTAACTTTGCAAGGTTGTTTCAAAATAATTAACTTTAAAGCTGCTCTTCATTAATAGCAGTCAAAAATATTTGTAGCACATAAACACACTAACATATTCAGAGCCTATCTTTAATTATCACTGCTGTGTTTTAAAACAAGGCAGTCCAAAACTTTAAGTTATTTCAAAAAACCTAGTATGAAAAACATCTACATACATTTAAATAAGAATGCATATACATTTTATAATAACATTTCACTGACTTCAATAAGAATAGTCAGTTCATAACGTACTGCTCAAAAAACCTAACTTAGTTCACTGCTTGTCTCAGCACTAGCAGTCCATATTACATATTCTGCCCTTTATTATTTTGGCAGTCTTTGTATGTAAACATTTAGACACGAAAACACAATTTAGATTAAGAACACTAAAATACACATTTTTAAATTGACATACTGCCCCATCCTCTAGGTTTGGCAGTTCATGACCACTTATCAACTTCTTGCCCCACAATGGCAAGTTCTTTGGCTACTGCTCACATAGCATATTTTGTAGTCCTTAGCTTCAGGACCACAGCATTCTTATTCTTTTGTCTTGTTTTGCTGCCCAACAACATATTTTTGAGCAGTTTATTGTTATCATCTTTAAGTTTTTCATCATTATCTCATGTCTTTGTTACCAATTGCATTAGTGGTATAAAACATGAAACCTGTAACTTTGAAACAGTAATTAGACACTGGCAACAAAATCATTTCTTTACACCATGACCAAATCAGTTAATATACACATCATTAATAGAGAAAAATTTAAATGACATTTTTGGTATAATGACTATGTTCAGGACTTACTTGAGAATCCCAGATTTGTGGTTTTTCTCCCCACATTCTTACTCATCAATATTTCTTTTATAGTCAATATCAAGTTTAATTACACATTTAGGTTATCAAATATGTCAAGATCAGCACAATAATTTTACACCCTACTGTAAGTGATATCTGCCTATCTTTTGTGAAACTATACACATGCCTCTCACATCTATTTTCACATACATTAGTCGGGTTCATCTCCTCAGTTTTGAACACATATACAGTTTTTCAATATCATATTTATCCCTATTTTCAGAAAAAACTTTTACATTCAGTCATATTATGGCATTCATTTACCTTTTCTTTTTAGTAAGCTATTCTTTTCTCATCCATATTTCTGTTTCCAATTACTTTTCCATTACATTTTCTCTTTAACAATACCCACCATACTTTCATTATTCTTGGTCATTTTCTAGTGTACCCAATTTAATTATTCATTTACTTGTCCACAAACAATACACAGTATCTTACATTATTTCAACACTATTCAATTTACTCTGATATAGAAGAAAGAAAGAAGATAGTAAAAATTCTGAATGATGAAGAGGAAGGTTGGCAGCACGAAAAGAAACGGAAGTAGTGCTGGCAACGACTCGGGTACCTAGTGTTCGTCAGACACTTGACAATGCAAAGAGTGCATGTCCCCTGAGGCTTAACAAACCTCATCTGAGGACATGTACCTTCAAATACACAACATGGTGCAAACATAAGCCCTTTCTGGTCTTTAAGTATATTAAAAATAAATTATTATTTTGTGAAGTTCTTTGCACTCTCGTTAAGTTACTATAAGCATCATAATTTTTAAAGTTTTCTGGCTTTTCACACTACATGGCCCTCTCTTCATAATTAGACTGGCAACATTAAGTATCCAATTGCAAATGAAACAATTTCTAAGCAAAGTCAAACAGTACACTACAGTAAATAAACAACAGCCTGCCACAGGCCTCACGGTCAACAAAACAATACTTCACTTCCATGTAACACTCAGATACAACAATAATAAAGTCATGCATTTTTTTAACAATATATATACATACAGCATCCTGCCCCCAGTCTCTTAATAACAAGGCAGTCATGGTTCATAAAACAGTTACTAAGTCTGGTGGCTTTTTAGGCCTCCTCTGTGCTACATCTTTCACTAAGCCATTCAGATCTTGCCAACGTTTTGTTTCATCAGGTGGCTTTTTAGGTTTTGAAATTTCAAAGTCTTTAGCAAGGTACAACATTTCCTGTTCTGCTATCATTTTATCAGGTGGTTCTTTTTGTTCCTGTAATTCACACTCCTTCAAAACATTTGTTAAGGCTTACCCCAGTATAGTATCATCTGGAGGTTCCTGCAAATTATGCCCCTGTGTTACATTACAGAGTAATTCATTTGGTTTTGGCCCAGTTCTACTTTCTGTATTTTGCTTTGGAAAAATGTCACTAATTTTCTCATACCCTCTGTCAGTAAAAGTATATTCACTTTCGTTTACACCTGAAACTTCATCTTCACTAGAGTCATCACTACTCTCTTCCTCACCGTCAGATTCACTTAAGTACGCGACTTTTGAACAACAGGGAAAGTTACTATATTCGTTCTTATCTGTATCCATATACCCTTCACCATCTGAACTATCACTGATTTCATTTTCGTCATCTGATTCGAGCAGGAAAGCAACCTTCAAACAGTGGAGCAGTTCAACATTCGATGTTTCAGCAACTTCGTTTTTCGAATCGTTTTCTACACACTGCACATCGTTTGGAGACTCAGGCACTCCTGTTGTATCACTTTGAACGATTTCAGCCTTAACTTCATACTTAGTATAATCGTCATATACTTCGATAACCTTCACTTCATTTTCTTCCTTAGTATCAGTTTCAGACAATCGTGCGAAATTTCTACTAGACCCTTCTGCATTAGAATCACAGAACACCTTTCCATCAACAATAACTTCACCTGCACTGCTTATAATGTCATGTTCATTAACGTCCTCCTTTACATCAATTTCACCTATTATTAATTGTGCACACGTCTTTTGCGTGGCGTATTCTACCTTCCTTTCCTCTTTATTCATCATAACCTCCCCCACATCTACGTCTTTTACCTCATACACATCATTAACAGTACAAATATTCCCCTTTTCACTCGCCTTTTCTGGCTCCCTTTCATTCTTTAATATTGCCTTTTCGCACGATTTCGATATTGAGTTATCCTTATCACATGACATATTAACTTTATTTTCAGTTGTACATTCGTCTACTACTGAAACTGGCCAACGGAAGTGTCCGATCCGCCTCTTCTGTTTCTCTCTACGGCAGCCATCTTGTTCTGAGGTCTGCCATTTGTATGTGCTGCCAAGTGCAATGTACGATGCTCCAGCAAGCGCTGGCCCGAGCACGAACGGTCACGTGAGTTTGCACTGGGAACGCCACTATGTATCACTCCATGCCCGTCTATCATAGGCGTGTCCTTAACCTTCCTGCCCCGTATTTTGCATCTTTCCTTCTCGAATCTATTATTTGACATCTTTTCTTTGGGCCCAAAATCAGTTTCCACGTGAATCCGGCCCGTAACACACGCTGTTTTCAGTTTTCCCTTTCGTCTCTAGTTTGGAAATTCCGCGCCATGTACCCTCTGCCGCGCGTCGTATAATTTCCTCTACCTCTCGCACGACCTCTTTGAATCGCGTTTACACGATACCTTTCGTTTTCAGGTCGTTAATTTTGGTCATAACTTTCTCGCAAATAATTGTTGTTATTGTGGGGACGAGATTCGCGATTTCTTCGCCAGTGATCTTCATCCTCGACCCTTTCCAAAAAGGCAGAAAAACTTCTATGGGTGCTCCCTACATACCGTTTAGAATCCTCAGGCAATTTCTGCCAAAGAACCCAAACGATTTCGGCTTCAGTTCTTCTTGCTTTTAGGTGTATTAGTTTTCTGTACCATGATTCGCAAAACTCTATCATGGTTTGCCTACCTCTGACATCATACAGTCTGGCCATTAGAAATTCACGCCACAACTGGTCTTGTTTTTGTTCTGACCAGTATTTGTCAATAAATTTTTGCTTAAAGCTTTCAAAAGACATCTGCTCAGTATCCAGGTTCAGTCCCCACCTTTTTGCTTCTCCCGTTAATGCACTGATTACAACATTAATTTTTTCCTAGTCAGTCAAATATTCAGGAAAATTTCTTTCGCAATTCTTTACAAAATCAAGGGGGAGCCATCCGTTATGTCTCTTTGCAGGGTCGAATTTTTCTTCGCCCTCTAATATTTTACTGAAAGGCATTTTTTCAGTAAAATGTGTAGGTCCTGATTGTATTTTTCTTTCCAAGTCATACATTTTGCCTTGGATTTGTGAAGTGTTATGTTCACACTTCTTTTCGCAAGTAACAATCTATTTGGTTAATTCTCGACTTGTTTCTGTTACAGATTGTTTAATCTGTGCAAATTCCACATTACATTCTGTTTGTATTTCAGATTAAATACCAAATACCTTTTCATCCACTTTAGTACAGACTAAGGGTCCTATTTGATCTTGAATTTTAATTACTTCTGTGTCAAATCTTTCGTTAATGTCATCAATTTGTCCCTGTATGTTGGCAATATTGCCATTGATGACAGTAATTTCGCTTTTGAGGTTTTTAATTTCATTACTCACAATGTCTACTTTTACATCAACCTTCTCAATCTGTTTACTAAGATTCTTGCCTTGATCTTGCATTTGTTCACTAATATCACTACCCTGTGTTGCAATTAGCTGTTTTTGTTCCGCAATTTGTTGCCCCTGTGCTGCGATTTGTGCCTTAATGTTGTCATTATGCGCAGACAGTATTGTAAGCAAGTCAGTCAAGTGTAGTGTCTTTTCGCTTTCACACTCCTGGAAATTGAAATAAGAACACCGTGAATTCATTGTCCCAGGAAGGGGAAACTTTATTGACAAATTCCTGGGGTCAGATACATCACATGATGACTCTGACTGAACCACAGGCACATAGACACAGGCAACAGAGCATGCACAATGTCGGCACTAGTACAGTGTATATCCACCTTTCGCAGCAATGCAGGCTGCTATTCTCCCATGGAGACGATCGTAGAGATGCTGGATGTAGTCGTGTGGAACGGCTTGCCATGCCATTTCCACCTGGCGCCTCAGTTGGACCAGCGTTCGTGCTGGACGTGCAGACTGCGTGAGACGACGCTTCATCCAGTCCCAAACATGCTCAATGGGGGACAGATCCGGAGATCTTGCTGGCCAGGGTAGTTGACTTACACCTTCTAGAGCACGTTGGGTGGCACGGGATACATGCGGACGTGCATTGTCCTGTTGGAACAGCAAGTTCCCTTGCCGGTCTAGGAATGGTAGAACGATGGGTTCGATGACGGTTTGGATGTACCGTGCACTATTCAGTGTCCCCTCGACGATCACCAATGGTGTACTGCCAGTGTAGGAGATCGCTCCCCACCATGATGCCGGGTGTTGGCCCTGTGTGCCTCGGTCGTAAGCAGTCCTGATTGTGGCGCTCACCTGCACGGCGCCAAACACGCATACGACCATCATTGGCACCAAGGCAGAAGCGACTCTCATCGCTGAAGACGACACGTCTCCATTCGTCCCCCCATTCACGCCTGACGCGACACCACTGGAGGCGGGCTGCACGAAGTTGGGACATGAGCGGAAGACGGCCTAACGGTGTGCGGGACCGTAGCCCAGCTTCATGGAGACGGTTGCGAATGGTCCTCGCCGATACCCCAGGAGCAACAGTGTCCCTAATTTGCTGGGAAGTGGCGGTGCGGTCCCCTACGGCACTGCGTAGGATCCTACGGTCTTGGCGTGCATCCGTGCGTCGCTGCGGTCCGGTCCCAGGTCGACGGGCACGTGCACCTTCCGCCGACCACTGGCGACAACATCGATGTACTGTGGAGACCTCACGCCCCACGTGTGGAGCAATTCAGCGGTACGTCCACACGGCCTCCCGCATGCCCACTATACGCCCTCGCTCAAAGTCCGTCACCTGCACATACGGTTCACGTCCACGCTGTCGCGGCATGCTACCAGTGTTAAAGACTGCGATGGAGCTCCGTATGCCACGGCAAACTGGCTGACACTGACGGCGGCGGTGCACAAATGCTGCGCAGCTAGCGCCATTCGACGGCCAACACCGCGGTTCCTGGTGTGTCCGCTGTGCCGTGCGTGTGATCATTGCTTGTACAGCCCTCTCGCAGTGTCCGGAGCAAGTATGGTGGGTCTGACACACCGGTGTCAATGTGTTCTTTTTTCCATTTCCAGGAGTGTATAACGGACAAACGCAACCTAGACTTAGCCACACGCGAGTGCAATGAACTCTGACACACATATGTTTTAAGATTGAAGCTAACAGTTAGAGCAGCACAAACTATTTGCTAAATTATAAGAGATACCGAAACACCCTATTACTTTCAGGCTTACATAAAGTGAATGGTCTTTATTATATTACTATTAACATGCACTTCTAATACACAAGATACACAAACACTTAGCAAACATGAATATATAATGTTTCACAACTGCAGCTTTCTCACTTTTACTACAGCGAAACCCAATACTGACCAAATTGCAAGAAACTGACTCAGCTTTTAGAATTTACTACAGACAATAATGTGATTATTTGCCTTATAAGCCTCAGTCTTAAGAACTTTTAATATTGAAGTTAGCAACAGCACTTTAAATAGCAGTTTTAATAGGAAAATTATTTTGAGAATATAACATTTACTTTAACTCACTCTATTGCCACATTAACTTTAACTTTCTTTTTACTAAGTTCAAGAGGCATTAATTAGCAAAACTCTAGGCTTTAATTTCTTTTAGTAAGGACACTCGGATATCACTTTAGCTCAAACGGAGAGGAACCTGAGAGGTGTTATGATGAGGAGAAAAATCATGGTAGGTACATAAATTCAGATACAAATTACCTTATATTTCAGCACATTAGCACGTCCATTAAGCTGATCCTTCACTGTACATCATTATAGTATAACGTTGCAATGATTGCGCAATGTGGTGGCAACTGCATGTTGGTAGGTGGAATTGTAGGCAGAATTTCTGGACTCTGTCATTTCTTGGTGGCGATGATAGATACAAGCTCGAGAATAGTTCCAGCTATTTATCCATCGATCCGAGGCCTTGGAAAGAAGCAGGAAAAGCCTCTCTCGGAACCAGCACAATATGCATCTGTTACATGGCAGTGCACGGACTCGTAGCTCGTCCCCGACTCGTAGCTCGTCTCCGACTGCTGGCTCGTCCCCGACTGACTATCACTTCCACCTTTTCTACATAGGCCAACCACAATTTGCGCGTGCTACGCAGTTCCGTTCCCGAGGGGAACCACAACGACTTTTACATACAGAATAACTAAAAACCCTAAGTGAGGATCAGCAATTTACATAACAGCAACCAAATGCATTAAATAAAACAAAACATTTACACATATTAACATCTCTACAAAAAAATTATTCACACAAAATTACAATCATATACAGTAAGTTTTGTTCCCTCCAAATGGGACAAAGAATATAAATTGCAGATACACTACTTTGCATTGAATCAAATCACGACATCAAAGGTTTGACAAAGAAAAGAGTATACAATTTTGTGTTATCTGTTCAATCAAACACATTTACAGATACTCAATGTTATAACATTAAATAAAACAAAAGCAAAATAAATCTGTTCAGCAGAAGAGGTATGGTGTCACAAAGTGATTCCTCATGCTCCCTATTCACCTGACCTGGCTCCTAGTGACATTTGGCTTTTTCCAACAATGAAAGACACTCTCCGTGGCCGCACACCAACCGCGCTGCTATTGCCTCAGCGATTTTCTAGTGGTCAAAACAGACTCCTAAAGAAGCCTTCGCCGCTGCCATGTAATCATGGCGTCAGCGTTGTGAAAAATGTGTACGACTGCAGGGCGATTACGTCGAGAAGTAACGCCAGTTTCGACGACTTTGGGTGAGTCGTTAATTAGAAAAAAAATCGGAGGCCTTAGAACTTGAATGCACCTCGTACTTGCGAATCAAGTAGCTCCTCAACTGACCTCACCAGGGCCGAGTGCAGGCCTCTTGCCAACAGCGCTCAGAAGACTCTGACTGTAACCCATCGCAGTGCTAGCCAAGGCCACCAGCAATCAGCTTCGATGATCGTACGGCAACCGGAACTAGCACTGTCGCAAGTCAGTTGGCTTTCATCGCATTTTAAATTTTAAAATGCTGTCTTGATGCACTCGTCAAAAGTTATTTTAAATTTGTATCTGCGTTCGGTAGCCCACATTACATTCATTCGCTCGATGAAAGATTCGTAGCCAAAGACTGGAAAGTTGAACAGGTCACACCAATATTCAAGAAATGTAGTACAAGTAAAGCACTAAATTATGGGCCCATATCATTAACGTCCATATGCAGCAGGAGTTTGGAACATTTATTGTGTTCGTACGTTATGAATTACCTCGAAGCAAACGGTATATTGACACACAGTCAACATGGATTTAGAAAACATTGTTCTTGCGAAACACAACTAGCTCTTTACTCGCATAAAGTGTTGAGTGCTATTGGCAAGGGATTTCAGGTTGAACAAAAATGTTCCAATGTGAGTGAAATCTTGTGGGACTCAACTGCTAAGGTCATCTGTCCCTAAGCTTACACACTACTTAACCTAAATTATCCTAAGGCCAAACACACACATCCATGCCCGAGGGAGGATTTGAACCTCCGCCGGGATCAGCCACACCGTCCATGACTGCAGCGCCTTACACCGCTCGGCTAATCCCGCGCGGCGGTTGAATCCGTATTTCTGGATTTTCGGGAGGCTTTTGACATTGAACCACACAAGTGGCTTGTTGTGAAATTGCTTGCTTATTGAATATCGTCTCAGTTATGTGACTGGATTTGTAATTTTCTGTCAGAGTGGTCACAGTTCGTAGTGAGTGACAGAAAGTCTTCGAGTAAAACAGAAGTGATTCCTGAAGGTAATCTTATAGGGCCTTTCTTGTTCCTTATCTATATAAACGATTTGGGAGACAATCTGAGCAGCTGTGTTAGGTTGTTTGTAGATAACTCTGTAGTTCATCGACTAATGAAGTCATCAGAACACCAAAACAAATTGTAAAATGATATAGAAAAGATTTCTGTATGGTGTGAAAATCGGCAATTGATCCTAAATAACGAAAAGTGTAAGCTCATCCGCAGGAGTGCTAAAAGAAATCCGTCAAACTTCGGATACACGATAAATCAGTCAAATCTAAAGGCAGTAAATTCAACTAAGTACCTAGGAATTAAAATTACGAACAACTGAAATTGGAAGGAATACATAAAAAATTTTGTGGGAAGGCTAACAAAAGACTACGTTTTATTGGCACGAAACTTAAAAAATACAAGAGGTCCGCTAAGGAGGCTCCCTGCACTGCTCTTGTCTGTCTTATTTTGAAATACTGATGCACGGTGTTGGATCCTTACCATGTAGGGTTGAAAGAGTACAACGAAAAAGTTCCAAGAAGGGCAGCACGTTTTGTATTATCGCGAAGTAGGGGAGAGAGTGTCACTGAAATGATACAGGATTTGCTGTGGACTTCTCACGAAATTCCGATCACCAACTTTCTCTTCCGTATGCGAAAATAATTCGTTGACACCGACCTAGATAGGGATAAAATAAGGGAAATCAGAGCTCATAGCGAAAGATGTAGATATTCGTTCTTTGCGCTCGCTGCACGAGATTGGAACAACAGACACTTCTGAAGGTGGTTCGATGAACCCGCTGCCAGGCACTTAAATGTGATTTGCAGAGTGTCCATATAGATGTAGATGTAGATGGTACTTCGTATACCACTGTCCCCTTTCATTGTTCCAGTCACGAATGGTTCGTGAGAAGCATGACTGCGGGTTAGCCTCCCTTGTCGCTCGAACCTCTCTAATAGTACTGTCTTGGTCTTTCAGTGAGATATATATAGGAGTAATCAGTATACTGGTTGACTCTTCTACGAAAGTACATGCTCAGAACATTAACAGTATACCACGCTGTGCTGCGGGAAGCCTATCTTTCAGCGTCTTCCACTGGAGCAGGAAGAGCATCTCCGTGACATGTTCGTCCTTACTAAATGAATCTGTAACGAAGCTCGCTGTTCTTATTTGGACGTTCTCTACTACTTCTACTCCCTTTATCTGAAAAGTTCCATGACTACTAAATGGAACAAATGTTGCTCCCACGTTACGTGATATGTGTACGTCCTTCAAATAACCTTGACCATGTTTCCGCAAAAACTCATTAAGTGGCAGTGCTGTTCTAGAAACAAACTGTTTGGGCCTTTGCGCATTAGTTACGGTGACAAAATGGATTCTGATTGTGAGCAAAGAGTGAATATTAAGGTCTGCGTGAAGTTCGGGAAAACCCTAGTGAAGCGTGGACATATGCAGAAGATGCACTGTTAAGAAGTCGTGTTTTCGAGTGGCAGCAAAACTTTTCGTGAAGGAAGAGATTCAGTGTAGGATGAATCCAGAGCTGGTCGTCTTCTGCGGCACAGACCGATGCAAACGTGGAGCGTGTAAGGCACTTATTGCAAGAAGACCGACATACAACTGTGCACCAGAAGAACTTAATTTGAATCGCGGTGGGTGTCATAAGATTTTATGCGAAGATTTACAGAACCGGAAACTTAATGCCAAACTCGTCCATCATACACAAACAGACCAACAGAAAGATGAATGGCGAAGACGTTCTGGTTAACTACAGGTTGGAGCCAGATGTGAGCCCACATTTCTGTGATATATTGTCGCTGGGGATGAAAGTTGGTGCTACCGATATGAACCTCACATAAGGCGTCAAAGAGCTTAATGGTGGAGTCCTGGATCACCAGCCTTGAAAAGAGTCAGACGACGACATTCGAGGACACAGACAATGTTGATCGCATTCTTTGTTAGTGAAGGAGTAGTTCACCAAAACTGCGGTCTTCCAGATCAAACAGTGAACCAAATTCCTTACATCGAACGTTTTCGACAAGCAATTCGACCTTACAGCATTGGTTTGTGCCATTCTCAGGACTGATTCTTGCTGCATGACCATACAAGATCCCCTACTGCTTTATCTGGCCAAACATTCTGTTATTGCCATCCCACATCCACCATATTCGCTTGACGTCACGCCTTGCTATTTTTCCTTGTCTCCGCAAGTGAAATGGGGACTGAAAGGAAAGTTTCATCAAGGTATTGCAGATATACAATGAGCTGTGACAGATGAGCTTACACGGATGGCAGCTGAAAATTTTCCTGCTTGCTTCCAAGACCTCCAATAACGCTCGCAACATTTATACATAGCCAAGGGGACTAATTCCACATAACTTAGGATCACAACTTAGTAAGTGCCAACATCTATTAAGAAAAAACTGTCCTGGAATTCTTCTGACAACGGGTATATTAACCCTATGTGCTGAGGGCAACCAGACTGACAAGCAGTATTCAAGTATTGGTAAAAGAAGGGTTTAGGAAACTTCTTATTTTGGAAGTGGACTACATTTCTTTACGAGTCTTACAATGAGTCTGTCTGGGACCTGCCTTACCTGAGATTAGTTTTATGAAGTCGTTTAACTTTGTATCACTAGGTGCTCACATTAAGAGATATTTTATAGAAGTAGCTGCATCCAGTAAAAGTTCTGCAATCGTAAAGTCTACAAAAATGTGTATTTCTACGTATTAATTCTCAATACATTGCACTTATTTATACAATGGTACAGTTCCCACTCTCTGTACCAAGCGTCGATCCTTTGCAGGTCTACCTCCATTTCGTTAGTTCTTCCTAGCGTTGTGACTACTCTGACTACGGCAATATAGAGCGCCGACATTTTATATTATATCTTTTTTCTCTATTTTCGGTAAATATTTGAAATTATTCTTTTGACATTGAAGCATAGCATAATTTTACTTTCAATGTGCCAAGAAGTCTTACTAAAATTTGAGCTTTCATTACATCCAGCCTTTCTCTTTGACTGTGTGAAGCAAGTGTAGCTGGCTCAAAAGGAGAAGTCCGATTGCACTGGAGGGTTGGCGGTGTGAACGGAATTACAAGACTTCCGATGTGAAGAAATAGCACACCAGTTGCGTTAAAAAAAATTTTTTAAACCAACTAGTGAGCTCTTCCTTCAAATTGACATTCAAAAAATTTTGTTGAAAATGATGAACAAAAAAGTGAATGAGAAGTTAGTCCTTGTCGCCGGTGGACACATGTGAGGGGGAATGCTGACTTAATCGGCGCTCGGCACTACCAACACAAACAGCAACGTTTAGTTTCACCACGAAATTTTCCTACATCAGCGTGAAAAAAGGTTTGTTTCGACAAGTAGCCATCGATAAATTAAGGAAATAACGTATGAGATGTTACATGGAATGAAATATTTCACGAATGTGCACCATGTACACAGTTGTTATTTAACAGCACAACAGTCGACCAAAAGGTATTGCAATACAATCTTTTCATCTGCAGAAAGTCCCATTATTAACGTAAAAATTTTAAATTAATTGTTTTTCTTCCAATTCTTGCTCTATGGGGGACAGGCAGGCTGCTATCTTGCTATCTTGTTAATGTACAGTCTATGTAACAACAAATCAGTGCCTAAACACGCAGCTCTAAAACCGGCAGTATATTTGTAATGTGCAACCGATGTTTTTTTGAGCTGATATGTCGATACTTTTTCCTTCTATATCGATACTTATTGTCAATATATCCGTAGCCGATAACGAAATTTTTTAAATATGGATACATCGGATTCACAGTGCTGTTAAATACATCGACTTTCCTGCTCTGGATACAACAGCGTCATTTGCGGAAACCGTTATGGGACAACCAATGTTATTCACTAGTTCATTTATATATACGTCGTGAAATGTAAGCGTTATGTCTGAAGATTATTTTCTGTTCAATACGACATGCTGAGCTCTGTTTGCAAGAAACTTCTCACTCCAGGCCTACAGGTTGTGTGATATCCGTACGTTGGTATTTTCTTAAGTAGGCGGCAGTGCGGAAATCTATGGAACATCTTCCGACAGCGAAGGGACACGGCATTAACACTGGCGCCGGTAGCTACTGATTTCTGCGTCTCGTGGACGAACAGAGCGAGCTGGACTTCAAACACACGTCCTTTCCTACGCAGATTTTCGTTCTCCAGAAATACCATATTGCACGAGACTCGTACATGTTTCAATATTCTACAATAGACCAATGCCAGACGTATGAGTCTACTGCTTCGTATCTGTTCGACGACTGTTCTCGATAACTGAAGTGCTCTTTTTTCCCCTCATTACGAGCGATTTGCTCCTCAAGCGACTTGTAGTACACTCGTGCTAGAAGAGGAGCAAGTTCTTTCGCATAATCGGGGCAGATTCGAACTGGTATCCCGTCAGGTGCAGTAGGTCATCCTATGTTGAACGAATTCAGTTGATAGTCTTCAGCCGTGCGTGGCTCACGATTGTTACCCGTCCTTCCTGCAATTCTGACATGGCGATAACTTTAATTTCCTCTTAATATCTTCTGGCACCACTATCCTTGCTCACCTTCGCTGTCCATGAGTGGCAGCACCAGCGTTATCGATAGTAGATTCATGTTACTATCTATGCAGCGACCGCGAGTATTTCTGGGTTCTGCTCTGACAGGAGTGACTGAGTTGGTGGACGGAGACGGTGGATGGGAGTCGGTGGACGGAGTCGGTGGATGGGAGTCGGTGGACGTAGAGATGGGGGATCCGCTCTTGAACTAATTCATAGAGTTCAATCTTTCAAAGGAGTGAACAATCAGTGATTCAGAAAAAAAGAACGGTAGCTCCAAACGTTTCCCACGGCAGAGAGAGAGAGAGAGAGAGAGAGAGAGAGAGACGGAGCATATCAGCAGCGCCTCTGCTGGTCAGAGCACAGTGCACGCCACACAACACAGCCAGCGCCGGCCTCTGCCCTGCTTCTACCTTGGCTGCCTGCATTGTGCAGTGCCCCATTGGATTTTGTGTTTCACATATGCCGTGCCGTCTCTGTGCGTCGTCTGCCGTGTGCACTGTGCAGTGTCTGGCGCAGCTTAACTTCACACCGCACTCTGTCGGCGATCGTTTCAGTCGCACGTCCTGCCCTCTGGGCAGTTGATGCGAGCAACAGGACAGAGAGCCACCTAGCGGATAACATAGGAACTACTTGCAAAAACCTGCTCGCAAGGGAACGGACGATTTGTCTCGGAGCGGGTGAGTTCACCGCTCCCCCCCACCCTCGGAACTCGCCCGCTCAACGCTCACCCCACCGTCTCAACTCTAGCCAGAGCGTCGAGCAAAGCGACTCAGGTGTCACTCTGGTCTCTGCAGTCTCAGCTCACGCAGTAATGCAGCTCGCGGCTCGACCTGCACGACTCAGCGCTTCTGCATCGGAGTTCGTCCCCACTGGATATTGTTCTTCGTAGTAATACCGCTATATATATTACATTATTATGTTATGTATACATCAATTGTTTTTATTTTATTTTTATTTGTTTAAACTGATTAGATTAGGTTCCTGATGACTCCTCTTACTATAGGATTTTTATTATGGACACTGGAATTTACGCTTTAATTACGAGCGAACCGATAAACGTATCGCAAAATGTGATACACCAATATTTTCCTTGTTTTATTCTGCGTAAGTTTATATGCAGCACTTTCGTTTTACAGTCAAATTTATATTTTTTTTCTTATTCTGGTACGGATTTTGCGATTTTAGGCGTCTTCGAAAGGAAACGTTCACTTTAAAAATATATGGCTTGCGATGTATTTGTATGAGGTTAATGAAATTTTAATACATTATAGCCAAATATATTGTTAATGTAAATCTCAAGTTACAACATTTTCCGATCACCCAAAAAACCACGATAGTGCAAAATAAATCAATAATCAAAAACTTTGTCATATCGTGGAAATTTCAATAAACAATACAAAATTCTTACTCATTATCTGTGTTACTTCAAAATAGGATCAAATAAGATCAAAATACAGGTATAGTACTGGAATAAACCAAGTTTAAAGGGCAATGTGCCTTCCATTTATTTTCTATTGTAAATGAGTGGTGAGTCATGAAAAAGAGCTAATTCATTTCAGGGAGTGAACAGTTCTGATCCAATCTCTGAAAAGAACAGTTTTGCCCATCTCTAGGTGGATGGAGACGGTGGATGGGAGTCGGTGGACGGAGTCAGTCGAGTGAGTCGGCTGAGTCAGTCGGAAGCCAGACAGTCGCATGTTAGTCAGTTGGCTCTGCGTCTCAGTCGCTTTTGAGTTGTGGACTGAGTCGGGTTCGTCGTTATTCGGCGGTCGAACGAGTTGGCAGTCAGTAGCCGGCAGGTCCGCATGGTGCAAGTATGCGTCGGGACCGCGGTCGACACAGACGAAAGGCAGTTGCTCGGTCGGTCGGCTGGTCGTCGGATGGTGACATATGGTCTGCTGAGCACTGACACCAGTATCAGCCGAGGAAGAGTTCGCAGTTGGCAGCCAGCAACGATCAGGTCCGTATGGTGTTAGTATTCGCCGGGACCGCTGTCGGCGAAAGTGGGCTGCTGTTGGTCGTTTGCTCGACGACGTTTTCGATCCTCAGCACGAACACCATTTTCCGAACTGGGAGGTGGATGGACCTTCTTCGTTCGTTGGAACTGATCTGCGACGCATTCTTCACAGCACGAAGCTTTAGGCGGCGGTTACTCGCTGTTGCATTTGGAGGCGCTAGCTGTGTGAGCGAATTTTCGCTTTCTTCCGAAGAAGGATACTCAAGTTGAGTAATTAGGTACCTGTTCTTAATACTCGAGTGCTACGATTTGTTCGTTTATTGTGGGTTGTTGTTTCCTCAGCCATTGACGCGTGTGTTAACAAGTCGTGTGTTTTGTTGCCAAGAATCTGCAGCCTCCCGTAGTGACTTGACTGCTGTGACTTGTTATCGGTATTCTTTTAAACCTGTCTTTAGTGGAGTTTGATGCCTTGATCTTAGTGAGGCCGAGTTTGAAGTTATTGGTATCTTGGTTTACTCTTCACCGGCCGATATTTTCCATTACCTGTGCAGTAGGATCTGACCGTTGGAAAGCGGTCGGTCTTGAAGCGTCCCTAGGATGTGTTGCCTTCCGCCTTAAGCCGTAAAAAAAAAAAAAAAATTGTTTCTTGTGGCCATCAACCAAGTTTCAGCGTTTCAAAATTAAACCTAAATATTCATTGTGCTTAGGCCTTCAGCCGTAAATTTGTTTCAAGTTCGTAAGTGACCTTCAGCCAAGTTTTATGTGAAGCGTTTCAGGATAAAGCTTTTAGCCTATTACAGTTAAAATTTAGAAGCCCTTACCTTTAGGCGTTAAGCCATAAAATTTATTTCTGCATAGTGTGAGGTACTCAGCCTAGTTTTAATCTCCCTTAAATCAAAAATTCAAAATCCTTGTCTTGCCCTTATGTCATAAGATTGTTATTCATTAGTATGTCCGCCGCTCGTGGTCTCGCGGTAGCGTTCTCGCTTCCCGAGCATGGGGTCCCGGGTTCGATTCCCGGCGGGGTCAGGGATTTTCACCTGCCTCGAGATGACTGGGTGTTTGTGTTGTCCTCATCATTTCATCATCATCCAGGAAAATGGCGAAAGTGGACTGAGCAAAGGTTGGGAAATTGTACGGGCGCTGATAACCACGCAGTTGAGCGCCCCACAAACCAAAACATCATCATCACATTCATTAGTATGAGGCCTACAGCTGAGTTTTAGACGAAATATTTTAAACTTGGTTCAAATGGCTCTGAGCACTATGGGACTTAGCTTCTGAGGTCATCAGTCCCCCAGAACTTAGACCTACCTAAATCTAACTAACCTAAGAACATCACACACATCCATGCCCGAGGCAGTTTTTGAACCCGCGACCGTAGCGGTGGTGCTGTTCCAGACTGAAGCGCCTAGAACCGCTTGGTCACCACGGCCTCCATCCTTTCCATGCTGAAAGCTCTTCTTCCTAGGCCTTAAGCCGTTAAATTGTTTAGTTGATATGCGGCATTCAGCCGAGTTTTTAGCCTATTTGGATCAAACATTGAAAATCTTTCTCTCAGCCTTAAGCCATAACACTGTTCTTCATTAATGTCAGGCCTTCAGCACAGTTCTATGGGAGAAATTTAAGCTACGGCTTGCAGCCTATTTATATTGAAGATAAAACAAATTTTCTTAAGAAGTGAAACCTCCTGTAGAGCTTCTGTACCTCAATCCCTTGCTTAGGCCTTATGCCTTGGATTTTCGATGTGGCCTACAGCCGGTCTTTCGTTAAAACCTTGAGAGTTTTTGATTCATCCTTGTGTGATTGTGCGTTTTATGAAATAAAGTTTATATGTTGAGTGTAATTGACAGTAATTTATTTCGACCCCTTTCCAGAAATATAACCGCATCCGCTCTGTCCTCCTACCCCAGGGATTTTCAAGTCTATCCCTTGGTGACTTATTTCAATACTTCGTTCGTTCGACGAGGTAAAGAAGGAATTACAATGTGATCTTTCTCAGCGAAAAGATTTGGAAAAATGTGTGTAATATTTCGATATTCTTTGAGGCAGCGTCTGTTTCGATGCCACTATGGTCATAGCGTACCTGGAAAGATGTTTTCCATCCGTTTACTGAATTAACATATGGCCAAAATTCACTGGAGTCATTAATAAGGATTCTACTTTCGAATTTGGTGAGTGCTTCACTCATGTCTCTCTTCATGCAGATTTTGGTTTCGGTCAGTATTTGTTTGTCTTGCGGTTTTTGTTAGGTTAAAATTTTCAGTGAAGCTCTCTCCGGTTTTGTAGCAGCTCTTTAAATCAGCAGGTCTTGTCCGCTCTTCAAAACTTTCAACAGCACGTCTAAGGCTTATCGCACCATATTCATGAGCTCTGTCCATTAATACTAAACGTACAGGAGATGAAATTTTCGTGTTGTGCTCTCTGGCTATTTTTTATCCGTTTCTTGTCGCCTTTGTTAAGTGGAAAGGCCTTACTACCTTTCTCTGTATTCCTATTTACAACCGTATGAGCACCAACTCTCAGCCCTACACCAGTAGGTCAAATATCACGGTCAGAGTCTCTTTTTGGCTTGAGGATGCATTACTCACTGCGCACAAATTGCCCATACTATATTCGTCCAGTATTTCAGAATAATTCAGTATAGTGTTCACTTAGGGTCATCCAAGAAACTTCACAAGTAATTTCAGACATTTTATAGCATCTTCTCATTGACACCACCCACAGAATAATAAAATAAAAAAAGTTTATCATTTACTGCCTTTCGCCGTTCATGCAGCAAAACTCCAGCATCAGTGTAACATTTCGGTTTATTACTTATTTGCTGCAAACTCCGTACGTAACAAATTTTGCCATAAGTATCCACATATATCACTGAATGTGTCTGCAAAATTATACCATTGTTCGACACATAGTTCAGGAGATATAGTGTCATCCCTGCAACGGATCACAGGTTGCCCACAGGCTGATGTCGACAAAAGTTGTAATCAGACACTGGAAGCTGTACTACACATGAAAGTTCGAGGCTTTAACGAATCGGGTTTAGGGTTCACTGGTTGTTACCACTAGATGAATCGTAGCAACCAACAACACCTCAGTTTGGTAGTTATTGGCGACCTAATCGTTAACGAGTAGCTTCAGCTGGAAATGGGATTCGTGAAGAAACTCCTGAACTCCCTTTGCCTCCGAATCGGTGCCATTACCCAGGCTGCAGTCGGTATTGCGTGGTACTGGCGTGCTGTCGGCAGGGATGGCTTGGTTTATGTCACTGGTGCTTATGAATATTTCTTCTGTGCGGGCGAGGAACAAACCTTGCCGATCATTTTCTGCTAATAACATTAAACTGAGTGGGCAGTGTTCACTCAGCTGGGAGGGAAGGTGGACAACAGCAGAAGAGCCCATTGACACGTTGCTCCGTGGACGGCTGGATCCGCGCGAAGCTGCCGCCGCTAATGCCGAGTTAATTACGGCTGTAAGCCCATCACTGGGAGGGCAGTGGGAGGGGGGAGGGCCAGCGCCACAGTATAGCAGCGTCCGTCACAGGTGCGCCGGTATTCACACAACTGCCGTCCACAACGACTAAACATTCATGCAGCAACGAATGCTTGTTGATACTGTGTTCCTACATTCCAAGTACACAACAAGAAGTTTCAACGTACGATTCCCTGTAAATGCTCCATGGAGCTGGTGCTGGGTCGTCGTGGTCTTGTCTTGAATGTAGGTATTTTAATATGTCGTGCTCTTGGGCCGTGTCGTGGTCGTGTGTGCTGATCTCGACGTAAGTCGTACTAGATTTTACCAGATATGCTAGTTCTTATTTTGTTTTATCTGAATAACAAGGCGACGAAGTTTCGGTTGAGTTATTATTCTCTGCTGACTTATAACAACACACATTAAAAACCAACACCTCTCTTAAAGAAGACACAGCGCCTTTCAACTTAAATTAACTGGTTTATACTCATTGTGTGTGATAATAATGAACTGCTTATTACACACGGTGCTGAACGGGTTGCGTCGACATAATTATCTGACCTGCACTATTGATTCTAATTTTTACCTTTAGATATACAAAGTTCATTGTCTACCCTGTTTTTTTCTTTTTGGTTTACATAGGCCAATAAATATTCATTAACAAGTTATCAAAACGTTCCTGCAACCTCAAATTTTCTTCCGACAAGCGATTGTAAAAGTCTGCAGTACCAAAATTATATACTGACGCTTGAATGTCGATATCGATACTGTTAAATTTTGCAAATATTCACAATAAAATGCAGTTAATTTCACCTTTTACTATTCACTTGATAATTCCATTTAACGTCAAATATCACATATCCTCTCTTCTAATTAATAAAGGATGTATCTCTCTCGGTCTTTGAACAAATTCAATAAATTCTGGAACTCTATCCTTGGGTGATGAAAATAATGCTGTGGTCGGCGCATGTAATACTACTGCCAAATGATTGATACACTTTTCAAAATATCACTGTGTATTTTCAGTTCTTCCCTCTACACAATATGTAATACTAGCGGCAGCAACAACAGTGATAACAGTTTTCATGGAACAGGAATGAAACAATAATATAATGATAATGAGCTAACAATGATGGTTATGTGCATATATAGGCAAAAACAAAATTTCGTATTACAGCTTTATTCACTTATAGCTCAATGTCCGTAGTCATTTTACTTCAATTCATATCTTTGAATACATATTTCAAATAATGATAAATAAACATTATTACTAGAGAATTATTCCTTTAGTAACAATTGTAACAGAAATATTTAATCAAAAATTTTAATTGCAGTAAAATGACTAAGGACATAGAGCTATAAGTCAACAAAACTGTAATACCAAATTTCGTTCTGCCTTTGTATGCACAAAACCATCATTGTTAGCTCATTAACATTCCAGTTACTATTTCATTCCTGATAGCTGTTATCACTGTTGTTGCTGCCGCTAATAGTTCTTGTTGTGTAGAGGGAAGAATTGGAAATATAAAGTGATATTTTAAAAAGGGTATCGATCATTTTGCAGTAATATATATATATATATATATATATATATATATATATATATATATATATATATATATATATATATTTGAGTGGGATCCACCTTTTGCCTTTTGTTTTTTGACCTAAATATGTTTCACTGCAGTTGCAGCATCATCAGTGGTTTCGTTTCATTTTTACAGCTGTTAAACATAACGAATGTTCGTCACTATTTGAATATTTATAAATATTAGTTATTATTCTTCCTTTTATTTTGTTGTGTTCATCTCGCAGCTCTATCTCAAGACACTATCGTTGCCATTCAGGTGATCTTCAAACCAACTTTTATAGCGTTGCTTAGGTTGACCTAGTACTACTTTTGCTTATGACATTTCATTTCATTAACCTTTTTGTCCACTACATAATAATACAGATAGCAAAGGGTGGCAATCAGAGTTATGTGTTCTCGGCTGGTTGCCAAAATTCTCAACTCAATGGTTATATTACTGACCATTCGTATGCAGGTTACTTCCTCGTGACAGAGGAAATATTCTTAAAGGTCGTCTGGCGTTAAACTAGCCACCCCAAGCAGGCAGTATGCTTGTCCCATGCCATACTGACTGCACCCCGTGTTATTAATATGTACAGCGTTAGAGGCAAAAGGTAACAGCAACTGTAAAGCAGGGCTGAAGACCGATAAATTTAGGATCAATCTGTCGTCATTAGCGTTCATTAAATGGGCACTGACTGGTACATACCTTACATACAGGTTGTCCAGAAAAGGACTCCCTGATTTCAAAATTTAATATCTCGAAAACAAAGATCGATAGAGGAATGCAGTAAACGGTAAGTTTATTGTGAAAGCTGTAAGAAGTTTATACAGCAGTTTGAAATAATAGTTACAAAAGCTGCTAACAGATGGCGCTGTAATCGCCGTACGTAATGCCTAGTATAAATAGTGATCCGAAGCCCAGAGCGATCAGTTCCACTATTGAAACGTGAAAGGAGGTTAGCGTACCGAAGGAAGAGATTAAAACCATGTACTCCATTGAACAACGCGTTTTTCTGGTGCTAGAGTACCACAGGTTAGGAGAGAGTCGTACGGCAACAAGGCGAAGATTTCAAGCACCATTTAATATTCCAAAAGGACCCGATGCGAAAACCATTCGTACGCTCTTCGCAAAATTTCAACGAACAGGTAGCGTAACTGATGATCTAGTGGGGCATGTTGGCCACAAGCAAACCGCAGTTACGCCTGAATATATCGCCACAGTTTCTGGAATTATTCAGTGAAATCCAATGTCATCTGTCCGTAGAATTGCATCTGAGACTGGTTTGAAGCGTTCCAACACGCAGTAAATACTGAGAAAGAGCCTACACATGTTTAAATTCAAAATTCAAACGCACCAGGCCATACCCGTAAGAGCTGTGTAACAAAGGGTTGCCTTTGCTAATCAGATGCTCACAATGATTTATAGTGAAGGATTTGATGTAGCCTGCATCTGGTTTACAGATGAAGCACACTTCCACCTGAATGGATACGTGAATAAGCAGAACTGGCGATTTTGGGGTTCCGAAAAGCCATATTGGTGTGAAGCGAAACCCCTGTATTCTCCTAAAGTTACTGTGTGGGCTGCAGTATGCAGCAGAGGCATTATTGGCCCTTTTTTCATTCGAGAACGGTCACTGGTACACGTAACGTTGCAATTTTGGAACAATTTGTCGCCACACAGTAAGCGTTAGAGGATCGACCCGGTACTGAATGGTTTATGCAAGATGGAGCCCGACCACATCGGACCGAACAAGTGTTACGCTTTCTTGAGGAATATTTCGGGAAACGAGCCATTGCTTTGGAAGATCCCAAATTTCCTGGTGCAGGCATGGATTGGCCTCCATATTCGCCGGATTTGACTCCCTGTGACTTTTTTTTGTGGGGCACAGTGAAAGACATGGTCTACCCGAAGCATCCCGCCACGCTGGACGAGCTTGAATCGGCGATCTCTGTGGCATGTGAATCCATTTCGGTTGAGACACTACGAAATGTGATGGCGAATTTCATTCTTCGTTTGCGCCACCTCTGTAGTGCCAATGGTGAACATTTTGAAAACATTGTGATGTGATTGTTTGCAAAGATTGTTTTCATACGATTGTTTCACTTATGTATGCTGATATGAGCTGTACAGCGTACAGCGCCATCTGTTAGTAGCTTTTTGTAACTATTATTTCAAACTGCTGTATAAACTTCTTACAGCTTTCACAATAAACATACCGTTTACTGCATTCGTCTATCGATCTTTGATTTCGAGATATTTAATTTTGAAAGCAGGGGGCCCTTTTCTGGACACCCCGTACATGGTTAAGAAGTAACAAATAAGATTCTTCTCTCTTAAAGTTGTCATCGAATGTAAAAGTTATTCACAAACAATTTCTTATACGGTGAAAAACAAGCGTTTGCTGGCTTCAGAATATAACACGAGTCCGGGTACAGAGAGTAGGACGTCTGCACTGTGGTTTGCACAGTACTGATGTACGTAAGTGTTTCATAGTGGGAATCTGAAATCTCGACGAATTTTACATGTTATCGATATCCATACTGGCGAGATGTCAGTCATGAGAATCCAAGACTTTCGGGATCAATTCCAAGGTAACTTTCGGTTTTTTCCGTTGCTTGTACTGTGAAACCGTTGTTGTTACCACATTTCGTGATGCTGGGTCAACGGGAACGAACTTCACTTTTTGGTTCTGATGAGCGAATTTCCGAGTATCACGATATATGACATAAGTGGCCGTATCTTCAAACTACATTCAATTAGAAACTACGCCACCCAGTGACCGTAAACCTTAGTATGCGACACATATTAGAATTAGAACTGAAACAGACGGGCAGCAGACATCGGTTAACATAAGACAAAAAATTTCTTTTCGTGTAACGTAAGTACAAATTAACAAAATTCTGGTTCTTCCTTTGCTTGTGCTGTTAAAACTTACTTACTGTCAAAATTTGGTAATTCTGGGTCAACTGCAAGTTCCCTATACAGAGTCTTCGAGGTTCAAAACATGTGACACGAATGGCCGTATCTTTTGATTCCAGATACTTGGAAATTGAAATAATTTAAACCGACAATGTACCGTACACCTTAGTTACGCACATAAATTTCACCTTGGTACCTCTACCGATTCCTGAGACAAAGGGGTCCTAAGAGACGGGAAGTCAGACATTCGGCTAACGTAAGGTATACAGGTTCTTTTTTTTTTTTTTTTTTTTGTTTAACGTAATGACTCATTAACAGTTTTCGAAATTTTCCCACTTCCACGAGATTCATGATCAACCTTAGCACCAGCTTGAAATCTTTAGTAAGTACTTACTGATGCAATAAACTTTGTACCTGAGAATGAACAAGCAAGCCTGATGACTCTAGACTCTATTCAAAATCATTTCCACTGGCATCAATACAAAAACGCACCATCAAGATCAGAATACGAAAACAGGGATATCACTTATTTATTGACGGGTTCGTTGTTTATATAGCCTGACCCTATATTCTGTCCTGGCTCTGAGGGACGGTGGCCTTCGATGTGTTACGTCTTGTGATAACATATTCGACATAGTGCCACGGCTAATGGTGTCACAGATTATCCCCGTGATCAGCTGTTACATGAAAGAAATTATCTAACGCAGTTTTTAAAACGGCTTGTATGTACGTTGGACTGGCTATTACACGATTGAGTGTTACCGACAATTTCGTAACAATACTATAATCGTCCCTGACAGTGTCACTGTCTCCACGGCGAACATTAAAGTTTTTTTTATTTATTGTACCTAAAAGCGTAAAAAAATGGGCTCTGTACGTAAATTTTAAATATACTATAGATTATGTGTGGTAGAGGTGATCTGCACGCGTTTTGTTTGTAATGTTGCTATTTAAAAAGGTTAATAAAAAGATATAAATTACGCATCTAGCATGACTACGTGAAATTAATTTACTGTTCAACTAATATGGCTCTGTATTCGTTACAAAACGTCCAAAACATTTCTAACCATGAAAATTTTGGAACAATATTGATGAAATATTCAGCAGTTCCATTGAATTTCATTACCGTTCAACATTTAGCACGATTACTGGTAAATAAAATGATTTCATGCTCCTTTAAGATCATTATTTTATGAGAATAGACTCAGTATGAAAACAATATTAAGTTTCAAAAATTTTTAAAATAGACAAAACACAAATTCACAAGTTGCAAAGCTAAGGTACTGCTACCACGCACGTCTGACGTAATGGTGGTAACGAAACACCTTCACTTCAAATATTAAAAAAAAGTAGTTTACTGTTAGAAAACTGAGTGATTGTAGGTATAGGGGAAACTTTTAAGAGTTTCTGTATATAAAACATGGTAAGAGAGGACAGTACATCAGTATAAGCTGCACCAAGGATAAATTTGCGCGCATGTCTAGCTGTCAACCCGAGAGAATGGTTGTACACAGATGGAACATTCGACTGTACATGGATACGAAAATTCAGACTATTGTGTATAAAGTTGTAGGTATACGCAGGGAACTAGAGACGTATTACCAGACCCTTCTGGGAATGGTGAATGCGTTAAGTGAGTTAGGTAATGAAATCGGTAAGAAAGTACCCGACTTAACTGAAAAGGTCGAGGCTATTGAGGTGAAAATAGATGTAGAGTTTCTTGTTGTTGAGAGGGGGGAGCCGGTACATAGTAAGAGGAAGAAGATGATATATAAAGCCTCACGTTGCGGAGATGTCTGATTAGTATACACAAAGATGTCAACGACGCAGAAAGTGATTCAAGGGCGGAAAGCAGCTCGTGAGAAATTACAGTTTCTGAGGCTAGGACATATGGATCGACAGCAGACAGTAAGAGAGACCTTTAAGCCGGTTACTGAATCTCTCCGGCAGCTCTTAGTAAAAACAAAAACACACGATGACGATTGTGTTGCCATTGACGAATTCATTACCCGTCACGCCCATGGTCAGATAGATAGAACATTCGGCGTTAGCAGGGGAAGGCCGTACATGCTGGGTATGCATCCTATAACTGTAACTGAAGACACAATACGGACTGGTGATAGGTGGCTTCAGAGGACACCTGGATTAAAGAATTTTATTTTCCTAATACCTACGAAAAACCTATATATTATTAAGTTAATGATAGGGAAACGTACTGTGAAGTACTACACATGACTGGTGTACATAAGATGGCGAAAAGCCTCAGCTACAAGAAATATAGAACTATTATGAAACCCATATATGTTGACGAAAACAGCAACAACAACAGTAGCAGCAGCAGCAACGGTGATGGTATTGACATTGAGCAAGTAGTGAACAATCAAATTCCTCTATATATTATGACGACCCCAATGAGCTAATAGATAGAATACGGCTGCCCATGGCAATCAGCTGCTGCAGGTAATACAGCTCATTCGAATGAGGCATTTTCAATAACCTTTGAGCTTAGAGAGAGAGGTATCATCGAGTAAGTATGGAGACAGTAGTTCGAGAACTACACACACCAGCACGCAAAACATACCCACATAGGCATGCTATGATTAAAGGTTTGGATCACTTATGGCAAGCTGATCTTGGAGATATGAGGGAATATTCGCACGACAATAATGGATTCAAATATATTTTAAAGATTATTGATACATTATCCAAATTCGCTTCTGCATTACCTGTAAAACGAAAACGTGTAGAAATGTCCCGGATGTTTTTGAACGTTTGCTACAGACAGGGACGAATCGATGCCCAGACAATCTCCAAACCGATCATGGCGGAGAGTTTTACAATAGGTATTTAAAGACCGCGATGCAATGATATGGAATACGTCATTACTCAATATTCACTCACCTGAAGGCAAGTATCGTGGAGCGTCTGAACAGAACAATAAAAGGTCGAATGAGGATGCGTTTTAAACTTCGCAGCTCATACAAATGGACCGATATCTTCCCAGAAATAATTTTTCAGTGTAATCTAACCAAACATACCACAATAAAAGTGAGACTAATCGACGTTCGTGATAATGGACTCATGGATACTGTGTACTATAGCATTAAAATGCTGGATCCACCCAGACATAAATTTAATGTAGGTAATATGGTACGTATCTCAAAACACAAGACAGAATTTGAGAAATCATACATACCGAACTGGTCAACAGAGGTAATTACAGTTTCAAAGGTACAAAGAACGTATCCTAGTACTTATATATGAATGACAGTAAAGGCGAAGAAATTATAATCTGCTTCTACACCGAAGAGCTGCAGAAAAACTCAGAACCGGATGTTTTTCTCGTGGAGATAGTCATAAGACGTCGTGGAAAGATAGCACTAGTAAAATGGCTTGGTTTTCCTGCTACACAAAACAGTTGGATTGATACCGACGATCTGCTATGTAATGGGGGCCCATAGTCTACAATCACAGCAGTAGCATAACATGCGTGCTAGGAGACGCATTAGAGGAGGTGGTGGTATTCCAGACCACATGCCAGTGGATTTACACATCCTTGGGTATAACTACTGTGGATCTGGGACAAAGCATCAGAAACTCTTGGCACGAGGTGATAAGGGGGTTAATCTGCTGGACGAAGCGTGTATGGAACATGACATTGCATACGATGCAAATAAAGATCCATCAAGTCGTCACATTGCAGACAGGATTTTAGCTTACAACGCTAAGGCAATACCGAGAAGAAAGGATATTGTTATAGGTCAACGCATCGCCACACTTAAAGTTGATAAACCATGCGAGGAAAAATTAAGTTTGGCTTAGGAGTGATGAATGCCAAGCGAGTTATGAATGCTGCACATTGTGCACTAAAGAAGAATTAGGACAAGGACGGGAAGCAGAGTTGTTTGAAGAACTGTATCCTGACAGCGATGTGTGCACCTGAAAACACGCCGAAGCCGAAAGATGGGCGAAGAAGAAGACGAAGAACCGTATCGAGTTCTACCAATACCAAAGACATCTTCCATTTCTTATCCCGGCCCTCTCTGCACTCTCCGCGGTAGGATCCCTCGCTGGTGGTGCTACAGCTATCGCTCGAACGGTCAAAAACGCGCAAAACTCCCAAGCGCAGTTAGAATAGGAAAGAAGACATAACCGCATTATGGAAGCCGCAGCCGTCAGAAAAGGACTATACTTGAAACCGTACAGGAGAGGGCTTGGTCTACTCATAAATTAAAAAATGTCCATTAGTGGTCCTACCAGATAGATCACTCACAAGTACTCATTTGGTGACCTGCTACCTCCCAAAGAATTAAAACGATGCTCAACTCACAGAAGACTTGTGTTCTCCAATTATCGGCGCTGTCAGGAGTTTAATAAATACATCTCTGTGCATCTGTGCATCATGTTTCTATTGCCGTTTGCAAAGAAGAAGAAGAATGCCATATAACGAGGAGCTTTAAACATTTCATCATCAGTTGAGGCTCAGGTGCTATGTCGTACACTTTGACAGTAAAAGAACGATCACCTAAATTGCGTGCAAATTACTTCCCGTCAATTGATCTGAGCGTTGGTGAATGGACTATAGCAGTAATTGGACTGGAGACGTACAACAGCATCACAAATATCACTAACAACGAACTGCATCTGGATATTAATGGTGAAAGAGATTTGTGGAAATAGAACTGGGTGCGTACGATATCGACGATTTAAACGAAGGCTTAAAAAAGTCAGGATGATGTATTGAACTATGTGCAAACATCAGTATACCACAATATGAAATAAGGACTGAAAATGCAACGATTGACTTTAACTATAAAGCTTCAACAGGGCGCCTACAGGGTTTCACAAAAGAACAGGTTTTGAAGAAGGATCCAACTAACTTTTACAAGTCAGATCAGACTGTGGACATACTTCCCGTCAGCATAATCCGAGTTGAGTGTAACATTGCAACGAACTCCTGTCTCAATGATAGTCTGATTCATAATACTTACGAATTCCTCCTCTCAGTTGCAACGGGGTATAAGTTTGTTGAGAAACCTGCCAATGCAATATACCTTCCAGTGACAGTTGAGACATTGGATTATTTGGATCTCCATACTGTGGAACAGATTAATCAAGTTGTTGACTTTCGTGGTGAGGAAATCATTGTGCATTTCCATTAAGGCAGAATGGGTGTACAGTATAAAACAAGTGCACTCGGTCCACAGCATGTCACTTCGCTACCGAACAGCAAAGTGACAACACGAGCGAACTACGAGTTTCTTAAATCAGTTGTCTTTAAACCGCGCAATGACATCCTGACTGTATGTAAGCAGTCCTGCAGAGTATGACATCAGGAGTACTTCTCTTATAAACTTTAAGCTTCAGTCACATTTAACAAGGACGATGAAACTATGATTGTCATCCAGCACCAAGATGCACTCACGCTGCCACGCAAGAGTTTCATACGTCTACATGGGTCGTTCAAGAAAACTGATGGCAGTGATACAGTGGGATCCAAGCTGACAGATAACACTTTAGCATTCCTGTTGCAAGAGATACGCTGTGCGCTCAACTGGTCTGAAATCGACCATACACAAATCTCAACATAACATGAACCCTTAAAACATACATCTCTGCGTCACCCGCAGATTTGCATAGTTTAGAAAATGAGGGATGTTTAATAGGTGATCCAGAGGACAGAACGGTTGCAGAGTACAGGCGATTTGTATAAAATATTCTCGGTATTCTTGCCGCGTCAGTTCTAGATAAAATCTCGAGCTTTCGACGATTGCCTCCATCGTCATCGTCAGGAGCTGACTGTCTCCACTGCTGCTATGGTAGCCTCTATATAGCCCGAAGACGGCTTCTGATTGGTCGGCTTATGATTGGTCGGCGATTACGTACTGCTGTCTCAGACGGTGTCACTGTGTGCGCCTGTGGCGTCACCGCTTCCGTTTGAACGTAAACCTTGGAAGGAACGTCTCCGCTGCTTCTCTGCATCAAGCGCTCGTTTCCACGCACAGCTCAGATGGTATCCGCTATCGCGGTTAAAGTTCTTTTGGCTCATTCTTATTTCAACAGCCCCCTTAATGACAGAATCCCAGTACGTGGAGGCATGGGACAGAATTTTAGTTTCATCGAACAATATTCTGCGTTTGTTCGTGAGGCTGTGCTCCGCAATTGCCGATTTCTCCAACTCTCTATTTTTAATATGGCGTTGGTGTTCCGCACAGCGGTCGGAAACGTTACTAATAGTCTGACCTATATAATTGCTTCCACTCTCACAGGGTATATTATAAACTCCAGGGACCCTGAGGCCGAGATTGTCCTTAACAGGGCGCATCATCTCCTTAATTTTCTTAGGAGGACGAAAAATCGGTCTTATACCACGTCTACGCAGGACTCTTCCTATTTTGCTGGAAATTGCGCCACGTTTTAGTACAACGACAGGCGGACGGACATCTTGGCCACTCTGTATACCGTAAGCCGACGCATACCGATTTATACCTGAACGCACAGAGTTTCCATCACCCTGCTCAGAAGAGAGCCGTTTTGAACACGTTGGTATATAGAGCCAAAACTGTTTCTGACGAGGACCACTTAAGGTCCGAGATTAATCACCTGAAGAACGTGTTCCGAAAGAATGGCTATGGTGCACGCGATATAAAGGCAGCTTTCTCCAATACAAGGATACGTGAAAATGCTGCAACCTCACAGGATGAAACACCGATTGCGGTTCTTCCTTTTTGTGGCGCAATTTACAGCAAAGTAGGAAGAGTCTTGCGTAGACGTGGTATAAGACCGATTTTTCGTCCTCCTAAGAAAATTAAGGTGATGATGCACCTTGTTAAAGACAATCTCGGCCTCAGGGTCCCTGGAGTTTATAATATACCCTGTGAGAGTGGAAGCAATTATATAGGTCAGACTATTCGTACCGTTTCCGACCGCTGTGCTGAACACCAACACCATATTAAAAATAGAGAGCTGGAGAAATCGGCAATTGCGGAGCACAGCCTCACGAACAAACACAGAATATTGTTCGATGAAACTAAAATTCTGTCTCATGCCTCCACGTACTGGGATTCTGTTATTAAGGGGGCTGTTGAAATAACAATGAGCCAAAAGAAGTTTAACCGCGATAGCGGATACCATCTGAGCTGTGCGTGGGAACGAGCGCTTGATGCAGAGAAGCAGCAGAGACGTTCCTTCCGAGGTTTACGTTCAAACGGAAGCGGTGGCGCCACAGGCGCACACAGTGACACCGTCTGAGACAGCAGTACGTAATCGCCGACCAATCATAAGCCGACCTATCAGAAGCCGTCTTCGGGCTATATAGAGGCTACCATAGCAGCAGTGGAGACAGTCAGCTCCTGACGATGACGATGGAGGTAATCGTCGAAAGCTCGAGATTTTATCTAGAACTGACGCGGCAAGAATACCGAGAATGTTTTATACATAAGTGCCGCTGCGAGAAACTTCGTTCCCATACAGGCGATTTACTGCATGTATACCTCTAAAAATGCTTATGCAATACTTTGAGCACTTGAGATGGATTATTATGAAAGCTAAACAGGAACTCTTTCTGATGTGGAGTGCGACGGACAATAACTCATACATTGAAGGAGCTCAAGAGAAGAATATGATCACAATCAGCAAGATAATATGGAAAATGCCTCACATTAGTATATCCGACGAGGATTTTTTTAAGCTTTTAAAAGTCCTGAATTCTGGAACATTTCTGTCACTGAAATTTCACTCATGGGAGGTTTTCGAGTGCCCATTGTTACCGACTGTGAACAGACAAATAGGGAATTAAAACCTCTTCACAGCTAGAGACACCTGGATTCATCATATTGCGTTTCATACTGATATAAGAGGTAATATAGCAAATGATTCCACTGTGCTTGGCAGCTGTAAGTTAACTAATGCTAAAGTGTATCTCAATTCAGAATTATAACCATATGACAATTTACATCTACTGTGGATTCAAAATGTATGCAGTCTAGCCTTTGACATATAAGCAAGGGTTCGTGCTTCTTACTATGAAATTTCCGAAGGAGAGGGAGGAGGGTGTTTACTCAGTCCACATAAGTTCAAGGAGCTTTCATTGACCATCTTAATAGACTGCTCGAAACGGAACGAGATAATTAAGTCTGGACATTTAGACATGCGAACTGAATTAGAATCTTCGACAAATTTCACACAACACACAGCTGAGTATGCTCTAGTTCTACATGAACATGTGATCAACTACTGCCTGCTCACCGGTGTTGTGCAAAGAGCTGTATAAATGAATAAGTGCTGCACTATACACAGTTAAAATTTAAAGATGCGTCGTCTGTAGCATACACAGAAGGTGCTGGAATAAGAGAGACATTGACAGCTAACATTGCTTCATCGAGGTCTTTCAACTATGTGAAGTGTGCTGAGACACAGAAGAGTGCAATGTGGTTAACACATTTCCAACCTGGAATTCACTGGGATGATCCTGGCTCACCCGATAAAGATATGGCAATTGCACTTAAATTATTTGATCACACGGATACCATTGTCTACGTGAAGAGGAAAATGAAGATGTCTTGGATGCGTCGAATCTTTAAGTTTGTTGCTATTCAAGCCTTGGAATTCTATGGGTGTCCCTCCCTCTATCGAGTCAAGAAAATTTATAAAAAAGTGTTGCTGTGTTTGCTTATGAAAATGTACAATTACTTTCTAGATGGATGTGGAATAAATGAATTTTTACCTCACAACCTCTTTGTTGTTTTTTCTCAACCATGTTAACACTGTGACAGTGTACAGTTTTTTAACCACATGCTGTGTCTGTGGTTTTCTTCTAGAACAGGAGATATAATTTGAAACATGTCTGATATTTACAGGGAGTTTCAAAAATGACCGGTATATTTGTAACGGTAATAAAAACTAAACGAGCAGCGAAAGACATACACCGTTTGTTGCAATATGCTTGGGACAACAGTACATTTTCAGGCAGACAAACTTTCGAAATTACAGTAGTTTCAATTGTCAACAACAGATGGCGCTGCGGTCTGGGAAACTCTATAGTACGATATTTTCCACATATCCACCATGCGTAGCAATAATATGGCGTAGTCTCTGAATGAAATTACCCGAAACCTTTGACAACGTGTCTGGCGAAATGGCTTCACATGCAGATGAGATGTACTGCTTCAGCTGTTCAATTGTTTCTGGATTCTGGCGGTACACCTGGTCTTTCAAGTGTCCCCACAGAAAGAAGTCACAGGGGTTCATGTCTGGCGAATAGGGAGGCCAATCCACGCCGCCTCCTGTATGTTTCGGATAGCCCAAAGCAATCACACGATCATCGAAATATTCATTCAGGAAATTAAAGACGTCGGCCGTGTGATGTGGCCGGGCACCATCTTGCATAAACCACGAGGTGTTCGCAGTGTCGTCTAAGGCAGTTTGTACCGCCACAAATTCACGAAGAATGTCCAGATAGCGTGATGCAGTAATCGTTTCGGATCTGAAAAATGGACCAATGATTCCTTTGGAAGAAATGGCGGCCCAGACCAGTACTTTTTGAGGATGCAGGGACGATGGGACTGCAACATGGGGCTTTTCGGTTCCCCATATGCGCCAGTTCTGTTTATTGACGAAGCCGTCCAGGTAAAAATAAGCTTCGTCAGTAAACCAAATGCTGCCCACATGCATATCGCCGTCATCAATCCTGTGCACTATATCGTTAGCGAATGTCTCTCGTGCAGCAATGGTAGCGGCGCTGAGGGTTTGCCGCGTTTGAATTTTGTATGGATAGAGGTGTAAACTCTGGCGCATGAGACGATACGTGGACGTTTGCGTCATTTGGACCGCAGCTGCAACACGGCGAACGGAAACCCGAGGCCACTGTTGGATCACCTGCTGCGCTAGCTGCGCGTTGCCCTCTGTGGTTGCCATCTACGGTCGCCCTACCTTTCCAGCACGTTCATCTGTCACGTACCCAGTCCGTTGAAATTTTTCAAACAGATCCTTTATTGTATCGCTTTTCGGTCCTTTGGTTACATTAAACCTCCGTTGAAAACTTCGTCTTGTAGCAACAACACTGTGTTCTAGGCGGTGGAATTCCAACACCAGAAAAATCCTCTGTTCTAAGGAATAAACCATGTTGTCCACAGCACACTTGCACGTTGTGAACAGCACACGCTTACAGCAGAAAGACGACGTGCAGAATGGCGCACCCACAGACTGCGTTGTCTTCTATATCTTTCACATTACTTGCAGCGCCATCTGTTGTTGAAAATTGTAACTACTGTAATTTCGAAAGTTTGTCCGCCTGAAAATGTACAGTTGTCCCAAGCATATTGCAACAAACGGTGTATTTCTATCGCTGCTCGTTTAGTTTTTATTGCCGTTTCAAATATACCGGTCATTTTTGAAAAACCCTGTATCTTAGGAAGCAGACACGGTCCCATGCCTCATTCGTGCTGCACGATAGGCGCAATTCCATGTAACCATTCTATATATTTTGTTATCTTCCATCATAAACTTCACCTCCTTAATAGCACTCATCTTCAGCAACACTAATATCACTGGAGACATGCACAGCCTTTATATACATATACATATACATACATAATGCAATATGGGATAGGGTTTTTTGTAAATTACAATTATAACAAAGTTGTATGGTGAGTAATTTTTTCTTGTCTCTGCTATTCCAATGCAGATATACTTTTAACTTACATGCTACAGCAGTAACACTGGTATGAATTTTTTTACATTTATAAATCTATGTTAAAAAGTAATTTGGAGATAATTTCTTTACTACTACAACTAAATTCCACAGCCCCAGGAGCATAGCTTTTACAATAATTCTGATGGACTGTACATGCTTAGAATATAATTTCAACAGTACACAATGGCAAAGGTATTTAGAATAACAATTCTGATGGACTGTGAACTATATACGCTTAAAAACTATTCTGGCTAGCAGCAGGTGAAAAACTGTTCTATTTACAACATGCCCATAACACATACATTGCGTGTGAACAAGTAAATCAATCTATAATTTTTTTCTATTTTTTTGCTTTTCCTAAATATTTTTTTGTTTATACTTTTCCCTTTGTTTCACACACATGGTGTGCATGTATAAACATAAATTTGCTTTTTTTTCATTTCATCCTTTGTTTTCCACAATTTCTTTCTCTATGCATGTATTCACACGTGTACATACTACATGAAAATATTTCACCACACACACAAACACACACACACACACACAAAACTACTTACACTATAATAAAAGGATCATACTGCTACTCTGCGGACACTCTCTCTCTGTCTCTCTCTCTCTCTCTCTCTCTCACTCACTGTCTCTCCCTTTCTCACTATCACTCAATCAGAGACCCCACCCCATCTCTTGCTACTACATCAGACCAATTTTAGACTGGAGAACAGTGTACATCTCGTGTCCTCTCGATGGAATACTGGTCTCCCGTACCATATGCAGTGGTTGCTGGGCAGCACCGTGAATACCACTGCACGGGCACGACACGTAGCCTTCGATGGAGAGGGCTCTTGATGCCATACAACACACACCCTTAACCCGCGTCTGGGTGGCACATTCCAACCTGCGATACACATACATTTCTAGCGTAGACCTACAAATTCCGCAATCGGCAATCCATTCACCTCATCCTTCATAATCCCTCTAACCCTCTTGTTCTGTGGAACAATATCATGAAGATGTGTCGAATTCATTACTGTGGCACCTAATTACTTCATGTGGATCATAGTTCTTCACCCAATAGATGAAGCTATCTGTATCCATGTAAAGTAATTTTTGATCTCAGAATCTCTCTGTCCCGTATTCAAATCAGTATACTCCTTCAACCAGCTACATACAAATTTCAGACACTACTGGAGATTACGATAATGAATGAGGTATCTCTGTTTATCCCCCAGCGTTGTCATCAGTTTTGGTGTAAAGCCTCCTCGTGGAACTAGTTGCTCTGGAGACAGTGGCAAATCGGCGTGTGCATCACGCAAACTAATAGGGTATGTGGATTCTGCCTCCACCACATACCCTACATCAGAATCAGCTGCCATACCCCCCATGAATTTTCCGCCTAATCCCTTGCATTGGTCTTTGGGCAGCCATCGGAATTCACCAATCGGCAGTGATTGCTAAATGGTGCGCCCGTATAAGTTATTTACATCCAAGTACATTATGTAACTCGAATAAAAGGAAGTGTTGAACCTGTCACCAATCTGCTGGTTATTTCCCTTCGCGTGCTTATGGACACATTTGCAAAGTTCCCCATCGATCCCTTGCTCAAAGAAAATAGGCATGTCAGTATCAGTCACTAATTCATTGCTGCACTTCGTTTTCTTGAGCATTGTGTCCCAAGAGAATACAGGTGCTGTGTAATAAATGGCGGGATCCAGAGAATATGTGGTCATGTATAGACTCCGGAATTTCTCTAAAACCTCTGCAAGCAAGCGCACGTCTGTGTCCATGTAAAGCCACGCATACTCTCCTAAAGTGGAATATTAAATTCCTGCCAGACATTCACGGCATGATCATACAGTGCATCCGTTATAACATCGCCTGTAAGATTGCTGGAGAATTCGGTAAAGTCGGGTAGCCTGGTTTCGTTCAGATTCGCCGTACTATCCACACACTCATATGGGAAAACCTCCTTCCTAGTCACATGTTGAAACTTTTCCTCATCAGGAAATGCAGCTTGAGTGAGATGCATATCCCCCCCCCCGCCCCCCCCCCCCCCCCCGAGGTAGAGTTTCAACAATTTTCTGGAGTGGTGCCTGCATAAAACGTAGCGTATCAAGGAAGCAGAGAATAATTCTTGGCGTCATTCATTTGGAGAATGCATTGTATTTCTCGATGCTCTCTTTTAGGTCACTGACCTGATCTTTCTGTAAACCGAAATCATCCAAGTACTCAACTAGAAAGTGAGCATCATACACACATAGATTGTGGTAGGAAATGGGTATATGTCTAGGTAACTGGTACTTCAAATTGAATATGTTGTGAGCTGCTCCACGGAATTTCCCCATAAGATGACAGTGGTCCCTACGAGGAGTTTCCGCTTTTCTATCTAATGGTAGCCCACAAATACGACAATCAAACATATTATTATACAAATCTTCATTCTCCTTCTATTTGGTCAGTGTGCACATTGCCGCTGTAAGGCTTATCAACTTCCATTGATAATTAATCGAGCTCAGTGCGCAACCAAACTGCAGGGCTGTCCACAACATAAGATTTGCAGCAATTAAGACTGTAACCATATGACGATACAATTTGGTAAACGGCCACATATGGTACATGTTTTTCTGTAAAGGTGATGTGTGAAGCTGTAGGGTCACCTTCGCAGTGGGTCACAGGACCGAGGAGCCAGTCAAGGTCCGCGTACACTACAGATGGGCATCGCTCCTGATGGTGAGCATTCTTCATCTTCATGAATTTTTTTTTCTCAGTAGGCATAATAAAATGTACCGGATCCTTGAAAGTGCAATCTACTACATGCACAGCTAGTAGCTTGTCTGTGGAGAAATAACTGAGGCACCTTAAGCAATTATGTTTTACACCATGATCAGTTGGTTATTGGGCAGAAAGGAGTCTGGACATGTCTTTGATCCAAGCACAGTGATAATTATCAGAGAAGAGAAGCATGATTACGTGCAGTTCATGATGACCTGCAGATTTTGAGAAATGAAGAGGGCCAACGACAATATGCATGTCTTGCTCATCTGACTTATTTTTTATCTCCAGGCCATAAACATGAAACTTCATACCGTTTTTCTGAGCCTCAAATTTAGGTATGTCCTGGATCGTGACGGGGAACAACCTGGAATATTATTATCAGCTACATGGCATGTACCCAGACGCTCAGGATGATCTCTGTAATTGTAGTTTCCTTGGCAAGCGAGGACTGACCATGCAAAACAAGCATAATCACATTTATTTTCGACGTTAATACAGGGTTATTACAAATGATTGAAGCGATTTCACAGCTCTACAATAACTTTATTATTTGAGATATTTTCACAATGCTTTGCACACACATACAAAAACTCAAAAAGTTTTTTTAGGCATTCACAAATGTTAGATATTTTCCCCTTTAGTGATTCGGCAGACATCAAGCCGATAATCAATTTCCTCCCACACTCGGCGCAGCATGTCCCCATCAATGATTTCGAAAGCATCGTTGATGCGAGCTCGCAGTTCTGGCACGTTTCTTGGTAGAGGAGGTTTAAACACTGAATCTTTCACATAACCCCACAGAAAGAAATCCCATGGGGTTAAGTCGGGAGAGCGTGGAGGCCATGACATGAATTGCTGATCATGATCTCCACCACGACCGATCCATCGGTTTTCCAATCTCCTGTTTAAGAAATGCCGAACATCATGATGGAAGTGCGGTGGAGCACCATCCTGTTGAAAGATGAAGTCGGCGCTGTCGGTCTCCAGTTGTGGCATGAGCCAATTTTCCGCGGGCTACGCGTGAAACTTGCCCGCACGCGTTCAACCGTTTCTTCGCTCACTGCAGGCCGACCCGTTGATTTCCCCTCACAGAGGCATCCAGAAGCTTTAAACTGCGCATACCATCGCCGAATGGAGTTAGCAGTTGGTGGAACTTTGTTGAACTTTGTCCTGAAGTGTCGTTGCACTGTTATGACTGACTGATGTGAGTGCATTTCAAGCACGACATACGCTTTCTCGGCTCCTGTTGCGATTTTGTATCACTGCGCTCTCGAGCGCTCTGACGGCAGAAACCTGAAGTGCGGCTTCAGCCGAACAAAACTTTATGAGTTTTTCTACGTATCTGTAGTGTGTCGTGACCATATGTAAATGAATGGAGCTACAGTGAATTTATGAAATCGCTTCAATCATTTGTAATAGCCCTGTACATGCCCTTTTGTTAGCTATATCTTTAGGGGGCGTTATATAGCTTGACCCTCCATTTACTGTATGTTCATGGATGTCTAGCTGTAGAATTTTGCTGAGTGCTTTTAGCTGAGCCTCTCACTCCCATCTCAGAAAACCAGCCCAATATAGCACTCAAGGTGGATTTATGACACCACTCAGAGATTGATGTGATCCGCGTTATGACGCCATTGTCCCCCCAAACATAATGTGTAGCTGTCCCTTCAACACCAAACAAAGGGGGGGAGGAGGGTGCAATAATTCGATGCAAAGCATGGTAATGCATTTAATGACGGGATACCGTGGATCATTGACTACCTTGAGGATCTCCGTTTCCCTAACAGGAAGGCACGCCCTGAGAATACCAACAGGGTCGTGGTACCTTCCTGCCGCATTCTTCGTCCTGGAGATGGAGATGCTCCTCAAAAGCGTCTGCACTAACCATGTACTCTAACTGCGGTATGGTATCACTGACCTGATGTCCTTCACTAATAGCACGGGAGAGGAAACTGCCACTAGCCGTAGGATCTTCTCTATTACTAATAATACAGGGTGATTCAAAAAGAGTACCACAACTTTAGGAATTTAAAACTCTGCAACGACAAAAGGCAGAGCTAAGCACTATCTGTCGGCGAATAAAGGGAGCTATAAAGTTTCATTTAGTTGTACATTTGTTCGCTTGAGGCGCTGTTGACTAGGCGTCAGCGTCAGTTGATGCTAAGATGGCGACCGCTCAACAGAAAGCTTTTTGTGTTGTTGAGTACAGCAGAAGTGAATCGACGACAGTTGTTCAGCATGCATTTCGAATGAAGTATGGTGTTAAACCTCCTGATAGGTGGTGTATTAAACGTTGGTATAAACAGTTTACAGAGAATGGGTGTTTGCGCAAAGGGAAAAGTTCTGGACGGCCGAGAACGAGTGATGAAAATGTAGCACGCTTGCAGCAAGCATTTGTTCGCAGCCCAGGAAAATCGACTCGCAGAGGTAGCAGGGAGCTGCAAATTCCACAATCCGCGGGAAACAACTCAGTATGAACGTGACTCGCCTAAGGTGAACGTTTTCTGTGCCATTTCAGCCAATAAAGTTTTTGGTCCCTTTTTCTTCGAGGGTGCTACTGTAACTGGACTACAGTATCTGGAGATGTTAGAGAATTGGCTGTTCCCTCAGCTCGAACAAGAAGCACAACAATTCATATTTCAGCAGGATGAAGCGCCACCACATTGGCACTTATCTGTCCGTAACTACCTGAACGTCAACTACCCGAGGCGATGGACCGGCCACCAGGCAGCCCGTGACAGAGCACTTTATCACTGGCCTCCAAGAAGCCCTGATCTTACCCCTTGCGATTTTTTCTTATGGGGGTATGTTAAGGATATGGTGTTTCGGCCACCTCTCCCAGCCACCATTGATGATTTGAAACGAGAAATAACAGCAGCTATCCAGACTGTTACGCCTGATATGCTACAGAGAGTGTGGAACGAGTTGGAGTATCGGGTTGATATTGCTTGAGTGTCTGGAGGGGGCTATATTGAATATCTCTGAACTTGTTTTTGAGTAAAAAAAAACCTTTTTAAATACTCTTTGTAATGATGTATAACAGAAGGTTATATTATGTTTCTTTCATTAAATACACATTTTTAAAGTTGTGGTATTCTTTTTGAATCACCCTGTATAACTACAACTAGTCGATGGAGTTGGCGAGGTGGAGATGGGTGTGCGCTGTACCTCACATGACGGCGCAGGAGGAGACGCTGCTGAATTGAGCCGCTGCGGGAGGGCGGCCCATGGCCGCCAGAGTGATGCTGACGTAGCCGGGGCAGTGGAAGCGGCGGTGGCGGTGGCGGGGGTGGCTTCAGCGGCCGCTTCCCAGTGAGAACAGCCCAGGCTGGGTGCAGGTGCCGATGGAGCATAGCAGATTCGCTTGTCCAACCGTCACTTAGCCCACAGCCACTTGCAGAGGCGCCCGCAGCCACCTGCAACCTCTGACGAGCAGCTGACAAAGGGGTGCGAGCTCGCGATGTGTGCTGGCGGCAACCTGTCGCTTTCGCAGCACCGCATGTATCTGGAGAGGCTGTAGGAGCGCGCACCATGGACTGAGAAGGTTGTTCCGTAAGGATAGGACGAAAACAATAAGTAGTAAGATCGATATTGTATGAGGAATAGAACACTTGTTGATATAATAACAGTATGGCTTGCACGCAGTTGGATGTTGTATATCCCCAGTCTCTGGCCATTTCATGCGCCCACTCAGGCTCTGGGGAAGATGTACATGGATCTACGGACTGAACATGAAGAGCATGAATTAAACAAAAGAACTTCACAAAACATTCTAATACACAACTGAGCAAGGTAACACCGCCTTCATCACATGTCTGTGCATATAATCTAAAGTAGGATGCATGGAGAGAATCACAATATCACACAATAAAGAAATTCAGACTGACAGTTTTGAAGTGATGAAGACTGCTGTTGCTCTCTTATCTCCTCCGCAACCTTCGGATTTATTTCTGTCTAAATCTCTAGCCCGAATGCTGAAACTAAGAGAATATAGTGTAGGAGAGAGAGAAATAAAATTTGAGTGAGGTGAATGCACAAGAACTGGAACACTTATCAGTTCAAAGTGCTGAAGATTGATCACACGCAAAAAAAGATAATCGTAACTTATGCAGTGTCTCGGATTAGCGGACTCGTTTGACATCGTCGGAATCGTGAGCAAGACCGATTCCACTGCTCTTCATCTTGTGGTGACAAAAGTACTAGTGATCACAGAGACACACACATGAACGAATGCTGAGACCAACTAAAGACGAGTGTGAAAGACTGTTGGAGAGCGATTCCTTACACAGAAGTGATGACGCAGCATCACGTGATCTCAGCATGAACCAATGGCTGTTGAACACTTTGCGGCGGGGGGGGGGGGGGGGGGTTGTTAGTGGGGGCAGACTCACTGGCAGTCCTAGTGACTGCAATCTGAACTACGCAGATCCTTTCAGTACCTCAAGGAGACCTGAGTCCATGATACCTTATGGATTTACAGCGAAAGAATTCGTACTATGAGTGAAGATGCTTTTTGGAATACACACTGGATGATATTGTATTCAGCCTCTGAATATGAAGTCATTATGTGTATATTACGATCTCATCTCAGCACAACGCAATTAGATATATTCTTAATCATGGAAGGTATGTTTTTAATGACGTATCGCTCAATGTCTGTAAACTTAGTGATTTTCGAAGGTGAACGCTATATACAGGTAATTCTATATTGCTGGTATTAAAACTAGTGTTTCTTACATTTAGTTTAGCTTTGTAAATGCTGAATCAAATCATATAGAAAGTCTTCAGATGATGGAACAGAGATTTTTTTAGTATTAGGAATGGTGTACAGCAGGAAAGATGAAATACTGGGCATTTTGGTACACAGCTTATGTTAAGGCGAGAATTTTGCTATGCAGAAAAGCTGAGGCATCAAGAAAGTGAACGTTAATTATTTCTGGGACACTATACAATTTCCGAGAGTTCGACTTACTTCTTAGTTTATAAAGCTATGTGACTTCAGTATAAGATTCAGAATGTGGTTAGAGGCGCACTTTTCCTGGCGATGGGTCAGCTACACGTCACACATGTCCCATGCCGTTGAATAAACTTATAATGCCCGATCTGTGATGTCAGAATGCATGCACTCGGGCTAGATGCATCATGTATGTCCCGTTAGGATCGCGAGTAGTGTAACAGATTTCTAGAGCACGATCTGTGACGTCAGTATGAACAGCTATCACGTTAGCAAAGGTGAACACATACGCGAGCGGCCCAGAGGATGACATGGTGTTTATTTAGATAGACATGTGATGTCAGTACAACGCTCGAAGAAGTCTAACTGTAGAGGCACATTAAACATGCCTTCGGGAAGGGGGGCGAGGGTAAATGGCTAGCGCTCCTGTGCTGACGTGTCTGCAAAGCGCGTTGGAGCCTCTGATACGTTGACAAGAGTTCGAAAGCGTTTTTACGTGCAATGTATGTTTGTGGACTACATCATTTTCGGCTGTTTAAGCGTAGTGAGCGTGTTGGCAGGGCGTTATATATGCATTATTTCAGTGAATTACGAGTAGTTTGCAGGTCAGCAGATCAGTGTACCACATTAATTCGGTGATTCAGAAGTAATTTGCTGGTCTACATGCTGTGTACTGCATTATTTTGACAATATATGAGTTGATTTCGTGTTTCCTCATCAGTGTAACGCATGATTTAGGAGTAGTTTGCTTTAGTGCGTTATTTCGATAATTTACGAGTAGTTAACAAGTCTGTAGGCTGTGTAGTATGATCCTATGCATGTAATAGCTTGTTTTTTTTATCAGTGTGATAAATGTACAATCTTAAATCCATCCCTAAATAAAGTACACTCCTTCTTATCTACTGCAGGCCAGCAAAGGCTGAGTCATTTTCCCGCCATTTTTCCCCCCAGACCGCCATCTATGATTACATCTCGAGAGGGATGACAGTGCGATCTGCCGGCAGTATTGTGTACTAGGTCAGTCCAGACCTCGTTGTGGGCAGACCAGATGGCGGTACGGCCTCAAATAGTTTAAATAAAGAATTCATGCAAAATAAAGACTTATGTCCAGCACAGGCTGAGTCCTTTTCCCCTCCAGCTCCTAGCAAGAAGTGGTGGTTGGATGACGTAGGTTAGTGAAGGTGGGCCAAGTGCCCTTTCTTTCCCATCATTTTCTTAGGTTAGTGAAGGTAGCCATGTTGCATTGTCCTGATGAAATTTGAACTTCCCGTCATTTTATGGGAGAGGGGAGTGGGTTAAGTTTTTTGGAGGTAGCCCTTTCCTCTAAAACTCAAACTTCCCGCCAAAAGCCGCCATCTAGGATAACGGTACTCGCATCATCAGTTGACGCCACAGCAGTCATCTTCAACCACGTCAATCGCGTCATCATCTAACGTCACATGACGTCACATACTTGCGTCATCAGCTGACGATATGGCCACCATCTTGGATGACGTCATAAGTTGACATCACGGCCATCATCTTGGATAATGATACATTGGGGTGACACGAAGGTAGTCCCACTACTTACATTTATTAGAGGTGCAAACATCTTCAGTTTCACTTACAAAATAATACCTAATTTGTGACTATGATAGGTCGTTTTTCATATCGATGGGGGTGGCTGCACTTTACTCTGTGGACTGCGTCTGCAACGACAGTGAGTGGTGGTACTGATCATGAATTTGTAACTCAGGTAGTTCAAACAGTCGTCCGATCCATGTGATTTTTCGACTGTTGTGGTCTTGTTACGTATTGTATTAAGACTGCAGTTATCAAACGTGCACATCATGGAAACATACACAATAGCAAATTACTGAGTATAATTGAGATTTGTGGCATGTATTTCCTAGATTTAAGATATTTGTAGTATTTTTATTCACGTTTCCTTTCTTACACGTAAAATTTTGTAATTAATAAAGAGGAAAAGTGCCTGACAAAGTAACAGAGCAAAGTACTATACGTTAAGCACAGACATGACGTAATACGTTATAACAGGCTTACATTGTTTCATTTGTAAAAGTGTAAATGCGATGAATTAATGTAAAGTAATTCATTCATCTTGCGATTCCTATTGATATGATTCATGTAAGTGTATTCGAGTTTAAAATATAATTTAACAGCTAAATTTAACTGAGAAACGTGTGTGTTATTTGGGTATACCGTGGCATATTTCGTTTTCAAGTAAATGGCAAAAGCGCCCATCAGCATTGTAATAACTGAAGCTTTCGATGGAGGAACTTTTGGCTGGCTTCACAGACAGTCAAGGAACCAATTATATCTGCAAAACGGGACCTTTATCTCTTCCAAATTAATTTTGAGGTTGTGATATTTTTTCTACAGGTGACATGGTGATTATTCGTTCCATAACCTCAAAGAGACCCCACAAGTCGATGTTGTTCAAATTTTGTCTTGGAGTTTAGTGAAGAGGGGGGGGGGGGAGATAATATCGTGGTCGCAGAAACGGCATTTGTACCCTACTACATAAATTCACCATGCTAAAGCCGTTCCTAACAGTGACAGCCCTGTGCAGATGCGGGACAAAGGGATAAGAGTAAGAAACAGGAATAATAATGTAACTGGTATCAACAATTCTTCATAAAATGTGGTTATCTGCTACTGCAAATCAATATGAAGTCATCTTTATGCTACTCTACGGCATGAGTAATTCTGTGTTAGCAATATCCCGAGCGGTAGACATAAAGTACTTCTTCTGTGTGCCGCCTGTTCTACTGAGTTTGCCCACACATCGCGACAGCGTTTGACCCATGGGACTTCTCTTCCCATCGAGTCGTTTCGCTTTGCTCCCTTTCCGAGGTAAGTGAAACCCGTTATTAACGTCAGCTTGGTGCGAAGTTTATCTTCGGTGGTGGTGCGAGGCTTCTGGCGTCTTATTGGCCGTCGTCACCGTGTCACTCAAGGCGAGTTAAACGTGGGGTGGGGGGGGAGGGGCGGGAGGGAGGGGCGGTAACAGAAGGGTGGAGGAGGTGGTGGGGGACTCAGCAGAGAGACGCGCCTGGGCTCCTGCTTGGCTTCGCTTTGGGCGCCGCTCTGCTGATTGAGAAAGTTGTGCCGGGGTTTCCACAAACTGCGCGCTAAGAAGGGCGAGCGGCTGCTGCAGGCGTGCTGTCTGCCCGCATGTCGCACAGCAGTGCAGCCGAGCGTTGACTTCCCACAGCTGTGCGCATAACACCTCGTCAACTGCAGTCTTACTCCGCGCGTCACTGAATATTTCGAGTGACTTTTGCGACAAACGCCACTGTCATTATGGTGCTACGTTGCGTTGGCTACATATTGAAAGATAACACTCACCTTAGAACGCTTCCAACATTTCGTCCTGAGTGCTAGTGGGGAAATCTTGAACACCATATTTCGTTGCATATTCAGTAAAACACCCATAGAGATACATATGATGCCACTGTACAACACCAAGCACATAACTTGCCATAATCTGCAAAGATTTCCATACGAGGGCAGTTCAATAAGTAATGCAACACATTTTTTTTCTGTAACAGGGGTTGTTTTATTCAGCATTGAAATACACCAGGTTATTCCCCAATCTTTTAGCTACACAACACTATTTTTCAACGTAATCTCCATTCAATGCTACGGCCTGACGCCACCTTGAAATGAGGGCCTGTATGCCTGCACGGTACCATTCCACTGGTCGATGTCGGAGCCAACGTCGTACTGCATCAATAACTTCATCATCCGCGTAGTGCCTCCCACGGATTGCGTCCTTCATTGGGCCAAACATATGGAAATCCGACGGTGCGAGATCGGGGCTGTAGGGTGCATGAGGAAGAACAGTCCACTGAAGTTTTGTGAGCCCCTCTCGGGTGCGAAGACTTGTGTGAGGTCTTGCGTTGTCACGAAGAAGGAGAAGTTCGTTCTGATTTTTGTGCCTACGAACACGCTGAAGTCTTTTCTTCAATTTCTGAAGAGTAGCACAATACACTTCAGAGTTGATCGTTTGACCATGCGGAAGGACATCGAACAGAATAACCCCTTCAGCATCCCAGAAGACTGTAACCAAGACTTTACCGGCTGAGGGTATGGCTTTAAACTTTTTCTTGGTAGGGGAGTGGGTGTGGCGCCACTCCATTGATTGCCGTTTTGTTTCAGGTTCGAAGTGATGAACCCATGTTTCATCGCCTGTAACAATCTTTGACAAGAAATTGTCACCCTCAGCCACATGACGAGCAAGCAATTCCGCACAGATGGTTCTCCTTTGCTCTTTATGGTGTTCGGTTAGACAACGAGGGACCCAGCGGGAACAAACCTTTGAATATCCCAACTGGTGAACAATTGTGACAGCACTACCAACAGAGATGTCAAGTTGAGCACTGAGTTGTTTGATGGTGATCCGTCGATCATCTCGAACGAGTGTGTTCGCATGCTCCGCCATTGCAGGAGTCACAGCTGTGCACGGCCGGCCCGCACGCGGGAGATCAGTCAGTCTTGCTTGACCTTGCGGTGATGATGACACACGCTTTGCCCAACGACTCACCGTGCTTTTGTCCACTGCCAGATCACCGTAGACATTCTGCAAGCGCCTATAAATATCTGAGATGCCTTGGTTTTCCGCCAAAAGAAACTCGATCACTGCCCGTTGTTTGCAACGCACATCCGTTACAGACGCCAATTTAACAGCTCCGTACAGCGCTGCCACCTGTCGGAAGCCAATGAAACTATACGAGACGAAGCGGGAATGTTTGAAAATATTCCACAAGAAATTTCCGGTTTTTTCAACCAAATTGGCCGAGAAAAAAAATGTGTTGCATTACTTATTGAACTGCCCCTACTTTACGCGATTTCAGTAGCTGAAGTACTAAGTTCCTTCAGCAGACACTGCCAGCATTTTTGTTTTTCAGAAAACATTTATCCTGAGGACTTATAAATTGGTAATTGAGCCGTGGAAAAAATTGCTGTTTTCAAGAGCGTGCCGCAGCGCGTTGTGTGAAGCAGTCGCCCTCCGTTTCTGGCGTTGGCACCGCTGTGACAATCGCAGCTTTGGTGACTCCCGATGGTGGAATAGGGGAAAGGTTGCATGTTCACGTGCATTTAAGGGGCACTATATGCTCACCAGTGGCAGTTGGTCAGTCGGAGTGAAGCTGGGTCAGTCTCGCGTCACCAGTTTCTGGTCTGTCTCTCGTTCGCATTTGTGCGGCAGTGAGTGTCTGTCTGTCGTCGAGGTGCTAGTATGTCTGTCGTTTGGATCGAACTTTAAAAGCCAGAAATTGAGAGTCTTGCCACTCCGCCAGTAACAGAACTCAGCGAGTGGCCGCCCGGTCGAGGCTGAGTTCCTGCATCTGAGTCTGCACGTTAGACCGCCAGACTGCTCGAGTTGCTCGTGCAACGGTCATTGGCTGTTGGATCGTTCGGTTGGTCGTTCGCGCACTGAGACACAAGATGACTTGCCCGCCTTGAGCGTCGGCGCATGTGAGGTCCCCACGTGAGTCCAGTGGGCCGCGCCGTACAGAAAGGGGTAGTGGCTTCGCAGCCGACACGAGAGCAACATGAGTCAACCCACGACATCGGGCTGGCCGGCGCGAGCTGCGACGCTGTGAGACGGGAGATCGGCGCGCCTTCCTGCGTCCGTTGAAGCGGCTGGCAGCGGACGGTTCGGGAGAGCGTTTTCGCTGTGCTGCGCCAGGTCTTCGCCTCAAATCGCACTTTATTAGAAGCAAAGTGATTGCTGATATGTTGTTTCGTTTACTTGTTAACTTCTACTTGTTTTCTTCGACAGTCACTCGTCCCCAGCTTGCTCGTCTGTCTCTCGTCCGCGTTTGATAGGCTGTTAGTGTCCGTCTGTCCGTATGTCGGTCTGCCGTACTTTAATAGCTGCCTGTTTGCCGGACTCGGTGTTAACGAATTTATTGCTTAAGGTGTAAAGGCCGCTTTATGTGTAACGTAGAGCATGTTTGTACATTTTATGTAAGACTGCATTTCATGGGTTTTTATTTAAATGGTCATTTTAGTATATAAAGTTGCCACCATTCCACCGTAAGAGTTTTCTTTTAAAAACAAGTTGTGCTTTCGGTGGCAAGTAATTTTTTTTATGTGAGTCTTTTGTGCAATTTCCATCCCTCCTACGGGGTCTATAGTTTATGTGTTTGTGTGAGTTGTTAACATTTTTAGTTTAAAGTAATCTGGTGTGTCGCAGATTTGCACCAGTGTAGTCTTTCAGAGGTTGTTGTGTGTGGTCATGTTAAAAGGGAGCGGCAAGGTTCTCAGCCCGGAAGCTCATACAGTCAAAAAAAAAAAAAAAATTGTTTCTGCCTCTGAATACAGTGTAACTTGATAGGTGCTTTCTGATTATAATTTTTAAATTTGTTGTTTAAAAAAAGAAAGGGTTTTTAGGAATAAAATTTCCATTTGTTGAAAGAAATTTGTTTTCATCAGTTACCCGCTGGTAACTACTTCCACGCTCACATACTGTGATTAAATGTGTTAATGTTCTTGATGAATCGCTAGTAAATAAAGTAAGTTTTTTAAGAAAAGTTTGACAGTAAATTCACGGTTCAGTGATAATATGAATCAATTTTTGTTTTATTTATATTATCTTTTTAGACGACCCTTATCACCTTCATGTCCTAACTCCAGCGTTGTATAAGAAAACGTATTCCTTGTTTGTAAAAGCTCTTGTCCTGTACCTCTCGCCATGTTCTCACCGCAATAATTACGTTGTCACCATCTTCTAAGCGTGCCCAAATTCATGCCAGTCTGAAAGTTCAACCCCTGGGTTGTATGGTGGGTGATGCAATGATGTCAATCCAAAACTGGCGACGAGTTCACAGTTCCTGAGTCTTGTGTATGAACGTACACTGTAGTACTGTATCAAGAATCATTCTGGAGTCTTGCGAGAGCGAAAATGTCGGAAATGGTTCTTGAGTTTGTACAGAGGCTTAACACATTTCTCTCATTTAATGGCTGATCCTTTTGGCTACATATCCACTGTCATCATGCCAAAAGAAGGATCTCTCTTCTTGCTCCTCTTTTCGTAACTACAGATGGCAGCACTCCAGTGACTGCTATATTGTTTCCGGCTTCAATTGTGCAACAGAGTTTTGTCACAGCTGCTACCAGTGACAGAAAGCCTCTGCAACGGCTTAAAACTGCTCCAATAGTTCAGAGGACGTTTCTTGGAACCTTGTGGTCTGTTTTCAGCATTCGTGGAACCCATCATCACCCTGAAGTAGCTAAGTGTCGCAGTCACTACACACATACACACACAGCGCTCACCAATAACTGTGGAGCCAGTTGCTGAGTTCTGGTGCTCCAGTCTGCCCGAATATTGACATCCTCGAAAGTTACCACGACGGGAGGGAGGTGCCTGTGACAGTTAGTGCCGAATGTGGATGTGGCGGACATTATAGGTCAGTTTCTTCACTTCCTGACGCTTTAACTCTGATTTTTTAATGTTACTTGAAATCCGTCTTGATTGCAAAAGAATTTTTTATTATTCATATGACCGGTTTCGGTTCATTCAGAACCATCTTCAGATCTGTAAAAGTAATTATAATAATTAACTATTTCACGGAAGCAAATGTTTTTCATCCTATCTAATCAACATCAAATGTACCAGAACGTACCTGATATTTCAGTTACAGGAGTAACCCGTCCAAATCCAGCAACTTTCACATGCTACGTCACATAAAATTGGTTGGCAGAGTGCACGTCATTTATATTAATTATAACACTATAACCGACAGGTGGCGTATGGTACATTTGTTAAATTCCATTTGTACATACTGTATTCAGTAGATCTTTTTTATATTAAAAATATTTGGTTAAAATATGTAGATGTCAAAGTTAAAATCTGTACTTGTCAGGATTAAAAAAACAGTAAAATTATCATTTTTAAACGATCTAAAAGCATAGGGCGATTTATATATTTATGGTGCTGGTGTGAACTTGTTTTCCTCTACGGTCTGCTTCCGTGGTTCCCGCCATTTTGGTGTTGTGCCGCGGTGCGCTCAGTCGTCTGATGTCCATCGCCGCGGGCAAGAGGGCCGCACAGGAGGGCCCCGTCAACGACGCCAGGCGCTGCACGCGTCTTCCGGCTTCTCCACCGCGCACCATCTCTCAACCCTCGGCCTGGATGTCCACCCAAAAATTCTTTTGCAATCAAGACGGATTTTAAGTAACATTAAAAAATCACTGATTGCTGTTATCCCATAAGACATTATGTCTGTTTTTGCATTGTTAACTCTGATTGTCTGTACCCCAAATTTAGAGTTATCTGCTGTATCATTAGCATACTGCGCATAAACGTTCCTGGATGTCCACTACGGTTTATATACCCGCAAAATGAATTCAGTTACAGCACGGTACTTGTAACAAGCGTAGACACTATTTGGTTGCTTACTATGCCATCAGTCGGAATTGTTCGAGACTTCTCACGCATGCAAAAGAGACATCTACAAGTATGATATCCTATTTACAGGGTAATTTTGCTAAACGGATACTAGCTGCATGGCCAGTTCCTTAGCTGTTAAGGAGAAAAAAACGTCAGACGGACATACGACGTGGAATCCGTTCAAAGCCACTTGAGAATAGTGGTAAAGAACCCTTGACTGGGGCCCGGCATCGCTACCAGTTAGGAGGCTCGCCAGCATAGCGTAAGCCAGACAACCGTGTGGAACATTGGATGATTCTCCACAACTGCCACTACACATTTAACTAACAACACATTCAGCCCTTACTGCCTATGGACTTGCCCGCGCGCTGACAATGTTGGCACTGATTCGCAGTGGAGACCGACACAGTACTGGGATTTCTGTCGTCCATTGTGTTCACAGATGTGGCTGCCATTACGACGGGGATATTGTCAACCTTTGAAACACCCATCTATGGCCTACGAAGAATCCCCAATGTGGGGTCTTGCCCAATCGTCCCTAGTAGGGTGCCTAAGGGGTACATCGTTCTCGGAGTACTATACAATCATTCAGACAAATTAAATTAGTAGTTTTATTTCTAGAAAGGAAATTGACAATACTTCACTTTGATTACAGCAAATGTCACTAGCAAGAGCCGATATGAAAATAGTAAATTTCTTGACATACACAAAGTCCACGTAAGCACTTGATATGGATCACGACAATCTGATACCGTAACAACGTTGCAAACTGGGGCAATCTGAGCGGCCAAGGCTAGCAGGAGCGGCTTTTATATTCAGTTCTTGAATGGGAGGCTCCTGGTGCGGTGCGGTCCAGTTCCGCCCATCATTTGCCGACGTTTCACCACCGCCTTCTTTAGTCTTGCGTACTGCGTCTTCGTTGCGGCGTTTTTGGTTACGCCAGAAACTTCCTACCCCTCCCCACCCCACCCCCGTCTACCCCACACAAAGCGACGGACTGTCATCGTGTATGGAGTGTGAGCATCGCGGGGGATGCAGAAGAGTGGGCAACTCGACGGGCCGGCAGCTGTGGCTGCAGGGGACGTCCAGCTTCATGCCGTACCTCACCATCTGACTTGCGCTCGGGTGGCGTCCCTACCACAGGTACGCGTCCACTTCCGGCTGCCATGACCCAGATTAAGAAGGCGGTGACTGCTGCGGTGTGGGCGGGTCCAGCTCCATCGGTGGCAAAGGCTCCGTCTCCATGGGGTCGTCCCGCGTTGTCGTGATGCTGCCACGCAGTCCTCTGGACCCGTGGATCTGGGGAAAGAGAGGCTGAAAGGTCATCGTGTGCAGGACAGTTGCGATGTTGATTTTTGATGGCGGCGCTGCAAGCCATCGGGACCTGAAATTAAATACATGCAGGCGCCAACTCGACGGACGACCTCGTCTCGCGCCCACCGTCTTCTGTCGCTAAAAACCCTGTAAAAGACAATACCATGCGGCGCGAGGCGATGCTTGGGACCTACCTTCGGCACCGGATGCTCAGAAGGGTGGAGCAGGTGGAACAGTGTGCGATGGCGATGGCGGTGAAGCAATTCCGCCGGCGATGGTCCATCTCGTGGGTGCGAACGATACGAGGCGAGAAACAGTTGCGATACTTTGTCCCTGCTGTGTGTGGAGCGAAGTTTGGCCATATGCTGCTTGAATGTTCTGACAAAACGTTCCGCCTCGCTGTTTGACTGTGGATGGAACGTTGCACTAATTAGGTGCTGTATGTCATTGCGTTCACAGAACTTGTAAATTCATTTGTCGTGAACTGAGATATTTTGTCAGACACTATTACTTCAGGTAAACCTTCAAGGCAAAAAATCGATGACAGCACCTGAATTGTGCTACGTGACAGTGTTGAGTTCATTGGCACAGCAAAAGCTGTCGACGCGCTATCTGTTTCGTACAAACAGTCCCCCCGTACCCTCGATGAAGTAGCTGCAACACTTCTTTTTGAAAAGCTTTACGGATCAACACACGTGACTGTCCATTGTCGTTCTGAATGAGAATCACACATTTATGTGCAGCGAGGTTATGTCGACGTGCAGAGTATCGGCTCACTACAGAGTTCTTTATGCTATTCAGTGAGTGAGGTCAAGATGTTCAAATGTTCAGATCTCAATCAGCTTCTGTGGCCTGCGCAGTTTTCTTATAGTTCAGTGAAAAAGATTAAACAAATTCAGAATCCTGACCAGCGATGTGACAACAAGATGCAGCAGTAGTGTCAAAGTCTGTATCTGGGCAAATTAGAAGACTTGAAGGTGCGGACGATATACAATCTCGTATTGATATTGTGACAACAAGAAAGTCAGTGTTCACTTATGCGAGCGATACACAGCAGGGAAGGTACACTCGACAGCAAAAAAAGAGGGTCACGCCTGAATTCCAATGTATAGGATGCACCCGAATGTATGTAACCAACGTAGCGTATCTGTGTTCCACATCGTCGCAACCCTCCAGAGTACAGTTGTTCTAAGATACACAATGGGTACCGCTAGAGACTACTAGAGAACAGCGGTCTTTATGACAGTCCATTCAGATGTAAAGTAACACCACGATAGTACAGAAGAGCTCAGACACTCCTTAACATTTGTAAACTAAACTTAATCACAATAAGTGGCATTTCAAACGTTATGGGACAACTAATTATGTCACATAAATCGTTCAGTAATCCTTAGGCACAATTAAGTATTTGAGACAGTATACGGATTTATAAAGTTGTATGGCAATTGGAAACAAGTTCTTTGCTGTCTAAAAGGCTTACCGAACACATGCTGAACATCGTTCAACGTTCAACGAGGAGTGGTTTCGCATCAACTTCATGTAATACTAAGCAGTTAAAAGAAAATGTGATTAACGGCGGCAAGAACTCTACAGAAATCCCAACATTAACAGCGAATCACAAGTAATATCATGTTCACATTACTTATCAACAGTTACTTGTACACAAAGTTGTACTTTAAATGACATGACCAACGTCTTCGTTCTGGATCGGGATGCAAACCCAGAACCTAAAGCCATTGTTAACAAAGCAAAGCTTTGTGCCTTGTCGAAACTCGATCACTAGGCAGAAAGAGACGGTAAATATTGACGTTAGCACCAGTATCAGTTATCAGTTTTGAACTTGAACATAAATGGCGATAATGTTTGTACGAAACCAGGAACCCTAACATGAAAATTACCTACTTGGTAATTAACCTCGAAAGACGTTGTATATAGTTGCAGTGTCAAGGAACAAAGGATACACATGTTTAAAATTGAAATGCCATCATGTAATGCTGGTGACAAAGATTCGAACCCAGCACCTAATCGGATTGTTGAATAAGTACGTAAAATCAGAATGTAAATATCACAGTTTGGCACTAGTAGTGAGGTTGGAACCTTAAATGAGGACTGAAGTTGTATTGCCTGAACGGGATTCGAACCCGGCGCCTACCGCCATTGTTGTCCAACGAGAAATGTCCAATTTTGGTCCACCATTAGCGAGAGGTGCGCACGTTAATTTGAATTAAGGCGACGAAAACATCTATGCTGACTGAGAGTCGAACGCCGCACACATGGTTATGAAGACACTTTAATAATCAAATTCTTATTCAGTAGTAGCTGGGAGTAGCATGCTTATTTGAAAACCTGAAGGCCTTTCTCATCCCTGGTAACGTGTTGCCTAATATCTGCTATATAATGGTGTTAATTTACAAGTGGATTGACTGTCGTAAATAGCAATGTTGTCTAGTAGTCGTGTATCATTGAGATGTAAATGAAGTGTCTCAGCAGAAAGTAATTTACGTAGTGCAGCACGTATTGTTTGAGAGACACTGAGTAGTGTGCACAAAACGTAGTATATAATATTATACGTAGTATATAATATTATTTGGTGAAGCATCCGCCAAACCTGTTTACTTTTACACTCCGCTTAGTTGTCGTGGTTCAATACTCGTTTTCTTAAGGCTACATCTAATCCAGAGCACTTACAAGAAAGAATAGTTTCCTGCCTCATGCTATTGCTAGCTAGGTGAAATATTTTGTGGTAGTTATGTTTAAAATGAATGTATTTTTGAACAGCCCGGGACGAGCAAGCCCGGCTGCGCCGCATGCCCCCGCCTCTGCCGCTCCGTTTGACGTAAATATGTTTACCACCTCTCTTGGCATCAGTGTAAGAGCGGCAAGCTGAATTACATATCAGATTCCACCAACTCCCCCACCCTGATGATGCCCTCATCCCCTCCGTCTATTCCTCCTACCAACTTTGATCCTCCCTTCCTCCAACCCTCCTCTCCCCCGGGGTTCCCCTACCCCCTACCTTTATTCCTCCCCCTCCCGTCTCCTCTTCCACTGGCACCTACACCCTCCCCCCTCTCTCCACCCCCACCTTTCTCCCTTTGGCAGGTCCCCGGACACGTACACGTACAGTGAACATTGGCGCGCCGGCGATCATCGCCACCGATTCTTTGTGTGTGACGTCGTGTTAGTTCTTCAGTGTTTCACCGCCCACGCTCCATCGTTCAAATGTGTCATTTGAGTCATCAGTGTTCGTGTGTATCTTAGAACAACTGTACTCTGGAGGGTTGCGACGATGTGCAACACAGATATGCTACGTTGGTGACATACATTCAGGCGCATCCTACACATTGGAATTCAGGCGTGACCCTCTTTTTTTGCTGTCGAGTGTACCTTGCCCGCTGCGTATCGCTCGCATAAGTGAACACTGACTTCTTGTTGTCACAATATCAATACGAGATTGTATATCGTCCGCACCTTCAAGTCTTCTGATTTGCCCAGATACAGACTTTGACACTACTGCTGATCGTTAATTTATTTTACTACACCTCTGAATGGCTCCGTGTTTTTTACTCATGTGTCTACTGTTTTCTGTCCATCACTATGATTTGTTTTTCTATGTCTTTCTTGTTCTCTATGTCTTATCTGTGGTCGAAGAGCGGCGTAATATTGTCGCTGCTGGCCTACCTTTGTATGAGATGTTAAAACAAAAGAAAGAAAAAAACCAAAGAAGAAATACACATCAGGCTGTCTGCCGTAATAACTCACTTGGCGGTGTCTATTCGAGATAGAGTCGTCGCTCTCATTGAGGAAGGAGGATCTTCCATCAGACTGTATGGCGTACCACATATCACTGCAACGAGATGGTGGAGGATCTGCCTTGAAAGAGGCACCACCAATAGGGCTCCTGGTTCAGGCAGGAAGAGAGTGAGCTCACAGCAGGAAGACAGAGACTTAGTGACTAGGAGCAGAGAAAATCCCTTTCTGAACGCGAAGCAGTTGCGGCGGGAGACCAACTTCCCCGGCTCCAGTGACACGATTCGTCGAAGGCTGAGGGACGCTGGATTGCATGCACGACGATCCGCCGTGAAACAAGAGCTCAGCGAAGACAACGTTTCATACCGGCTAGCATTTGCGGAGGGGGACGACGTCATTTTCACTCATGAGAAGGTGTTTCCCACCAGTAGCGACGGTCCACGAATCGTTTACAGGCCGCAAGGTACTCTCCATCGACGCAAATATGTAACCACGACGAGAAGAAGTGGCCAGGTATCTGTTACCTGCTGTGGTTGGATTTCTGCGAGAGGGGCGGGTATTCTTCACAGGATAGAAGGAACTCTGGACATCGTTCAGTATGCCCACATATTGGAAAATGTGATGCTTCCGTCAGTGCGAATGCTGTACACAGAAAGGGCGTCACATTGCCAGAGGACCATTCTCCCATTAACAAGTCTGCATTTTTTCACCAGCCGCTCTCCACGATTGGCGTCAATGTCATGGACTGGCCTCCATGGGCTGCTGATATGAACCCATGGACAACATGTGGGCTGAGGTCGCCAGAATATTAACAGAGAACTGGGCACGATACCAACCAACTACTGCGGACGCTCTTTGGGACTGCGTCCTGGAAGCCTGGGAGGAAGTTCCTTCTTCAGGCTGTTCCGTCCGACAGCTTATACATTCTATGCCAAGACGCATGATAGACAAAATTTTGTGTATGGCTGCACGTTCAGAGACCGTGAATAGTTATAATTGAAAGAAAAACAGCCCCCAGTCACTATATTTAAACGAGTTAACCGGGTTTCATCACTGCTAGGAGAGTCTTCCCCAGAATTTAAATCAAAGAATGGTCTGTCTTCTATAACATGGTCACATTAGTCATAATTCTGTGCCTGTCATAGAACATAGGCCAATCTTTGATTTAAATTCTGAGGAACACACTCCTAGCAGTGTTGAAACCCGGTTAATTCGTTTAAATATAGTGACCGACGGCTGTTTTTCTTTAAGTTGTACGCATGATAGAAGTACAAAATAATGAGGGATTCTGGATAAAATATTAGAGTCCTCAAAATGTTTTGCTATATCTTCTTTTTCGTCATTTTTCCTCATTGGGAGCTAGTGGAAGATCGCGTGGCAACAGAATAGATACAATATGGGTTAGTTTTCCTTTGAGTTGTCTTTTTAATTCAAGTGGGTTTCTTTTGAATATACAGTTTGTTAAATATTTTATTTTGATGTTATTTATACAAACTAATCAGCGTAGATGGACTCTGTCACAGTAGTTTTTGTTTTTTCAAATACATCTCTCTCCTCCCCTCCATCCACGAATACATCATCTGTCCTCCACACAATACGCAAACGATTTCATATTATGTTTACTGTTCTCTCGCACACTCTCTCTCTGTTTGGCACTATCGCCACAATGGCCTTTCTATTCCATTCCCTAAAAACTTTATAAAAAAATCTAGCGGTTTCCATTGACGCTATATTTTCTCTTTTAATTGCTGCTGTATTTACTCTCTATCATTCCTCTCAACACATATGAAACCGTATTCTTTGATCTCCCTTTCCCTATAACCCATTCTTCGTTCTGAAAACAGTCCTTCCTTTACTCTCGGTCCTAAGATAAAACGAACTGTGGCACACATCTAAGTAAGCAATCCTTTTCAAGCATTTGACGCCCATATTTTGCACTTCTGCACTTCTATCCATTCCCGGATCTGGCCCTCCTTCCTGTTACCCATCCATTAACATCTGCATCTACATCCAAATGAATACTCTGCAATTCATAATTGTGTGCTTGTCAGGGGGTTCTGTGGTCTGGTGGATTAATCTTGCATTGACGTGTAAAACGTGTAGATTCACATATCAAGCCAGGCGAAGAATTTTAACACACCCAAGTAACTCTCCTTCACCCCTAGTAACGCCAAGTGCAGAACGCCAGTAAGCTCCGTAGTTCAATATCCGCAGTAAAGATAACATCCCTTCGCTGTCGACTCGGCCAGAGCGGCATTCGTTTGCGCTGTGGCACGGTTTGAATTCCATTCAGCACAGAACTTTTCGCCGCCCGATGCCTAGCTAAACATGCGCACATCTCGCTACTGGTGAATCAACAATAGCTATTTATCGTCTGTTACTGGCTAGAAAACGATGGCGCTAGATGCTGGGTTCGAATCCCAGTCAGGCAAAAGCGATTCTATCGTCATTTAAAGTTCCAACATCTCGCTATTGGTGAAAACATTTGATATCTAACTTCCGATTTTACGCACTTCGTTAACATCCCGATTAGGTGCTGGGTTCGCATCCCTGTCACAAGCTTTCCATGATGGCATTTTAGTTTTAAACATGAGCATACCTTGTTCCTTGTGAATTACACCATATTAAACGTCGTTGGGGGTAGTTCCCAGGAAGGTGCTATGAAAGGATTCCCAGTTCAGTGCAAAAGTTTTCGTAATTTACTTTCAGGATCTGAATTGATAACTGATACTGGTGCAAACGTCTATACTTCACGTCTGTTTGTGCCTAGTGATCGGGTCTCAATAAGGCACAAACAAAGCTTAGCTTAGTTAGCAATGGTTGTAGGTGCTGGGTTTGAATGCAGGTCCAGAACGACGACGTTGGACATGTCATTTAAAGTTCAAATTTGTGTACACGTAGCTGTTGATGTGTTATGAGGACAATGATATCTCTGGTGGACAATGATTTTACTGGTGATTCGCTGTTAATGTTGAGATTTCCAATTGCCGTACAGCTTTGTAACTCCATATATTGTGTCCGGTATTTAATTTTGACGAAAAATTACTGTACTATATATGTAAAATAATACGTTTTCTCAGAACTTTTGGAATGTCACTTGTTGTAATTAAGGTTAGTTTATGAGTGTTATGGGGTGTCTCATCGCTAAGAACGTGTTTTCTAATGTGTTTTGTATGACGATATTAGTTGACGCTTAGACTGACTGCCATAAAGAGCTTTGGTCTCTAGTAGTCTCTTGCGGTACCCATAGTGTGTAGTCAAACAACTGTACCCCAAGGGTTTCTGGTGCTTAGAGGACTTGCAACACAGGTACGTTATGTTGGTTGTATTGTATTCAGCAGTGACCCACTTTTTTGCTGTCAAGTGTACATGTTCCGACGATGGGAATATCTTGTCCATTACAAGCTCTTAGTATTGTGCTAGGTTCACACAGACATGGAGAGCCTAATAGTTCATATGTGTGACGATTGAGCAATGAGACAGAGGCCCCCGTGTCCAACTGAAATTACACACGTTTCCCACAGATAAGAAAATGAAAAAAAAGTTTGTTTGACTGATCCATCACTGACGAAACTGAACGCTTACTGGTTGCAGACATGGAATATACTGCATTTATGACATGGGGCTTGTGACGAGAGTTTCGTGAGTTGGCTGAATTCTTATGCTAGTTCCGTTGCAAACATACGGACTGTACATGTCCTTTCCGTTCACAAGCGTAACACTGAGTTTGTCGTAAGGGGCAGTCTTGGTGTTTGTGCCTTGTATAATGGCGAGAACAAGACTTAATTGTGTTAGATGTGTAGCCGCCTGTTTAGCGAACTGCTTAAGTGACATGGAAGGTTGTTTATCGAAGTGGCTAGAGCACGCCACCGGTGCGGAATGGGGCGATCACAAATAAGGGATTCAACCCGACAAATAGCTGGCTGGTCAGAATGTATGAGCCGACAAGCTTTGCGAAAGAAGCGGTGAAACTTTCTGCGCAACTCACCCATCATTCTGCATGACAGTGCGCGGGCGCATACAGCGGAACCTATAGCTGCACTGTTCGGTCGATGGGACTGGGAAGTACTCTACCATCCAACATGTTTCCCGGACTTATCCCCTTGTGACTTTGATTTGTTTCCGAAGGTGAAGGAACCACTTCGTGGTATTCGCTTCAGAACTCTTCCAGAGACTCGACAGGCAGTAGACCGCTCCAGTCGCAACAGGCTCTCCTAACGGTGTACTACGCCTTCCACATCGCTGGCAACGGGTTCTACACAATGCAGTAAATGGTGCAAACATGTAACTCTTTTGTATCGGTTGTGAATAAATAGTTGCCACTAATGAAGTTCCAACCCTCGTAACTAAACTATCCCGATTCATCACGTTATACCACGGGAAATAATTACCGTGCGCGGACCAAACTTGGTAGCATTAAAGTCAAGGACATGAGAAAGAAAAGTAACGCAGAATAAATTCAACTGAAACACTTCTAATATGCAGCTAAGGTGCATCATATCATTACACACTGGTACCATTACTGCTACGAAAGGATCTCAACATGGCCTTCATCACTGTGCAGAAAAGACTGAAGGCGCAGGATGGTATTCCGCACAGCAGAATGAAGCATGTCTGTGGGTATTCTGACTACCTCTCTTGATATGCTGCGCTTCAGTTCAGCATATGTGTGAATATTCCAGAGGTAAATCCTGTCCTTCAGGTGTCCCCACAACCAGAAATCACAGGGAGACAGATCAGGTGGCTGTCCCGGCCTAGCATCTGGAAATGATCGGCTGATAATTCGGTCGTTTCCAAACGTGTTTCGGAGAAGGAGGTGAACTTCACGAGCGAGTTGCGGTGAGGCATGAAAACTTGAGTTCAATGCGTCTCTCTCCTGTAGGTCGGGCGTGACATGCTGGAGAAGCAAATCGCAGTAACGCTGGCCAGTCACACTGCACATCTTTGGCCCTTAAGCGATAAACTATTCAAAAAAGATTGGACCAATGATGAACGTAACCGGGAAGCTACACCACACAGTGACACGTTCAACATACAGAGGAATTTCATGCTCTGTCATTAGGCCGTGAAATTGTGTGTTCGCCTCACCCTCCAGAGGAAAATGAGATTCGTCTGTCCATAGGATGTTCCAGGGCCAGCCCTCGTCATCTTCAATCCCACCAAGAAAGTGGAGAACAACGTCAACACTTCGTTGTGCGTCCTGTGATGCAAGTTCCTGTACGATAAGATATTGTACGGATACCGTCTTCCATACAGTGAACCAGGTGGTGTTCAGTTGTCATGACACAACATACGTACTGCCTGACGATCAGGAATTGAGCGCAGCGTTGTCTGCCATAGCAACAGCGATTTCATAAACTATCTGTGGTGCTACCAGTCGTCGGCCTCTTCACATGGCGACGCCCAGTCCTCCAGTTGGTTCAAACTTCATGCTCCGCACAGCAGGTGGAGGAAGAGGACCAATTCGTAATTTTTTCTGACGTCGTTATTTTCGAATTGCATTTGCAGCATTACCGTTGTTTTGATAAGAGAGCTTCACCAATGATGCCCCGTTCCTTTTGTCCTAGCTCATGTTCACACGTCAGGAAGAGCACTGCGAGTGGTCAGGTGTGTGAGACTACGAATCACGATGACTGATCACAGCATCCGTCGGCCATAGTTGGAACCGGACGGAGGCACAGTAATGCATGGAAATTATGCACCCCATACTTTGTACATTAATGCTACCACGTTTGGTACACAGACTGTAAATAGTTTCCATGTTACAAAGTGTTAAATAGGGAAAGTGTAATTACAAACCACCAGCTATAAAAATTAAGGGTGTAGCTCACGATTTGGAGATTGTTGAGGAGCTAATATTTTTCTGCATGTGAAGATAATAACATTTAGCATCACTTTGATATATACACTCCTGGAAATTGAAATAAGAACACCGTGAATTCATTGTCCCAGGAAGGGGAAACTTTATTGACACATTCCTGGGGTCAGATACATCACATGACCACACTGACAGAACCACAGGCACATAGACACAGGCAACAGAGCATGCACAATGTCGGCACTAGTACAGTGTATATCCACCTTTCGCAGCAATGCAGGCTGCTATTCTCCCATGGAGACGATCGTAGAGATGCTGGATGTAGTCCTGTGGAACGGCTTGCCATGCCTTTTCCACCTGGCGCCTCAGTTGGACCAGCGTTCGTGCTGGACGTGCAGACCGCGTGAGACGACGCTTCATCCAGTCCCAAACATCCTCAATGGGGGACAGATCCGGAGATCTTGCTGGCCAGGGTAGTTGACTTACACCTTCTAGAGCACGTTGGGTGGCACGGGATACATGCGGACGTGCATTATCCTGTTGGAACAGCAAGTTCCCTTGCCGGTCTAGGAATGGTAGAACGATGGGTTCGATGACGGTTTGGATGTACCGTGCACTATTCAGTGTCCCCTCGACGATCACCAGTGGTGTACGGCCAGTGTAGGAGATCGCTCCCCACACCATGATGCCGGGTGTTGGCCCTGTGTGCCTCGGTCGTATGCAGTCCTGATTGTGGCCCTCACCTGCACGGCGCCAAACACGCATACGACCATCATTGGCACCAAGGCAGAAGCGACTCTCATCGCTGAAGACGACACGTCTCCATTCGTCCCTCCATTCACGCCTGTCGCGACACCACTGGAGGCGGGCTGCACGATGTTGGGGCGTGAGCGGAAGACGGCCTAACGGTGTGCGGGACCGTAGCCCAGATTCATGGAGACGGTTGCGAATGGTCCTCGCCGATACCACAGGAGCAACAGTGTCCCTAATTTGCTGGGAAGTGGCGGTGCGGTCCCCTACGGCACTGCGTAGGATCCTACGGTCTTGGCGTGCATCCGTGCGTCGCTGCGGTCCGGTCCCAGGTCGACGGGCACGTGCACCTTCCGCCGACCACTGGCGACAACATCGATGTACTGTGGAGACCTCACGCTCCACGTGTTGAGCAATTCGGCGGTACGTCCACCCGGCCTCCCGCATGCCCACTATACGCCCTCGCTCAAAGTCCGTCAACTGCACATACGGTTCACGTCCACGCTGTCGGGGCATGCTACCAGTGTTAAAGACTGCGATGGAGCTCCGTATGCCACGGCAAACTGGCTGACACTGACGACGGCGGTCCACAAATGCTGCGCAGCTAGCGGCATTCGACGGCCAACACCGCGGTTCATGGTGTGTCCGCTGTGCCGTGCGTGTGATCATTGCTTGTACAGCCCTCTCGCAGTGTCCGGAGCAAGTATGGTGGGTCTGACACACCGGTGTCAATGTGTTCTTTTTTCCATTTCCAGGAGTGTATATTTATGATAAAGCAAGCGACCGCTTGCACTTGGCGACCCCTAGCCAGGATGTCGGCTCATGGCACATTTTTAACGTACTTAGTGCGTTGTCTTGCGGAGTAGGCGCGTATTTTGTTTTTTTTTTTTTTCCATGCTGAGATTATGGTGCAGTCAGAATGTTTAAATTCTGTTTTGGTGCTATGCGTTGTATCTCGCTATTTTTTGGTATGTTGCAGTCATTTTATACCAGTGTATGTATTGTCTGTGTCATTCATTTCGTTTTTCATTGAGTCTCGTCTGTGACTTCTGCGTCACTCCTTGTCTGATGTTGTGTCGTTGGTAACAACATTGTACAAGCTTCTGTGAAGCAAATTTGTTTATGGGGATGTGTAGACCATTTCAGAATACGTTTTCTTTCATTGGCTTAAGCGTAATCGTGTGCATTATTTGAGGAATGGTCAGTGTAGAGTTGTGGCACGTGATGCATTTGAGTCGGAATTTTGCGGAAGTAGCAATTGATTTAAATACTTAGGAGAAGCAAAGCTCGTGTGTACCGTGAGAAAGGCTGCGCACTATTGTTGTCCAAAAATGGAACATGATCCACTGATTGATGCAGAAGAAGACAGGACGGTGGAAGAAGCTCTTTTAAATTACTTTGCAAACGGGCCAGAAGTGTCAAATACAGAAACTACGATGATGAGGGTTCAGTTTACTCAGTAAATGAAAGAGAAAACAATGCCGAGTTGGCTGGTCACGTAGATTCTGTAGATACGAAAGAGGTACAGTCAAGGACAGTAATAGTCAGATTACATAGAGCATTTGGGTCGCGAGCGCCTGATCTTGTGGACGTTACTGCAAATGCACAATTAGAATCAATAATTCAATTTATGCAAAAGACAGAGAAGTGATGACGGGAAAGGGAATGAAAGAGACGGCAGGAAGAAGACCAGAGACAGGTGATCCTCATTAATGAGATTAGGGAAATTAGAAGCTGCTAGACAAGGAGATAAAGGGACGAGACGAAGTAATGAAAAATTAAGGAAATTCAAAGGAGGGCTGATGAGTTTGTTGAAAACGTAAATCAGTTCAGGAAAGAAGATAAGGATGTAAAAACAGAGGTTGCAGACATAAGGGAAACGTCAGATGCAGCGCGAGAAGCAGCACTAGATTCCAGACTTGAGGCAAGGTATGCCAGATTACTAGCACGAGACGCACAGAAAAATGCCCAAATTTCGCGAGATCAATCGGCAGTACCAAAGGTCGAAGAGAGCGCCACCAAGAAGGCTATTTATGATCTTGAAATACAGGGACAGAGATAGCTGAAAATACAAAGGAAGAAATGTTAGAAATCGAAGACGAGGAAATACATTCCAGCGGAATGAGCTGGCAGATCAGATGAGACAAATGTGTGAACGGGTCGATCGCGCAGAAATTCTGCCAAAAGCAACAGCTCGTCGCCGTAAAGCGGTAAAGTTCTTCGAAACGCTTGTCAACCACAACTGTTACGTGGACCAAACCAACCACGGTTCGTTGGTTACGAGGAATGTCAAAGACAAAACAGTGAAACCCAACTGGGTGCCACATCCATGGTTCAGGCAGATATCCGGCAGGAGCGCTTGCTTAACGGGGTGCTACGCTAGGCCGTGCGCTCGCAGTAAATCACGCGTAGTACGCAAAGTACTGAACAGGACCACAACTGCGCGCGACTCAGACGTATGGAAACATTCTGATGATAGGAGCCGTGGGTACAACAGCATACAGGGTTCGGTCTGCCATGCAACTCTGGCACACGCGTGTCAGAATTTAGAGAATTTCCAGGGGCGCAAAGTTACGAATATCTTGACTTAAAACATTTTTCCCTCGATTTAAAATATTCAGGTTTACAAACACAACTACAATTGATTACGCCCCAATTCATGGTTTCTTCAGTATGATAGGGTACTAACAGAGTCATGGGCACTAGTATATAATTTAGTGTTAGCAGAAGAGCCAACACCGTGTTATGAGTGGAGGCCGAAATGCACGCGTTTTTAGCTCACGCAGACTGGTGTGAGGAGGGAAGAACTATACTGACGTAAGGTCTGGAACATGACAAGGATTGAGAATTCAGAAAGCGGACGTAATTAGTTTGATACTTAGCTTTAATCCATTAAAGATGAACGTCGATCATGACAGTACATGATTCACAATATTATCTGTTCAGAATACATTCTCGAAGATAGTAATTATAGTAGCTGAATATGGCGCCTTGCTAGGTCGTAGCAAATGACGTATCTTAAGGCTATGCTAAACTGTCGTCTCTGCAAATGAGAGCGTATGTAGACAGTGAACCATCGCTAGCAAAGTTGGCCGTACAAGTGGAGCGAGTGCTAGGGAGTCTCTCTAGACTAGACCTGCCGTGTGGCGACGCGCGGTCTGCAATCACTGATAGTGGCGACACGCGGGTCCGACGTATACTAGCGGACCGCTACCGATTTAAAGGCTACCACGTAGCAAGTGTGCTGTCTACCGGTGACACCACATATAAAATGTAATTTGTCTGTGGATACCTGAAAGGTTCAATAGCAGAGCACATGCGTAGCGTTGTAGCAGACTGTCGCAGCAATGGGAAATACAGAACGCCTTTCCTAAATTCTTGCTGGTTGCAGGACACCCAAGAAAGGATTAAACAGGAGATTATTTTAGAGAAGTATTACGAAGCATCGGGGTGCCGTAGTACGGTAAAGTTTTTCGAGACACTTGTCAACAACAACTGTTGCAAGGAACAATCAACCGACCATGTAGTGATAAGGAATAAAGCGATACGGCTACATGAAAGTACCAGGAACCAATGAAGTAGTCAAAGAATCTGTTTAGTTTGCGGTTCAGTTGCGGTTGTACTTAATGTGAAGTACTGGTTCAAGTCTTTGGCAAGAACAGTGGTATCAGCTGCAGCTTTTACTTTTCTTATAAAAGGCTAAGAAAGGTTTTTCGATAGCACAGCTGGGTAATTTCTGCTGTCGGTTAATGTATGGACATGTCTTGGTGTTGCGTTTCTCACAGCGTGACTGACCCTTTTCCGTACCTGCGTCACTGAAATTCATGAACTCTTTGAAGTCTTCGCATGTTTGTTTTCGTCCGAAACGTTCTAGGAAGTCCATCATGAAAACATGGGTGGACACGCCAAGTGCTGATATTTGAGAGATATAAATTACTGTGTTTGGGAATTTCATTCCAGGTAAATTTATGAGCGTGTGACTGCTGTTTGCATGGTGCATGCAGACCCGTAGTTTCATCGTTGAATATGCAGAAACCCCTTATCCTCAGTCAAGTGTTACTACATGCTCCGACGAAAGCTCGTTTCATGCGAGAGCGTACTAGTTTACAGTGCATAATCACTCAGTGTTTATCATAGATCAGGTTACGAATCACATGCTCGCTGCACAGATACGATTAATTACGGAGTGGCAAGCTATGATCTCAGTTACGCAAACAGGATGTCCCGATGGAGCAGCTGCCTTTCAAAACAAACACACTAACGGAATGACATATGCCATAAACGTGGCTGACGCGTTGAACCATTGCTACAGTGGCGTGCAACTAAGAAGGCGGTAAAGTGAAGTGCTTAGCAAGCAGAGAGGCGGAGTTTAATTTGCATCGTCGCCACTGTGTCCTCGGTCTCTGTCCACTGCCTCATGCTCCATCCATTGCCTGCCCTGTATAATGAATCTTCAGTCCGCGGAACTTTCGCATGTAAACTGAAATGTTCGATTCCTTATAAATTTTGGCCTTACTTGGGTTAATTTTCATACTTTATACGAGGGACGTTCAGCAAGTAACGCAGCACAATTTTTTTCTCCGACAGATTCGGTTGAAACAAATCTGAAGTTTTTGTAGAACATCTTGAAATATTCTCAATTTAGCCCCACAGTTTCATGAAGTTCCGATAGGTGGCACCATTGTACGTAGTCTTCAAAATGGCGTCCATAAAGAGATGCGTTCCTAGCAGAACGCAGTCATTCAGTTTCTTTTGGCGGAAAACTAGGGCAAGGCGGATATTTATAGACTCTCGCATATGTCTACAGAGACCTGGCAGTGAACAAAATCACGGTCAGTTTTTGGGCGAGGCCCACACTAGCCAACGGTTTATCGGCTGAAGCAGGATATGATTTCACATCCCTAAATCAGCGACAGCCTATATTGGTGAACTGTGAACAATGCGTTCGCCAGAGCCAATAAATTCCTTTCCTATTTGTCAACATGTTGCTTATTTTTTGTTTCAGTTTTTAATTTATCGGTTATTTAGACTTCCGGAGCCCTCCGTAACAGATCGTAGGTAAGCACCTCCACTCCACTTTCCTCTCTTTCATTAGATTCAAAATAAATAAACATCACCTCGGAAGCGAAAGAATCCTCAGGAAATATATTCTTCCCACAATGCAGGTAGCTTACAAATCTCTTTCAATTAGTACTATAACGCTGCTCGTCACTCTGGGAACCGCAGCACTTAGGAGTGACATAGTAAACAGAGTAAACCGAAAGAAGAGCAATGCGTTAGGTTACTGGTTCATTAAGTAAGCATCAAACGGAGGTATTGCGCCAACTCCAATCGTAAATGCCGTAGGAGAGCCGTTCCACACCACGGTGTAGTTTACTGTCAGTTCCGAGAGCATACGACTCCAGAAGAGTCAACAAATACAGGTATATTGCTCACTTCTAAGTATTCTTCATGAAAAGATTGTGAAGATTAAATCACAGAGATTCGAACTCACACACAGGCTTACTGGCTACCTCTCCTGTCGGGAACCATTCGTGAGTAAACGAGGGAATGGTGGGCAATAACAGTGGTATACAAAGTACTCTCCGCCATACACCGAATAGTGGCTTGGGAAGTATAGATGTAGAGGGTTAGTGTTTTAGACATTCAATGGTCTTGGAGAAGAACTGAAGGGTTGGCTGCTCCTGTAACTGTTCTATTACATTTTTTACAGGAGAGGGTCCTATGGTGACACTAGGAAGTGAAATTACTCGTATATAGTTGGAGTCTGGGGGATTACAGGGAGGAATGGAGGGAGGGATGGAAAGCCAGTAAAACAGTGGCATTTATGTCAGATTGGACTTGACATTTCGTTAGAGACAGACGATACAGTTGGATGGAGAATGGATGTAGTGCAACAGTCTCCGACACAAATAGACCAGAGGTAGTGGATCCCCGACGTGGTACCGATAGCCGCACCGAACTGCTGGAGAACTATGAATCGGCCGACTCTGACAGGTGTGACTGGACGTCGATTGCTGTGGGCGTCACAGCACCCCTGTCAGCTAAGCGGGCATTCCTTTCATGCAGAGAGTCTTTCAGCAACGAAATCATCACACGGTGATGAACAGTACCAACAGATACCTGACACACGACAGTTCCAGCTCAAAACTTCGGAACTAGATTTCTACGCAGCATCCAAAAAATAATACCTACACATGGGAACTTCAACATTTAACTTGATACACACTACCAGTGGCTCTTACAGGTGGGAAAACATGTATAATACCTACCTGATGAACACTGGAAGCTGCAATGGCGAACTGGAGAAAAATAGAAAAAAATTATTTCAGGACACACTAACACATATTATGTGCTAATAGAACAGAACACTCTTAACTGAGTTAAGAGGATATCTTAGAACGATTATAGATAGGAAGTAATATTGTCAACATATATTTTTTTACAATTTTAAACACGGATGTCAGACAGCAACCGTACAAGAATATCTATAATACAGGCCGATGGCAACATGATTGTACTTTCACTTACTTTGTACTCCGACTACGGGTGTCTTCATCAGAAAATTCCAACAGCTGCATGTAGTAACAGAAGAACAGTTTCAAGAGCAAACTGCTCTCGTCACATAAATTATTTCATGACAACATACTACTTAAACCACATAAAGTTGGTCACTGTCGCTTAAATTATAGCTACTTGGCTTAGGACACCATTAGCCGACTGTAATTTTACTCTATTTCATTCTGCTCTTAAATCGGTTCATCTGTTACTACATGTAATAGCTTGGATTTTTTTGATGAAGATACCCAAAGCCAGAATCGAAAGCAGATTAAAATAAAATCTTGCCCGCATCTCGTGGTCGTGCGGTAGCGTTCTCGCTTCCCACGCCCGGGTTCCCGGGTTCGATTCCCGGCGGGGTCAGGGATTTTCTCTGCCTCGTGATGGCTGGGTGCTGTGTGATGTCCTTAGGTTAGTTAGGTTTAAGTAGTTCTAAGTTCTAGGGGACTGATGACCATAGATGTTAAGTCCCATAGTGCTCAGAGCCATTCGAACCATAAAATCTTGTAGCAACAGGTTGGCTGTGTTATACAGGGTTGTCCACTGATAGTGACCGGGCCAAATATCTAACGAAATAAGCATCAAACTAAAAAACTACGAAGAATGAATCTCGTCTAGCTTGAAGAGGGAAAGCCCGCATCTCGTGGTCGTGCGGTATCGTTCTCGCTTCCCACGCCCGGGTTCCCGGGTTCGATTCCCGGCGGGGTCAGGGCTTTTCTCTGCCTCGTGATGGCTGGGTGCTGTGTGATGTCCTTAGGTAAGTTAGGTTTAAGTAGTTCTAAGTTCTAGGGGACTGATGACTTAAGATGTTAAGTCCCATAGTGCTCAGAGCCATTTGAGCCATTTTTGAAGAGGGAAACCAGATGGCGCTATGGTTGGCCCGCTAGATGGCGCTCCCATAGGTCAAACAGATATCAGCTGCGTTTTATAAAATAGGAATTCCAATTTTTATTACATATTCGTGTAGTACGTAAATAAATATGAATGTTTTAGTTGGACCACTTTTTTCGCTTTGTGATAGATGGCGCTGTAATAGTCACAAACGAATAAGTACGTAGTATCACGTAACATTCCGTTATTGCAGACGGTATTGGCTTCGTGATATATTACCCGTGTTAAAATGGACCGTTTACCAATTTGAAAAGGTCGATGTCGTGTTGATGTATGACAGTTGTGATCAAAATGCCCTACGGGCGTGGACTATGTATGCTTCTCGGTATTGTGGTCGACATTATCCAAGCATCCGGAACGTTCGCCGGATAGTTACGTTATTTAAGGAAACAGGAAGTGTTCAGTTACATGTGAAAAGTCAACCACGATCGGAAGCAAATGATGATGCCGAAATAGGTGTTTTAGCTGCTGTCGCGACTAATCCGCACATCAGTAGCAGACAAATTGCGCGAGAAATGGGAATCTCAAAAACGTCGATGTTGAGAATGCTACATCAACTTCGATTGCACCCGTACCAATTTCTATACACCAGGAAATGCATGGCGACGACTTTGGACGTCGTGTACAGTTCTGCCGCTGGGCACAAGAGAAATTACCGGACGATGACAGATTTCTTACACGCGTTCCATTTGGCGACGAAGTGTCATTCACCAACAGCGGTAGCGTAAACCGGCATAATATGCACTATTGTGCCACGGAAAGTCCATGATGGCAGCGACAAGTGAAACATCAGCGACCTTGGCGGGTTAATGTATGGTGCGTCATTATGGGAGGAAGGTTAATTGTCCCCCATTTTATCGATGGCAATGTAAATAGTGCAATGTATGCTGATGTCCTACGTAATGTTCTACCGATGCTACTACAATATGTTTCACTGCATGACAGAATGGCGATGTACTTCCAACATGATGGATGTCCGGCACATAGCTCGCGTGCTGTTGAAGCGGTATTGGAGAGCATATTTCATGACAGGTGGATTGGTCGTCGAAGCACCATACCACGGCCCACACGTTCACCGGATCTGACGTCACCGGATTTCTTTCTGTGGGGAAAGTTGAAGGATATTTGCTATCGTGATTCACCGACAACGCATGACAACAATCGTCAGCGCGTTGTCAATGCATGTGCGAACATTACGGATGGCGAACTACTCGCTGTTGAGAGGAATGTCGTTACACGTATTGCCAAATGCATTGAGGTTGACGGACATCATTTTGAGCATTTATTGCATTAATGTGGTATTTACAGGTAATCACGCTGTAACAGCTAGCTTTCTCAGAAATGATAAGTTCACAAAGGTACATGTATCACATTGGAACAATCGAAATAAAATCTTCTACGTTCTTTATTTCAATTTAAAAAACCTACCTGTTACCAACTGTTTGTCTAAAATTGTGAGTCATATGTTTGCGACTATTACAGCGCCATCTATCACAAAGTGAAAAACATGGTCCAGCTAAAACATTCATATTTCTGTACGTACTACACGAATATGTAACAAGAAATGGAGGTTCCTGTTCAAACAACGCAGTTCATATCCGATTGACCTATTGGAGCGCCTCCTATCGGGCCAACCTTAGCGCCATCTGGTTTCCCCCTTCAAGCAGACAAGTTTCGTTCTTCCTAGTTTCTTTCGTTTGACTCTTATTTCGTCAGATATTTGGCCCGGTCACTATCAATGGACCACCCTGTATATATCACATATAATTCCTTTTATTTTAACTTTTCTGTTTCTTATTAGATACTTGTATAATGGAGGTTAGATATAAGATACTGATCGGAAACAATGTTATTACCACTTCTTATGTTTATAACGTTTATTCATATTTCATGTCCCCAACAGTAATTCTTCTGTCGGTCCGTGTTTGCATAAAGACCACAATATGGGATTGTGGTTCCGCCTTGATACAAAACACTTTTGTTTCATTTTCTTCTGCAAACTAGTTTCAGCGATAACATCACCATCATTTTTTTATTCTAAAGTATGCTAAATTAGCATCTTTATAAATATTACGGAACGCTGTAACATTGTAATGTTTGGTTCCAGATACTGTACTTTGTGAATAGTTTTATTATACCTCATTTACCTTAAGTCACAGAGTGGTTTCTACGTTTGTTGCCGTTATTTTCAGCAAGTTTTCTTCCTATTGTTACAGCTTCTTCGGTATGCAACACGGCTTCTGTAACTTTGAGAGCGGTTGTTATTAACAAATATGGATACGTGAGTGCTATATTATGGGAAGTTGCGATAGTGTTGTCATACTGTTCTGATGTGCAGTAGTTTGCTATGTAATCTGTACTCACGTTCGTTGGTCGGCTAACAGTTGCTTTTAAACACAAGAGAACGTAACTTTTTCACCTTGCTCGTAATTCAAAACATTACGTAATCCTGCTGTTCGCGGGTGTCGCCAGAATGTATCCAATATTGCGAGAAGCTTTTGAAAAACTTAACGCCAGTTTTGACTGCTTCGTGTTTCTCTTTCTCTCTCTCTCTCTCTCTCTCTCTCTCTCTCTCCGCGCGCGTGTATGTTTTATGTCCTGCGTCCGTTCGCTTGAATCCGTGAAGAGTGTGTTGTTACAAAGTTTTGTGTTTTCATTTATTAGCTTTTTGCCTTTAACCACAGCTTTTCGTGTGTATTCTGTCGTTAGGTTTCGGTGGAAACTGTTACTGTGTTGCAGGATGTGTAAATCAGGTTTGAAATTTGTGGTTCGGTAGTTCTCATTTATTATATGTTCTGCGAAAGCGGAATTTATTCTGTCGCGTGCTCTCACGAGCTCTGTGTACGTTGCGCTGAAGGTTCCCCTTGTTTGTCCTGTTTATTGTGCTCAACATGAGTATTTTATCAGTTGGTACATTGCTGCACCGATGAATTTGTCTTATGCCCTTCTGTCTGATCTTGGACTCTGTTGAACTATCCTGCTTGCTTAGAAAGTTACTGCGGTCCTTTGTTGCCTGAACATGTTTTCAATTCTACGTGCTATTTTATTATTGTGTGTTAGTATGTACCATCTGTTTCTTTTTCCTGGTGTTATGTGGTCTAGTGCGTTGTCTGTGTACTCTGCACTCTGTTCTAAGACTATTTGGCTGTGGTCTTGTGGCGATGGCCACACTAATTATCATTAACCTTTACCTTGCTTACGGAGTGTTTTATATTCATTGCCTACAGCAACTTCACTGACTATATTTAGTTCCTGTTTGCAGTTTTCGGATTTAAGAGGTGCTCTGTTTATCCTGTGAAGCATATGTGTGAAACTGGCGTGCTTATGATAAGTCAGGAGATTGGATGAGCTATGGATAACAGTCCTTATACATGCAGGTTTCCTGCAAACAGAAAATTAATTTTGATTGTTGTTTCTTGTAATAGTAATGTCCAGGAAGTTTCGATTCTCTTTTATCTCAATTTCCGTTATGAAGGTTATTTGTGGCCATACTGTGTTGGTGTTACTGCGTATCTGACGTATCCTAAATTGTGTGCTTTTGGTGTGAGACAGATTCTTAACAGTTTTCTACTGTCGGAAGATAGTCTCATCGGCTCACACCTAAAGTACCAGTCATCAGTTATTCTTTTGCCATTCAGTAACGAATTCTTGAGACGACGATTTACTAATTCAAGTGTTAACGTCAAAGAAGCACATTAGGTGAGACGAATGTTGGCTAAAAGAAGACACTGCGGCAATGGAAATCACAGATTGGGCTTGCAATGTGGTACTCACTGAAGACTCGCTTCCGTGAAGACTGCGAAACGAATGACCAGCTGACCAACCTGTTATTAAATTCCCATAGTTTCCTTAAATCTCGTGAGACACCTACCAGGATCTTCCTCGTCAATCCTCAGTACGTGCGTTTACCGTGTCCATTGGACGTTACATACATGTTTTCCTGCCTTCATCGAAATCACATGTAAGTCCGTCTCAAAACATCGTACGCACATTTTAAGCAACACAGCGCATACTCTCAAATTAACATGTTATATTGTAGAATTAGACACTGGATGGTAAATCATTTATAACACGAGAACCAAGTTTTGCAAGTGAAAAGACATACTAGAAATAAATCGTGTATCACTATGGTTTATAACAAAGTGGTAAATGCATCGTAACTATCGACGCGGAAAATTTAATCATGAGAAAACATGAATGACACTTTGGGTAAAATTTCTAAGTTTATATCATATCCGTATAAAAAGACTCATAATTTTTGTTTTAAGTAATACAGAAAGGTAAAATCTAATTGTTGGTTCAGCATCAAGCACCTGCTGATGAACTATGTTGTTGAGAACCGGCTATGATATGCAAGATGAAAATGAGAAATAACAGCCATTAAACATGTGAGGTAGGCCCACAAAATTTGCATGAAATGCTTGTTGGGGCTTTCACCTAAGTGACTTATGATACTTTATGTATTGAGATCATTACTAGTATGTTAAAAACACTGAGCCCATAAAACTAGTATTTCACAAGCTAGAAGAGGGATGGTTACTTTGGAAATATGACTTGTTTAATGGACGTCATAAAACACTTTGAATACAGTTTCCTTCACTAATATTGACAACGAGAATTAATGAGTAGGATTTATATCTGTAGGAGATTTCAGGATGATTGTAAATATTCCGATTCTAAAGAAGACAGGTTCTGATGGGCGTGAATAATATGAAACCGTCAATTTAATAGATTGTGTTTGCAACATACTGATACGAATTGCTTGAGGAAGAATGGATAGACTAGCAGAAGCAGCGTTTTGGAAAGATGCGTTTATGTTACGGAGAAACGTAGGAATACTCCAGCTGTTAATAACTCTAAGTTTTATTTTAGAAGATAGGTTCCAAAAGAACATTGTAATAGGACATAAAAATCTAAGATTACTTATTAGATGAGGCTTGATGTTTGGTCAGGAAAGTAACAAACTATTTCCGAAGTATATATGACATCAAAAGCGGATATGCAATTAAAAAAATCTCCAAAGATGAGAAATTTTCGAATCTCGATTATAAACACAGGTGTTAAGAAGTTCAATCTGAAGGTGTTTGTCTTGCGTGTAGCCTCTTGCAGAAGCGATACCTGGAACATTAACGTACAACAAGACGTAGATAGAAGCTTTCGGAAAGTGATGCTACAAAAGAATGCCGAATATTATATGACTGTATCGGATATATAATGGAGAAGTACTCATTCTAATAGTGGATAAAAGGTATTAAAGACACAATTAAACCAAAAGAAGCCATCGTTTGATACGACACATCCTGAAGCATCGAAGTGTCGTGAATTTAGTAATGCAGGAAAGTGCGGAGGGGTAAAAATTATTGAGGGAGATGAAGGCTTGCCTACAGTAGGCAGTTTCAAGTCGATTTTTTTGCAGTAACGATGAAGAAATGAAGGAGTTTTCATAAGATAGACTTGCAGCGACAGTTTCTACAAAGCAGTCTTCGAACTGAATATCACTCTCGTAACAACAACGGTACAATGGAAATTGAGGTTTCGAAAAAGATTTAAATACGAGGTGTGGTTATAAAATAACCGGAGTATTCCTGTAAAATAATTTAGTTATTGTCACCCTCAATACACTCCCGTAACCTAGCCCTACAACGCTCCATGCGAACTTTCCATTGATGTAAACAGTGCTGGAAGCCTTCCTCTGTGGGCTCCTCTCTGACGTCTGCCGCTTTCCCTTTCACTGTTTCAAGGGACTCAAATATTATTTCTTTTAATGCAGATCTGACCTAGGGGCACAGATAAACGTCACTTGGTGCTAGACCAGGTGGATAAGATGGGTGCTCTGACAGCTGGATGCTGTACTTCCCTAGAAACCTCTAAACAGACAATGCGGTATGAACCGGTGCAGAATCCATGACTGGTTCTTCTCTAATTATGGTCGTTTTCTCTTATTTCTTCATGGAGTCGAGCAACAACTTCAAGTTAGTAGTAGTGACTAATAATCTGACCTTAAGGTACTCAGTGAAGATACACAATTCTACACAATTACATGAACATCGTAAAAAAAACAGTCATCATCGTTTGAATCTTGATTTGCTCTATCGAGCTCTCTTCGCTCTCGATGAAGTTGGGCCCTTCCACTGCGTGGATTGGCGCTTACTTTCTGGACCGTAAGCGAAAAACCAAGATTCGTCACATGTTATCACCATTTCCAGGAAATTACAGTCATTACCAATGGTATTCAAAGTGTCAGTACAAAAATATCCACCAGCTTCTTTTTTTTCGATCGTGAGAATGTTTTTTTTATCTATTCCTTCCCTTTCAGCAATCGATCCAGTACTCGACCAGGGGCAGATCGAATCCGATAACCGACTTTTTCGATTTTTTAAAATCCGTTTTTGATGCTGTAGGACGTCCAGGGCGTGAGTCAACTTAAACATTTGTGGGCCTTCTTGGAAGCGCTTGAACCAATCAGAAACTTGCGCACATGATGAACAACCTTCGCCGTACAGATCTTTTAGAAATTTCTTGGTTTCAATAGCAGTTTCTCCAAGTTTCATGTGAGACTTCACGAGACTTCGTTCCTCTGTCGTTACATTTGTGGGTTTCTCGGCAAAACAAAATGACAGCTCATATGCAAACGAAGGCCACGCTCATAAATATTATTATAGATACAAGAGTCACGCCTCAATCAACTAAAAAAGCTTCACGCTTCATAGATATTGGTGCTTCATTTTTGGTGCATGTGTACATGCGCTGTGACAGCTGCAGTCCCTTTACTTTATAGCCACACCTCGTGCGTCTATCACCACTGGATATAACCGTACTAACTCGGTCTCAACAGATGCAATGATAACAGCACTACTATTAATAATTTAGTGCCTATTTCACTCTAGACAAAATTTATTTGTATACTTCTCTTATTATTTATAACAGCAACAATAATAATAATAGTACTAATAAGAGTCTAATACGAATTTGTTCATGGGTGAAGCGAAGAGAAATATAATTCTATAGCGAGTTGTAACAGAGAGATTTTCTGTAGACTGCCCAGCTAAGGCAGTGAGAAACAAAGGAGCTGTGCAGTATTAAGTTGTTGGAAATTTGTGGCAAGTACCAATGGGACGAAACAGCTGAGGTCATCGGTCACTAGACTTACACATTACTTAATCTAACTTAAACTAACTTACGCTAACGACAACACACACACTCATCCCCGAGGGATGGTTCGAACCTACGACGGGGGTAGCTGCACGAACCACGGCAATACGCCGTTAGACCACGCGGCTATTAATTTGTTATTTGACACAGTTGTTAAGAGACCAATCCTAAATGACGTCCTTGCAGTGGGCAAGGATTTGGAGAAGGTGGCTCTGTGACTAACTGTGACACACAAAATTTTTGCCAGGTTAAAAAAACGGCTGTCTGATTTGCTGTTCACCTAACTGTTAAGGTCGAGGAGGGACAGCGGGAGCTGTATACTGTAATCAGACAGTAATTCAAATTGTATGATGTGAGGGCCCTGCGGTTGTCTACATTTAACCTAGATTTCTACAGATAAATTGTCAAATGGTTCAAATGGCTCTGAGCATAATGGGACTTATCATCTCAGGTCACCAGTCCCCTAGAACTTAGACCTTCTTAAACCTAACCTAAGGACATCACACACATCCATGCCCGAGGCAGGATTCGAACCTGCGACCGTAGCTGTGTCGCGGTTCCGGACTGAAGCGCCTAGAACCGCTCAGTCACAACGGCCGGCACAGACAACCATAAAAATGAACTATAGACAATGCCTGTTCACTACAGTACTGAAAAACATTACCAAAACAAAGCTTTAGGTTAGTGGAACTTCCGGTGCTGTTGATTTTTCTTAGCTCTACAGTGTATCAGAATTCGAAATTAGTGATGTCTGTTTAATTATGCGCCAGAACACGCACCATGTCGGTTTACACACCACAAATTACAAGTAAAACCAATAGCACCTCTCGAGAACCGTGTTATATAGTGTTCCATGTTCAAACTCGGTATTAGAGAAACATGTAGAGGTCTCTACTGTAACAGACCTTGTACTGATGTGTCATCGTAAGTGTTGTTGCACTACTTTCTATTCAGAGAGGTAAGAAAGGAAAATGTAGAATGATTTAAATAAAATTATGTATTCTCTGAAAACTGAGGGGAATCAGAACATCATTTTAAAAAATCTGGGAATCTGGCAATGTTGTGAGAGCATTCACACTTAAGGTCTAGTAAGCATGGTATGCGAATAGCATTCCGAAAGCACAACTGTCAGGGGAAATATAAACTTTCTTATTACTTCTATTATTGTGAATATTTATCCAGTTACCAAACGGCTTTTAGTGACACTCTATGGCTATACGCTCAACCAGATGTAAACAAACAGGTGTTCAGTTGGTAATAACACAAAGAAATGATATTTATCTGTCATTGCAGTCTATCTCGGCGTATTCTAATTATTAAATCTTATCAGGTTACTAGCCGAGTAGTGGCGTCTTCTCGTCGCAATGTTTTGATGAGTTTCTAACCCATCATCTTCTGGCGAAGAGTCGGGATCCTGTGTTCTGCGTATCTATATAGCTGCTTGGCCGTCGTCCGGTTCTCTAGGCCGACCAATCACGTTCTTCCGAAAGGGGCTACCACGTCGGTGGTTGGGGGGGGGGGGGGGGCGGCGGCGCGGCCCGGTGTCGAGACCCGGTGGCTATCCAGTATGGCTGCGAACGCCGCTGCCTTCAGATAGGAGCGTTCCTGGCGTATTTTGTGAACTGCGCGATTCCACGCTGCACTGAGCTGAAAACCACTATCCCTGCTTACTAAGTTCTTGTGCAGACGTATCTCCACTGCCTCTTTGAAGACCGAGTTCCAGTAACAGTTGGCGCTGCACAGCTTCTTCGTTTTTTTCTAATTTGGAGGTGTGTCCCTTGATAATGGTACCTCAGTCTTATTTGTCTATCCTAGTCGTACGTTCCTGATGTGTTCAGTACAGCGCCGGGAGCTAAATCGTTGTGTCTGCCCGATATATTTCATCCCCCACTCGCACTCAATACTGTAAATTAACGGCGTCTGCAACCTCAGTTGGTCTTTGGCTGAGCCAAGTGTATCTTTAACATTTTTCGGTGCATGAAAGATGGTCGTTATTTCGTACGACTTTAATATTCTTTCGATCTTGGCTGTCAGCGTTCCAGCAAACGGCAGAAGCGGCACACGTTTTGCTTCGTCTCCCTCTGGTTTCTCCTCCCGCCACTTGTCTGCACGCAAGATGCGTCTTATTTCTGTCTCGGTTTAGCCGTTCTTTCGGAAGGTTTCCCGCAGATGCGCTATCTCAATCTGCAAACTCTCGCTGACACAGATCGACCAGGCTCTTTGTAATAAGGTGTTCAGTACCGAGTTACGTTGTGTGGCAGGTGGCAGCTCCGAGCATGGAGATATAAGTCCGTGTGCGTCTTCTTCCTGTAGATCGAGAGTCCCAACGTAACATCAGGACTTTTCTTAATCAGAATATCCAAGAAGGATTTTGCGACAAGACGACGCCACCACTCGGCTAATAATCCGAGAAGAATTCATCATGATATCTATCGACTACACCCTCTGCGTAAAACTGCCTCTAATCTTAAAACTTGAATTAGCGACGAACATTATGAACTGAATTTCAGAAAATTCAGTCTTTCAAATTTGTATCTCCTGTTTCACATATCTTCGTAACAAGCGTTAGTTACAACCACTGATGTATAATAAGTAAGGGTGGTGCTACAGACTTAAGCTGTACATCGCTTCAAAAGCGGTACCACCATGCTAGTAGCCCTTAAATATTAGCAGACTACAGTTTGTAGCTGCTTTTTGTACTTAATTTCTATAGTGTACACGCAACAGTTGTTTAAAATAGTGAATTTTACAGTGATTTCTTGAATAACACAGTGTCGGGTCTTAAAGGTGCATTTGACTCAGTAATACAGCGCATTTGGCTCTCTTAATGCAAGATTCTTTTTGTTGGCCCTTTCGAATAAGGAAGAAGAGAAGTATGCGATGTGAAGAGGTTAATTTCCTAATTCAGAAATTTTCTCATTAGAGAGTAACGAAACTGATGTTCCGACATGTCGTCTTTCCGAAAATGCTGCGAATAAATGTAACTATATCTGGAAATTTTGCCAAATTTAATTCTCACAGCTTCAACTAGAGATATCTTCAAATTGCTTTGATAGGAAATCTAAAGTCAGATTAGAGATGTAAAATCAATACAGTAAAAGTAACCTGCGCAACTAAAATTCATGTGTATAGAATGTTGTGTTGGCAGAAGAGCCAACACCATGTTACTAGAGGAGGCCGAAATGCACGCGTTTTAGCTCATGCAGGCTGGCGTGAGGAGGGAAGAACTATACTGACGTGAGGTCTGGAACATGACAAGGAATTAGAATTCAGAAAGCGGACGTAATTAGTTTGATACTTAAGTTTAATCCATTAATGATGAACGTCGCTCTTGATGGGACATGAGTCACAATATTATCTGTTCAGAAGACATAGCAGCTGAATATGGCACCTTGCTAGGTCGTAGCAAATGACGTAGCTGAAGGCTATGCTAAACTGTCGTCTCTGCAAATGAGAGCGTATGCAGACAGTGAACCATCGCTAGCAAAGTTGGCTGTCCAACTGGGGCGAGTGTTAGAGAGTCTCTCTACACTAGACCTGCCGTGTGGCGGCGCTCGGTCTGCAATCACTGATAGTGGCGACACGCGGGTCTGACGTATACTAACGTACCTCGGCCGATTTAAAGGCTACCACCTAGCAAGTGTGGTGTCTGGCGGTGACAGCACATTCCTCCTCCGCAAATCGGCGGACGGTTGTGGTATAAGGCCTCCGCACGCCGTCGGGAGGATCCTATGTTGACGTTTGCGACGAGGTGAGGAGCCTAACAACAGGCGAGGCTGTGCCACCCGCACCCTGCCATTCGGACAGCGGGGAGCTAGGGAACGCCTGAAAACCTACTGCATGGTGCACGCTAACATGCGGTGTATACGGCTGTAGAGAGACAGGAGGGGCCGAAGGGTCGACCTCCATCGGGCCGGGGCACCCGACGGGTGAAGACGACATATGGTCCGTAGCGAGCAAGGCTTCCATGTCGGAGGGCAACTGGTCCCGGGGAGCGATCGGCGTCGCGTGACCCAGGGAGGCGCCCGGCGGCTGCAGCGACGCGTCCACTGCTGGCGTCTCCGGCGGGAGAACAGGCGGCGGCGGTGGCGCATCGCCATGGGGCAAAATGAAAGGCAGCGTCGTTAACACCTGGGGCTGAGGCGAGCCAGTAGATGGGTCCCAGGGGCGCTGACCGGACGGCACTGTCGCTGAAAGCTGACGGGGAGCGGCAGAGCCCGTGCGATGACAGAGGCGCAGCTGATTGAGATGCCGGCACACCTCACCAGCAGCCCCAAAACCAGATACATAGCGCGTCCGAGGCAGCGAATAATGCGCCCTTCGAGCCAACGCCGTGAACCTCGAAAGTTGCGGTAGTAGGCAACGTCGCCTTGGGCAAAAGCAGGTTTCTGCCGCTGCACAGGAACCTGATGCGGCGGATGTAACAAAGACATCAAGATTCGATGAAGGCGAGCGTGGAGCAACCTAGCCGGCGATCGACCATCTCGGGGCTGAGAGCGATGCGAGGACAAAAAGAGCAATAACGCGTCCTCCCGAGAATGCGACTCTTTTAACTTCAACATCTGTGACTTGAAAGTCCTGACCAATCGTTCAGCGGCACCGTTTGACTGTGGCGAAAACGGCGCGGGCGTCAGATGTTGAATACCACTGGCCTTGCAGAATGACTGAAATTCTGCAGACATGAACTGTGGGCCATTGTCGGAAACAATAGTCAGTGGAAGACCTTCAATGCAAAAGATAGCAGATAACGCTTGGATGGTGGCAGATGATGCTGTGGAAGACATCCGGACTACAAAAGGAAAATTACTGAATGAATCTATCACAACCAACCATCGAGCATTCCAGAATGGACCAGCAAAATCGATGTGTAAGCGTTGCCAAGTGAAAGTTGCTTTTGGCCATGCAAAGAATTTCCGTGGTGGTGCTGATTGTTGTTCGGCACACACCATGCAAGAAGAGCACATATTCGTAATCGCGGCATCGATTCCAAACCAAGTACAGTGTTGACGAGCAAGTTATTTCGTTCTCACTGTACCCCAACGTCCTTGGTGGAGAAGCTGTAAGACAGAGGACTGTAACGAACGTGGGACCACGACCCTGGACTGATCATTATCAGGACGCAAAAGCAAAACATCACGTCGAACAAAAAGTCTCTGCTTCTGTGCAAAAAGTTGGCGAACCAACGGGTCCCCGATCCGTGACTTTGACAAGGGCCATTGCGTAGCAACAAAACGCAGAATGGTAGGAAGGACAGGGTCGGCAGTTCTGGCTGTAGCTACACGACGAGTATCAATCGGAAACGATTCGACCACGTTATCAGTTTCCGAATCAATGATTATGCAAGCAAGTTCGGAGGAATCGAATGCCCTATCCTCAGCAACAGGCAAACGGGACAACGCATCGGCGTTTCCGTGCTTAACAGTGGACCTATACAAGATATCTTAGCGGTACTGCGAGAGGAAAATAGACCACTGAATGAATTTCTGCGCTGTACGTGGAGGTACAAGCTTGTTCGGATGAAAAAGCGACGTCAAAGGTTTGTGGTCTGTGATTATGGTAAAGTGACGATCGCACAAGAAGTCATGAAACTTTGTAACACCAAATACGAGAGCCAATGCTTCTTCCCCGATCTATGAATAAATCCTTTGCGCAGACGGGAGCAATTTGGACGCAAAGGCAATAGGGCGATCGTCTGAGCCATATTTGTGCACAAGCACAGCACCGATCCCGAAATCCGAGCCATCCACCTTCAACAAAAGGAGCTTTTGGGGATAGAATGGAGTAAGGCAAGTATTGGATGGCAACGCCGATTTCTACTGGCGAAAGGCACGTTCGCATTCCGTCGTCCAGACGAACGGAACACCTTTACGGCGTAAGCGATGAAGCGGAGCTGAAATGGAAGAGGCATGAGGCACATATCTGTGATAATAATTGATTTTTCCCAGCACACTTTGAAGTTGCTTCAAATTCTGCGGCGAAGGCAAGTCTTGGATAGCACGGATGTGTGTGGGACTGGGATGTATGCCTTGGGCATTGAGTACATATCTCACGTATATCAAGTCACGTGCAAAACACACACATTTCTCCTTACGTAAGCGAAGACCATTTTGTCGCAAGGCCTGAAGTAATGTTCTGAGATTGGCGAAATGTTCTTCTTCCGTCTTTCTGGAGATCACAATATCATCGAGATAGTTTGCTGCAGTAGGGACCGACGCAGAAACAGTTTGTAGTTATTGCTGAAACAATGCAGGGGCAGATGCACACCCGAATGGTAGTCGTTTGAAATGATACAAACCAAGACGCATGTTGAGCACCAAAACGCGCTGGGATTCTTTGTTCACCGGTATTTGCAAGTACGCATCTGCTAGGTCCAATGTCGAAAAGTATTTGCCCGGCACCGTTTGTAAAAAGATCTTCTGGGTGGGGTAAAGGAAAAGTTGCAATCACTAGTAGTGGATTCACTGTTGCCATGAAGTGCACACAAAGTCTCAATTTTCCCGAAGGTTTTGACAAAATTATAAGGGTGATACACACGTTCAATTACACCTTGTGATTCCAAATCGTGTAATGTTTTTGCGACCTCATCACGCAGTGCGTGGGGAACATTGCAAGCTCTGAAAAATGTCGGTTGAGCGCTTACTTTCAGTTCCAAATGTGCTTTATAATTCTTAGCGCAACCGAGGCCCTGTGCAAAAATGTCTGCAAATTCTTCACATAGACGAGGAACACTGTCTGAAGGCACAGTCTGGTTCACTGATAGGACCTGATTTACTATAGACAAGTTAAACAACTGAAATAAATTGAAATCAAACAAGTTCACAGCAAAAGAAGAATGAAGGACGTAAAATGACACTAGTTTTGTTTGTTCTCTGTATGTTGCAAGAAGGCTGCACTGTCCTAACACAGGGATCTCTTGACCTGAATAGCTATTTAACTTAACATTTGCAGCACACAACGTAGGTGTGCCCAGCAGTTTGTAAGTGTCTTGATTGATCAGTGAAACTGCAGCTCCGGTATCGAGCTGGAATGGTATCACTTTGCTGTTAATGTCCAAGTCTGCAAAAAGTTTATTGTCCTGCTGATGACAAGAGCGACTGTCTCATGCTACGTGAACTGACACTGGTACAAAATCACTTGCGACTTGATGGGAGTCCCAGCTATGTCAACGCGCACTATTTGTGGGATGAACACAGTCACTGTTAGAGAAAGTGGCACTGGGCGGAGTGGAATGAACGACATGAATTCCCATGGGTGAAGTTTCGCGAGCCTGAGTATCCTTGGTTCGATTCCGATTCCGGCGCGAAGCAAAGGGCCTGGAATGGTTTTGAGTTTTCGATAGGAGCTCTTTCTGGCAAACACTCTGAACATGTCCTTTCTTATTACAGTAAAAGCAAATAGCTTGGCATGATGGGCAATTCTCACGCGAATGTTTAGTAGCGTACCGCAGGCATGATTTAAGCACTGTATTTGCTTGCCAGTGTGGCACACGTGGCTGCGAGCGTGGTGGCACCGGCGCGGCCGGGCGCAAGGGCTGTTTACTGCCCCGTGCAGCTCGCCCGGCGGCCGGTTAACGTGACACACGGCTGCCGAAGTTTCAGATGATTTCTGAGCAAAGTCAAGCGTGTCCTGCCGATCCAATATGTCCATCACTTGTTGAAGGGAGGGATTGACTAGTTTTGAAATCTGTTCCCTTATACGAACATCGGAAACATTATGTGCAAATGCATCACGTACCATAGTACCTGAATATGGGAGTCCACATTGACACTCAAAAGCACAATCCCTAGTAAGGCCTTGCAAGGTTGCAACCCACTCCCGATTAGTCGGACCTGCCGTATGTTTTGTACGAAAGAAGGTATACCGTTTTGCAACTATATTGACTGATTGTTTGAAATATGCATCTAATGCAGACAAAATTTCATCGTAGGACTGAGTTGCTATGTCACGCCGGGGAAATAATTTGACTATCACATGGTAGGTTTGCACACCGACGGACAATAAAAAAAAAGGCTGCCGCTCGTTACCTTCAATTCTGTAGGGGGCCAGATGGAACCCAAACTGGCATGACCACATCGTCCAGCTTTCCAGTGCAGCATCAAAAGGTCTGAAATTAGGTGCAACTGTGTATTGTGGCTGCGTTAGAGGTAGAGCGGCGGCTGCAGCATCGTTTTGCATTGCATGTTGACTGTGGACGAGCTGTCCTTGGTCATCCAGTATTGCCTGCGTCTGCTGCTTCTGTAAGGGATAAAATTCACTTAGTACATCTGGAGATTGTGGCGAAGCCATGACACAATGATATCAAGGCAGTATAGATAAGAACACAGTATTTACACTCATCGCCAGTTTCATATAGGCAGAAGAGCCAACACTGTGTTACTATAGAAGGCCAAAATGCATGTGTTTTAGCTCACGCAGGCTGGTGTGAGGAGGGAAGAACTATACTGACGTGAGGTCTGGAACATGACAAGGAATTAGAATTCAGAAAAAGGACATAATTAGTTTGATACATCACTTTCATCAATTAATGATGAACGTCCTACTTGACGGTACATGAGTCACAATATTATCTGTTCAGAAGACATAGTAACTGAATATGGCACCTTGCTAGGTCATAGCAAATGACGTAGCTGAAGGCTATGCTAAACTGTCGTCTCTGCAAATGAGAGCGTATGTAGACAGTGAACCATCGCTAGCAGAGTTGGCCGTCCAACTGGGTTGAGTGCTAGAGAGTCTCTCTAGACTAGACCTGCCGTGTGGCGGCGCTCGGTCTGCAATCACTGATAGTGGCGACACGCGGGTCCGACGTATACTAACGTACCGCGGCCGATTTGAGGGCTACCACCTAGCAAGTGTGGTGTCTGGTGGTGACACCACATAGAATACATCTCTTGAATAAGTCCACTTACGAATGAAATGATATTTCTTTACACTATTATCGGAACGGCTAGTACACCTGTAAATGATGCAAGCAGGTATTTTTTTTCCAAAGACTTTCACCAGAAGCTAATGTTTGGGGCCACTAAAATGGCGCACACGGGCTTCAAGTCTGTGACGTCGTGACACCACCCATTACTATACCATTACGGTTACAACATGTGTTGCTTATTTGGATAATACCGTGTTTGGCCCTGCAATTTGTTTCAGTCAGTGAAATCATACACAGAAGAATGATGATGAAGTATTGCTTTGGCTACGGAAGCTAACTTCAGACATTGTAATTTCATTTTATCCTCAAATGTTTACTTCACGATTACGATGTTACCGGGAAACTATGTAGTAAAAACGGTTATTTGTTTGGTGAAGCACTTAATGAAAAGAATTTTTTTATAAGAAACTCCATTATATTCCTTTTCATTAAATTAAGTGATGGAATTCTTTAACGAAGATGATGTAAGTGGATGTTGCATCTATTGTTAAACATGTTTTTAGAATAGACGTGGAGTTGAAATGATGCTACACTAAGGAAAATGATCGGGGGAAGAGCCATTGTAAGTCTGCTCATATGATATAAAACTTGCCCAATCCTTCTGTGCTCCCTCTTCTGTACGCGAAGTCTCTAAGGTAATAACGATATCACGGTTATTGTTCCTATTTCTTGCGCCTGTGACTTTCGTTTAGTCCTTTGCACTTCAGTTATGCTTAGATCCAGAGATGTTCCAATTATTTGGAGCACACGCCTATGAGTAAAACCTTAAGAGAGGGGACGAACCTAATTTTCGAATTCAAAAGTTAAAGCACATATTAGATGCTTTATCTCTGCGTGTAAAAGACAATGTCCTGACTGATTGACTGAAGACTGACGCATAATCGCCCAGCCCAAACCGCTAAGGATAGAAATGTGAATTTTGGTAAAGGTGTGGATTTTATACCGTGGGCGTCGTTTAAGAAGTGATTTCTCGAAATTCTACCCCTAAACGCGTGAAATAGGGGATATATATTATTTGAAAAATGCCGCTATTAAGTCATTTTCGAAGTTAGACCTACGGTAACTGCTATTTGGTTTCTCGAACGGAAATAAGAAATACATGTTTCAACAATCTTTGAAATTTAATCCTATGGGAGCGAAATAGTGGGAGAAGGCTTTTTTTGAAAATATTTCATTATTAAAGAACTATTAAAGTACTTTTAAAGCTACACCAATGAACACTGGTATTTGACTTCTCGGATACAAATTAAAAAAAAAAGTACGTAGTTGTTGTTGTTATGGTCTTCAGTCCTGAGACTGGTTTGATGCAGCTCTCCATGCTACTCTATCCTGTGCAAGCTTCTTCATCTCCCAGTACCTACTGCAACGTACATCCTTCTGAATCTGCTTAGTGTATTCATCTCTTGGTCTCCCCCTACGATTTTTACCCTCCACGCTGCCCTCCAATACTAAATTGGTGATCCCTTGATGCCTCAGAACATGTCCTACCAACCGATCCCTTCTTCTGGTCAAGTTGTGCCACAAACTTCTCTTCTCCCCAATCCTATTCAATACTTCCTCATTAGTTATGTGATCTACCCATCTAATCTTCAGCATTCTTCTGTAGCACCACATTTCGAAAGCTTCTACTCTCTTCTTGTCCAAACTATTTATCGTCCATGTTTCACTTTCATACATGGCTACACTCTATACAAATACTTTCAGAAATGACTTCCTGACACTTAAATCTATACTCGATAATAACAAATTTCTCTTCTTCAGAAACGCTTTCCTTGCCATTGCCAGTCTACATTTTATATCCTCTCTACTTCGACCATCATCAGTTATTTTGCTCCCCAAATAGCAAAACTCCTTTACTACTTTAAGTGTCTCATTTCCTAATCTAATACCCTCAACATCACCCGACTTAATTCGACTACATTCCATTATCCTCGTTTTGCTTTTGTTGATGTTCATCTTATATCCTCCCTTCAAGACACCATCCATTCCATTCAACTGCTCTTCCAAGTCCTTTGCTGTCTCTGACAGAATTACAATGTCATCGGCGAACCTCAACGTTTTTATTTCTTCTCCATGGATTTTAATACCTACTCCGAATTTTTCTTTTGTTTCCTTTACTGCTTGCTCAATATACAGATTGAATAACATTGGTGAGAGGCTACAACCCTGTCTTACTCCCTTCCCAACCACTGCTTCCCTTTCATGTCCCTCGACTCTTATAACTGCCATCTGGTTTCTGTACAAATTGTAAATAGCCTTTCGCTCCCTGTATTTTACCCCTGCCACCTTTAGAATTTGAAAGAGAGTATTCCAGTCAACATTGTCAAAAGCTTTCTCTAAGTCTACAAATGCTAGAAACGTAGGTTTGCCTTTCCTTAATCTTTCTTCTAAGATAAGTCGTAAGGTCAGTATTGCCTCACGTGTTCCAGTATTTCTACGGAATCCAAACTGATCTTCCACGAGGTCGGCTTCTACCAGTTTTTCCATTCGTCTGTAAAGAATTCGTGTTAGTATTTTGCAGCTGTGGCTTATTAAACTGATTATTCGGTAGTAGTTGAAAGTTTTTATGAAAATATTTGATTGAGCAAGCAGTTTTGATTAACTAAAAACAAAATTGCCTCTGCTGGCCATTCTGTCTACACGAGAGAAGCAGTGGGTGCTAAGATAGTTGCTAATAAAATCTAATTAGTTTAATTTGCTACATGCTATTGGTTATACAGTATTTTACACCAGAAAATCAGACGTGGAAATGAAGATGTGCCGCACTTACAAATTTCTTGGAATGACATCTCGTTTCCATTTACGACAGTGAAAGATGTTTTATCCTTTATATCTGAAAACGTATCTCTCTTTGCATCTCTTTTTCCGGTGTTATACTCTCACGTCACGAAATGGAATTCCCATTATGAGACCGCAAGCGTTTCCCGCAATTAAGGCAGCCAGTTATGGGGTCAGCTCGCTCTCCGGATTTACATAATATCAACGAATTTCTCGGTGCCTGTGTGTGGAAAATATTCAGCCCGTGACTCACAGCCAGACAAACCTAGATTTCGTTTAAGCATTGTCCACGATAAATGCTCACACGTAGATTAAACTGTCTCGTACAGTAAACAAAGAAGAACATTGCTTTAGACTATATTTATCTAGTGAATGAGTTGTTCACATTTACACATTTATTTACGTTCCACTCTCGGGAAAATTTATGTAGTCTGTAAATCCCAATATTTTTTATTATGTCAGTTTCATGTAATATAATTTGCAAGGGATGATTACTAGGTATTCAAATTATTAATCGAGACTCCTAACGCCAATACGTAACGCTTATTGACTAATCCTTTATCGTATCGTCATAGGCTTCCGCAAATGAAGGAAAATGGGGCAATCCTCCACCTCTCCTCCCCCCCCCCCCCCCCCCCCCATCGCCACCATCCATTCACTCTGAATTCTCACAAACTTTTACCAATGATACTTGCCGATTGTACTAGACTACAGATTTAACATTCCTTAGCGTAATAAGTTTCCTTTAATTTACGTCTATGGCCACAACCTTTTTGTTAACAGAGTACCGGTTTCGGTCTTTAATTAACATCATCAGACATGTTTCATAAAAAGAAAGTCCTAATGTACTCTGTTGTAGAATTCCTGAGCGTGGTAGGAAATACCGGGGATTTATCATTTACCTGTAACAGCTATATTTTTTGCGGGAGTTTCACGCCATTCGAGAAAAATTTACTGAGGCGGGCAGCAAGGTTGTATCAGGAGACTTAATGTCCGCCGACAACAATCACGGCATTCAATATCTGCAACAGTGTTACACCGCTCGTCTGAGAGAGGGCCGTTTGAGAAAGCAGGAAATCGTGAAGAGCGTACCCTAAATTTTCGGACATCAGACTTGGAGAAGGAGAAAAATGTGATTAACACTGAGTAAGGTGGCCGCCGTGTCTGTAGCAGGCAGTTGTCCCGTCAGTACAGGGTAAGCCAACTGTTTCAAGTGTTGCGCAGCAGCCTCCAAATTCCTAATATTACTACACGAACAAAGAAATAACATGATCAAAAGAAACCGTTTCCTAGTATTTGAGAGAGAAAGAGAGGTAGTGATTTGCACGAGGGCTCACGAATGTGAGACATACAGCAGGATATTGTGTCAGTAGCAGGCCGCTGTCCCGTCAGTAGAGGGTAAGCGAACTGTTTCACGTGTTGCACAGCAGCCATCAAATTCCTAATATTACTACGCGAACAAAGAAATAATATGATCAAAAGCAGCCATTTTCTAGTATTTGGGAGAGAAAGAGAGGTAGTGATATGCACGAGGGCTCACGAACGTGAGACATGCAACAGGATATCGTTATCCAAGTGGACTGACGTTTCCGAACCTAATAACGAGGAAAGCTAATTTCCATTCATCTACATCTACATGGATACTCTGCAAATCAGAATTAAGTGCCTGCAAAGGGTTCATCGAACCACCTTCACATTATCAATTATTCCACTCTCGAACAGCGCGCAGAGGAAATGAACATCTGTATCTTTCCGTGCGATGTCTGACTTCATTTATGTTATTATGATGTTCGGTTCTCCATATGTAGGTCGGTGTATACAAAATATTTTCATCAGGTTACCTTCCATTGAGAAGGCTGTTGCACGCAGCGACTGTTATATTAACTTGTAAATAACAGATTTCAGCTATCAATCGCCCTTTTTAACTTTTATTGGCGGATCTAGATTTCAGCTAGAAACTAGCCATTCTCAATGCATTGAGAAATTTAAAAAGGGCGGCTGATAGCTGAAATCTATTATTTACAACAAAATATTTTCGTATTTGGAGGAGAAAGTTGGTGACTGAAATTTCGTGAGATGGTTATGCCGCAACGAAAAACGCCTTTGTTTTAATTATGTCCACCCGAAACCCTGTATCATTTCAGTGACACTCTCTACCCTATTTCGCGATAGTAAGAAACGTGTTGCCCTTCGTCTAACTCTCTGGATGTACTCCGTTAATCCTATCTGTTAAGGGTATTAGACCGCGTAGCGTACTCCAAAAGAGGACGGACAAGCCTAGTGTAGGCAGCCCCTTTAGTAGATCTGTTACATTTTCTAGTCTTTGGTTCGCCTCACCCACAACACTTTCTATGAGTTCTTTCCAATTTAAGTTCTTCGTAATTGTAATTCCTAGGTATTTAGTTGAATTTAGAGTCATTAGATTTGGCTAATTTACCGTGTAACAGAAGTTTAACGGATTCCTTTTAGCGATTATGTGGAATACCTCACACCTGTCATTATATAGAGTCAACTGCCAATTTTCGTACAATACAGATATGTTACCTAAATCGTTTTGTAATTCGTTTTGATGTTCTGATGAATTTACTAGATGATAAACGACAGCACCATCAGCAGGCAACCTAAGATCTCTGCTCAGGTTGTCCACTAAATCATTTGTATAGATAAGGAGCCACAAATGGTCTATAACGCTACATTGGGAGCGTGAGTATACTAAGGGAACCAAAAACAAGTTTTACACAGATCTTCTGGTTCACTCGATGACTTTCCGTCCATTAAAATTGAAACAAACCCACGACGTGAGTAGTTATTCCGCTTGAAACATGACTAGAAGGAAAAAGAAAAAAAGAAACAAGACACACGTCCTGCACGAAACATTACTGAGACACGCATAGAAAAGATATTGTAGCAATGAGTATGTAGTGATGTCATCCAAATACGTAAATAATAATACGATCTAGAAACCAGAGTACAGACTGAACAGAAGCCAACGGTCAAGTTCAACACGGTGCAACGCCGTGCAGCCGCCAAGTATGACTTCTTCCTCTCACCCACGTTCTTCCAAATCGAATTTCGCACTGTAGCCTGTGATTGGCTCCCCCAAAGCGAAATCATTGGGGTCCGCAGGACATACAACAGTTGACCACGGAGAGGGGCTGTGGAAGCCAGCCATGCAGTGAAACAATTGAGAATTACTGTACTTTGAAAGGAACAGTGAATTATTCCCGCTCATTGTCCACGTGTTTGAATATGAATTCTTCAACGAAGAATGATAATATTGTAACAGCATTTATGCCACGCTGTGAGTCATAATGTAATTTCATTTCAGACTGACATTCGCGTGTCTCATGATATAGGCAGATTACCTACTAGACTACTGCAGATGCCCTAAACACCTCGACCTGGAGAGTGGGAAGGTTTCAGTTGGTGTGAAACTTTGTCCTAGGGCTACAGCATACCGTAGAAACTCCATATGAAATTGACGCCATTATGCATGACTTCAAGTGATAAAAATTAGTTAGTAGCTTTTTAAAGTACTAAAGGTATCCTTACCTATACATACGTTACGTGCTTGCAATACTGTTTATATAAAAGAACTTTTGGGATGCAAAGCAATGAATCGAATTAACATGATGAATTTCTTAGGAGACGGACGGTTGCTGAAGGATATGCGCCTTGCAAGTGACAGTTGCAGCTAAGCCGTTGCTCGGTGATGTTAACACATAACAAATTATCGTAAACATTGTTTTGTATTTAAGACTGAAACAAATGTTAGAAGACGAGGGCTACTGAGATGAGTAGGTCACTCCCCGATCCATTATAAAATTTAAATAGAATTTACAGTAAAGCTTAAAAATCATTAAATATCAAGACATGGCCACGTGATCGAAAACACTCTGTTAGTGGCTGATGTTCTGACGACGTTACAGACCAGGAGTAAGACGTAATTATATGTGTGTTATAGGAATGCTAGCCAAATTTACGAGGGTTTTACGTACTATTTCTGCAAACAGATTAGATGTTTAGTGATGGAAAACACAATTACAACTTTTAAGTAGCTATAGAAAGGAATTTTGTGAACAGTGATAGTGAAGCTTTGCGAAGCATTTAGCTCTACCAATTTGGAGCGGCGGTATACGCAACGATGTACATTCTTTTCCCTGTTCCCTGCAACATCATTAAACTCGCTCAAAACTAAGGAACTGTAGAACTGTTGCAAATGGGTCCGTGTATTACAACTAGATCGTCGGCTATCAGTCATGAGCTGCGACCCAAAACACAATAAAATTATTGTTGCCAAAACTTAGTGCCGGTTTCCTTTCTAGAAGATACTCAGCAGGCGTTCTGTGGCGCAACAGATAGACTATGGTATTGCAAATTAACAGGTTACATGTTCGACTCCTGGAAGGGTCATGTTTTTTTAAACTTTTACACGAAATACGAATATGGCTTTAGCAAGATCTAGTTCTAGCAGTTGTTTCGATTGTGTGTTTATTAAATATAGCTTCACATTACCCTTAGTCTGAGAAATGTACGACAGAGGATAAATGCATTTACTTTGCGAACAACAATTCATTTTCTTGGGAAGCATTGTTAGTAGTGAAAATAACACCATACGCCCATTGTAGAAAGAGGTGTAGGACGATGATGTTATACGGTGAGATATAAAGCGTGTACAACACGCAGGTGACACAAACGTAAGGGCTGCGATGTTTGCGACAGTAAACTAACGTCTGAAGTCGACTTATTTCATTTTTATGTATGATAACGAAACTGCAAAAGTTTAAATAATAAGGACCTTAACTGCAAATTGCGAATTGTTTCTAATAAAGTAAATAGTGTTTTCTCACATTAACTAGAAAATATCTTTCTGGGCATGACATGTGTGAACATCATTTGCAAATATAAGCAGATGTAAACAGCAAGGAAAGCAGGATCATTTTCTGTTTCTGATCGGTGTGTTGAAGTCTTGCGATTGTGAAGTGGCTTTCATACGAGACTGTTGATTCGTTTTACAAACAAATTAAAATGTTATTTCGGGATAGATTCTAACCAGCGATCTATGGATATCATCTTATAAAAATCGACGTTCTGTCACTCCAACAATTGAGCTATTGATAAATTCAGTTATACACTCCTGGAAATGGAAAAAAGAACACATTGACACCGGTGTGTCAGACCCACCATACTTGCTCCGGACACTGCGAGAGGGCTGTACAAGCAATGATCACATGCACGGCACAGCGGACACACCAGGAACCGCGGTGTTGGCCGTCGAATGGCGCTAGCTGCGCAGCATTTGTGCACTGCCGCCGTCAGTGTCAGCTAGTTTGCCGTGGCATACGGAGCTCCATCGCAGTCTTTAACACTGGTAGCATGCCGCGACAGCGTGGACGTGAACCGTATGTGCAGTTGACGGACTTTGAGCGAGGGCGTATAGTGGGCATGCGGGAGGCCGGGTGGACGTACCGCCGAATTGCTCAACACGTGGGGCGTGAGGCCTCCACAGTACATCGATGTTGTCGCCAGTGGTCGGCGGAAGGTGCACGTGCCTTTCGACCTGGGACCGGACCGCAGCGACGCACGGATGCACGCCAAGACCGTAGGATCCTACGCAGTGCCGTAGGGGACCGCACCGCCACTTCCCAGCAAATTAGGGACACTGTTGCTCCTGGGGTATCGGCGAGGACCATTCGCAACCGTCTCCTTGAAGCTGGGCTACGGTCCCGCACACCGTTAGGCCGTCTTCCGCTCACGCCCCAACATCGTGCAGCCCGCCTCCAGTGGTGTCGCGACAGGCGTGAATGGAGGGACGAATGGAGACGTGTCGTCTTCAGCGATGAGAGTCGCTTCTGCCTTGGTGCCAATGATGGTCGTATGCGTGTTTGGCGCCGTGCAGGTGAGCGCCACAATCAGGACTGCATACGACCGAGGCACACAGGGCCAACACCCGGCATCATAGTGTGGGGAGCGATCTCCTACACTGGCCGTACACCACTGGTGATCGTCGAGGGGACACTGAATAGTGCACGGTACATCCAAAAGCGTCATCGAACCCATCGTTCTACCATTCCTAGACCGGCAAGGGAACTTGCTGTTCCAACAGGACAATTCACGTCCGCATGTATCCCGTGCCACCCAACGTGCTCTAGAAGGTGTAAGTCAACTACCCTGGCCAGCAATATCTCCGCATCTGTCCCCCATTGAGCATGTTTGGGACTGGATGAAGCGTCGTCTCACGCGGTCTGCACGTCCAGCACGAACGCTGGTCCAACTGAGGCGCCAGGTGGAAATGGCATGGCAAGCCGTTCCACAGGACTACATCCAGCATCTCTACGATCGTCTCCATGGGAGAATAGCAGCCTGCATTGCTGCGAAAGGTGGATATACACTGTACTAGTGCCGACATTGTGCATGCTCTGTTGCCTGTGTATATGTGCCTGTGGTTCTGTCAGTGTGATCATGTGATGTATCTGACCCCAGGAATGTGTCAATAAAGTTTCCCCTTCCTGGGACAATGAATTCACGGTGTTCTTATTTCAATTTCCAGGAGTGTAGATGGGTAAAATGTCAATCTTTACTAGGAGTTTAATTTCGTTGGATGACGGTATCCTGCGATGCAATAATGGGAGAACATATCTCGGAGGTAAGTTAATGTTAACTTCGCTGTGCAAGTTAGTGAACCTGTGCGTCGACGTGGTGGCAATTTTCCGATACAGTGCAACCTCACTTTACGCATCTTCTTATTACCTGGAACGCTAAAAAATTGCTTCTCGCGAGTTTTAATGGATGTGTTTGTGCAGTATGATATTACACACCGTTTGTAACACGTTTTCGGAAACGTAAATTCTAAAACATGACATCACTGTGAATTAGCAATATGGTAGTAGCAGCAGCAGTGAGCCAGCTAATAACATCATAGGCATCACATGCCTCGAATGAACCTTTCAGCGGGCTTTCAAAATATTTGAATTTCATTTCCATTTTTATAAAAGGATACTGAAATACAAGTGGGAAAAAGGACGTTGGTAGCATAAAATGATATAATTGATCATTTAAGAAAACTTCCAGCAAACAGTCAAATACCCTGTTCTAGAGGGAACAAAGTCAACTTTAGAAGACATAAATGTACACAGTTTTCTCTTCCAGCAATCAGTGAAACACCGAGTGCAAACTCGTTGTTTATCCACGGTAGTCTTCCACGTGAAGTCTAACATAGGGAACAATTTACGGAGTTAGCATATTCAGATGCAATAATATATCGCGGCAGGAACATTCAGTTCTTTTCACTCATGCTGTAATCGCAATCGCTGCACTGTGCTTACACAGAATGGCAAATCCCACGCCTGGAATCAAGTGAAAGTGTAAAAAAGTTACTGTTTCCAAGGAGGAAGTTAGTAGATAAGGTATCAGGAGTAGTGTGCTTTAGTTTAAACGTCAAACTTGGGAATTTCTCATGAGCAGTAAGAAAAGAAGTAAGATTTTAAATGACACAGTTTATTTTATTTTTTGATTTGTTAATTCAATATAAATTAGGGCTACCACGTCCGCTTTTACATCAGGCTAGACGTTTTGCACGCATTACATTACATTCATTACAGGAGGCACAGGGGTGGACGAAAATATGGAAACACCAAAGGACAGCACATTACCATGCCAACGCGGAGCGGGGAAACCTTTGGCGTTAGAAACAGATTCCAGTTACCTGGGAATTGATAAATACAGGTCCTGTATGGTTTTCTAGGGAATCTAGTACCACTCATCATCATCATCCGTTATCTGCTATATTAGCAGGTCCTTTGCCTCTCCATTTTCTGCGATCCATTGCTTCCTTCTTAAGACTGCTGTATGTTGTACCGTCCATCATGTCATCCAGTATCTGGAATCTCTTCCTTCCTCGCTTCCTTTTCCCTTCTACATAACCTTCTAAAACTGTTTTCATCAGTCCGTCGTTTTTTCTTAATATATGCCCAATCCAATTTCTTTTTCTTCTCTTTATTACATCTAATAACTGTCTTTTCTCTCCCACTCTTCTCAATGCCTCTTCATTTTTTACTCTGTCCATCCAACTTATTCTTTCCATCTTCCGCCATGTCCAGATCTCAAAAGCCTCCAGCCTTTCTCTGTCTTTTTCCCTCATAGTCCATGTTTCAGCGCCATATAGAAGAACACTCCATACAAGACATTTTATGAGTCTCTTTCTGTTCTCTATCCAGACCGCTCCAGAAGATTCTCCTTTTCTTATAAAACGCCTCTTTTGCCATTTCTATCCTTGTTTTAATTTCTGTGGTGCACTTCCAGTCGGTGTCTATCCTGCTTCCAAGATACTTAAAATTTTGCACCTGTTGAAGTGTTTCTCCATTCAGCACAATTTTTACTTCCTTATTTCCTCCTATTGCCAATACTTTTGTTTTATTTGTGTTAATTTTCATTCCATATTTTTTCCGTTGGTTGCAATGGTGTCCACCAAATCCTGTAATTCTTTTTCCCCTGTGGCTAGAAGGACCATGTCATCAGCAATTCTCAAGCACCTTACTCTTCTTCCTCCAATTTCTACTCCTATGTCATCTAATGAGCATTGGTCAATCATATTTTCCAAGTACAGGTTGAAAAGAGTAGGTGATAAACAGCATCCTTGTCTTACTCCTTTCCCTAGTCTGATCCAGTTTGTACTTTCTCCTCTCACTTTAACTGAAATTTTTTGATTAAGGTATAATGAGCTTATAAGTCTTCTGGTTTTCCAGTCCACTCTCTTTTCCCTCATAATAGTCGCCAGCTTGTCCCAAACCACATTGTCAAATGCCTTTTCTAAATCGATGAAGCACATATATAAGTCTCTTCATTTTTCAGTAAACCTTTCTCCCAAGATTCTTAGGAGCCCTATTGCATCTCTGGTGCCCGTATTCCGTCTAAAGCCAAACTGCTCCTCGCCGAGATTCTCCTCTATTACTTTTTCAAGTCTTTTATTAATTATTCTTAACATCACTTTGGCTGCATGGGAAATGAGGCTGATTGTCCTGTGCTCGCTGCATTTCTTGGTTCCTTGTTTTTTTCGGTAATGGAATCATTACTGTTGTCAAAAAGTCCTCAGGCCACCAACCACTGTCATATATTTTATTACATAACCTCAATATTTCTCTTATTCCATTGTGGTTCAAGCATTTTAGTATTTCTCCCGGTGTTGTATCCGTACCTACTGCTTTGCCATTTTTCATTGCAGCAATGGCAGACTTTACTTCTTCCATTATGATGGCCGGTCCTTTCTCTTCATCGCTTACACTGTTGTGTGATTCAAGTTCCAGAGTTTCTGGTTTGCTATTTGTGTCATATAGCTCCTTTATATATTCTTCCCATCTCTGTAGGACATCGTCACGATCTTTGTACACTACCTCTTCGTCTTTACTCAAAATTTCCATAGTAGCACTTCCTGCTCTTTTTTGTTCTTATGTCATAGTCTTTACTCTGTTGTATAGTAAGTCGTATCTTCCCTTCCTGTCCAGTTCTTCAATTTTCTGTTTCTCTTCGCAGTTCGTTATTTAACCTTCGGTATATCTTTCTTGCATCTTCAGTGTTCTTGTTTTTCAATTTTCTTCTCTCCTCCATCTTGGAAATTATTTCCTGTGTGACCCATGGTTTTTTTTACCTTTTCCCTTTTACATATCCTATATTTTGCTGTAATGCTTTAATGATTCCTTCTTTCAGCATATTCCAGTACTCGCTGGCATCATCAGGTGCTTCTTTGTCTCGTACTGTGTTTAGAAAGTACCGAGACAGCATTTCTGTAATTTGTTCTTTGTTGAACCTTATCTTCTCTAGATCCCACTTCTTCACCATTGTCGCCTTTTTCAGTTTTTTTCATTCTTATTTCTATTTCTGCCATAAGTAAGTTGTGGTCACTATTAATATCTGCACCTGATAATGTGTGCACCTTCTTGATTCCATTCCTGTATCTTTCTTCTACCAGTATAAAATCGATTTGGTTTCTGTATTTATCCCCTGGTGATTTCCAAGTGTAGAGCCTCCTCTTATGGTTCTTGAACCATGTGTTTGCCGCTATCAGCTGCCTTTCCCTTCAGAACTCAATTAACCATTCACCTCTGTCATTTCTCTTTCCAAGACCATGACAGCTTACTATGAGCCTAATACCACTGTTCCCCCTGAAATAGTGAAAAGCTCAGCTGACGTTGAACTATGTGGATACCGATCACGCCCCTTTCTCTCCAATGTAGGTCACACACACTCCATAATATTGAGATATTGTGACTGCAGCGGCCAGAGGAAACGAGACAGTCCATCCTCGTACTACCAAAACCAGTTCTGGACTACGTGAATTGTGTGAACAGGTGCTTCGTCGTTATGGAACACAGCATCGTCGTTAAACCATGGAATGGACTGGATTAGCTGGAACGGTCACGTAATCCGTGACAGTACTGTCACGGATTACGTGACAGTAATGCGACCTTGCAGGGTAAGCATGGGGCTGATTCCAGAGTGAGATTTTCACTCTGCAGCGGAGTGTGCGCTGATATGAAACTTGATGGCAGATTAAAACTGTGTGCCGGACCGAGGCTCCAACTCGGGGCCTTTGCCTTTCGCGGGCAAGTGCTCTACCAACAGAGCTAGCCAAGCATGAATCACGCCCCGTCCTCACAGCTTTAGTTGTGCCAGTACCTCTTCTCCTACCTTCCAAACCTTACAGAAGCTCTCCTGCAAGGTTCGCGAAAGGCAAAGGTCCCGAGTATCTAGTCTCGGTCCGGCACACAGTTTTAAACTGCCAACAAGTTTCATATCACCGCACACTCCGCTGCAGAGTGAAAATCTCATTCTGATGATGTGGCTGCCCGAATCGTCATCGACCCCCAACGTTGTTTCACTCATGGTAGCAGGCAGGTTGCATCGTAGGCTTTGTACAGCGTACGTTAGGTAAAAACTGGGCTAGAAGCTGGTAACATTGTCAGTAAGACTCATCCCAACAACAGACTCTCTTCTCCATAGTCCAGTTATTATGGCTTCAACGTTACGTTTTCCAGTTACGGAAACTTGCATGAGTGATGTGTGGCTTCGGAAGTCCCGCTCGCCTTGTGATTCCCTGCTTATGGAAGGCACTTCGTGTTCCGATGGTGACAAGATTCGTGAGTGCCACATTTACCTCTGCTATGACTTTTGCAGTTATCATCCTCTTATTTTTCCTCACAGTCTTCATCAACGGTCATCTGCCACAATAAGTGAAAACCAGCTTTTGGTCCGAATTATGACATAGAGGATGATATTTTCCGCTTTCCCCGTATGCGGTATAAATCTTCGATACAGTGCCTCCTGAAACACCAAACACGTTGAATGGCTCAAATGGCTCTGAGGACTATGGGACTTAACATCTATGGTCATCAGTCCCCTAGAACTTAGAACTACTTAAACCTAACTAACCTAAGGACAGCACACAACACCCAGCCATCACGAGGCAGAGAAAATACCTGACCCCGCAGGGAATCGAACCCAGGAACCCGGGCGTGGGAAGCGAGAACGCTACCGCACGACCACGAGATGCGGGCCAAACACGTTGACTAACTTGGTTTCGGAAACACTCACAGTAAGAGCACTGATAACTGGACCTTGTTCAAATACACTTAGCTCCGAAGTAATGTACTCACAATTACACAGAACCATTATTGACACCTCCAACGTACTGAGGGCATTGGACAGGTGCCGTCCGTGGTTAAATACAATAGAGCCACCTGCACGCTTGGCTGGCCTCTGTATTTATGTTCGAGCATGCATTTCTCGATTTTGGTCAAACCTCCGTACGTCGTAAGAGGTCTTACATGAAGTGCAGAATAAAATAACCAATAAAATTGTCTTTGCAGTTTTAATTGCGTATATTTCACGAATAAGCATACATAGGAAGGTGCGGTGGGCGGCATAATGTTCACATCCTCCTAACATTTTTATTTGTTTTTGATGGTTAGCTATTCACGAAAAGAGCCATAGAACATATCCGTCAACCAGATCCAGTGCAACTTCTGAATTCGTCACACAAGCGTACTTATCACCTCCGACTACCAGACAGCGGTTCACGGTGCTCAAGGAAACCGAAAGTCACCTGAAGAGCACGAGATCTGGGCGTCCGATCACGGACATCGGAGGAACTGGAATATATCTTGGAAATCCTGCGGGCTACAGCTGGCACACACGTTGAAGTATCTTAATCAATACTAAACAGATACTAAAAATTCAGGTGTGGGTGAACATTATGGCCCAAACTGCACCATCAGACATTCCGATTTCTAAAATATACGTGATCAAAGTTGTATGGATAGTTTTGGGAACGCAAAACACATTCGTTCGTGAGAAGTAAAATAACTTCAAGTTAAAGGCAGATAGATCTGAAGTATCAGCACTCGCAGCAATGCCCAAAAAGGAACGAGTGGGTATGAAATATATTGAGGAGTGTGATAAAACACGTCTAATGTGGATGGAGGAAATCATACTGATTGACAGACTAATAGCGGAAGAAACATAACACGAAGAAGATGGAAATATTTCTTTTATAGTTTGACGGAGGCAATCTGGCAATAGACTTAATTCTGGGACGGGAAAGCTTGACAAATGGAATTGTCGTTGCCATCACTCGTTCACCCTTGATGAGAACATTCTGCTTTGCAGAAGTGGTTTAGTGACATTTACAAACTGACTATCTTTAAGTGTGGCAAATAGTTTTGTCATGCTTCACTGGGCCGTATGCAGATCCTACGTGAAGCTGGTCTAGTCCATTTGTTTCTTAACTTCCTATCCTTCATTTATATATTCAGTACGGGACACGATTTGGCTGGTGTAATATTTTCCTCGCCCCTTATGATAGGAGCTATGGAGCTACGAGGACAACAATGTGGTTCAGTATCACACGTTCATACAGTTTGTATTCGTGATATAACTGCGATATTGGGCGACAACAGTTCGGAGGATCTGGCTCTTTCCCACGCTTTAGCAGTGCCACAATCATTGTCGACATCATTGGGATTTTGGACCAGGTCCAGGACGTATTGTTTATCTGTTTCATCTGTTCAACACAAATGTCTTCATCCGAGACTATTTTTTTATATTTTAGTCATATATTGAGGTTTTTGCAATGAAAATGACATAAATAAGTTATTCGAGCTTCGCTGTGGGCATCTGTTGATTTTTGGTTTTCCACATAGAAGGAGCTGATGGGCAGCTTTGATGGGTGCTACTTTTGACATTTGTTTGACTACTTTAGGGTCACTGTCCAGTGTTTTGACTAAATACCACGCCCTTGTTCTCCTGGCAGTCACGTCCATTTCTTCCAAGGTTCTAATCCACTTTCTACGGCTTTTCTCATTTAACATTTTCATTGGTGCAGTCACTCATGAGATAGACTCTTCACCAACGGCATGTTGCTTGTGAAGTACTTCGTATTTGTTCAAGATTTCCCTTCATTCATCTTTGAGACATGAGATAAGACACTGCCTACAATTTTGCTGCATATCTCCCTTCGAGGTTTTTAGGAGATCATCTACGAAGTTTTGTAATTTTTGGTGGTGAACTGAGTTTCCTTATGTCTGCAGCGAAATCTTCAGCGTAGTGTATATATTTGACATTTCTAAAATTAGACGTTCAATGAAATTACAATTGTGTTGTTCTAATAGGAATACATGTCGGGATTCGAGTTCACCTGTGTTACATTTTAGGGATGGTTACCTATACCGTTTTGAGGCATCAATCTCGCTTGCATGCGTTGGCGAAGTAGTGCCGTAACTGAGACTTCACATGTAGCTGTTAAGGGAGCATTTCGGGTAATATAATTACAAGATATTTATTTCAGCGCATTTTTCCAATATGTGGCCGTTGTCAACCGTTTATTTGTAGCGGTATGTGTTGCTGTGACGGTTAAAGTCTCGAATTGTTTTTTTTTTTTCAGATTATGGAATTTTTGTGGCGATGTCAGGCATTGCTGTAGGGGATCTGCGTTTCGTGCTGCGTTCGACTGTTAGCAATTCTCCGTGATTGCACTGTGTATTGTAACACATACAGTGCTGCGTTCGATTGTTTGTAGCTCAGGGTGTTTGCACTGGAAATTACATGCTATATTGTTTCCTGTGGACATTGCGCTGTCATGTTTAGGACGTGTTCTGCGGCTGAGCGCTTACCCTTTGCTTCCCGTCTCCTTTCTTCTTCGACACGGTGCACTTCTCTGATTCACACTATGACCGATTTGTGGGTGCGACAAGGCTTCTACGTTATTTGGTTTTATTTTTTTTTGGGGGGGGGGGAGGTTGGGATTCTGTCAGCGTTTATGGCTTCGACACGTCACGGTTGTCTCCGAGTAGTGACAGTTCTCTTCCTCGTTTCGCTCTGACTTTCGGTTATGGAAGGATTGGCCGTTGCTTTTTATCCCAACATTTCCGTGGGCCGCCGACATTCTCTGTCTGGAAAGTATGCAATTGTGTGTTCCTCCCGTGACCAACCTGCTCTTACTGAAATGAAACAGGGCATTAAATTTTGCGCAGACTGCAGACTAACTTGTTGAAGAGGAGGACTGCAACAAAAGAGAAGGAGATGGAGAGGGGTGTCATAATTTATTTTGTCTGTGTTTGGCAGTGGTAGGATAGCAGACAAGTGAGACTAAGTATTGCGTTATGATGAGCCGACAGATGAAGCGCGCATAGTGTATTGCAGTCACGTATTTTGCGTGGCCGTAACCATTCCAACTGGGCAGTTAAGGCACAGAAATGATGAAATAGGTAAATGTTGCAAATGTAAAGCTTTCAAGTATTAAAAGTCAGTTCTATCCATAAAGTGTTTTCACAGCTCACGTCGTACTGGATTACACAACATTGACATCTAGCTCCGCTTTGCAGCAATGTTGTTATTTCGTCTTTCAGATGGATTTCATTGTTGTGATCCCCACGTAGAAATGCAAATAAAATGTGTTTCATAAGAACGAATATCCTCAGAAGTGCGATTAACTGTAGCAGTGTACTGTGTAGCAGCTTTGCGCTGGCAAAGTGCAACTGCGAAAGAGGCTTCGAGGAGTTCTGCGGTCTCCTAGCAACGGGTGCCTCGGTTGCCACCAAGCGGCAGCAGACGGTCCCCGTAGGCTCGTCTCAGCTCACATCACCGCCGATAATTAAACGGTGACGGCCGCTGCCGCAGAACCGCGCAGTTCTGTGCGTAACTTCGCTGTGCAGAGGCCGGAAAGCTGAGCAAAGTGACGGGGCTGCCGATATATTGAACTACAGACATTAGAATATATTCAGAAGTACACTATCCGCCAAAGGAGAGAGACGGTGTACTGCGCAGCACGGCCGAAGCTAGCTGAGTGAGGCTAGGACCGAGGGCATGGAACTGCCGTTTCCTGGCAACGGGAGCCTAAATTGCCCCAGCGCGACGCAGTGCCGACGTCATTATCCCCGCAGCTTAGTTCATAACACGGCAGATAATTAGAAAGGCGTGGCCGGAAGGTTGACGGCGTTGTCTGTGTACATTCACAACAGCACAGTAGGGAATTCTGTGCAGGCGGTGACCCCTACGAGGTCGCTGTGCTGCTTATTTTCTGCTGCGAATGTTGCAACTGAATGTTACTATCAATTCAGCCCAGGCATCTCCTGTAGCAGAGAAAGTGATTTTACAGCCACAGTTCTATAAAAGGGGACTGGCATCACACTCACTAATTAAGGTTGCAAATAGTTTTATTGTCTGAATCACCGCCGGCTTCGAGCGATAAAAACTCATCTTCAGGTGAATAAGAGTATAACCGCAATATGGAGAACTATAATAAGAACGTATACACAACTTGTCATTTGTTCGGCATAACAGCGTTGGTAATTCGCAGGCCAGCTGTAAATATGATGTCGATACGGTCGGGTTAGTCAGACTGAAACAACGGTTGCAATAAAATTATCGGTATTACTTACAGTGGTGCCATTTAAATAATTTTTATATTTTTAAGAAATGTGACTTCTGTGTAACTATGTTCTTTGATATAACATTGATGTAAATGATTTATTCTTTATTGATGATAATTTATATAATTGTTATTGACCTATGACAATAATTTCAAAAGTATTGTGCTGTAAAAGAATGTAAAAGCTAAAAAGTTAACTGTAATAATGGTGGTTCATGCATAGAGCAAGTACGTTTGTAATCCTGTAAAACTTGGAGGAAAGTCGCGCCACAACGTATCTGGCAAGGCTACCGTCTGCTTCACATCTCCTGTGCAACAAGCTACGTAAATTTGAGTATTAACTGTGTTTTTCTTATTTATTACTTATTCTTCTGTGTGATTTTGCTTTTAGGAAGCTTTAATTTTCGAGTACTAGTAACAGTGTTCCATAGATTTCGTGTTTGTTTTAAATACAGACCAGAGACAGTTTGTGCTTATTTTCATTGTTTCCAACAAGGAGTGTCTAGGAACCACCATTTAGTCAGCTATCAGTCGCCTTTAGTGAATTATACTTAACTCTCTACAGTAAATTATTGATTTCTTAGGATGGATAAGATGTGTGACTGCTGTGTACGGACGCAGGAGGAGCTGGCCACTGTTCGCGGGCAGCTGAACGTGCTGATGGCCGCGGTCAGCCGTCTTCAGGCTGCTGCCTCGCAGTGTAGCGGCAGTGGGGAGTCTGGTGCGTCGCATGGTACACCCCAGGTGTTACATGCTTCACCCTCTGTCCCTGCTGTTGACACATCTTCGCGGGTACCGGGCGCGTTTGGGCCACTCTCTCCCCAAGGGGAGTGGCGGGTTCAACGGTTCGCGTCACACGAGGCGGAGGGTCGATGTGGAGGCTGGCCGTGTGGCATAGCCCGCTCTGCCTGTGCGTGAACATGTGGCCGCTCCTTCACCAAGGTCCGAGCAAGCACAAGGGGGGAGGGGTTTATTAGTGATTGGGAGCTCCAATGTTATGCGGGTGATGGAGACCCTTAGGGAAATAGCGGAAAGGTCGGCGAAGAAGGCCAGTGTTCAATCTGTCTGCTTGCCGAGGGGTCTCATCCGAGATTTGGAGGAGGCCCTACCGGCGGCGATAGAGAGCACTGGGTGCACCCGACAGTAAATTTTTGGTCATGTCGATATCAATGACTCCTGCCGTCTGGGTTCAGAGGTCATCCTCAGTTCGTACAGGCGGTTGGCGGCATTGGTGAAGGCGGAAAGCCTCTCTCACGGGGTGGAATCTGAGCTAACTATTTGTAGTGTCGTTCCCAGAACCGATCAAGGTCCTCTGGTTTGGGGCCGAGTGGAAGGCCTAAACCAGAGGCTCAGGCGATTCTGCGGATATGTAGGGAGCAAATTTCTTGACCTCCGCAATCGGGTGGAGAAATGTAGGGTCCCCCTGAATAGGTCAGGCGTGCACTACACGCAGGAAGCGGCTACAACTGTAGCGGAGTACGTGTGGACTGCACATGTGGGTTTTTTAAGTTAGAGAATTCCCTCCCTAGGCCCGACTAGACACCTCATCAGACGCGACAAGATAGCAGTAGACCAAACGCAACAGGGAATGACAATATTAATGTGCTAATAGATATCTGCAGGAGCGTCTATAGAAAGGTCTCAGAACTGTTGTCATTAATAAACGGTCACAATGCCCACGTATTACTAGGGACGGAAAGTTAGTTGAAACCAGATGTAAACAGTAATGAAATTCTAAACCCAGATTGGAATGTATACCGCAGAGACAGGCTGGACAGTGAAGGGAGAGGCGTGTTCATAGCGATAAGAAGTGCAATAGTATCGAAGGAAATTGACGGGATCCGAAATGTGAAATAATTTTGGTGAAGGTCACGGTTAAAGCGGGCTCAAACATGGTAATTGGATAGAATGAGATTTTCACTCTGCAGCGGAGTGTGCGCTGATTTGAAACTTCCTGGCAGATTAAAACTGTGTGCCCGACCGAGACTCGAACTCGGGACCTTTGCCTTTCACGGGCAAGTGCTCTACCAACTGAGCTACCGAAGCACGACTCACGGCCGGTACTCACAGCATTACTTCTGCCAGTATCTCGTCTCCTACCTTCCAAACTTTACAGAAGCTCTCCTGCGAACCTAGCAGAACTAGCACTCCTGAAAGAAAGGTTCGCAGGAGAGCTTCTGTAATGTTTGGAAGGTAGGAGACGAGATACTAGCAGAAGTAAAGCTGTGATTACCGGGCATGAGTCGTGCTTCGGTAGCTCAGTTGGTAGAGCACTTGCCCGCGAAAGGCAAAGGTCCCGAGTTCGAGTCTCGGTCGGGCACGCAGTTTTAATCTGCCAGGAAGTTTCATGGTAATTGGATGTCTCTATAGGCCCCCTGGCTAAGCAGCTGTTGTGGAAGAACACCTGAAGGAAAATTTGGAAAATATTTCGAGTAGATTTCCAGACCATGTTATAGTTCTCGGTGGAGATTTTAATTTACCAGATATAGACTGGGAGACTCAAACGTTAATAACTGGTATCAGGGCCAAAAGATCCAGTGAAATTATTTTAAGTGCATTCTCTAAAAACTACCTTGAGCAGTTACACAGAGAACGGATTCGTGGCGATATCAGACCTTCTGGTGACAAACAGATCCTAACTATTTGAAATAGCTAACGCGGAACAGGGAATCAGCGATCATAAAGCTGTTAGAGCATCGGTGATTTCAGCCGTAAATAGAAATACCGAAAAAGGTAGGAAGATTTTTCTGTTTATCAAAAGTAACAAAAAGCAGATTTCAGAGTACTTGACGGCTCAACACAAAAGCTTTATCTCAAGTACAGATAGTGTTGAGGATCAGTGAACGAAGTTCAAAACCATCGTACAATATGCAATAGATGAGTATGTGCCAAGCAAGATGGAAGAGATGGAAAAGAGCCACCGTGACGAGTTAGAAAACTGCTACGGAAACAAAGGGAAATTCACAGCAAACATAAACATTCCCTGCAGACAAACAAATATTACACGAAGCGAAATGAAGTGTGAGGAGGGCTATGGGAGAGGCGTTGAACGAATTCGAAAGTAAAATTCTGTGTACTGAATCATAAGAGTCCAGACACTCTATGACCAAAATGGTACTGAAACAGAGGATGACAGACGGAAGGTCGAAATACTAAATGACTTCTTTCAAAGCTGTTTCACAGAGGAAGACTGCATTGTAGTTTCTTCTCTAGATTTTCGCACAGATGATAGAGTGGTAGATATCGAAATAGATGACACAGGGATAGAAGAACAATTAAAATCGCTCAAAAGAGGGAAGGCCGCTGGACCTGCTGGGATACCAGTTCGATTTTATACAGAGTACCCGAAGGAACTTTCCCCTTTCTTGCACCGGTGTACCGTACGTCTCTGGAAGAGCGTAGCGTTCCAAAAGATTGGAAAAGGGCACAGGTCATCCCCGTTTTCAAGAAGGGACGACGAACAGATGTGCAGAACTATAGACCTATATCTCTAACGTCGATTAGTTGTAGAATTTTGAAACACGTATTGTGTTAGAGTATAATGACTTTTCTGCAGACTAGAAATCTACTCTGTAGGAATCAGCATGGGTTTCGAAAAGACGATCGTGTGAAACCCAGCTCGCGCTATTCGTCCGCGAGACTCAGAGGGCCATTGACACGGGTTCACAGGTAGATGCCATGTTTCTTGACTTCCCCAAGACTTTTGATACAGTTCCCCACAGTCGATTAATGGACAAAGTAAGAGCATATGGACTATCAGACCAATTGTGTGATTGGATTGAAGAGTTCCTGGAAAACTGAACGCAACATGTCATCCCTCAATGGAAAGAAGTCTTCCGAAATAAAAGTGATTTCAGGTGTGCCGCAGAGGAGTGTCGTAGGACTGTTGTTATTCACAATATATATAAATGATCTTGTGGATAACATCGAAAGTTCACTGATGCTTTTTACGGATGGCGCTGTAGTATATCGAAATTTTGTAACAATGGAAAATTGTACTGAAATGCAGGAGGATCTGCAACGAAGTGACGCATGGTGCAGGGAATGGCAATTGAATCTCAATGTAGACAAGTGTAATGTGCTGCGAATATAGAAAGAAATATCCTATATCATTTAGCTACAACGTAGCAGATCAGCAACTGGAAGCAGTTAATTCCATAAATTATTTGGGAGTTGGCATTAGAAGTGATTTAAAATGGAATGACCATACAAAATTAATCGTCGGTAAAGCAGATGCCAGTCTAAGAATCATTTGTAGAATCCTAAGGAAATGCTGTCCGAAAACAAAGGGAGTAGGTTACAGTACCCTTGTTCGCCCACTGCTTGAATACTGCTCACCGGTGTGGGATCCGTACCAGATAGTGTTGACAGTAGAGAACATCCAACGGAGAGCAGCGCACTTCGTTACAGGATCATTTAGTAATCGCGAAAGCGTTACGGAGATAATAGATAAACTCTAGTGGAAGACTCTGCAAGACAGACGCTCAGAAGCTCGGTACGGACTTTTGTTGAAGTTTCGAGAACACACTTTTACCGAGGAGTCAAGCAGTATATTGCTCCCTCCTATGTATATCTCGCGAAGAGACCATGAGGATAAAATGAGAGAGATTAGAGCCTACACAGAGGCATACCGACGATATTTCTTTCCACGAACAACACGAGACTGGAGTAGAAGGGAGAAACGATAGAGGTACTCAAGGTACACTCCGGTCAGGTGGCTTGAGGAGTGTGGACGTAGATGTAGATGTAGAATAGGGAAGATGGGTCTGGCAGACGAAGCTCTTGTGTGGCAAGAGTCAGTCGGGGACTAGCAGGCAATGGGTGCACATCTTCTGAATAAGAGGCGAGAAGAACTGGAAAATAATACAATACAGTCTCGGATGCGGAAGTAATGCGGCTTATTATTCATGGTATACGAGGTGCATTCAAGTTCTAAGGCCACCGATTTTTTTTCTCCAGACTGGAAAGAGATAGAAACATGCGCATTGTTTTAAAATGAGGCCGCGTTCATTGTCAATACGTCCCAGAGATGGCAACACCGTACGGCAGATGGAATTTTACCGCCAGCGGCGAGAATGAGAAATGTTTTAAATACTTAAAATGGCGACGTTTTCCTTACTTGAACAGCGTGCAATCATTCGTTTTCTGAATTTGCATGGTGTGATACCAATTCAAATTCATCAACAGTTGAAGGAGACATGTGGTGATGGATGTATGGTTGTGTCGAAAGTGCGTTCGTGGGTGTGACAGTTTAATGAAGGCAGAACATCGTGTGGCAACAAACCGAAACAACCTCGGGCTCGCACAAGCCGGTCTGACGACATGATCGAGAAACTGGAGAGATTTGTTTTGGGGGATCGCTGAATGACTGTTGAACAGATCGCCTCCAGAGTTGGCATTTCTGTGGGTTCTGTGCACACAATCCTGCATGACGACCTGAAAATGCGAAAAGTGTCATCCATGTGGGTGCCACGAATGATGACGGACGACCACATGGCTGCCCGTGTGGCATGTTGCCAAGCAATGTTGACGCGCAACGACAGCATGAATGGGGCTTTCTTTTCGTCGGTTGTGACAATGGATGAGACGTGGATGCCATTTTTCAATCCAGAAAGAAAGCGCCAGTCAGCTCAATGAAAGCACACAGATTCACCGCCACCAAAAAAATTTCGGGTGACCGCCAGTGCTGAAAAAATGATGGTGTCCATGTCCTGGGACAGCGAGGGTGTAATCCTTACCCATTGCGTTCCAAAGGGCACTACGGTAACAGGTGCATCCTACGAAAATGTTTTGAAGAACAAATTCCTTCCTGTACTGCAACAAAAACGTCTGGGAAGGGCTGCGCATGTGCTGTTTCATCAAGACAACGCACCCGCACATCGAGCTAACGTTACGCAACAGTTTCTTCGTGATAACAACTTTGAAATGATTCCTCATGCTCCTTCCTCACCTGACCTGGCTCCTGGTGACATTTGGCTTTTTCCAACAATGAAAGACACTCTCCGTGGCCGCACATTCACCAGGCGTGCTGCTATTGCCTCAGCGATTTTCCAGTGGTCAAAACAGACACCTAAAGAAGCCTTCGCCGCTGTCATGGAATCATGGCGTCGGCGTTGTGAAAAATGTGTACGTCTGCAGGGCGATTACGTCGAGAAGTAACGCCAGTTTCATCGATTTCGGGTGAGTAGTTAATTAGAAAAATATCGGAGGCCTTGAATGCACCTCGTAGTTCGGTTAGCTGTGCGCTACGACAATCCGACGCTAGGAAGAGGATTTTCAGATCGTGGTACACAGGAAGAGTCAGGGATACTTTTCCCATCCTTTTTAGAATATCACATGAGATGGACGCTGCCGCCACCTTCATCCCTCATTAGCAATTGAGTACCGTAAAATTGCATGGACCAGGTATGTTGTTCAGTTTTCAATAATAATTTTGTGTTCTGTGAACTTCCTGTTGAACCACCGTATATGATCCTTAGTCATTTACCTAGAGGGGGTCCGATCCTAAGTGCAACGGTAAATCCGAGAACCCTGTGTAACTGAACTGGAAAGGAATTATTTTCCTTAGCAAAAGTTACAAATCTTCTTGGAGTTGTAATGTGCATAATTATTTAGTGAGCATATGTTCTGAAATACACCACGTAGTTTTCATTGATACAGTTAAAGCAGTCATTTTGAATATTCTTTTAATTGAAGTAATAGTGTTTACAGTTTCGTGTGTAATGTAGTTAACACTGTTTTCCATTGTGTGTTGTAACTAAAGTGTTCAACCACAGTCTGAACCTACCAATAAATTAGTTTCTGGATGTCCAGGATGGTTGTTGAACGAAGCTAAAATGTCACGTGTTAACACACACCAGAAATAAGCCTTTGGCTTCAATTGTTTAGACTGTACTAGATCCAGGTGCCACACACTCCATTTCAGCTAGATAATGTAAGATAATGAACATTCCTTGGGAATGGAAATAATATTCAATACAAAAGGTACTACTAGTTCAAAACTATTTTAATGGTAATAATTTCCTGTAATTAAACTGACAAAAGAATCGCTTGTACGTGTCAATAGTGCTCCACCATTAGTAATCATTTACCTATAATTATCATCATTTTCCTACTATAAAATACAGATAGTAATTGTTATTGAGGGCCAGTTGACGCCTAAACACATTAATAGGTCTCCAGTGTAGTTCAAATGAATTCTCTTGAACACTGCAACACAGAAGTTTAGTATTAAGTAAGGTCAACCCACATACACTATGTGATCAAAAGTATCCGGACACCTGCCTGAAAATGGCTTACAAGTTCGTGGCTCCCTCCATCGGTAATGCTGAAATTCAATATGGTGTTGGCCCACCCTTAGCCTTGACGACAGCTTCCACTCGCGCAGGCATACGTTTAATCAGGTGCTGGAAGATTTCTGAGGGAATAAAAAAGCCCATTCTTCACGGAGTGCTGCACTGATAAGAGGTATCGATGTCGGTCGGTGAGGCCTGACACGAAGTCGGCGTTCCAAAACATCCGAAAGGTGTTACATAGTATTCAGGTCGGGACTCTGTGCAGGCCAATCCATTACAGGCATGTTATTGTCGTGTAACCACTCCAACACAGGCCGCTCATTATGAACAGGTTCTCGATGGTTTTGAAAGATCCACTTTCAGTGGATTCTGATGCAATTTGGAATTCCTGTGTGATGGTCTGGATAGATGTCTGCCTACTACACGTTACGACCCTCTGCAACTTTTGGCTGTGTCATTCAGCAGACGAGGTCGGCCTGTACGCTTTTGTACTGTACGCGCTTCCACTTCACTATCACATTGGAAACAGTGGACCTTGGGATGTTTAGGAGTTTGGAAAGCTCGCGTACAGACGTATGACGCAAATGACACCCAATCACCTGACCACGTTCGAAGTCCGTGAGTTCCGCGGAGCGCCCCGTTCTGCTCTCTCACGATGTCTAGTTACTACTGAGACCGATGATATTCAGTACCTGGCAATAGGTGGCAGCACAATGCTCCCAATATCAGAAATCTATGTTTTTGGGGGTGTCCGGACACATTTGATCACATAGTGTAGTTAAATTTCTAGCTACTACTGAGCACAAGTTTGCCTAATTAGGCTGGGGACCGTTTATTTCCACGTAATTACAATTTGAGTGATTACTAATAGAAACTCAGTTCGATTTCCATTTTTTTTGCTATTGTTTCCCCTCGATAGCAATCTTCCTAGAACCGAAAAATAGTCCTATACGTTCCATTATACATAGTCACGGCCACAAAACTCCTTTCACAGATGTATCGTTATCGGCATAGTACTAATGTAGTAGCAGCCAGTAGTGTTATAGGGTGTCGCACCTGGTAATCAAGAAAAGTACCTAAAGAGATGAACGCTCAAAGCATGAGAAAAGGAGGAACAGTATAAGAGAAAATCAGCTTAGATGCGGTATGATACAGTGGTAGAGCGCAGTTGGACAGTGAAATCTCATTGCTGTAACAAACAGGTTTTCAGAGATATATAATCTCTTATTATAGTTCTTCCGTTTTTCTATTTCTTTCACGTTCACCTGAAGATGTGTTTATAATTGCCCGAAGATGGTCGCGATTGAAACAATTAAATTATTTATAACTGAAGCTGTTTGTTACCTGATTCCATGATCTTCAGTTACGAATGCTCTGTTAAACTAATTTTATTTTACTAGTTAAGCACTTGCTTGACAGCGAGCCTTTAAAAAAAGGAACTTGGTGACTCAGTAAGAAACAAACGTTTAATTAAGAGTCCGTTCAGAATAGTAATTCACATTGGTTCAGTTTTGAAGCATGTCACTTGATGTCCCAAGCATAAGACGGTGGACTCTGAACAGCTTTGCTGTCTCTAGGCAGACTATGATATTTTCATTACAACTCTAAATAACTTTGCAGACTTTTTGACTCCCCTACTACTCCATAAAAACCGACTGCTGAGTAGAAGTGTACTCTTGCAGGAATTAACTGAGCTGACTGCAGATTTGCAGCCACTGATCTAACCTGTTTGCATCATGATTCAAAACAGTGTTCGCATCGGCAGCCTTGTGCAGCGACGTGAAGGGCGTGGTTAGGACTGTTGATATTTTCAAAAATAGCGTGAATCAGATTTATTGATACTTAAAAGAATATTATTGTCGGTTCTCGATGTGCCAAGATAGAGCATCGATATGTGGACAATAAAATATCGACATACTTGCCTATAAAAGCATCGGGTGCACATTCTGTATATATTGCCGGTTTTTGTACTGTGTATTTAAGTATTGATTTACTATTTACTATTGGATATTCTGTACATCAACGAGCCAGCAGCCAACCAGTCCCCTTAGAGTAAAACCTGAAGGAAAACGATGCACGTTCACGCTGGGGGACAGCCACTTTGCTAACATCCGTAACTGCATGTAAGTTGCACAGTAGAAGGTGTCCGACAGGTTCATCGTTAGGTTTCGACGCATATCGTATCTTCACGGAAAGTTTCATGTCGACTTCCCTGTTTTTTTTTTTTTTTCATTTCCCTATTTCTGCAACTCCAGCGCCCTAGCAGTCGCAGTGTAAAAACTGTGTGTTGAACTTAAACGTTGCAGTTTCTGCTGGTAGCACCGAGCGCAGATTAGGTCAGAATTTCCTCTCACCCGTCTCTGCCCATCGTTTAGACGAATATTATTATTTAGTGCTGGTGTGCTAGTTCTTCACATCTAAAATCATGTTACGCCATTCCCACCGCCACCTCCGACTGCAATCGGACTTGTTTTGTACCACATGTTCTTGCTTCACTCAGGCAAAGAGGTACACGGGATGTGACGAAAGCTTCAAACAGTGAAATTAAAATTACGTTCTACTATAAATTCAAAAGAACAACTTCAAATATTTACCAAAAATTGTGAAAAAAGTATAATGTCAAATAAATATACCGGCATTCGATATTGCCATTTTGATATCGATATATCGTGCGAAATATTGTCGTCAAAATATATATGATTAACTTTTGGGAAGCTTGTCGATATATTGATATATCATTAACAGGCCTCAGCGTGACGTGGAAGCAGAGGACCATCTGGAGAATGCTACACGTAACTGAGAAGCACCAGACCAATGGTTGTGCCTGTGTGGTTTCGGCCTCTTGTGGTATTTGATGTGTACCTCTTACGTGGTTCACAACGATTACATTACAACTACAATCAAGCTCTGAAATTTACCGCATCTTTGGATTTTATTGTGATACTGAGGGCACATATCCGACGCCTTGTGAAGTTGTATGTTCCCCACTACGTTTTTCGGAATGAAATTTAGCCCAAATTTACCTCTCACTCTATAAGAAGTCTACGTATTACCCAAACTATGTACCCACAAACTATTCTCCAACTTAAACTCATACGCTAACCTTAGACTAAGCAGAACCTAATTTGAATTGAACTGTATGTAACTGTCCTGAATACAACTTGTCTTTATATTAAATGTCCAACTGAAGTAAAACAGTTACCTGGCCCTAATCAAAATTTCGAATTATCTCACGTCTTCACAAAAATGTTAAACAGTTCTCGGAAGCACAATATCAAACAGCAAGCAGATTTCTATATTTTAAATAAAATTTTTCAAACAGTGTTCTAACTGTTGCATGCTATATAGCGTGATGTGATAATGGGCAACGGTAAAACTTATTTAAGTAGTGTGATGAGTATAGCGACTATTCCTATGAAATGATATCCCAAAACAGAAAATATAGAATGAAGAATGTATTCAAAAAGACAAACAAAATCTTCGCGACACCTTCAAACACAACATTGGTCCGAACAATACTATGCTTAAAAAAGTGAGTAATAATTTAAAAAGAGTCTAACCTTAAAGGCCCCCCCAATCCCCATGAACCATGGGCCTTGCCGTTGGTGGGGAGGCTTGGGTGCCTCAGCGATACAGACAGCCGTACCATAGGTGCAACCACAACGGAGTGGTATCTGTTGAGAGGCCAGCCAAACGTGTGGTTCCTGAAGAGGGGCAGCAGCCTTTTCAGTAGTTGCAGGGGCAACAGTCTGGATGATTGACTGATCTGGCCTTATAAAATAACACTAACCAAAACGGCCTTGCTGTGCTGGTACTGCGAACGGCTGAAAGCAAGGGGAAACTGCAGCCGTAATTTTTCCCGAGGGTATGCAGCATTACCGTATGGTTAAATAATGATGGCGTCCACTTGGGTAAAATATTTCGGAGGTAAAATAGTCCCCCATTCGGATCTCCGGGTGGCGACTACTCAACAGGTCGCCGTTATCAGGAGAAAGAAAACTGGCGTTCTACGGATCGGAGCGTGGTATGTCAGATCCCTTACTCGGGCAGGTACGCAAAAAAATTTAAAAAGGGAAATGCATAGGTTTAAGTTAGAAATAGTAGGAATTAGTGAAGTTCGGTGGCAGGAGGAACAAGACATCTGGTCAGGTAAATACAGGGTTATAAATACAAAATCAATTAGGGGTAATGCAGCAGTAGGTTTAATAATGAATAAAAAAAAATAGGAGTGCGGGTAAGCTACTACAAACAGCATAGTGAACGCATTATTGTGGCCAAGATAGACACGAAAACCATGCCTACTACAGTAGTACAAGTCTATATGCCAACTAGCTCTGCAGATGATGAAGAAATTGATGAAATGTATGGGAAAATAAAAGAAATTATTGAGGTTGTGAAAGGAGACGAAAATTTAATAGTCATGGGTGACAGGAATTCGAGAATAGGAAAAGGGAGAGAAGGAAACATAGTAGGTGAATATGGATTTGGGTTAAGAAACGAAAGAGGAAGTCTTGTGGTAGAATTTTGCAAAGAGCGTATCTTAATCATAACTAACACTTGGTTCAAGAATCATAAGAGAAGGTTGTATACATGGATGAATCCTGGAGATACTAGAAGGTATCAGATAGATTATATAATGGTAGGACAGAGATGTAGAAACAAGGTTCTGAACTGTAAGACATTTCCAGGGGCAGATGTGGACTCTGACCACAATCAACTGGTTATTAACTTTAGATTAAAACTGAAGAAACTGCAAAATGGTGGCAGTTTAAGGAGATGGGACCTGGATAAACTGACTAAACCAGTGATTGTACAGAGACTCAGGGAGAGCATGAGGGAACAATTGACAAGAATGGGGGAAAGAGAAACAGTAGAAGAAGTATGGGTAGTTCTGAGGGATGAAGTAGTGAAGGCAGCAGAGTACCAAGTAGGTACAAAATCGTGGGCTAGTGGAAATCCTTCGGTAACAGAAGGATTATTGAATATAATTGATGAAAGGACAAAATATAAAAATGCAGTAAATGAAGCAGGCAAAAAGGACAAACGCCTCAAAAATGAGATTGACAGGAAGAGCAAAATGGCTAAGCAGGGATAGCTAGAGGACAAATGTAAGGATGTAGAGTCTTATCTCACTAGCGGCAAGATAAATGCTTCCTAGCCGGTCGCGGTGGCCGTGCGGTTCTAGCGCTGCAGTCCGGAACCGCGGGGCTCCTACGGTCGCAGGTTCGAATCCTGCCCCGGGCATGGATGTGTGTGATGTCCTTAGGTTAGTTAGGTTTAAGTAGATGTGAGTTCTAGGGGACTGATGACCTAAGATGTTAAGTCCCATAGTACTCAGAGCCATTTGAACCATTTGATGCTGCCTACAGGAAAATTAAAGAGACCTTTGGAGAAATGAGAGCCACTTGTATGTTTATCAAGAGCTCAGATGGAAACTCAGTTCTAAGCAAAGAAGGGAAAGCAGAAAGGCGGAAGGGGTATATAGAGGGTCTACACAAGGGCGATATGCTTGAGGATAATATCATGGAAACGGAAGATGATGTAGATGAAGATGAAATGTAAGGTGGCTCGCGGAGTATAGATGTAGATACTGCGTGAAGAGTTTGACAGAGCACTGAAAGACCTAAGTCGAAACAAGGTCTCGGGAGTAGACAACATTCCATTAGAACTACTGACGGCCTTGGGAGAGCCAGTCCTCACAAAACTACCATCTGGTGACACAAACGAAATACCCTCAGACATCAAGAAGAATATAATAATTCCAATCCCAAAGAAAGCAGGTGTTGACAGATGAGAAAATTACCGAAGTATCAGTTTAATAAGTCACAGCTGCAAAATACTAACGCGAATTCTTTACAGACGAATGGAAAAGTTGGTAGAAGCCGACCTCGGGGAAGATCAGTTTGGAAATGTTGGAACACGTGAGGCAATACTGACCTTACGACTTATCTTAGAAGAAAGATTAAGGAAAGGCAAACAATACGTTTCTAGCATTTGTAGACTTAGAGAAAGCTTTTCACATTGTTGACTGGAATAATCACTTTCAAATTCTAATGGTGGCAGGGATAAAATACAGAGAGCGAAAGGCTATTTACAGTTTGTACAGATTCCAGATGGCAGTTACAAGAGTCGAGGGGCATGAAAGGGAAGCAGTGGTTTGGAAGGGAGTGAGACAGGATTGTAGCGTATCCCCGATTTTAATTAATCTGTATATGGAGCAAGCAGTAAAGGAAACAAAAGAAAAAAACGGAGTAGGAATTACGTCCATGGAGAGGAAATAAAAACTTTGAGGTTCGCCGATGACATTGTGATTCTGTCAGAGACAGCAAAGGACCTGGAAGAGCAGTTGAACGGAATGGACAGTGTCTTCAAAGGACGATATAAGATAAACATAAACAAAAGGCAAACGAGGATAATGGAATGTAGTCGAATTAAATTTGGTGATGCTGCGGGAATTAGATTAGGAAATGAGACGTTTCGGGTTGTAAATGAGTTTGCCTATTTGGGGAGCAAAATAACTGATGATGGTCGAAGTAGAGAGGATATAAAATGCAGACTCAATGGCAAGGAAAGCGTTTCTGAAGAAGAGAAATTTGTTAACATCGAGTATAGATTTAAGTGTCAGGAAGTCGTTCCTGAAAGTAATTGCATGGAGTGTAGTCATGTATGTAAGTGAAATATGGACGATAACTAGTTTGGACAAGAAGAGAATAGAAGCTTTCGAAATGTGGTGCTACAGAAGAATGCAAGAGATTAGATGGGTAGATCACATAACTAATGAGGAGGTACTGAATAGAATTGTGGAGAAGTGGAGTTTGTGGCACAACTTTTAGTATATACATCATATTCATCCTTGCTATCCATTACAATAAATCTTTTTTCATCCTACAGCTACGATCACAACAAAACAGTGTTTAATATGTTCATCGCCTATAACACTCTACCTAAGAATGCATCAGAATGCGCAGAGGCGAAGACTATGCCATACCAAACCAAAGATTGTTTAACAATAACATAATGTGCACACTCTGACGTGCACATCGGTAAGTTACAAAAAGAAAAATGACATGCCTACCTAACAAAGTGATTACCATCTTCAGAACTAGTACGAACATTTTAGGCGCCTATGAATCGCCTCCAAAGACTTGACTCGACATTCCGCAGTTCAATCAACACTGTTTACTATGTTAACTGCGTCTGGCCGATTTCAAGATATCTAAGGGAGAGAAGAAATGATCTCCTGCTGTTCTCAGATTTTGAACATAACTAAGTGGCTACGCTCTCCTAAAAACGAAAATAGCACACCAATGGATAGATACTGTGTGGCCGTAGTCATGGGAAAGCAGTCGGCTATCGAGTGCTGAAAGTTATCATCTATTAGTCTCTGTAAAGTTCTTACAGAATAGGGTTTCTCGCACCCCACATCCCCGATGACTATCCGTACTTATGATGTAATGGCATATGATGCCACGGTATTACGGTCTTCTGATTCAGGCTATCAGCTAGGCTCCAGCTGTTTTAAATAACGTGGAGAAAAAAATTACTCCAAAACTGCAAGGGAATGCAGCACTGACATCATGATGTTCTGCCAATGAACACAAAAAATTAAACACCTCATTTCAGCAATCATTGATAAGTAACAATGAGGAGACGTAAATTTGATAAAGCGAAGATAAAATGGCTCTGATACTTACATTACAAAACAATATCCTGAAGATAATTGTTAAAACTGATGACAATTATTGATCTAATATGTGTTTTCGTAGCAAAATTTTAATATTTTGTATGTTTGGCATTCTGTTGTTCTCGGTGTTCAAAGATAATAATAGCGCAATGCACTGAACTCTTTATGCAAGTTTACTACTGTTCTGAGGATTTGATATCTGGTGACTAGTACAAACATAGACTTTTGGAAGAAAATAATTACCTATTTATGTGAATAATAAGTACACCCATGAAGTGAGTCACAAGGCTATGAAATACTGAAGTTTTTGATTATTGTAAATATATATTATAGTACGAAGAATATTCGAAGGAATGTTGGGTGAATTCTGGATATAATGGAAGAGAAATTAGTACACAGGGGTGCCACATCTGGAAGCAACAAACGCGTCAACCCATATGGAGGTCGAGACGAACAGAGCTTGGATAGAATGCGTGGTTGCGTCATTCTGTGGTACTTCGATTTCAAGTGGTCGGGCAAACAATGACCCCATATGTCTGGAGGATGATAGTTCTGGATAACTTGCTGGTCAGGATAACACTCGAACTTGCTGAGAGGGAGAGAATGATGCCAAGTGGCCTGAGAATCGTATTTCGCATTTTCCCTGTTGGTGTATACTTGAAACAATAAACACATTCGTTTCCTGTTTATTTAGTTTGGGTGCTGATGATTTCATCGTTGAGTGACCTATACATCTGACCGTCACCACCACCACCTGTAAAGAGTTAGATCAATATAACAATGACAAAAATATGGTCTTGTATTTTCTTATTGACAGACAACGTCACAGAAGTCTCGAAGATATGACACAAGCACTGGGCTAACCGATCAGAGGTGTAATGCGTGGCTCTCAAATTACTGGCTGTGTGTATCAGAGGTGATCATGTAGTGTACCCAGCTGTACCTCGTATCATCACATAATGGGCTGTTACTGTGTGACTGTGACGAATGACATTAGCAACAGGTTGACCACCATTATTGCGTGTGGTGTTTGGTTGCAACGTATTTACTTGAGAGCTATGGTTCGAATGGCTCTGAGCACTATGGGACTTAACATCTGAGGTCATCAGTCCCCTATAACTTAGAACTACTTAAACCTAACTAACCTAAGGACATCACACATTTTCCAAAGTTGTTTCACAGAGGAAGATTGCACTGTAGTTCCTTCTCTAGATTGTCGCACAGATGACAAAATGGTAGATATCGAAATAGACGACAGAAGGATAGAGAAACAATTAAAATCGCTCAAAAGAGGAAAGGCCGCTGGACCTGATGGGGTACCAGTTCAATTTTACACAGAGTACGCGAATGAACTTTCCCCCCTTCTTGCAGCTGTGTACCGTACGTCTCTGGAAGAGCGTAGCGTTCCAAAGGATTGGAAAAAGGCACAGGTCATCCCCGTTTTCAAGAAGGGACGTCGACCAGATGTGCAGAACTATAGACCTATATCTCTAACGTCGATCAGTTGTAGAATTTTGGAACACGTATTGTGTTCCAGTATAATGACTTTTTTGGAGACTAGAAATCTACTCTGTACGAATCCGCATGGGTTTCGAAAAAGACGGTCATGTGAAACCCAGCCCGCGCTATTCGTCCATGAGACTCAGAGGGCCATAGACACGGGTTCCCAGGTAGATGCCGTGTTTCTTGACTTCCGCAAGGCGTTCGATACAGTTCCCCACAGTCGTTTAATGAACAAAGTAAGAGCATATTGACTATCAGACCAATTGTGTGATTGGATTGAGGAGTTCCTAGATAACAGGACGCAGCATGTCATTCTCAATGGAGAGAAGTCTTCCGAAGTAAGAGTGATTTCAGGTGTGCCGCAGGGGAGTGTCATAGGACCGTTGCTATTCACAATATACATAAATGACATGGTGGATGACATCGGAAGTTCACTGAGGCTTTTTGCAGATGATGCTATGGTGTATCGAGAGGTTGTAACAATGGAAAATTGTAGTGAAATGCAGGAGGATCTGCAGCGAATTGACGCATGGTGCAGGGAATGGCAATTGAATCTCAATGTAGACAAGTGTAATGTGCTGCGAATACACAGGAAGATAGATGCTTTATCATTTAGCTACAAAATAGCAGGTCAGCAACTGGAAGCAGTTAATACCATAAATTATCTGGGAGTACGCATTAGGAGTGATTTAAAATGGAATGATCATATAATGTTGATCGTCGGTAAAGCAGATGCCAGACTGAGATTCATTCGAAGAATCCTAAGGAAATGCAATCCGAAAACAAAGGAAGTAGGTTACAGTACGCTTGTTCGCCCACTGCTTGAATACTGCTAAGCAGTGTGGAATCCTTACCAGATAGGGTTGATAGATGTTATAGAGAAGATCCAACGGAGAGCAGCGCGCTTCGTTACAGGATCATTTAGTAATCGCGAAAGCGTTACGGAGATAATAGATAAACTCCAGTGGAAGACTCTGCAGGAGAGACGCTCAGTAGCTCGGTACGGGCGTTTGTCAAAGTTTCGAGAACATACCTTCACCGAAGAGTCAAGCAGTATATTGCTCCCTCCTACGTATATCTCGCGAAGAGACCATGAGGCTAAAATCAGAGAGATTAGAGCCCACACAGAGGCATACCGACAATCCTTGTTTCCACGAACAATACGAGACTGGAATAGAAGGGAGAACCGATAAAGGTACACAAGGTACCCTCCGCCACACACCGTCAGGTGCCTTGCTGAGTATGGATGTAGATGTAGATGTAGATATCCATGATCGAGGCAGGATTCGAACCTGAAAGCCTTGAAAGTCATCTCACTTTTTACTGCCTTTACTGAAACGTAGCGTCCGTGCAATGAACGTTTAGTGAAATCTCTAGGTACTAGATGTTTTCTTAATTTGCGTCAAATTTGGCATACACGTATGTATAGACACTGACAATATAAATTAAAAGATTTTTCTTATTCACTTCTCACACCTCCATGGACAATTGCTTAAAGCTGAGACAAGGAGATCCGACATGTTTCGTCTAATCCTATTCCTCTCATTTTAAAATTTTGACGCTGCTCTAACATGAATGAGAATAGAAAATAGTAGCTACACACATTTGCCACTTTTGTACCACAAAAATATATTCTGGTCACTGTTTAAAGTGTACGTTGCTCTCTATAGTTGTCTCGGAAATCTCAGATCCCAACTCTTCGAAAGGAGAATAATCTTCCTCATGTTCATTTCACACTATTAATGATTACTTTGAAAAGATAAACTGTAGATTTCCACTGTTACAAAATATGTTTTCATTTACCAATAGTTGAACTAGAATCACACTTAATATGCAATAATAACGGATAACTGACGCCTGATCTCTTAATACTTAGTTACAGTAATGTTAATCAACATAAGTACGACCTAATTTGCACACTCTCGGCATGCGACGTCCGCTCCCGTAATACACATATAATACTTGAATTACAGTCAAGACTCTGAGATCCTTTCGGTTTAAATGACAACTGCAATCGTTCGGAAGAAATAACACAACACAGGAAAGAAGTCGATGGTTAATAGTATCTTACTATGCCTGTGCACTACTGCTAAGTACTAGTAAATGACCCCAAAAATGTGATGTTACAGCATCTTTGAGATATGTGAGCCGTTCTGTTAAATATTAGGGCGTGTTGCTTCTTCTCCTTCATGGATAATTAGATATTGGACATTGAGTATTGTCGCTACTCGTTTGTTACCTCCTAATATTAAGACAATACACAATTTATGGTAGACACTGACGCTTTATAGTACACAATCTGATATGGTGGTACACTCTCGATCAACTTGTAGCTAAGAGTATTAACTATACACGTTTCTATTTATAGTATCCATATACTCTAACGTTCCTCTGTCCTATTTCGTTTATTAATTTTGCAGCCTTTGGACTGAAGTATGTGATATATACAGTGATAACCCCTCATCGTTACTAAATAAACCTGAAAATGTAGCCTAATAGGAACACGTCTGTTATATTTTTCAAATATTAAACTTCCACAACAGTAACATTCGAAACGTCACTTTGAAATAATGGCAGTACAGATCATATTACTTCGTTTTATCGTCATTTAGGCATGCAACAAACTCTGTAACAATGTCTAGGATCATTGTATTGACGTTTAAGGAGATTCAGAGTCATGGTGATGTAACTATTGCCAAATTGTATTTCAAAAGTAATTTAAGAAGTAATTGTTCATGGAAGCCCTTCATATCTGCTCACATAGCAACATGTTTCATTGTCTGAAGCTACTGACTAACGGTCACGAGGCAGTTTCTTCAACAAACGTAATAAATAATTCTGTGTGCCGTTTGTCAAATAAACCTAATCGTAAATTACTTTTACACTACAAAAAGATGTAATGTTTTAGAACTCCTAATCAATTGTACAGCTTATTCTTCAGACAATTTATGCAAAAGCATAAGCACGGGACCACACCTAATGGAACCCATACAACGACTCCCTGCTCACAATCATGCATTTGACAAACAGCACTTGGTATTGTTGGCAATAAATAGCAAGACAATGGCCGCACCAGAGAACATGTGTGTGATATGCGTGTGTGAATGACCAGTCTCCTGAGGTCTTCGGTCCCTAGACTTACACACTACTTAAACTAACTTATGCTAAGAACAACTCACACACGCATACCCGAGGGAGGACACGAACCTCTGGCGGGAGGGGCCGCGCAATGCGTGACATGGCGCCTCTAACCGCGTGACCAGCTCGCTCAGCGCACCAGAAGAAAGAAGCTCTCAACGTATAAACATTCGAAAATCAACATTGTGTAAAGAGTACAACACTACTGTGTCGTAACATCAAAGGGTGCAGTACAACTTACATCCCATTTGTAGAGTACTATTTTTAAAAACTCCTAACAAAGTTTTTTGAAAACCCAGAGAGAAACTTGAAATCCCGAAACACGTCCGGACCCAACAACCCGCCCAAATGAACAACCCAAGTGTAGCTCTCTCCTCTAGTGTTATCGTATTATAATACACACACACACACACACACACAGATATATATATATATATATATATATATATATATATATATATATATATATATATATATATATATATATATTATTGTGTTGGCCGAAGAGCCAACACCGTGTTGCTAGAGGAGGCCGAAATGCACGCGCTTAGCTCACGCAGGCTGGCTTGAGGTCTGGAACATTACAATGTAATTAATATAGCAAATAGTTGATGTAATACTTAACTTTATTCCATAATTGGTGAACATCGGTCTGACGGTACAGGCTTTATAAGATAACCAGCAAAAGATAAATGGCGCCTTGCTAGGTCGTAGCAATTGACGTAGCTGAAGGCTATGCTAACTATAGTCTCGGCAAATGAGAGCGTATTTGTCAGTGTAGCATCGCTAGCAAAGTCTGCTGTACAACCGGGACGAGTGCTAGGACGTCTCTCTAGACCTGCCGTGTGGCGGCGCTCGGTCTGCAATCACTGACAGTGGCGACACGCGGGTCCGTCGTATACTAGCGAACCGCGGCCGATTTAAAGGCTACCACCTAGCAAGTGTGGTGTCTGGCGGTGACACCACATATATAAGGTAAACACCGAAATCAAATGAATCTTATTGCTCGGTTAAACAGCAACAAAATATTAAAATTCCATTTTAAAGAAGTAATCAATCAGTATTGATTAAAATAGTGTGGCAAGCCTGTGTTTCATATAGTTCATCTTAAAGTTTTAGATTTCCTGTAGTACGATAACATGTTCCTATTATAAAGAAATATTCAGATAACGGTGCAGATGTAATAGGCCTAGGGTGTGAGAAAAACAGTGTCACTATCTATTAAACAACTCTGAAACATTGCATTAGGTTCCCTTATTCAACCCGATATCAACAAAAGATACTTTGTAATACAACATCAATGTATGATTACTATGTACTTGAAACTTATTTCGGAAAGCTCAGTGAATACAGCACGTGTCCCCTACAAGTAAACATTGGTCACTTCATGTAAAAAGAATCAGCACTCTCATGACCATTACACATTGAACTTTAGTTAATATGTAGAAGCAATCAAATGAAATGCGTCTATTATCAACAAACTCGAATTTCATTAGTTACCAACTGTTTGCCTTAGAACATTATTTCTCAAGCGAAAATAAAATCAATATGTTAATATAATAAAGTAGAAAAACAAAACTACCTTCATCAGAGTAGTGGGTTACTGAGCATACAAAATAACCTTCAAATAACCTTTGGGGTCATATTATAGCACAGACAATAGCACATGTCTTACTCTTATAACAGTGACATGAGTACTTTCATATCACAAAGGTCATTCCAGGTAACACATCCAGCAAATTGCCATGGTCATGGAGGGTTATGAGCAGGGGAGGGCCAAAACCAAGGAAGATAGTTATGTGAGACGCTGCAGTCTGTTGCGAACTCGACTTTTATCTCATCCCAAAGTTGTTCCATTGGGCTTAGGTCGAGTCTGTGGGCAGACCAGTGTATTTCAGGACTGTTATTGTCCACAGATCAATGGCTTGCTTATTCTCTTTTATGACAGGGTCATAGAAGCAATCATCGTCAGGGAACTGATCCCCTATTGTGTGCGGTAAATTTTCCTGTGAAAAGTGTTTATATCCCTCCACATTAAACATTTTTGTAAGCTCAATAACACGACGAACACGCAACTACAAAAATAATCACTCCCAGCAACACCACAACCTCTGTACATCACTGTTTACGCTACACACCACGACTGATCAAGTTCTCAAAGCAATCACCAAACTCAAACCATTCAATGGGAAGCTCATATGTTATAACGTAATTAACCCTCCAAATAACTCGCCTCCATTCATTCACTGTTTACTCATGTCGCCCTTTACTGCACCTCTACCGTCGCTCAGTACCGACTGCAGAAACGTGTGGCATACGAGCAGCCTCTTTGACTCTCCCTGCACTTCTCGACGGCCTCTGATCAACAGTACATGTGGTCTGCATGGTCGGCGTTTTGTCGTGGTATCTCCTTCGCGTTTCCAGTACGCATTCGCATCACCAACGTTCAACTTGCGAGCTTTATAAAGCTTGAAATGTCACTGATGGATGTTGCTCAGGTGACGTCCTGTGAGTATTCCACGTTAGAAGTCACTAAGCTTACCAGATCGTCTAATTTTCCTGTTACTGCTCTTCTCTGGGCAACACTATACCCCTGGGCTATTTCGGTAATGTTGGGTCGACCTCTCGAGACATATAGCGGTCAGTTCTGCTTATAGGAGTATCCAGATATTTTCATCAGGTAGTTTACATCCCATAGGGGGAATTTCGACTAACATCCACAAGATCCGAAATGTTTTCGTGGATAAGAGTGACAAATACTCTGTTCAGCGTACATATATGAAAATACGCTACCTACATTTGGAACAATCAGTAACACAAGACACCATTTTGGATTAACTGTAATGCTCCTGATCCAAATCGAGTACATTCATTTCACTAACCATATTAATTGCATTTCGAGGTTTTAGTGAACGTAAGTTTGTGAAACACTGTAATATAAGCAGACGAATTACTTCCGAAAAAAAGTATTTGCTGTCACGTACAGAACAGCAAACTGGATATTTTTGTCCTGGTATCTCATGTATGAAATTGCGCCGATTCCTGATTGCGCATCGTCGTCACTTGAGAACACTACCGTCAAAATTTCTTCGTACTGTGTCTGCTGTCACAGTTAGCTACGCAACCCATTAGCCATCAGCGTTAAGGGGGTGAACGGACCACGAACAATAGCCTGCTGTGGTATGCATTGCATCACTGTGCGGTGCTTTGTTCTCATCGTAATTGGGTTGTTGTGTTTTGTGCCTGCCAAGTAGCCATGTTGACAACGTTATGCTGAGCACCAGAATACAGGTTTCGAAACTGCTCAAATACTGCCTCCATAACAATGGCAGGGTTGAAGCATCTTTTTTTCTAGCTTGTGTCATTCGTTACTCATGAAAGTGGACGGGCTTTGTTCGTTTCAACCATTACTCCAGCGAGCTGGGATTAGAACAGATGTGAGTCACCAATAGAGAATATTTGGAATCGCATTTACGATTTCAGCACTCGCCTGCTAACGAAGGGTAAACTCTATAAGAACTGATAGGTACGGTGGGACTGAAACTACTTAAGTTTAATGAACGACAATGCTGCCCATTGTTCCAGACTAAAATCTAAATTTTGTGCTGTTTTGCGTTTTATTGTATGTGTGTGTGTGTGTGTGTGTGTGTGTGTGTGTGTGTGTGCGCGTGTGTGTGAATGTGACAGTGAATGTAATTTACTGTCGTAGTCTTCGGTAGCTGATCACGTGACGTGCCATTCAGGTAAGGATTAGGTTGCTGGTTCAAATCTCATCACTAGGAACATTTACTTTACTTTTACTTAAATTCCGTGTATTTTAACCTATGTAGCTGTAAATTAAGAACTGTTGTACCATAATTTTAAAAAAAGTAATGTACAGGGGTCGTTCCGAAAATAAGGTCTCCTACTTTGGGATCGGTTGGTAGCATATTGTCTGAGACATCAAGGGATCACCAATTTAGTGTTGGAGGGCAGCGTGGAGGGTAAAAATCGTAGAGGGAGACCAAGAGATGAATACACTAAGCAGATTCAGAAGGATGTAGGCTGCAGTAGGTACTGGGAGATGAAGAAGCTTGCACTGGATAGAGTAGCATGGAGAGCTACATCAAACCAGTCTCAGGACTGAAGACCACAACAACAACAACATTTTTATTCCTGGAAACTACAGGAAATATATAAATTAAATCGACACCGCTAAATAGAGCAATACTTCACCTACATACTGTGATTTTTCCACATAGTCACCATTATTTTTATGGCGTATCAAGAGAGCCACGCCAGTCGGAAGTAGCCAAAACGCACGCGTTTACACACGCCTGCTGGCGTGAGGTCTGAAACAGAATACGTAATGAATGCTATAAAGAAAAGTACGTAGCTTCTGTAATACTTAACTTTAATCCATCATTGGTATACAGCATTCTTGATGATACAAGTGAGACTCTCTGTAGATATGGTTAATGGCGCCTTGCTAGGTCGTAGCCATGGACTTAGCTGAAGGCTATTCTAACTATCTCTCGGCAAATGAGAGAAAGGCTTCGTCAGTGTAGTCGCTAGCAAAGTCGTCGTACAACTGGGGCGAGTGCTAGTACGTCTCTCTAGACCTGCCGTGTGGTGGCGCTCGGTCTGCAATTACTGACAGTGGCGACACGCGGGTCCGACATGTACTAATGCACCGCGGCCGATTTAAAGCTACCACCTAGCAAGTGTGGTGTCTGGCGGTGACACCACAGACTTTTGCCAAGGGTGAACCAGATCCAAGCCGCATATTTAAAAACCGGAACCTGCTGAGGCTAATCCCAATCTTGAAAATGTTCGCAACCTAATCCACTGTTCAGAGGCCCAAAGAAACAGAGGTCTGAAGGCGCTAAATCGTGACTGTACGGTGGATGTGGTAACACAGTCCTGCCGAATTTTGTGATGAGTTCCGTGGTCGCAAACCTGGTGTGGGGCCTGGCTTTATCACGTTGGTCTTATTCTCTGGCCTTAAGCTGGAATTTCGGGCTTTCAGCTTAGTTAATGTCGTCTCGTAGTGTGCTGAATTGACAGTTTCTCCAGTTTTCAGGACATCCAAAAGAACCACGCTCTGGCTATCCGAGATAACTGTGCACATCAGTTTGCCGGCAGTGTCTTTAATCTGTTCTTTGCCGGATAATCTCCATGTCGCCTTTCAGTTGACCGTCTTTTGGATTCCGTATCGTAGTGGTGACTCCACGTCTCATCGGCGGTGACGATGCCATTCAGAAAATTGTCACCTTCAGCATTATATGGGTTCAGCAAGTCCCGACAGATTTCCAATCGATGTTTTTGTTCTTCTGTAAGCATTCACGGGACCCATCTCGTACAGACTTTGCGACAACCAAGATGTTCCAACATTGTTTCCAAGGAATTTCAGCTGACATTCAGATTTGCACACATTCCCTGGTGGTTATTCGCCGATCTGTTGTGATGACATGATCACGACGCTCTTCGGTGAGAGGGATGACAGCTCTCCAGTGTCGACCGGACCATAGCCTGTCATGCACACACTTTTCACCAACTTTAAAATACCATACCCATTGCATCACATTGCTCACGTCTACTGTATCATCTCCATACAACTTTAGCAAGCGTCAGTGGATTTCCGTCGGTGCAATTTCTTCAGCAGTGTGGAATTCAATCACAAATCGTTTTTTCTAAATGTGCGTCCATATCAGACTAAATTTCGGAACAGTACTCTGCTGGCGCCAGCTACCGCAGAATAACGGAACCACCTGCAAATTAAAGAGGAATGTTCAAGAATTAACACTACACCAACGACATCTGGCACCGACATCCAAAGTCACCACAAAATAGTAGGAGACATTAATTTCGCAACACTCCTGGTATTTATGTTTTTAATTACTGGCTGTAGGGAGGCACTCTACAGCATATTGGAAAAAATTGGATGTCCCGCAACTTTTATGCCTTTAATAGGATCTTTTCACGACAATATGCGTGGCTCTGTAATCTTCGATGGCAGTACATCTAAACCATTCAGTATGAGCTGTGGTGTAAGACAAGGCTGTGTGTTGGCACCTACACTTTTTGAAATTTTCCTCTCGGGTCTGCTCCAAGTGTCTTTCGAGAATTGCAATGTTGAAGTACATCTGCATACTAGGAAAGATGGAAGGCTTTTCATTATCAGTCTTCTGAAGAGTAAGACAAAGCGCTACGATATAGTCGCTCGTGAACTCCTGTATGCTGATGATGCTGCAATTGTTGCGAACTCCGCAGAAGAGCTGCAAGAACTAGTATCAAGATTTAGTCACGCATGCCACCTATTCTCGATGAATGTAAACAGCAGTAATTATGGTTCAGGATGCTAACACAAAGGCGAATATCACACTAGATGGCACATCTTTGCAAGTCGTAGATAACGCCTGCTACCTTGGATCTGCTATAGAATAAAACATGTCTGTTGACAAGGAAATTGATGCTCGCATTGGAAGAGCTGCGACAACTTATGGCAGACTCTCTACACGTGCTTGGAAAAACTCTCTTGGACCACCAAAATTCTTTTGTATCAAACTTGTATCCTCAGCATCCTTTTGTGTGCATCGGAAACATGGACTACCTATGCGAAACATGAACGTCGCCTTAATACTTTCCACATGCGGTGCCTGAGATCCATCCTCGGAGTAACGTGGTAGGACCGAGTGACCAACGAAGCAATGCTATCTGAAACTAACTGCAACAGTATTTTAGCTATCTTGAAGCAGAGACGACTCCGGTGGCTGGGAGACGTCCACCGTATGGACCCTGACAGATTACCACGTGGAGAGATCTCTATAGCCAAAAGACCTGTAGAACGTCCTGTATTGAGGTTCAAGGACTCCTGTAAACGAGAAATGGAGAGCATTGGAATCTACACAAACAGATGGGAGGCACGGACTAGGATGAGACCGGAGTGGCGTGATGATATAACATCTCGAATGTCGAAGCATAATGAAGGCTTGTTAGACAGATTAAGGCAGAAAAGCTTCGCAATGCTACCACTAATCCTGCCTCAGCAGCCAGATACACTGGTGACAAATGCGGCAAGAGATGCCGTGCTGCCATTGGCTTGACAAGTCATATGAAAAAACGCAACCCATAAATACACAGACACTGCAACAATCATCTACCAAGATGTCGTGCTCAATATATAATTACTGGCTGCATATAAATGCCAGCCGTCTCAAGAAATAATTTTTTTGTGAAAATCTGATATGTACTATAAAAAATAAAATACTTCTAATATCTGGACATTAAATATAATGAAACTCAGCATTTTTTTCCTCATACACTACTGTGAACCATGGAGTAAGGGTACCAAGTGGGATCAATGCACCTAGTTTTACGGAAAGTATTTAATGGAGTTTTCCACACCAGACTGTTTGTAAGGTATGAGCATAGGGATCATCTTCGCAGTTACGTGAGTGCTTCGAAAACTTCTTAAGAAATAACCCAAAATGTTACCCTGGAAGGCGACTGTTCATCAGGATCAAGCATATCGTCATGAATGCTCGTTGGAAATGTTATAGGGCTTCTCTTATTCTCCACATGCACAAATGTCTTGACAGGATGGGTGATAATCAATCTGCGACTGTTTGCTATGGTGTACTCAACGACGAACCTGGGTGCAGGAATGGCAAAACGTCATTTTTTCTGATGAATCCAGGTTCTGTTTACAGCATCATGATGGTCGCATCCGTGTTTGGCGACTTCGCGGTGAACGCACGTTGGAATCGTTTATTCGTCATCGCCATATGGCGTATGACCCGTCTTGATGGTGTGCTGCGCCATTGCTTACACGTCTCCGTCACCTCTTGTTCGCATTGACGGCACTTTGAACAGTAGACGTTATATTTCAGATGTGTTACGACCAGTGGCTCTACCCTTCATTCGATCCCTGCCAAACCCTACATTTCAGCAGGATAATGCACGACCGCATGTTGCCTGTATGGGCTTTTATGGTCACATAAAATGTTCGGCTGCCACTCTGGTCAGCACATTCTCCAGATCTCTCACCAGTTGATAACGTCTGGACAATGGTGGCCGAGCAACTTGTTCGTCACAATAGGCCAGTCATTACTCTTGATGAACTGTGGTATCGTGTTGAAGGTGCGTTGGCAGCTGTACCTGTACACGCCATCCAAGCTCTGTTTGACTCGCTGCCCAGGCGTATCAAGGCAGTTATTACGGTCAGATGTGGATGTTCTGGGTCCTGATTTCTCAGGATATATGCACCCAAACTGCATGAAAATTTAATCACATGTCAGTTCTAGTATAATATTTTTGATCAATGAATACCCTTTTATCATCTGCATTTCTTCTTGGTGTAGCAATACTATTGGCCAGTAGTGTATGTCATTATACAAAGATCTCACTAGTGAAAATCAAATGTCTGAGCTGCTACTTACGTACCACTGAGGTGACGAAAGTCATGGTATAGATCTTAATATCGTGTAGGACCTCCTTTTGCCCTGCGTAGGTCAGCAAATCAACGTGGTATGCGCTCTGAATTTCGTTGGAAGTCCCTAGAAGTATGGTCCATAATTTCTAAAGTGTTGTCGGTTCATGGATTTTGTGGATGAATCGATCTCTCCATTGTTTCCCACAAATGTTCAGATGGCGTTCGAATCATCCAGAATGTTCGTCAAACCAATCACGAACCATTGTTTGGCAGTGACCTGCCCGCGCCATTATGGATCCACCACCTTCTTATGTAGAGCCCTGTTGACGACTTGGATCCATGACCCTGTAGGGTCTGCGCCACACACGAACCCTACCATCATCTCTTAGCTCCATAGGTTATGGTCACGAAGCAACGATAGGCGCTACAGATGATGTCGTGTTGTACGTAAAGGCACTCGGGTCGATAGTCATCTGTCAATCCCATTAACGCCAAATTTCGCCACAATGTCCCAACTGATACTCTCACTCAATGTCCCACATTGATTTCTGTGGTTATTTCACGCAGTGCAGTTTGTCTGTTAGAAGCGACAACTCCACGCAAAACCCGCCGGTATCGGTAGGTAAGTGTTAACCATCGGACATAGCGTTGTCAGAGCGCCCTGAGGATGAAGATATCGACTTCGGCTTGGCCAGTTGCCGGCCGAATACAGTCCGCCAGTGACAGGACGACAAAGAACAGAAGCCTACTGGGAAGAGGGAAGAGCAGTTGTCGCTCACTTCGTTATACACTCCTGGAAATTGAAATAAGAACACCGTGAATTCATTGTCCCAGGAAGGGGAAACTTTATTGACACATTCCTGGGGTCAGATACATCACATGATCACACTGACAGAACCACAGGCACATAGACACAGGCAACAGAGCATGCACAATGTCGGCACTAGTACAGTGTATATCCACATTTCGCAGCAATGCAGGCTGCTATTCTCCCATGGAGACGATCGTAGAGATGCTGGATGTAGTCCTGTGGAACGGCTTGCCATGCCATTTCCACCTGGCGCCTCAGTTGGACCAGCGTTCGTGCTGGACGTGCAGACCGCGTGAGACGACGCATCAACTAGTCCCAAACATGCTCAATGGGGGACAGATCCGGAGATCTTGCTGGCCAGGGTAGTTGACTTACACCTTCTAGAGCACGTTGGGTGGCACCGGATACATGCGGACGTGCACTGTCCTGTTGGAACAGCAAGTTCCCTTGCCGGTCTAGGAATGGTAGAACGATGGGTTCGATGACGGTTTGGATGTACCGTGCACTATTCAGTGTCCCCTCGACGATCACCAGTGGTGTACGGCCAGTGTAGGAGATCGCTCCCCACACCATGACGCCGGGTGTTGGCCCTGTGTGCCTCGGTCGTATGCAGTCCTGATTGTGGCGCTCACCTGCACGGCGCCAAACACGCATACGACCATCATTGGCACCAAGGCAGAAGCGACTCTCATCGCTGAAGACGACACGTCTCCATTCGTCCCTCCATTCACGCCTGTCGCGACACCACTGGAGGCGGGCTGCACGATGTTGGGGCGTGAGCGGAAGACGGCCTAACGGTGTGCGGGACCGTAGCCCAGCTTCATGGAGACGGTTGCGAATGGTCCTCGCCAATATCCCAGGAGCAACAGTGTCCCTAATTTGCTGGGAAGTGGCGGTGCGGTCCCCTACGGCACTGCGTAGGATCCTACGGTCTTGGCGTGCATCCGTGCGTCGCTGCGGTCCGGTCCCAGGTCGACGGGCACGTGCACCTTCCGCCGACCACTGGCGACAACATCGATGTACTGTGGAGACCTCACGCCCCACGTGTTGAGCAATTCGGCGGTATGTCCACCCGGCCTCCCGCATGCCCACTATACGCCCTCGCTCAAAGTCCGTCAACAGCACATACGGTTCACGTCCACGCTGTCGCGGCATGCTACCAGTGTTAAAGACTGCGATGGAGCTCCGTATGCCACGGCAAACTGGCTGACACTGACGGCGGCGGTGCACAAATGCTGCGCAGCTAGCGCCATTCGACGGCCAACACCGCGGTTCCTGGTGTGTCCACTGTGCCGTGCGTGTGATCATTGCTTGTACAGCCCTCTCGCAGTGTCCGGAGCAAGTATGGTGGGTCTGACACACCGGTGTCAATGTGTTCTTTTTTCCATTTCCAGGAGTGTAGATCATCGTCCAGGTCTGACTTAGAAAGTCGCTGAGTGAACTCTTATAAGGGAACAGACAGTTGTAAATAGAATTTGCTATGTACTGTGAAGTGTACCTACGATTATTTGAACTTAGGCATTGAGATCCTTTTTTGTGTTATATCACAAGCAGTGTTGCAGACTCCTTCATCAGCTAGTCACATACAAAAGTAAACCTTTTAACTCATTTGTTTCACTTTGTTACTAATATCTTGGAGTGTTGTGGAACTTTCGTTTGCCTATCCTGTTACCTGACCCTGGTGCATAGCTATGCTGCAGCGGCAGGGTGAGATTGTCTTAGCTGTGTAATTCGCCAGTAGACGTTTCCGGAACTCGCAAACTCGTCCTACCGGTAACAACAGTGGCATCTCGGCCTCCACAGCAGTAGCGACGGGGCCGTTGCAGAACTAGCGACGAGGGTTTTGCAAAGAGATAATGAGTGAAATTTAGTTTTCTCGACAGACTCTTCACACTGAGGATCTCGGAATGTTGAATTCCCTATTTCCGAAATGTCAGTGACTACCTTCTGGTACCTCGTTGTCACAGTTTCTGGGACCAGGATAACATCCACAAGCGTTGTACCAAGAGGCCGGCTTGCTCCTAGTGTGGATTATAATTAAAGATAAAAACCGCTGTAGAAATAGCGCCACTATTCAGAGTGACGTCACATTGGAACGGAATATTATCGGAGAAGGCGGATGACGTATAGCGCAAGAAAATTAAGTAGTTACAAAAGGAAATAATAGATGGCGCTGTAAATGTCATAATGTAATGGTGATCGACTACAAATGAAATGAATCATACGGCAGTGCCTAAGGTGTATATTTCACGTTAAGCAAATTGTACTACTCAGTGTGCATGGGTGTACAGGTGTGATACTGTTAGTTACGGATGCCGATCCACCACGGCATCCACCACCGGATGGGGAAAATCGGGTTTTAATTGTCCTGAGGCAAAAAAAAACGCATAAAAAACATCAGTCACTTCGGTTTTTAACTGTCCTGAGACCAAAAACAGCATAATGAGCATCAATCAAAACCAAATCAGATTATCAAATCCCCTGTGACTGGCGGAAAACATGTTCAGTTTGCTGACCAACGTTTTCTGCAACAAGTTGGAATCGAGAAACCGCATGTTCCACACTGGTCGACGTGTTTCCGGGGTCATGTTCAGAATGTGTTGCGCAGTGCGTGCGTTCAATGCAGCTAAGTTTGCAATCGGAACACTGAACACAACATCTTCCAGATAGCACTACAGCCCGAAGTCACACGATTTAAGATCAGGTGATCGGGACAGCCAGGCTGTAGGCAAATGGCGGATGATGATTGTAGCATTATGCGGCGGCAATGTGCGGAGGTGCGCCACCTTGCATAAAAACGTTCCCATCCACACATACATGCTGTTGGAGAGCTGGAATGACTTTGTTGCGCAAAAGATACTCATAGCGCTTACCAGTGACAGTACAGGTAACAGGACCGGAAGCACCTGTCTCTTCGAAAAAATATGACCCCATAATAAACCCGCACCATACAGTGACCATTTCAGGATGAAATGGTATTGATTGATTTGCGTGTGGATTTTCCGTTGCCCATATTCGACTATTCTGTGTATTGACATATCCTGTCAAATGGATTGTGCTTAATCTTCCACTGCTTATCATTGTCCACATCCATGGGAGCAAGAAATTCTAAAGCAAAGGTCTCCCTTACTGGCAGGTCAACAGGAAGCAACTCGTGCACATGGTTGATTTTGAATGGGTAGCAAAGTAAGATGTTTTGTATGGTTTTACGCACTGTGTTCACGGATATGTCCAATGTTCGGGCAATTCTCTGTGCATACCTCCACTCGTCTCCTTCTGCACTGCTGTGGCCACTGCTTCCACCGACGTCGAATAAATTTGGTTCCTCCCTCAACCAGGCTGCACACCAAAAGAACTTATCTATTAGAATTTCCGAATCATTTTCTCCAGACCCACTACAGTCATTGGTCCGACGCCGTTTTTCAAACCCTTCAGTGTCCGGAACTTCTGCAGAGCGACGTGTGGGTACTCAACATTCTTGTAGTACGGCTTTACAAACGGAGCCGGCCGCAGTGGTCTAGCGGTTCTGGCGCTGCAGTCCGGAACCGCGGGACTGCTACGGTCGCAGGTTCGAATCCTGCCTCGGGCATGGGTGTGTGTGATGTCCTTAGGTTAGTTAGGTTTAAGTAGTTCTACGTTCTAGGGGACTTATGACCTAAGATGTTGAGTCCCATAGTGCTCAGAGCCATTTGAACCATTTTTACAAACGGAACGCGATCCTGCATTGGGAAGTCATGGGAAACATCACAGATGCGAAAGAAGGAAAAGTCGTGTACTCGGAGTGTTTATGCCAACTCAGTGGGTTGTGCGCATCACAGGTGTTTTCATTTACGTATTCTCACACATACAGCACCATCTGTTGATTAATTTTTACATTATTTTTTTCTTCTGTCATAAGTTTTCCCCCTTCTACGATAATATTCCGTTGCAATTTGACGCCACTCTGACCAGTGGTGTTATTTCTATAGCGTTTTGAAAGTTGAACTTCAATTATAATCACCTTGTATATACAGTCAGTGTTGGAGAATGGATGCTTTGCGTTCGATTGACGAAAAAATGGTTCGAAAGTCACGTCCGTACCTACTTCCCGTACTGAATACGGTAAATATTGATCACCTAAATGCCCAAATTAGCTGCCTTGTGTTTCAGAATCAGCGAAGGTTGGTGAAGGGAGGACGCTGAATGTGCTCTGTCTGCAGGAGCAATACTCCCAAGCTGCACGGATTGCTTTTGCAGCCGCAACATTGCAAGTTATGAGCAGCATGGGTGATCTAAGGGCGACAATAATCATTACTATTAAGGCACTACGACTAACAGTCCTCGCACAACTTTCGAGCAGGTACTGTAGAATCGTGGAGATACAGTCACTAGTGGGGGTGCTATACGTCAACAATACGTACTTTAAATATGGCGAAGAGATACAAGAGCACCTGGAACTTCTCACTAGGGTGACAACGGCGATGAGGGGCTCTAAGGTGGTGGTCACAGCTGTTGTAAATACCAACTCCTCTGAATGGCTCAGTGACACAAGAGATCCAGATGGAGACAAGGCAGAGGAAACGATTATGTGCTTGCTGCTCGAGGTGACCAGTAGGCTTGGTAATCACACAACCTACAATGTGGGATGGGGCGAAGGCAGGAATATTGATATCACACTTGCTACAGAAGAAATATTGAATTTACTTGATGAAAGGAGGAAATATAAAAATGCAGTTAATGAAGCAGGCAAAAAGGAATACAAACGCCTCAAAAATGAGATCGACAGGAAGTGCAAAATGGCTAAGCAGGGATGGCTAGAGGACAAATGTAAGGATGTAGAGGCTTATCTCACTAGGGGTAAGATAGATACTGCCTACAGGAAAATTAAAGAGACCTTTGGAGATAAGAGAACCCCTTGTATGAACATCAAGAGCTCAGATGGAAACCCAGTTCTAAGCAAAGAATGGAAAGCAGAAAGGTGGAAGGAGTATATAGAGGGTCTATACAAGGACGATGTACTTGAGGACAATATTATGGAAATGGAAGAGGATGTAGATGAAGATGAAATGGGAGATACGGTACTGCGTGAAGAGTTTGACAGAGTACTGAAAGACCTGAGTCGAAACAAGGCCCCCGGAGTAGACAACATTCCATTGGAACTACTGACGGCCTTGGGAGAGCCAGTCCTGACAAAACTCTACCATCTGGTGAGCAAGATGTATGAAACAGGCGAAATACCCTCAGAAGAATATAATAATTCCAATCCCAAAGAAAGCAGGTGTTGAAAGATGTGAAAATTACCGAACAATCAGTTTAATAAGCCACAGCTGCAAAATACTAACACGTATTCTTTACAGACGAATGGAAAAACTAGTAGAAGCCGACCTCGGGGAAGATCAGTTTGGATTCCGTAGAAATACTGGAACACGTGAGGCAATACTAACCTTACGACTTATCTTAGAAGAAAGATTAAGGAAGGGCAAACCAACGTTTCTAGCATTTGTAGACTTATAGAAAGCTTTTGACAATGTTGACTGGAATACTCTCTTTCAAATTCTAAAGGTGGCAGGGGTAAAATACAGGGAGCAAAAGGCTATTTACAATTTGTACAGAAACCAGATGGCAGTTATAAGAGTCGAGGGACATGAAAGGGAGACAGTGGTTGGGAAGGGAGTAAGACAGGGTTGTAACCTCTCCCCGATGTTATTCAATCTGTATATTGAGCAAGCAGTAAAGGAAACAAAAGAAAAATTCGGAGTAGGTATTAAAGTCCATAGAGAAGAAATATAAACCTTGAGGTTTGCGATGACATTGTAATTCTGTCAGAGACAGCAAAGGACCTGGAAGAGCAGTTGAACGGAATGGACTGTGTCTTGAAAGGAGGATATAAGATGAACATCAACAAAAGCAAAACGAGGATAATGGAATGCAGTCGAAATAAGTCAGGCGATGCTGAGGGAATTAGATTAGGAAATGAGACACTTAAAGTAGTAAAGGAGTTTTGCTATTTGGGGAGCAAAATAACTGATGATGGTCGAAGTAGAGAGGATATAAAATGTAGACTGGCAATGGCAAGGAAAGCGTTTCTGAACAAGAGAAATTTGTTAACATCGAGTATAGATTTAAGCGTGAGGAAGTCATTTCTGAAAGTATTTGTATGGAGTGTAGCCATGTATGGAAGTGAAACATGGACGGTAAATAGTTTGGACAAGAAGAGAATAGAAGCTTTAGAAATGTGGTGCTACAGAAGAATGCTGAAGATTAGATGGGTAGATCACATAACTAATGAGGAAGTATTGAATAGGATTGGAGAGAAGAGAAGTTTGTGGCACAACTTGACCAGAAGAAGGGATCGGTTGGTAGGACATGTTCTGAGGCATCAAGGGATCACCAATTTACTATTGGAGGGCAACGTGGAGGTTAAAAATCGTAGGGGGAGACCAAGAGATGAATACACTAAGCAGATTCAGAAGGATTTAGGTTGCAGTAGGTACTGGGAGGTGAAGAAGCTTGCACAGGATAGAGTAGCATGGAGCTGCATCAAACCAGTCTCAGGACTGAAGACCACAACAAACAACTTGCTACTCCAAGCGAGATAAATGTAGTAAATAATTAGAAAGCGAATGATAAGGCCACCACAAGTGATCGTAACTTGATTACTTTCACCCTACGTGATAGAGAGTGTCATTGGAACACAGGTTGAGAGGTGCAATTAAACTACAATAGGACTGATTGGAAGTGCCTAGTTAGGGAGTGCCACATCCCTTGTTTTCCAGATAGTGAAGAGAATGTAGACGAGTGCGACGAGGAAATGATGGGCGCAACCTTTAGGGCGGTAAAGGCAGTCGTACCAACAAGGAGGAGAGCAGTTGCAGTCTCTCTGTCACCACGATCTGCCGATCTGGAGCAGATGCACCAGTTGTCATATGGACGAGGAGACACTACCAGAAGAGTGTCGTCTGGTTGGAGAAACAGAGATGACTACAACAGTACAGAGAGTTAAAAGTCGCAATTGAGTGGGAGCTTCGAGCTGTTAGGCACCAAATTTGGGAGCGGTTCGTACTAAAGCAGTTGGCTACTGACCTTTGTGGAGTACCGGATTCCCGTACAGGTTAGTAAGGGAAAAGATTCGCTCCCAGTTGTGTTACGTACCTTTGGATGCGGAGGCAGGATGACAGAATCCTGTCAGAGTATTGCTGAGTCTCCCCTCCGATCACTGCAACCTGATGATAGCGAAGAAGGAAAAACAGTGTCAGCTCCAGGTACGAAAGAGGATAGAACTTACGTGAACGATAGGAAGGTATATCCTTTTACAGAGAAAGAGGTGGCTGCCCAGATTAAAGCATTAAAGAAGGGGAAAGCACTGTGGCTGGACGACATTGTCATGGAGGTGGTGCAGTTCCTCGCCCCTCAGTTAGTGACACCACTAACAAAGCTATAGAATGAGTGACTCAGTTTGCATAGATTTCCAAAAATATGGAGAAAGGAAAGCATGATGATCATTAAGAAGGGATCAGACAAGAACCCAAGAGAGACAAAACAGTGTAGGCATATTTGCCTATCTGACTTTATGGGTCTAGTAACTTCCACCGCGGAAGTCGAACGCGCGGCTGAACAAATGGACGTGGTCAGCCCATAGAGGGCTCCGCGTCCGCGGCGGCTATTCCGCGCAGCGGCTCTCGCGCAGCAAGGGCGCCACCGCTAAGCCACGTGCAAACAGCGGCCAATAGCCGCTCCCTCCGGTTTCGTATACAGAGACCCGCTCTGCCCTAGTCCAGCCAGTCAGGTACTCGCTCTGGATTTTGTTTCTATCTCGGCGTTGACATTTGCCTGGCTCTGGTTCCGAGTGGATTTACGTTTGGTGTTTGCTGTTGTGGTTTCCACAAGCCTCCGTTGTTTATCTCTTCCTTCTTCTGTCGCTCATAGTCGGTCGTGGTCGGTTGTCGTTGGTCTGTCGTCCGACTCGTCCTGTGTTCACCCGGTGGTGCGTGTTCCACCGCCGGAGGCTTCCCCGCCTAGCGGCTCCGATCCGCAGCCCAAGGCGTTCCCGCTGTTGGTTGTGGTTACTACAATGGGGAGAGTCTTTGAGAAATTACTGTCTGATAGACCAGCATCACACCAGGTGGTATGCAGGATACGTGACAGGCAGTTCAGATTTAGGCCTCGAAGGTCAGTATCTGATGCAATGGCCCTGGAAGCTGACGTCTGTGGCTCCGCCCTGTACAAGTTCATCATTGGCATCACGGTGGATATCAGAGGTGCCTTCAACAACCTGTGGTGGGCTTCGCTCTTCTCCTGCGTGCGGGAGAAAGAGTATCCAGGGCCACTACACGGTTGCCTGAGGAGCTATTGTGACGATCTCGTGGTCTGGCTATAATCTCCTAGCCGTAAAATTAGGAAAATAAAACGAAGTGGTGCCCCTAGGACTCAGTATTGGGGCCACTTTTCTGGGACGTCCATATGAAGCCCTTACTACACAGTATGCAGCAGAGTGAGGACGTGCTAGTGATAGAATATGTGGGCGACGTCCTCTTGTCGGTGGCCATAGGCAGGAGGATTTAGAGCCGAAGATCGAAAGAGCTACGCAGTTACCACAGGAATGGTTCCAGAAGAAGATCAAGATTGCTATCGATAAGTCTACTTATCTTCTCCTAAAAGGGCAACTGGTAAGCAATCCAACAGTAAGAATTGAGGGCTCACCAGTTCTTCAGCCTAGAGGCATCGTAATTAGGGGTCATCCTCGATGACAGGCGGATCTTTGCAAGGCGCATTGAGACTGTAACTCAGAGAGCCTTAGATGTACCCAATAACCTTATAGGTACTGGGCACAAGAGATTTCATTTATTGGTGGAGCTAATAAAATTATATGATAGTAGTACACTGGCACCCATTCTGGGTTATGGTTTGAGAGTCTGGGCATACAGGCTCACAAAGGCCGTGCCTGTCATGGTTGGGAGAAGGGTGCAAAGGAATATGTTACTACATTCGGTAGGGACATATTGGACATCACCAGGAGGGACTTTGTTGATGATAATGCGCCTTTGTACCCTAGACATCAAAATCAGGGAGCAAGCCACATAGTTTTGTGGCAAAAAAGGGGAAAATGCAAGAACACAGAAAATTACGGGTGTTGAAATTGGGGATAAGAAGCCAATCAAAATAAGTGGGTTAGATATGTGGCAAGATTGATGGGAGGCAGAACGTAGTGGGAGAAGAAAATTCCAACTCCTGCCTGATGTTAGGGCACTAATAGCTATGAGGTGTTTCTAGTCAATGAGTGAGGTACTCCACTTTCTCACTGATCATGGAGAATATGCAGCATATACACTCCTGGAAATGGAAAAAAGAACACATTGACACCGGTGTGTCAGACCCACCATACTTGCTCCGGACACTGCGAGAGGGCTGTACAAGCAATGATCACACGCACGGCACAGCGGACACACCAGGAACCGCGGTGTTGGCCGTCGAATGGCGCTAGCTGCGCAGCATTTGTGCACCGCCGCCGTCAGTGTCAGCCAGTTTGCCGTGGCATACTGAGCTCCATCGCAGTCTTTAACACTGATAGCATGCCGCGACAGCGTGGACATGAACCGTATGTGCTGTTGACGGACTTTGAGCGAGGGCGTATAGTGGGCATGCGGGAGGCCGGGTGGACGTACCGCCGAATTGCTCAACACGTGGGGCGTGAGGTCTCCACAGTACATCGAAGTTGTCGCCAGTGGTCGGCGAAAGGTGCACGTGCCCGTCGACCTGAGACCGGACCGCAGCGACGCACGGATGCACGCCAAGACCGTAGGATCCTACGCAGTGCCGTAGGGGACCGCACCGCCACTTCCCAGCAAATTAGGGACACTGTTGCTCCTGGGGTATCGGCGAGGACCATTCGCAACCGTCTCCATGAAGCTGGGCTACGGTCCCGCACACCGTTAGGCAGTCTTCCGCTCACGCCCCAACATCGTGCAGCCCGCCTCCAGTGGTGTCGCGACAGGCGTGAATGGAGGGACGAATGGAGACGTGTCGTCTTCAGCGATGAGAGTCGCTTCTGCCTTGGTGCCAATGATGGTCGTATGCGTGTTTGGCGCCGTGCAGGTGAGCGCCACAATCAGGACTGCATACGACCGAGGCACACAGGGCAAACACCCGGCATCATGGTGTGGGCAGCGATCTCCTACACTGGCCGTACACCACTGGTGATCGTCGAGGGGACACTGAATAGTGCACGGTACATCCAAACCGTCATCGAACCCATCGTTCTACCATTCCTAGACCGGCAAGGGAACTTGCTGTTCCAACAGGACAATGCACGTCCGCATGTATCCCGTGCCACCCAACGTGCTCTAGAAGGTGTAAGTCAACTACCCTGGCCAGCAAGATCTCCGGATCTGTCCCCCATTGAGCATGTTTGGGACTGGATGAAGCGTCGTCTCACGCGGTCTGCACGTCCAGCACGAACGCTGGTCCAACTGAGGCGCCAGGTGGAAATGGCATGGCAAGCCGTTCCACAGGACTACATCCAGCATCTCTACGATCGTCTCCATGGGAGAATAGCAGCCTGCATTGCTGCGAAAGGTGGATATACACTGTACTAGTGCCGACATTGTGCATGCTCTGTTGCCTGTGTCTATGTGCCTGTGGTTCTGTCAGTGTGATCATGTGATGTATCTGACCCCAGGAATGTGTCAATAAAGTTTCCCCTTCCTGGCACAATGAATTCACGGTGTTCTTATTTCAATTTCCAGGAGTGTATTTGCTGGTTTGGGAGAAGGGCTACCCCCATGTGTGACTGTGGAGCACAGGAGCAAACCCCTGATCATGTGGCTATCGAGTGCAGCCTGTATGGCGATGTGGCAGCTGCGTTAAGGCAGCAATTACACAATCACGAAACTTTTAACTTGCTACGATAAGAGGATACATTCCAAGTCTTAAATAATTTGGCCAATGTGGTATTACACAACGTCCTTCAGGAATACTTGAAGCCAGTCACGATTACCTCCTTGTTTCCCTTCGGTTTCTGTTCTCTTTTCCTTGTGTTTCCTTTCCTTTTTAGTGTGTTCCTTCTCCTCTTGTTTTGCCTCCGTATGTGAAGATTTGGTACTGCGTCAGGTCTGTGTCTTTTAGCCGTTCTCCTTGTTCGCTGTTCGACTTAGTACCTTCACTGCATGTGTTCCTGTTTTTATGCGTTTGGGCGCTGATGACCACGCTGTTTAGCGCCCGTTAACCTGAACCACAAACACACAGGAATACTTGAGGGAGAATCGCGAAATTTAGAAAACCATGAAGTGTACACCCATACCGCGGTGGCGTGGGCTGACCGACCGCCGTTATGGTCAGGATTCATCACACTCCGGACTAGGGAGATGGGTGTGCCAAACACTAGACTTGGTAAACACACTGAATTTGACGGAGGATAAGTTTGTGCAGTAGTCATTAGCTGTATGGTAGTATTAGATAACTGAATATTGGGGTGAAAGATAAAGACCTCTGGGCCATCCCACTGCCATGTACACATTCACTGGGATTAGCTCGGTGGGCATGGCCATTTCATAGTAGGTTTGTCTTAAACTGGCCCAACGTGTAATGCTGCAGGTAGTGTAGTAGGTGGTTAGTGTAAAATACTGTTACAGCATTGTCAGTAGTATAAAATAACATTGCAGATTGCCCATAGCAAATTAATCACCAACACACTACTTGAAAATTGTACAACTGTTGGAACAATTAATCAATAATTGTAACATCAATATGAATCACTAATTACATAAGGTCGTGGTTTATTTGGTATAAAAATAAAGAATGAATACAGAATCTTTTTTTAAAAAAACAATGTGCCTCGTCATACTATTACTTTTTTTTATCTTTTAACTCCGAGTGTTTCCCCTTCTCATGTGTCAGCTAAATCTTTTATCCCCATATTTCATAAATTTATTTCTACTGTGACATTTTATGTAGTCTCTTGGCTGCAACTGCCAGCCCACTCCTGCCTGCTGGGGCACTGGGTCGTTGTTTTAATAGCGTTATTACTCATCCTTATCCCAGCAGCAGCTATTCACTTGTTGTTTGACAAGAAGCTACTCTCCTTCAGTGATAGACTGTTTAGAGCAACTCTCTAATGCTAGACTAACAGCGAAAATACCCACTCCACATCCGGCAGTTGTTGATGAATCTGGAGAGAGCTACTGTTTAGAACCCGGTCAATGGCATCTCAAATTATTTAAATGAACAATACACTACATTACATACAGAATGAAGACCATCCTATCTGGCAGCCTAGTGCAGACTTTGTGTTTCCTGCCCCCCCCCCCCCCATTTCTAGATAGGATAGGATAGAGGGTATGGGTAAGATTTGGATGGAGAGGTCCAAGGGTACCCTCTGTTGGTAGTGTTACGAACTAGGTCAGTTGGTCTCCAGACCTTAGGTTTAACACAAAAAATGATATCTTCCCGCCAATAAATTTGAATTTTCCACATTTGTTTTAAATTTCCTGCCTATATTCCCTTTTTACATTTTACCTAGCAGCGGTGGGAGTGGAGTGGAGGGGGAAGATACTCAATTAATTGATAAATTAATTAATTTGCGTAATTAATTTTATATAATTAATTTTATATCAGTTTCATATGAAAAATGTACTAGTACCAGCTCTGTTGTAATAATATGGTGTTCTCTGGTATCTAGATCCCATCAGTAATTTAAATTATAAACAGGCCATTTTTATTAAAAATTACAACTCAGTTACGTTAATCGTCATTACTCTATATCAATTATTATGAAATTTAGATTTAATTAAAGAAAGGTATTGCCACTGGCGAGATCTAACTAGGAATTCATGATTATTAGATATGCATACTACACGTTCAGCTGCCAACACCTAAAAATGCAATTAACATATTTTTGTACTTAACACCAGTCTGAAATGCGATTGTTTGTTTGGGGATTATGTAATGTTGGTATATGGAACTAGTATGTGGCCACTGACCTCCAGATTCTAAAGGGTCTTAAAAGAGTGTCGAACACTTTAAGAGGTGGTAGTGCTCATTGAAAGAAGAAAACTAAGTCCAATACACAAGGTTCGGAAACGGGTGTGTTTATGCGACGTCTGCGCGATACTGGGTGATAGATATCATAGTCGCTGTACTGGCGCTCCGTCAAATGTGTCACAAAAAGAAAGCACTCCGTCTTCAGGCCACTAATGGCCTACCGGGACCATCGACCAACGTATCATCGTCAGTGGAGGATGCGGATAGGAGGGGCGTGGGGTCAGCACTCTGCTCTCCCTGTCATGATGTAGTATTCTTGACCGAAGCCGTTACTATTCGGTCGAGTAGCTCCTCAATTGGCATCACGAGGCTGAGTGCACCCCGAAAAATGGCAACAGCTCATGGCAGCCTGGTTGGTCACCCATCCAAGTGCCGACCACACCCTACAGCGCTTAACTTCGGTGATCTCACGAGAACCGGTGAAGCCACTGCGGCAAGGCCGTTGCCAAATGTGTCATCAGGGTATTATAATCTTACAGTACTCTACCTACGCAGTGGTAGCACACTGGACTCGCATTCGGGAGGACGACGATTCAATCCCGCGTCCGGCCATCCTGATTTAGGTTTTTTTCTGTGATTTCCCTAAATCGCTCCAGGCAAATGCTGGGATGGTTCCTTTGAAAGGGCGCGGCCGACTTCCTTCCCTAATCCGATGAGACCGATGACCTCGCTGTTTGGTCTCTTCCCCCAAACAACTCAACCCCAGTACTACAACTACTATTAAGTGCTCTGCAGTCAGTTGTGTGATTCGAGTCGTGTTGTAACTTACTTTACTTTTCATCGTAATTGTATGCCGTATTATTCAGTACTGTGAAACCTGGGTACATATCATGGTGTTTACCTTCTTCCAAACGCGGTTACACTTATGTGTTTTCTATTATTGCACTGTTTGTACACTCCTGGAAATGGAAAAAGAACACATTGACACCGGTGTGTCAGACCCACCATACTTGCTCCGGACACTGCGAGAGGGCTGTACAAGCAATGATCACACGCACGGCACAGCGGACACACCAGGAACCGCGGTGTTGGCCGTCGAATGGCGCTAGCTGCGCAGCATTTGTGCACTGCCGCCGTCAGTGTCAGCTAGTTTGCCGTGGCATACGGAGCTCCATCGCAGTCTTTAACACTGGTAGCATGCCGCGACAGCGTGGATGTGAACCGTATGTGCAGTTGACGGACTTTGAGCGAGGGCGTATAGTGGGCATGCGGGAGGCCGGGTGGACGTACCGCCGACCATTCGCAACCGTCTCCATGAAGTTGGGCTACGGTCCCGCACACCGTTAGGCCGTCTCCGCTCACGCCCCAACATCGTGCAGCCCGCCTCCAGTGGTGTCGCGACAGGCGTGAATGGAGGGACGAATGGAGACGTGTCGTCTTCAGCGATGAGAGTCGCTTCTGCCTTGGTGCCAATGATGGTCGTATGCGTGTTTGGCGCCGTGCAGGTGAGCGCCACAATCAGGACTGCATACGACCGAGGCACACAGGGCCAACACCCGGCATCATGGTGTGGGCAGCGATCTCCTACACTGGCCGTACACCACTGGTGATCGTCTAGGGGACACTGAATAGTGCACGGTACATCCAAACCGTCATCGAACCCATCGTTCTACCATCCCTAGACCGGCAAGGGAACTAGCTGTTCCAACAGAACAATGCACGTCCGCATATATCCCGTGCCACCCAACGTGCTCTAGAAGGTGTAAGTCAACTACCCTGGCCAGCAAGATCTCCGGATCTGTCCCCCATTGAGCATGTTTGGGACTGGATGAAGCGTCGTCTCACGCGGTCTGCACGTCCAGCACGAACGCTGGTCCAACTGAGGCGCCAGGTGGAAATGGCATGGCAAGCCGTTCCACAGGACTACATCCAGCATCTCTACGATCGTCTCCATGGGAGAATAGCAGCCTGCATTGCTGCGAAAGGTGGATATACACTGTACTAGTGCCGACATTGTGCATGCTCTGTTGTCTGTGTCTATGTGCCTGTGGTTCTGTCATTGTGATCATGTGATGTATCTGACTCCAGGAATGTGTCAATAAAGTTTCCCCTTCCTGGGACAATGAATTCACGGTGTTCTTATTTCAATTTCCAGGAGTGTATTTTCAAATGGTATAATACATATACACTTTCTCTCTTCCATCGCTTGTTAGAAATGCGAGATTATTACTCCACAGGTGAAATGGCCAGTACGATATTCTGCTAAGGGTTGGAATAAGGATGGAGCCTGCAAGCCCGTGCCCTCTGTGCTGAAAACTTTCCACAGCGCAGAGTGCCCTCTGATAACCTGTTCGACAGAGTTTTTCAGTGTCTGAGGGACACAGCTAGCCTTCCACATCAAAAGACTGACAGTGGAAGTCTTCGCACAGCCCGCACACCTCACATGGAGCCTGTGCTGCTTTCCGTGGAAGAAACGCTTCGGACCAGTGTGCGGTGATTAGCAGCAGCAGAAGGCGTGTCTCACTCTCTTATCTGGGGGTACTTTATGAACAGTTGCTACTCCTATATCATCTACAGCGCGTCATCCTCTAAGCCCACAGGATCATCATGATAGACGGCGATTCTGTCAATGGCTGTTGTAGAAGCTTGTCGCAGATCCACTGTTCACGTCTAAGTTTTTATTTACCGATGAGACAAGGTTCATAGAGACGATGATGTGAATTTCCACAACCAGGATGTATGGGAAGATGTAAATCACCAAGAAATTCAGTAAAAAGGGTATCAACATCTATTGTCAACCAACGTATGGGCAGGAGTAGTTGGCGATAGATTGCTACGGCCATAAGTGCTAACGCAACGGTTAAATGGAGCGAATTATCTGGCATTTCTCTTCAATATATTTCCTACGTTGCTGGAGGTTGTGCCGTTGCAGCAACGAATACCGATGTGTTGTATTCATGATAGCGCACCAGCGTACCTTCGTTACTGTGTGCACGAACATCTGATGCAGACAGTCCAGGACCACCAAATTTGTCGTGTATGGGGGGGGGGGGGGGGAAGGCGAGTTGGGGTTGGAATGGGGAAGCACACACTTTGGTCTACTCCTTACCCAAAACACAGTCCTCTTGACTTTTGGTTATGGGGGCATTTGAAGATATGGATCTGTGCCAGCCCATCAACGATTTGCTGGGGTGCGTCTTAATGTTTGCCAGCAAGTACAACAGCTACCAGGTATATTTCAAAGCATGCGTCATTTCTTAAGCCTGAGTGCAGAGGAGAGCATTGTCATGAATGGACGCCTCGTCGAACACATCCTGTAAACACGTTTATGTCACAGACAATATACATTTTCGGACCCAAGCTTAATGGACTTATCTCAGAAAGTATACCTTTATAGACCTATGTTTGCTGGACTTATTTTTCTGGTTTCAGTGAGTACTACCACCTTTCAAAGTATTCGATACCTTTTTTTAACAGCCTATATAAATATGCAGAAAATCCGAGAGGGCTAGTTCTAGGGTCCCTCTGCAAGAAAATGTTTTCAATGAATTTTGAGTCAGGTTTTGCCAACTAGTCTATAGCTTTGCCTACGAGTCTATCAAAAATCCTGAACAGTTATCATATTATATAAAGCAGTGAACGCATCAAAATTATAAATCATCTCGCTCAGTCAGCATATCGTGACCGAAACAGAAGTTCATAGATGTAAGTCACAGACAATGAAATCAATCATCCGTATTTATATCATGGGGACAGTAGTTCAATTTGTCATTTCAGTCGTCTCGCGAAATTTTGTATACTGTGGCAAATGATGGCGGAATAGAAAATCAGTCAAAATCGCTCAACGATTGAAGGTTATCTTAAATGAATGAAATGTGTAAATTATGCGACTGTACGCAGATTGTGCGAAGCAATATGCTATTCTTCAAGCATCAGTCTATGCTATTTCACAAAAACACCGAAGGAAATCTTGTGACTGGGAGAAAGCACAGGTCGTTCCCATTTTTATGGAGGAGAGAACGTTGTACCTAGTAATACTTTTGACATTTCCTCCTCTATTCAACCCTATAAAACAAGTTTAATATGTTTTCTTATTTCATTATCATGGCACTCAGTTCATATTTGCTCCCCCCCCCCCCCCCCATGGTCCTCAATCATACACAATTATAGGCCGATATCTGTGACGTCAAAGTGTTGCAGGATTATAGATCACGTTATGTACTGAAGTATTTATTCGTTATGGGACAACAAAATTCACTTGCATGAAAGTCCACCTCAGTCCCTCGGCAGATGAAGCCAAGATCGCCTTCACGACACCAAGGGCGATGATGTTCTTGAGCTGCGTAAGGATATAGTTCCGTGCTGTGAAATAGCAAATAGAAATTTCTTACAGCATATTGGATATAATTGTGGTTGTATTCAGAATTCCGTAACCGCAATAGTTAATATATTTTCAAAATCGTAACATTTTAAGATATGAGAATAATTTAGAGAAAACTTAGAATGATATACGATCATTATTGTTTGAAAAATGTATAACTGATCTGTCGTATAATGAGGCTGTTCGTAAAGGATGCCGATGTCTAAAGGAAAGATGTACCAGAAAACAGTGTAGTTACTACCTGAATACGTACAGATGGTCGTTGACTGGCGCATGAAGAGGAAGTTGACCCTCAACGTAAATTTATTGCCCACACAGGGGCTGTGAGATCTATTGCTGTTAGAGTTCACGACTCGTTGTAAATTACTGAAAGTAGGAACAATCGTAAAATACCTAGGAGTAGCCGACCCCAGCGATCTGAAGTGGAATGACCCCATAAAAGTAGTTGCAACAGTGCTGAGATTCGAGGAAAGAGTGCAATTAATCCACAAGAGAACCGACGTGAAAAGTTCACAGTTGTCTGACAGCTCGGTGCTGCTGGCCCGTGTGGCTTATTCATCACGTAAAATTAATGTAAGACGTAGAGACAGCGTGAGAACAGAGGAGCGTCCCGTTACGTATCCTCTTAGTAATCGCGATCAAAAGACGCTTATCAAACACCAGTCTCAGACGGTACGAGAAGGCGTTTTGCGTCACTGAGATATCCAATGTTTAATTTCTGAGGACGTACCTCTCAAAAAAAGAATCGGCTTACTACATCCTCAGGGACCCACCACGCTATGTGAACATGTCGAGACTGTCTGAAGTATTCCATTTCGTATGGACACGTAAAGACAGGCGTCCTTTCCATACACCTTTCGCGATTGTATATGGAAATGGAGAAGGTAATAATGTGATCAGAATCACTCTTTGCAGCACATAGTAATGTTTCCTTCGTAGTACAGGTGTATATGCAGTTGCAGATGTGGGCCAGCCTTGCGGCCGTGCGGTTCCAGGCGCTTCAGTCTGGAACTGCGCGACCGCTATGGTCGCAGTTTTGAATCGTGCCTTGGGCATGGATGTGTGTGATCTCCTTAGGTTAGTTAGGTTTAAGTAGTTCTAAGTTCTAGGGGACTGATGACCACAGATGTTAAGTCCCATAGAACTCAGAGCCATTTGAACCATTATTTTATTTTATTTATTTATTTATTTATTTATTTGTTTATGTGGATTGCGAGGTTGCCTATTTCCATCTCAGAATGCCTTCTTAAGTAAAGCATGTACGTACAGCGAAGTGTATTATCTGTGCTCGATACGCTGCCTGCACGCATAGCATCGTTGTAGAGATATTTACTGTAAGCATAATAAGTCTTCCAAATTCTGGAGCAGTTTTCCAACATTTCCATCCGTCAGGTGTGAAAAAGAGATACCGGTCGCCCTCGGTTCTAAAACTTATCTTTGAAGAGCACGTACTGATGTTCAGTCGTGGACAAAACGAGCGAGACCCCTCGCCTTTTCGTTATGCTCATCCGCACAGCTTTAAAGTCAGCTACACAGCATAACAGGCAAGGCGACTAAGTGCTACCAACTTACTATGCACAGGCGTGAAATTTAAAAACTATCCGAACTTTGTCAGACTGTTTTCAATCATCTGTAAGATTATACTAATGCTGACTAGTGTGTTAAACGCATCACGTAACTATAAGATATAAATGATAGAAGAAACGCTAATTAGTACGAATTGTGTTAATAAAAATGAATGTCAGCTTATCGAGATAACCTAACTGTTTTAGTAAGACAAAGTACCCCAGGTCGTTACGAATTAGCAAAATATTATGCGCGTTCAGCCGCGAAACGGTCTGTGTCATCGTTCAGACCAGTCATACTGGATCCTAACATAGATGCTCACTTTTTTACACCACCAAGGGCCGTATACCGCAGGAAGAGCGATACATTTCGCTTATTAAGTCTACTCGAGGTAAACGGGTTTTAAGAGTTGGGTAGACAGTTAGACGGTTAAGAAAGTGAGACTAGTGGGGTTCAATTTTTCCGATTTAGGTGACGAAATCCTAAGACCGAAATAGCTACGACAGTTACTGAAGATGAGGGCCGCATAAATAATTCCCTCTAGTCTTTATTCGAAATGTACATCAGCATATTAATCGTAGCTACGCTTTCGAACCCGTTTACAGGAACGCAAATAAAGTCCATTTCACTATACACGTGATAATTCAGATCCCAGTATTAATGCCAATGCGTTTTAGAAGTGCGATCATTCCCATTGCTAGCTGTCTTAAGAAACACTTCCACTAATGAACGTATTCTCGCTGTGGCGGGTCTAATGGAGAATTCGAAACATTGTAGAATACGTTTGGCAGCTATGTCGCCGTTTATTTCCTGGGGTGGTGCAGAATTATCCCACTAAATTTACTCGCTAGTAACAGTATTTTGTTATTTCGATAAACATTCCGAATGATTGTCACATGAGCGGTGACATAAACGTAGAAAATTCATGTTTTTGAGTCCAGAAAGCTCTGTGCAACAGAAACTGCAAATCATTTTGCATTTTCATTGCGAAAGTGCTGGCTTATTCGTGTTCAAATTATTCAAATGGCTCTAAGCACTATGCGACTTAACTTCTGAGGTCATCAGTCACCTAGGACTTAGAACTACTGAAACCTTGCTAACCTAAGGACATTACACACATCCATGCCCGAGGCAGGATTCGAACCTGCGACCGTAGCGGTCGCTCGGTTCCAGACTGTAGCGCCTAGAACCGCACGCCCACTCCGGCCGGCACTTATTCGTGTCTGGGGTAATACAAGAGGGCTGTTTGCCTGGGTTGTCTGCTAGTGTAGTGAAAGGTGTTTGCTACTGCAAGGGAAGTGTAGTTTGTTTTCTGCTCTAATCTCGAAGGAGGCAGACTATCAATAAAGCAATTTTAAGAAATTCTCGCGCCCCCAATACATTTTATTGCTACCTTTATTCTGTACTGGCTCCCTGTGGATGTCAATATGAAACTCTTGTAGAATTTCATACCTGTTACTGCCTACTTTTTCCGCTTCTGTCAATAGTTGAATTGACTTAAGTGTGGCACTGAAATATTTTTAACTGAATTTCGTTATGAATCTTCACGCATTGCTAAATTTGTACACTTTTATGGTAAGTCAGCTACAATTATCCAGTATGAGTGCTCTGAACGTTGACACAGACCGTTCCGCGGCCGAATGCGCATAATATTTTGCTAATTCGTAACGATCTGGGGTGCTTTGTCTTACTAAAACAGTTGGGTTATCTCGATAAGCTGAAATTCATTTTTATTAATACAGTTCATACTAATTAGCTTTACTTCTTTCAATTATATCTTGCATTTACGTGTTGTGCTTAACACACTAATCAGCATTAGTATAGTCTTGCAGATGATTGAAAACAGTCTGACAAAGTTCGGATAGTTTTTCAATTTCATGCCTGTGCATAGTATGTTGGTAGCACTTCGTCCCCTTGCCTGTTATGCTGTGTAGCATACTGTAAAGCTGTGCGGATGAGCATAACGAAAAGGCGAGGGGTCTCGCTCGTTTTGTCCACGACTGTAGTTTGTAGAGAAAATTCCCAGCAGCGACCATTGGGCACACTAGTACGCAAGCCACGTAATAGTGTGTGGCGGAGGATGCTTTCGGTACCATTATTTGATCCCTCCAACCCTGTTCCACTAGCGACTAGTGCAACGGCGACACTGTACGCTACACTGTTATTAAAATAAAAGCTTGTGCCTAGTAAGCACTCGAACACTTGGGAAATAATCTAGTAACAACACAGATATCTATAAATAAGGTTCACCTGTTGCTAGCTCGTAAAATATATATAACAAAGAAATGGGTACTCGCCTTCTTAGCAGGAGGTACACGAGGTGCTCAGTCTCTGACGGTCTATTCGACCCTTACACCGACCCTCGCATCGTACAGGATTTTGTTTGTTTTTGCTAGTAAAGCTCAGTGTCGGATGAACCGCACACTCAAGTAAACGCAACTCACACACACATGAACGGAGTCTCTGGCCCTATACTGGAATTTCCATAGTTTGATTTCATCTACTTTTCCTGAAGACGTCATGTTTATTATTTATTGGTTAATTTCTTAGCTATTCGTTCAAATTATGTCAAAATACTGTCAAAATGACTGTTGATACTGTGAACTGCGAACCTAACGATGATTGTTGTGTTAATTAAAATCCAGAACAAAAATAAAGTTCCTTCCAGGGTCAAAGAAAGCGTCTAAGGTAATAGCTTTCAGTCACAAATAAAAAGCTGCGAAATTTTTTTGTCAAGTGAAGGCTGGAGAAAAGGCTTCAAGTTAAGCAGAGTGCAAAGGTGGTTCCGTTTCGTAAAATCTGAACAAAAACTGCGTAAATGCAGGAAATATTTATACAAAGTAGGAAATGTGTGCTCCACTGCAACTCGAAAAGTTCGAAAGAAAAACTGTTCTTTACTCAGTGAGATCGTCGAGACTCAGCCCTCTGAATTGCAACTAAGACGGACATTACTAGTATCCAAGCTTCACTGATCCTGTTAAGAAAAGTCAGGAAATTATACAGAAACGAAAGTCGCAAAATCATGAAATTATTTCAACTGAACGTGTGTATGAGACATCATTAGTAGGTAGTAATATAGAAAAATTCGTAGCTGACATGAAAACGAAACTTCTTGTTGTTCCTCACAATGTTATGCATGAAGTCAGTCAGAAACGTTTCGTGCAGTAAGTTTGTACAGACCACACTCTTCATAGTTTCGGCCAAAAACAGACTGAGTAGCTAGAGCAGTGGATGAATCCTATGACACGTTCTCGTAAAAAAAAAGCCTTTGCTTACTATCAGTGGATTACTGGTTCTGCAGCTTTATGTATTTCTTCAGGAACCTCAAGGCAAATTAGGACAAAAAAATAAAAGGAGGAAAGTTTAGTTGCAAAAATATTATAAACGAGGTAGCAAAAAATGCAAAAAATGGAATTAATAATTTTCGGTATTACATACGAAACGGCTTCTTACCAGTTACAGAAAATAATTCAATGTTTTTATTGAACTCTGACGTGAAATGATGACATCTCTATCTTTCGGAGGACAACGAAAATAAATTAATACTCCACATAGAACTAATACTGTGATTTACCCTCTCGATCAAAATGAGGAAAAGTCGGGGATGGTTGCTTTGAAAGTGTACAGCCGTCTTTCATGCCTGTCTTTCCCTAGTCCTCACACTGTCTCTAATGACCTAGTCGTTGACGGGACACTAAATATAAATTTTCAAAGTTTAATGTTACAGCGCCGTTCCTAAGAAGTAATATGGCAGCTGTGACGTCCGCACTGTCAAATTACACAGCCTTAGGCGTTGTATATCCGGTAATATATTCTAGTGATTTACAGTGAATCTGAAAAGGGTAAGATTACACTTTAAGGGAAATTGCTACACTTCATTTCTAACATGCTCTGCTTCTAGGAATAATGTGTCTCAGAGTCTCAAGTAGGGCAAGTAAGGCAATTATTTCTTATTATATGTGTGGACAGTTTAGAATCTGAGTAACAACGCGGTGTATATGGTGTCTCCAGCGTTACCTTGGAAGTCCTCATGGAACATTATTTTAAATCCTATCACCATTGCATACTGTGGCCACATTGTTCTCATCTCTTTCTTCATTATCCCCTCAGCTTCTACAGCATCGTTAAGGTCTAAGTTTAAGTTGTGACTTAATTTTTTATTGCATTGTGTACGTCAATCGTGACGGATGCTCCGTCATGAACTTGGCCGGAACATTTGCACACACCTAGTTTAGAGCTACGCATTCAGTTAAGTGATGTTCGTACCTTAAAGCAAATCTTTGACGTGAGTAAACAAGATAAAGGGTTCGCATATCTTCATTTCCAAAATAATCTTTCACCACTTTAAAACAGCGAAGGATTTCTCGTCACTGTTGAAGTTTACTAATTTTCCCCTTTCCCTTCCCAATTTAATTTTTCCTCATTTTTCCTCTTTTCTCTTCTCTTCTTTTTTCCATAGGTATCTTATCCTCTGGGTCATTGCCATGGTCGTTCCAATCCTGTTATGCCCCTAGTATCGTCGCTGGATACTAGGTTATTAGTATGCGCATATCGTCTAAGAGCAAACAACGTATCGCAATGTGGCGCGATTCTCTACAATACAGAGTGGTCTCTGCAGCGGGCCTCGCAGTTGCTGAGCAACAGTCTGACAGGATGCGACTGGTAAGAAACGTTCACAGGCAACAAAATCTGAGGAAGGCCATGAAATGGAGGAAGTACAGAGAGCAACGACAGAAGTCAGAAGGTAAGCCGTCAACGAACATATGACTTCCGCCAATCCCTGACAAAGCGATGTAGTTTCACGGGGACAAGTATCATAAATTCTCACAGGCAAATGTATTTAATGGATGTGGAAACCATCGACACGACATTTACGCCGGCCGAAGTGGCCGAGCAGTTCTAGGCGCTACAGCCTAGAGCCGCGCGACCGCTACGGTCGTAGGTTCGAATCCTGCCTCGGGCATGGTTGTTTGTGATGTCCTTAGGTTAGTTAGGATTAAGTAGTTCTAAGTTCTAGGGGACTGATGACCACAGCAGTTGAGTCCCATAGTGCTCAGAGCCATTTGAACCCTTTGGACTACATTTACATTGGAGGTAATTAGAATTTACAAACCACTCATCCAGACTGTTTGTCGTAGTTCGTCTGAGTCAGGTTGTGTTGAGTAGGCATAAATATAAAAAAAATATAATTACAGAAAACTCGCAGCATTACAAATTATACATTCTGCTACGACGTTTTACATACCAAATGGTCTCTTTATTCTTTCTGTTGTGGGTTGGCAGGAGAGCCAACACCGGTATGAGAGGAAGCCGAAAGGCACGCGTTTTAGCTCACGCAGGCTCGCGTGAGGTCTGGAACAGGACAAGGAAATTAGACTTTAGCAAAATAGGACGAAGCTGTAGGAATACTTAACTTGAATCCGTAAATGGTGAACGTCGCTCTTGACGGTGCATGTTTTACAGTATCAATACTAACTGGTAATGGCGCCTTGCTAGGTCGTAACAAATGACGGAGCTGAAGGCTATGCTAACTATCGTGTCGGCAAATCACAGCGTAATTTGTCAGTGAACCATCGCTAGCAAAGTCGGTTGTACAACTGGGGCGAGTGCTAGGAAGTCTCTCTAGACCTGCCGTGTGGCAGCGCTCGGTCTGCAATCACTGATCGTGGCGACACGCGGGTCCGACGTATACTAACGGACCGCGGCCGATTTAAAGGCTACCACCTAGCAAGTGTGGTGTCTGGCGATGACACCACACTCTCATATAGATATTGTTCGACAACAACACTAAAAAAAAGTCGACCAAGAATTTCCTTTCTTGACTTCTTCGTGAGTGAATAACGTTGCGTTAAAATTCTTCCAGTGAACTTCAGTCTGATATGTAGTCTGTAGCTATTTGTTCCACATGTAATTGGTGCGGGCTCAATCCCTGTTGCTAGAATCGATTTTCGTGGCGAGAAGTTCACTTGCAGCGGAAGAAATTTGTAGGTGTAGATTTACTTATAGCATAACAGAATGCCATTACTTTGGTTATATTACAAATCTTTCTATAATCCTTTGTGTATAGTGATACCCAGACACTCTCGGTCAGACTCGAGTAGACGGTACATTTTTAAGAGGAGCTTATTGTCATGATCGCCTCATTATCGTTGTTAACACATTTGTACATACTAGAAACGCTCTGCTACAGGCGTCACACATTTGATAATCTATCCACTCTCCAGAAGAAACTGACACAGAAATTAATTTTCTGTTCCTTGGTCTGACAAGCATGATGTTACGCAAAACTGCTGGGCAAATTACTTAAAGATTTGGACGCGTCGGCTGTGTAGAACCACAGTTCTCCTTATCCGGTGCGTCCACTAATTTCAGCGTGAGTCTTAGTATTTCATTCTTCTTACATTTAGCCCTTTGTTGGTTTCTGAAGACGGTGTGTGAAGAAAGAATGGTTTTTACATCTGCAGCCAGGTCCAGTGACTGAAAGATGCTGTGAAGTTCAGGACAGAGGGTAATTTCTTTTTTAGCAAATATTACGGTTTGTTCCCATTGATACTCACCTTCATAGGTTCCAGTACAGGTTTCCCAGTGAAATAAACTTGTTATCATTCGTGTTTCCCTTCTTCGTGAACCCTGAATGTTCGCTGTTAGACCTATTTCGTGCGGCTCCCAACACATTAACTGTAATTTTTTAAAAAAAAAAGGTAGTTCGAGAACCGATCTTCTGTATAAACCGACTGCGTTTTCGCAGTATCCGGCAGTAAAACTAACTAAGAAGAAATACAGTCCACGCCCATTCAAAGTCTCTGTTATTTTACGTATTATAAAAGGCATTGGAATGTCGCTGTGTCAAATGCCTTTTGGAAAACAAGAAATACGTAGTCAACAGCATACAAATGTATTTCAGGTTGTCACGTGAGACGGGAGTGTGTTGGGTTTATCATGGACGATGTTTTCGGAAACTACGGCAGTTGTCATAGAGATGATCATTCTCTTACAGATATGTCATTACATTATAATCCCCTATACGTTTTAGGATTCTGTGACGAATGGATGGCGCCGGCCGGAGTGGCGGAGCGGTTCTAGTCTCTACAGTCTGGAACCGCGCGACCGCTACGGTCGCACGTTCAAATTCTGCCTCGGGCATGGATGTGTTATATGTCCTTAGGTTAGTCACGTTTAAGTAGTTCTAAGTTCAAGGGGTCTGATAACCTCAGCAGTTAAGTCCCATAGTGCTCAGAGCCATTTCAACCATTTTGAACAAAAGGATGGCAAGAAGTTAGTCGATCAGTTCTGCGATCGATTTTGCAGACAGATGCGACCCATGATTTCTGCCGTGCATGGGGCAGTGTTACTAGTTCGTGGGGCTACGGTGTTTTATGATTAGAAAGTCGGCGAATTTAGCTATAAATTCCGTACAATGTCTGTGAGACATTACATCAGACCTTGCGACAAGATCAGCTTCAACGATTTCAGTGATATTTCAGCGCCACTTAAACTAATTCCTATATTAATCATCTCATCAATAGCGTGAGAATTATACTAAAATATACAGGGTGATTCAAAAAGAATACCACAACTTTAAAAATGTGTATTTAATGAAAGAAACATAATATAACCTTCTGTTATAAATCATTACAAAGAGTATTTAAAAAGTTTTTTTTTCACTCAAACACAAGTTCAGAGATGTTCAATATGGCCCCCTCCAGACACTCGAGCAATATCAACCCGATACTCCAACTCGTTCCACACTCTCTGTAGCATATCAGGCGTAACAGTTTGGATATCTGCTGTTATTTCTCGTTTCAAATCATCAATGGTGGCTGGGAGAGGTGGCCGAAACACCATATCCTTAACATACCCCCATAAGAAAAAATCGCAGGTGGTAAGATCAGGGCTTCTTGGAAGCCAGTGATAAAGTGCTCTGTCACGGGCTGCCTGGCGGCCGATCCATCGCCTCGGGTGGTTGACGTTCAGGTTTCATAACTAACCTTTTTCGTAGGACTCTCCATACAGTTGATTGTGGAATTTGCAGCTCTCTGCTAGCTCTGCGAGTCGATTTTCCTGGGCTGCGAACAAATGCTTGCTGGATGCGTGCTACATTTTCATCACTCGTTCTCGGCCGTCCAGAACTTTTCCCTTTGCACAAACACCCATTCTCTGTAAACTGTTTATACCAACGTTTAATAACCACCTATTAGGAGGTTTAACACCATACTTCGTTCGAAATGCACGCTGAACAACTGTCGTCGATTCACTTCTGCCGTACTCAATAACACAAAAAGCTTTCTGTTGAGCGGTCGCCATCTTAGCATCAACTGACGCTGACGCCTAGTCAACAGCGCCTCAAGCGAACAAATGTACAACTAAATGAAACTTTATAGCTCCCTTAATTCGCCGACAGATAGTACTTAGCTCTGCCTTTTGTCGTTGCAGAGTTTTAAATTCCTAAAGTTGTGGTATTCTTTTTGAATCGCCCTGTATCCTGAAATAATATTTATTATACTGAAACAATATTTTCTAGTAAGAAACATGAAAACAGATTTTACGATTTATGCTTTCCTTTTGATACTCCATTTTAGTCTGTATCATACATAATGGATACTAACTTTGATGTCGGTCAGAACGTTAATAAACGATAAGAATTTCTTAGCGTTTGGCTAGGTATCTCTGTACATGATTCCCGTAGGGTAGCTGAAGGCTTTGCGTAGTATCCATTGAAATCGAAACTCTTTTAAATTTGCATCTTTCTATTCAAGTTCCAATGTTTTCGTTATTGTGATGTAGTCATTGCTTCTTTAGATGTTTTCTTTGCAGAGAAGGTGTAGCATGCAGGGTCCTATCCGTCACGAACACTTCCGTTAGATGATGGTGATGTTTGGTTTGTGGGGCGCTCAACAGCGCGGTAATCAGGGCCCGTACAAAGTCCCAACCTTTGCTCAGTCCAATCTCGCCACTTCCAGGAATGATGAGGAAATGATGAGGACAGCACAAACACCCAGTCATCTCGAGGCAGGTGAAAATCCCGGACAGCGCCGGGAATGGAACCCGGGACCCCGCGCTCGGGAAGCGGAAACGCGACCGCACTGCTGTTAGATACATGTATTTCTAGTGCTTGGTCAATTATTCTGTTATACGTGAACCTCAGTTAACATACACACTTCGGTCCAGGGCTAAAAGTTTCGAGTTGCTCCTTGTGAATAAGCATCACTAATTCCTTATTTACTTAACATATAATTCATTCTGCTTGTTTTAGTTACCTTTCATACTTTCTTGATGAACATGTGCACCTTGTTGAATGGTGTCAGTTTAAATATGGACGCCCTCAAAGCGTCCAGTTCAATCTATCGCCACAAAATCTATACTACAGGGTGCGGGAGCGTTGGTAGTAGGATATTAAAAACAGATCATCAGGAAGTAAGTGTAATTTATTTATTACCTTTTATGCCAATTAGTAGTTAAGGATATGCCATTTACTACAATGTAAGACACTGTCCATTGCGTGGATTACATTTTGAATATTACTCCTGTCAAATGATGCCCCCTCTGCACAACACATTCATCTAGGCGGCGTTGGAAGCTTTCCATAACTCGGCGTAACGTATTCCCTGGGACATTACCGGCGGCAGTGCTGATGCGGTCCTTCAACTCAGGAATGGTGGCCAGAATTTGTATGGGTTTCTTGCGACAGACATTTCCCGGTAGAGTAATTGGTGACATTTCCTGGCCGACTCGCTCACCTGACCATTCTGGTGCACACTTTCTCCTTTGGGGCTACCTGAAGCAAAAGTGCTCCGAACACGTTGTGCCATTATTCCTGAGTTGAAGGATCGCATCAGAACTGCCGGAAATACGTTACGCCGAATCATGAAAAGCTTCCAACGCCGCCTAGATGAATGTGTTGTGCAGAGGGGTCATCATTGGACAGGAATCATATTCAAAAAGTAATTTACGCAATGGACAAAGACTTACACATTAGTAAATGGCATACCTTAGACTATTAATTGACATAAGAGGTAACAAATAAATTACAGTCACTGCCTGATGGTGTGTTTTTAATAGCCTACTACGGCCGCTGCCGCAGCCTGCACTATACAGAGACAAGTCGTTGTCTAAAATCTCAAATAGTTCTTCACCTATTTGCTTCAGATGTCTATCCGATACTTTAATCAACGTTCGAGCAGTATTGACTAAAGAGCGTTCGGAAATTCATGTCACACACTTCTACCCCTTGCAGAGGGGAGTGAGTAAATAACATTTTGAATAGGAATCCATGTCCGGAAACGTTGGTGTGCAGTAGGGTAGACAGGATGACGTGTACTACGTAAGACGGTCACCTGATGTCACTTAACATCTGCCTTGCACGAGATCTATTCAATGGCTGTGCGTCACCGATACGGCAGACATGGTTCGGTACATGTTTTCGGTTCAAATGGTTCAAATGGCTCTGAGCACTATGGGACAACATCTGTGGTCATCAGTCCCCCAGAACTTAGAACTACTTAAACCTAACTAACCTAAGGACATCACACACATCCATGCCTGAGGTAGGATTCGAACCTGTGACAGTAGCGGTCGCGCGGTTCCAGACTGAAGCGCCCAGAACCGCTCGGCGACAACGGCCGGCAAACGTTTGCGGAATACACAGACATGCTATTTCCGTATGGCGAAGCTCGAGGTAACAGAAGAGCTGCAAGTCGGCTCTATCACGAGCTTTTTCCAGAACGTAGCTCGAAATTGCACAAACGTCTTCCTGATGAAGCCTTGGTGTACGGTAAGGTCTCGAAGTTGAGGGACTGTAGAAAGATGCAAGGCGACTTAGTCAAAATTTCCAGCTGTTGTGATAAGTGGCAGCTAGTCCTAAACGCCGTTTAAATATCTCAAATTCAAATGGCTCTGAGCACCATGGGACTTAACATCTGAGGACATCTGTCCCCTAGAACTTAGAACTACTTAAGGGGCTCCGGAACGCCCTATACTTGCAATGTTAAAATAACGCTTATAAATTACATCTTTCCTCACAAAGTATTTGAGGTAGGAAGTTGAACTTACAGATTATTTATTGGAATATGGGCTACAACTTAACACAGGGATTTTACAAAATTTTAGTTCAGTTATTAAAGATGATTTTTTTTCAATTGTAATGAAAATTCACAACATTTTTTTGCAATTTTTTATTTACAGATTCAAAAATATACAGTTTTTTGGAAAAAGGCTGTGTTAAATTATGCAGAAGGTACTGTGTAACATTTACTGAAAGTTTGAAACAAATATGTTTGGAAAATCCTTAGAAAACTTGTAATAAGTATGAGAAAATAAAAGTTTTGGGAATCGAGCGACCAAGATTGGATTAACTTTTTAGTGAATTCCAGGTTCATAGGATGGATTATCTTCATCCTCTGCAAACTCCTCCTCCAGCTTCCTCTTGTTTCTCCTCCTGTTTACTCTTGCTTGTATTTCTAGACTCTTTACAGCCCTGTCTGCAGCCCGAAGGCGTTCCTTGTCTAAAGCAAGCATTGCTCGTACCATGTTAGAACCTATCTTCATTCCCATATTTCTAAATACCTTGCACCTTACAATGTTGCCATCATTGAAAGTCGCAACAGCATCATACACACCAAAGTGAAGTGTTTCTATTCCAACAAATACAGTCTTGGGGATTCTCGACCATATAACACTATTTACACTTTCATTGGGGTTTCGAGTTTTTCCGTGAATACACTTTTTCAACAGTTCAGGTGCTGCTAAGTCTCTGAAAATAGGTTAGCCACAACACATACTTTATCTCACATCACTAAAATGTACCTGATGAACACGGACGTTAATAATAACACCATTTGACAGCAGTTTAACAGCGCCACAGTGGGTCACGCCCATATAGAACACATTTCAAAAAACATTTAAAAATAGTTGTAGTCTTCGGAATTGAATAAATTATATATCTATTAAAAGGTAATAGTCTGTAGATTCTGAAAATGCAAAAAAGTAAAAATTGAACTTTTCATTATTTTGAGCCATTCCGGAGCCCCTTAAACCTAACTAACCTAAGGACATCACACACATCCATTCCCGAGGCAGGATTCGAACCTGCGACCGCAGCGGTCGCGCGGTTCCAGACTGTAGCGCCTAGATCCGCTCGGCCACCCCGGCCGGCTTAAATATCTGGGCGTAACGTTACAAAGCGATATAAGACGGAACGAGAATGTGGGAATTGTGGTAGGGAAGGCAATTGGTAGTCTTCAGTTTATTGGGAGAATTTTGGGAAAGAGTGGTTCACCTGTAAAGGAGACTCCGTGTAAGACTTTTCATACTGCTCGAGTATTTGGCATTCGTAGTACATCGGATCGAAGGAAGACGTCGAAATCGAAGCAATTCAGAGACGGGTTGCTAGATTTGTTACCAGTGGTTTGGAACAACACATTAGTGCTACAGAGTTGCTTCAGTAGCTCATGAGGGAATCCCTGGAGGGAAGGTGACGTTCTTTTCCTGAAACAATATTGATAAAATTTAGAGTCTCGGTATTTGAAGCTTATTGCCGCACTATTCTGCTACTGCGAACGTACACTGCGCGTACTATCACGAAGATAACATAAGAGAAATTAGGTTTCATACGGAAGCGTGTAGACAGTCTTTTTATATCGTTCTGTTTGCGAATGGAACAGGAAAGGAAGTGACAAGTAGTGGTACTGAATACCCATCGCCACGGACCGTACAGGGCTTGCGGGGTATCGATGTATATGTAGGTGTGTACGTTACGCAGTGGCTCCGGGAAACAGGTACCTTCATCGTGAGAAGGCAAGACTGTGGCAGTCAAAGGAAACGCTGCGACGCCAAAATTTGAAGAAGATTGTAATGGTCGCCTGGTCGTAGATATTGCTAATTGCTCTAATCGCACTATTTCACTCCCATTTACGGAGCTTCTTAGCACTTGATGTTAGGTTGGCGCCATTACAATGCATTGTAGTACTCACTGCTGCTTGCTGGATCGCTGCTGTGTCTCGATGTTGATGCTGGCTCTAAATCTGGTTGTCTAGGGTTAAAAACATGAGGTCCCGTGTTTTGTTTTATGTGCTTTTGATGATAAAGGATGAACGAAACCAACAAATATGTAAACTTCAAATATTTATTTCTCTGGTGGCCATCTTAATTCCACTGTCCACCAAAGACTATGACACAACACAACTTCCTTTACATGTTCTTTGCATGGTTTATCCACCTCAAACAATAACACACAAACACACTGTACCAAAGTGACATTCCGACTGCCTCTCGACCCTTCTTGCTGCTCGTATTTATAACATTGTCAAAGAACTACTAAAAAGAGATATAGTTTACAAGTCACATGTACATCTGTTATCCTAATTTGTGCAGAAAAGTTATTAATTTGCATCGAGTGACATAATTTAACATGTTATTAAAATGACAGACAGATTTGTTGACTTGACAGAATAATTCTTTGTTACAAAAAGTCCGTTTTCTCGAAGTTTGTCAATTGACTTCTCTAATTTGCATAAATAAGTAATTAACATGAATTATTAAGAAATACATTGGTTTTCGTCTAAAACAGGATTGATTTCGTGAATACTAAGTGAAACCGCTCCTAGTGAACAAATAGGTTTCACTGGGTGATTTTTATTTAAGGAGATCCAAAATACCTAAGTTGGCCACTATTTTTCGTACTTCATATTACTTATTTAAGATGAACTCAGTGTTTTTACATGATGACATTTGCTGTATCAGTGATCAAGTGATATTAACTTTTGTGTGGGTTAGTTATTCAGTATAATTTAATGGGTTGACTGTTTATGGAGACATGTTACGCAATCATTGTCAATATACACAATAACTTTTCTATAATCATAAATACTCGTTAAACTGGTTGAATTTGGAGGGTATCGCATACTTCGGTACAGTAAAGCCTTTAATATGTTCCGTTACAAGATCTACTGTGTCACGTTGAAGAGGGCCCGTCAGTGGGTACTCGAAAAATTGCTTGTTCAGTGGGTGTTAGTCACGCAATCGTCTGTACCGTTCTGCGCAAGCAACTACATCCGCACCAGTTACAGATGGTACATGCTCTGGATCCAGCTAATTATCCACGACGCGTTGCCTAGTGCACGTGATTCCTGCACCGTTGTATCGTCTCACTTCTGTTTCCTCGTCGAGTTCTGTTCTCAGATGAATGTAAGTTCACTAGAGACTGTGTTCTGAATTTGCAAAACAGACACATCTGGGCAGACGGAAACCGTCGTGCAACGCTATTCATGGATTTCGATACCTCTTAGATATTAACGTGGAGGCAAGTATTCCGGGCGGTCATGTGATTGGGCCACAAGTCTATCCACTCAAGCTAACTGTTCTGCATATTTAACCTCCTATAAAACGTATTGGACCCGTTCTTGGATGCTTCGCCACTGAATGTCCGTAAGGAAATGTGGTTCCAGCATGATGGTGTACCACCTCAGTTTTCATGTGCTGTTCGGAGACATCTCAAAAGAGGATATAGTGAAAGATGGGTAGGCCGAGGTAGTAGAACCGCATGCGTGAGGTGATCGCATGATTTAACTGCTATGAACTACTATTTACAAGACTCCAGCAGAGGGAGGGAGAAAAATCTGTTGGCACGACTCTGTCCCCTGCACTAGAAATTGAAAAGAGGACAAGTGGGATGGAGAGTGTAAGCCAGAGTACGTTTCGTAGCTACAGTCTGTGTAACAACGTTCGTTGTCACCACATTGAACAGCTGTTGTAACGCATAAGTACTGTTCTGTACTTACAGTATGCTGGGTTCTTTCTTTCTTTCGGAATAATACAAACACGTAGCGTTTAACTATTACTACAAATGTGCTTAACTGATAAATGGACCTTTCGTTATATTTACTTTCGCATTTTCACCAAATAATTGTACTGCGTCAGACTCAATTCAGTTCCTCAGGAACAATTGGATGAACTGAAACCATCATAGAACGGTAACGGTATTCCGGACATGACTTCATCTTGAGAATAATACGTATTCACTCCCTCTAGAGCTTCTAGAAGTTTGTGACGGCTATTTCCGAACACCCTGTATAAAAAGGGGAAACGTTGTTACCAAAAATCTCATTTCTTTTTTGACCGATTTACTTCAAATTTTCCCCTAACACTGTAATACAGTTTTGGACGCACACAGAATACATGTTTGGTTCACACACACAGAAAGCGCGAGTATTGCTAACAAAAATCGGGAAAATTTCTTGAGCGATTTACATCAAACTTTTACACGATGCTCTGATAAACGTTCAGACGGACGCTGCCTACATACTTTTTTTAATGTGGATGTCAGATAAAAATATTTGTGTAATACATAAAAGAGAAACGTTGTTGCCAAATATTTCGACAAGATCTTGAAAAATTTAGTTCAAATTTTTACTCGACACTCCGATATACGTACCCTAATAAACGATAGGACGCTTACACGTTACCCTTTTTTTTTAAATGTATATGTTAGAAGTGAATCACTCAAGAACTTCTCGAGTGTTTTACTTTATCGAGAGTTTTGCTAGAAGGTTTTCCACTTTCTATAAATGGAAACGTTGTTAGCGAACTCACGAGAAGTTCTGGAACCATTTACATCAAACTTTTATATGACCTTATAACAAAAATTCAAAAGGACAAGTGCTAAATTTATTTAAAATACAAAGTAGACGTTTTCTGTAAAAATTGCTATGCTGTGCTGCGAAAACCGTGGTACTGTTTCCTTTCTCGCTGTCAGTTTCTAGTTCCATAGTAGGGCATTAAAACGATTAAGAAAATCGCTTGTCACATATAAACTTAGGTGACAAAAGTCATGGGACACTTCCTGATATCGTGTTGGACCTCCTTCTGCCGGGATAGTACAGCAACTCGATCTGACATGGAGTCAGTAACTCGCTGGAAGTCCCCTGTCGAAATATTGAGCCATCTGTCACGATGTCTATCCATTGCTGCAAAAGTCTAACCGGTGCAGAATTTTATGCACGAACTGGCCTCTCGGTTACGACTCATAAATGTTTAATGGAAGTCATGTCAGGTAATGCGGATGGCCGACTCGGACTCTCCAATTGTCCAGAATGCTCTTCAAACCAATTGCGAGCAACAGTTTCCCGGTGACATGAAAACGTTGTTTGGGAACATGCAGTCCATGAATGGCAATAAAAGGTCTCCAAGTAGTCGAATATAACCATTTCCCTCCCGTATATTATCGAGAGTATGCGAAAGAACTTGCCCCCCTTCTAACAGCCGTGTACCGCAAGTCTCTAGAGGAACGGAAGGTTCCAAATGATTGGAAAAGAGCATAGGTAGTCCCAGTCTTAAAGAAGGGTCGTCGAGCAGATGCGCAAAACTATAGGCCTATATCTCTGACGTCGATCTGTTGTAGAATTTTAGAACATGTTTTTTGCTCGAGTATCATGTCGTTTTTGGAAACCCAGAATCTACTATGTAGGAATCAACATGGATTCCGGAAACAGCGATCGTATGAGACCCAACTCGCTTTATTTGTTCATGAGACCCAGAAAATATTAGATACAGACTCCCAGGTAGATGCTATTTTCCTTGACTTCCGGAAGGCGTTCGATACAGTTCCGCACTGTCGCCTGATAAACAAAGTAAGAGCCTGCGGAATATCAGACCAGCTGTGTGGCTGGATTGAAGAGTTTTTAGCAAACAGAACACAGCATGTTGTTATCAATGGCGAGACGTCTACAGACGTTAAAGTAACCTCTGGCGTGCCACAGGGGAGTGTTATGGGACCATTGCTTTTCACAATATATATAAACGACCTAGTAGATAGTGTCGGAAGTTCCATGCGGCTTTTCGCGGATGATGCTGTAATATACAGAGAAGTTGCAGCATTAGAAAATTGTAGCGAAATGCAGGAAGATCTGCAGCGGATAGGCACTTGGTGCAGGGAGTGGCAACTGACCCTTAACATAGACAAATGTAATGTATTGCGAATACATAGAAAGAAGGATCCTTTATTGTATGATTATATGATAGCAGAAAAAACACTGGTAGCAGTTACTTCTGTAAAATATCTGGGAGTATGCGTGCGGAATGATTTGAAGTGGAATGATCATATAAAATTAATTGTTGGTAAGGCGGGTACCAGGTTGAGATTCATTGGGAGAGTCCTTAGAAAATGTAGTCCATCAACAAAGGAGGTGGCTTACAAAACACTCGTTCGACCTATACTTGAGTATTGCGCATCAGTGTCGGATCCGTACCAGATCGGGTTGACGGAGGAGATAGAGAAGATCCAAAGAAGAGCGGCGCGTTTCGTCACAGGGTTATTTGGTAACCGTGATAGCGTTACGGAGATGTTTAACAAACTCAAGTGGCAGACTCTGCAAGAGAGGCGCTCTGCATCGCGCTGTAGCTTGCTCGCCAGGTTTCGAGGGGGTGCGTTTCTGGATGAGGTATCGAATATATTGCTTCCCCCTACTTATACCTCCAGAGGAGAGCACGAATGTAAAATCAGAGAGATTAGAGCGCGCACGGAGGCTTTCAGACAGTCGTTTTTCCCGCGAACCATACGCGACTGGAACAGGAAAGGGAGGTAATGACAATGGCACGTAAAGTGCCCTCCGCCACACACCGTTGGGTGGCTTGCGGAGTATAAATGTAGATGTAGATGTAGATTTAGTTGGACCAGAGGACCCACTTCACCCCACGTAAACACAGCCCACACCGTTATGGAGCCACCGTCAGGTTGCACAGTGCCTTGCTGACAACTTGGGTCCATGGTCCCGAGGGGTCTGCGCTACTCTACAACCCTACAGTTAACACTTACCAAATGTAACCGCGACTCATCTGACTAGGCCACGATTTCCCTGTCGTCTAGGATCCATCACGGTCACAGGACTAGGAGAGGCGCTGCAGGCTATGTCGTGCTATTAACAAAGCCACTCGCGCCGATCGTCTGCTGCCATAGTCAAATTTCGCCGTACTGTCCTAACGAATGAGTTCGCCTTACGTCCCACACTGATATCTGCGGTTATTTGACGGCGTGTTGCTTGTTCTTTAGCACGGGTAACTCTGATCAAATGCCGCTGCTGTCGCTCAATAGAAGTGAACACCGTCGGCCACTTCATTGTCCTTGGTGAGAGGTAATTCCCGGAGCGTGGTGGTCTCGGCACTCTGTTGGCACTGTGGATCTCGGAATATTGCATTCCCAAACGTTTTGTGAAATGGAATGTTCCATGTGCAAAGCCCCGACTACCATTCCGCTTTCAAAGTACGTTAATTTCCGTTGTGCGGTAATAACCACATCGGAAAACTTGTCACACGAAAAGGTACCTGAGTACAAATGGGAGCTCCGACAGTGCAGTGCCCTTTTCTACCTTGTGTATGCGATACTACTGCCGCCTGTATATGTGCACATTGCTATCCAGTGGCTTTTGTCTCCTCAGCGTATATTACTTCTCCGTATGTTTTATTTTACACAGAAATTATATGAACAATGTTCTGTCTTGTTTTCTTCCTCGCGGTGGTTGTAACAGAGAACAGGAAAGCTGTATTTAAGGCTAACTTTGTAACACTACCAATACGCAGATTAGAACTATGCGCCGTGGGACTGCTACGGTCGCAGGTTCGAATCCTGCCTCGGGCATGGATGTGTGTGATGTCCTTAGGTTAGTTAGCTTTAAGTAGTTCTAAGTTCTAGGGGACTTATTGTTATGTGTGTCGACAGAAGTGCCGACACAGTGTTATTATGAAGGGGCCGAATAGGGCACGCGTCAACTCACGCCGTCCTGCGTTAAGTCTGAAACAGGATACTTCATAAATGCTATAAAGAAAAGAACGGAGCTTCTCGTATACTCAACTTTATTCTCCTGTGTGGTACATCTCCATGGTGAATACAAGTAAGACTCTCTCCAGATATGGTTAACTGCGCCTTGCTAGGTCGTAGCTATGGACTTAGCTGAAGGCTATTCTAACTGTCTCTCGGCAAATGAGAGGAAGGCTTCGTACGTCTAGTCGCTAGCAATGTCGTCCGTACAACTGGGGCGAGTGCTAGTCCGTCTTTCTAGACCTGCCATGTGGTGGCGCTAGGTCTGCAAGTACTGATGGCGGCGACACGCGGGTCCGACATGTACTAATGGACCGCGGCCGATTTAAGCTACCACCTAGCAAGTGTGGTGTCTGGCGGTGACACCACACTTATGACCTAAGATGTTGAGTCCCACAGTGCTCAGAGCCAACCAGAACTATGCGAAATACTGTCGTTGAAGCTACCATCCTCGCAGGTCCAGCAGCTAAGAGGTGTCTCTGATATCCCGTAAGTCGGTCGGAGTGGCCGTGCGGTTCTAGGCGCTGCAGTCTGGAGCCGAGCGACCGCTACGGTCGCAGGTTCGAACCCTGCCTCGGGCATGGATGTGTGTGATGTCCTTAGGTTAGTTAGGTTTAATTAGTTCTAAGTTCTAGGCGACTGATGACCTCAGAAGTTAAGTCGCATAGTGCTCAGAGCAATTTGAACCATTTTTTTGAAATCCCGTACACCAAAGATCCCAGCTGATTTAGTCATCCTTTTTAAGCGACTTCAATTAGCAATCGAGATTTCGTTTGTATTAACAGTAAACAAGGGTGACTGTGAGCTGCTCATCAAAGAACGGGAGGCGGACAGAGAGTGAGAAGGAGTGGATAGACACAGAGAGAGTGAGGAAGAGAAGATGGAAAGACAGAGTGGGGAGGAGTGGATGGACAGGGAGACCGAGGGAGGTGATGTTCCAAGATAGCTAGGGACAGGGGAGGAAATTTTGGTTTGCATCCAGTTCCCATGCATATTTACCAATTGCGAACCATTGCATTCTTCGTTAGTGTTAACACAAAATCAACTGCCTTCTGTAGAGAGTCCGGACTGTGGAGCCCCCTTGAAATATTAACAGATGGTGGCAAAATAAATAATGCGATTGTGACTGTCATTTTGAATAACTGATTATAAGTATATTAATCGCCGTTTATCTCCGTACAACTATGTTGTCTAAAAAGAAAAAATGGCTAAATTACTGTGCTGCACAATACAGTGATCATTTTGGACGTGCTCCCAGTACACAAAGTAAATGAAAAGAGATAATACACCAACGCTACAATAAAAAAAAGAAAACTATATTTAAACTGGTACAGCACAGATGTGTATGGCGAAATTTTGGCTATTCGTCGTATGAACGTCATGAGACTATTCAGTATTAATTATTACAGAAACAGGTGTAACTATACAAGTCAAAAAATGATATGTTGGATGCGTATTTTTTGAACCTGTTGATGCGTCTTTTCTCACCCTGCTTGCTTCTAAGTCTTACATCAAGTAAATCTATTTGTAAATGAATTGGACCCCGTAAAATTAATTTGTAATTATAACTTAAGTTTGTTTTTAGCTGCTGAACGGTTCTTTATTTCATTAGTTTATAGAATGCTTAACTATGATTGACATAATGTTTATATCTTTATATTCATAAAAATGGATGAATATAATGTTTTTAAAAATTTCACAGAATTCATCTCTCCATAACGCAACTGTATTTTAATTTTATCTCACATTTCTGAAATTTGAACTTACTTTTTCGAGCGATTGCGGCACTTATATTTGGAATAAAATAAATAAACTAATTAAAGCGTCATGCTTACGTAAAGAATAAAATATAATGAATAGAACTCAGTGCTTTATAAGGTAAAGCCTTGTTGAATATGTCGTCCATTTGCCTTTGCCAGACCAATTAAAACACTTCCTCACCACTTTACAACGGACGCTAGAGTTTAAGTGTTCGCATTAAGTGGTCACATTAACAAATCATGGTCCAAGTTGGAAGAAACAAGATTTGTAGCTCAGTCCATATCGAGTGCCACGCAATTTAATGATACTATTTTACATGCAACAAAAGGTAATTTAACACACAATAATAAAAAAATATATATACAAGGGTTGGAACTTAAATAGTGGCTGGTCGTAGGTTGTGTTCCAAAACTGAACGGAACAGAGGCAGAAGTGATGACACTTTCTTCAGGACCTGACCATCATTTTGTAGGGCAATGCTCAAGCACGTACAGTGGAAGCTGTTCCTAATTTGTTTGACTGATGGGGTTGCTAAGTGCTATATCATGTACTGCACTTCCCTGACTTTAGTCCTCGTGCGTTCAACGAGATTTCTAGACTGAGAGAAATACTTAACGGCATTCGCTTCAGAACTGCTGCAAATTCGTCGAGCAATAGACCGCGCCGCTAGAACTGGCAACACAACTGGCACTGCCAAGAGTATCCTAATACTTCCACACCGCTAGCAACGGGTTATACATAATGCTGATGACTACGTTGAAGGTCAGTAAAACTTTGAAAAACGTATCTATTTTGCATGAGCTGTAAATAAATAGTTGCCACTATTAAAGTTCCAACCCTTGTACGTACTGTCAGCTTGTATGAAATGGAGGAATCAAGAAATTAAAGCTGCAAAATAGTGGTCACGCTAATTACTCGTAGTGGACAAGGCGAAACAGTATTCACAATATGAAAAATTTCTTATATGCCTTTCTTGAAGTCTTTTGTAACTTTCTGATAAAATAGCTTTCATTCAGTCTGCACAGTCTTCTCATATTGTTAGTGATTCGGTGTCTCTATGATGAAGTGCCACACTCTGGATGCCAACTTATCATGGTCGCTGTCTGCTTAGTCATCGTATTTTCGTGTCACTTATCAATTCCTTAACGTTCGGCGGTCTCTGGTGATGTGAATAATGTTCTCGGAGTCTATTTTAAACTGTATGTCACGTTGAAACTATCAGGGAAAGTCATTTCAAATCATTTCCAGCATCTGAACAAGGCAATGGCATAACTCGTCCATTATAGTATGAAATATCAGGCTTTAATGGATGCAGGTGACCAGACAGGAAGCTTACGTACGTGTCACCTATCAGAGTCGTATCTAGATGCACCACCAGCGGTCCCATATCTCCCCAGCTCGGCTGGTCCCGGCGGAGGTTCGAGTCGTCCCTCGGGCATGGGTGTGTGGCTGTCCTTAGGATAATTTAGGTTAAGTAGTGTGTAAGCTTAGGGACTGATGACCTTAGCAGTTAAGTCCCATAAGATTTCACACACATTTGAGCATTTGAATCTGTCCAACTGGACGCGCCCAGCACCGTTACGGAGCCTCCACCAGCTTCAACAGTCGCCTGCTGACACGCAGGATCCAAGGATTCATGAGGTTGTCTCATACCCGTATACGTCCATCCGGTCGATACTATTTGAAACGGGACTCGTCCGACCAGGCAACATGTTGCCAGTCATCAATAGCCCAATGCTGGCGTTGACGGGCCCAAGCGAGGCGTAAAGCTTTTTGACGTGCAGTCATCAAGGGTATGCGAAACGGCCTTCGGCTCCGAAAGCCCATATCGATGATCTTCCATCGAATGGTTCCCACGCTGACATTTGTTGATAGCCCGTCACTGAAATCAGGAGCAACATGCGAAAGGGCTGCGCCTCTGTCACGATGAGTGATTCTCTTCAGTCTTCGTTGCTCCCGTTCTTGCAGGATCCTCTTCCGGCACTAATGATGTCGGATTTGATGTATTTTCCGGTTTCCTGATATTCACGGTACACTTGTGAAACGGTCGTACGGGAAGGTCCTCACTTTATCGCTACCTCAGAGATGCTGTGTCCCATTGCTTGTGCGACGACTATAACACATGTTCAAACTCACTTAAAGCTGGATGACCTGCCAATTCCATTGTAACAGCAGTAACCGATCTAGCAACTGCACCAGACACGTGTCTTATATAGGCGTTGAATTATACAGGCCGGCCGAAGTGGCCGTGCGGTTAAGGCGCTGGAGTCTGGAACCGCAAGGCCGCTACGGTCGCAGGTTCGAATCCTGCCTCGGGCATGGATGTTTGTGATGTCCTTAGGTTAGTTAGGTTTAACTAGTACTAAGTTCTAGGTGACTAATGACCTCAGAAGTTGAGTCCCATAGTGCTCAGAACCATTTGAACCATTTTTTTTAATTATACAGAAAGGATCGACACCTGGTGCAAGACTAACAAATGAGGCTCATCATAATCAAATACACAGTATAGCGTATACATGGAGGGAAATATCTGTTATTGTACGATTATACGATTGCAGAATAATCACTGTAAGCAGATACTTCCGTAAAATATGAAGGAATATTAGTACGGAGTGATTTAAAGTGGAACGAACACATAAACGTAATCGCAGGAGCGTCAGATGCCACCCTGAGATTCATTGGAAGAGTTCTCAGCAAACTTAGTCCGTGAACGAAAGAGGTGGCTTGCAAAACACTCGTTCGAATATTACATTTTCTCGTCAGAATGGGATTCCTACTATATGGGATTAACAGAGGGAGTAGGAAAGATCCGAAGAAGAGCAGGACGTTTCGTTATAGATTGTGGGAGTGGACAAGAAGCCGTCACAGAGGTGATCAGCCAGTGGCAGGCGCTGCAAGAGGGGCGTTCTTCTTCAAACAGTGATTTACTGTTCATGTTCCTACTACACGTATCTCACTACAAGAACACCAATATGAAATTAGAGATATTGGTGCCCGCACGGATTGCCAGCAATCGGGGTTCCCCCGAACTATTCGCGAATGAAAAGGAAAGAGGGGAGTGACAGTCGTATACGGAGTACCCTCCATCACACACCGGAAGGCGGCTCGCAGGGTATGACTGTAGATGCAGACGTAGAAAGAGTTGTAGTCTTCATACCAACATGTAGGTTGATGACATTTTTGCCTCTCTTTGTCTATGAAAATAGAATGACGCCAACATCTATCTGACCATACATAGTTTAAGACCGAAGTACTGTACGAATGAACAGTCTTTGTATTCTAGCCATCAACACTTGATGGACCGAAGCAGGTACTTGATGACTGTGATAGTAAAAACAGTTTTATTCTTGAGTGGTCTGGTGGAGGTTCAAACTGTACAACAGATATTCATCATCTTTACGCAGAGCGATCACTTACGATGCATTCGTAGCAATTTCGATTTGTTGTTGCCATAAAATTTCCACTGTGACCTAATGAGACACAAGAGCTGACATGGAAACTTATTTCAGCCAACAATGAACCTTCTAACCACAGGAAAGGCTTTTCAAATATGATATTCCTCTCTCCGCACTGATATCACAATACTGCAAATACTTCTCGCCGTTGAAAACAAAGCTTTCGGCCTTAAATATCCAGTCATTAACAAGGAACCTGTTTCCGTACATAACTATTAGTATAACATCACAGATATATTTCGATCTATAATGTAAGTTATTTGTATTCTTGTATGTAAGACATGGGATGTATAATTTCAAATTGTCATTGCGTACCAACGGATAAAGTTTCACGCCAAGCGTAGCGACGTTCTTCCTTTCAAATCAGGAAGCTGAATATTTTTCCACAAAGGACCTTTCGACTTTACCTACGGGTGGGATAAGGTTACACATAAATGCTGGTATATTTGGTACCTGCGCCATTTCGTAGCCAATTTTGCTCTTTGCTGTTGCTGTCTACTATGCAATTCCCTTATGCAGGAAAGCTACACAGCCATCACGAATTATTTTTAAGTCACCAGAAGTACGTTTTTCATACGTCTTACCTTCCATATTTACATACTTTTGTAACATACAAATGTGTAGTGAAAGCAGCCTACAAATATTGTTTGTGAATCTGATACAGAATCCAAAACGTCGGCCATAATACTGACATATCCAACGAATTGTAGAGGTACAAGGAATGCAGAAGATGTAGATGACAACTCTACATGAAACGAGATAATTCTGGTTCAATACATCTTCGATACACGTTTTGCCTATGAAGGATTACTACATTCCGGCGGTTTGGTAATTCATGTTTTGCCAGTAAGGTTTGGCGATGCTCTCATGTGGAAAAGATAACTTAGGTACCAAAAGTGCCTGTAGAGTAAATCGTGCATCACACATCTTTATATGCGCTAAATGCTTTGCTTTGCGAAAGGTCCTCATATTTTTTTGGGACAGTCTATTTCGTAATACATTACTGGCCGTTAAAATTGCTACACCAAGAAGAAATGCAGATGATAAACGGGTATTCATTGGACAAATGTATTATACTAGAACTGACATGTGATTACATTCTGACGCTGTTTGGGTACATAGATCCTGAGAAATCAGTACCCAGAACAACCACCTCTGGCCGTAATAACGGCCTTGATACGCCTGGGCATTGAGTCAAACAGAGCTTGGATGGCGTGTACAGGTACAGCTGCCCATGCAGCTTCAACACGATACCACAGTTCAACAAGAGTAGTAACTGGCGTATTGTGACGAGCCAGTTGCTCGGCCACCATTTACCAGACGTTTTCAATTGGTAAGAGATCTGGAGAATGTGCTGGCCAGGGCAGCAATCGAACATTTTTTGTATCCAGAAAGGCTCGTACAGGACCTGCAAAGTGCGGTCGTGCATTATCCTGCTGAAATGTAGGTTTTCGCAGGGATCGAACGTACGGTACATCCACGGGTCGTAACACATCTGAAATGTAACGTCCACTGTTCAAAGTGCCGTCACTGTGAACAAGAGGGGACCGAGACGTGTAACCAATAGCACCACATATCATCACGCTGGATGATAAGCCAGTATGGCTATGACGAATCCACGCTTCCAATGTGCGTTCACTGCGATGTCACCAAACACGGATCCGACCATCATGATGCTGTAAACAGAACCTCGATTCATCCGGAGAAAGGACGTTTTGCCATTAGTGCACCCACATTCGTCATTGAGTACACCATCGCAGGCGCTCCTGTATGTGATGCAGCGTCAAGGGTAACCGCAGCCATGGTCTCCGAGCTGATAGTCCATGCTGCTGCAAACGTCGTCGAACTGTTCGTGCAGATGGTTGTTGTCTTGCAAGCGTCCCCATCGGTTGACTCAGGGATCGAGACGTGGCTGCACGATCCGTTACAGCCATGCGGATAAGATGCCTGTCATCTCGGCTGCTAGTGATACGAGGCCGTTGGGATCCTGCACGGCGTCCCGTACTACCCTCCTGAACCCACCGACTCCATATTCTGCTAACAGTCATTGGATCTCGACCAACGCGAGCAGCAATGTCGCGATACGATAAACCGCAATCGCGATAGGCTACAATTCGACCTTTCTCAAAGTCGGAAACGTGATGGTACGCATTTCTCCTCCTTACACCAGGCATCACAACAACGTTTCAGACTGCTACGGTCGCAGGTTCGAATCCTGCCTCGGGCATGGGTGTGTGTGCTGTCCTTAGGTTAGTTAGGTTTAAGTAGATCTAAGTTCTAGGGGACTTATGACCTAAAATGTTGAGTCCCATAGAGCTCAGAGCCATTTTGAACAACGTTTAACCAGGAAACGCCGGTCACCTGCTGTTTGTGTATGAGAAATCGGTAGGAAACTTTCCTCATCTCAGCACGTTGTAGGTGTCGCCACAGGCGCCAACCTTGTGTGAATGCTCTGAAAAGCTAATCATTTGTATATTATACCCTCTTCTTCCTGTCTGTTAAAATTCGCGCCTGTAGCGCGTCTTCGTGGTGTAGCAATTTTAATGGCCAGTAGTGTACTTCCACGTAGGTTGCATGGAAAAGTAACACCAAGATGCGAAGAGATACGAGAAAACTGCGAAGAGATAAAGAGAAATCCATATAAAAATATCTACAACACCCAACTTAGGAGAAAAATGAAACATACCAGAAGTTGCTACAATGAAATTAACACCCCTGGCTGCTTACAGGCGTTGACATACGTCAACGGGGACAGATGAAAACTTGTGCCCCGACCGGGACTCGAGCGCTGGATCTCCTGCTTACATGACAGACGCTCTATCCATCTGAGCCACCGAGGACACAGAGGATAGCGCGACTCGGATTTATCTCTGGCACGCTTCCCGCGAAACCCACATTCTCAACGTATTGTCCCGCACTACATTCGTAGTGCCCCGCCCATTATACTCATTACTCGTAGCGCGTTGCCGATTCGCGTAAGAGTTCGGGCACTGTTTGTGCATTCGCACAGAAGAAGAAGATGGTTAAGTGACCGGTGAGCGTTAGCTATATATTTACTAAGATAGTCCGAAAGAACAGATACCATCTTAATATATATACAAGAAGTAGACAGCAGAAGTTAAAAAACTATGCAGGAAGCTCCATCAAGACGGTTGGGATAACTTTGTTGCCAGGATGGAAAACGATGTCCATGGGAGAGAAATACTTGCATATAAAATGGTAAGACACTTGAATAAAACTGAAAATGATGTGGCAGATATCAGTGTAACAAAGCACAAAGACTGACCGCATTATTACAAGGGAATGTGGACTGATGAAATGAACAAAGAAAATGATGAAGATCTAGAAAAAAATCCAGATCATCTTGAATTCCAAAAATTATAACATGCTCTCACATATATGAAGAACGAAAAGGCAATAGAATGTGATGGCATTAAAAGCGAAGTAATAAAATATTCTTCAGTAGCATTTAAAAAAAGGTTGCTCAGATTTTTTAATCTTTGCTGGATAACAAAGGAAATACCAAAAGTATGGAAGATTTCACTAAATCAAAATTTAAAAAAGGAGACAGATCCCAACCCGAAATTTGGAGGCATATCACTATTAAATATTACGTATAAGATCTGTTGCTGGCGAATAGCCGAAAGACTAAAACCCATTATGGAATGCCTGCTGTCAGAAGAACAAAATTAATTGAGAAAGGGGAGAAGCTTTACAGACAACATATTTATGATACTGCAAATTACAGAAAGACATAAGGAATTCATTAAAGAAACACACATCCGTTCGTCGATTATTTAAAGGCTTTCGATAAAGTAAATAGACAGCTATTGAGGGAAATTTAGTAAGAAGAGGTATACCAATACACATTCTACAGGTAGTTCAAAAGATCTATGTTCGCACAAAAACCCAAATGATTGGGGATAATCACGGAACAACAAAGGTTATTAATTTAGGAGTTCGACAAGGTTGCAGCCTCTCTCCATTGCTTTTTAATACGTATATTGACGACACTATAGGGCACTGGAGAATGAAACTGAAGAACTATACATATAACTTCAACCAAAAAATTTACATTATGACTTTGTTATTCGCATGTGACCAAGTGTTAATTTCGAATAATGAAGATGGACTGCAGAGATCGGCTTACGAACTATACCAAACATGTTAGATATATAATATGTCAACATCAATACGAAAAACAAAGTCCGTGGCTTTCTGTGTAAAAAAATTCAGTAAGATCAAAAGTAACTATTGACAAGATTATAGAGCAAGTAGATAGATCCAGATTTCTAGGAACCATTCTGTGGTACATGGGAAACCTAGATCAAAAATTGAGAAATTTAACTACTTAAATGGAACTATCACAAGAGCCCCTCAACGTAAAGTAAGAAGCGAAATATATCTAAAATTTTACAAAATTATATCAGCTCCAACATTACTATATGGAAGTGAATCTTGGGTAGTGAAAAATATAGATAAAATAAGATTACAAGCCAACGAAAAGAAATTCCTCATGTACATAGCAGAATACATCAAGCTGAACTACAAAGGAAATACAGATATCAGGAAGGAATGAAGTAGTTTCGATATAAACAGTAAGGATGTCGAATAACGACAAAAATGTGTATACCCTCTGTTACTAATGGACAAACCAAGGTTACCACTACATATTTGACGATATACTGACAAAAGATGCATTGGAAGACTTGCAAAACGATGGAAGGACCAGGTGTAGCTGCAACAGGCAGAGGGATAGCCTAATGCATGACGGAAGAAGAAGAAGAAGAAGATGCGAAGAGTAGCTTAGAGAGATAGAGTGCGCCCTTTTTGTTCCTCAAAGCTCTCCCACAAAGCGAATGTACCTCTCCCGTTACTACTTACAAGTTCCCGTGGACGGAAGTTCCTAACAACGGACCACAGTTTATCGGTACAGTACTACTCCCAAAAGGCCATCGCGACTTTCACACCAGTAACATGTCTCAGAGGGAAACTGCAAGTAAGTTAACAGGAGGAGTAGGCCACAACGAAACTTCGGCGACGTAAGATGTACACACAGCATCATAAATTACACGAAACATTTACAGCTCTGTGATAAGGGAAGGGGCTCAGTGGAACAGAAATTGACACCAGTCTTAGCTTACCGTATGAATCATGAGTGTCTCACCAGAAAGGAATCTGGGATACCCTCAAAAAAAATCTGTAAGTATGGCTTCGGAAGAAGAATCGTTATCTAATGTGAACATTAACTACAGCGATAAAGTTGTCCTCATGTTGTATGAAAGTGATAATATTTCCCGATTCCAGATATTGGATAACTTATTTGAGTGATTTAGAGAAAACTGCAGCTCTCTCTCTCTCTCTCTCTCTCTCTCTCTCTCTCTCTCTCTCGGTGTCGTTGGGTATGTGTTTTTGCGAGAGTGCATGTGTATGTGTGTGTGTGTGTGTGTGTGTGTGTGTGTGTGTGTGTGTGTGTTTGAACTTCCCTGGAAGAACAATAAAAATTCTCACTACATCTACAGTGAAAATAGATATTAAAAGAATCTGAGTTAGGATTAATTCCACGTAAAGTATTTGTATAAATTTTGCATTGCAGTTGCTTTCAAGATACATAATCCCCATTGAAAGATAGCTTATCTGGTATGAAAAATAATAGGTAGAAGTAATTAAATAATAAAAGGAAAGTAAATTTTTCATCTGCCTGACGACTGGTACGAGCACCACAGTGCTTTCCTAGGCACGGTCCAATTGGAGAAAGTATAACCTAGTCTCTCTATGACATCTGAACTGATCCAAACAGCCCTTTACAGGGGACTCGGAAAGACGGTGCGACTTGGCATTTTTCAGACTGAAAAGAGGAGGAAAAAGGAAATGAGTTTCAGAAAATGATGTTCCGGCACACTGAGGATTAGTTGTACTTCTTCTACCCAATAGGCCACGAGTATGTGGGACTAGTTATTCTGGACAGATTCGCACTGAGCTGTTAGACAGGTTTCGAATCTATACCCTTATTTTCAAATGGCTCTGAGCACTATGGGACTCAACTGCTGTGGTCATAAGTCCCCTAGAACCTAGAACTACTTAAACCTAACTAACCTAAGGACATCACACACATCCATGCCCGAGGCAGGATTCGAACCTGCGACCGTAGCGGTCGTGCGGTTCCAGACTGTAGCGCCTTTAACCGCTCGGCCACTCTGGCCGGCTCCCTTATTTTCGTGGAGTTAAAAGCCAAGTTCGGAAACAGCTTCAGTCTGTGAGGATTTCTCATATTAATTTTCACTGCTCAGCACAGAGGTACATTCGTTAGAAAGCGGTGAAATAATTACATATGGAGGCGGAAAATTATTATCTTTACATCGCAACAGTTTACAAAATATTTTTTACGACTGTTAAATACCTCCGTTGTATCCAAGCAGCAAGAGTAGAGTAAATATTTCATTGCACAGAAGCTCTAGAAAAAAATGGTCGACAAATTATACTGATGCTTTTAACGGAAGAGTTAGCTTCAGCTAAAAGAGTCGCAATTCCGAAAGCATTCTTTGATTCTAAATGATTAGGAGTGCAGTGTTTTCCTCTGCCGGGCCAACTGAGTTTCGTCTCGGCGTTCCTTTTAGCTCTTTTGAGAGCGCCTTTCTTTTCGGCGGGCGTGAGTTATTGGAACTCAATTGAGGAGGACTGGAAGTGGGCCGCATTCCGAGCTTACAACAACGGACGGAGGGGTGAGTGAGTGGATGGGGGAAGGGGTGTAGGGGAGGAAGCAGGAATATGGTTGGGTTGCAAGGTGGCTACGAGGACGGAAATAAAAGACTAGAAGGGCCAGCAGGTGGGCAAACCAGTGAAGATACTAATGCTACGTGGAATAAATTCGGATGACGTAGTACTGGGTTGGTGCGTATTTCCACAAGTTTAATTATCACAACAGTTACCAATTACAGATACCTTACTCATCAACTGAATATCCTCCTTCATTACTCACAAAGTCTCCCAACTCTGGCGCAACTTTTAGATTTCGCAGCAATTCGTGGAACACCATACTGTCGCGGTTCCACAAGACACATAACATTATCTTTTGTGGATGCCCACAGGCCTTTGTGCGAGGAGTTTCTACCTTGTTTTGGCTCAATCACTCCGTTCTTTCCCCTCCGTTAGCATACAGACACCATTCTCTTCACCAATAACGATACAGTAATGAATGGTCGGCGTTTCTCAAGAGCCAATTGATGACGAGCAAGAAGAAATGCACATATGGCAATCTGCTGATTTTCTGGGTTACGCTAAGAGCACCCAGTACCCATATACCCGAGTTTTGAACCTTCCCCACTGCATGCGAATGCCGAACCATTGTAAAATAACCACAGTTATTCATACACTACACTAAGGTGAACCACTCTGGGTAAGGTGGGTTAATGCGTTTAAACGACCTTCATCAATCCTCGAATGTCCTCCTGAAAGTGGAGATTCACTAAAGTCAAAACTACCCTCCTTAAAACAAGAAAACCATTTTCTAGCTGCGCTCTTTCCAGTGGCATTAATCCCATACATGACGCCAATGTTTCAGGTTGCCACCTATCTATTGAACTCAAACAGAATACTATGTCGGAAGCGTTCCGACTTCTCCACTTTGTACTCCATTATCTGCCACCCACAGTTTTTTAATTATTTCCAAATGGTGAAGTGACAATATGTAACAGCAACAGTGAACTGCAGATAAAAAATGGCACTCAATAAGTAAAGCCATAGTAACAGGAATACCAACATGCAAAAAAAAAGAAGAGAGGGCAAACTTACGCACCAACCTAATATGTACTGGTAGAGAGCCAATTGTGTTAGGGGAGAGGAGGTCACAGATTTTCACACTACCCTTCCACCCTCCACCGAATCTAACTTTCGATTAGTTGCACTTTTAATGAGTCCCAGATTCAGACCATTATAATAAAATGAGACAATATATTACAAATTATTTAACATATTAATAATAATAATAATAATAATAATTTGTTCTCGTCAGTCCTTTGTACATCACTGTAGCACACGCACTAAGAAATGTAATTCAGAGAAATGCAACATCTAAAATCATATGTCGTAAGATTTGAGATGGTATTATGCAAAATTAAGTTCTGGAGGTTATAATTAAAGTGCAATTACTAACAGTGGTCCAGTGTGGGATTCTGTTAACTTCATAGATATGCTAACGTGTTAAAGAGGAACTGATTTAGCTGGAAAAAAATTCGTTCCAGTTTTGGTCACCAGATGCAGATCTGGCGCTGTGAATGCAAACAAGATTTACAGCGAAGCGTAATGTAATGGGTTATGCATGGGACGTGAGCAGAAAACGTCAGACAAGTGAGAAAGGCGTAATACTGATTTCTATTATTAAATGCCACCTACACAATTCGTTCAGTACGAGCACTGATGACGTCGGCGAGATGCTGATTCCATCAATAGTTGCTCGCAGATGTTCTGGTAGAATCTGACCAGCGTTTTCTTGTATACTGGCCGTCAGATCAAATAGAGACCGAATGAGTATATGTTACACGCTTTAGCTATTCCCAGAGAAGAATGTCACATGGATTCTGATCACATGATCTTGCAAGCAATGCATCTGGAAAGCCACTGGAGATAACACGTTTGTGGAAGGTTTTATTAAGCAGATCTTTCAATGGGCGAGCGTCATGGGTTGATGCCCCATCTTGCATGAAAACAGTAGTTTCCACACAGTCGGGCTTTTCGTAAGCAGGAATTAGCATGCCATACAAGGAGGTCTCGATAATGTCAGACATCGTGGTACACCTAACCGGCACTCTGGATGAATTCTCTTACAAGAACAATTGCCCAACTGTAAATCAGCTTAAAATCAATAACACACAATCCTATATGACTGCAGTGGCTTTTCATGCACAACATGCCATTTAACAGTACCCCATACTGGCCATTTTTTCTATTCACTGTAACCTGTAATGCAAAATTTGCTTCATCAGTCCATAAAATACTGACTGGACATATGTTATCAACGTCGATGTGTGCCAGAAACCAACGAGGAAATTCAGAATTAGTTGTGGATCATGAGCTTGCACTTGCTACCATCAGAATCAGCCGCCATACCCTCGATTTCTCCAGCTAATCTCTTGCATTCTTCTTCTGGTACCAATCGAAATTCTCCAATAGACGTCGAATACTGCACGGCGTGCGCGTCTATGTTACTGCCACTGCAGCACAATATGTAACATGAATCAAAGGACGTATTGAACTCCTCACCCATACATCGTTTTTACCTTGGTGTGTCTATGGCCATACGGAGAAAGTACCCCACAGAGCCATCGGTCAAGAGAAAGAAGGATATCAGCATCGGACAATACTTCAATGCGGCACTTCATTTTCTTGAGCATCTTATCCCAAGACAGTTGGGATCCAGAGAATCTACGGTCATGCACAGACTCCTGAATTTCTTGATAACATCCACGAGCTAGCATGCATCTGTGTCCCTACAAAGCTGTACTTACTCTTCTATTGTGGAGATGCTGCAGTCCCTCCAGACATTCACAGCATTCTCATACTATGCATACATTATGGCATTGCCTGTAAGTTTGCTAGATAATGCGGTTATGTTAGGTAGCCTGGCTTCTTTCACTTGAGCCCTGTTATCCACATACTCATATGGAAAGACCCCTTTCATAGTCGCGAGCTGATACTTTTCCTTTCAGGTAAATTAGGTTCAGGTGATGTGCCTAACCTTCTGAGACAGAGTTTCAACAGGTTTATGGAGAGGTGTCTGCATAAAATGCACGGAGTGACTGTGATATTTGTGGGCTGCCATTAGAAAAGTGGAAACTGCTCATAGGGACTACTGTCATTCTACAGCACCGCCCATAACACATGCACTTGAAGTATCAATTCCAATGACACATTCCCATAGTGCTATGATGCTCACGTTCTTGCTGAGCACTTGGGTAATGAAATGGGGAATGAAATACATTGCTCAACACTCTCTTGCAGGACACTCACTGATGCTTCTCCATACCGAAGTTACCCAAGTGCTCAGCAAGAACGTGAGCATCATAGCACTATGGGAATGTGTCACAAGAATTGATACTTCAAGTGCTTGTGTTATGGGCGGTGGTGCAGAATGACAGTAATCCCTATGAGGAGTTTCCACATTTCTAATGGCAGCCCACAAATATCACAGTCAACTGTGTTATTGTACAAATCATCCTCCTCCGATTTCGTCAAGGGAATGTTGTCGCTGTGAAGCAAATCAGGGTACAATTAAAGTTTTTCAGGCTCAGTGAGGAGTTAAACCGCAGGATTATCCCTGACATAAGATTTGTGTAGGTTAAGAATGGAATCATAGTTGATGCAACTTTTTCTATATGAGGTTGTAGGGTCATCTTCACAGTGGGTCACAGGGGCGAGGAGGCATTGAAAATCAGTGTACACTACGAATGGACATCGCTCCTGATGTGAACGTTATTAAACTTCACGAATTTGTTTTCCTCATAACATGTGCCGGGTCCTTGGAAGTGCAGTCTACTAGATTCTTTGCTAATGACATGCCTGAGGAAAGGGGATTGAGGCATCTTAAGCAGATTTCCTGTGTATGAACATGTTTACTAATGTGGGATGGAAGGAAGTGGGACATGACCTTGATCCAGCAGTAATGATAATTCCCTTGCTTCTTATTTTCATCAACTTAGAATGTTCACAAGCATGTTACACTAACCAGTAAATTTTGAAAAATGGGGGTGTCCCACGACTTAATGTTTATCCTGCTTGTTCTGCCCATCTGACTTGTGACTCTCCAGGCCATAAACATGAACTGCGCCTCAAATGTAGGTATGTCCTGGATCTTGATAGGGAACTTGATACCATGAAAGTTATTACACGAAAGTCACTACCTACGCCATATCGAGATGTGTGCTCTGGATTATTTTAATGTTTCTTTCTCAAGCCAGGATTGACCATGCGAAACAAGCCTGCTCTGTTTTATTCCTTACATCTAATACACGCCTTCTTATCAGCTTTGTGCTTAGGAAAGTTGGTATAGCTGGACCCTCCATTTACTGGATCTTAGACATGCATATTGATGTCGAGGTGTTGTATGCAGCTGAGAGCTTTAGCTGACCATTTACGTTCCATCTCCAAAAAACGGTCCAGTATAGCACTCAAGATGGGCTCACAAAATCACTTGGCGACTGATGTTGTCCTCGATATTATGCCCCCCCCCCCTCTCCCCCCCCCCCCCAAAGACAGTGAATGCTATTCTCTTCAGTGCCAGAGCCCTCTTTGGAGGAGAGGTGTTGCAATGAGCGAATAATGAGAAACAAGTACAAGACTGTAGACATTGCCTGCTGCTGCAAGGAGGTTATGCGTGATAGTTTGGTGTACAGCACAGCACTGTATCTAATGGTTGGATACTGCAAGTAATTAATATCCTTGAGGAGTTCCATTTCCAGAACAAGAAGAAATGCTTTCAGATAACCTACAGGGTACTGGTGCCCTCTTGTTGGATTCTCATTCCTAATGAGTGAGATTCGCTCCTCGAAGGCGTCTGCAGTCACCGAGTATTCTGTTGTGGTATGGTGTCCCCATGCCTCGGGAGTTTGGCAATACCACTGATGCTGCTGCCGGGTCAGCTTGAAAAATGCTCTGTGTTGCAAGCAGGCTAACACAGAAACAGACGAACTGACGATCAAACAAACACAGATGTGGACGACATCAAATGGTTCAAATGGCTCTGAGCACTATGGGACTCAACATCTTAGGTCATAAGTCCCCTAGAACTTAGAACTACTTAAACCTAACTAACCTAAGGACATCACACACAGCCATGCCCGAGGCAGGATTCGAACCTGCGACCGTAGCAGTCCTGCGGTTCCGGACTGCAGCGCCAGAACCGCTAGACCACCGCGGCCGGCTGGACGACATCACAATGAGGGCGAGAGTGGACAGGATAGCCTTCATTTCTTTACACTGGTTCAGCATTAGCCAATAGGAATATGGTATTCTGAGGAGGGTTCAAAACCTCAGTCTGCATCTTTCGACACGTTGGCCCACACACAAACTGGAAGTAGGCCTTGAGTGAGAACAGAGGTGATCTCCTCTCTTCATGCCCCTTTTCACGTGTGCAAATAAGAAAAAAAAATCGCACGGAGCCAGGTCTGGAGAGTAAGGCTCGTGGGGCAACAGAGCCTTGCCATTTTTAGCAAAAAACTGTCTGACAGAGATGGCTGTGTGTGCAGATGCAGTTTCCTGCCTGCCACAAATCGGGTGTTTTCTGACGAACAATTTTGTGCAATCTTCTTAAAACTTCCAAATAATAGGTTTGATTGAGGGTCTGATCTACGACCTTGGCATCAAAAAAGCAAATCAGTATCGCTTTGACGTTCAATTTGACTTGACTTTTTTTTTTTTTTGGAAGGGGTGACGATGACATCTTCCAACGCTTTGTTTCTAGGTCGTTACCATAGCACCATGAATCATCACCAGAATCACCTTTGGCAGAAAATCTGTATTAATTTCAAGCTGTTGTTTCAACTTACGACCTGTTTCAACTCGACAGTCCTTTAGATTGTCAATCAGAAACCGAGGAACAAACTTAGCAGCAACCCTTTAATTCCCAAATATTCCGTTATAGTTAGGTGAACCGAGCTCCAAGATAACCCACTAATCACTGACCGTTGATCAATTCTCTGTCGACGGACAACCTCTCAAATTTTTTTAAATATTTTCGTCTGTTCGGGCTGTTGATGGACGTCCAGAACGAACTTCATGGTCAATCGATATGTTGTCATGTAGCTTAATCAGTACAATTCTATACTCTGAGCCTGAGGACTTCTACAGTATTGCTACTTTTGCTCTGCTGCTACCAGTCTGAGTTCCTGTGTGATCCATGAGTGTTTGGACACTAAGTATGGCGCATCTAACAGCCTTTGCTAAGATTTTCAAATGAGGAATTAAAATTCAGGGTGAAAAGATATCGGTGGTAATATTTGCTAATGGCAGTGCTGTGCTCAGTGTAGACGAAGAACAGTTGAAGGCCCTGTTGGGTGGAATGAAGAGTGTACTGTGTGCAGAATGTGTATTGAGAGAAAACCGATCAGAGACAAAAGTAATGAGGAGTAACAGACAGGAGATTAGCAATAAACTTGTCACCACTGATGCCCACAGAATTAAAGGAGTCTGCTATCTTGGAAGTAAAATAATACATGATGGATGAAGCAGGGATGACATGAAACCAGACTAATCAGACCAAAGAGTGCATTCCTGGCCAAAAGAAGTCTGTTAATATCAGACATAGTCCTTAATTTGAGAAAGAAATTTCTGAGAATGTAGATTTGGAGCACACCATTACATGGTAGTGAATCATGAATTGTGAACGCTCGTACAATTGAGTTTTTCCCATAGCATAATCTTGGTAAGCTGTTTTAAATATTAAAACAGTTTCAGAAGCATTTTTACCAAGTAGGAAACAAAATTTCACACTTGCACCTTGTTCACTTAAACTTTCAAAGGTAAAAAACTAAACAAAAGCAAAACAGAGCTAGCCGGAACAATCACAGCAGAGTAACAGACCAAGCCAGGCAGACAACACAGGCGGCATTGAACTGGCAACGAATTGAGCTATACACACCTACCGGCAGAAATGCGTACTGCACACGCTCTGCCCACGACAGTGTTCTTTTTTTTTCCTTTTTTTGGCGTCTTCTCATATTTTAGCCTTGAGCTGCTGGTAAAGTACTTTCTTTGAAAAAGGAGTTTCCGTCATCTTAACATTATGAGGTTCATAACAGTATTCACAGAATCCCGTTAGATGAAATAAAGATTTTATATTTCACCTAATATGACTCCGGGAATAGTTTTATGAACTTGATGATCGTCAGACGACTGAGGCTTGTTGTATAAATAATGCACTTTACCAGCAGCTCAGAGAGGTAATATGACGTTTTGCCGGCCGGAGTGGCCGTGCGGTTCCAGGCGCTACAGTCTGGAGCCGAGAGACCACTACGGTCGCAGGTTCGAATCCTGCCTCGGGCATGGATGTGTGTGATGTCCTTAGGTTAGTTAGGTTTAATTAGTTCTAAGTTCTAGGCGACTAATGACCTCAGAAGTTAAGTCGCATACTGCTCAGAGCCATGACGTCTTTCGAATGTAACGTATTACGGATACCTTGACAGAAAGTCCTTTTTATTTTACGATCACACAAATTCAGAACTATCACTCGAAGCAATTGCTTCCATAAAATAACAATGAGTATGCGTACAGAGCTTTCTGAAATGCAAAGATCTCATAAAACTGGTCGCGAGTAACGCAAATGCCAGGCTGAGACTCACTGGAAGACTAATCACGAAATATAGTCCATCAACAAAGGAAGTAACTTACAAAACACTCGCTCGAGCAGAACTTGAATATTGCTCGTTAGAATGGGATCGGTACCGGATGGGATCGATAGAGGAAATCGGAAAGATACAAAGAAGAGCGGAACGTTCCGTTACAGGTTCATTTAGTAAGCATGAAGGCGTCGCAGAGGGGATCCTTCAGCTCCAGTGGCAGACGCTGCAAGAGAAGTGCTGTGCGGCACCGCGTGGTTTGTTGTTAAGGTACCGAGAGCGTACGTTGCTAGAAGAGTCAACAAGAAACTTCCACTTACGCACACTGCGCGAAAACACTGGGAAGATAAAATTAGAAACATGCTAACTCACTCGGAGGCTTACCAGCAGTCCTTCTTCTTGTGGACTGTTCACGACTGGGTCCGAACTGGAGCAAAGCGACAGTGGTGCGGAAAGTACCCTCCTACGCACATCCCAAGGTCGTTACGGAGTATAGGTGTAGATGCAGATGTAGACGCATATCTACAGTTCCATGGTATTAGTGTCTCGGATAGGTGTTGGGTTCGCATGTGAAGGTGTTGAATGACTCTGTTCTGCTTCCCTGCAATTGGTAATTAGAAGCACAGTCAGTGTCAGGCACCTGGATGCTGAGGATACTATCTACGTAGTACTCGCCGACGTCGACTAAGTGCTCCACATCGTCGCCTACAGACAAAACGCTTTTGCCTTTAGTACTAAAGAACAGCAATGGCTAACATCTGTTAGGTGTTGTTTTGTGAAAATATGGACAAAATTTAGTCACGTGTGAATACAAATTATAGGAACCCGGTATGAATACTAAAATGGACCTTATTGTTATAAACATATTGAAAAACTTTTACTTTTGCCCTAACAGTAGTCTGTTAGTGATTAGTACTTGCCTGAAAAACAGTTTACTTGCTGAACAAAACTAAGAACGTGGTATTCAGGTATTGCGAAATATTGAAATCGAATTTGAATTTCATAAATAGTTCTTTCTTTTAAAAAAATATCTGCATTCTGACACTAATATGCAACAAAAATTTGAGATAATGTTTAAATTTTGTTCAACATTTCACTGTTTCATCACCCTGACAGCTGCTTATTCATGGATGTTCAGTTGCGATAATAGCATCAAGTCAGTGTAAAGAAATAGATAGACACGTTTATATCATTTTCGTAAACTTCAATGGGAGAGCGAATTCATTTATAATTTATATCACACATAAAAGTGCAAAATCATTACTGCAGTGAACAGTGGGTTCCATGACATAGCTTTCTCATGAAAATGAAATTTATTTATTACTAGAAATTTTGGGTTTAAAGATCACCATTATATTGTTTACTCACATATATGTTTGATTTGGCCTAGCAACTATGACATTAGCTGCGGTCGCAGGTTCGAATCCTGCCTCGGACATGGATGTGTGTGATGTCCTTAGGTTAGTTAGGTTTAATTAGTTCTAAGTTCTAGGCGACTGATGACCTCATAAGTTAAGTCGCATATTGCTATAAAAAAAATAAAAACTATGACATTACCTGATACAGTTCGTTACAACAGCCTATGTAATTTGACACAAGCGTCTCAAATAGCCCTTTTTCCGGCATAATGTCTTTCGGGGACGAATAATTAACTATGAGTCCGAGTGATTAAGCAAATGCTAAGTGAAAAAAGCCCTGTAAAATTTCATAAAATAGCAGCACAGGACTTACAGAATGACGACGTGTTGATACGGTTTAGTTGCAATCAAATTGCCGTAAGTTTTATATGACGTTACAATTTTTCGAATCTGACGTGACACTTTGAGCCAAAAAGAATATGCATCACGAAGAAATTATCTGAATGGGTAGGAAATCTGAAGATTTGGTGCACATGCAGACAAACAGATGATTACAGTTTTAGAAACACTGAATTATTTATTGCAAGGATGGAGCCTCACAAATTGAGCAAGTCAGTAACGTCCTGGTCTACATGTGACCCTTATACAAGCAGTTATTCGGCCTGGCATTGATCGACAGAGTTATTGGATGTCATTCTAAGGTATATGGCGCCACGTTCGGTCCTCCTGCTGAGTTAGATCACCAAACCCACGAACTGATTCGAGGGCTTTGTCCATTGCCCTCCAAGCGTTCGCAGTAGAGATCCGGAGACCATTCTGGCAAAAGTAGGGCTTGACAAGGACGAAGACAAGCAGGAAGAACTCTCGTCGTGTGCGAGCGGAAAATGTCTTGCTGAAAAGTAAGCCCAGGATGGCTTACCATAAAGGGCAACGAAACGGGTCATAGAAAAATCGTCGACGTACCTCCATGTTCTAAGGGAGCTGCAGATGACAACCAAAGCCGTCTTGCTACGAAAATAAATGGCATCCCAAACCATAAATCCCGGTTGTATGACCGCAACGCTCTCTGGGGCATCTCCAGACATATCTTCGCTGATCATCGGGGCTCGTTTCGAAGCGAGACTCATCACTGAAGACAGCTGTGCTCCAGTCAGGATTCCAGGCCCAAGACGTGCCTGAGACGTTCCAGACATGCAATCCGTGCATGTCAACAAGCGGTACGTCGTCGATATTTTGCGCCTCGTTTTGTTGTCCTTCATGCCAAGCCATCTTGGCCTTACACGTCAGCAAGATAACGGCCACTCGCACGCGGCAAGTTTCTTTGTGCCCACTAAAACCCTTCTTGGCCAACAACGTCGCTGGATCTCTCCCCAGTTGAGAACGTTTCGAGCACTATGGGCAGGGCCTTCCAACCACCTCGGGATGCTGACGGTCTAACGCACCAATTGCACAGAATTTGGGAAGATATGCCTCAGGAGGATATCCAACAACTCTATCAATCAAAGCTACGCCGAATAACAGCTTATATAATTCCTTATTCACTTCCTCAATTTCTTAAGCTCTTTCTCTTGAATAAATCATACAATTTTTCTGAAATTGCAATAATTTGTTCATTGTGTTCATCTACATTACATCTACCGATTTCCGTCTGATTCAGATAATTCCTAAGTGGTTCTTTCTTTTTACTTTCGTGTATTTTACATGTTTCTGTTTGCAGCGATGACAACTGTGGTATTATGATTAACTTACATGCTAGAATTTTCTGTCTATGCACGTGTGACATGTTTTGATAACTGTATGTCGAAATTCTCCTTCCCTTAGTTATATTCACTGGTGTTAGCTCTTAGCTGTTTGTATGGTAAGCATAGAGGATTATTCTGTATCTATATGTCATTAAGACTATGAACCAGTGGAACAGTGTAGGCTGGAGGCTTGCGTAACAGTACAGACGAGAGCAGCGCATACGTATAAGGGAGTCTGTGGAATCAGTTTCGGGGAAAAGGTACCTCAAACTGCGTTGCGTCACAAACTCGTTCAGCAGATGTCTTACTTATGATTTCAGAAATGAAGCAGGATAACGAAAAGAAGAGTTGGAAGCATAAGGGACGTACAGGTAAAACCTGGCGCAAATAGAAATAAGTAATTATTAGGGAACTTTTAGAGCGTAATGTAAACATTAGAAGAGAAATGGACGAGGTAGCTACTACTTTATCCGAAGATTTCAGAAAGAGAATGAACGAAGAATACAAGGCGCCGACGAAGAGAATCCACGCGAAGAAAGCCTGATGACGTACAAGACACACTGGTCGACGATACACAAACGGAGAGCTGGAAGCAAGTGACATAGTTGTAGGTAAGGTCAGTGACTGAGTGGCTCGAGATATCGACAAACTCAATTGAAAGCAGGCATTGAAGACAATCATTTTTCCTCAGTCGAAAAAAATGCAGTTGTAGTTGTACAGAGCACTACACCCCGAGTTATCGGAACCTGTGACAGAACATGGGGTAGAAATAATACAAGAATCACTGAGCCGTGTTCCTTCCTGAGATGTCAGGGCTCATTTCTAAAGACGTGGATGTCTCCCATAAACTTATCGTTTCGATACAATTGCTTCACTACGAGGAAAGAGTACAGTTTGAGGTTTCTTGTGGAGAGTGTTCAAAGTTTGAACACTTTAGAAACAAGTTCCAAGCATACTACTCGGACCCCACAATACAGACAGCAGTGAAACTGGAGATTATAAAGGGGCACTAATTATTTCAATCACAGCGATCGATGACAACATACATCACGAAACTAGCCATTCTCGTAAGCTCTCCACTGTAACTAGCGAAAAAAGTATCGAATGAATTCGAAAGCAAAAGCTATCAAACAATCTCTCAATAACCTTCAGAAGTTTTATTCTTGGGTAAAAGGGAACAGAAAAATCTGTTCAGTCGCTCACTTGCTACACGTACATCGAAACTGAAGATGACAGAGAGAAGGGTGAAATGCCGAATTCGATCTTGCGAAACAGTTTCACCGCGCAACATCATAATACGATCACTTCTTCCAATCATCGCACGATCTCCCAAATGGAATATATTGAGACATGTGTTCTCCGAACTGAAAAGAAACGACAATCGCTAAGTAGTGGAAAGGTACCTGGACCAGATGAGATACCTGTAATATTCTACACAGATTATGCGAATGAACTTCCTCCTCTTCTTGTAGTAGTCTGTCGTAGTCACTGAAGCAACTAGGGATAAACAGCAACTGGAGAAAAACGCAGGTCATTCCTGATTTCTGGACAGCATTTAGATCAGATGCACACACTTATATGCATATTTTTCTGACGTCATTCAGTTGCAGAGCTGTGAGACATATTTCATTCTCTCGTGCTGTGACGATTTCGATGAATAAAAACGTCATCTACAAAATTCAAAACCGAGTATTAGGACACTCTTCTAACTCCAATCGTCAATGGGATCAAGAGCACAGTAGACAAGGTTGATGTCGCGTTCCCCGATTTAAGGAAGGCATTTTATAGAGATCGTCACTGTGGTTTCGTGAAACCATACGAGTGTACGCTACATCAAACCACATTTGTTGCTGCATTTAGGATTTCCTTGCAGATAAAACTCGAAGGGTCGCTCTCAATCGTAGAACATACATACATAAAAAACTTTTTTCATCAGCCCGGTTCCCACAACTCCTGAGGAGAGACGTTGACTGTGGATATTGTTCACAGACGCAGTCCCTTTGACTATTCAGAGATATAACAAAATCCGCCCAAAAATGTAGACAACCATGCATGAGCAGCGCCTATTAGACCGAGAGTGTACACGACTCGTGTTGTGTGTAGTTCAACCTTGACTAGACGGTTCGATCACGTCCACAATGTTATGTTGTACCAGGAAGGTCGTTCTGCAAGGGAAGTGACTATGTGTCCCGGAGTGAACCAAAGCGATGTTTTCGAGCATGGAGGAGATACAGAGAGGTAGGAACTGGGGATGACATGCCTCTTTCAGGACGCCCAAGGGCTACTACCGCCACCTACGGAATATGGCTCGGAGGAGCCCTGACAGCAACGCCGCCATGTTGAATAATGCTTTTCGTGCAGCCACAGGACGTCGTGTTCTGACGCAAACTGTGCACTATAGGCTGCATGATACGCAACTTCACTCACGACGTCCCTGGTGATGTCTATCTTAGCAACCACGGCACGAAACCGCGCGGTACAGGTGGGCCCAACAACATCCCGAATGGACCGCTCAGGATTGGCATCACTTTCTCTTCACCGATGAGTGTCGCATATGCCTTCAACCAGAGAATCGTCGGAGACGTGTTTGGAGGCAATCCGGTCAGGCTGTACACCTTAGACTCACTGTCCAGCGAGTGGAGTAAGGCGGATGTTCCCTGCTGTTTTGGAGTGGCGTTATGTGGGGCCGCTGGGGAGGGCGCCATAACGGTTTTACAATAGGTGAATGCCATTCTCAGACCGATAGTGCAACCATATCGGCAACATAATGGAGAGGCATTCGTCTTCGTGGACAACAATTCCCGACCCCATCGTGCACATCTTCTGAACGACTTCCTTCAGGATAACGACATCGCTCGACTAGAGTGACCAGCATGTTCTCCTGACATGAACCCTATAACATGTTTGCGATAGATTGGAAAGGGCTGTTTATGGACGACATGACCCACCAACTCCTCTGAGGGATCTACGCTGAATCGCCGTTGAGGAGTGGTGCAACCTGGACCAACAGTGCCTTGATGAACTTGTGGATAGTATGCCACGACGAATACAGGCACGCATCAATGCCACAGCACGCGCTACTGGGTATTACAGGTACTGGTGTGTACAGCAGTCTGGACCACCACCTCTGAAGGTCTCGCTGTATGGTGGTACAACATGCAATGTCGGGTTTTCTTGAGCAATAAAAATAAATATGTTGATCTCTGTTCCTATTTTCTGTACAGGTTCCGGAACTCTCGGAACCGAGGTGATGCAAAACGTTTTTTTGCTGTGTGCAGATACCAGGTGTTGAAGTATGAAACCGGAATTACCCCACAGATGATGCTAGCAGTCAGTCCAGGGCCCGTGAAACCGCGCCTACAACGCCATCTGCTTCATGTAGCGGCTGAGGACGAATGTCAACATACAGTAACCCAAGCGCCATACATCGGTATCTGTTTCAAACCGATAGGCATGTCGAGTTTTGTGCCTAATAACTACGATTTACGGGCAGGAGTGGTTTTTGTTATCATTTGAAGAATACTGCTGCAGAATCGCGTCGATTGCTTGTCGAAACTTTCGGTGAACATGCTCTTAGAAAAGTACAGTGCTTCAAGTGGCTCAAAAAATTCAAAAGTGATAATTTTGACGTGAGAAACGACGAGCGCGGGAAACCACCGAAGAAGTTCGAAAACAACGAATAGCAGGCTTTATTGGATGATGATGGTATTGAAACTCAACAGGAACTCGCGAAACAATTGAATGTAACGGTTGAAATCTATGGGATAGGTGCAGAAAGCTGGGAAATGGATTCCGCATGGGCTGAATGAAAGACAGCAAGCAAATTGATAGACCTTTTGTGAAATGCTGCGCGCCAGATAGAAAAGAAAGTATTTTCTTCTACGAATAGTGACAAGTTAGAAAAATGGATGTATTTTGAGACTACTAAGTGTGATTAACACTAATCCCTACCAACAGCAAATGATCGATTTAAATCGAGCATTACGTGAAAAACGATCGGAATATGGAAAAAGGCAACACAAAGTGATAATGCTCCATGATAACGCCGCATCACACACAGCAAAACGGATCGGGGAAACGATCGAAGCGTTCAGTTCGGAAATACTTGGGCAAGTGGTTTATTCTCCAGACTTGGCTCCGTCTGATTACCATTTGTTTGCATCACTGGGACATGCTCTCACTGGACAACGCTTCAATTTATATGAAAAGCAGCGAAAATGGCTCACTGTCTGGTTCGCTTCAAAACAAGAATTTTTTTTGGGGGGTGGGGGGTGGCATTCATAGCCTGCCGGAGACTTAAGAAAAATTTGTAAAAAACAATGGAGATTATTTTGAATAAATTTTATTAGTTTCTATTTTATTAGTTTCAGACAACGAACGTGTAATTACTTTAACCAAATTCCGGTTTCATACTTCTACACCTGGTATATGGAAAGTTAATGTCACGGACATTACAAGATATATAAAACAGACTTCGTAGTTTCCACCTAGATTGCTTTAATGGAAATACAGAAGCGTCCGATCTTACCCGTCGGCTTTGACCCATGACGTCACAAATACCGCGGAAACGACTATAAACAATTCCAATATGGCGGATATAAAAACATCGCATACGTATTGTAAACACTGAAATCCACAAGTTTCACAAAAAGCCTAATGACTGTAACGGGACAAGCGTGGGAAATTAGGGGTTTTTGGGTGCGGAGAAACTAAATATACAGAAATGTAGCCACCGACCGCCATTCAAAACCACGCAAAACAACGAAATAAATCAACATCACAAAACTGACCAAATACCAAGAAACACATTCCTATCCATAATCGGACACTTCCCTTAACCTATATAGCTCAACAGAACCTACCGATCACATCCCCCAATAGAAAACTAAGAAACGAAAGCTTCCCTTACACCTACATACATCGGCACTTATGCAGTTTAGCAGGTACGGAAAAAATTTTTCATTTTTTTTCAAAATTTGATCATCATGTGTCGTTATGCGGGGGGGGGGGGGAGTCTGCAGTGCCCCCCCCCATCCCCCCACAGGCTTCATTAGTGTCAAATCAATATTTTCGAATCATAGGCGGCCGCTGCCGCGGCCGCATTCCAAAAAAAAAAAACTCCCAACCTAACCTCAAGTGGGCTACGCTACAGATCAATATGTTCATCAAATTGCTTCATATTACGTATACATGTTCATTAGTGTCAAATCAATATTTTCGAATCATAGGCGGCCGCTGCCGCGGCCGCATTCCAAAAAAAAAAACTCCCAACCTAACCTCAAGTGGGCTACGCTACAGATCAATATGTTCATCAAATTGCTTCATATTACGTATACATGTTCATTAGTGTCAAATCAATATTTTCGAATCATAGGCGGCCGCTGCCGCGGCCGCATTCCAAAAAAAAAACTCCCAACCTAACCTCGTATTCAGGGCTACGCTACAGATCAATGTGTAGGTCCCTTACGTCACGGGTCAAAGCCGACGCGTGAGATCGGATGTTTCCAACCTATACCCAATACACAAAACATACATAAATAACAAAAAAAAAAAAACTCACTAATAGAAATTCCGCTTCAAATCCAACACCTCAGCAACAGAAAACTGACCCCACCACACGAAACAAACGAAACAAACGAAAACCATGAACACACCACCAGAGAGCACGACAAACAAAAACAAGACATCTACAAACACGCCACAATCGCAAATCAAACTCCGCGCCGTAATGACGTCACACACCACAACACGCTTACGTCACGGGTCAAAGCCGACGGGTAAGATCGGACGCTTCTGTTGACCCGCTTTAATATTTTGAATTGATCAGCTTGCCGCACGTAGTGGCCGTGCGGTTTGAGGCGCCATGTCACGGATTGCACGGGTCCCTCCCGCCGGAGGTTCGAGTCCTCCCTTATCGTTCTTAGCATAAGTTAGTTTAAGTAGTGTGTAAGTCTAGGGACCGATGACCTCAGCCGTTTGGTCGCTTAGGAATTCACACACATTTGAACATTTGAACAATTGATTCGTTTCGGTTTACTATGAATTAACCTCATGTTTGATTGTACTGTTTACGAGAGCAGACGTCCTCTGACCATCTAAATTCGCTCTCTACCCAACAGTATAATCCTGTGACGCGTCTAGTAAATTTTGCTGACAAGTGACCGAGTTGCTCTTGTAACCGATGTATTCCTAGATGAAGGTCGTTCATGTTGAACGGAAACCGATCAATTTGAAAATTTGAAGCAGTATACACAGATCATAGAACATTTCTTTTACAACTTATGATTTCAGATAATCTCCGTCGAAATTGCGCAAATTTTCGCGTATATGAATGATATGGTTAAACAGCGTCAGAAGATTTGTGAGGCAGCCGATGATGCAATTGTCAACGCGAGTATACTGAAGACAGAAGAGAGTAACGTACTACAGGAAACCTGCCAAGGGTTGACTTGATTGCTGTAGGGACTGGGAATTGGCCATAACGTAAATAACGGTAACATATTTAGCCAAACTGGCGAATAAGTCGACAACTGAACAATTAATTTACTGGCGACAAATCGTTTTAATTTTCAGCTAACGTAAAATATATAATCGTGAGCATTTTGAGAGTTCTAAAGTAGAACGACCACATAAAACAAATAATAAGAAATCAGATGCCAAGCTGAGATTAATAGGAAAAATATTACGGGAATGCAAGTCATCAACGAAAGATGTGGCTTAGAAAACTTGTTCGACCGATTCTTCAGTACTTCTTATCGGCCGCGGGCCCTAGTCTGATTGGATTAACAGCAGAGATAGACAAGTTTCAACAAAGAGCGACCGTTTCCTCATGGAATCGTTTAGTCATTTCGAGAGATCATGGAGATGTTCAAAAGATTCCATTGGCAGACGTTACAAGAGAATCTTTGTGCACTCCGAAGATATTTTCGATTGGAACTCTAAGACAGTAAGTTCTGGGAAGAGTCGGTCAACATATGTCGGTCCTACATATGTGTCAGAAAGTGACCACAGCCAGAAAACCCGAGAAATTATGGGTAACAAGTAGGTTTACCAACAACCATTCTTGCCACACACCATTAGTGAATGGAACAGGGAAGGGGGTGATTTGATAGTTGCACCAGAAATGCCAACCGCCACACTCTACATGGCCTACCGAATGTATTTGTACTTGTAGGTGTAGGATAATTCCGAACTTTACTATTGTAATTACGCAGATGGGCCAAAAGATTATGACCACCTGATTACTAGCTTGTATTTGGGACGAAATACATCACTCATCCTGCGTATCAGGGATCCGACAGTTCTATGGTGGTCTTATTGAGGTACGTATAACTACATGTCTACACACAGGTAATGTAATTGGTTTAAATGACAGGCCGCTGGTTTGCATACGTGGTGATGGCGCTCGACAGCTACCCAGAAGTGTTCCGTAGGATTCACATCAGGTAGGCTCCTCACATAGCTGTAGCACGGTTCTGGCTCCGAGACGCGGGCAAATACTACGGACAGGTGACATCGACGTTGGGGAAGTCATCAAGGACGAAGGGGTGCAGGTTGTTCGCAGATGTCAGTGTGTCTTTGATTATTACCACAAGTCCCTGGGAAGTGGGGGAGAATGTCTCGCACAGCATAAGACTGCTCGCCACCAGCCTACGCCCATGGCATGCTGCACGTTTGGAGCCGCCGTTTACATCAATGAGGGCTTTTGTGGAGACGACTATCGGCCTAGAGCAGCAAAAATGTGATTCACCCGAAGAGCCGACACGCTTACATTGAGCGATGGTGGAATCGCGATGTCCTGTGCCCACTGCAGTGGTGGGTCAATATATGTACACACAGGGGTAGTGTGGTGCGGAGCTCCATGTTCAACAATGTATCATCAATCGTCTGCTCCGAAACACTTGTCCGTACACAAGCATTGTGCTCCTTCTACAGAGATGCCACACATCACCATCTATCCTACTTTACAGAGCAGACAAGCCTCTAAACACTACGTTCAGTGATGAGTCGGGGACATCCAACCATTTAACGTCTAGTGGTAGTTTTGTTGTCCTTTATTTCCTCAGATGCTAACGACAGCAATACGTGAACATTCGAGCAGCTTCGGCGCTTTCGGGATACTCGTTCACAGGCTCTGCATAATAATAATCTGCCCTTTTTCGAGTCGCTTATCTCTATGGATTGCCCCCTTTTTAGCCCGTATCTTCACCACCAGGTAGTATTCCAACATCGTGGTCATAATGTTTTGGATGTCACGGAGGCAGCCTAGGTATGGCGTGTTATCATTCACAGGTGGCGAGCGATATTAAAAAATGGCCGCGGTATTTCTGCTGAGAGATTACTCAATGTAAGCACAGTGAGTGACAGTAGGCGCTGCGACAATAGATTTACGGAGAGGAAAGATCTATCCAGCGTGGACTAGTAGACGTCATGGGCGGTAAGAGTGACACGCGACGGAATGAGAGAGTAACGGGTCCCTACGCAAAAAGAATACTTAAGGCTATTGAAAATAATTTGTGTGTGTGTGTGTGTGTGTGTGTGTGTGTGTTTTGGGATCTTATGAGCTCCCAACGGCCCGAAATTAATGGGGAGCCCACACACTTCATTATGCAATGAGTAAGGGTCAATAGCGCCATTAGGGTAAGAATCAATTATTACGACATGAAGTCGGTTTCTGGCAATCGACAACCAACGATGCTTTCACAGAAGACTTTGGCGCACCAAGTCAAGTGGAGCAAACAATCCGACGTTGTATCTGTATATGCGTTCCAGTTGACATTATAGAGACATGAGCATGTATGCATCCACGATCAGAAGTGCCCATCAAAGCGAACACTTTCTGTGATAACCTGGCTGAGGGAGGTAACAAGCCCCATGAAATTCTTATAACTGAAGATACACTAGTCTCGTGATTTTGTGACAAGAAGAAGCAAGTCGAAAAACAAAAGCTCACTGATACCGTGATTCGCACATATACGTCTTTGGGAAGCTCTCCTGGGAACCAGTAAGCTTCTGTATATTTTGGGAGGTAGGAGACGAGGTACTGGCAAAAATAAGGCTGTGAGGATGGGGCGTAAGTCGTGTTTGGGTAGATCAGATGGTAGAGGTCCCGAGTTCGTGTCTCGGTTCGGCACACAGTTTCAATATTCCAGGAACTTTTCTATCGTAAAATGCATAGAAATTACTGCATAAAACTTGATAAAATTTTGAAAATTAATGGAAAATATGCAAAAATTAGGAAAATATGTCAAAAACGTGGATGAATGATGGTACTTAAACGGGGTACTAAAAATTTTACAATGGAGCGTGTACAACATTCCACGTACACACCATCTGCTGATGCGTGCATCATTCCAGTGATATTGCGAGGACGGAGTGTGGAGACGGAGTGTGGATGAGGACAAATAAATAGCCGGTATGTCACATTATTGTACACAGCACGCATGGCAAAATATGGAAACTGATTCATTTATTTACGATATACCACAGTAACGAACTTACGTGGGTTACCAACAGTGATATTTCTTTTGTTAGACAGACAAATGCGGCGACTGCTGAGTATTCAGACTATGTACAATGACGTTTGTGTAGTGTATATGCATATGATATGGAATACGAGAGTGTTGCAATGTATCCATCAGTTTGAGGGAAGAGCAAGAAGAAGACGAAGAAGATGATGATGATGAAGAAGAATTAACTATTGGATTGAGTACTTGTTTTTTTCTACTGCAACCCAAGTGACAGGTTAGGTTTTATGAGTGTATCAGTAGGAGTATGACTGAATGCAGGTTTGGAAACTATCAGGTTACCAACATCATTCACTAACAGGACACACTGATGAGTATTACTACACCAGCTTGACATGCCATTGCAATGGTAAAAACAGGACCTGCAACAGTGTACAAACAATATTTGTTCAGACTGCAGTTTGTTGTCAAACATAAGAAACAGACTGCTGTGTTTTTTTCCTGACATATGAATAGATAGCGTGACAGACCATTTCTGTATTGATATTTCAGTGTTTAAATACCCACTAGCACAACAGTTTATTTCAAAGATATTAATTTTGAACAATCTCAAGGTATCTCAAATCGTCAACTGAAAATGTCGAACTGAAAGAAATCGACCATATCTGTTCCTGTGGAACCATGATTGTTTCATTATTATCAAGTTGTAGGAGCTGTAACATACTGATTAACTGCTCATGTACAAAGTTCCATTAGTGTATGTCAGCATGGTGACTGCCTTATGACATTTGTGGAGACAGAATAACATGTAATCATTCCCCTTCAACCAGTCAACACAGTATCATGACTCTCGAAAGTATGTGAGAGAATTCAACGTTTGATTTTATAATGGTATGAAAATATTTGAAATAAGTAATGCTTATGACTGAATTGACAAATTCCTAGCAAATACCATAAGGAAGGAAGATTACTCTCATTCTTTTTGAAGCGCCATTCATTGACTGATACGGGAATTCAGTGAGTTGCTGTAGTAAAACTGAGGTAAATATGGCAAAAATATGGATGAATGAGGGTAGTTACGTGTTCGCCTGGCTGCGTGAAAATCATTCCATGGGGAACGACTGCTCTTGGTTGCTTCCAAACCGGAAAACCGAGGTGTCAGCTATCCCATCAGTGTGGAGTGTGAGTTTAAATGTAGCTGTTTGCAGACTATCCACAAACACCACCTCGATCTTCTTTTATTTCAACTTTCCCGTGTGTTGCGGGAGCAGCTTAACTTACATCTTGTGATGCCCAGCCTTGTGTGAGAGCTGGTGGATCGAAACGTGTTAATGCCGGTTTAGCACTTGAAAAAAATCTCAAAGTCTTGGTGGAAAAACAAAATGTATGGCCGTGTACAAAGCTGTAGTAATATACTGTTTGGCTATGTTAAAGCAGAAAACCTGCATCGAACTGTTTATGAAAGAACAACACAGGATCTCTCTCTTGTGACTGATAGTCTGTGGGATGTGGTCCTACTACATTACGGGCGACAATACTTTACCCATGTCTGTGGTTGTGACTTTAATTGCGGGCCACCTGCTCGAGTGGACCAATATGTGTATATTTAATAGGGTCACCAACTAAGCTCGATGTCAACAGGCAAATGGTGTTTGTTTTCGATACATTGGGAGAGACGGACAAGGTAATACCTTATCAAATTCTCTCTGGGTGTCATTAGCAAACTTTTTATATTTCATAGTTTTGCTACATTGGATGCCACAAGAATAATGAAGATTTTCAGAGATACTGTACTATCAACAAAGTCTTTGACACCATTACAGTGTCATATTTCTAGCGTAGTAATAATAGAAACACGATAAAGGAGATCAGGGCATGTAGAAGGTGATATTTATAGACTGTCATTCAGTATCAATGAATTTTAGGTGTTATGCTTCTTAATTTCTTTCTGCAGTTCATGAATAACGTCCATAGTTGAGAATTTGCTCCTGTATGACACTATGCTATTTTTATCGTTGCGATAGCTCTCTCCCTAGTCGGTGATGGATGTATGTCTAGACAGCCTAGTAACTAATAGAACAGTACTGTCAAGATGTAATGGGATTTCGAGAGAATTAGCCGGGGTCTGTGACTTGGATTCATCTATCAGTTCTACTTGCTGTCACAAACGCTTGGTCTCGTGCAAGAACGTATGTAGCATAGGTGAAAGATGTGATGGTATTTTTATAGACGAGGTGGGAGGGTTTGCTTGTGGGAGTCTATGGTAGACTGTACAAAATGACACCACCCAGCTAGTGAGAGTGTGGTCATACCATAATTTTTCAGATGCTATGTACCTACAAAAGATAATCATGCTGTAGGTCGGGAATGTAATTCTGTGGGATCGTAATGTCAGTGTAGTCAGTGTTCTGGCATGTGAAGAGAAAATAACTATGTATATTTGTAAGGGAGGTATAGATCTGACAATGGAAATTACAATTTCAAAACATTAATAGCTGTAAGGCGTATGAATGATTTTACAAGGAAAACTATACCCCATATTAATGAGGGTATGGATTTACATGGATAATTGATACTTCCAGTGACACAGCCATTAGAAGGAGGTATATACAGTGCATGTGTTTATGTTTTTGGATATTTATGTCTATCTACTATATGTATGTGTGTCTGGTGGTCGATAGATATGTGCGGGGTACACAAGTGACGATTTGGCACGATGCAGGATACGAATTGTGTGTTTACTACAACAACATGGTATGGTGGTGCAATTGTTTGAGGTGAGATTTGTTTCATGACGAAACATACATGATTTCTTCGACAGCTGTAGAGCAGTGTAATTGGGGAAGTGTCTCAGGCGATAGTATTCATGACCTATAGAACACTACTGTGGGGTTTAACTGTCTGTTCAGTATGACTGATAAATGTTTTTCGATCAGTAAAAAATAGTTTTCCGCTGAAATTCTCGTAATTTGGCCTTCTGCAGGAAGTGGTGCAGTGTTCCCATGCCAGAAGCAGGATTTTGACAGGTAAATTCAGTAAGAACGAATCAAAACATTCCATTCATAGAAAAGTCCATGACGTCAGAGAGTCACAAGGCGACCTCGGTGGCAGGCATAGGAGTCTCTAAAGACTGGACAAGACAGGAGCAAGGTGTCTGGGGCATGTTCTGTGTCATCTGACAGTCAAGTGCTTTCTTTTTGGTTAGAATTCTCAGAGACACGTCCAGTCGGACCAACGTCCTCTGGTTTGGACAGGTGGAAAGCTGTCCCCCATCTGCCACTGCGGTTTTAGAGCTTCTCCAAATCAGCAGTTCCAGGACATCGAAAGTTCGCCGAAAATTCCAGCAATTTTTCTTTTCTATAGGACAGTGCTTCGAATTCAGTCTGTATTTTTTCATGATCTGTTGCGGGTCTCGAAATATGTCATGAACGTTTTCGATATGTAATTATTTTGGTTTTCCCATCTGTGTTTACATACTAGTGTGCTTCGAAAAGTGAGGAAAATAAGAGCCTTAACATCCCTGACTCCAGCAGCCAACATAAAAAAGTCCACTCAGCGTTTCAGAAAGGTGATGAAGACCAGAGCAGCTAAAGAACACAGAAATTCTTCAGTCTCAGACAGTGCCTTCAAACAAGCAACTGAAACGTCAGAATTGAGGAGTGTCCTATTTAAATTTACAGAAGCATTTATTTATTTATTTCAAGTTGTGGGTTAATTAGTGCTTTGAGTCTGCATTGTACTACTTTCGAGTGGTACCGTCAATTTCTTTAACACCTGTTGTGTGACATCATCAATTTCAAGCTGTATTGCGATTTTTAGAATTAAATAAATAAACTGTGAGAATTCCATCCCTGCAAATTGGTTAAATAAACAATATTCTCCACTGCCTTGTCCCTTCTGAATTATTTAATCAATGTTGTAAAGCCTTGAATTGTTTGATGGAATGTACCTGACGATATATTAGCCTACTGTTATGAAGTTCTCCCAGTCCAAGAGGTCAACTGAGACCCGCCATTTTTTCTGGCAGTGGTGGGAAGAAGGAGGCGATGGATGGGACATCTTCTGTTGGTGGCATTCCTAATTGTTTAAATAAATAAACATTATGAAGTTGTTTGAACAAATACTCTATTGATTCTGCCAGTCTTGCAGCTCAGCACAGGCTGATCGAGTTTTCTGCAGTTTCCAGGGATGGGGGGGGGGCGGGGGGGGATGGAGGGGGAAGGAATGGGTCGTACGTAGCATTTTCCAGAAGGTTGGAGGAAGCAATCCATGTGCTATATGGGGAAAACTCATGATGACGTTAGGCGGTAGGGGTAATTAATTGATGAATTAAGTAATATGATGTCGATTTGGTATCGAAAGTGAGCCAGAACCTGCTTTACCCTACACTACCTACTCCAGAGACATGGCCAGTGGCGCTATGATGCTGGGTTGAGAATCCATGGCGTGAACAGCCCAGATGAGTTTGTCCTACGGATTCTCGATTGAATTGAAACAGGGGACGAATGGTTGACAAGGGTATATGGTAAGTTCATCCCGGTGTTCTTCGAACCACGCAGATACGCTGCGAGCTGTGTGATAGTGTATACTTGTGTTGATCAATTGTGCCTTTCAAAATGATGAGGTCTCACAGGGGATGCCACGAAAATATTCTTCAGATCATAACGATCCCACCTGCGGTGTGGAGCCTTCCATCGAATATTGCAGAGTGTTTACTTTCAGACGTTTAACGTCATACAAACCAATGGCCGATGTGCGATGGAGCAAAAACATGATTCATCTGTAAAGGACGCCTGTCGCCACTTAGCTCACGTCGAGTTTGGACTGGCATGCAAATACAGCCTTATACGCAGATGAACAGCAGTCTGCGAGAGTGTATGAACCATGCGCCTGCCGCAGAGCCTCAGAGCAGCATAATTAGCTGAACCATCATTGAGAAGATAGTGTTGGTAGGGCCGTAGTTCGTCCTGGCTGTCAATTTCTCAACAGTTAAACGCCAGCTATCCGTAAACTTTTCCGCAGACGTCGTTAAGCCCTGTCTTCTATGGCCCATGGAGCACCACAGTTGCTGCAGTACTGGGTTTTGGTGTGCTTTAATCAAAGAGCCATGCGAACGGTTTAAAAATTGAGATATTTCAGAAATGTTTCTCTCCTAATGGTTCAAAAAAATGGTTCAAATGGCTCTGAGCATTATGGGACTCAACTGCTGTGGTCATAAGTCCCCTAGAACTTAGAACTACTTAAACCTAACTAACCTAAGGACAGCACACAACACCCAGCCATCACGAGGCAGAGAAAATCCCTGACCCCGCCGGGAATCGAAACCGGGAACCCGGGCGTGGGAAGCGAGAACGCTACCGCACGACCACGAGATGCGGGCTCTCTCCTAATGCTAATGGTCATGCCGCTTTGGACGTCGGATAAATCGCTCCGTTTCCGCATTACGACAACGACTGCACTGTCTTCAGCGTTCCCACGACACGTTTTTGTTGGCTCAAATGGCTCTGAGAACTATGGAACTTAACATTTTAGTTCATCAGTCCCCTAGAACTTAGAACTACTTAAACCTAACTAACCTAAGGACAGCACACACATCCATGCTGGAGGCAGGATTCGAACCTGCGACCGTAGCAGTCGCGCGGTTCCGGACTCAAGCGCCTAGAACCGCTCGGCCGCCGCGGCCGGCACGTTTAATGTAACCTCAACTGAGACTGCTGCCATCTGTCTTCTATGATTGGCTAATTCACTCTGACGTGGAGCATAAAAGGTGCTCACATTAATGTGACTGGGTATTGTAATAACATGACAGCGATTTGAAACGTCCTCTAAGATAAAAGAAATGTGGACAAAGAGGAAACCACATACATGTACTATTGATCTACAACTCCCAAACCCCTATCCTTCCTATCTTCCTATCCAAACACACACACACACACACACACACACACACACACACACACACACACACAGAGAGAGAGAGAGAGAGAGAGAGGGGGGGGGGGAGTACACAATAATTATTCAGCTACTTTACAGAAGTAAACAATACAGAGTGATTCAAAAAGAATACCACAACTTTAGGAATTTAAAACTCTGCAACGACAAAAGGCAGAGCTAAGCACTATCTGACGGCGAATTAAGGGAGCTATAAAGTTTCATTTAGTTGTACATTTGTTCGCTTGAGGCGCTGTTGACTAGGCGTCAGCGTCAGTTGATGCAAAGATGGCGACCGCTCAACAGAAAGCTTTTTGTGTTATTGAGTACGGCAGAAGTGAATCGACGACAGTTGTTCAGCGTGCATTTCGAACGAAGTATGGTGTTAAACCTCCTGATAGGTGGTGTATCAACTACCTGAGGCGATGGATCGGCCGCCAGGCAGCCCGTGACAGAGCACTTCATCACTGGCCTCCAAGAAGCCCTGATCTTACCCCCTGCGATTTTTCTTATGGGGGTATGTTAAGGATATGGTGTTTCGGCCACCTCTCCCAGCCACCATTGATGATTTGAAACGAGAAATAACAGCAGCTATCCAAACTGTTACGCCTGATATGCTACAGAGAGTGTGTAACGAGTTGGAGCATCTAGTTGATATTGCTCGAGTGTCTGGAGGGGGCCATATTGAACATCTCTGAACTTGTTTTTGAGTGAAAAAAAACCTTTTTCAATACTCTTTGTAATGATGTATAACAGAAGGTTATATTATGTTTCTTTCATTGAATACACATTTTTAAAGTTGTGGTATTCTTTTTGAATCACCCTGTATATAAGGATGTAAATAGTATTGTGCATAGCATTGAACTTGGAGGCTGTGCGACAAGGTGTGAAGCATCCAGTGTGCGGACTGTAAGCGGACCGAGTAGCCGATCGAACGGAATCCACTTACCAGGAGCTGTTAGGAGGGATAGGGGCATTTGGCGTCCGGTCCTGCCGATCAATCGGCAGAGATGGTATGGCGGTCGCTATAGGCGCTCAGCACAAAGGGCTCAAGGGCTGCTGGCTACCGGCTACCGCCACGTCACCCTTAGTCATGAAACTGTGGTGCGACAATGCGCTTGGAGAGAAACATTTTCATTAACACAAGAGCCTTTTAGTTCGACAGACAATAAATAACTCCTCTGAAAGGTAACGATAATACGAAACAAGTCAGTAAGAAGGTAATTTTTACTTACACCGAAGTTTGACATTGCTCACCCAACGATAACGCATTCTTATCCTCATCCTCGCTGTTTCTCCTGTTCGTTAGCCATCTCGAATCGATGAATAACCGCTGACGTATTGATTTAATAGCATTTCATTGTTACTACTCTATTGTTCAGTTTCACCAAGGAAGATATGAGAGGAATGCTTTGTTTCCTGTACTCTCAAGGGGCTAAAGATGCGAAGATTATCTGGACGATTGTGTACGATGTCGTTATAAAAATTCCAGAACGTTCGTTATTCCGCGCCGATGTCGTGTTCGAGCGAAATGCGGTTGACATTCCCGTACAAGCCTTTCTTTAATATGCAGGGTGTTTCAAAAATGACGGGTATATTTGAAACGGCAAAAAAACTAAACGAGTAGCGATAGAAATACACCGTTCGTTGCAATATGCTTGGGACAACAGTACTTTTTCAGGCGGACAAACTTTCGAAATTACAGTAGTTACAATTTTCAACAACAGATGGCGCTGCAAGTGATGCGAAAGATATAGAACACAACGCAGTCTGTGGGTGCGCCATTCTGTACGTCGTCTTTCTGCTGTAAGCGTGTGCTGTTCACAACGTGCAAGGGTGCTGTAGATAACATGGTTTATTCCATAGAACAGAGGATTTTTCTGCTGTTGGAATTCCACCGCCTAGAACACAGTGTTGTTGCAACAAGACGAAGTTTTCAACGGAGGTTTAATGTAACCAAAGGACCGAAAAACGATACAATAAAGGATCTGTTTGAAAAATTTCAACGGACTGGGAACGTGGCGGATGAACGTGCTGGAAAGGTAGGGCGACCGCGTACGGCAACCACAGAGGCAACGCGCAGCTAGTGCAGCAGGTGATCCAACAGCGGCCTCGGGTTTCCGTTCGCCGTGTTGCAGCTGCGGTCCAAATGACGCCAACGTCCACGTATCGTCTCATGCGCCAGAGTTTACACCTCTATCCACACAAAATTCAAACGCGGCAACCCCTCAGCGCCGCTACCATTGCTGCACGAGAGACATTCGCTAACGATATAGTGCACAGGATTGATGACGGCGATATGCATGTGGGCAGCATTTGGTTTACTGACGAAGCTTATTTTTACCTGGACGGCTTCGTCAATAAACAGAACTGACGCATATGGCGAACCGAAAAGCCCCATGTTGCAGTCCCATCGTCCCTGCATCCTCAAAAAGTACTGGTCTGGGCCGCCATTTCTTCCAAAGGAATCATTGGCCCATTTTTCAGATCCGAAACGATTACTGCATCACGCTATCTGGACATTCTTCGGGAATTTGTGGCGGTACAAACTGCCTTCGACGACACTGCGAACACCTTGTGCTTTATGCAAGATGGTGCCCGGCCACATCGCACGGCCGACGTCTTTAATTTCCTGAATGAATATTTCGATGATCGTGTGATTGCTTTGGGCTATCCGAAACATACAGGAGGCGGCGTGGATTGGCCACCCTATTCGTCAGACATGAACCCCTGTGACTTCTTTCTGTAGGGACACTTGAAAGACCAGGTGTACCGCCAGAATCGAGAAACAATTGAACAGCTGAAGCAGTACATCTCATCTGCATGTGAAGCCATTCCGCCAGACACGTTGTCAAAGGTTTCGGGTAATTTCATTCAGAGACTACGCCATATTATTGCTACGCATGGTGGATATGTGGAAAATATCGTACTATAGAGTTTCCCAGACCGCAGCGCCATCTGTTGATTAAAATTGTAACTACTATAATTTCTAGAGTTTGTCTGCCTGAAAATGTACTGTTGTCCCAAGCATATTGCTACAAACGGTGTATTTCTATCGCTGCTCATTTAGTTTTTATTGCCTTTTCAAATATACCGGTCATTTTTGAAACAGCCTGTATAACTGAAGGAAGTTACATTGTTGTATGTCTGTTACTTATTGTTCAGTGCTGTATTGTGTAGGACGTTGTGTCGGACAGTTTGCGAAATTTGAGATGGCAGAGTTAGAGGAGCAACGGGACTGCATTAAATTTTGCATAAAACTCAAGAAAACTTTTACAGACACACACCCAATTATGCAGGAAGCCTACTGTGATGAGTGCTTATGCTGTATTTGGTGTTGGGAATGGTTCACACGATTTCAAGATGGGCGGACGGGAGCTACAGATGACCCTCGTTCAGGTCGCCCTTCGACGTTTGCCGCCGACGGTCATGTCACGAATGTCAACGAAATTGCACGTTACAATCGATGATTGACTGTCCGAGAGATCGCAGAAGTATGTAACTTTTCAGTTGGATCGTGTCATGAAATCTTGCCACAGAATCTTGGAAAGCATCGTGTTGCCCAGCTCATGTAATCTTTGATGTGACGTCACGTGTACTGGATTGCTGTTGAAATTGCTCGTCGATGTTTTATAAAGTATTACTCTTCTGTTACTTATTTTAAAGTTTATTTGTGTTAATATTTGCTGTAAAAGTAACCTATTAGTAGATTGCCATTAATCTCAGTCTTTGTTCTTGTGTTACTGACTCCAGTGGTCTATTACTTGTGAGTGTGCTTACGTCGTACGTCTATGCCTCACGCCTCAGTAGTGTGTTTACATTTTGCGCCTTGCACTGCAGCTGTAGCTGCTGTAAAGCTAAGTACTGAGTAACGTTTTTGTGCACTGTTATGGAGTTACTAAATTTAATAGTTTTTAGCGGCGTTTCGTGCCGTTTGTGGCGAAATAACGATTTCATAAACTTTTGGAAACGTTCGCTCGCTGTGTCTTTTAGAGTTTTCTGTGCGTCGAAGTCGTTTAGTAAATTTCGTGCTTTAGTTTTCAACTGACGTTTCGTATTGTTTCTAGTGAAATATTTAAGTAAAATTTCCATTCAGTCTTAGTGCTCCAGTGGCCGTTTGAATTTTTTGGTTTTAGCTACAAATTTTGAAGTTTTTATAGAATTGGTATTAGCTGTGATACAGTAGTATTAATACAAGTACTTGCTTTCTTAGTAGACAGAGAATATCGAGACTGCTGTTGTTAGTTCTAATAGTTCTACTGGTGTAACTCAGCTTTGGGAACATAGACTTATAGTTTTTTTCAGTAACTGTAAAATTTTACTTTTAGTGAGAAGTGTTGGCTCTTTCGTACGTTTGTGAGTATTTTCATTGAGGGGAATACAGTGGGGAAGCCAGTGCACATTCTAGCGAGATCCTCTCCTGGGAATGCAGAATCTGTAGTAGAAATGAGCTGATATAGCAGCAGGAGCGTAAGATCTGTGCCCTTCAGGTGCAGTTACATCGCGCAAGGTTGAGGAGGGTGGAGGGTGGTGGGGAATAGGGACTGACAGTTGGAAAGAAGGCAGCTAGGAACAGGTGGTATTGTGACAGTTATATGCGTTGCGTGTATGCAGTAGATTGGACCAACTGTCACAGTTGAGAGGAGAGGATCCTCGTGTAGCTGTAGATGTAGGGAACATGTAGCAGTCCTCAGCAGTTAGGAGACCTAGGTCAGTTGCAAAACCTATTAGAAAGAAGAAGCTTCTTCTGCTAGGTAGTTTGCATGGTACAGACGTAGCCCAGAAGTTGCAGAAAGTGTTGGGGAGTGAGTACCAGCTCTCCAGCATTGTGAAGCCTAGTGCAGGGTTGGCTCAAGTGACTGACAGCATAGAGGAGTTATGTAGGAATTTTGCAAAGGAGGATCAAGTAGTAACAGTAGGTGGAGCAAGGAATAGTCCTGATAGGGACGGGAAATATGATGTAGGTCCTGACCTGATAAAGATAGTTACTCCAACTGGTGGCATTAATGCGCATTTCGGGCAACTGTTTCAGTGTCATGATCGGCCTCACCTTGATGCCCCTGTTAAGCGCGTTAACATGTGGCTGAGGAGGGCGCTGATGGCAGAGGGCATGGGTCACACCTCATTGGTGCCGGTTGGGTCTATTAGTATATTAGGATTCACTAGGCATGGCTTGCACCTCAATAGGTATGGGAATGGGAGGCTGGCAAAGCTTATAGGTGACAGTGTAGTGGGTGATGGTGGCGGTGGGATCACTCATGGAAAAATTCCAGTAGTAGTTGATGTTAGAGCTGAACCTTTTTTTAGATTGAAATCAGCTGATATGTATACCTGCTTAAAGGAAGTCCCTGTAACTAAGGGCTCACCCTCTGAGATGTAATGATTCCAAATAGAGAAGGAATTAGCTTATTTCATCAAAATATAAGATGTATTAGAGATAAATTTAGTGAACTGCTTATTGATGTTGACTCTGAAATTAGTGGTATATCAGAGCACCACTTAAATAATTTGACAATTCAGAGGCTTCCTTTACCGGGATACAGATTAGCTGGCTGTTTTTCAAGGAGTTCCTTGCAGGGTGGGGAATTGGCTATGTACGTAAAAAACAGTATTCCATTTGAGTCCATAGAAGTATCGTGAATGACCAGACTTTTGGGTTCACCAACACCGACTTCAAAGCATTTCTACTCAAGCTAGAGAGGGTTATTGATCCACTTTGAAGTAAGTATAAGAAATTAAAATTAGTTATATGTGGTGACTTCAATATTAACTTTTTATACGATTGTGCAAAAAAAAGGATGTTGGTAGATCTCATAAATTCTTATAATCTGATGCAGACTGTTTTTTTCCAACTAGGGTGCAGGTGAACAGTAGCACCGCCATAGACTATAAATTTATTCATTCTTCATTACCTGATGGGCAATCTGTCAGTAAAAGTGTGAATGGCCTTTAAGGCCATGATGCACAAATTGTAACTCTAAATGGATTTAGTACTCAAACGTCATATTTAATTACAAACTATGAAGAAAGATATATAGAAAGCCATAAAGTTGTTTTAACCTTGACAAGGAACGGGAGTGGCTAGATGTTTATAGTGCCCATAACTTAGATGCTAAATATAATGCTTCCCTTAAAACATTTCTCATGATCTTTGAGAGCTGCTTTCCATTAGAACGTTCTAAAAGGGGTACTAGGAGTAATAGACGGTCGGAGTGGGATAAGGATCACTTGTAGAACGAAGTGGGAACTATATCAAAATGTTAGAAGAAGTCACAATCAAATTTCAGTAGCCCATTACAAACACTATTGTCAGGCGCTTGAAAATCTTCTTAGGAAGACTAAGAGTATGTGGTATGGAAGTAGAATAGCTAATTAACAGGATAAAGTTAAAACCATATGGTGAGTTGTGAAGGAAGTGTCTTGTTAGCAGCACAAGGTCGACGATATAAAGTCAGGCAGCAGCAAAGATGTATGTACAGTATTTTAACAATCATATTTTGAGCATTGGTGGTGAATTAAATAAAAATTTTGTTTCTGCAGGGAATCATATAACTTTCTTGGCAAATGCCTTTGTGTGATTTATGTCTGAAATGCCCCTCTGTGATACAGACAAGAGGGAGATTGAGTCAACAATTAAATCACTGAAGACCAAGAACTCTCATTGTTACAATGGAGTGTCTAGCAGAATATTAAAGTACTGTTCTGCACATTTTAGCAATGTATTTAGCCATATTTGTAATTTTTCCTTTAGGAATGGTCGGTTTCCTGAATGATTGAAGTACTCAGTAATAAAGCCGATTTATAAAAAGGGAGAAAGGGATAACGTAGATAATTTTAGACCTATTTCTAAGCCATTAATGTTTGAGAAAGTTATTGACAAGGCGGTATGTGTAGGAATAATTGATCATTTTATACCACACGATTTGATATCAAATGTACAGTTCAGCTTAAGAAGTCGTTTAACAACTGAAAACGCTTGGCATATTTTTGGATTTAACTAAAATATTGCTCCAAAAGTTGGACCATTACGGAATATGGGGAGTAGCTCACAATTGGTTCACCTCTTACTTTAGCAACAGACAGCTAAAGGTCATTATTCACAATGTTGATTATGGCTGTGATGTGGGGTCTGCGTGAGGTACAGTCATGTGAGGGGTGCCCCAGGTTTCAGTGATGGGGTCATTCATGTTCCTTATTTATATAAATGTAATGCCCTCTAATATTAAAGGTAATTCAAAAATATTTCTGTTTGCTGATGACACTAGCTTGGTAGTAAACGATGTTGTGTGCAATTTTGGCTCGGTTTGAAACAGTGCAGTACATGACCTAAGTTCATGACTTGTAGAAAATAAACTAGCGCTAAATCACAGTGAGACTACGTGTTTACAGTTACTAACGCACAGTTCAACAAAACCTGACGTTTTAATTCCACAGAACGGGCATATGAATAGTGAAACTAAACAGTTTAAATTTCTAGGTGTTCATGTAGATTTTTAAGCTGTCGTGTAATCCCACATTCATGATTTTCTTCAAGGACTTAAAACTGCCATTTTTTTATTCGAATGGTATCTGAAGTGAGTGATCATTCGACACGAAAATTAGACTACTTTGCTTATTTTCATTATCTTATGTCGTATTTTATTATATTTTGGGGTAACTGCTCCCATTCTAAAGGTATATTTTTGGCTCAGAAACGAGCGGTTCGGGCAATAAGTGGTCTAAGTTCATGAACCTCTTGGCGACCCCTGTTCATTAGCCTGGGTATTTTGACATTGGCCTCTCAATATATACATTCCTTACTGTCATTTATTGTTAACAGTATTAGCTTATTCCTAAGAATGAGCACTCGGTTAATACTCGGCAGAAATCAAACCAGAATTTGAATCGGACTTCCTTAACTCTTGTGCAGAAATGTGTGCATTATACTGCTGCATCCATTTTCAATAAGTTACTACTCCAATTAAAAAATATTAGCAGTAGTCCACACGCTTTCAAATCGAAACTGAAGTGTCTGAAAAAACTAAATGTGTGTGAAATCCTATTTGACTTAACTGCTAAGGTCATCAGTCCCTAAGCTTACACACTACTTAACCTAAATTTTCCTAAGGTCAAACACACACTCCCATGCCCGAGGGAGGACTCGAACCTCCGCCGGGACCAGACACACAATCCGCGACTGCAGCGCCTTAGACCTGAAGGGTTTCCTCATGGGTCACTCCTTCTATTCTGTCGAGGAGTTCCTTGAAAAATTAAGCTGATTGTTGTTGTATTGTTCATTGCGTTTACTTAAACTTATGGACTGTCGTTTTTCGGGTTCATAAAGATTTATTCAGCAGTAGAGGGTAGGAGGAGTCAGAGCAGACCGAGGGGAAGGTACCTGGATTCGGTTAAGAATGATTTTGAAGTAATAGGTTTAACATCAGAAGAGGCACCAATGTTAGCACTGAATAGGGGATCATGGAGGAACTGTATAAGGGGGGCTATGCTCCAGACTGAACGCTGAAAGGCATAATCAGTCTTAAATGATGATGATGATGATGATGAAAGATTTATTTTTATCTGCTATTACTTTTATGTTGTAATTTCATGATTGGCATGTTCCATGACCTTGTAGATTTGCTCCTCAGCTTCGTCCTACAGAACTTGAAGAGCAAATAAAAATAAATAAAATGAATTAAGACCAGAACGACCATTGCCTCTCAATCTGTGGAGAGCTTTTGGATCGTCTACATGAGAACGAGATGTTTCTTAAGAGAATCATAACTGGTGATAAGATGTGTGTCTTCGGTTATCATGTAGAGAGCAAGGTTCGGTCTTCACATTGGGTCGGGAAAGGTTCTCCAATACCAAAAGGGCTCGTCAGGTCAGGTCAAATGTCAAAGCAATGCTGATAATTTTCTTTGACTTTGAAGGATTAGTTCATCATGAATTCATGCTACAGGAACTATCAGGACGTATTGCGACACCAGCGAGAAAATGTTAGAAGGAAACGACCTGGAATGTGGCGAGACAAGTCTTGGCTCTTGCATCACGGTAACGCACCCGAACGACTGTCCTTGTTGGGGCGTTACTATTGCACAAAAAACGAAATCACTGTGCAGCCTCATCCTCCGTACACTCCAGACCTGGCCACTTCGGATTTTTTTTTTAATTTCCAAAGTCGAAAATTCCGTTGAAAGGACGAAGATTTGCGACGACAGACGTAATAAAAGAAAATTCGCAAACGGCGCTTTGCGCGATCCAGCAAGAGGCGAACCAACACTGCTTCCGAAAGAGGAAACGGCGCTGGGAGCGGCGTCTCAATTGTGGAGCAGAGTAAGTCGAACGAAACCATGCACAATAAGTGAAAGATAAGAGAAGAAAAATTTTGTAGACATAGTTCCGGAATTGTCTGAAAAGACCTCGTAGGTGTGTTCGCGAACGAAAAATATGCGAGTGGATAAATCACTTGATAAGTGACCTTTCATCTGTTTGTGATAAATGGCGTCCGGGTAGGTCATTCTCTTCGAAACCAGAAAGCTGTAGAAGGCATATTTTCTGTCCTCTGAGCCGAAAGACTTACTTTAATAACCGCGTTTCTCTCTGGCAACAAGAATCAGAACACCTGAGCGAATGGGTCTTCATGAGCGTCGTATAATAATGTGCGTAAGTTAAAATTTCTCTACTATTCTGCCTTTGGAATCGTACATAAAACTCTTATGTTTGTGGTCGTAGGGTATCAAGTCAATCGACATTCATGCTCAAACATGAACTAATGTAAATGTCAAAATCACATTTAAAAATTTTGCAGAGAATAAAGAATACTTTATCATATACCTAGCTTCGCCAGTTTTTGGAAGAAAATCTATGGTAGTCTTTTGTGGTGTGGAAGGAAAACTGCTGATCAGTTATACTTCCAGAAGTTAAATACTGAATACTGTAATCTAATACAAGCAATAAAGAGATCTACAACTAAACCTCAAAATGAAACAGATAGGTAAGGTTTAAGAAATTGTGACTTTAACTCAGGGCTACCAACAAGTTTCGGCTTCTCACATGTAGAGCTAAGCAGCTACTTCTGTACGAGATACATGACCTGACAGTAATAAGTTTTCTATACAAACTTTCCTCGTGCATGGGTCTACCTGCTAGTGACCACCGTACCAAAATGCCTACAGTATATTCTGTGGTCAGCCAGAAAATATTGGTTCAGAGCTGCTCGGACGCCCACCGTACAGCCGTGCATCAGGTTTTTACCGTTTTGGCACAGTTAAGAACAATTTTTGTGAGTCGAAATTTTCGTCGGACGCCTATCTTGTGCAGGCAGTGCAAGAGTGGGTGTGCACAATGACACAAATTTTCTTCCAGGATGGAGTTATGTAGCTTGCCGAGATGGACCAAGTGCATAGAGGTTGTGGGAGGTTATCTACAAATTTTATATCACCTGCGAAGGTACACTCCGCTCCTCCCCTTTCCCGCAAAAATTATTGTTTTTCCTTTTTTTAATTGCCTACTTATAACAATCGTGGCCATAGTCAGCATGAATTATTTCCGCCGAAATCAGTAAAGAACTTCCCAGAGCAGTTCGTCATACTGCGGTTTATCAAACGTAAGTGTCCAGTGGGTTCCTGTGACTCTCTGATGCTGTTATTCGCAGTTCGTCGTCAGTTCCGTTTTCGTAAAAAGAGGAAGCCAATTTCTCTTCCTTTCGTCTTTAGTTCGTTACAGAATGAAATGAGAATATATTTGCTGTGACGGTTTTACGTTGACTTTATTCTGCTCGACTTGTGTTGAAAAACACAGTGCAAAACTATTGAAGGATCACTTATTTGAAACCCAATATAATTTTCAACCACTGCAACGCAGAACCGTGAAATTTGGCCCAAAGGCGCCTACAGCCTTCTTCTGTAGCAGTGAAAAAGTACGGCGTCCTGTGACGTCACTCTCTGGCTCGGTGACGCTTCAGACAACAATCTGTCAACAATTATGAAAAAAAAAATCCAGAGGTCAGAATTTCATTTGACATATAATATGGGTTAATTATGTCAAATTGGCACCAAATTGCATCACAATTCAGCCAAATGCCAAGGTGGATGTGTCACACGAGAGGAAGATCGTCACACCATCGTTATCCACATCTCACTCCTTCTCTTGACGCCTCTGCTTCAGAGATGAGAGAAGCGACGCCGAACGACAGCCACCCACAAGAAAACTGCATGATTTTAACGTTAGGCACCTGTGACCGTTGATTTTCTCCAGATACCTGATTTTAAGCTTAACACTTTCCTTCTAATTTTCTACTGGTTGCTTATTGCGTCAAGTCCACTGATGTCTTAGGTTTAACATATTCAGTCATTATAACCGTAGAACTGCCATTATAATTCTACCACCGGATACACGTAGAATCAAACATATGTAAAAAAAATTTAGGAAACGTAGTACCAAATGTTACTTTCGGTTTCTATTAACAATTGTTCTTTAATTTCGGATTCGCTTATACTTTTATCGCTGGTAAGCTCCTAATTTCGTTCACTCTTTTTCTACATCACAAACGTCTTTCCTTTTTCATTGGTGGGCTGCCAGATGCAATGTTGCCACGCCCCTCGTGTACGCATATTAAAACGTGCAAAAAATGGTTTGGACATTAAATAGGAGGTAGAACGTGAGTAACTCTGAACACTGGTGATAATTATGCGATGATGTTACCTTCAAAATTTGTCTTGTAGAAGTTGGACTACTGCTGGATATTTTCCCCTTTCTCACAAATTTCGTCACAGAGTGTCTTAGATCGGCAAAGGGGAAAAGGGACCCACTTGCCATGTTGGGAATGTACCGTATACCATGCACATGCGGAAAAGTTTATGTCGAAATGACTGGACGATCAATCAACACCACGATCAAAGAACATAAGCGACATTGAAGATTAGGGCAGGTGGAGAAATAGGTCGTGGCAGAGCACGCACTGAGTGAGACCGACCACGTAGTAAAATTCGCCGTCACGGAAGTTCTGGCTCTAGAGGAACACTATCACACGCGCTTCTTCAGAGAAGCTGTAGAAATACAAAAACACGTCAACAGTTTCAACAAGAAAGAGGAAAGCCTTAAGGTAAATACTGATCCTGGCTTCCATACTGCAGCGAACGACCGTCGCAGGTAGAAAGAGGAGATCTGCACCGGAAATGACCGCGGAGAAGCCCTCGGACGTTGTCGCGTCAGGTACAGTCATGCTCAAAGTATCCGAACGACCTGACTTGCATTTCGCCTGATTCGCATGCAACCCACATAACGCAGCTGTCTAGCAGGTCCTCTAATCGCTCCTTGGTACAGTCGTTTGACTATTGAAAATGGCTCCAACAAGTCACCACTAGAAAACTCTGCTCTATATCGCAATAACTCAAGATGTAAAGTAATACCATGATACCATAAATATCAGGGAACACCTTATCACAGATAAGACTGTCCTTAAGGCTTGTAAGCTCACTCTTATTGCAATAAATGACATACCTGAAATGTTACCACTCTCATTCTTACGTAGTAAGTTCGTCGTATTCATGATTTCCTCTTCAACGTAACATACTGTACTAGTTATTTAACACAAAATGACATTAAAAATTAAGTAATTCACGAGCAGCTAGTTAAGAATATGTATCAACTTAAACTGACACGACGAACCGTCTCGTTCTGCATATGGATTCAATCCCAGGTCATGCAGACTAAGATTTCGTGACTGACAGAAAGTAGCAGTCATTGATGACTATTCATACAGACAGTGATATACCCCGATTTTAGAAGGTATCAGTTAGCAAATATCAACATTAAATTACACGACGTAAACATATTTAACGGACGCGAATTCCTACCCAGCATCGATTGTCCCCGTCAACGAACTACGAGAGATGTTAAATAATGCTTCTTCACAAGTAACTTACTTGAAACGCCGTGAGGTAAAGCTTTGTTTTGGACCGGGATTCGAACCAGAAACTAATCGGATTGTTATCGAAGCTCAATCAACTGTGACATATCGGATATTCTCGGCGGTAGCCAGAGGTTTTAATTGAAATGACGAGATGAAACACAATTTTTTTCCATCCCAGGACTCCAACCCAGAACCTATCGCTGTTATATCCTAGAGAAAACTAACTTTAAATATGGGTTTGTTACATCAACAGCGACATGTGAGCATGTTTGAACTAGAAATAATATGACGAAGAGTTCAGTGATGACTGTGAATCGAATCCCACACATACCGTTGTTGACTACACACAGAGAGACGTCAGCTACCTAATTTTCTCTCCACCAGCAGCTCGGAATAACATCCTTAAACTTACACTGATCTCTCAAATAGTTGTGTGTCTGACTTAGAGTCAAAGACGTCAGATATCGTTAGTGTTGACAACGAATGAAAATGCATTAAAAATCAAAGTTTTTATCCACCAGCAGATAAGTGTTCTCATGCTAGAGCTTGATAATACATAATGAAAACTTAAGTGCCGGGCCAGAAATCGAACCCATTCACGCGCAATATGTGGAGATGTTGAGGAATCTGCAATTTTGAACAAACAACAAATTGTAGTCAAGCTGTATTGTCACGAAGCGATCAAAATCCGCGTTAAGGGCCGTCTGAGTTGCATTCCAAGTTCAGAACCAATTGAATCGACATACACAAGCTCAAATAAAAGATGGAATAAGGGTCCTGTGACCCTACAAAGCGTTTGTTTCGTTATTAGAAATAGGTGACTAGTATAAGAAAGGTTACTGGTGATGGAGTTCCCTCATTTTGCCACTCCTGACTTTATTGTGGTTCAACATAACGTCTGCATGGTAGAGAAGGAATATCATATTTAATGTGAATTTCAGATCACAATGCCATTATATCTTCTTCACTTTGCGTAGCCAGATGAGAATAGAATCTGTCTATCCCTATTAAAAATCATCGGCAGAAGTTGGAATCGAACCCAGACTATCAGCGTAGGAACCCAGCATCAACTCATTTTTCTATCATATCCCGCTTGCGGCACAATCGATGAGAATTCTGACCCACAGGCTCCCTGTAGAGGTTTGCAACATGTTCAGTATAATCTCGTACTTGTTTGACCGTATCTCAATGAACTAGCTGCCTTTGCTTCCCAGTGCATACATTCGACTCTATTTTGTAATCTCCGAAATAAAATCAAGTAACTGCCACCTACACCGAACTGCTAACAGTGTAGGATGCAGAAATTTAAAATGGGAAGAGTTCCTTTCCATTAGAGCTACTCTATTGCGCTATCTGTTTGTTAAAAACGTCCTGCAGCTCAAAAGAAAAGCTGTAACTGTCTGTCTCGCAGAAGTCTAGATCCTGCCATATACATTATTTCACAGAACTGTGGAATGCGCAAATTCTGTTGGAACTGTTGTTGACTTCTGGAGGTGCTGTAGCTAGATGACAGCTAGCAGCTGGTTAAAGTAGGTGGCTGCCAAGCGAAAGGTGCTGAGTTCAAACCTTCATCGGCGCTTAATATTCTCGGCACGGTCGCTCAGCGTGTTCGGTCAGAGAGCTGGTTGGCCTCAGTAATAAAAAAAAAAAAACTGAGTGGAAGGATCAACAAACGAACTTGACCGGATGTCATGCGACGTCCGTAACGGCCCAACAAAACGATCAATAACGAACAAAATGAAAAAAAAAGAAAAAAAAGCAGCGTCTCGGTAAGTCTCGCCTACTGTAGGTGAAAAGTCGCGGGTTCTATTACATTCGCTGCTACATTTTCTACAACGCAATTCTGCTGTCTGCTGAAGTTACCAGTTTAATGGAACTTTGAACATAATTCCCTTCACCTCTCAACCAAAAATAGCCTCATGTGCAGAAAATGACTAACTTCTGCGACATTTTGTTCTTTTCAGGTGTAATAGACGGCCAGGCAGCAGATGCACCTCGAAGCTTTTGTATTATGTATAGGGAGAGCGCATCGTGCCAAAATAGTCAGAAAAGTGTTTTCTATATTAACTGTCGTCTGGTAGTGGCATTTTATTCCTTTCAAACCTTGTTTAACAGCTTTAACTCAGAACAAGTTTTCTACATGCATGTAATCAATAAACTGCATGTGCATGTCAGACTGTTAGAGAGAACATCAGAGAATTCGTATATATTGTTGGTGATTAATTTCTCTCTCATGTTTAGTATTGTTTTAACAACACTAAAAGAAACCTTACGAAAATTGTGCACTGTATTATAAGAAATGAAATAAAACTACCCACGACAACGTTACGACGAAAGTCTGTTTCGATAAAACTGAGTACCTGTGCGCAAGCGTGTCTCTGTCGGTACGAATTAGTAAAATACTACCCACTTTGATCTCGATTGGGTCTGTGTTTAATTAGTATGCTGTGTCATACTCAACAGGTATGCAAATGTAGCATTTCATAAATAAAGTTATGTATTCCTAGCGACCCAAAATTTGTTTGCCAGCAGCGGAAAGAGGCGTTACCTGTTGTGCAGCATTGTGAGTTTTTCACCATTGCACTATTAGCTGAAAGTACTTTCTTGAGATTTCCTTATCGACGTTTGAGCTGACTGCCTTTAGCTCTTTCAGAGAAGGGATAAAAACGTTAAAGTTAGCGAGACTGGAACTGCGAACCATAACAGCCACTTTTTCACAGGCTGGCGCGTCACCATAGAGCTAGCGAAGAGGTACGTGTTGCATATTTCTCCTACGAGGCCAACAGTGGCTACAACTCGTAAACCGCTATTTAAAGGACGACTTTGGTTGCGATCTCCACATGCAACGACTTTCCTGGGCTGAAAATCGTAAATTTACAATCTTTTGTTACACCTCAAGCGATAATAACTCAGATTACTCAATAGAAATGACAGGAAAAATCAAGTGAACTTTTAGGCTTAATTCCGTGCACACCAGGAAGTAACTCGTCGATCACAGAGCTGCCAAATATACCTTGCCTTGTTTTCAAATTTCAGTTACAGTACTAGCAGGAAAATGACGAACCGATGTGTTCCTACAGCGGGCTGGGAAGTGACCTTAGCTGGCGTCTCAAAGACGCGGCTGCTACGGCCTGGAATACGTAATGCGTCTGATTCGCGTTTCTGTGACTAGGTTTAGGGACCGGATCGTAGTTACTAATAATACTTAGAACTGACTGCTAACTAAGCATCATAAATCAGTAATTCTCCTAGATGTTTTTATATTTCTTGCGTAACTGTACTCAAAACTAAGAAACCCAATCACGGACATTTCGTGCCTCACCGATAGTCAACCACACCAAACAAATAAAAATAGAAAAGCAATGTGTGTGTGTGTGTGAGAGAGAGAGAGAGAGAGAGAGAGAGAGAGAGAGAGAGAGAGAGAGAGAGAGAAATAAAGATAAAAAGAATGAGAGAGAGGATAAAAAAATGTCGTAAAAAATTGAATGCTCATATGTAAAGAAAACTTTCATTAAAATAACAGATCCACATCATTACGAAGTGTCGTATTTATGATCTATGGAACAAGTATTAATCTAATCTAATCATATCATTTTGCTGACTAGCCGTAAAAAGTCATGAATTTCCGAAATTTTCGCCAATATTAGTAACCAAATCTAAACTTGAAAATAAAAGCCTACAGTTATTGAAATAAACCGGGACTCCTATCTAGAACCTTTCATCCCTATTAACTAACCACGAAATATGTCTCATATACCTCCATTGGTGGTGGTGGTGGTTAGTGTTTACCGTCCCGTCGACAACGAGGTCATTACAGACGGAGCGCAAGCTCGGGTTAGGGAAGGATGGGAAGGAAATCGGCCGTGCCCTTTCAAAGGAACCATCCCGGCAAATGCCTGAAACGATTTAGGAAAATCACGGAAAACTTAAATCAGGATGGCTGGAGACGGGATTGAACCGTCGTCCTCCCGAAGGCGAGTACAGTGTGCTAACCACTGCGGCACCTCACTCGGTAATATACCTCCATTGAGATGTAACAAAGTGTGTATGCACTTAAAGATGGAGTGCATGCTGTGAAGTTCTGTGACGGAAGTACGAACCCAATACGTAATCGGATTGTTAACTAAATAAAATCAAATGTTAGGAAAAGGTTTTTCTTACCAGCTGCTGGGTGTTTGAGTCTAAAATAATGATACAAGTTTGTGTGCCTGTGCGACAATCGAACCGCACTCCTATCGTTCTTCTTTATGCTGGGTTCCTAGGCTGAGAGTCGGGTTCGATTCCAACTCCTGCCGATGATTTTTAATAGGGATAGACAGATTCTATTCTCTTCTGGCTACGCAAAGTGAAGAAGTTATAATGGCATTGCGATCTGAAATTCACATTACGTATGATATTCCATCTCAACCATGCAGACGTTAGGTTGAACCACAATAAAGTCAGGAGTGGCGAAATGTGGGAACTCTGTCACCAGTAAACTTTCTTATACTAGTTACCTATTTCTAATAACGAAACAATCGCTTTGTAAGGTCACAGGACCCTTATTCCATCTTTTATTTGAGCTTGTGTATGTCGATTAAATTGGTTCTGAACTTAAAATACAACTCAGACCGCCCTTAACTCGGAATTTGATCGCTTCGTGACAATACAGCTCGACTACAATTTGTTGGTTGTTCAAAACTGCAGATTCCTCAACATCTCCACTTACTGCGCGTGAATGGGTTCGAATGCTGGCCCGGCACTTAAGTTTTCATTATGTATTATCAAGCTCTAGCATGAGAACACCTATCTGCTGGTGGATAAAAATTTTGATTTTTAATGCATTTTCATTCGTTGTCAACACTAACGATATCTGACGTTTTTGACTCTCAGTCAGACACACAACTATTTGAGAGATCAGTGTAAGTTTAAGGATGTTGTTCCGAGCTGCTGGTGGAGAAAAAATTAGGTAACTGACGTCTCTTTGTGTGTAGTCAACAACGGTATGTGAGGGGTTCGATTCACAGTCAGCACTGAACTTTTCGTCATATTATTTCTAGTTCTAAAATGCTCACATGTCGCTGCTGATGTAACAAACCCATATTTAACGTTCGTTTCCTCTAGAATATAACAGCGATAGGTTCTGGGTTGGAGTCCTGGGATGGAAAAAAATTATGTTTCGTCTCGTCATTTCAATTAAAACATCTAGCTACTGCCGAGAATATCTGATATGTCACAGTTGATTGAGCTTCGAGAACAATCCGATTAGTTTCTGGGTTCGAATCCCTGTCCAACCCAAAGCTTTACCTCACGGCGTTTCAAGGAAGTTACTTGTGAAGAAGCAATATTTAACATCTCTCGTAGTTCCTTAACGGGGACAATAGATGCTGGGTAGGAAATCACGTCCGTAAAAAATGTTTACGTTGTGTAATTTAAAGTTGATATTTGCTAGCTGATACCGTCTAAAATCGAGGTATATCACTCTCTGCATGCCCAGTCATGAATGGCTGCTACTTTCCGTCAGTCACGAAATGTTAGTCTGCATGACCTGGGTTTGAATCCATATGCAGAACGAGACGGTTCGTCCTGGCAGTTGAAGATGATACATATTCTCAACTAGCTGCTCGTGAATTACTTAATTTTTAATGTCATATTGAGTTAAATAACTAGTACGGTATGTTACGTTGAAGAGGAAACCATGAATACGACGAACTTACTGCGTAATAATGAGAGTGGTAACATTTCAGGTATGTCATTTATTGCAATAAATGTGAGCTTACAAGCCTTAAGGACAGTCTTATCTGTGATAATGTGTTCCCTGATATTTGTGGTATCATGGTATTACTTTACATCTTGAGTTATTGCGATATAGAGCACAGTTTCCTAGTGGTGACTTGCTGGAGCCATTTTCAATAGTCAAGTGACTGTACCAAGGAGCGATTAGAGGACCTGCTTGACAGCTGCGTTATGTGGGTTGCATGCGAATCAGGCGAAATGCAAGTCAGGTCGTTCGGATACTTTCGAGCATGACTGTACCTGACGCGACGACGACCGAGTGCTTCTCCGCGGTCATTTTCGGTGCGGTTCTCCTCTTTCTACCTGCGATGGTCGTTCGCTGCAGTATGGAAGCCAGGATCAGTTTTTACCTTAAGGCTTTCCTCTTTCATGTTGAAACTGTTGACGTTATTTTGTATTTCTACAGCTTCTCTGAACAAGCGTGTGTGATAGTGTTCCTCTACAGCCAGAACTTCCGTGACGGCGAGTTTTATTACGTGGTCGGTCTCACTCAGTGCGTCCCCTGCCACGACCTATTTCTCCACCTGCCCTAATCTTCAATGTCGCTTATGTTCTTTGATCGTGGTGTTGATTGAACGTCCAGTCATTTCGACATAAACTTTTCCACATGTGCATGGTATACGGTACATTCCCAACATGGCTAGTGGGTTCCTTTTCTCGTTTGCCCATCTAAGACACTCTTTGATCATACTTGTGACGAAATTTGTGAGAAAGGTGAAAATTTCTTCAGTAAATCGCTGATTGGTTCTAGTAGGGTGGAATGTATTTTATTCGGGTGATTGCATCTGGGCTCTAAGACGGGTAACGTACGTACCGAATCAATGAACAAGTGAAAGAGGAATACGTAACCGGGACTTTTGCAGATACAGAACAATTTATTACCTTGGTGGCAGGGCTGTAGTTGAAATCTCGTTCCACCTCGTCGACCGTGACCTGAAGGACCACAGCACTGAGTTTGGGCTGGCGATTGGGAGGTTGCAGTTGTCCGGTGCAAAGAGGACTTGCTGAAGAGTGCAACACAAATAACTGACACATGCATTCGTTAGATACATTAGTATTTGACTTACAACTCTTCTATGTAACAGCATCAGCGCACCCAAGACATGAGTACGTGCCACAGTGGTTCGTGTCAACCAATATTTATCACAAGCCTGAAGCTTTTCGGTGTTGGTCATCTATTCAACCAGAAGTCTGCCAAGTAGCAATAGCTGATTTGCGTAAAAACAGGATAATTGTCTCCCTTTCCGTGTATCTTGTCTCACTTGGAGTCTCTGACACCATCGTTCTATAGCTACTTTCCGTGTGACAGGGACTACGCTATGGCTGAAAAGATGTGGCTGTACGAGTCATTTGTACCTAAAAATATGAATGATGCTGTAGTATCTGCTGCATATGCTAAGAAATTTGAAGTCGTTGACTAAAGCGAAACAAAAAATTAAAAATTCATCAATATTCACTCTGTTGCCGACTCCTTTGTAACGACAAAAAAGCAGCAGATCTCAAAGGTAACGTTGGTACGATTCTCACCAAATATCCCGGAATGACGGAAGTGAAACATATCTTCAGCGAATTGGCAACTTAAAAAATATGTAAGTTTTTAAAAAGTGAGTGGACGTTTTCAATATGAGAAGTGTAATATTCAATCTACTGTAAGGTAAAGAGTACTTAACAAAGAAAAAAAAGTAAACTTATTATCAATGACACCGTATTTTCATGACAAATGCAGACCATTTTACGAGAATTTGTGTCATTCTTATGTGGACTGATTTGGACTTTGGGTTACTTTCAGATAGTGCACTGGTACTAAGCCTGAAACTAACTTTAGCACTTACATGATTTTTGACGGAAATAATATGGATACTAAGATATGTTAGTATATCTGACGTCAATAGTTCATAATACTTATGAGAGATTTAATGTAGTTAATAAAATAAACCAATCTACTTACAACTGTCCTTGAACTGAGTGTACACTAAATTTTATATTAAAATATAAAATGAAAGCTCCTATGTTCCTTTTTTTTTTTAAATATAACTGCTAAACAGCTTTTTGGTAGTTACCAGGCTTTTGGGTTATGCTCTTCAGTTCGGAGCAGGAAACATGGAGACCAAAGAGTATAGTAGGGAGTTTCTGCAGCGGACTGGAGTAGTTATATAGAACAGGTGGAAACTACATGCACAACATTTAGGAAGTTGCTCAACTATATTTTGTGACTGCTTTGGAACACGTGATCTTTGGTCTTAGATGGTTCCGTACAGTGATGATACTGTATTATTTATTCGGTTTGTTACCCCAGTAACTTTCTTTTCCGTGAAAAAAGCTTCAAAGTAATAAAGTAGCCTGTAAAATACAGTCAACCAACCGGACATCACAGCACACAGAGTAGCGAAACATACTCAGACAATGCGTAGACAAAAAAGTATTGTGGTGCCGCTGGCGTCACTGCAGAAACAACTCAGCGAAGCGCCATTGGTCACTCTTCCTTCGCAATCATTGAACCAGTACACGTGGAAAATAGCCAATTCCTTATCAACACACTTACCTATCCATACTGCTTAGTACCACTGATAACGTACAATCTACGCCGCCCGAAAAACTATACTGAGACTGAACCGAAAACTATTGACATTCAGACACAGCCGTCACTTCGTTTGTGTAGATATCTTCAGTGAAAAACAGATACTAAGATAAATGCGTATGAGAAGTTAATCCAAATGCAATTACTCTGTAGTGAGCCACCAAAAATCACGTGTGCCTTACACTAGAACACTTGTAAAGTATCCCTTATGTATGTCCGATATACTCTTATTGTTGGAGGAACTGGACTTAACATTGTAGAGATATTTTTGGTATATGTCATCATGAGGATGTAATAATTTCAAAAGAGCAGGCGGCACTTTATGAGTTGTATGGGGCCCGTTCACGTCCCACTAAAGATAGAGTATAACGGCTCTTCGTGTCATGGTCATCAATTTGGCATAGTACGTGTACGTTGTTCATCACAAGCACCAGTGCGAAGAGCCCACTCTATCTTCTGATACTTTTTCGCTCATTACCGTTACTTGTATGGCAGCAATCCGTCTCAGGGAACTAAACAAGCGGCGAGTGTGACAAGGCAGCTAGAAGTGGAGGCAATATTTCTTCGTGCGCTGCCGGCAAACAGCTGGACTGTTGAAAAGCAGGAAATGACTACTAAACATCAGGGTACAGACTAATGCTTAGAAATTCAACAGGATTCATTCAATCCAACAAAAGACCCTGTATTTAATTAGAACCAGAGAGGCTGACGGATTTAAACATTTTCGTAGAAATGGGCTAAATTTACTGTCATATTGATGCGTTGAATGAATGTTTCTGAAGAGTAAAACTGGTACTTAAACGTTTTGTTATTTGTTACCTGAATACAAGTCTTCTAACGATCAAAATAAGGCACCTGAGTTGATTTCATAAAGTTAAAAATTATATTGTGGTAAGATCTTTGAGCCTAACGCTATGAAAAAGTTTCAAAATACAATGACCGAACTTCTGGCACCGTGAAGTCTATTTGGTATCGTGCTAGCAAAAGAGACATAAATGTATTTACGATAACCGGTCTCGTTACTGAAACGTATGATCTGCCGAGAGTTTTAAGGCGACCATTTTTACATACTGTCATCTGCAGAATGATTTAGCTAATAACGCATTTTCATTTGGATACTGAATACCAGCAAAGTAAAAATCTTCCATAAAACGGTTTAAAGAGAGAAAATAAATTTTAAAGTGCGTTTCAGAGCGTCGCCGAATGCTTATTCTCTTTTGAAATTACGTGCTACGTTAAATATATGGAATAACATTTGTTGCTTTTTTGTTGACCAAATAAATGAGCACTAGATGCGGAACTATTTTATGTTCTGCACCGAATTCACTTTTAACTTACCTCGTTTCTGTCATATACGACAAAAGTGCTGAACACGAGAACCTCACGACACCGTTATAGATTTAAGCAGATGATAGCTTAAGAATGAAATGTGTCTCGAATTTAGTTCATTGCACTACGTTGTTGTCCATCTCGGTAGGTTTAAAACGATTTGCTTTACTGCTCACTCGATGAATGTATGCGCGAAACCAACAGAGAGAAACTCTTGTTTAACTGTGAGATAGAAATATCGTGCTTTGAATGACGTTTCATGTGATGCACGTTAAAGATCGTAATATGTAAAGGAAGTCTACGAATGTTCTGGTAGGGCTTGTTTAACGGTGATGTCATGTCAGACATTACGAAGTCTCTCAGACAACAGATACCGTGTAGAACCACCCAGCTCGCTCTTTTCGTACATGAGATCAGTAGGACCATTGAAAACGGCGTTGTGGTTCATGTTTTGTTCTTTGAATTGTAAAGCAGCTCTGGACTGTAGTAGTCATTTCGCGTTATCTACGTGGGAGGAAGTATTATGTTGCTCGACTGTTCCCGGAACGGGTGCTCCCATATTTGCAGTAGCTGACCTCTCCGTGATACACAACCACACACGTGTATCGTGTGTCACTGGAGTTTCTCTAACATCTCTGCGAAACTCTCTCGCCGAAGAGCCGTTACCCTGAAAAAAAAAAAAAACAATCCACCCTTCATTAAATCATCTCTTGTATTAATACTTCTTCGTAAAAGTCGCAGACTCGTGTACAATAATGGAGAATACATAGTACTACGAGGTGCATTCAAGTTCTAAGGCCTCCGATTATTTTTCTAATTAACTACTAACCCGAAATCGATTAAACTGGCGTTACTTCTCGACGTAATCGCCCTGCAGACGTACACATTTTTCACAACGCTGACGCCATGATTCCATGGCAGCAGCGAAGGCTTCTTTAGGAGTCTGTTTTGACCACTGGAAAATCGCTGAGGCAATACAGCACGGCTGGTGAATGTGCAGCCGCGGAGAGTGTCTTTCATTGTTGGAAAAAGCCAAAAGTCACTAGGAGCCAGTTCAGGTGAGTAGGGAGCATGAGGAATCACTTCAAAGCTGTTATCACGAAGAAACTGTTGCGTAACGTTACATCGATGTGCCGGTGCGTTGTCTTGGTGAAACAGCACACGCACAGCCCTTCCCGGACGTTTTTGTTGCAGTGCTGGAAGGAATTTGTTCTTCAAAACAATTTCGTAGGATGCACCTGTTGCCGTAGAGCACTTTGGAACGCAATGGGTAAGGATTACGCCCTCGCTGTCCCAGAACGTGGACACCATCATTTTTTCAGCACTGGCGGTTACCCGAAATTTTTTTGCTGGCGGTGAATCTGTGTGCTTCCATTGAGCTGACTGTCGCTTTGTTTCTGGATTGAAAAATGGCACCCACGTCTCATCCATTGTCACAACCGACGAAACGAAAGTCCCATTCATGCTGTCGTTGCACGTCAACATTGCTTGGCAACATACCACACGGGCAGCCATGTGGTCGTCCGTCAGCATTCGTGGCACCCACCTGGATGACACTTCCCGCATTTTCAGGTCGTCATGCAGGATTGTGTGCACAGAACCCACAGAAATGCCAACTCTGGAGGCGATTTGTTCAACAGACATTCGGCGATCCCCCAACACAATTCTCTCCACTTTCTCGATCATGTCGTCAGACCGGCTTGTGCGAGCCCGAGGTTGTTTCGGTTTGATGTCACACGTTGTTCTGCCTTCATTAAACTGTCGCACCCACGAGCGCACTTTCGTCACATCCATAACTCCATCACCACATGTCTCCTTCAACTGTCGATGAATTTCAATTGGTTTCACACCACGCACATTCAGAAAACGAATGACTGCACGCTGTTCAAGTAAGGAATACGTCGCCATTTTAAGTATTTAAAACAGCTCTCATTCTCGCCGCTGGCGGTAAAATTCCATGTGCCGTACGGTGCTGCCATCTCTGAGACGTATTGACATTGAACGCGGCCTCATTTTAAAACAATGCGCATGTTTCTATCTCTTTCCAGTCTGGAGAAAAAAATCGGAGGCCTTAGAACTTGAATGCACCTCGTACTTTTTTGTAAGCCACTTCTTATTTGGAAGAGCTACACTTCGTAAGAATCTAACAGTAAATCTCAGTGTAGCTTCTGTTTTCTCTACTACTTCTTGTATTCAACTGTTGGTCGTTCTGGACTGTTACCACTTAGTATTTAACGGTATTTATTGTTTCCCCTGAACGGGGCTCGAACCTGGGATCTTCGCCTTTCGCAGGCAATTGCTCAACCCTCTAACGTACCACCCTTTTATAGGGCCTCCCTTCTACCAGGTAGCCCTCCTTTGATTGGCCAGTCGTCGCGTTTTCGGAACTGACTGCCCCGCTACTGAGTTGTGAATAAGCGTTGATAGCGGAACAAGATCTTCTTCGCGAACAAAAATTGAAAGTCCTTGTGAGATGCTCTTGCAAAGCAGCACAACTTTCCATGGAACTAAGATCTTTTCGCACACAGTCTTCCTCGCAATTATACTCGTAATTAGTATTGTTCAGATGTTTCCAATGGCTCTAAGCACTATGGGACTTAACATCTGAGGTCATCAGTCCCCTAGTCTTAGAACTACTTAAACCTAACTAACCTAAGGCCATCACACAAATCAATGCGCGAGGCAGGATTCGAACCTGCGACCGCAGCAGCAGTGCGGTTCCGGACTGAAGCGCCTAGAACCGCTCGGCACCAGCGGCAGAACATTTAGTATTGTTGTGATCGAAATTTTTAAGACGATTATAAAACATGTTAAATTCCACTTATGGGGGACATTTGTGTATTGAGCCATAGGAAGCACATTTTATATTACACACGAGTGCGACTCTTTCAAATTACCTAAGCGATCAGGATTGTTAGTCGCTGGAGATTAAAGTGATTTATTGTTAAAAACAACAGAGCATTTGGATCATGAATACTCAAACAGAATTTTGAAAATTTATTTTCTCATCAAAAAGCAAATACTAATTTGTCTATTATTCTCGAGCGTACTTAAATCCTGTTTGCTATGCTACAAACTGAAATGGCAGAGGGACCCGAATGGGAGCTGTAGTGCATTTTCTGACGCGGTGATCAGACTGTTATAGGTATGGAGATGCCATCGTTCCTGATGTCAAGTGTCTCTCCTTTCCATCTCGATTATAGGTGCGTCCTCGCATTCCCACTTAAATTACATGTGTCCTTCTTGGACGATCTCTGTAAGTCCTCCAAAGCTATGTTCTTGAGCATGTCCTCTCTATTGTCTCCAGATACTTATTTGCTCGTCGCCAGCGTTCAGTTCGAAGCGGGACCCACCACTGGAGACAATTCTATTCGAATCAGTGAGATTCTAGGCCGAAGACGTTTCTGGAGGCTCCCTGGACAGTGGATGGATACCCATCAGACTTTTTTCTATCATACGGCTTCACCGCAACAAGTGATGGATCGAACGCTCCCTGCAGGAAGAAAGCTGTCGTGTAAGTATTAGTGCTGATGGTGATGAATGTAGTCGGAAAAAAGGAAAACACTTATATTTCTTTATCTTCTCCCTTACATGCATGGTAACATCAGTACCTGATTCACAAAAGGGAAAAGGAAAAAGAAACAAAGCTGATTCTTAGTATAATCCAAACGGTACTACATGTAAGGGCGTCAATGTTAGGATGTCTTCGGATTGTGAGTTTTTGAAGTAGTGATGTTCAAAGACTCCAAATATAGTAATACTAGAGTAATACTGGGACTGCCTGTGTGAGAGCACAATACAGATTGTGTCCGTGATACGTGGGAGCCTATATCCGCTATCAGTGCAGCTAGACTACAATACAGTTACAGCAGAAGACTTCCCAAGAAGAGTAGAACTATGTCATGAGAGCGAGTGAAAGCACTTGCGGGAACCTATCTTCAAAAACTTAATGTAAGCTAGTTATGTGATCAAACAGACACTAGTCTACAGACTCATTTGACAGCCAATTTTCAATGTAAGCTAGTTATGTGATCAAACAGACACTAGTCTACAGACTCAATTGGCAGCCAACGTTCTACTGATTCCACAAGGAATTATGGGTCAGTTTACTGCAGCTGGTGTGACGAACCACCTACACCCTATCTCAGGAAACGGTTGCTTAATTGTACCGCACTTCCTGCTTATCAGTGGATGGAGCTATATATGGTGCATCTGTGACAGATACCGGAATGAGGTTTCAATCATATTTATGAACGTTTATATATCCATTAATATGTAAGAGTTCATAACAATAAAAAACAAGAAGTCAAATGGATACGTATCTATAAAAAACACTGAAGAGTAATACAAATGTGCAGTCATCACCTTGGCTGAGTGGACAAAGTACTGAAGTCGTAAGGAGCTTGTGGTAACATACTTCTGCAGTGATGTTGGGAAACAGAAGAATGATTTGTTAGTGCCTGATAATATACACTCCTGGAAATGGAAAAAAGAACGCATTGATACCGGTGTGTCAGACCCAACATACTTGCTCCGGACACTGCGAGAGGGCTGTACAAGCAATGATCACACGCACGGCACAACGGACACACCAGGAACCGCGGTGTTGGCCGTCGAATGGCGCTAGCTGCGCAGCATTTGTGCACCGCCGCCGTCAGTGTCAGCCAGTTTGCCGTGGCATACGGAGCTCCATCGCAGTCTTTAACACTGGTAGCATGCCGCGACAGCGTGGACGTGAACCGTATGTGCAGTTGACGGACTTTGAGCGACGGCGTATAGTGGGCATACGGGAGGCCGGGTGGACGTACCGCCGAATTGCTCAAAACGTGGGGCGTGAGGTCTCCACAGTACATCGATGTTGTCGCCAGTGGTCGGCGGAAGGTGCACGTGCCCGTCGACCTGGGACCGGACCGCAGCGACGCACGGATGCACGCCAAGACCGTAGGATCCTACGCAGTGCCGTAGGGGACCGCACCGCCACTTCCCAGCAAATTAGGACACTGTTGCTCCTGGGGTATCGGCGAGGACCATTCGCAACCGTCTCCATGAAGCTGGGCTACGGTCCCGCACACCGTTAGGCCGTCTTCCGCTCACGCCCCAACATCGTGCAGCCCGCCTCCAGTGGTGTCGCGACAGGCGTGAATGGAGGGACGAATGGAGACGTGTCGTCTTCAGCGATGAGAGTCGCTTCTGCCTTGGTGCCAATGATGGTCGTATGCGTGTTTGGCGCCGTGCAGGTGAGCGCCACAATCAGGACTGCATACGACCGAGGCACACAGGGCCAACACCCGGCATCATGGTGTGGGGAGCGATCTCCTACACTGGCCGTACACCACTGGTGATCGTCGAGGGGACACTGAATAGTGCACGGTACTTCCAAACCGTCATCGAGCCCATCGTTCTACCATTCCTAGACCGGCAAGGGAACTTGCTGTTCCAACAAGACAATGCACGTCCGCATGTATCCCGTGCCACCCAACGTGCTCTAGAAGGTGTAAGTTAACTACCCTGGCCAGCAAGATCTCCGGATCTGTCCCCCATTGAGCATGTTTGGGACTGGATGAAGCGTCGTCTCACGCGGTGTGCACGTCCAGCACGAACACTGGTCCAACTGAGGTGCCAGGTGGAAATGGCATGGCAAGCCGTTCCACAGGACTACATCCAGCATCTCTACGATCGTCTCCATGGGAGAATAGCAGCCTGCATTGCTGCGAAAGGTGGATATACACTGTACTAGTGCCGACATTGTGCATGCTCTGTTGCCTGTGTCTATGTGCCTGTGGTTCTGTCAGTGTGATCAGGTGATGTATCTGACCCCAGGAATGTGTCAATAAAGTTTCCCCTTCCTGGGACAATGAATTCACGGTGTTCTTATTTCAATTTCCAGGAGTGTATGTTGTATAGTTATCAGTCCATCTGACAGTGCAAACACTAGTCTTATTCTGTCACAGTTAACAAATCTTGAGTCTTTTCAATTGACCGTCTATACTTACAGGGTGTTTCAAAAATGACCGGTATATTTGAAACAGCAATACAAACTAAACGAGCAGCGATAGAAATACACCGTTTGTTGCAATATGCTTGGGACAGCAGTACATTTTCAGGCAGACAAACTTTCGAAATTACAGTAGTTACAATTGTCAACAACAGATGGCGCTGCGGTCTGGGAAACTCTATAGTACGATATTTTCCACATATCCACCATGCGTAGCAATAATATGGGGTAGTCTCTGAATGAAATTACCCGAAACCTTTGCCAACGTGTCTGGCGGAATGGCTTCACATGCAGATGAGATGTACTGCTTCAGCTGTTCAATTGTTTCTGGATTCTGGCGGTACACCTGGTCTTTCACGTGTCCCCACAGAAAGAAGTCACAGGGGTTCATGTCTGGCGAATAGGGAGGCCAATCCACGCCGCCTCCTGTATGTTTCGGATAGCCCAAAACAATCACACGATCATCGAAATATTCATTCAGGAAATTAAAGACGTCGGCCGTGCGATGTGACCGGGCACCTTCTTGCATAAACCACGAGGTGATCGCAGTGTCGTCTAAGGCAGTTTGTACCGCCACAAATTCACGAAGAATGTCCAGATAGCGAGATGCAGTAATCGTTTCGGATCTGAAAAATGGGCCAATGATTCCTTTGGAAGAAATGGCGGCCCAGACCAGTAATTTTTGAGGATGTAGGGACAATGGGACTGCAACATGGGGCTTTTCGGTTCCCCATATGCGCCAGTTCTGTTTATTGACGAAGCCGTCCAGGTAAAAATAAGCTTCGTCAGTAAACCAAATGCTGCCCACATGCATATCGCCGTCATCAATCCTGTGCACTATATCGTTAGCGAATGTCTCTCGTGCAGCAATGGTAGCGGCGCTGAGGCGTTGCCGCGTTTGAATTTTGTATGGATAGAGGTGTAAACTCCGGCGCATGAGACGATACGTGGACGTTGGCGTCATTTGGACCGCAGCTGCAATACGGCGAACGGAAACCCGAGGCCGCTGTTGGATCACCTGCTGCACTAGCTGCGCATTGCCCTCTGTGGTTGCCGTACGCGGTCGCCCTACCTTTCCAGTACGTTCATCCGTCACGTTCCCAGTCCGTTGAAATTTTTCAAACAGATCCTTTATTGTATCGCTTTTCGGTCCTTTGGTTACATTAAACCTCCGTTGAAAACTTCGTCTTGTTGCAACACCACTGTGTTCTAGGCGGTGGAATTCCAACACCAGAAAAATCCTCTGTTCTAAGGAATAAACCATGTTGTCCACAGCACACTTGCACGTTGTGAACAGCACACGCTTACAGCAGAAAGACGACGTACAGAATGGCACACCCACAGACTGCGTTGTCTTCTATATCTTTTACATCACTTGCAGCGATATCTGTTGTTGAAAATTGTAACTACTGTATTTTCGAAAGTTTGTCCGCACTGAAAATGTACTGTTGTCCCAAGCATATTGCTACAAACGGTGTATTTCTATCGCTGCTCGTTTAGTTTTTACTGCCGTTTCAAATATACCGGTCATTTTTGAAACACCCTGTACTTTGAAAACCATTATTTAATCCAAAATACCAGCTACTGCAGAAGATATTACACTGCGTCAATGGAGTTACTTAGTAGTCATTCAGCCAAATCTAAGGTGGTCGTAGATGGCGTTCAAAATATAACGGCATAGAGACAGAAGTGATGACACTTTCTGCAGGACCTGACCATCATTTTGCAGGACAATGCTCAAGCACGTACAGTGCAAGCTGTTACTGATTTGTTTGACAGATGGGGCTGCTAAATGCTATACCACCTACTGCACTCCCCTGACTTAAGCCCTCGTGAGTTCAATTCAATTTCTAACCTGAAGGATACAATTCACGGCATTCGCTTCAGAACTGCTACAAATTCGTTTGGCAATAGACCGCCCCGCTCGAAAAGTCAACACAACTCGCACTGCTAAGAGTATCCTACGACTTCCACATCGCTGGCAACGGGTTATACACAATGCTGGTGAGTACTTTGAAGGTCAGTAAAACTTTGAAACACGTATCTATTTTGTACGAGCTGTAAATAGATAGTAGCGACTGTTAAAAGTTACAACCCTCGTATATTAGTGTTTGATTCATTTTCTTGACTGCCTCTGTCTGATGGAAATCCCTTGTCCGTCAGTAGAGTGCGATATCAGTTTTTATTTCGAGCATTTATGTTCCTGTATTGTATGAAAAAGGGATGTTGTCTCGTCTTTTAGATCGCTGTCGTTACCCGACTTCTGCCCTTCAGAGCAGTTTGCTATGCTCGATGCATCTGTGGTACTTTAAGCCAAGTGATTTCATTTCCTGTTAACGCACCATAGAGATATCCTGTCCAAGTCATTTTGCAGTTCTTTTTGATCATTCGATAAAGTTACAAGATGGTAAATGAGAACATCATCTGCAAACTATCCTAGAGGGATATTCATATTGTCTCCTAAATAATTTATGTGGGAACAACAAATAGTGTAAACACTTCCTTGGGGAACTCGAGATATTAATTACGTTTTTTCCATGACTTTCTGTATTTTATTACGAAATGTGACCTTTCTGACAGGATATTATGAACACAGTCACACAGCCGAGACGATACTCCGTAGGCAAGCAATTTAATTACATGTTGCTTGTGAGGAATGGTGTCAAAAGCTTAGGGAAATCTAAAAATATAGGATCAATATTATATCCCATTCAGATAGTACTCATTACTTCTTGAGAATAAGGAGCAAGTGGCGTTTTACAACAACAATATTTTCTCCTCATCTTTATGACGAGTGTTCTGTCGCCACAAACATTTTCCTAGATGATAACAGCCGTGTTAACAGCACACATTTCTGTTTCGACGGACCGTCGGCCATCCTTTCGTACTCGATTAACCCCATAAATCTCCAGGTCATTTCCCATATGACTATTTGGAGCGGTACGTGAAATGTAGCCATCAAGATACCGGAAATATGGTAGCTCCTTCTGATGTAATAATGAAATGGTGGCTTCAGTTAAGTACGACATAAGCTAAGAAACTTCTGGCAATCGAAGAACTTAGATTATTATCAAGTCTACTTTCCCCCCATGAACCATGGACCTTGCCGTTGGTGGGGAGGCTTGCGTGCCTCAGCGATACAGATGGCCGTACCGTAGGTACAACCACAACGGAGGGGTATCTGTTGAGAGGCCAGACAAACGTGTGGTTCCTGAAGAGGGGCAGCAGCCTTTTCAGTAGTTGCAGGGGCAACAGTCTGGATGATTGACTGATCTGGCCATGTAACAATAACCAAAACGGCCTTGCTGTGCTGGTACTGCGAACGGCTGAAAGCAAGGGGGAAACTACGGCCGTAATTTTTCCCGAGGGCATGCAGTTTTACTGTATGATTAAATGATGATGGCGTCCTCTTGGGTAAAATATTCCGGAGGTAAAATAGTCCCCCATTCGGATCTCCGGGCGGGGACTACTCAAGAGGATGTCGTTATCAGGAGAAAGATAACTGGCGTCCTACGGATCGGAGCGTGGAATGTCAGATCCCTTAATCGGGCAGGTAGGTTAGAAAATTTAAAAAAGGAAATGGATAGGTTAAAGTTAGATATAGTGAGAATTAGTGAAGTTCGGTGGCAGGAGGAACAAGACTTCTGGTCAGGTGACTACAGGGTTATAAACACAAAGTCAAATAGGGGCAATGCAGGAGTAGGTTTAATAATGAATAGGAATATAGGAAAGCGGGTAAGCTACTACAAACAGCATAGTGAACGCATTATTGTGGCCAAGATAGACACGAAGCCCACGCCTACTATAGTAGTACAAGTTTATATGCCAACTAGCTCTGCAGATGACGAAGAAATTGAAGAAATGTATGATGATATAAAAGAAATTATTCAGATAGTGAAGGGAGACGAAAATTTAATAGTCATGGGTGACTGGAATTCGAGAGTAAGAAAAGGGAGAGAAGGAAACGTAGTAGATGAATATGGATTGGGGCTAAGAAATGAAAGAGGAAGCCGCCTGGTAGAATTTTGCACAGAGTACAACTTAATTATAGCTAAAACTTGGTTTAAGAATCATGATAGAAGGTTGTATACATGGAAGAACTCTGGAGATACTAAAAGGTATCAGATAGATTATATAATGGTAAGACAGAGATTTAGGAACGAGGTTTTATATTGTAAGACCTTTCCAGGGGCAGATGTTGACTCTGACCACAATCTATTGGTTATGACCTGTAGATTAAAACTGAAGAAACTGCAAAAAGGTGGGAATTTAAGGAGATGGGACCTGGATAAACTGAAAGAACCAGAGGTTGTACAGAGTTTTAGGGAGAGCATAAGGGAACAATTGACAGGAATGGGGGAAAGAAATACAGTAGAAGAAGAATGGGTAATTCTGAGGGATGAAATAGTGAAGGCAGCAGAGGATCAAGTAGGTAAAAAGACGAGAGCTGGTGGAAATCCTTGGGTAACAGAAGAAATATTGAATTGAATTGATGAAAGGAGAAAATATAAAAATGCAGTTAATGAAGCAGGCAAAAAGGAATACAAACGTCTCAAAAATGAGATCGTCAGGAAGTGCAAAATGGCTAAGCAGGGATGGCTAGAGGACAAATGTAAGGATGTAGAGGCTTATTTCACTAGGGGTAAGATAGATACTGCCTACAGGAAAATTAAAGAGACCTTTGGAGATAAGAGAACCACTTGTATGAACATCAAGAGCTCAGATGGAAACCCAGTTCTAAGCAAAGAAGGGAAAGCAGAAAGGTGGAAGGAGTATATAGAGGGTCTATACAAGGGCGATGTACTTGAGGACAATATTATGGAAATGGAAGAGGATGTAGATGAAAATGAAATGGGAGATACGATACTGCGTGAAGAGTTTGACAGAGCACTGAAAGACCTGAGTCGAAACAAGGCCCCCGGAGTAGACAACATTCCATTGGAACTACTGACGGCCTTGGGAGAGCCAGTCCTGACAAAACTCTACCATCTGGTGAGCAAGATGTATGAAACAGGCGAAATACCCTCAGACTTCAAGAAGAATATAATAATTCCAATCCCAAAGAAAGCAGGTGTTGACAGATGTGAAAATTACCGAACAATCAGTTTAATAAGTCACAGCTGCAAAATAGTAACACGAATTCCTTACAGACGAATGGAAAAACTAGTAGAAGCCGACCTCGGGGAAGATCAGTTTGGATTTTGTAGAAATACTGGAACACGTGGGGCAATACTGACCTTACGACTTATCTTAGAAGAAAGATTAAGGAAAGGCAAACCTACATTTCTAGCATTTGTAGACTTAGATAAAGCTTTTGACAATGTTGACTGGAATACTGTCTTTCAAATTCTAAAGGTGGCAGGGGTAAAATACAGGGAGCGAAAGGCTATTTACAATTTGTAGAGAAACCAGATGGCAGTTATAAGAGTCGAGGGACATGAAAGGGAAGCAGTGGTTGGGAAGGGAGTAAGACAGGGTTGTAGCCTCTCCTCGATGTTATTCAATCTGTATATCGAGCAAGCAGTAAAGGAAACAAAAGAAAAATTCGGAGTAGGTATTAAAATCCATGGAGAAGAAATATAAACCTTGAGGATTGCCGATGACATTGTAATTCTGTCAGAGACAGCAAAGGACCTGGAAGTGCAGTAGAACGGAATGGACAGTGTCTTGAAAGGAGGATATAAGATGAACATCAACAAAAGCAAAACGAGGATAATTGAATGTAGTCGACTTAAGTCGGGTGATGCTGAGGGAATTAGATTAGGAAATGAGACACTTAAAGTAGTAAAGGAGTTTTGCTCTTTGGGGAGCAAAATAACTGATGATGGTCGAAGTAGAGATGATATAAAATTTAAACTGGCAATGGCAAGAAAAGCGTTTCTGAAGAAGAGAAATTTGTTAACATCGAATATAGATTTAAGTGTCAGGAAGTCATTTCTGAAAGCATTTGTATGGAGTGTAGCCATGTATGGAAGTGAAACATGGACGGTAAATAGTTTGGACAAGAAGAGAATAGAAGCTTTCGAAATGTGGTGCTACAGAAGAATGCTGAAGATTAGATGGGTAGATCACATAACTAATGAGGAAGTATTGAATAGGATTGGGGAGAAGAGAAGTTTGTGGCACAACTTGAACAGAAGAAGGGATCGGTTGGTAGGACTTGTCCTGAGGCATCAAGGGATCACCAATTTAGTATTGGAAGGCAGCGTGGAGGGTAAAAATCGTAGGGGGAGACCAAGAGATGAATACACTAAGCAGATTCAGAAGGATGTAGGTTGCAGTAGGTACTGGGAGATGAAGAAGCTTGCACAGGATAGAGTAGCATTGAGAGCTGCATCAAACCAGTCTCAGGACTGAAGACCACAACAACAACAACAACTGTCGGTGTTACATGATAACATCGTGGTGTCTCTAGACGTTCACTAATTTTTGGTTTATTGTTTTAAAAAATATTGAAAAAGATTGCAGTTACCGGAACAAGGTCGTAGTGGGTTTCAAAATTAGTTTGTCGATACAGTCGGAGGGTATGTGACATTGTATACCACTGGTTGGTACTGGCCGGAAAGCATTTAACAAGGTGCTGCATTGCTGGCTGTTAACGAGGGTACGAGCACATGGAATAAGTTCACAGATATGTGAGTGGCGCGATATCTCATCACATAATAGATCCCAGGTTGAGCAGCAATCTGAGTATGTTGCTGTTGTTTGCTGATGATGCCGTGGGGTACGGTAAGCTGTCGGAGCTGAGTGACTGGAGGAAGATACAAGACGACTTAGACAAAATGTCCAGTTGGTCGTGATGAATGGCAGCTAGCCCTAAATGTGGGAAAGTGAAAGTTAATGCGGATGAGTAAGAAGATCCGACCTGTAATGATCGGGTAGAGTCCTGCTTGACACAGTCAACTCGTTTCAATATCTGGGCTTAATGTTCCAAAGCGATATGAAGTGGAACGAGCATTTTGGAACTGTGGTACGGAAGGCGAATGGTCGACTTCGGTGTATTGGATGAATTTTAGGAGAGCGTGGTTCACCTACACTCCTGGAAATTGAAATAAGAACACCGTGAATTCATTGTCCCAGGAAGGGGAAACTTTATTGACACATTCCTAGGGTCAGATACATCACATGATCACACTGACAGAACCACAGGCACATAGACACAGGCAACAGAGCATGCACAATGTCGGCACTAGTACAGTGTATATCCACCTTTCGCAGCAATGCAGGCTGCTATTCTCCCATGGAGACGATCGTAGAGATGCTGGATGTAGTCCTGTGGAACGGCTTGCCATGCCATTTCCACCTGGCGCCTCAGTTGGACCAGCGTTCGTGCTGGACGTGCAGACCGCGTGAGACGACGCTTCATCCAGTCCCAAACATGCTCAATGGGGGACAGATCCGGAGATCTTGCTGGCCAGAGTAGTTGACTTACACCTTCTACAGCACGTTGGGTGGCACGGGATACATGCGGACGTGCATTGTCCTGTTGGAACAGCAAGTTCCCTTGCCGGTCTAGGAATGGTAGAACGATGGGTTCGATGACGGTTTGGATGTACCGTGCACTATTCAGTGTCCCCTCGACGATCACCAGTGGTGTACGGCCAGTGTAGGAGATCGCTCCCCACACCATGATGCCGGGTGTTGGCCCTGTGTGCCTCGGTCGTATGCAGTCCTGATTGTGGCGCTCACCTGCACGGCGCCAAACACGCATACGACCATCATTGGCACCAAGGGAGAAGCGACTCTCATCGCTGAAGACGACACGTCTCCATTCGTCCCTCCATTCACGCCTGTCGCGACACCACTGGAGGCGGGCTGCACGATGTTGGGGCGTGAGCGGAAGACGGCCTAACGGTGTGCGGGACCGTAGCCCAGCTTCATGGAGACGGTTGCGAATGGTCCTCGCCGATACCCCAGGAGCAACAGTGTCCCTAATTTGCTGGGAAGTGGCGGTGCGGTCCCCTACGGCACTGCGTAGGATCCTACGGTCTTGGCGTGCATCCGTGCGTCGCTGCGGTCCGGTCCCAGGTCGACGGGCACGTGCACCTTCCGCCGACCACTGGCGACAACATCGATGTACTGTGGAGACCTCACGCCCCACGTTTTGAGCAATTCGGCGGTACGTCCACCCGGCCTCCCGCATGCCCACTATACGCCCTCGCTCAAAGTCCGTCAACTGGACATACGGTTCACGTCCACGCTGTCGCGGCATGCTACCAGTGTTAAAGACTGCGATGGAGCTCTGTATGCCACGGCAAACTGGCTGACACTGACGGCGGCGGTGCACAAATGCTGCGCAGCTAGCGCCATTCGACGGCCAACACCGCGGTTCCTGGTGTGTCCGCTGTGCCGTGCGTGTGATCATTACTTGTACAGCCCTCTCGCAGTGTCCGGAGCAAGTATGGTGGGTCTGACACACCGGTGTCAATGTGTTCTTTTTTCCATTTCCAGGAGTGTATAAAGGTGACTGTACATAGGACGCTGGTGCGACCTATTCTTGAGCACTGCTCGAGTGTTTGGGTTCCGTAACAGGTGGGATTGAAGGAGAACTTAGAAGCATTTCAGAAAGAGACTGCTAGATTTGTTACTGGAGGTTCGAACAACACGAAAGTGTTACCGAGGTGCATCGGATCTCAAATGGGAATCCTCGGAGGGAAGGCGAGGTTCTTTTCGTGAAACATTATTGAGAACATCTTAAACATGGCTGCGAAAGAGCTACTGTGTAAATTTGAAGGAGTTGAAAAATCAGACAACCATTTGCTAACAAAGGTTTATTAGCCCTTGACCTAGTTTTCCATATTTGTAAAAACATCCTCTTCATTTGTAGTGGCCTTATTACATCACAGGATGACACAATAGATTAGATGAAGCTGAGCGGCTCTTGTCGTAAACAAAATTGATACAACAAGAATTACTGAAAGCCATGGCTTTAGATGGCGCCAGACTACATATGTCGTGCTTCAGAATGAATACTCATTAGTAAATGCCCACAGGTAGAGGCTGTTGTCAATATAAAATTGTAACAGGCGTCACAGGATAAAATATTTGCGTAAGTTACAAATATATACTATTAAAAACAGTCTTGATCACAATTTATTTATTATGGTGACCGGTTTCGACTACTATTGTGATCATCTTCAGACCTACAAGTCGTGTACAAAACTTCAATTAAAGAGCTACATAAATAAAATAAATACATAAAGTTATAAAAATACATGAAGTTAAAAAAACAAAACTAATTGCAATCTACATACGAACGTCATAGACAATATTTCATAAATATGAACAACTACTTAGTATCGTATCTGTGCAGCATGTACTGTACATGTCAGCTAAAGTTTATTGCAGCCTACTCATTGAAAATCGTTTCAGTAAAGACATGTTGCTGCTCAATAGTACATCATCTGACGTGACAGTCTTTGCCATTCGACTTTCGCAACATCTTCGTTTGAAAGAAACCTGCTGCCACATCTTTGCACTGGGGTTTATCCTCACCATGGCAACCGCTACTTTGCCTATCGACATTACAACAACATCAGTGGAAATAAGCCTGCTGCCTCATCTTTGGAACAGCGTCCAACTTCACCATGGCAATCATTGGTTCCAAATGGTTCACTAACAGGCCTTGAGAGGGCAACCCATGTACTGTCAAAACGAAGTTCATTTATCCTACATGTTTAAATTTTTTTAACGCTTCTTAATTGACAATAGCTGTTAAATAAGCTAAGTTTAGTGTGTGTTTATTTTTATTTCTTGACAATTTTCTTTTAACTAAGATACTTTACATTGTTATTCGACTTATAACTCATTGGTTAGTAATGACATCATACCGTCAGAAGTGGCCGGAGCCTCCATTATACAGGGTGAGTCACCTAACATTACCGCTGGATATATTTCGTAAACCACATCAAATACTGACGAACCGATTCCACAGACCGAACGTGAGGAGAGGGGCTAGTGTAATTGTTTAATACAAACCATAAAAAAAGGCACGGAAGTATGTTTTTTAACACAAACCTACGTTTTTTTAAATGGAACCCCGTTAGTTTTGTTAGCACATCTGAACATATAAACAAATACGTAATCAGGGCCGTTTGTTGCATTGAAAAATGTTAATTACATCCGGAGATATTGTAACCTAAAGTTGACGCTTGAGTACCACTCCTCCGCTGTTCGACCGTGTGTATCGGAGAGCACCGAATTACATAGGGATCTAGAGGGAACGGTCATGCGCATACTGCATCGTCACCGCTTTCGTCCGTTTCATGTGTCGCTGCATCAGCAATTACATGGTGATGACTTTAATCATCGAGTGCAATTCTGTCAATGGGCGTTTACAGAGAATGCGTTGCAGTTCTACCTGTTTACCGATGAAGCGGGTTTCACTAACCACGGGGGGGTGGGTGCTGAATCTACGGAACATGCATTACTGGTCCGTGGACAATCCTCGCTGGCTGAGACAGGTAGAGCGACAGCGACCGTGGACTGTAAATTTATGGTGCGGAATCATTGGCGACCTCCTCATTGGTCCTCACTTCATTGCTGGGGCCCAAAGAGCTGCAACATACATCGCGTTTCTACAGAATAAATTGCCAACGTTGCTCGAAAATGTCCCACTGGAAACGCGTCGACGTATGTGGTATCAGCATGATGGTGACCTGCACATTCCGCAATTAACACTAGGCTGAGCCTTGACAGGATGTTCGACGGGCGTTTCATAGGACGTGGAGGACACATATATTGGCCAGCCCGTTCTCCTGAACTTACACCTCTGGACATCTTTGTGTGGGGTACGCCGGCCGCTGTGGTCTAGCGGTTCTGGCGCTGCAGTCCGGACTGCTACGGTCGCAGGTTTGAATCCTGCCTCGGGCATGGGTGTGTGTGATGTCCTTAGGTTAGTTAGGTTTAAGTAGTTCTAAGTTCTAGGGGACTTATGACCTAAGATGGTGAGTCCCATAGTGCTCAGAGCCATTTGAACCATTTTTTTGTATGGGGTACGTTAAAGGGGATTGTGTACTGTGATGTGCCTACAACCCCAGAGGATATGAAACAACGTATTGTGGCAGCCTGCGGCGACATTACACCAGATGTACTGCGGCGTGTACGACATTCGTTACGCCAGAGATTGCTATTGTGTGCAGCAAATGATGGCAACCACATTGAACATCTATTGGCCTGACATGTCGGGACACACTCTATTCCACTCCGTAATTGAAAACGGAAACCACGTGTGTACGTGTACCTCAGCCCTCATGGTAATGTACATGTGCGTCAGTGAAAAAGACCAATAAAAAGGGGTTAGCATGTGGACGTAATGCGCCGTTCCAGTCTCTTCTGAACCTAAGGTCCATCACCGTTCCCTTTGGATCCGTACGTAATTCGGTGCTCTCCGATACACACAATCGAACAGCGGAGGAGTGGTACTCAAGCGTCAACTCTAGGTTACAATTTCTCCGGATGTAATTAACATTTTACAATGCAACAAACGGTACTGATTACATATTTGTTGATATGTTCAGATGTGCTAACAATACTAAAGGGGTTCCATTTAAAAAAACGTAGATTTGTCTTAAAGAACATACTTCCGTGCATTTTTTTTTGTTTGTATTAACCAGTTACACTAGCCCCTCTCCTCACGTTCGCTCTGCGGAATCGATTCGTCAGTATTTGATGTGGTTTACGAAATATATCCAGCGGTAATGTTAGGTGACTCACTCAGTATATAGTAAGACATGCACTGGTTTCTCTGTGGTGTCACCGCCAGACACCACACTTGCAAGGTGGTAGCCTTTAAATCGGCCGCGGTCCATTAGTATACGTCGGACCACTGTCAGTGATTGCAGACCGAGCGCCACCACACGGCAGGTCTAGAGAGACGTCCTAGCACTCGCCCGAGTAGTACAGCCGACGTTGCTAACCATGGTTCACTGACAAATTACGCTCTCATTTGCCGAGACGTTAGTTAGCATAGCTTTCAGCTACGTCATTTGCTACGACCTAGCAAGGCGCCATTTATCATTTGCTATTTATTATGTGATGCCTGTACCGATGTACACCAATTGTGGATTAAAGTTAAGTATTCTACCAGTTACCTCCCTATTTTAGTAGACTCAACTCCTATAACTGTTCCAGACCTCACGCCAGTCTGCGTGAGCTTAAAAGCGTGCCTTCCGGCTTCCTCCAAACTCCGTGAATTGGCTCCTGCCAATTCACAACATTCTCCAGTAGTGATTCTCCAGCAGAAGGAGGTTCTTACTCATTGGTAATTCATCGTTTTATAGATTTATAACTGTATGTTATTTTTTTAAATGTATGTAGCCCTCTAATTAAAGCTTTGTTCACGTCTTGTAGGTCTGAAGATGATGACATTAGTGGTCGAAACCAGTAACAATAATAAATAAATTGTGATCAAGAATATTTTTAATAGTATACAAGAAGTTAACTAAGAGCACAGCAAGTAGCTACAGGGAGTCAAGACCTTCCATTACATTACATTGTCTATGTCCAGCCAGTGCTATAATGTAGTTCAAACCACCTGATACTGAGGTTCTGAGATACCGACTGGAGTACAGCTGGAGCCCTCTAGATGTGACCTGTCGCAGTGCTGTATAGTAATTGTCTGCGCCGCTGCGTGTCTCCCCAGGGCACTGGCTCGGCTTCATTGCATTCATCGCAAGGGAGACTCTCTGCACTGGTTAGGGTAGATATTTCATTAGGAGGATGAGATGCCGAGTTCTCCGTAAGGACAGGCCTCCTCGGAGACCTACAAGTACCTCTGCCGTTCCATCGCATCCCTAGTTTAATATGCTGCGCCACAGGTCCCGAGAGACAAAGGGGGAGGGATAGAGGGAGAACGATGAGAGAGAAATTTCAGCGCAGCCCAAGGATGCTATCAGTAGGATAATTTGTTACGAACGAGCATTTCAGTTACTTACTTATCCCGCTGCTACATCATATAGCATAAATAATTTAAAAGTATCTGTAACGTAGAAAGTAACTTATTTTTTGGACTCCGTACCACAGTCAATTAAAATCGCAGACCTTTAAAGGCTCAGTTTGTTGTCCGTCTGTCTGTCTGTCTGTCTACCTGCCAGTCTGTCTGGTTCATAAAAACACATCTCTTCAGGGGCAGGTTAACGTATCACTTTTAAATTGATGCCACATATTAAGATATACGGTCCCTTGGCCGCGTACAACACTGAAACTCCTACGTAAACGCCGTCAAAACATACGGCAGCTTATGCCACATGTTTCGAGGATCGATAACTCACTCATCAAAACATATAGGGTACGTCCAGTTGACCTAGAATTTCGAAATCTCGCAAGAAGCTAGATCTTACGGTACAGGTAATGGAAAAAATCTGGAAGTTGTTAATTTGTAACTGTATCACAAGAAAAAAAGATTTCTTTGTTTGTGTGCCTGCCCGACTGTTAAGACGGCTTTTTGTCAGGAACAGGTCGACTTATCGAGTTCAAATTTATGTCACATATTAAGGTCTCCAGTCCTTTAGAGGTGTGCATAAGTTAATGTTCTAAGTGAATACAATCCAAAGATACTGATATTTATGTAAAATACTTTGATTCTCACGAATTCATTCATCTAAAACTATAGGTTGCTTTCCGTTTAGCGAGAATGATAAAATTTCAGAAAAACCGGTTTCACAGTACATATAAAGGAAAAATAACCGAAATTATTAAACTCTAAATATATCACAACAAAAATTATTAATGTTATTTGTTTTATTTTGTCATCCGACTGTGCCGGCCGGAGTGCCCGAGCGGTTCTGGGTCTACAGTCTGGAACCGCGCGACCGCTTCGGTCGCAGGTCCGAATCCTGCCTCGGGCATAGATGTGTGTCACGTCCTTAGGTTAGTAAGGTTTAAGTAGTTCTAAGTTCTAGGGGACTGATGACCTCAGCAGTTAAGTCCCATAGTGCTCAAAGCCATTTGAACCATTTTATCCGACTGTCTGTCTACACATCTGTTAAGACCCTTGTCTCTCATAATGGGTAGACGTAAATGTTGCCCATATCGATATAGATAACACGAATAATTACGTATGTACAGAATCCTTGGTACGCTAGTCCATCTCACACTTATTCCGATGTCGTATTACCTGAAATTTCTCCTGTCTCTCCCGAGTCTCACATCTCACAAACTTTCCATCGCTCTTGATTATAACGTACACGCGAGTGGTGGGGCAGGGGCGGTATTAGCGGGAAGTTTCAGTGCGAGTTGCCTACATCAGGGGCGAGCATATATTCAGAGATAAACGTGTTCTTCCCTTTTGATTCACAGGTCCTGAACCTACTGTTCTGCTGAGAAAATTAACATCCTGAGGATAATACACGTCCTTTTGATTGACAGGATCTTAACCTATTGTTGCCCCACCCCTGCCCCCTCCTCCTTCTCCTCCTCCTCCTCCTCCTCCTCCTCCTCCGATTTTGTATCCCGCATGGAAGGCGGCGCGTGGGTCAGCTCCTGTGATCTGCAAAATAGGCCGAATGAAGGAAGCGAGTAGGAGCAGGAGAGGTAAAGCACTACGGTACTGCATGTAAAGTAAGAGCATATTTAATGGAGAATATTAGTCAATGACGTACGACATATAGGTAACTTTTGGTAAAGATGAGCATGTAGGTGGGAAGCCGTTTTCCATGTATCAAAGCTAACAGTTACTAGTAGTTGGACAAACTACTGTATCATCGAAGTAACAGAGGCAAAGTCCGTAATGGCTAGCCCCTTATGAAGTAGAAGCTAAGTTGCTTCGTCGTATGCTGTTGATCAACTTGGCAGAAAGCAGATCGGTGCTAGATGAGCTCCACGGCGTCGGCTAGAGGGCGCTGTGGTCGGCGTAGTTCGTCCGTTCTCGTAGTGACAACCTACGAGCGTATACCTACGTTGTGGCATTGGAACTATCGACGCCACAATCGATGCGAACAAACATTTGCCATCTATTTGATTGACTAACTAATTAAATCTATCAATTAATTAATCCACCCTCTGAGAACCCTCAACCTTTCCTCCCCCTACCAGAAAATGGTTGTAAAAAGCCCCAGTTCATTGGCCATTTAGGGGAATCGAATGCAATGTACGGATAATTGCTTGAACAATTTAGAGTATACAGTTTATTCATTTATTTATTCATTTTGAAGAATTTAATGGGAAATTGATTGCTATGCTGGAGAGAAAGGTTCTCCCGACAGCATAGCATCATATAGCATAGGATGTTGTTGTTGTTGTTGTTGTTGTGGTCTTCAGTCCTGAGACTGGTTTGATGCAGCTCTCCATGCTACTCTATCCTGTGCAAGCTTGTTCATCTCCCAGTAACTACTGCAACCTACATTCTTGTGAATCTGCTCAGTGTATTCATCTCTTGGTCTCCCTCTACGATTTTTACCCTCCACGCTGTCCTCCAATACTAAATTGGTGATCCCTTGATGCCCCAGAACATGTCCTACCAATCGGTCCCTTCTTCTAGTCAAGTTGTACCACAAATTGCTCTTCTCCCCAATCCTATTGAATACCTCCACATTAGTTATGTGATCTACCCATCGAATCTTCAGCATTCTTCTGTAGCACCACATTTCAAAAGCTTCTACTCTCTTCTTGTCCAAACTATTTACCGTCCATGTTTCACTTCCATACATGGCTACACTCCATACAAATACTTTCAGAAACGACTTCCTGACACTTAAATCTATGCTCGATGTTAACAAATTTCTCTTCTTCAGAAACGCCCTCCTTGCCATTGCCAGTTTACATTTTATATCCTCTCTACTTCGACCATCGTCAGTTATTTTGCTCCCCAAATAGCAAAACTCCTTTACTACTTCATGTGTCTCATTTCCTAATCTAATTCCCTCAGCATCACCCGACTTAAATCGACTACATGCCATTATCCTCGTTTTGCTTTTGTTGATGTTCATCTTATATCCTCCTTTCAAGACACTATCCGTTCCGTTCAACTACTCTTCCAAGTACTTTGCTGTCTCTGACAGAATTACAATGTCATCGGCAAACCTCAAAGTTTTTATTTCTTCTCCATGGATTTTAATACCTACTCCGAATTTTTCTTTTGTTTCCTTCACTGCTTGCTCAATATACAGATTGAATAACATCCGGGAGAGGCTACAAACCTGTCTTACTCCCTTTCCAATCACTGCTTCCCTTTCATGTCCCTCGACTCTTATAACTGCCGTCTGGTTTCTGTACAAATTGTAAATAGCCTTTCGCTCCCTGTATTTTACCCCTGCCACCTTCAGAATTTGAAAGAAAGTATTCCAGTCAGCATTGTCAAAAGCTTTCTCCATGTCTACAAATGCTAGAAACGTAGGTTTGCTTTTCCTTAATCTAGCTTCTAAGATAAGTCGTAGGGTCAGTATTGCCTCACGTGTTCCAATATTTCTACGGAATCCAAACTGATCTTACCCAAGGTCGGCTTCTATTAGTTTTTCCATTCGTCTGTAAAGAATTTGCGTTAGTATTTTGCAGCCGTGACTTATTAAATTGATAGTTCGGTAATTTTCACATCTGTCAACACCCGCTTTCTTTGGGATTGGAATTATTATATTCTTCTTGACGTCTGAGGGTATTTCGCCTGTCTCGTACATCTTCCTTACAAGATGGTAGAGTTTTGTCAGGACTGGCTCTCCCAAGGCTGTCAGTAGTTCTAATGGAATGTTGTCTACTCCCGGGGCCTTGTTTCGACTCAGGTCTTTCAGTGCTCTGTCAAACTCTTCACGCAGTATCATATCTCCCATTTCATCTTCATCTACATCCTCTTCCATTTCCATAAAATTATCCTCAAGTACATCGCCCTTATAGCATAGGATGTGCTGTTAATTTTTAAAATTCATTTCGCGGGGGCTGGATCTCACTTTTATTTGGTGTTAGAAGCTCTAATCCAGCAACTACATGTCCTAACTACATAATTACACTGCTGAATATAGGAGGTGTCGTCTGACTGGAAAATTTTCATATGTGTGCTCACTTTAACTTTCAGTGATCGACTGAGCTAGTGCATGGTGCCATCACCGGAGGGCATCACACACACCTACCCTCCACCCTCATCCCTCTCCACACATAACAGAAAAAATTGCTTGGAAAAAGATTCAGTCTGTACTGGAGAGGAAGGATTCCGTGACATGAAATTTAAATGAAAGTCAATAGTACATTGATACATCCTATTTATTTAATCATTTTGTGGGAGATGGGGCTCCCCACTTGGGTATACATCATGACTACACCCCTGATCCTTGTTCCCCATAGTATAATGACTGTAATCACTAGGGAATAGAATGAAGTGTGGTACAGTAGGTGCAAGTATGTGGTTGAGTGGAGAGACTTGATTCCAAAAGGCAGACAGCTTTTCTACCAGAAACTGTAACAGTATGAGCTACACATATGTGTGCCTGTACGACCAAGACTGCTTTCGATGCAGGGTGGCGTTATAACTGTTGTTGTGATTGTGTTTGTTAGTCGAATGCTCCTTATGTAAAATGTATGTTGCTGGTGGTAGAATCCTTCTGTGGTCAATTTCAAATATCAGTTCTCAATAGTGTTCCTCGAAAAGAACATCGTCTTCTCTCCAGGGGTTCCCATGTGAAATATTTGGTGAGAGTAATCCGATTACTGAAAAAGCAAAATTTCTCTCCATGCAAACTGACTCTCATGTTCAATTTAATTAATCAGGCTATCAATTTGATATCAGTGATATGCTGCATGGTAAGTGGGGGCGATGGCTAGGGCACCAAACGTATAATTCTTCACTTGGCGTTTTTTTTAGTTGGGGCGATATCTTTTAACGATAATTGAATCTGTCGCCTACACACGGAGAGACGAGTATCATAATAAAATCAGCTGTATTACCGAATTTATAGAGTGATACATAGTATAAACCTTTGTAACTCACCGGTTACTACGGGTTATTACGTTATTATTGGGAATGTAAATGCTTATTGCTTGTGAAGTTAACTTGAGAAGGTTATTGAAGATTAGGGTCGCCACCGACTCTAACCATACAACTAATCGAAGGTCTGGTCGAGTCGGAAAATAAATTAATTTGATCACAGACCAAAAACTCACAAAATTGCATACGTTGTGAGGTCGCTCACGGCGGATACGATGTAATTAATAGTATTGCCTGTGCACTGTTCACGACAATCAAACAATTAAAATAAAATAGAAAATCCATGAGCACTGCATAAGATCAGCTCCCAGCAACACACCTGAAAATATGACTTAATCTAAAGCATTTGTTATAAAATAGAAGAGGAGACTAATCACTGGACCTGTGCGTAGGGAAACGCATTGGATGTGCTAACGGGAAAGCTACGAGGTGAGTGACTTAGGTGCAAAAACGTAATCTCGGAACACAAGAGAAAATTGTAGATAAAATCATTTATTCTTAAGATAAGGGTGTGAGGCATGTACACGATTCCTGATAACACGTGGTTTGTGGAGACACAATTTCTAGGTATAGTGCCAAATTCCAGCAATATCACATCACACAATCGTGTTAGCATGATCTAAAACAAACATGCGATCTGACAGTTAGTGATGACGGTAGCCCAACAATTATAATGTTCTACCACGTGGTTGGCTCCCCACGGACGAAAGACACATAAAGAAAGGAAAATTTACGAGAAGCCAAGGCTCTAAATATTTAGAAAGGTGAAAGCTTATGCAGGCACAGCTGAAGGCAAACAGACATTCATACAGAAGCGAGTGCTCACTTCTTATCGACACCTTTGTGTGGCGCTCTTCCGGTGGATCCAGGTCTGCTACAGAAATTGTCTGAAAGAAAAATCTGCCAAAGTTTTGCATTCGTTGCTGCGACAAGCCAAAGCAATCTTCCAGATTTCAAAAGCGAGACCAAAAGCTAACAGCTCTCCCCTCGCCAAGTAACAACGCGCCACGCGGTCAGTCTAACTCAGCCTTCTTCGACTGGAGCACAGCTGTGGACGCTTCCCGTACCGGTGGCAGACTGCCCCCTTTTTCCTCTCCAGCCTCCTCCACCACGCTCCGCGTGGACCGGAAAGCCCAAAGATACCATTTGCGCCACCAACCTAACGCAGGAGGATTTCTCACAAGTAGGGAAAACCTCTTTGCCTACTTGACCACTACGAGAGTTGGCTATTCTATACCAGGGCTGCTGAATCTGTACGACTATCGCAGACTTTCTGCAGCAGACTACGCCACCGTCTAGCAACGTGACACACAACCACATTCATTCAATCACGCCACTATGAGAGTAAAGAGAAAATAGAAACAATGAAAAGAAAGAGAAATACTTGTGAAATTGGGCTACCGGACTAATGAAAGGTGGCTACAGGACCCTTTCACCTTATAATTTACAACCTCTCTGTGCTGTTACCTTAAGAGAGAGTCTGAAAGTGAGGGGGCGACCTGTGACTGTGATAGATGTTAGCTCTCCACACTAAAAACTAGACTCTTCCCCAACAGGCCTTGAACACCCAACGGTACTGACCGGCCGCCGTGTCATTCACAGCCCATAGGCGTCACTGGATGCGGATACGGAGGGGCATGTGGGCAGCACACCGCTCTCCGGGCGGTATGTCAGTTTCCGGGACCGGAGCTGCTACTTTTCAATGAAGTAGCTCCTCAGTTTGCCTCACAAGCGCTGAGTGCACCCCGCTTGCCAACAGCGCTCGGCAACCCTGTTGATCACCCATCCCAGTGCTAGCCCAGCCCGACAGCGCTTAACTTCTGTGATCTGACGGGAACCGTTGTCACCACTGCGGCAAGGCCGTTGGCACTCTCTTAGCTCTCCAACATGAGCGATAAATAAGTTTAATAATCTAGTCCTCTGATGCAGGACATGACATATGAGAAAATATATTTTTCTACCTGATGAGACAGATCTTAGAGGAAATATAGCCTATGCCGTATTCCAGTGTAGGATTTTCACAGCCAGTAACGATAATTTAGCGATATGAAAACGCGTGTATGGTCCTGTTTTTTTCTATGTTCGAGAATAACTCGTATAAAAGGGAGAAATTTACATTTCGCATGAGAAGTTCCAGTTGTATCGTTAACAACATAGCTGCCTCGTATTGGGCGCAAAGACTATTAGGCGACCATAACGTAGAGATACTACGGACTGAGTATGAACGAAACAAAGACAAAAGTGTCGAGAAGCAGCAGAAATGAGATTAGCGACAAACTTAGGATGAAGCTAGTAACTAAACTGAAGGGATTCTGCTACGTAGGAATGAAAATTACATTTGAAAGACGAAAGAAGAAGTTCATCCTCACCGAATGACGCGTTGTAGTACAAAATACAGACCTCCAGTAAAGAAAGAAATTACTGAGAATGTACGTCCGGCATCGCTTTGAATTAATCATGGACTGTGGAAAAATGGTTCAAAAGGCTCTGAGCACTATGGGACTTCACATCTGAGGTCGTCAGTCCCCTAGAACTTAGAACTACTTAAACCTAACTAATCTAAGGACATCACACACATCCATGCCCGAGGCAGGATTCGAACCTGCGACCGTAGCAGTCACGCGGTTCCGGACTGAAGCGCCTAGAACCGCTTGGTGGACTGTGGAAAAACCAGAAGAAGACAAATAAAGTGTATAAAATTTGGTACTACAGAAGATGTTGAAAAATGAGAACCGATCAGAAAACATACAACGAAGCATTCCACAGAAGCTCCTAACGCCTGTAGCAGTGGTTTCTATAGGTAAGAAGCCTTTAATTTAATGTTTCTCTGGCGTTCCTCTCTTAACGAGTGGGGTATATACACTGGTGGAAAAAAATTGCAGCACCAAAAAGGAGTTATTTGAAATCAACGAGAGTTGGCAGGCAGTTTTCTACACCTGAAAGATGCTCCAGTCGCATAAGAGTGAGCCAGCAGCGCACTATGAGGATGGAAATCAGATTTGCTTGAGATACGCGCTGTATGGGTCGTGACCGTTAATTACCTTCGAAATTCGACGTGGTGAATAGATGTTAGTCAAGAATGCCTTTAAAGCGACAAAGGCGCCTGAATCAACAAATCACCTAGTTTGAATGAGCTCGTGTGATAGGGTGACGAAAAGTTGGCGGTCTCTTCTGCGATACTGTGGAAAGACTTGGCAGGAATGCAGCTACTGCATACGACTGCTGTCCGCGGTGATCAGCAGTATGCTCTGTTGCAAGAAAACCAGTTTACAGACGGCCACATGGCACCACCATGAGGAATTACCGTCGTTTTTGACGTATGGCTGCACCACAGTGAGACAGAGGACTGTTACAGATCGGTTACTTTAATGAGAGTACCGAGCCAGACGCTTAGCATCGTCCATTCCACTAACCGCAAACCACAGCCATTTCCGACATCAGTGGTGTCTAGCCAAAGCTCACTGGAGGGCAGGGTGGATGTCTAATGTGTTTCCTGATGAAAGCTGGCTCTGCCTTGACACCAGTTGTGGGCGTATGATGGTTAGACGGAGGTCAGTTGAGGGCATGCAAACAACCTGTCTCAATGTTAGACACACTGGACCTCCACCTCGGGCTACGGTATGGGGTATGATTGCGTATGACAGCTGGAACACTCTCGTACTGTAAATCAGTATGGTGATTCGACCTGTTGTGCTGCCATTTATGAACAACATTTGAGGGAGTTTATTCCAACAGGATTACAGCAGCCTATACACCGCTGTTTTAACCCAGCCTGCTCGACAGACTGTTTACGTGTCGTCCCATCCTGCACGATGACCAGATAGATTTCCATTCGAGCACATACTGGACATCATCGGACTACAGCACCATCCACAGACAGCTTTAACTGCCCCTGTATTGAGCGACCAAATGTAACAGGCATGGAATACCATCCCATAAACAGACTACCAGCAGCTGTACAACATAATGCCTGTACATTGGTATGCTTGCATTCAACATTCTGGCGGTTACACCAGCTACTAAGCTACCAGCATTTCACGTTTGAAATGACTTATTGCATACTTACATTAACCTCTGATCCCGCTGTTAGTCACAGACAAATGTATTCCAAAAATGTGTTAGTACATACATTAAAATGTGACCCAGCAATGTTAAACACTTAGGTGTGGTACCTACACAGTTAATTCCAGGCATTTGATTACTCCTCATTAATTATGTTTCGGTGATGCGATTTTTTCGTTCAGGGTATATATGCATCGTGTAATGGGTGTATGCGCAGACATCTTTATATTTGGTAGCTTTATATATACATATATCAGTGTGTTGGTTGCTTTCTCTCTGCATCGAACGGTCTTCCCACAAACACGTCACAGACTTAACTACCACCTGATGTTTTCTGCACGGTCATAGCCACTAAGTGGACTGTGCCTGCAGTATAGACAAAAATTTCGCATGCACACATTCACACTTAGAGACCTGACTTGGTGTGCATGAGAAAATAAGCGTTAGTAGCATGTCCTTGCCACAAGTACTTGGAGGCACGGAAAAACCTAATACCAGAGTAGTCCGAACAGTTCTGTGGAGAAAAATTGTCACTAAATTTTAACCCTGGATAGCTGATGCTAGTAGGAATCAAAACTGCTAATCTAGTGTAGGTCAACAACGCACAATTTTTAAACTACGGAAACTTGGCGCCACGCGCTCCGATTGGCCGTGGGATTGCCAGATGCTCTGGACAACACATGACCGCTATTGCTTTGCCTGCCGGAGATCTCGATGTATCCAATGCAACTCACACTCTCGGTGGTTGCACGCCAGCCTTCCACTCTGGGGACCTGGGCACGAATCCGCTGGGCTCGCAACACATCCATTATAGTTGCACGAGAATTGGCACCGGAAACAAACCCGTCAACAGCTGTTAGTTCGCGTGCAGAAAGTCTTCTGCAGTTTGTGTCGGCCCTGTAAAGGTCCTTTTTTGTAGTTACGACATTGTTTGCTTCAAGCCGGTTCTGGAACTGGCGACCCTGTGACGCAACACAAGCTTGTTAACGTCGAAAAGTGTTTTGCTGCACTCTTTCAAAGATTCCCGGTATTGCCCCGATGTGATTGGCGGCGTGTTGAATGCCATCCATTAATTCCTCTTCGTTTCTAGATGGTACGTCTCCGGGTGGGGGAACTAGAACCTTGAAGAATACTTACAGGAAAAAGTCTGGTGGCGTGTTGTTTGGTGATCGCGAGGGCTATGTCCTACGAGCACATCTGCAAATTTCCCGGCTGTCCAAGAATTCATTTAAATATCCGCGCATAGCACAACTGTTAATTGCGGACGCCCCAACATCGTGCAACCACATGCGTATGCTTACGTCCCGGGGAACATCTTGCAACAGGCCACGTACAGTTTCTTACAAAAAGTGGAGGCAATTTGCCCCGTAACTCGAGGAGGTAGACAGACCGTCCCAATCAGATGGCCACCCATAATGCCAGCCCAAATGTTGAGCGAAAATCGTTCCCAATGTCCGTGGACGTACGTGATGTGAGGATTTCCCCTTGTCCGGTAATGAAACTTTCGAGTGCTGTATAGGCTATCCCGATGGAAGGTTCACAAGTCGGTAACCTACACGATTGCGGGGATATCGGATCCAGTGCAACACGTCGCAGAAACCACCGGCAAAACCCTAGCCTGTGTTCATAGTCCGCTGCAGGATATAAGTCTTGGGCAGGATGGAAGCTAAATGGATGCTGGCCGACATACCTCAAAACCTCCAAGACCAACCAATGATTGACCCCCTTATAATATTTAACCGCTCAAGTACTTGTCGTAGCCGGCCGGGCTGGCCGAGTGGTTCTAGGCGCTACAGTGTGGAACCGCACGACCGCTACAGTCGCAGGTTCGAATCCTGCCTCGGGCATGGCTGTGTGTGACGTCCTTAGGTTAGTTAGGTTTAAGTAGTTCTAAGTTCTAGGGGACTGATGATCTCAGAAGAAGAGTCTCATAGTGCTCAGAGCCATTTGAACTTGTCGTAGGTGCTTCCTCGAAGCACTTGAGAACACTCTCTTCAAACGCAGCGTCCCGTCGTGTTCGAGGTCTTCCAGCATCCTCATGATATCCCGCTAACGAGCCTCTTTTGCCAAGTCGCTGTAAACGTTTGCGGATGTGGGTGGCGTCTTGCTGTTTACCGTTCCTGATAAAACCGTCGAGCTCACGCGCCATTGCCGTCGGCTAGTCCATAAGCAAACAGTATATCGTTGCTCTTCAAACGAATACTATTCCGCCATGCTTACTGTGTGTCTAAATTGCAGGTGACGTGTGTGTGCTCCGAAGTGAAGCTTACGTGTGAATGCCTCTGACGTGAGGTGGAGACATACAGCAAGACCTATTCGACACGTGTGCGTATCACGTTGGGGCAGTGATGGGGCGAGGGACGTTTATATTTACACTCCTGGAAATTGAAATAAGAACACCGTGAATTCATTGTCCCAGGAAGGGGAAACTTTATTGACACATTCCTAGGGTCAGATACATCACATGATCACACTGACAGAACCACAAGGCAACAGATCATGCACAATGTCGCCACTAGTACAGTGTATATCCACCTTTCGCAGCAATGCAGGCTGCTATTCTCCCATGGAGACGATCGTAGAAATGCTGGAAGTAGTCCTTTGGAACGGCTTGCCATGCCATTTCCAGCTGGCGCCTCAGTTGGACCAGCGTTCGTGCTGGACGTGCAGACCGCGTGAGACGACGCTTCATCCAGTCCCAAACATGCTCAGTGGGGGACAGATCCGGAGATCTTGCTGGCCAGGGTAGTTGACTTACACCTTCTAGAGCACGTTGGGTGGCACGGGATACATGCGGACGTGCATTGTCCTGTTGGAACAGCAAGTTCCCTTGCCGGTCTAGGAATGGTAGAACGATGGTTTCGATGACGGTTTCGATGTACCGTGCACTATTCAGTGTCCCCTCGACGATCACCAGAGGTGTACGGCCAGTGTAGGAGATCGCTCCCCACACCATGATGCCGGGTGTTGGCCCTGTGTGCCTCGGTCGTATGCAGTCCTGATTGTGGCGCCCACCTGCACGGCGCCAAACATGCATACGACCATCATTGGCACCAAGGCAGAAGCGACTCTCATCGCTGAAGACGACACGTCTCCATTCGTCCCTCCATTCACGCCTGTCGCGACACCACTGGAGGCGGGCTGCACGATGTTGGGGCGTGAGCGGAAGACGGCCTAACGGTGTGCGGGACCGTAGCCCAGCTTCATGGAGACGGTTGCGAATGGTCCTCGCCGATACCCCAGGAGCAACAGTGTCCCTAATTTGCTGGGAAGTGGCAGTGCGGTCCCCTACGGCACTGCGTAGGATCCTACGGTCTTGGCGTGCATCCGTGCGTCGCTGCGGTCCGGTCCCAGGTCGACGGGCACGTGCACCTTCCGCCGACCACTGGCGACAACATCGATGTACTGTGGAGACCTCACGCCCCACGTGTTGAGCAATTCGGCGGTACGTCCACCGGGCCTCCCGCATGCCCACTATACGCCCTCGCTCAAAGTCCGTCAACTGCACATACGGTTCACGTCCACGCTGTCGCGGCATGCTACCAGTGTTAAAGACTGCGATGGAGCTACGTATGCCACGGCAAACTGGCTGACACTGACGGCGGCGGTGCACAAATGCTGCGCAGCTAGCGCCATTCGACGGCCAACACCGTGGTTCCTGGTGTGTCCGCTGTGCCGTGCGTGTGATCATTGCTTGTACAGCCTTCTCGCAGTGTCCGGAGCAAGTATGGTGGGTCTGACACACCGGTGTCAATGTGTTCTTTTTTCCATTTCCAGGAGTATATATATATATATATATATATATATATATATATATATATATATATATATGTGTGTGTGTGTGTGTGTGTGAGTGTGTGTTCCTGCGTTCAGTACCAATTAATAATATCTTCGAAGTAGTTGTGTAATTTTGGACTATTGACTCATTGACATTTAAGTGACGTGACTCTCTAGTGAATTGTAGCTGTTTAGATATCTGTATAGCAGTTTCCAGTTGTGTATTCTATTTTGCTGTGAAGGTTTTGACATTTAGTGATCTTTATTCTAGAGTGACAACTTTGTAGAGCAGATGTTGAAGCAAGCTTACATGTTTCAAGTTTATACTTTGCGTCCACCGCAGCTAAAATAGTTCCAGAGTCAAGTAACTTCATCTCATGCTGTGGTCTGTTTCTTCTCAGCTAGTCCTGACTATTATGGTTAACGTCAAGTTATATGGCAGTTTGATATAGTCAGGGATTGTGCCTGTATTGTGCTGACGCAGTGAGAAGTAGCTGCTGACTGGAGAAAGCTAAAAGTTGCAGTTATCCATGGTGACTAGTTTAAGGCTGCTGTGTCCTCGCCAATGGACGCAACCAGAATTGGTGCGCTGAAACAGTTTCCGAGTGGCGTCACGGGAGGCGCTTCGAAGTTCGCCGCCAACCACAAGCGAGGCCCAATCAGTAATCTTCGCGTCACCGCCAATGAGGTGGATTTCCGCGTCGTGACAGGTGGCATCCACAGACTGAAACAGGGATCGTGTTCGGTGTTGACCAACGACAGTTCTAGTACGGATTTCCTGGGTTGCTGTTCGTACCTCTAGTTCTTGGTGAAGACCAGCCTGCGAGAACTAGTCTACAAGTGGAGTCGCTCATAAGCTATGCATAGGGACAATTGTTTACTACAGCGATTGACAGTGTGGCACCCAGGACGGACATTGTCTTGTTGACATTTTATTCAGTAACACATGCCGTGACAGCCTACTGAATAGTTTTATCTGTCCGTAAGCACATCCAACGAGTTGCTGCACACATTTAGTTAAGTATCGGAGCTGAATAGAGTGTAAATGTGCGTGTGTGACTAATTTGTTTGCACTGTCACAGTTCCTTCATCCACTTCGGAGCATCTAAAACTAATACTACTATGCATGCAAGCTGTTCTCCCAGACGACCCATACACATCATTTGGCAACGAGAATTTCACTTTGCTATAATTTGCTTGCTTGTTAGTTAACTTTGGTGCTTGTGGACATTTTCTGTTACAGGTTTGTGCTCTTCGTGATTGCTATTTACTTGCTATGCTGCTTTAGTGCATATGTTAGTTTTTGGATTTCTTGTGTGCTTGTATTATCATTCGTTTATCATGTCAAATCCATCGTTCCGAACCCCTCATATGCCGCTCTTACAATTAGCGGCGCCACCGACCGATCTATGTCAGTTCCTTCAGTTATGGATGCGGTCAATGAAGAAGCTTACGGTAGTGACGAAGGCGTTCATCCAAACGCAGATGGAAGAACGTGAGATATACAATCAACGTCGATCACCCACTGCGCAGCCACAAGCCGCACGGCCTTCGCTGCTTCCTCCATTTCGACAGTTTGAAGAAGAAAATCAAGTCTGGTCGGAATATTTGCCTGTTCATTAAGCACATTGGCCACTCACCAAATTCAAGGTACTTGGAGCAGTCTTTTTTCCGTCCGTCGTTGGTGTCGCCGTTTATTGTATTCGCATTAAGTTATTTCCTACTAAGAGGTGAGAACTAGTTAGCCATGAGGAGCTGACTCAACGAGGAACAAATTTTACGACGATAAGATCAAAGAGGCGGCTGCCAGATTTAAATTCTTTAGGCTCGTGAAACAACAACGTCAAACGGACAGTCAATGCGTAACAGATTTGCAGGGACTCACAATGCAGTGAAAATTTAGGTGTGAATGTGGAAAATACTACAGTGACTTGACGATTCGTGACGCTATTAGTTAACACATTGATGATAGTAGAATCCGTGAACGAATATTAAAATACCCTGACTGCTCGATGCAACAGGTTTCGTAGGTTATACACTTTCAAGATTCGCGTGACAGTGCAGTTGGTAGTTTTAAAGCAGGGAACATTTGTGCTACAGCCCCAGGAAATAACATTGCGCGGCAACGTAAGCAGCCCACGTCGAAGGCAAACAGAGAGCGGCCCAGTCGGATAGGCCACAGCTCGCCACGTAAATAACCTGACGGGACATCTGTCGTCGTGAAATCTTGCCCGCGCTGTTTCGAATCTCACAAATGTGACCGATGTCCTTCATATTAAGCGACTTCTTTTGCATGCAATAAGAGGGGGCACATTCTAGCTGTTTGTCGACAGTGGACAGAGAGTTCCGCTCAGAACAAACACCCATGTAGCTCGAACTTTCAAATGCTTGTTGTTCATTGTGAGCCGAGCTTAGAAGCTACTTAGAACATAACAGTGAAACGGTGCAATACGGAGAATCAGTAGTTTCTTCAGTGCAACGCCGCTCCAATAGAGTTTTAGTGTACCTTCTCACTGCTGGCCAAAGTATTCAGTTTCAGACGGCCGGTGTGGCCGTGCGGTTCAAGGCGCTACAGTCTGGAACCGCGTGACCGCTACGGTCGCTGGTCCGAATCCTGCCTCGGGCATGGATGTGTGCGATGTTCTTAGGTTATTTAGGTTTAAGTAGTTCTAAGTTCTAGAGGACTGATGACCACAGATGTTAAGTCCCATAGTGCTCAGAGAAATTTGAACCTTTGATTCTGTGTCCGTTAAGCACGGGTGCTTCCGTGTCTTTGCTATATCACTATCTGCTTGGCATACCTTAGTTAGAGGAGTCAACAACTACGTTGACAGCGTACAATGGACAGGATGTTCCAGTGATTTGTAGTCTTCCTGGTGTCTATCAAAATTTGCAGAAGACAGTGTCATTCCAGGTTTTGTGTTCATGGGACAGTGCTAATATTTTTGGCCTTGATCTGTTTAACTTGTTGTTTTGTATTGTAGACTGTGTGCTAGCAGTTACTTCATTTGCCTCCAGAGACAGCGTCGCTCAGTTGCATGAGGAATTTAAAGATTTGGTTGTTGAGTGTATGTGACTAACACATGCACGGCACTCTACAAATTCTCACTCTTGCCTTTCGGTAGCGCATCTGCACCAACGATCCTTCAACTCTATCTGGAAAAACTAACTGCATCTGTGCCTTCATGTACGAAGCTACCAATCTTGTTGCTCATGTGACGATGGAAGACAATGCACAGCCCCTATTTTGAAGAGCTCTCACTGTACCATACGCGCTCCGTGAACATGTTGCTAAGAAAACAGCACAGTGGCAGGAAAATGGCGTCATTGCACCCATCACAGACAGTTTTTGGGCATCCCCCTTAGTTCCCGTGAAGAAACCTCCAGGGAAATTGATAATCTGCGCAGACTTTGTAGTGACAGTGAATCCTCACGCAGTATTTAATTCATTCAGACTGCCGTGACCTGATAAGCTTATGTACCGCCTAGGAACAGGTCGCTGCTTCTCCAAGATGGATTTTGCGCGATGCCTAGCTACAGATTTCATTAGAGCAATCACAGGAAGTGTTTGTGTTTAACACTTTGCAAATTTCTACGCTGTCGGAAGAGCATCTGCACTGCTGATCTTTCAGTGCTATGTGGAAGAATTAACTGTATCTGTACCTTTATGTACAAGTTACTTGGATGACATTTCGGTATTAGGCAGGAGAGCACCTCAGTAACCTGCATAACGGGTTTAAAGATTTGTCAGAGGCAGGTCTCAAATGTAACAAGGAGCAATGTGTGTTCTTCCAGATTTAGGTTACGTGATCAATTCGAAAGGTATTCATCCGATTCAGTAATACTTGCAGGCTAATCGTTACCTCAAACCACCACGAAATCTCTCTGAGTTGCAATCAGTACTAGGGAAACTGACCTACTACATCTGCTATACTCCTCAGGCAGTTCAAATCGCGGCGCCGTCACATTGTCTGCGACGAATGAATGTGCTTTTCGTGTGCCATTGGCGCGGTCCTCTCGCACGGAATTTGTTCTGCAGACAGACCAATAGCTTTCGCACCCAAACTTCCCAACAAGGCTCAGACCAATTAATCGCAGATAGACAAGGAGGCTCATGCTATCATTTATTGAGTGACTATATTTCATCGATACCTGTATCGAAGGGAATTCTACTTAGTCACTGGCCACCAACAGATGCCGTAAATTTTCAGTTCGGCAAAGACTATTCGAAACTGCACTGCACTAAAATTGCAACGATGCTTTTCTCTCGCGGTATCAGTACAAAATAATATACATGCTCTCATCCAACTACACCGATGCCGATATGCTCTCGCATCTTCCCCTGGGACATGATGCAGACTTTGACACATGAGGAGCATCATGTTGTCACATGGATACACAGGAGCTAGATTATCTGCACCAGCTTCCCTTAGATCACCGGAGGAAGGCTTAGACAATGGCAGTGGACCTGGACTGGCAGATTTTGCTGCACTACATCGTCACTGGCTAGCCTCGCTGAGTGAGACGAAGCATTCGGAGGCCAGCCGATCATTTGAACGTCGGCAATACTTGTCAGTTCTTCAAGGTGTTACTTTTCTATGCTCTGGACGAAAACAATCATGTGTGGTGATCCCAAGGCTCTCCAGAAACATTTATTGAATGGTCCTGATAAAACATTTCGTTCGCCATGGACGCTCAAATAGCAACACGTGATGGAACAGTGCCATGCATGTGCAGAACACCAGACAGTCTCTCAACAACTTTCCTTTGATTGGCCAAATCTAGGGGCCTTGGCAGTGTGTTCATTTGGGCTTTGTTGGGCCCTACTGTGACATTCGTTGGCCGATTGTCGTCGGCACATACAACGAGATTCCTTTTGTCATGTTCATAGATTCAACGTCAACACATTGCACACTCCACTCTTTGCAGTCGATATTTTGCACTGAAGGTCTTGCTGATATACTAGTGACTGGCACCGACATAATTTGTGTCTACATAGTTTGATAAGTTTTGTGTAACCAACGGCATTCGTCACATTACCATCACCATCGACTTTTCACCTTCAATCAAATAATGAAGTGGAGCGCTTCATGTGCACTTACAAACAACAGATGGACGAGCTACGCATCAAACACACACGGGAAGAAGCTTTGCTACTCTTCCTTTTGTCTTACAGCTCTTAGCCCCGCAACGGCCCTTTACGAGTGTAGTTGCCCCATGGACGGCACCACCGCACACTGCACGAGTTGCTGGACCGATGACAGTGGCTGGGGCCTACTCTCCCCTCTCAGGCAACGTATAAAGAAACCTACAGGGTGTTTCAAAAATGACTGGTATATTTGAAACGGCAATAAAAACTAAACGAGCAGCGATAGAAATACACCGTTTGTTCCAATATGCTTGGGACAACAGTACTTTTTCAGGCGGACAAACTTTCGAAATTACAGTAGTTACAATTTTCAACAACAGATGGTGCTGCAAGTGACGTGAACGATATTGAAGACAACGCAGTCTGTGGGTGCGCCAATCTGTACGTCGTCTTTCTGCTGTAAGCGTGTGGTGTTCACAACGTGCAAGTGTGCTGTGGACAACATTGTTTATTCCTTAGAACAGAGGATTTTTCTGGTGTTGGAATTCCACCGCCTAGAACACAGTGTTGTTGCAACAAGACGAAGTTTTCAACGGAGATTTAATGTAACCAAAGGACCGAAAAGCGATACAATAAAGGATCTGCTTGAAAAATTTCAACGGACTGGGAACGTGACGGATGAGCGTGCTGGAAAGGTAGGGCGACCGAGTATGGCAACCACAGAGGGCAACGCGCAGCTAGTGCAGCAGGTGATCCGACAGCGGCCTCGGGTTTCCGTTCGCCGTGTTGCAGCTGCGGTCCAAATGACGCCAACGTTCACGTATCGCCTCATGCGCCAGAGTTTACACCTCTATCCATACAAAATTCAAACGCGGCAACCCCTCAGCGCCGCTACCATTGCTGCACGAGAGACATTCGCTAACGATATAGTGCACAGGATTGATGATGGCGATATGCATGTGGGCAGCATTTGGTTTACTGACGAAGCTTATTTTTACCTGGACGGCTTCGTAAATAAACAGAACTGGCGCATATGGGGAACCGAAAAGCCCCATGTTGCAGTCCCATCGTCCCTGCATCCTCAAAAAGTACTGGTCTGGGCCGCCATTTCTTCCAAAGGAATCATTGGCCCATTTTTCAGATCCGAAGCGATTACTGCATCACGCTATCTGGACATTCTTCGTGAATTTGTGGCGGTAAAAACTGCCTTAGACGACACTGCGAACACCTCGTGGTTTATGCAAGATGGTGCCCGGCCACATCGCACGTCCGACGTCTTTAATTTCCTGAATGAATATTTCGATGATCGTGTGATTGCTTTGGGCTATCCGAAACATACAGGAGGCGGCGTGGATTGGCCTCCCTATTCGCCAGACATGAACCCCTGTGACTTCTTTCTGTGGGGACACTTGAAAGACCAGGTGTACCGCCAGAATCCAGAAACAATTGAACAGCTGAAGCAGTATATCTCATCTGCATGTGAAGCCATTCCGCCAGACACGTTGTCAAAGGTTTCGAGTAATTTCATTCAGAGACTACGCCATATTATTGCTACGCTTGGTGGATATGTGGAAAATATCGTACTATAGAGTTTCCCAGACCGCAGCGCCATCTGTTGTTGAAAATTGTAACTACTGTAATTTCGAAAGTGTGTCTGCCTGAAAATGTACTGTTGTCCTAAGCATATTGCAACAAACGGTGTATTTCTATCGCTGCTCATTTAGTTTTTATTGCCGTTTCAAATATACCGGTCATTTTTGAAACACCCTGTAAACAACAATTGTTCAGCAGACGAAAGACCAGGGAACGCGTTAGTAATGTAAAATGAGTAGGTTGATACGTTTTTGTTATACAGCGTCTAAGGCGTCTTGTCACATTTCGTGCGGCTTCCCCCGTCGGAGATTTGAGTCCTCTCTCGGGCATGGGTGTGTGTGTTTTCTTTAGCATTAGTTACTTTAAGTTACATTAAATAGTTCGTAAGCCTAGGGACCGATGACCTCAGCAGTTTAGTCGCATAGTCCTTTCCACAAATTCCAAAATTTTGTACAGGGTCCAGGAAGTTTGCATCGGTGGCACAAGAACCAACTTCAGCATTGTAAATAGCTTCATCCTTCACCGAGTCTTTGTTTAGAGATTCGTTACCTGTGAAGGTGATGTAGCCTGCACTATATTTGGGACCTGGACCCAGCGCCTGAGCCAGCACTGAATGGGCATCAGATGTCTTCAAGGGGTAGTCGACTCCACGACACAGCCTACCAAGGACCCGTCATACCATATCTCGACACCGTTGCAAGTCAACACCATCAAGACTGCGCTCCATTGTCATATGCAGGAAGCCAGCCGAAGTGGCCGAGCGGTTCTAGGCGCTACAGTCTGGAACCGTGTGACCGCTACCGTCGCAGGTTCGAATCCTGCCTCGGGCATGGAAGTGTGTGATGTCCTTAGGTTAGTTAGGTTTAAGTAGTTCTAAGTTCTAGGGGACTGATGACCAGAGAAGTTAAGTCCCATAGTGCTCAGAGCCATTTGAACCATCATATGCAGGAATGAGCCTTCTGCCTCGATTCCTGGCTGGTGTCCCTCGGCGGCTCAAGGAGAAAACCAGAGCACGAGTGGGGGCTTGACAACAACTAGAGTCTCAGCTCCTCTTCATCGCTAGCTATACCCCGACCTCCTCTCCACACCCCCGCCCCCCCCCCCCCTCACCATCGTATCAGCAAAGAACACTACGCAACGACTATGAGCAGGTTAAGAGGGGGGGGTGACGACAATGTGTTGTGTCCATGCCAATGGATGCAACGAGAGCTGGTTCACTGACACAATTTCTGGGTGGCACCAAAGGTCGGCCGGCCGCGGTGTTCTAGCGGTTCTAGCGCTGCAGTCCGGAACCGCGGGACTGCTACGGTCGCAGGTTCGAATCCTGCCTCAGGCATGGATGTGTGTGATGTCCTTAGGTTAGTTAGGTTTAAGTAGTTCTAAGTTCTAGGGGACTTATGACCTAAGATGTTGAGTCCCATAGTGATCAGAGCCATTTGAACCATTTGAACCAAAGGTCGCCCTTGGAAAATCTCCACCAACCCCAACCACAGCCCAATCAGCCATCTCCGCGGCACCGCTAATGAGACAGATTTCTGCATTATGATAAGCAGCGGCCACAGGCAGCAATGGGTTCATATTCGGCGTTGACGTATGACAGTTGTAGTACGGAATTCCAGCAGCTTTGAAGTTCGTGGTGGAAGTCAGCCCACAAGACTTAGTCTACAAGCGGAGCGGCCTATAACCTTCACATAAGGACAAATGTTTACTACAGTGATTTTCTGGAGCCAAGGACGCACATACTCGTATACTTCTTGACATTGCATTCAGTAATGCACTCCTTGACAGGACATTGCCTAGTTGTACCTGTGTGCAAGCACATTCAGCGAGTTGCTGTACAACTTTAGGTAAGTATCTCTGTACAGTAAGGAGTATATGAGTGTGTCACTAATTATTTTGCCCTGTTACGGGTTATATGTCCACCTCGGAGCACCTAAACCTAATACGGCACTTGTGAGCCATCCTACGAAGATGACCTGTACACACCTGTAGCTCTAATTTGCAGCGATTTTGAGGCTCCAGTAGTGAAAGCTCCTACATCCTACCCGTGGGATTAAAACCCTTCTAACTCACTGCACCTTCTCACGTGGTATTTCTCCATCGCGCCTGAGTGGCAGACAGGGGTAGGTTCGCAGATCCCAGCTGAGCCAGTGTGGTATACGTCTGCCACAGCGCCAGTGAACCGTTTTCCTGCACAATTTCGACAAGTGCAAACGATGGGTATGCTAGTCATTGGAGCTTAAATGGGGTGCAGTTAATGGAGACCCACAGGCAACAGGCCAATCGGGACGGAAATCCAGTGTTCACACAGTATGTTTCCCTTGTATGGTCTTGTCCGAGATATGAGGGAGGCTCTGGGAGCAACTGGCTGTAAATCCTGGCTCATGTCCGCACTAACAACTACTACTGTTTGATTTATGAGGCCATCGTTGGTTCCTAGAGGCCGTTGTGATTGACCAGATCTGGTGAAGGCTGCTAGCGTCACACACGAGGTTAAGACACGGCTCTCTGTTTGCAACTTTGATCCCATAATCGATTGTAAATTTCAGTATTGGAATCGACTGGACTAAATCTGCACTTAGATGATATTGCGATGACATCGGATGCGAATTTCTCGACCTCCATCACTGGATGGAGAATTGTGTGCGCCTGTCGATAGGTTTCATGTGCAGTAGATGTATACCAATCTACTTTGGTGGCGGAGTGCGGATAGTGTGCGCATAGGGATTTATTAGGCTATAATAAACCGTAGCACCCTTTGTATTAGTGATGTATTGCCTAGCGAAGTCCAATATAAATTATTTACGTTACTTTTAGAAATCGTTCATAATCGGACTTCGTCAAGAGAATACATTCTTGTGTAATTTGAAAACTGCAGCAGCATCTATGATAAGGTCCTAGAATTAGAATCGTTAATTAAAGAGTGTAAGACAGAGATGATTTCGAAACGAAACTTTAAACTGTAAGTATTTACTTTATTAGAAGTACACTCTGATAATTATTTATCAGATATAAAGCTCAGATTATAACTGAATAGGTAGTACAAAAACAGAAACAGGGGGACGGCACATGGATAAATTGAAAGAATCAGAAAATTTGTAGAGAGTTTCAAAGGTAACATTAACACGATTACCTGAAACAGTGAAAAGAAGTACAACAGAACACGAACGTGTATCTTTGAGTGATGAAATTGTGAAGACAGCAGAGGGTCAAGTAGCCAAAAAGACAAGTTTTAGTGGAAATCTTTGATAACATATAATATTTAATTTCAGTGATTTATGCAGAAAATTTACACAGTGGCACAGGGTAGAGGGAATACAGACGCCTAAAAAGCGAGATAAAGTACAAAATATAAGGCTCTAGAAGCAGGCGATACTAAGGGAAAGAGGGAAAGATGGATGTCTTTAGGGAAAACTCAGGTCTTTGAGGAAAAGAAAAGCAACAAAGTGAATATTAAATGATCCGACAGACAGACAGTACCAAGCGAACATGAGAAAACTATAAGTAAGAAGGAATAGAATGCAGAAGGCGACTACAAGGGAGATAAAAATTGAAGGCCGTATTATAGAAACGAAGGAGGAAGAAGATGTATGTTAGATGGGAGTTGTGATACTATGAGAAGAATTTGACAGAGTATTAATGATCCATATCGAAAAAACAACCCTGAAGTAGGTGACATTGCCTCAGAATTACTGAGATGTGTGGGAGAGCTGGGTATGGTCAAACAATTCCACCTGATATGCAATATTAATTAGAGGTGCAAAATATCATCAGACTTCAAGAAGAATGTAACTATTCCAGTCCCAAAAACGGCCACTCTTAACTGGCACCAATAAGCCAGAACCATGTGTTTAATAATTCATTGTTGCAAAATAATGACATGGATTATGTACAGAAGAATGGGAAGACTGGTAACGATGCCATTCAGGAAAGTCATTTTTGGTTTTGGGGAATATTAGCACATGCGAGGCCATACTCATCCTACGACTTATCTTAGAAGATAAGGAAGACAAATCCACGTTTGTAACATTCATAGCCTTAGCGATAACTTTTGACTGGCCCAAACTTTTGGAATTGCTGAAGATAACAGGAACAAAGTACAGGGAGAGAGTGGCTTCGTGCGAGGTGTTCAGAAATCAGACTGCATTTATAAGAGTCGAAGGACATAAAACGGCAGCAGTAGTTGAGAGTGGAGTGATAAAGGGTTGTAGCCTATGATTAAGTGGGTAGAACGAATAACTAACAAGGAGGTACTAAACTGAACTGGGGAAAAAATATGAAACAGCATGACTGAAAGAAGAGATCGGTTGATATAACACATCCTGGAACATCTGGAACTTACCAGTTTGGTACTGAAATGATGTGGTATATGTAAAACTTAGGAGACCAAGCCTCGAAAACTGTAATTAGGTTCTAATGGGGGTAGCTTGGAGTAGCTATGCGGAGATGAAGACAGTTACACAGGACACCGTTGCATAGGGAGCTGTATCAAACCGGTCTTCGGACTATCATGTGCAGAAATCGCCAGTTTAGTTCCATGTTTATTTTCGGACATAATGACTGCGTTTTGTCAACCGTGACTCTGTTAGATAATTATTTATTTGTAATTTTTGCTACCAGTCACTTTTATTTGCTTTATATTTAATGTAACATAATACAACGCATTTCGAACATCTTCTGTTCATCATCAGGCCTTTACACATACATACAGTGAAATGTTACTTGAAAATAAACTGTCTTAAAGGTAATGAACGTGGAACTACACTGACAACTGACAGTTCCCCAGCAGTAATATATTTAAAAAGCTATATCCTGGAATAGTATCCGATAAATTAGCAAGACTATTCGAGAAGACAGATGTAGAAATCAGCTTCAGCGCCATCAAAAAACTAAGCAGGGAGCTTATACACAATACAAAACCACCAGATACAAGTCTTGATGCTTCTCACATTTACAAAATTACGTGCAGCCAGTGAAATAAACATTAATTAGGCGAAACAGGCAGAAAATTCACAACTCGATTCGAAGAACATTTAGACTGCTACAAAATTGATAAATGTAACAAATCAGCTGTAGCAACTTTCATTAAAGACAGAGGCCACCCTTTGAAAATCGAAGACAACCTCGAAATTTTCCACAAACTACCAAAAATATTCTTAATGAGATAACCGAATTCAGAACCTCAAAATTCTTCAACAATCTTAACTCAGTTCTGACTCAATAGACTCAAAATGTGTCAATGTAAATAGATGACTACAAATCTGCCAGTACCAAGAATGTTGAAATAAAATCACAATAATCGAGTACATAATGTTTACAAGTATGTCGAAACAATTTATGCTGTGAATTACGTCGGAAAACGGTTACAAAGTGCAATGTTACTGAATAGCTCCGCAATTCCAAGATTGATGCATGTGAAGCTACAAGGCAATAAAATCGTAAATGATCAACTGTCTTTTAAAAGCCTTTCACAATATTTTCGAAACACATAACTGATGCAAAACTAACTGCATCCTATACAGGCTGTGATGTCACACATAACCAACAAGAAGATAAAATGTGTACGTTATTAACAAGAAAAACCAGCAGAAGACATCGCTGACATCGATTTCTGGCCATTCACTGCCCCACTCCCTCCCAAATGCCACACCAGCCAGTATAATAACGAGCAATGGTCAAAAAATTCTACTTTAATTTATTCTAAGACAATCAATTTTTTAGAAACATTTCTCTGTATGTACATATGTATGTATGTATCAACGACTCATGATTACCAGAACACGTTCAAAATACGTTGTATTATGTTACATTAAACATAATACAAATAAAGTGAATGGTAGTAGAAATTACAAATAACTAATTAGTTCCATGTGGTTTCGTCTTGTCTGTATGATGCAAGTTGCTAAGATTGCCACGAGCTTTAGAAGCTCTCGACATTTCCATTCCTTTTACTGCTGACTACTGCTGTATTTTGAGCACTAATTAACCAATTGAAAATTACCAAAATATCGAAGTTACAGTAGTGATTTTAGTTATACATGTGCAGTCAGTGGCTTACATGAAGTCTTTTATTACATATATACACAGAAAACAATAAACCTGCTTCGAAAAAACAGATGGAGAAACATCTAAAGACAGTGTTGAAATCGCAAAAAAGTACAGTTCCTATAGAACTATCATAATCATTGTGCTATATTTATCAATGACGTTAACACAGGCATCTGAATTTGATTATAACAACAGCAACGAAAACTACAGACACGCTATAAATGCATACGATGCAACATGTATTATGCCTTGAGATCTGTTATAAAACAAGCATCTTTGACATACACATAATTAGACTACCATTTGTATTTTACAATAAAATTATGTGTTATGTTTGCTCTGTGCCAAAGTAAAGAGTTCTTTGAAGTGACACGAAAAGGGTAGCTGCTACAAGACTTTTTTTCTATTTAATTTAACTTTTAGACTCATTTAATAAGAAATTTTTTACATAATTGACAACTGGAAGGAGAAAGTAAAGATGGTCAATTGACTAGCAATAACTGCTCCGGTTTGTGCAGAGTGTAATACTTATGTCAGTACTTTAACAATGTGTAACTAAAAAATATTGTATTAGTTTACTATTGTTTAATTAGGTATAACTTACATAGTCGTAAAATCTAAAAACTGTGAACTCTATTTGGAATGATGGTCACACATGCGGCTCTTATGACTTAGGATATGTCACGTGAGGGAGCAGGCACAGCATGTATCGGGGTCTTCTGATGGCCGTCCGTCGTCGGGAAAATTGGTAAGAGCTCGTGCGGCCTATGAGCCAAGTGTGTATTGGGCCATTGGCCTGGGATGCAGTTTCATTGGTCGTATTCATTTCGGTGCATCAGTGTCCAATCTGATGACGCATATTTACTGTGAATTATTGTACACTTTTGCTACTGAACGCTGTTGATGTTTAATTGGTCTACAGACAGACCTGCTCGAACTCTTCAGTACAGGGAATTTGTTCAGGTCAACGTGTTCGTGCAGTGCACAATGCCATTGGGACAAGTACAACTATGCAAGTGTACATTGTGACTGCGCTGCTATATCTAATAATTTTTGTCTCACACTATAAAATATTATCTTCTGTAAGACCACCATTCAATAGAATGTTTTTCTTGGCGTCACTGAAACTCATTGAATGTCGTATCGTTGGTGCTTCTATTCTAATAATCTATTTCATGTTCTTTAATATATCATATTCATTTGTGTTTGGCTGTTTGTATACTGACTGCTCCTTAGGCTAGGCTTTTACGATTCAAAATACACTCCTGGAAATAGAAGAAAGAACACATTGACACCGGTGTGTCAGACCCACCATACTTGCTCCGGACACTGCGAGAGGGCTGTACAAGCAATGATCACACGCACGGCACAGCGGACACACCAGGAACCGCGGTGTTGGCCGTCGAATGGCGCTAGCTGCGCAGCATTTGTGCACCGCCGCCGTCAGTGTCAGCCAGTTTGTCGTGGCATACGGAGCTCCATCGCAGTCTTTAACACTGGTAGCATGCCGCGACAGCGTGGACGTGAACCGTATGTGCAGTTGACGGACTTTGAGCGAGGGCGTATAGTGGGCATGCGGGAGGCCGGGTGGACGCACCGCCGAATTGCTCAACACGTGGGGCGTGAGGTCTCCACAGTACATCGATGTTGTCGCCAGTGGTCGGCAGAAGGTGCACGTGCCCGTCGACCTGGGACCGGACCGCAGCGACGCACGGATGCACGCCAAGACCGTAGGATCCTACGCAGTGCCGCAGGGGACCGCACCGCCACTTCCCAGCAAATTAGGGACACTGTTGCTCCTGGGGTATCGGCGAGGACCATTCGCAACCGTCTCCATGAAGCTGGGCTACGGTCCCGCACACCGTTAGGCCGTCTTCCGCTCACGCCCCAACATCGTGCAGCCCGCCTCCAGTGGTGTCGCGACAGGCGTGAATGGAGGGACGAATGGAGACGTGTCGTCTTCAGCGATGAGAGTCGCTTCTGCCTTGGTGCCAATGATGGTCGTATGCGTGTTTGGCGCCGTGCAGCTGAGCGCCACAATCAGGACTGCATACGACCGAGGCACACAGGGCCAACACCCGGCATCATGGTGTGGGGAGCGATCTCCTACACTGGCCGTACACCACTGGTGATCGTCGAGGGGACACTGAATAGTGCACGGTACATCCAAACCGTCATCAAACCCATCGATCTACCATTCCTAGACCGGCAAGGGAACTTGCTGTTCCAACAGGACAATGCACGTCCGCATGTATCCCGTGCCACCCAACGTGCTCTAGAAGGTGTAAGTCAACTACCCTGGCCAGCAAGATCTCCGGATCTGTCCCCCATTGAGCATGTTTGGGACTGGATGAAGCGTCGTCTCACGCGGTCTGCATGTCCAGCACGAACGCTGGTCCAACTGAGGCGCCAGGTGGAAATGGCATGGCAAGCCGTTCCACAGGACTACATCCAGCATCTCTACGATCGTCTCCATGGGAGAATAGCAGCCTGCATTGCTGCGAAAGGTGGATATACACTGTACTAGTGCCGACATTGTGCATGCTCTGTTGCCTGTGTCTATGTGCCTGTGGTTCTGTCAGTGTGATCATGTGATGTATCTGACCCCAGGAATGTGTCAATAAAGTTTCCCCTTCCTGGCACAATGGATTCACGGTGTTCTTATTTCAATTTCCAGGAGTGTATTTAGCAGGGCATATCGCAAAGCGTTGACTTTCAACAATTTGCTGGTGGTTCTTAGTTTCCCCATATGTATACTTAATATCAGTTACCTTTACCGTTAAAGCGAAATCTTGGTTCGTTATCGACAGTTAATGTAGGTAAAATTCTGTCGTTTTTCATTCCTTCAAAAGTGCTGACGTCATGTTTCCTGACTGAAGAATGAAATTTCACTCTGCAGCGTAGTGAGCGTTGGTTTGAAACGTCCTGGCAGATTAACACTTTCTGCCTAACCGGGACCTTCGCTTCAGCAGGCGAATTTCGTGTATTCTGCTAACGCCAGCACGAAAAATCTGCTGGCCATGTGTACCAAAAGCCGCATTAACACCCAATACACATTAGTGTGGGGAATAGTAGGTTCCCAGCTATTGCAGCGAGCAGTAACCTAGGACCACCTCAGAACCTTGGAAAATGCACTCCTCTCTCTGGTCACACCTGTGATGAGGTGAAGCTCAACTTTTACCGTTTCACATACATCCCGTCTTATCAGTTTGGCAATACCAACTACTAACGCTTTCAGTAGTAGATGAGTCAGTTTCGAAAGGAAGACGAAAGGGATTCTTGATTGCAATGATGCATTCATACGTGTTTAACTGAAGCATACGAATAGTGAAGACCGTCATGCAGTCGACAGAGGTTACAAACACGTTCATTTACGTTTACACACACACACACAGCGCATACAACACTGAATTGCCTGGCAAGAAGTTCTTAGTATTATACCATATATCAGGGCTTCTCCTGCTGCAGTCGCGTATGGGACGCGGGAAGAATGACTGCTTATATGCCACAGTGTGTTCCGTGATATGGTTACTATTGTCTGCGTGATCCCTACGAGAGCGCTAAAAAGGGGGCTTAAGAATATCCATAACAATTCATTTAATTCTGGTTCTAGAAGCTTTATAAGTAGCGCGTAATATTTGACGTCTATATTCAATAATGTCAATTCAGGTATTTCAGCTTTCCGAGAAAATCTGTAACAATTAATGTCGCCTTTTTTTGTAAACGTTCAATACCTCTGACACTCCTATTCCGTAAAGGTTTGACAAACGTAAGCAGTAGTTTAAAACAGTTCATTCAAGATTTTTGTAAGCAGTCCCCTTCGTAGACTGACTGCCTTTTCCCAGTATCCGGCCAATGAATCGTATACTGCTATTACCTTACCTACGTCTATGTAATCATTCCAATTATATCCCTACAAACTGTTACACACAAGCATCTGAATATTTAAGTGATTATAAATGCGAATCATTGGTGTTTTAGTTACCGAATACTTCATTTTTCATTTTCTGTAGGGTGTAATTTCATGTTTCCGTACATTTAAAGCAAATTGAAAATCCTTGCACTACTCCGAAATCCGATCTGAGTGATCTCAATTTTTGCGCATTTTTTGGCAATACTTCGATGCAGGTAACGCCACCACCTGCGAAAGCTATGCTGTATTAATATTGTCAGCCACGTCAATGATGTACAACAGATGTACGACAACAAGAGTCACACCAGATCCCTGGTGCACGTCTGACATTTCTTCTACTTCTTTCGATGAATCTCCATATAGGTTAACTTGCCAAATCGAAATTTAAATTCTCAACCATCTCACAGATGTTGTTTGATTCTCCTTGTAGTCATACCGGGTGATAAAAAAGTCAGTATAAATTTGAAAACTGAATAACTCACGGAATAATGTAGATAGAAAGGTACAAATTGACACACATGCTTGGAATGACATGGGATTTTATTAGAACCAAAAAAATACAAAAGTTCAAAAAATGTCCCGCAGATGGCCCTTCATTTGATCAGAATAGCAATAATTAGCATAACAAAGCAAAGATGATGTTCTTTACAGGAAATGCTCAATATGTCCACCATCGTTCCTCAACAATAGCTGTAGTCGAGGAATAATGTTGTGAACAGCACTGTAAAGCATGTCCGGATTTATGGTGAGGCATTGGCGTCGGATGTTGTCTTTCAGCATCCCTAGGGATGTCGGTCGATCACGATACGCTTGCGACTTCAGGTAACCCCAAAACCAATAATCGCACGGACTGAGGTCTGGGGACCTGCAAGGCCAAGCATGACGAAAGTGGCGGTTGAGTACACGATCATCACCAACCGACCCACGCAAGAGATCTTCCACTATTCTAGCAATATGGGGTGGAGCGCCAACCTGCATAAACATCGTACGTTCCAGCAGGTGTTTATCAGCCAGGCTGGGAATGATGCAATTCTATAACATATCGGCGTACCTCTCACCCGTCGCGGTATCAGTTACAAAACCAGAATCACGCACTTCCTCGAAGAAAAAAGGCCTGATAACGGTAGTCGTGGTAAATCTAGGCCATACCGTGACTTTCTCGTCGTACAATGGAGTTTCCACGACAGTTCTAAGATTTTAGGTAGCCCAAATTCTGCAGTTGGGGGCGTTGTTAGACCCTCGGAGCGTGAAATGAGCTTCGTCGGTCCGCATCACGTTACTCAACCAATAGTCATCTTCTGCCATCTTTCGGAACGCCCATACCGCAAGTGCCCTCCGATTTACTAAATCGCCAGGTAACAGTTCATGATGCCGATGGATTTTGTACTGATAGCATCGGAGGGTACTCCTAAGTGCCAACCAAACAGTAGTGTATGGAATGCCGGTGCGACGTGCGACTGCACGAGCGCGATCCCGCTACAGTCTCCATTTCTTCCTGGACTGTCTCAGCAGCATTACGCCTTGTGCTCGGTCGCCCACTACGCGGTCTATCGTCTAAATAAACCGTGGCTTCGAACTTCGAAATCATTCTCGCCACAGCTGCATTTGTCAACGGACCTTTACCCGTTCGAATCCCCTTCCTATGGCGATAAGATCGTAACGCTGAACTCGCACATTCCCCATTATGATAATAGAGCTTCATTAAGAGCGCTTTTTCAGGTTACGTCAACGTGCTGCGACTGTTGGCGCATTTGATTGTCTCTGTCACTACAGCTCCTTTTTTAAACGATTGTCATGCGCAGTCACTGACGTTTTGCTGTCCAGCGCCATTTGTCGGACATTTTGTGAACTTCGTTTTTATTTTGTTCTAATAAAACCCCATGACATTCCAAGCATGTGTGTCAATTTTTACCTCTCTATCTACATTATTCCGTGGTTTATCAAGTTCTCAAATTTATACTGACTTTTTGATCACCCGGTACTTTTATTAATCGCAAGTAAGGCAGAGGCCAAACGGAGATTCTTTGGAAGAACTCTGAGAGACGTAGTGCAGGCAACAAACGAGGTAGTTTATACAAAACTCGTTTGACCAATAGTTGAACATTGATCGTCAGTCTAGGACCCTTACCAGAGAGGATCGATTGAGAAAACTGAGAAGATCCAGACAAGAGCAGTGCGTTTCATTACAAATTCACTGAGTAAGCGCTAAAGTATCACAGAAATGGTCAACCAACTTCACTGGGTGACGCTGAGGGAGAGGCTTCTGCAGCACGGTATGATTTAGCATTAGACATAAGAGAGCGTACGTTCCTGGAAGAGTCAACCAATATATTGCTTCCTGCTACGTAGGTCTACTACCCGGGAAAAGGTCATGAAGATAAAATCGGACTCGAGACCACACAGAGGCGGACCATTTGCGAGTGGAACAGGAAGAGAAGTAAGTACAATGGTACACAAAGTGCCCACCATCTAACACCGTGAGGTAGTTTTCTGAGCAAAGTTGTAAATATAAATGTTATTAATAATCGTTGGTGTCATACCGAGTAATTTCCTGGAATTTATGAAGTAGGTTATCGATGTGACAGCCTTCACCCATGGCTTTTAGGATTTCGTTTACTGGCATCCAATGGCAATTCGCCAGAATTTCTGACCACACTTTTCAGCAAGAAATTCCATCCATGTACGACTCTTGTGCGAGAGTTCAGAATGTTTTACACCACTGGCCATTAAAATTGCTACACCACAAAGATGACGCGCCACAGACTCGAAATTTAACCGACGGGAAGAAGATGCTGCGATATGCAAATGATTACCTTTTCAGAGCATTCACCCAATGTTGGCGCCTGTGGCGACACCTACAACGTGCTGACATGAGGTAACTTTCCAACTGATTTCTAATACACAAATAGCAGTTAACCGGCGTTACCTGGTGAAACGTTGTTGTGATGCCATGTGTCAGAAGCAGAAATGCGTACCATCACGTTTAGGACTTTCAGAAAGGTAGGATTGTAGCCTATCGCGATTGCGGTTTACCGTATTGCGACATTGCTGCTCGCGTTGGTCGAGATAAAATGACTGTTTGCAGAATATGGTATCGGTGGGTTCAGGTGTGTAATACGGACCGCCGTGCTCGATCCCAACGACCTCGTATCACATTTGCAAGACAACAACCATCGGCACGAACACTTCGATGACGTTTCAACCAGCATGGACTATCAGCTCGAAGCCCTTTGCTGCGGTTACCCTTGACGCTGCATCACAGACGGGAACGCCTGCGATGGTATACTCAACGGAGAAACTGGGTGCACAAAATGGCAAAACGTCATTTTTTTGGATGAATCCCGGTTCTGTTTACACCATGAAGATGGTCGCATCCGTGTTTGCCGACATCGCAGTGAACGCAGATTGGAAGCGTGTATTCGTCATCGCGATACTGGTGTACCACCCGGCGTGATGGTATGGGGTGCCATTGGTTACACGTCTCGATCACCTCTTGTTCGCGTTGACGGGACTTTGAACAGTGGACGTGACATTTCAGATGTGTTACGACCCGTGACTCTATCCTTCATTCGATCCCTGCGAAACCCTACATTTCAGCAGCATAATGCACGACCGCATGCTGCAGGTCCTGTACAGGCCTTTCTGGATACAGAAAATGTTCGCCTGCTGCCCTGGACAGCACATTCTCCAGATCTCTCATCAAATGAAAACGTCTGGTCAAAGGTGGCCGAGCAACTGGATCGCCACATCACGCCAGTCACTACCCTTAATGAACTGTGAGTATCGTATTGAAGCTGCATGGGCAGCTGTACCTGTACACGCCATCCAAGCTCTGTTTGACTCAATGCCCAGGCGTATCAAGGCCGTTATTACGGCCAGAGGTGGTTGTTCTGGGTAGTGATTTCTCATTATCTATGCCCCCAAATTGCGTGAAAATGTAATCACGTGTCAGTTCTGGTATAATATATCTGTGCAATGAATACCCATTTATCATCTGCATTTCTTCTTGGTGTAGCAATTTTAATGGCAAGTAGTGTATAATTAAGGCACAGAACAACCGTAATACTGTTGCAAAATTATTCCTGTTTCGTAGCAGGTTTCCCTATACGTTAACTGGCGTGGTCGAAAATTTTAACAGTAGAGACGTTGAGGAGTCCTTGTCAAAAAAAAAAAAAAAAAAAAAAAAAAAAAAATGTGTATTCTGCCTGATGAAGATTTCTCGCTGTTATTGCTTTGGAAGATACACTAATAAGCCAAAATATTATGACCACCTGCATAATAGCTTGCTTGTCCGTCGTTGAAACCAAATAAATCATTGATCCTGCATATCGGGGATACAACAGTTTGTTGGTAGGTTTGTGGTGCTGTCTGGCATTAGATGTTATGGACTTCGCGTAAATAATAGGCCGTTGATTTGTGTACGTGGTGATGACCCCCGAGGGCGACCCAGATTGGTTTCATAGGATTTACAACAACAAGTGAATCTGGTCGCCGAGCTGTCACCGTGAGCTCAACGTAATGCTCCACAGACCACTGTACCACTATTCTGGCTCCAAGACGCGGACATTTATTCTGCTGAAAGTCATCGAGCGTGAAAGGATGCAAGCGGTTATCAAATGCCAGAGTGTCGTTGATTGCTACCATGGGTCCCGTGCCAGAGCAGGAGAATGTCTCCCACGGCATAATACTGTTCACACCTGACAGTGTCCGTGGCGTGATTCACGTTTCGAGTAGCCGTTCACCTCGATAACGGCGTCTATGGTGACGACCATTCACATCGTCCAGCAAAAATGTGATTTACCCGAAGCGCCGACACGTTTCCATTGATAGATCGTTGAATCTCGTTGGTCCCCCATTCCAAAATTGTTCAAATGGCTTTGAGCACTATGGGACTTAACTTCTGAGGTCATCAGTCCCCTAGAACTTACAACTACTTAAACCTAACTAAGCTAAGGACGTCACACACAGCAATGCCCGACGCAGGATTCCAACCTGCGACCGTCGCGTTCGCGCGGTTCCAGACTGTAGCGCCTAGTACAGCTCGGCCGCCCCGGCCGGCAGTCCCCCATTCCAATCGTAATTAACGATGTCGTTGGGTCAACATGTGAACACGCAGGGGTTGTCTGCTGCAGAGCTTCATCTTCAAGAACAGTGTGCCTCAAAGCATTTCCGCATTCACCAACAGCATTGTGCTCTGTTGACAGAAATGCCGTACGTCACCAACTCTCCAACTTTACAGAGCAGACAAGACTCTGAAGCCCACGTTCTGTGAAGAGTCGTAGACATCCAACTGTTTAACGCCTGGTGGTTGTTTCACTGCCCTTGTACCTCTTTCTGTACAAGCCCACGACAGTAGCACGTGAACATTCTAACAGCTTCCCCGTTTTCGAGATACTCGTTCATAGACTCTGAGTAATAACAATTTGCCCTTCGCTTGTTACAATAGATTTTTCCATTTTCAGGCTATACCTTTGCTATGGTGTCCCCATCTGTGTCTGCTCTGCTTACATGCTTTTGTTACTGTACCACCTGTCCACACCACTACCAACAGGTGTCGAATGTTGTGGTGGGCAGTGGTCAAAATGTTCTGACGTATCGTGTATACGTAATTAAAGACATATAAGGAAACAAACTTTTCTATTTACTAGCAATTTAGAAACAAACTAAAACTAAGGAAACCGAAAGTAAAGATACTCCAAAAGTAAACATAGTCCTTCTCTTGTATCTATTTTCCAATGAAAAAGGGACAAATAAAAACTCTTTTTTTATCGAATTCAGGTTTGGTAAAGTCTAAATTACTAGAAAAGAGGATACGTTTACCTCTGTGGGAAAAATGTAAACTTTAGCAACAGTTCAAACATACATACATACAAAAAGATAATAAGTAGGAGTGTTGTAGATTTGCAGTTTGTGGACAACTCAGTTTTCGTCTTCACTTTCAGTAACCTGCGTCTCGTCTTCATCATCAGATTCATCGCCAGGAGGTTAAAAAGAAATGGTTCAAATGGCTCTGAGCACTATGGGACTTAACTTCTGAGGTCATCAGTCCCCTAGAACTTAGAACTACTTAAACGTAACCAACCTAAGGACATCACACACATCCATGCCGCAGGCAGGATTCGAACCTGCGACCCTAGCGGTCACGCGGTTCCAGACTGAAGCGCCTAGAACCGCATGGCCACACCGGCCGGCCTGGAGGTTCACCTGCTCTTTCGCGACCACTTGGATCAACATTTTAAGTGTCAATGTTGGGATCGCCATCTTGATCTTAACAGTCACCGTCACAGTTCTCGCTCCTTTGTAGTACGCATTTCCAAAGTTCGGATCTGTAGTGTTAACGTTATTTTGGATTCGCAGACATATTCGCTAAACTGAAAATATTACACGAACTGAATTGCAGAGTCCCGGGGACTCTGAGTTCGTTGATGCTTGTTTTCATAGAAGACTGGAGTCATCGGAGCACGTGACTTGTCGCCCCAGCACAGGAAGGTGTTGTGTCTAGACAAGACAGCCTAGACACAATGAGAGGAAGCCGAAAGGCACGTGCTTAAACTCACGCAGCCTGGCGTGAGGTCTGAAACAGGATACGTAATGAATGCTATAAAGAAAAGTACGTAGCTTCTGGAATACTTAACTTTAATCCAAATTTGTAGAACATCGCTCTTGATGATACATTAATACAATCGCAATATCTATACTGGTAATGGCGCCTTGCTAGTTCGTAGCAAATGTAGCTGAAGGCTATGCTAACTATCGTCTCGGCAAATGAGAGCGTAATTCTCAGTGAACTATGGCTAGCAACGTCGGCTGTACAACTGGGCGAGTGCTAGTACGTCTCTCCACACCAGCCGTGTGGTGGCGCACGGTCTGCAATTACTGACAGTGGCGACACGCGGGTCCGTCGTATACTAGCGGGCCGCGGCCGATTTAAAAGCTACCACCTAGCAAGTGTGGTGTCTGGCGGTGACCATTCGGCCTAGACACAATGAGAGGAAGCCGAAAGGCACGCGCTTAAACTCACCCAGGCTGACGTGAGGTCTGAAACAGGATACGTAATGAATGCTATAAAGAAAAGTACGTAGCTTCTGGAATACTTAACTTTAATCCACATTTGTAGAACATCACTCTTGATGATACATTAATACATCCTCAATATCTATACTGGTAATGGCGCCTTGCTAGGTCGTAGCAAATGTAGCTGAAGGCTATGCTAACTATCGTCACGGCAAATGAGAGCGTAATTCTCAGTGAACCATGGCTAGCAACGTCGGCTGTACAACTGGGCGAGTGCTAGTACGTCTCTCCAGACCTGCCGTGTGGTGGCGCTCGGTCTGCAATAACTGACAGTGGCGACACGCTTGTCCGTCGTATACTAGCGGACCGCGGCAGATTTAAAAGCTACCACATAGCAAGTGTGGTGTCTGGCGGTGACACCACAGAAGGTACTGAACAGGGCACGGTCCCCGATCAACATAATTCGAAAGTTACTGCTAGTTCTTACTTCTCTGGAGTCTCAGCGACTCCGCAACGCCGGTTAAGGGTTAAACTAGGTCATGCCGTTAGAAAATGTGTATATAAATGCGTGCCCGAGTGAAAAAACAGTTTGAATGGGGCCAGGATAGTGTCAGTCAGTGACGCGCAATCTCTGCTGCTGTACCCTGGGCAGTGGGCACCTTGCAGCCAGAGAGTCGGCTCGGCTCGCCAGAGTGTTCCCGCTGAATGTGTATTGTGTGCGCCGTCAGCAGTTACTCACGGCTCAGCAGCACGCAGTGTTGCCAACACACTCCACGCCAATAGCGGGAGCCAACGTGTCTTCTTGTCCTGCCAACAGTAGCCGCGGCCTACCGCCGTGCTCCACGATCTCTTCACACTGTACTTAGAGGGAGACAAAATACTCACGCAGTTTGTGCAGACGACCAAATCCCCTATCCTAATAATGATAAATTAAACACATGTATCTTTTGTTTTCTCCGGAACTGTCAAAGGTAATAAAACAAACCTTGGCAGGACGTACAGTCCTATCTTACATAGTCACTGATCCACTGTAAAGTATCAAACTTTGTTAGGAACCAAAATATGCATTTTAATGAATGTGTTAAAAATTATGTATTTAAAAATATTTTTATGATCAGGCTATGAGAACTGTCTGTACAATTGTAGATGTCCTCCTCCATTGCTAAATAGTCAGCGTGACAGAATGCCATGCAAGAAGCCCGAGTTCGAGACAAGAGTTTTTTTTTTTTTTTTGTTTTTGCTTGAAGACTGGGTGTTGAGTTGTCCTCATCATCATTTCATCCTGATTGACACCCAAGTCGCTGAAGTGGCGCCAACTCAAAAGACTTGCGCCAGGCGACAGGTCTACCCGACGGGAGGACCTCGTCCTATGACATTTCATTTTAATCATTGTGGATCCATCTGAATATAACACCGCTCTAACAACAAGCAAAAATTTCAGAGCTTCATCTCAAGTAGTTTCTTTGAAGATGTCAAACATCAGAAAAAAGTAGTGTTTCAGAAATTGCACTTGAAAGATGAAGTAATGGACAACTCACCTTTGAATGAAGAGAGAGTCTATAACTCCCCAGCTTTGTAACCTTTATCTTCATATCGTTAAGCCTAACTGGCCATTGAACTTCTTCTTCTGCACTGGATGCCCACGCATTGCCCGAACTTTTACGGGACTCGGCAAGCTTGTCTGCCGCGAGTAATGAGTGTTATAGGCAGGGCCACTACGAAAGTAATGTGGGGACATTAATTTGGGAATGTGGGACTCAGGGGGGGGGGGGCGTGCAAGGGATAAATCCCTGCAGTCGCTATATCCTCTGTGCCCTCAGTTGCTCAGATGGATAGAGTGTCTGCCATGTTAGCAAGAGATCACGAGTTCGAGTCCTGGTCGGGGCACACATTTTCAACTGTCCCCATTGATGTATATCAACGCCTGTCGACAGCTTAGGGTCTTGATTTATTTATCATTTGTCTTCTTGAGGATGAACTAGGTGCAATCTCTTTCTCAACCTGAGCGATCATGGTGCTTTTGTTATATTTTGGACCACAATTTCTCAATTGGAGACTAGTTCTTGTAGAACTGCTTCTGTATTATGGCCATACTTAATTCCAAATTGCTTCAGAACCTTTATTCTGCCTACATTTCTATCAAAGAATGTGATCACAGCATCACTGACCGCAATATTCAGTGTTTTCAAACCTACAAATACGTTTTTGGTCACCCTCGTCCATTCAGCATTACTGAAAGGCATTTAGAGTTTTTCCTGTGAGGCATTCCTTCAGTAGATCTAGACGTGCTAGATCTCTGTGTTGGCTTTATTATTTGCTCTAATAGCTTCAAATCCTTGGGTAACAGAAGAAATATTGAATTTAATTGATGGAAGGAGAAAATATAAAAATGCAGTAAATGAAGCAGGCAAAAAGGAATACAAACGTCTCAAAAATGAGATCGATAGGAAGTGCAGAATGGCTAAGCAGGGATGGCTAGAGGACAAATGTAAGGATGTAGAGGCTTATCTCACTAGGGGTAAGATAGATACTGCCTACAGGAATATTAAAGAGACCTTTGGAGATAAGAGAACCACTTGTATGAACATCAAGAGCTCAGTTGGAAACCCAGTTCTAAGCAAAGATGGGGAAACAGAAAGGTGGAAGGAGTATATAGAGGGTCTATACAAGGGCGATGTACTTGAGGACAATATTATGGAAATGGAAGAGGATGTAGATGAAGATGAAGTGGGAGATACGATACTGCGTGAAGAGTTTGACAGAGCACTGAAAGACTTGAGTCGAAACAAGGCCCCCGGAGTTGACAACATTCCATTGGAACTACTGACGGCCTTGGGAGAGCCAGCCCTGACAAAACTCTACCATCTGGTGAGCAAGATGTATGAAACAGGCGAAATACCCTCAGATTTCAAGAAGAATATAATCATTCCAATCCCAAAGAAAGCAGGTGTTGACAGATGTGAAAGTTACCGAACAATCAGTTTAATAAGCCACAGCTGCAAAATACTAACGCGAATTCTTTACAGACGAATGGAAAAACTAGTAGAAGCCGACCTCGGGGAAGATCAGTTTGGATTCCGTAGAAATCCTGGAACACTTATCTTAGAAGAAAGATTAAGGAAAGGAAAACCTACGTTTCTAACATTTGTAGACTTAGAGAAAGCTTTTGACAATGTTGACTGGAATACTCTCTTTCAAATTCTAAAGGTGGCAGGGGTAAAATACAGGGAGCAGGAAGCTATTTACAATTTGTACAGAAACCAGATGGCAGTTATAAGAGTCGAGGGGCATGAGAGGGAAGCAGTGGTTGGGAAGGGAGTGAGACAGGGTTGTAGCCTCTCCCCAATGTTATTCAATCTGTATATTGAGCAAGCAGTGAAGGAAACAAAAGAAAAATTTGGAGTAGGTATTAAAATCCATGGAGAAGAAATAAAAACTTTGAGGTTCGCCGATGACATTGTAATTCTGTCAGAGACAGCAAAGGACTTGGAAGAGCAGTTGAACGGAATGGATGGTGTCTTGAAGGGAGGATATAAGATGAACATCAACAAAAGCAAAACGAGAATAATGGAATGTAGTCGAATCAAGTCGGGTGATGCTGAGGGTATTAGATTAGGAAATGAGACACTTAAAGTAGTAAAAAATTTTGCTATTTGGGGAGCAAAATAACTGATGATGGTCGAAGTAGAGAGGATATAAAATGTAGACTGGCAATGGCAAGGAAAGCGTTTCTGAAGAAGAGAAATTTGTTAACATCGAGTATAGATTTAAGTGTCAGGAAGTCATTCTGAAAGTATTTGTATGGAGTGTAGCCTTGTATGGAAGTGAAACATGGACGGTAAATAGTTTGGACAAGAAGAGAATAGAAGCTTTCGAAATGTGGCGCTACAGAAGAATGCTGAAGATTAGATGGGTAGATCACATAACTAATTAGGAAGTGTTGAATAGGATTGGGGAGAAGAGAAGTTTGTGGCACAACTTGACCAGAAGAAGGGATCGGTTGGTAGGACATGTTCTGAGGCATCAAGGGATCACCAATTTAGTATTGGAAGGCAGCGTTGAGGGTAAAAATCATAGGGGGAGACCAAGAGATGAATACACTAAGCAGATTCAGAAGGATGTTGGTTGCAGTAGGTACTGGGAGATGAAGAAGCTTGCACAGGATAGAGTAGCATGGAGAGCTGCATCAAACCAGTCTCAGGACTGAAGACAACAACAACAGCTTCAAATATGATATTTGTATGGATACATTTTGTTTCTGCTGTCTCAACCTTGAGGTACTGACATCAGTCAATAGAAAACATGTTGTGGAGTGGGTTCTTATCACTAGATGTCTTGCGGAAATACGTTGCCTATACTGCACCCTGGCCAGCGACAAGTGCACGCCTGAGCGCACGTCCATTGGGCGCCAGCGGTGCAGTGTTCGAAGCCAGCGATAAATACGAACGAATGGCGTTTGATCAAATCTTTGACAGTGTAGCACTGAATCTTTTAGCAAAGATCTTTGATGAAACCTAGAGGGAAGGCCGTTTTTTACATGTCAATTCGCTGGCTTTAGTGCATTGAAGCTATAAAATGACGAAGTATATCTGGTGCGTGGCTGCCACCGTAGAGATCATTGTGAAGTGGCAAGAATACGAAATTTTTCGTAACTCAAAGTACGCTGGCTGCAAAAACCGTAAGATAAGTTTGGAATCTTATAAAAAAGTAGCTGCAGCAATCAGATGCGTTCGAAGTTGGAGCACTGTGGGTGATGTATGGCTTACATATAAAAAAGAAGGATGTGGAAAGAGATGGAGATGAAACAACGAAATGTACCCATAGAGTACACTACTGAAATAAATGCATTTATTTGTACTATAAAAAACCTTATTTAACCTTCATCAATTCCTCATTAGGTGTATTACATTCTGGTTCACATGTTTCCAGCATATATGTAAAATGGTATATGGGGATTGGAGTACTATATTGACAGCTGGAATAGCTTCCACTTGTTGCTAAAAATCTTAACCAGCTATCAGATGATCTTAAATAGAATCAGCATTCATGATTTAAGCAATTATAGGTATTTTATGTGATGTATCGGAAAATAGGGCAAAATAAATCTGTCCGAGTGCAATAAACCATAAAACACCAGTTCCTGCCCAGAGATGAAAGAACACACTCACTAAAGCCACATAAAATACCTATGTGCATATTTCCTTTTGATAATGAGAATAAGTTCTCGAAAAGTGTCATATTATGTAACTAGCGCAATGTTTCATTATTTAAATCATGAATGACACAGTTGCAGATTTCGCAGAATCATCGATTATGAAAAGGAAATTAAGAAATGGTATTTCTTAAATGAGCATCTTGTATACAAATGTGAGAGGTCACCTCGATGAGGGCAAAATGAAACTTTCGTCTAATCTCAAATAATTTTGTCTCAAATAAATTTTGTCCGAGCACTGCAGCTCACGTAGCTAATTCTGGCGAACACTTCGAGCCTCTCCTCCCGTTGTCCAAGGTTTCACCCTCTATTATATCCATTTCTCGTTGTCTTCAAGCTGTCCGCTAGCCACCAACGTATGCTGTTGCTAACTGTTCGGCATCCATTCCCAAGCAACTTCGACGAAACATTTTACTATAGTGTAATAAGTCCAGTGAAACAGTTGGTAAAAGAAGCTTAAGAAACTCTTTGACACAGCACGCGTTTGTGTCTGCCAACAGCTACCACTACATTGCAGACGACACACAGACGAGTGCTTGGGTCTGTATTTGTCGTTGGCCATGTCAGCACCCCGTTATAGCAACATTATGGCAGTCAGAGATTGCAGCACCCAACGTCTACTGCCAGAAATTAATACTATGTCAGGTATGGACACCGCCGAATTTTCTTCTTGACCTCACGTTCAAAACAAATAATAAGAAACTATTTGTACGTAAATGTCGTAAGACGTAACTAAGTTCAGTTAAAGATTGGAAGTGTATGGAAACAGTGTTCAACGTCCAGAAATTAAGTAATAAAAGCTGAACTCTTTTGCACTTCAAAAAGTGTAGTAATAAACTCAGGTCAGCATTCCCGATATTTATGTAATGGTCGACACAGCGTAGCGAATCCTCTCGCTGTTATTTTACATACAGTTTCACAGATAGTATAATAAACTGCATTCAAGTCGTTTTCTAAGGTTTTAGGGGATTGATAATGAATTAGTCATTTTTACTTCTAGATGGAATATTCATACAGTATTACTGATGTTTCGTGGTTCGGATTAAATTTAAACACAGACTCTTGCCGTAGTTAACACAGGGTATATCATTCACTAAAGCAATTAAAACTATTATGCTTCATACACATGCAGGTCATATTGTGAAGGGAAGACGTGGAACACTGCTATAACAGTACTGTTGTATGGCTGTGGGCATAGTTGTACTGAACAGATGCAAGGAGTATCGGTAGTACACATTTTCGGCATGTCTCACAAAAGTATAAAAAAGTCATCAGATTAGTGAGACTTCGAAACAAGATAGACTGCGTTAACTGCCGAAGTTCTGTCTTATTTTAGGTTAAACTGAAGGGAGTTTGAGGATAAACATTCGAGTCATTCCAGTCATACTGTAGGAAAGGTAAAGGAAGCACATTAGCAGACACTTGACTAATATAGTTTTATGCTTAGCAGACTAGATATTTTGCCTGACGTCGGATCTCTCCAAACGATCATTAATAAATGGTGTGAATTTTGACTCTGAACCGTCATTCAGTAGTAACATTTTTGTAACCACTTTTACGGAACTGTCATAACCCCTTTTATACATGTTACCAGTTGTTTTAGGCTGAGTGTTGCTAAAGTGTACTGTACAAACAGAATGCATTATAGCTTCCAAAAAGTTGCAGTGTCCGCCTGCGGGTTCAGAGGTTAGAATAGGTCTGAGGTGTTCCTGCCGGACAAAAATGCGACTAGGAGTCTCCAACTTTTTGGACTAAGAAGTTCTGGTCTCCTTTTAGAGTCTCGCGTGACACTTTCAATATCTACAGAAGTGCATGCCATTAGGGAAAGGACGCCTTACTTGGTGCTACAGATATTCATAGTGCGATTCAATCTTCTGCTCCTCTTATTATCATCGATCTACAACTCCGCCCACGAATCAGCGTTTTGGTCGAGGGCACCTTCCGGGTTTGCCATCTTCTGCTGTGCATTGTCCTCTTTCGCCCCTGTAACAATACTGGCTTTCTCTGCACCCAATATCCTGCACGGTAGCCAGTCTGTCATGGTGGGTGAAATTTGAATTTACTTTCAAAACCTTTTCTTAAGAATTTACTTTATTTACTAGCGATACATCAAGAACATTAACGCATTTAATCACACTATATGAGCGTGGAAGTAGTTGCCAATGTGTAACTGATGACAAAAATTTAATTTTTTTAAAATAAATGGAAATTTTATTCCTAAAAGCCCTTTCCCTTAATTTTGAAACAGATTTAAAAATATAATCAGAAAGTACCCTGTAAATATCAAGTTACAATTTATTCAGAGGCAGAAATAACAATATCTTTTTTTTTATAGTATGAGCTTTCGGGCTGAGAACCTGCTGCTCCCTTTTTAACATGGCCATAGTCATGACCACTCACAACAACCTCTGAAATACTACACTGGTGCAAATCTGCAACACACGATTATTTTAAACTAAAAATTTTAACAACTCACAAAAACACATAAACTATGCACCCTGTAAGAGGGATGGAAGTGGTACAAAACACTCACATTAAAAATTATTTGCCACCGAATGTGCGACTTGTTTTTAAAAGAACTCTTACGGTGGAAAGGTGGCAACTATATATACTAAAAAGACCATTTAAATAAAATCCATGAAACACAATTTTACATAAAATGTACCGACATGGTCTACATTACACAGATACCACCTTGCAAGACGATAGGCAAGATAAAAACATATTTCAGGAATTCGGTACTCTACACCTTAAGCAATAAATTCGTTAACATCTAATACGATAAACATGATAGAGGCAGCTATTTAAAAAAATGGTAGAAATGGTTCCGAGCATATGGGACTCAACAGCTTAGGTCATAAGTCCCCTAGAACTTAGAACTACTTAAACCTAACTAACCTAAGGACATCTCACACACCCTTGCCCGAGGCAGGATTCGAACCTGCGACCGTAGCAGTCCCGCGGTTCCGGACTGCAGCGCCAGAACCGCTAGACCACCGCGGCCGGCAGGCAGCTATTACCGTACGGCAGACCGACAGACTAACAGACCGATACTAACTACCTAAGAAATACAGACGAGAGAGACAGACGAGCAAGCCGGGGAAAAGAGAGTGACCAAGAAAACAAGTAGAATTTAATGAGTAAATGAAACAACATATCACAAATCACTTAACTTCCAATAAACTGCGATGTCTGGCGAAGACCTGGCGCAACACCCCCAAAACGCTCTCCCAAACCGTCCGCTGCCAGCCTCTTTAACGGACGCAGGAAGGCGCCCCGATCTCCCGTCTCACGGCGTCGTAGCTCGAGCTGGCCAGACCGATTTCGTAGGTTGACTCCTGTTGCTCTCGTGTCAGCCGCGAAACCACTACCCCTCGCTATACGGCACGGCCCACTGGACCGACGTGGCGACCTCACATGCGCCGACTGTCAAGGCGGACAAGTCATCTTGTATCTCATTGCGCGACCGACCAACCGATCGATCCTACCGCCGATGACCGTTGCCTGAGGAAATCGAACAGACTGGCGGCCTAACACATACTAGCACTCCGTACAACAGACAGACACTGACCGCCCCACGCTGAGCCAGCTGACCAACTGACCAGACTCGCCGACTCAGACTGACCCTGACTGACCTCACTCCAGAGCTTCTTGAGCTCCTTACATTAACGTCAACAGGCTACCTTTCCCCTTTCACACCAGAGGGAGCTGCGATTGCCACAGCGGCGCCATCGCCAGAAATGGACGGCAACTGCTTCACACTATGCGCTGCGGCGCGCTCTTCAAAACAGCAATTTTTACCACGGCTCAGTGGGGCCGCCATGTAACCATTTGGTAGTTGCTCCCTGACAACACCAGGATCGCACTACAGATGTCTAAGCTGTAAACTCCCCGTATATGCCTAGGAATAGGTGCTCGCCTTCTTGGGACATTGGGGCTCCTCGCAACGGCCATAATGCTGTGGTTCAGCATGACCTTCTCTTGCAGTCGATGACGAGATACGCACCAATTTACAATGGCGAGGCATTAACTTCATCCAGCATATTTAAAGGGACCGTAAGGATAATAGGACTGCCACCAGTGCCTTCATTTTGGCCTTTGAGGGTGATAAATTATCTGAAAAGGTCAAGATGATGGTCTATCGATGTGACGTAAAACCATACATCCCTCCTCCTATGCAGTGCTTTAAGTACTAGTAGTACACGTCCTCCTGGTGTAATTCCAACTCCACAGGTCGACATTGTGGACGTTCACTACATCGGAATACTCTACGTGACCCTCCTCCAACCTGTGTCAGCTGTAGAGATCACCACTCCCCCTGCTCACCAGACTGCATGGTGTTCCAAAAGTAGTGAAAAATTATGGAGCACAAGACCCTGGACTGGCTGAGATACCAAGAGTCTAAATGGCACTATGAATGGCTGCATATTATTTGCTTGATATCTTCATATGCTGCAGCTACATCGACGTCACCATCACTGGCGCTGGCAGTCACCACATCTGAGGACCGTATAGTAGGCCCTCAGGGCAACCCAAATACATCTGCTCCCTTGGCGGTTGGGGGCACCTCTTCTTCTGTTCCTCCCAAAGTACCTTTTTTTCGAGCAATACCCCCTCAACTGCCAGGAATATTGGTCCTTGTCCGACAGCTGCAGAATCAACAGTCCCTTCCAACTCTGCTCACATGGAAGGAGTCCCTCAGGACCCACCCTTCCAAAGTCTCCCTGAGCGTCATAGTGGGCAGTATTCGGTGGCTGTAGGAGCCATCTGCTGTAGGTCGAAGTGCTCCATGCTCATCCTCTGTCCCTGATACAACTTCAGGACAGCCATCCTAGAGCACCTAAAGAGGAGTGTGAGAGCCAGCAGATGGCGAAGAAGTCTGCTAAGAAAGAGAACAGTCCAGTGGCACCCACACCACCACGCACTAACAGTTCCATGTCTGAGGAGGAGGTGAAGATTCTAGCATCGCCCGAGGACCTAGACCTTGCTGACACTTCAGGCAAGATGGTCCTGGATATCATCATTCAATTTAGGTGTAAACTGCCTCCTTGGTCTCTTCATGTCTTCCAAGATGACTGACAGCGCAATCCTCTGCTGGAACTGCATGAGTTTTTTCTCCCATCCCGCTGAACTACAACAACTTTTAAGCATTACACCTGCATTTTGCGTTTCCCTTCAGGAAACCTGGTTGCTCGCGATGCAGATCGCTGCCATTGGTGACTATTGGGGTATTACAAAAATAATACAGACTATCAGGTAAAGTATTATCTCTGTTTGTAGCGAATCTGTGGCCCTTCATACATCTATAAAAGCTGTGTCTGTCAGGGTGAGGAGAAAGCAGGAAATTACGGTATGTAGCATCAACCTTCCTCCAGATGGTGAAGTGTATTGCCTGCACTAATTTCCCAACTCCCCTCACCTATATTGCTTCTGGGTGATTTTAACACCCATAACTCTTTGTGGGTTGGAACCAAGTTTACTGACTGTGGTAAAGACATTGAGAATCTAGTAACTCAGCACGACCTTTGCATCCCCAAAACAGGTTCCCCCACCTATTTCATTGTGGCACATGGCACGTTTAGGCCATTTATCTCGCAGCTTGCAGTTCTCGCCTTCCTCTCCCATTTATCCACTGAAGAGCTTAGGACAACTTTGTGGTAGTGACCATTTTCCACTCTTCCTGTACCTGTCTCACCATCACTCACCTGGACGCTTGCCCAGATAGGCTCTTACCATGGCTGACTGGGACACTTTGACCTCCACCATACCTGTTGAATCTCCATTGCATGGCCCCATCAGTGAGGTGATTCAGACCATCACTACTAGCAATCCCTTGGCCCCCTGCAGAAGTCAGTTCCCTGGTGGTCGCTGGAAATCGCTGCAGCCATTACCGAACATAGGTGGGCGCTTCAGTGTCGTAAGCACTACCTACCCCTTGAGCACCTTCAGTTCATTAAACAATGGAAGAAAAAGTTTTGGGAATGATACGTCTCCACCATCACATCATGAACGTCCACTTCCCAGGTTTGAGCGAAGCTGAGTCACATTCATGGATATCACACCCCTGCAGGTATACCTGGAATTTCCACACATGGAGCTGTATCTGCCAATCCAGATGTAATCTCAAAATGTCTTGATTAGTATGATGCTCGCACCTATGTTCCTGAGAATAGCTGCCACACGTTTCGCCTCCTGAAACAGTGGGTGGAACAACAACAGCTTTCTTTCGTTTCATGACCCATGAAACACATAATGCTCCCTTCAGCGAGTGGGAATTTCTCAAAGTCACTGCCGATTGTCCAGCCACAACTCCTGGAACATACTGCATCGAATCCCCAAATCATTAAACATCTGTCAGCGGATGATGCTTGCTGCCTTCTACCACATCTGGAGCGATGGCGAATACCCATCACAAGGGCAGGAAAGTATCATCATTCCAGCCCTAAAGCCTGGTAGGAACCAGCTATCGTTCTATCAGCCTCACCAACGTTCTGTGATAGCTGCTTGACTGTGTGGTGAGATGGTGGTTTTGTTGGCTCAGGGCTTCATCCCAGGACGGTTTTCAGTGAGGTCTTTCCACTGCTGACAACTTGGTCTACCTGGAGTCTGCCATCCGAATGACCTTTTCCCTGCGTCGTCATCTCATTGCCGTCTAGGCTTGCTCCCGATTTTTATATGGAACTTTTTGTCAATCTTTACTTTCAGAGTTCGAGTCACTGCCTCACAAAGTTCCTTCCTCATCCAAGTGAAAGGAATGACGCAGGGCTCTGTCCTGAGCGTCCCACTCTTTTTAATTGTCATTAATGGTCTCACACTATCAGTGGGGTCACCAGCATCTCGCCTCCTATATGCTGACGATTTTTCTATTTCCATCTGCTCCTCTCCTATTGGTGTTGCTGAACGTCGACTGCAGGGAACCATATGAAAGGTGCAGTCATGGACTCTCACTCATGACTTTCAGTTTTCAGCTGCCAAGATTTGTATCATGCACTTACGACATCATTGTACTGTCCTCCCGTATCTGGAGCTTTAACTCGATGACCATGTACTTCATGTAGTGAAGACTACGCGCTTTTTGGGAATGGTCTTGGTCACCCACTTAACTTGGTTCCCTCATCTTTGTCAGCTTGATGCAATGTGCTGGCGGAATCTTAATGGCATTTGATCCTGAGATGCTGATCGCCCCACACTGCTGCAGCTGTACAGAGCCTTTCTACAGCAACACTGTCAGCATTGCAGCTGCCGGACCCTTTACAACATTGTGGAGTTTGACTTGCAAACAGGATCTTTCTGAATAAGTCCAGTGAACAGCCACCTCATAGAGGCTGGCGTTCCTCCATTGTGGGTTAGGTGACATGAACTGCTTGCGAATTATACAACCCACATCCATTGTTCGCCTCACCATCGAAATTACAGTCTCCCCTTCCCCAATGTGGCGATCCATCTCCTTCAATGACGGCCAAGATCGCATATTCCAAATGAAGTTCACCTCTGGTCGTTTCTCACTACAGTCGACATTTTCCCACTACCACCTTTCCTGCAGGTTCCCTCACTAAAGCTTCCATGGTCCATACCTTGGTCAATGCTTCGTCTGTACCTATTTCCAGTCTCAAAGTGTTCAGTTCAATCTAAGGCCCACTGCCGGCAATTTTTCTCTTTTGTCGGTGAGTTCCAGGGCTCAGAAATAGTCTGCACCGATGGCTCGATGGTTCACGGTCATGGTGGCTTTGCTTACGCTCACATTGGCCATACTGAACAGCGCTCCTTGCCCGATGCTTGCAGTATTGTCACTGCAGAGTTGGTAGGCATCTCTCGCGTTCTTGAGCATATATGCTTCTACTCAGGTGAGTCCTTTGTCATCTGTGATGAGTCCTTAAGAAGCCTACAAGCACTGGCCGAGCGCATCCGTCGCCATCGTTTGCTAATGACTATCCAGAAGTAACTTTATCCCCTTGGAGACAGTGGACGTTCAGGGACCTTCATTTGGACCCCAGGGTATGTCGGGATCCGAGGCAATGAACTTGCTGACAGGCTGGCAAAACAGGCCACCTGTAAAACAAATCTGGCTTTCGACCTGCTGAAGACTGATCTCCAACTGGTCTTCCACCATAAAGATTTCGCGACCTGAGATACTAGATGGGCACCCTCAGTATACCAAATAAACCACGTGTTATTAAGGAGGCAACAGATATGTGGCAGTCATCCATGTGAGCCACTCGCAGTGGCTCCATCGGCGCCCCATCGGCGATACTTGACTAACTCATGGTCATTTCCCTCCTTTGTGTCACTGTGGTACCAGTATGACAGTCGTTCACATCTTTTTCGACCCACCACTTTTGGCCGCTCTGCAGCGGACGTTTAAGCTTCCTGCCTCACTGCTACCGGTGGTGGGAGGCAATGCCACTCGTGAGGTGGGTTTTTATCACACAATCTAAGGGTGGGTGACTGGCGTTCTCTCCCAGTCCTCCACCCTCCCTCCATTTTCACTCTTCCTCACTCTTTGTTTGCTGTTTGTTTGCCTTGGTGTTCTTCTTTTCTATATCTGTGTTCCTCCAGCCTTGTCTTTTAGACCGAACATTTTAGTGTGTTGCTCAGAGGCTGGCGATCAACCAGCCCAGGCCACCTGATTTATTATTTTAATATCTTCCACTGCATATTCCTTTTAGTGTACGTTTTCCCACTTTTGTTAGCTTCGTTCGTTTTCTCTTTCAGTGTTGTTCGAAGTTAGTTTCACGCTTTTTAGTTTCCCCAAATCCTTTAGGAAATGTTTTTAATATGAGACCAGTTTGAATGTGGAAGAAGGGACCGACTACCCCGTAGTCTGATCCCTTTCTTCTCCAAACCAACCAAGTACCGAAGTCTCAATGTCGCGTCTTGTAACATAGTCCAGAGTACACCGACAGCCAACTATGGCATTAAACCTGCATTTTGTGAGGGTGAAGATGAGGCTGCTGGTGGTTCTGCGTTATTCTGATTGGATACATCGGACCATGATTTCAGCCAACTCTTTGAAGTTTAGCGTGAGCATGAAACAGTATGTTTCTTTAAACATTCTAGGTGATCAACATTATTATCCACACTTCAGCACTTTCTGTTTACTGTACTGAGGTTACTCCCGCCTTCGAAAGTGACATAAGTGGTGTTTACAGGGCAGCAGGCATACGTTCCTATTTGACGTCAACACGCCATCTCAGCCACTTCTTCCCATCTCACCCTGAGACACAAAGTCACCAGATCTTCCAAGGGAAACTCCCCATCGCATCACTCTCAGATTTAATGGTAAGATAGCCCAGTGGATAACATACTGAGCACAGATCGAGCATCAAAGCAGGAAGAAGGTGTAATTAACTGTGAAAAAAGAAACAAAATGGAAGCAGTTAACGCTCCAAACTGAAAACATGCAACATCAAGCGTGTAGGTACAAGTATTGCGTCGTGGTTGTATTGTCACGCTTTTGAACTGCAAAGCAGGAGATCCATGATCAAATCTCCATCCTGCCCTATTTCACAAAATTATGAACTGTCTCTGCGATAATTGATGCATGTGTTCTCTTTCTATAGTTTTGGGAATTGTCATACTATACATTGGTTACAGAATATCAGTCGTGTCATAAGAATTTGTAAAAATCGCAATTACATGTGATGAACAGTGAAAGCAGGTGAGATGTCACGTAGACCGCTCACAGAAATGAAAACAACAAATAATCAGGTGTGAACTACCTTACAACAAATGAATTAAAACGTCAAAATTTCCAAAACGGAAAGCAAGAGTTATAACACGTGGCACTTGTGTAGAACAAATAGGAGATACGTATATCTGGAGGTCCCTTCCTTAAAACTCGCTTTTGAAACGTAGGTTACACCACGACACAGACATAAATCTGAATACAGCGAACAGATATGTCAAGGACCGAAAGGTAGTTCATTATTTTTTTTACAAAATAAATGGGGCAAGATGGAGGTTCGAACACGGATCTCTCCCGCAGTAATCCAAGACCATGACCACATATCCACGACGCTGTCACACATCTTGAACTCGTACTGTTAACTGCTTCCTTTTGCTTACTTTTCCACAGCCCAACACACCTTCCTTCTGTTGTCATGATTCAGCAGTGTACAGATTTTTATCGGATATCAAGTACGCAAACTCACCACTAAATCTGAAGCGGATGCTATGGGGTGCTTCCCTTGTTGGTCCTATACAAAGAGTTGGGAGCTCTCGACTGTTTGAATCCGAGGGTGATGTGTAACTTATAACACTCTCCACTAAAGTGCTACATGTCCTGTCACAGTCACCAAGTACAACACCTAAGGCTGTTACTAAATTAGCAATATGTCGATAATGTTTCTCCTGTGAAATGGTGGCAAAATGAGCGTGAAAATGTGTGATCAATAAGGAATGGGATTGTCTTCTCGTTTCCCGAAAGAACTATATTGAAAAGAATCAGAAGCATAACAAACAAGAATCGAACCAAGGTTCTTTAATAACAGAGTCAAATGTAATTACGTAAAAGGAAAACGGTTTCCACCTTATTATGCAAAGTTAGTAGCAATGTTTATAAAGGAACTTAACTATTGGTATTTACTTTACTTGATGCAGAAGTGCTGTTTTTGAGTGTAGGACTTGAGACAGTAGCGCACCTTAGCAAGCAATATACCAATAGTTCGGCATGAATAACACAGAAGGTGTATTAAAGCGTTTTGACAAGTGGCTGTAAATAACACTTCCTATCTTAATATTAGAGCAGAAGGCTGACGATGTTGGCAGGTAAATGATTACTAGCGGTGATGTACTAGTAACTTGGACATGAGGTTGTTTCATCAACTTAATTGCTGGGAAACTTTGTCGCTGAAATTGTTTTCTGGCAGTTATGTTCTATGGTGTGATTACTATTTTTATTTTCAAGGAGCTTTCACTTCTTCATACTGTATAACTCATATTGGACCTTTGTCTCTAGATCTATTACAGCCTGAAAAATTGTAGTCAGTTAATTATAGTACCACACAAATTTTGTGAAATTGGTAGGTGCTATTCATTTTCAATCTTACTTTACTGTGGAAACTGAAACTGGCTCAACAACTAGTATGGGGCACCACAAACTATTCTACCTCTGACAAATATTAAGGCAAACTAGTTCCCTTTCAACACAATACGAAAAATATTTTTAACTACTATCACATGAAACTATAAAGATTATTATAGAACTGTACAGTAATTGTTGCTAAGGTGAGCTATTCAAGTTTTCTAGCCAGTAACTACTCTGACTGGTCACAATTTTATTCAGGTATATTTGACACTATACTGACATTTCAATAACACTGACATTTACGCAGATTTTCCTACATTTGTACTTCCTTGGAACTTTAACTACCTTTTAAAAAAACTCGTGCAATATTTCAGATATAGGGCTCACTAAATAGTTATGAAATTTATTACTCCAAAAGGTCATGAAATATAGTTATATAAATCAGTCACTTTTCAATTCGGCAAAACAGCCACGGTTTCACCATGTGAGTTTTAGACAAAATTGCTTTAAGTATACCTCGCCAGGTACTGAGAAATGTTCAAGTTTTCAAAAGATGTAAAAGAACCTAACAAAGACAACCCACAACATGAAATCTAACAAGTAATGTCTATTAGCACAAGTAACCCCAAACTACATAAAAGTAAAGATTAATGCAGGTACCAGCACTGCAAAAATAGTCAAAGCAAAATGTGAAATCATGTGGCTCAAGACAGAGATAAAAATGCAACGCAAAACGAAAGAGCTCCTCAATACACAACTGTACATTCTACACCTAGCAGTTGCCTTTCCAGCCTGCAGTTCTCCTACATATTGCAATACATGGAAGACATCATTTCTAAAGAAGATCAAAAAATAACTTGTAGGCACAATAAAAACCTTCAGTGACAGAGATCCCCTAGCTAACCTATATCTCTTCCATGAAAGAGTTATTCATTGAACTAACATAACTTTTAAAAACAAAGAGTTCCCTCATAAACAAAGGCCTTAAGCACAACATAGAGCCAAATTTTAATATCAATAACCTAAAATGCGTTATTGCATCCACTAACCTTGTATGTGTGAAACGGTACAGTAGTTTTCGCTCTATAAGCAGCAGGTTTCACTGCTCGCTCGCATCAGGAAATAGAAGCAGAGGCGGCTCCGCAGCCAATTTTATTACACGACGCGGCCGGCTGCAGGTGCAACAGAACCCATGTGGACGGGTGGAAAGAAATGTGTCAGGCTTCATAAAACGTATTTATATGTGTCGGGTATTATGCATTTCTTGTACGTGGATGTGAATCTGCACATGAACTTTCCTAATCCTCCTCACACCTTTCCGTAAAGCGTGGCCAAATCTTTTTTGGGAAGAAGTTCTGTAGTATAGTAATGCCAACCTTACTCCTAGCTAGGGGATCAGAGAGACAGCACAGGCAGGTAAAAATCAAAGTCTTTCCAGTGTCACAATATTTGGGGTGGAGAGGTTGGTCACGGCCAAGTGGTTCGACCACCCCCTCCACGGGGGCCAGGAAGACCTCCCGGTGCCCGCCATATTCTAGGAGTGTTACGGAAGACGGGTTAGTAAGCAGCCGTGCCCTCAGTGCGTCTGTCTCAATGTTCACGCATGGAAGAGAGGTATTTGAATATGTGTACTAATTCTTTTATTTCCAGCTTCGGATTGTGTAAGGAAATGAATGATCTCGTTAATTCAGGAAATTTGACCACCTGTGTTAATGTATCTGGTCCCCAGTTTGCCTGTTATCCTCCTCACGTAGTGGATGTCCTATGTAAAATATTGAGAGGCTTCCGTGGTTTGCATTTGGCCAACGCAATTCCGTCTTTCCCCTAGAAAAGGGCGTGCAGATTCCTATATACTATACCCGAGCTATAAGTTGTAATATTCTAATATCTGTAAACTGAAACAATTGCTGCTATCGCTGTAAAGTCGAGTGATAATGTTTAAAATAAATAGATAATCAACTGTAATCAATCTTTAACATACCTTAAAAATCACAATGAAGTCAAGTTAAAAGAATTTATTTAAAATAAAAGCTATAGAATGCAGGGACCCACACATTAGCGTGTGAGCCCTCCAGCCCCTTGCCTAGTATCGACAGAAAGGGCACGCTCTCTAGGTAGCGCTCTCAAGCTCGCCTCCCCAGTTATCCGTTGTGCAATTTTCATTCAGGGCTTGACGATATCAGCTTTCATCTGGCATCCCTAGGCAAGCAGGTAAGACGGTAAACTTTCATGTGATGCTGCAAAATTATATTCCAGTGACACTAAGGCAACAGCCTTCAAAGCCAATATAATACTCACAAGACACCTAAGAAATACTTCACATCAAAACAGAGACCAAAAGACACTGAATTGTGTCAACTCCAAACGTTCTGACACTAAAGCTCTAATAGTGAAGGCAGACAAAGGTAACTGTGGGGTTGTAGTGTATGAAAATGAATGTTGTTGTTGTTGTTGTTAAGTGTCAGGAAGTCATTTCTGAAAGTATTTGTATGGATTGTAGCCATGTATGGAAGTGAAACATGGACGATAAATAGTTTGGACAAGAAGAGAATAGAAGCTTTCGAAATGTGGTGCTACAGAAGAATGCTGAAGATTAGATGGGTAGATCACATAACTAATGAGGAAGTATTGAATAGGATTGGGGAGAAGAGAAGTTTGTGGCACAACTTGACCAGAAGAAGGGATCGGTTGGTAGGACATGTTCTGAGGCATCAAGGGATCACCAATTTAGTATTGGAGGGCAGCGCGGTGGGTAAAAATCGTAGAGGGAGACCAAGAGATGAATACACTAAGCAGATTCAGAAGGATGTAGGTTGCAGTAGGTACTGGGAGATGTAGAAGCTTGCACAGGATAGAGTAGCATGGAGAGCTGCATCAAACCAGTCTCAGGACTGAAGACCACAACAACAACAACAATAACATAGTAGAATTAGACTTCGATCCCACTTCTAAATTTCAGGCCAAACTTAAGAAAATTCTTAAGAACTGTAATTTCCTCCTAAGTGGGAAGTGCGTGACTGATTTGCTGTGAACCCCACTGCCCCTTGCCTTCAGTCACAGCCTAAGATACACAAACAGCATTGTCCAATCAGGCCTATTGTTAACTCTAGGAACAGCCCTTCATATAGATTAAATTACAAACTGCTAGCTCTTCTGAATACCCATTATACTTTTGACACCAACTACTCCATTAGGAACACATATGATCTCATTGACAAAATTAAGGATGTGCACGTTCCACCGTCAGCCAGACTTGCATCACTTGACATTGTACATCTCTATACTAACATCCCTATACAGGACACCATAATTATAATTAAGAACAATCTGCCTAAACATAAGAAACTGAGCCTGGCCGAAATCTACGAGCTCATTGCGTTACTCAAGTTGCTACTGTCATACAATTACTTAGAGCACACATTTTTCAAAACTAACAGTAACATCACCAGCAAAATCATCTACTATAAAAGCTTTGTAATTATACAATTATTCTTTTGATGGCACTAATAAAGAAACAGACACATTAGCAACTAAGCTGAGCAGCATGTAGAATAACATCTAATTCACTGTTGAACATGAATCAAATAACAGCATCAATTTCTTGGATTTAAACATTTCCAGCAAAAACCAGAAACATCACATTGAAATTTACAGAAAGCAAACAGCCACAGATGTGTGCATCAACAGCTCGTCTTGCCATCTAAACCAACATAAGATGTCATACTTCAAGTTCATGCTGAATCGCCTGCATAAAATTCCACTGGAACCAGTTGAACAACATAAAGAAGCAATAATTCACAATTGTTATTAAACAATGGGTATGACCCTCACATGATTGATAAATTATCACAAAAAATCTAAGAAACAGCAGACACCAAAGCCCCACACCAGACACCTGTGCAGTCAACACAAAAGTCTGTAGAAAGCAGCAGAAAATTTGGGAATATGTCTCACTTACTTTTCTAGGGAGCATATCCCATAAAATAAGTAATCTTATCAAAAGCACAAACATAAATATAAGCTTCCCCACAAAAGTCTGTAGAAAGCAGCAGAAAATTAGGGAATACGTCTCACTTACTTTTCTAGGGAGCATATCCCATAAAATAAGCAATCTTATCAAAAGCACAAACATATATATAAGCTTCCCCACAAACCATAAAACTTTAGCAGCTAACCATTCATAACATAAAGAATAACAACACCCCCCCCCCCCTGTACAGAAGAATGCCAATGCCAATGCCAAAATTGCTCCCCCTTCTATATTGGACCGACTGGAAGAAACTTTGAGATTTGATACAAAGAACATTTAAATGCCATACAATTGAACAATCCTTCAAAATCTGCATTTGCAATGCACACAACTCTCAGTAAACATGAAGTAAAAAACATTGAAGACCACATCCAAATATTGCATCATGCTGAGAAAGGTAGCCCCATGAATCAGATTGAAGAGATAGAAATATATACACATAAAAGCAAATCACCACAATATATTCTCAATGACCAGACAGAGCTAGCCAGTGCAGCCTTTCTACAAAATCTCTCTCACCTATTATCCAGTTTGAATCATAAATAAACACTACTCCTTTCAACAACAACATACAATCAATAATCCAAACAAAGTAGTACATTATAATATGGCTGCCTGCTCAGTGACACATTGCTGCAACTATAAAATTGATTGAAAAGAATGTTGTGAGCCATACTACATTAATATAATTTCTACTGTCACATTATTCATGCACGTCATGTATATGTTGTTGCACGTTTATGGGATAGTATTTACACAATACCACATAAGTAACATTCATACAAATTTGTCACCACATTTTCCCAATTTATTTGTAATTAATGCTCACTGAATATGGTATGCTTACAATGTTACATCTTTTCTTTGTGATATAAATACTTGCAATGTTACCTTGATTCTTGGGAAAAAAATTCACTGTCAAATTAAAGCGATGTATATATCATAATACATGAAATTCCTTGGCACTACGTTACAAAAAATATAGCTGCCTGCTTAGTCACACTTTATTACAAGTATACTTGATTCTAAATTTCAGTGCGCCATATGATGTTAATATAATTGTTACTGTCATATTATTCATTTTATCTTACCTTGATTTTCTTATATAGTACAGTAATTAATTACGTAATACCATGTAAGTGGTATTCACAGAAGGTGGTCACTACATCTATCAACTTCATCTACAGTGTTATAGGCACATAATGTAAGGTTAATCTTTGTGTTTTAATTTTCATTATGTTATGCCTATTCTTTAAAAACAGTCATATTGTGAAATCAAAGCAATCTACATATTGTAATAGCTCTGAGAGAGAGCATCTCTGGAACTGTTGTACTTGTAAAACTGTAATACTTGCGTAAACTTCACATGTGGCAATTACTTTTTGGTGTGTGTGTGTGTGTGTGTGTGTGTGTGTGTGTGTGTGTATGTGTGTGTGTGTGTGTGTGGTACTTTGCGCAATATGGTGACGTACAAATCATATAAGTGCTGCATATATTATGCATTGTTTCAAAAATACAATCCTGCAACTTCGTAACAAAATTGTGAGGAATTTTCAATGTAAGTACTATAGGCACTTAACCTCAGATATTTGTTTACTCTGTATTTCATCGTTTGTAGGTTAGTTATGTTCACATTGGGCGCTTCTAACAATATTTTCTACCCTAGAGCACCAACACACCAATAATATTTCGCTACAGTGAAAATCGAAAACTGACGATCATTTAATGTGCCTCTTGTAAATCTTGTGAACAGCCGTCTGATGACGAACTTGTTAGTTCGAAATCGGTTACAGCGCTATTTACTAACATAAATAACAGAATTAAGAGTGGCTGATTTTTTCCTTCTTCTTTGTAATAATCAGACTACATTAAAACAGGATATTCGAACATATCGTAGAACTTGGAAAAGTGACTTCTCTAAGTAAATGACTAAGAATGAAATACGGGTGCTAAACACAAAGTTTAAATCAAACAAACCAAATACTGAGTAAGAAACCGCTTAACTGATCCATTCAGCTATACGGTCCTCAACTGATTATTTGAGACAGAGATGAATTCCTGTGGCTGCTCAAAAAGACGGTAAAACTGTCAATGGCTTTTGCTGTACAACATGCTCTGGAAATTCTCTTGTTAGTGGCAGGCTTTCGTAGCACGGGGATAACCAGTGCATGCCATTAATAATGAGCCCAAATTCTTCCAAACTGCTGGACCTATTGAATAATCTTGCTCCACTTCTTGCCTCAGTCCGCATACACGATGCGAACACTTTGCATTCTAGCCACCAACTAACTCTTGCCACAAAGGGAACTTTCAGTTCGGCTGCAAAATCCACCTTCTCTATTCCCGCCATGCAAGTTTCGTTGTGGAGGGCGTCCCTCCAGGTCTGACGTAATTACAATCCTAATTGGCCTATTCATGAACCAGTGCTACAAGTGAATTTTAACATTTTAATGTTTTGCAGAACTTACTTATGGAAAAATATATTTACATAGATGTTGCAATAACGAACATGGTTATACATACGTCACATTAAGTGAAGGCAGTCAAAGAAGTTACAGAAATAAGTACAGGTGATAATTATATTACTGTTATAACCCACCAACTTCTCCACGAATGGGTAACTCCAAGGGATCCCACCGTCAATGAGTGGCTCAGGCTCCATATAACACGCATGATGGAACTTATGATCTCTCTTCTTGTCGGACAGACTTGGCCACATGTAATTTGTCTCGTCACAACCATCCCAACTGGACATATGAAGCCCAGTCGAAAAGACAAACTTTACAATGTAAGGGACATAAGCACTCATGGTTAGTTGGAATACACTGCAATGTGGGAGTTTCAGTTGGGCGAGAGGCTACACAAGTTTGCATTTCACGTCTTATTGAAACAGTTGCGGATGGCCATGGATTCAAGCAGAAGTTTCCTTGCACGTGGCGATAGTATTTTCAACCCATTTGAGATTCTCATTAAAAGCTACTCTTAAATCAGCTTTTTTTGTTGAAAAGTTAATAATTTATTTAAGTAGTTTTTGTATTTTACTACACATTCCTAGTATGCAGCATTGAGGTATAAACTTCATATCTGTATTAATGCTTTCAGGATTGTTTTCGTAGCTGTGTAAGAATTAATGAAGAAGGACATGACTTCTGTGAGCTATGAAACTGTTGCTAACGCAGCGAAGGTCATTGATAATTCACAGTGATGATTTACTAAAACGCAATTGAGTATATGATTTCAAATTAAGATGACAAATGCGTAAAGCAGCCACATCTGACAGTTAAGAAGGAAGTTAGAAAAGTAAGTGAACTATCAGACTGACTTGGGGTGAACTCAGAGAGCACACGAGCTAAGTTATCGTTTTTAATTTGGTGCCATCCTGTTGTGAAGCAACATGCAGCACCATCCATACTTTAATTACCAACACTGTGAAAAGTCTGGGGATAACGCACTGACCACAGTCAGACGTAATAATGCCCTGAAGCACACTGTTAACTCTGTTAAATCTCACGTCGCACTGTTGACAATGCTTTTATGCCGAAAATTTTCCCGGTATTAGTAACTAAAATTCAGTAACGAAAAAAATCGCCACACCAAGAAGGATCTGTGTGACACAGACGAAACTCGGTAGCTGTGATTCTACATCTGAAAGATATCTTTCAAATATCGCACCAGTCGCGTAAGGTTGGCGCTAGTACCGCCACTATTAGGATGCAAATCCGGTTTGCTTTAAATACACATTGTAATGGTCATAAGCGTTAGTTACCTTTGCGACTGGACTTGGTGAGTTGACGTTATTCAAGAATGACTTTAGCGCCGAAGAGACACAATGGTCATCACCTCACTGAGTTTGAGCGGAACTACATTTAATGGAGGGCTACCGAAAGATCATTGACTACATTGAGGAGCTCTTTTTCCACGACAGGAAGGCACGTCCTTAAAAAACCAACAGGGCCACGATAGCCTCCTGCCGGGTTCGTGGTCATAGTGAACAAGATTTGCTCCTCAGAAGTGTCTGCAATGACCGAGTATTCTAATTTCAGTGAGGTATCACTGACCTAATGTCATTCACTAAAAGGATGGGAAGAGAACTGGCACTAGCCACTGGGTCACCTATATTAGTAATAATACTATTCTGAGTCCACACCGCTGATGGTGGCGTTGGGGAGTGAAATCGGTATGCGGTGAGGCACACATACCTTGAGTTCACGCCGATTCCGACAAGAGTCATACGATGATGATGACGATGATGATGATGACAGAGGAGGATGTTGCAGTGATACCAGGTCAGAGCGATGGGAGCAGTCACGCTGTGCCGATGGCTCCTGAAGCTGTTGTAGCCCCGACCCGGTAACTTTATGGGTGGTGGTTCGTTGTTCGGCCCACAGACGGCAGAGCGTTTGTGCTGGGGCGGCGGCGGCAGTGGCGGCTTTCCACTCAGCGAGTAGCGGCGCTCATATAGGCGAGGCGTAGCTTCTGGGTGCCGCTTAGGTGAGGAAGACGGTTTAGCCGCCACTAGTATGCGCGCCACCCCGCTGAGGTCGCGGTGTGGTGACCACTGTAGAAGATGAGAAAAAATAAATAATAGTGAAGTACATTGCTCACCGCTGTTGGCACGGTGAATGAAAAAGTTCTGACGATCACAAGGTTATAAGCACAGTGAGTAATTACCATTCCACAGTGGCTCCAAGGCATTAACACACCGTCAGAAAAATCATCAGCAACATCATCTAATAGGGCCAGATCAGAACGCCTTTGTCTGTCCTATTCAGAATCTGGCAATTGGTCTGTCTCGCCTACAACAACACAGCAAACAAGATATATAAACCGATTTGTTATAGAAAAAAAACTTCCTCTATTACTACTACTACGAGGGCAGTACAATAAGTAATGCAACACATTTTTTTCTCGGCCAATTTTGGTTGAAAAAACCGGAAATATCTTGTGGAATATTTTCAAACATTCCCGCTTCGTCTCGTATAGTTTCATTGACTTCCGACAGGTGGCAGCGCTGTACGGAGCTGTTAAAATGGCGTCTGTAACGGATGTGCGTTGCAAATAACGGGCAGTGATCGAGTTTCTTTTGGCGGAAAACCAGGGTATCTCAGATATTCATAGGCGCTTGCAGAATGTCTACGGTGATCTGGCAGTGGACAAAAGCACGGTGAGTCGTTGGGCAAAGCGTGTGTCATCATCGCCGCAAGGTCAAGCAAGACTGTCTGATCTGCCGCGTGCGGGTCGGCCGTGCACAGCTGTGACTCCTGCAATGGCGGAGCGTGCGAACACACTCGTTCGAGATGATCGACGGATCACCATCAAACAACTCAGTGCTCAACTTGACATCTCTGTTGGTAGCGCTGTCACAAATGTTCACCAGTTGGGATATTCAAAGGTTTGTTCCCGCTGGGTCCCTCGTTGTCTAACCGAACACCATAAAGAGCAAAGGAGAACCATCTGTGCGGAATTGCTTGCTCGTCATGTGGCTGAGGGTGACAATTCCGTGGCAAGGATTGTTACAGGCAATGAAACATGGGTTAATCTCTTCGAACCTGAAACAAAACGGCGATCAATGGAGTGGCGCCACACCCACTCCCCTACTAAGAAAAAGTTTAAAACCTTACCCTCAGCTGGTAAAGTCATGGTTACAGTCTTCTGGGACCCTGAAGGGATTATTCTGTTCGATGTCCTTCCCCATGGTCAAACGATCAACTCTGAAGTGTATTGTGCTACTCTTCAGAAATTGAAGAAACGACTTCAGCGTGTTCGTAGGGACAAAAATCTGAACGAACTTCTCCTTCTTCATGACAACGCAAGATCTCACACAAGTCTTCGCACCCGAGAGGAGCTCACAAAACTTCAGTGGACTGTTCTTCCCCATGCACCCTACAGTCCCGATCTCGCACCGTCGGATTTCCATATGTTTGGCCCAATGAAGGGCGCAATCCGTGGGAGGCACTACGCGGATGATGAAGAAGTTATTGATGCAGTACGACGTTGGCTCCGACATCAACCAGTGGAATGGTACCGTGCAGGCATACAGGCCCTCATTTCAAGGTGGCGTAAGGCCGTAGCATTGAATGGAGATTACGTTGAAAAATAGTGTTGTGTAGCTAAAAGATTGGGGAATAACCTGGTGTATTTCAATGGTGAATAAAACAACCCCTGTTTCAGAAAAAAATGTGTTTCATTACTTATTGAACTGCCCTCGTATTACTACTACTACTACTACTACCACCACTACTACTAGAGACACTAACGTAATCTTTTTTTAAACTTAGAAGTATGCTGCTTGGGCATCTCAATATTTGCCGGATGCTGTTCCGGCATCTGCTGATGAACAGCCTCCAGCTACCTGCCCAACAAATCGAACTCCTCTACAGCTGTTCCTGTAACAGGGCGAGACAGAATTCTATTTATTCTGAACGTCGAGTTACATAGAAAGATGATACGTGGATATATTTCTATACTTATGTGCGTGTTGTTGTTGGTTATCCACAGCTGGAGGCTGTTCCACACAGTGCAGCTGCTGCTGCCGTAGACAGTTGTTTTCAGCCCCCAGATCAGTTTAAATTTGGTTTAATTGAGCTAGATGAACAAAAAAAAGTATTAAGGAAGAAAATTTTGATCCGCTACTATACCAGAACAAATTACAATGAGAATTATACTCACATGGCAGTTCTGGCTGTAAACCCAACACAGGCGGATGGACTTCAAGAGCCTGCCATGGTCCAGGCCCCACCTGCCTCTCCTCTCACTCCAAGACAAAGTCCTGGAGATGTACTATAACAAGAACACGGTATTAATAAGGCGAATTACACATAAACACGGGGGAATTTACACTCAAAGTAAAATTATTTACTCACTGGGTAATCCTGTCTCAAGAACACTACACCTCTTGCTGGTACACTCTGAAGCGTTGCTGCAATTACTTCTCTTCATCTTGTGGAGAGAAACGAACAAGTACACACACACACACACACACACACACACACACACACACACACACACACACACACACACACGCGCGCGCGCGCGCGCGCGCGCGCGCGCGCGCACGCACGCACGCACAAAGAGTGGGAGAGAGACGATGGAACGCACCAGGCAGACAGCTGTGGACTGAGGACAATGGAGCTTAGTTGTGGGTCTGTATATATTCTGAGGCGACGAGTGGGAGAGCTTTATTCGAATGTCCAGCCAATGAGAAGCCTTTATGGAACGTCGCTATTTCTGGAAGGGCTTGATGCGACCATCGTCTCCCTCTCTCTTCAACTACTGAGAATTTATTCATGATTAACTGTGTTTTCGGAAGTGTGTACATTCATGATAAAGGCTTTTAGCAGTGAGAAGTTTACTGATTCCGAGACGTATGTTGAAAGCAGGATATTACGATTTTTGGGAAGGGTAACACGTGATGCCTCGTTAGGACCATCAGGAAGAATGGAATCGGCGTTATTCTGGGCTATTTTCGTTAACAGTTCCTTTTAGGATAGGAATTTCCATTCAGACAAGCTGGGACATCGCGAAAGCTACAACAAAAGTGGGGGTTAACTATGTGTGTGAAAGTTTACCAATTCCTAGAAGGGGACGATAAGTAATGGACGGGTTGTCCCATTAGGTTCGTGAAGGAGAAATCAGTTGCTGTTATTCTGGGCTATTTTCGTTTACGGGTACTGTTAGGACAAGAATTTCTATTGAGGCTAGATGAGATATCACGAAAGCTACAACAAAAGTGATGGTTAACTATTTATGTGACATTTTACCAATTTCGAGAAGGGACTGATAAGTAATGGACAAGCAGTCCCATTTGGATCACGAAGGAGAAAGCAGTCGATGTTATGCTGGGAAGCATTGGAACATATTTCTACAGAGCGACCTGAGACCGCAGTAACCATAGGTAGAGAGGTTTCACTCCAGCAGTGGTAAAGACGCGCGCATGGCCCCGAGGGTGACCAGGCTCTTATTTACATAGCCATGTGACATCAGTATAAAATTGCGAACTTTTTAGATAGTGAGTCGCTACCCGAACATTTCGTGGTGATGCTTCAGCCACGGTAAACATACGTACGGCTAGACACGTCTCACATGTCTTGTTAGGATCACTAGGAACAATGCATCCAGTGTTATTCTGGGAAGCAATGGAACGTCAGTATCCATAGCTACAGAGCATTTGCGCCAGCAATGGTAAACACGCGAGTTTTCTTTGATTAGACTAGGTAGCCATTGTGTGTCGCATTGCCCTGCTGGAATTTGAACTTCCATCATTTTCTGGCGGAGGGGTGGGGGAGGGGTGGCGAGGGGGGAGGTTAGGATGTTAGGTTAGTGGAGGTAGCCCAGTTGACCTATTTTCCAGCCAAAATTTGAACTTTTCTCTTGTGATACTGCAGAGAGACTTGGCTGGAATGCAACCATTGTACAGGGTGTTTCAAAAATGACCGGTATATTTGAAATGGCAATAAAAACTAAACGAGCAGCGATAGAAATACACCGTTTGTTGCAATATGCTTGGGGCAACAGTACATTTTCAGGCGGACAAACTTTCGAAATGACAGTAGTTACAATTTTCAACAACAGATGGCGCTGCAAGTGATGTGAAAGATATAGAAGACAACGCAGTCTGTGGGTGCACCATTCTGTACGTCGTCTTTCTGCTGTAAGCGTGTGCTGTTCACAACGTGCAAGTGTGCTGTGGACAACATGGTTTATTCCTTAGAACAGAGGATTTTTCTGGTGTAGGAATTCTACTGCCTGGAACACAGTGTTGTTGCAACAAGACGAAGTTTCCAACGGAGGTTTAATGTAACCAAAGGACCGAAAAGCGATACAATAAAGGATCTGTTAGAAAAATTTCAACGGACTGGGAACGTGACGGATGAACGTTCTGCAAAGGTAGGGCGACCGCGTGCGGCAACCACAGAGGGAAACGCGCAGCTAGTGCAGCAGGTGATCCAACAGCGGCCTCGGGTTTCCGTTCGCCGTGTTGCAGCTGCGGTCCAAATGACGCCAACGTCCACGTAGCGTCTCATGCGCCAGAGTTTACACCTCTATCCATACAAAATTCAAACGCGGCAACCCCTCAGCGCCGCTACCATTGCTGCACGAGAGACATTCGCTAACGATATAGTGCACAGGATTGATGACGGCGATATGCATGTGTGCAGCATTTGGTTTACTGACGAAGCTTATTTTTACCTGGACGGCTTCGTCAATAAACAGAACTGGTGCATATGGGGAACCGTAAAGCCCCATGTTGCAGTCCCATCGTCCCTGCATCCTCAAAAAGTACTGGTCTGGGCCGTCAGTTCTTCCAAAGGAATCATTGGCCCATTTTTCAGATCCGAAACGATTACTGCCTCACGCTATCTGGACATTCTTCGTGAATTTGTGGCGGTACAAACTGCCTTAGACGACACTGCGAACACCTCGTGGTTTATGCAAGATGGTGCCCGGCCACATCACACGGCCGACGTCTTTAATTTCCTGAATGAATATTTCGATGATCGTGTGATTGCTTTGGGCTATCCGAAACATACAGGAGGCGGCGTGGATTGGCCTCCCTATTCGCCAGACATGAACCCCTGTGACTTCTTTCTGTGGGGACACTTGAAAGACCAGGTGTACCTCCAGAATCCAGAAACAATTGAACAGCTGAAGCAGTACATCTCATCTGCATGTGAAGCCATTCCGCCAGACACGTTGTCAAAGGTTTCGGGTAATTTCATTCAGAGACTACGCCATATTATTGCTACGCATGGTGGATATGTGGAAAATGTCGTACTATAGAGTTTCCCAGACCGCAGCGCCATCTGTTGTTGACAATTGTAACTACTGTAATTTCGAAAGTTTGTCTGCCTGAAAATGTACTGTTGTCCCAAGCATATTGCAACAAACGGTGTATTTCTATCGCTGGTCGTTTAGTTTTTATTGCCGTTTCAAATATACCGGTCATTTTTGAAACACCCTGTACATGTTAGCTGGCAGCGGTGGTCACGAGAATGTGTAGCCGCAAGAAGGCTTGGGTCTGCGCGGGAACTTGGCACTACCGAAAGAGAAGACCACTGTGCTCGGTGTGGGGCTCCGGCGCACCTTATTGCTTCTGCTAGCGCAATCTGAGCAGTAGTTGTCGCCATAGTGACACAACGAACTGTTCCAATTCGGTTTCTTCAAGGACATCTCCAAACCGGCCGCCCTCTAGTGCGCATTCCACTGACCCCAAGCTATTGCCATTTTCCGACTTCAGTGGTGTCAACCATGGCCTCATTGAAGGGTAGAGTGGAGGTCTCTTGTGTTTTCTGATGAAAGCTGCTTGCGCGTTGGTGCCAGTGACGATCATGTGATGGTGATAAGGAGGTCTCTTGAGGGCCTGAAACCAGTCTGTCTGCACGCTGGATACACTGGACCTCAACCTGGAGCTACGAGGTGTGGCTAGAAAAAAACCGGACTAGTACTCGTGAAACAATAAAACGAATGCAATAAGGCTGAAAGTCGCGTGGCCTGTCACGTGACTCTCGCTCCGCCTACTGCTCGAGTTTCATCTGCCTCCTGCACTCAGTCTGCCCGTGGCGTCTGTTTTAAGTAGTTGACGTTTTGTCTGTGCGTCGGAAAATGTTGAGTGTACAGAAAGAACAGCGTGTTAACATCAAATTTTGTTTCAAACTCGGAAAATCTGCAAGTGAAACGTTTGTAATGTTACAACAAGTGTACGGCGATGATTGTTTATCGCGAACACAAGTGTTTGAGTGGTTTCAACGATTTAAAGATGGCCGCGAAGACACCAGTGATGACACTCCCACTGGCAGACCATTGTCAGCAAAAACTGATGCAAACATTGAAAAAATCGGTAAACTGGTTCGACAAGATCGCCGTTTAACAATCAGAGCAGTGTCTGAGTTAACAGGAGCTGACAAGGAAAGTGTTAGGCAGATTCTTCATGGAAGTTTCAACATGAACAAAGTGTGTTCAAAAATGGTTCCAAAGTGGCTCACAATTCAACAAAAGCAACGCCGAAGAATAATTTGTACTGACATCCTGAAAAACATTGAAAGTGATCCCACCTTCTTACAAAATGTTATTACTTGCGATGAATCGTGTTTTTTTAATTACGATCCCGAAACTAAACGCCAATCGATGCATTGGAAAACTCCTAGTTCTGTACGAAAAAAAAAGCACGAATGTCAAAATCGAAATTCAAGGCAATGATTATTGTTTTTTTTGACATCAAAGGGATTGTACACATTGATTGGGTACCAGAGGGACAAACAGTGAATCAGCATTACTACATTAGCGTCCTGGCTTCCCTACGTGAGCGAGTACGGAGAAAACGGAACGATTTGTGGAGAAAAAAGTCATGGATCCTTCACCAAGACAATGCCCCAGCTCACAGTGCGTTGTCAGTGAAGACGTTTTTGGCAAAACACAACATTCCCATCTTAGATCATCCACCCTACTCACCTGATTTGGCCCCCTGTGACTTTTTTCTTTTCCCTAAAGTCAAGTCAGCTTTGAAAGGAACTAGATTTGAGACTGTTGAAGCAGTAAAAGAAAAAGCGACGGAAGTAATGTATGGACTTACCGAAAATGATCTGCAGCATTGCTATGAACACTGGAAAATTCGTATGGAGCGGTGTAGAGACCGAGGAGGAGAGTACATTGAAGGAGATAACATGAAATTGTAAATAATTGTAAATAAATGTTTTTTCCAGCATCAGTCCGGTTTTTTTCTAGCCGCACCTCGTATATCCTGGGGTACGATTGCATATGACAGCAAGAGAACTTTCATGGGTATACCACACGCCCTGACTGCAGAACTGTACGCCAGTCTGGTGAATCGATCTGTTTTGCATTCCAGGAGGTGTTTTACAACAGCATAACGCTCGCCCACTTACCGCTGTTGTAACCCAACATCCTCTACAGGGTGTCGACTTGTAGTTCCGGTCTGCTCGGTCACCGTATGTGTCTCCACTCAAGCACGTATGGGACATAATCGGACGACAGCTCCAGTGTCATCGACAAAACAGCATTAATCGTCCCTGTATTTACTGACTACAAGGAACTGACATGGAACTCGGTCCCACAAACTGACATCCGACACCTACATAACACAATGCATGCATGATTGCATGCTTGTATGCAACTATTTGGCGGCTACGCCGGTTATTAATACACCAACATTTCGGATTTGCAATGACCTGTCTGGAGCTAACATTGACCTGAGATCATGCAATGTTAATCACTTAAATGTGTTATGCAGACAGATGTGTCCCCAAAATTTATTACTCTACAATAATAATTTTTGGAGTTGCAATTTTTGCGTCACTGTATTAATGGTGCTATGTGGTGTTTGTTAACAACATGTAAGTGAAGGCTTGATGACACAATGCGTTAGATGAGTATGTGCCAAGCTAGATCGTAAGAGATGGAAAAGAGCCGCCGTGGTACAACAACCGAGTTAGAAAACGGCTGCGGAAGCAAAGAGAACTTCACAGCAAACATAAAAATAGCCAAAGCCTTGCAAACAAACAAAAATTACGCGAAGTGAATGTGAGGAGGGCTATGCGAGAGGCGTTCAATGAATTCGAAAGTAAAGTTCTATGTACTGACTTGGCAGAAAATCCTAAGAAATTTTGGTCCTATGTCAAAGTGGTAGGTGGATCAAAACAAAATGGCCAGACACTCTGTGACCAAAATGGTACTGAAACAGAGGATGACAGACTAAAGGCCGAAATACTAAATGTCTTTTTCCAAAGTTGTTTCACAGAGGAAGATTGCACTGTAGTTCCTTCTCTAGATTGTCGCACAGATGACAAAATGGTAGATATCGAAATAGACGACACAGGGATAGAGAAACAATTAAAATTGCTCAAAAGAGGAAAGACCTCAGCACCTGATGGGATACCAGTTCAATTTTACACGGAGTACGCGAAGGAACTTGCCCCCCTTCTTGCAGCGGTGTACCGTAGGTCTCTAGAAGAGCGTAGCGTTCCAAAGGATTGGAAAAGGGCACAGGTCATCCCCATTTTCAAAAAGTGACGTCGAACAGATGTGCAGAACTATAGACCTATATCTCTAACGTCGATCAGTTGTAGAATTTTGGAACACGTATTGTGTTCGAGTATAATGTCTTTTCTGGAGACTAGAAATCTACTCTGTAGGAATCAGCATGGGTTTCGAAAAAGACGGTCATGTGAAACCCAGCTCGCGCTATTCGTCCACGAGACTCAGAGGGCCATAGACACGGGTTCACAGGTAGATGCCGTGTTTCTTGACTTCCGCAAGGCTTTCGATACAGTTCCCCACAGTCGTTTAATAAACAAAGTAAGATCATATGGACTATCAGACGAATTGTGTGATTGGATTGAGGAGTTCCTAGATAACAGGACGCAGCATGTCATTCTCAATGGAGAGAAGTCTTCCGAAGTAAGAGTGATTTCAGGTGTGCCGTAGGAGAGTGTCATAGGACCGTTGCTATTCACAATCTACATAAATGACCTGGTGGATGACATCGGAAGTTCACTGAGGCTTTTTGCGGATGATGCTGTGGTGTATCGAGAGGTTGTAACAATGGAAAATTGTACTGAAATGCAGGAGGATCTGCAGCGAATTGACGCATGGTGCAGGGAATGGCAATTGAATCTCAATGTAGACAAGTGTAATGTGCTGCGAATACACAGAAAGAAAGATCCGGTATCATTTAGCTACAAAATAGCAGGTCAGCAAGTGGAAGCAGTTAATACCATAAATTATCTGGGAGTACGCATTAGGAGTGATTTAAAATGGAATGATCATATAATGTTGATCGTCGGTAAAGCAGATGCCAGACTGAGATTCTTTGGAAGAATCCTAAGGAAATGCAGTCCGAAAACAAAGGAAGTAGTTTACAGTACGCTTGTTCGCCCACTGCTTGAATACTGCTCAGCAGTGTGGGATCCGTACCTGATATGGTTGATAGTAGATATAGAGAAGATCGAACGGAGAGCAGCGCGCTTCGTTACAGGATCATTTAGTAATCGCGAAAGCGTTACGGAGATAATAGATAAACTCCAGTGGAAGACTCTGCAGGAGAGACGCTCAGTAGCTCGGTACGGGCTTTTGTCAAAGCTTCAAGAACATACCTTCACCGAAGAGTCAAGCAGTATATTGCTCCCTCCTACGTATATCTCGCGAAGAGACCATGAGGATAAAATCAGAGAGATTAGAGCCCACACAGAGGCATACCAACAATCCTTCTTTCCACGAACAATACGAGACTGGAATAGAAGGGGAACCGGTAGAGGTACTCAAGGTGGATGTAGATGTGGATGTAGACATGTCATGATGCCTACATAACCGGACTTTGATCTGAAGTGAGATGTTCGTTTATCAAAGCAAATCGTAGGAAACTTGGGACGTAGTGAAGCAAACTGTGCACCAAGAGGAGTCTCAATCAGTCTCTCGTTGTAACGATCTATTCTGGTTCTCACGTTTAGTAACTTACTCATCAAGACTAACTGCCTATTGGTTTCTGTCTCGGGTTCTTCGGCTGACGTTCGTCTGATGATTTTATTGGCGTTTCGCTAGCATGAGTGGCACGCATTGTCCAAGCTTCATACTCCATTGCCAGATTATTCACCACTGGCAATGGAGGGTGAAGCCTTGACACTGCCAGCCACTCGTGCTAGCGAAACGCCAGTATATTCATCAGACGAACGTCGGCCGAAGAACCCGAGACAGAACCCTATAGGAAGTTTGTCAACAAGAGACCACGAAGGCCGTCACAATTTTGTATTATTTACCAAGTTTTGTACCAGACGTTTCACAGTCTCTTTCCTTTATCCGAAAATAGAGTTCTAGAAGTTGCTGATTACTTGTGCTTAGATCATCATAAATTACTTAAAATGAAATACTCGTCTCTAGAAGCTGCTGTTCGAGCTAAGCGATACATAATAATTGTCATTAGCAGTCTTCTTCTCGACGACTGGACGGAGGTATTTCATTAGTCGCGTGCACCATCGAATTAGTAAGAAATCTTTTTCGCTTGTATTCAGACTTGTGTGTAATGAAATGTTCTCTTTAAGTACCTCTCGCTGTAGTTTGCAGTTGTGGAACCATAACTGGGAGGTCTTGTCCAGGGACATCGCAGACAGAGGGGAAGAGGGCACAGTACCTCCTCCAAGAGATGAGCAGAGGCTGGGAACAATGGAGTTTGGAGAGACCTGAAGTGGTCTGCGCAGAGTTTGCCCGGGCGCTGAGACGGCCAAGATAAGGTGAGGAGCGGTGAGGAAGTCTGCGCGAATTACGACAGCGTTTAGATGAAAGCCAGACACCTGCTGTTTCTCGCTAAGGGAAGCTTCCGCTTCTCACTGCAAAACGTCACAGTTACTGAGCAGCGTCGGTCATCTCTTATCCCTTACTGAACAGAAGAACTTTTTGTACAATAACAGCTACGTATCCACAGTGAAACACTGATATGCGTGTATAGGCTGTTATTACATTTGCAACTACACGAGAAAGCATGTACTCCTGGTTTTATTTTTAAACAAGCATTTTAGATGGGAATCAAAATTTAACTCTTATTTAGCCTTCTCGTTCAAAGTAGGATAGTACAGTCGACCGTTGAGAGTGTCTTTGGGATTCGGTTTCCCGATTAATTCAAAATTTGCATGCACAGTTTCGTGAGGCACGAAAGGCCCTGCAACAGGTAAGGCGTGGTCTATGGAATAATTTTATCATCTATTTTATAAAACAGCCACTAGTCACTCATTTAAAGTCCTTTTTTCCACAAATTTTATTTTTGCATGCCAGTACCGGTTTCTAACTTCCGTTCATCGTAGATAGTTCCATTAGAATATGAACTGTTGTATAAAGACACTTCGTGGTTTTGTTTGCCTTGGAGCCCTTCTGTGAAATTATATCAACTGATAAAAATTCGTAAGGAGAATGAAGATAAATGAAGTCTGGGAGCTGCACAATGGCTTCGAACACCAATGCTCACAGTGGACCTGCATTAATAGCTCTGAAGACTTGAGTTCATGTTATTTACCGTGCGTCATGCAGTAGTATCATTGTAAACTGTTCCAGAGTTACAATCAATTTCACTAAATCACAAAGTAAAAAGCGGGTCACATTAGTACATTTTCCAATGAGTTCAGAAACATTCCACATGATTAACGTGTACTAAGGGCTACCAATGATTCTATGAAGCAAAGGTATACATTATTTACATTGGTGTCAGAAAAAGATAAGAGTTTAAAATCGATACATTTTCGGCAGTAAGAGACAGATAATGTATGTTCAGGAAAAAATATTAAACTTAATTAGCCTTAAAGAATAATAGGAAATAAAGTTTATTAAATATAAATATCTGCTAGCCGCAGTGGCCGAGCGGTTTTAGGCCCTTCAGTCCGGAACCGCGCGACCGATATGGTCGCAGGTTCGAATCCTGCCTTGCGCATGGATGTGTGTGATGTCCCTAGGTTAGTTAGGTTTACGTGGTTCTAGGTTCTAGGGGACTGATAACTTCAGACGATAAGTCCCATAGTCTTCAGAGCCATTTTTATAAATATCTGTTGTACTTAATATATGTCACAGATATAATTTATTAGAAAGATATATATAGGTAATATATTTGTGATTGAACTGGGGAATTTATTTTTACATCGTGTGACAGAGTAACTTCTGGAAGTTTTTGGGGAAAGCATAACATAATTAGTTAACACTGCATTCCTGAAAACTTCCAGAATCTACTCTCTCATAGGACACAAAAATAAATTTCCCCAGCTGCTATTACAAATACATTTGAACTGAGGCATATATTGTTACATCGTGTGACAGAGTAACTTCTGGAAGTTTTTAGGGAAACCATAACATAACCAGTTAACAACGCATTCCTGAAAACTTCTAGAAGCTACTCTCTCACAGGACACAAAAATTAATTTTCCCAGCTGCTATTACAGATACATATTTTACATCTTTCTAACAAATTATTCATGTACATTTGTTCAGTAACCACCATTCATCCACTGGCAGTTGCTGAAGGCGGATCGAAGATCGGCTGATAGAATTGCTGCAGTCTTAAACGAAATTTTCTGCTGCAGTTCTTGAAAACCACGCGATGTGTTGCGATACACCTTTGACTTGAGGGCGCCTCACGCAACATAGTCGCAAACAGACAGCTCAGGTGAAATGGGTGGCCACCTAGCTCCTGGACCGTACCGACCTCCGCTAACGACTCTGTCAGGCGCGAGGACTGTGTAAACGTGCTCCAGGGTCCGACCGAATGTATGGCCAGTTGCTCCATCCTGTTGGAATAGCGGTAGGTTTTGTATCCCGCTTGGAAAGCGGCGCGTAGGTCTGCTCCTGTAAACTGAATGGGTAGGCCGAATGTAGGAAGTGAGTAGGAGCGGCCTGATTTAGCTTCACTGATGAGGATAGAAAAATCATGCGTATATTAAGGGAATTTTCATTGACAAAGCAGGCTTATCACATTCACACAGTTCAATACTGTTCTATCCTGATTAAATTGAGCTTAACTTAAATTCCATAATGCAGTGAAACAATTTCGAAGTCTCGGTGCGACAAAAATTGTCAGTCGATCTCCTGGAAACATTTTTAATAATTATTAACTTTCGTTGATCACATGGGGAAGACCGGAGATCTGCTGGTAAGACCGTGTTAGCCTATTTATTTGATAAAACTGGATATCTTGAGCATAAAAAACGGCAGGTTCGTCCAGTGTAAATCAGACGTTCCCCACTGATCCCGTGCAACACAGCGTAGTAAGCAGACACTGTCAATAATAATCAGTTAAATAATACGCGAACACACTTACTTTAGTTTAGTTCCTTCTCATACAGAATCTCATCAAGATGGCGACTCGCCCAACAATACATACATATACATCCTTCTTTCACGACTCATCCGCAAGAAGTCACCTATTCTTTTCATAAGAGAAAACATAGATAGCAGAGCAGCTATTCCATGGAGTTAATGGACGCTCCAAGGAATAATTGGGCTTGAAACTACTTTGCATTGATAATCGGTAAGATAAGAAGAGATATTTCGAGATATGTACTGAGTTATATAATTTATAAAATTTCTGAAAATATCGTGGAGAGACCGCTGCAAGAGACATTACACACTGAGGTGCGAAGTCTTATACCCGTTGTAAGTAAAGCGAAGCTGAAGCTAAGTGTCCCAGCCAAATGGGCAGAATCTGGAGCAGAGCTCGTAGAGTTCCACAGCACCGGCTAGAGGGCGCTGTCGTCGGTGGCTCGTATAGTAGTGCCTACCTAGCAGAACGCACCTACTTTGTGGCATCGTAGCTATCGATACCACAGTAGGTCTTTTCCTCCTCCACTAACGCATACATACAAGTACAGTCCTATCCACTCGTCAGGGCCAATTTTATTTGATCCACCCTGTACGAGAGGTATTTTTATTGTAAAAGTATTATTCATAAAAGCTTTTAAAGACAAACTATGTTAAGTTATTTTCTGGTGCACATCGATTTTTTATCTGTTGCTGCCATAAATGTATGGATGTTAAAGTCATATCACTCACTTTATCTCTGACAATAGTATAAACAATGTATTCCTTTGCTTCATAGAATCTTTGATAGCCCATGTTTCTGTTGAACACGAGGAGTGTATGTGAAATCAGAGTGTTGTGGCAAAATGTACCAACGGTGACCTATTTTCCACTTTGTGATTAGTGCAAGTGTTTATAACACTGGGTCTCGGTTACCATGATACTACTGCACGGTGCACGGAACATAGCAACAACTGAAGACTTCAAAGCTACCAACATACGTTCGCTGTAAGTATTGGCACTATACAGACATTATGCAATTTTCAAATTTCAGCCGGCCGGAGAGGCCGATCGGTTCTAGGCGCTACAGTCTGGAACCGCGCGACCACTACGGGCGCAGGTTCGAATCCTGCCTAGGGCATGGATGTGTGTGATGTCCTTAGGGTAGTTAGGTTTAAGTAGTTCTAAGTTCTAGGGGACTGATGATCTCAGACGTTAAGTCCCATAGTGCTCAGAGCCATCATCATCATCATCATCATCATCATCATCATCATTGAAGACTGATTATGCCTTTCAGCGTTCAGTCTGGAGCATAGCCCCCCTTATACAATTCCTCCATGATCCCCTATTCAGTGCTAACATTGGTACCTCTTCTGATGTTAAACCTATTACTTCAAAATCATTCTTAACCGAATCCAGGTACCTTCTCCTCGGTCTACCCCGACTCCTCCTACCCTCTACTCCTAAATCCATGAGTCTCTTGGGTAACCTTACTTCTCCCATGTGTGTAACATGACCCCACCATCTAAGCCTGTTCGCCCTGACTGCTACATCTATAGAGTTCATTCCCAGTTTTTCTTTGATTTCCTCATTGTGGACACCCTCCTGCCATTGTTCCCATCTACTAGTACCTGCAATCATCCTAGCTACTTTCATTTCCGTAACCTCAACCTTGTTGATAAGGTAACCTGAATCCACCCAGCTTTCGCTCCCATACAACAAAGTTGGTCGAAAGATTGAACGGTGCACAGATAACTTAGTCTTGGTACTGACTTCCTTCTTGCAGAAGAGAGTAGATCGTAATTGAGCGCTCACTGCATTAGCTTTGCTACACCTCGCTTCCAGTTCTTTCACTATGTTGCCATTCTGTGAGAATATGCATCCTAAGTACTTGAAACCGTTCACCTATTCTAACTTTGTTCCTCCTATTTGGTACTCAATCCGTTTATATTTCTTTCCCACTGACATTTTTTTCGTTTTGGAGATGCTAATCTTCATACCATAGTCCTTACATTTCTGATCTAGCTCTGAAATATTACTTTGCAAACTTTCAATCGAATCTGCAATCAAAACCACGTCATCCGCATATGAAAGACTGCTTATTTTGTGTTCACATATCTTAATCTCACCCAGCCAGTCTATTGTTTTCAACATATGATCCATAAATAATGTGAACAACAGTGGAGACTGGTTGCAGCCTCGTCTTACCCCTGTAACTACTCTGAACCATGAACTCAACTTACCGTCAACTCTAACTGCTGCGTGACTATCCATGTAAATAACTTTAATTGCTTGCAGAAGTTTGCCTCCTATTCCATAATCTTGTAGAACAGACAATAACTTCCTCCTGGGAACCCGGTCATATGCCTTTTCTAGATCTATAACGCACAGATACAATTACCTGTTCCACTCATAACACTTATCCATTATTTGCCGTAAGCTAAAGATCTGGTCCTGACAACCTCTAAAAGGCCTAAACCCACACTGATTTTCATCCAATTGGTCCTCAACTAATACTCGCACTTTCCTTTCAACAATACCTGAGAAGATTTTACTCACAACGCTGATTAAAGAGATACCTCTGTAGTTGTTACAATCTTTTCTGTTTCCATGTTTAAAGATTGGTGTGATTACTGCTTTTGTCCAGTCTGATGGAACCGGTCCCGACTCCCAGGCCATTTCAATTATCCTGTGTAGCCATTCAAGACCTGACATTCCACTGTATTTGATTAGTTCCGACTTAATTTCATCCACCCCAGCCGCTTTATTGCACTGCAATCTATTGACCATTTTCTCCACTTCCTCAAATGTGATCCTATTTCCATCATCATTCCTATCCCACTCTACCTCGAAATCTGAAACATTACTGATCGCATTTTCACCTACATTGAGCAACTCTTCAAAATATTCCCTCCATCTGCCCAAGGCATCCACAGGATTCACCAGCAGTTTCCCTGACCTGTCCAAAATACTTGTCATTTCCTTCTTACCTCCCTTTCGAAGACTGCTAATTACACTCCAGAATGGTTTTCCAGCAGCTTGACCCATAGTCTCCGACCTGTTTTCAAAGTCTTCCCACGATTTCTTCTTGGATGCTGCAATTATCTGTTTGGCTTTGTTTCTTTCTTCAACATAACTTTCTCTGTCTACCTGGGTTCTAGTATGTAGCCATTTTTGATACGCCTTCTTTTTGCTTTTACAGGCTGCCTTGACTGTATCATTCCACCAAGCTGTTTGCTTCATCCTACTTTTACACACTACTGTTCCAAGACATTCTTTAGCCACTTCTAGTACTGTGTCCCTGTACCTTGTCCATTCCTTTTCCAATGAATGTAATTGACTACATTCAACTAACTGGTACCTTTCTGAGATCGCTGTTATGTACTTGTGCCTGATTTCCTTTTCCTGATGTTTCTCCACTCTTATCCTCCTACATATGGACCTGACCTCCTGCACTTTCGGCCTCACAATCCCAATTACACTGCAGATTAAATAATGAACAGTGTCATCAAAGAATCCCCTGAATACACGTGTGTCCCTCACAGCCTTCCTGAATTCCTGATCTGTTATTATATAGTCAATGACAGATCTGGTTCCCCTGCCTTCCCAAGTATACCGGTGAATGTTCTTGTGTTTAAAAAGGAGTTTGTGATTACTAAGCCCATACTGGCACAGAAATCCAAGAGTTGTTTCCCGTTCCTGTTGGCATCCATATCCTCTCCAAATTTACCCATAACGTTTTCATACCCTTCTGTTCGATTTCCAATCCTGGCGTTAAAATCACCCATGAGCAGAACACTGTCCTTGTCCTTTACTCTAACAACTACATCACTGAGTGCCTCATAAAAACTATCCATCTTATCTTGATCTGTCCCTTCACAATGCGAATATACTGTCACAATCCTAATTTTCTTGCTAGACACTGTCAAATCTATCCACATCAGTCGTTCGTTTACATACCTTATTGCAACTACACTGGGTTCCATTTCTTTCCTGATGTAAAGCCCTACACCCCATTGTGCTATTCCTGCTTTGACTCCTGACAGGTAGACCTTGTATTCTCCCACTTCCTCTTCTTTATCACCCCTTACCCGAATGTCACTAACAGCTAAAACGTCCAGCCCCATCTTACTTGCAGCCTCTGCCAGCTCTACCTTCTTCCCAGAGAAGCCCCCATTGATATTAATAGCGCCCCATCTCATTAACATTTGTTTGCCAAGTCGTGTCTTAGGAGTCCCTGGTTTGTCAGTTAGAGGTGGGACTCCGTCACCTCCAAAGGTCCGAGGCATTTTGCTCTGATTGTTGCCAGCATCATATTTAAAGTACCAGGGAAGCAGGTTGCTAGCCTTACTTGCCCCGAGTCCCACTGGGTTTTACCCCTAACGGCTGAGGGACTAACAGGTGGATTTGGTAGTCTTTGCCGTATGAGCACAAAGGTGACCATGTCTCAGAATATGTCCGAGATGCCTAGCCTAATTCCAAACTAACTGGTATCCCGACTGTCGGGACCACTTACTTGGCCACTCATACGTTGCCCGTGGTTCATGAACTAGGACATGACTACAGGAACCCACACCATGAACCACACCATGAGCCATTTTTTTTCAAACTTCACTTATCTTCACTTCCTTTGTGAATATCTGCCAGATAGTGTATTTTCACAATAGGGCACCAAAACAAACTAATCAACCGATGTCTGATTAAGGCAACCATTTGACGATGAACGAAATTTTGAAACCAGTGATGGCAAGGAAAAGTAAAATGTGTTGATGAAATATGTCTTTAAATTAGCGATTGGTAGCTGTTTTTATAGTATACGCTACAATACTACCACGGGACCTTCTTAATGTCAAATACTGAGGAAAAGCTTTAAAATTTATCAGCTGTACTAATACCGTAAATGACCTACACACATTATGCGTTGGTACTCGGCAGACGGTGTGGTTCAAAACGTGCGAGACACACTTCGCACGCTGCAACGGCGACCAAAGCAAAAGTCCTCCTGTTATGTAAAGATCCATTTAGCGATCTAGATAAGTGAGCAAGCTGACGCGCAAGTGAGGGACGCTTGAATAGAAACGAAGGCTACTGTCCGTGCTGTTTCCTGTCAGTGGCCGGCCGTAATGGCCGAGCGGTTCTAGGCGCTTCAGTCTGGAACCGCGCGACCGCTACGGTCGCAGTTCCGAATCCTGCCTCGGGCATGGATGTGTGTGATGTCCTTAGGTTAGTTAGGTTTAAGTAGTTCTAAGTTCTAGGGGACTGATGACCTAAGATGTTGGGTCCCGTAGTGCTCAGAGCCCTTTTTTTCCTGTCAGTGGGGCACCAATTCCCCAAACTATTGTTGACTATGTTAACAGTTTTGCAATGGCGAACGTCGCTCCAAACAGACATAGGTAAAGACGTTGCTTTAACGTGACCGAGAATAGGGAACTTTCTTCCTACAAAGGATACATCTGTTGCCAGAGTATTCACCACGTCCAATGCTTGGGAGGGGAGAGGGGGGGTAGGAGGCATAATTGCCAGTGCACCACGTCTTCGATTGCAGTTGATATTCTGACAAGAGGGCAGCAGTTTCTCGTTTTGTGTCTTGTCCATCCTACGGGCCATTTTACTGGATGGTTTATACTGAGACGTAACATTGTTGCTTCTTCATTCTTTTATAGCCTCTGAACAAACCAGTGACAATTATCTGAGTAATTGTTTCGCTATTGTGAGTTACCATTTTCTCTTTCGAAATAAATATTTTCAACTCAGTCTCAAGTTTTTTTTAGTAATTATAATAATTACGTATAAAAATTTTAAGCAAATTTTGCTTGTTCCTGCAGTGAAAAAATCTTTGCCCCTTTTTGTCAAGGGTCAGCTAATCAAATATAGCACGGAAACGTCTATACCATTCCATTTACTTCATATTCTGCAAAGATGCTGGTAACCATGCCGCTGAGCGGACTGAAACTAATATGATCATCGTCATTATCTTCGTGACGAATTAAATGTTGCAAGTATGACCTTACAATTTACAATACGTAACATAGTACTCCACACGTTTCGGTTACCATGTACAGTTCCCGTGGTTGGGTATTGCACAAAACGTATATCATTTTAAGGTTGAAAGCGTTGTAACTCGTTTCTGTAGTCGCTTCTTCATGGTATTATCTGTTGGACCACTGTTAACGAATGGAAGATAGCGGGTGTTGTGAACATAGTTCCGCGTAGTCAGCACATACACAACTTTCCCATTAGGGCGCGCCCCGCTAAGCACAACAGCGTAGGCGCAGCGCCCGTCCGTCTCCGAGATGACGCTGTCTTAGAGACGGACCAAATTCTGCTTCCACCGATCCGCGTATTAATATGTCACGCAGCCAATGAGATTGCGGCTAACGTAGAAACTTTTCTCCTCGCGGATCACACTCGCGCAGTGATACATGAACGCACATGGTATTGTAACGAGTGTACAGACCTCCGATTAGTCAGCCTGCATGAGTCTGCATTAGTCTGCATTTATCTGTAGTCAAGTTTCAGTATGCGCCTAATACGATTATCCTATTCCTATACATAGCCATGAAGAGAAATGTATAGACACTTTGTCAAGTATCAGAGATATGTGAGAATAAGATTAACGTACCAAGACCAAAGGAACCTCAGATTGTCAATTGTAAACAGCACCCAGAATCAAGTTAAGTTATTTTTATGCTTTTTATTATTTTAATAAATGTGTGTGAAAATTAATCAAGTTCTGTTGAAAGTTGGTCACCGTCAATTTGCTACTCTAAGCGTGCAAGTGGCATTTCTATCGTCTGACCTAACGGCAGAAGATAAACACGCCACGATAAGACCACGAGACATATTGCTGACACCCACCTACATCGTTAGGGCGACAAGTCAAATAATCTGATGGTGTGTGTACCGAAGGTCTTACAGCACGCACATCTCAGCGGGCCTCAAAAATTATACGATCAGCTTCATGCACGATCGCTGCTAGAAGGCTTATGATACTGACTAAAGCAACGCCAATATCAGCAACGGGCTCCGAGTTAAGAGTTGGTACCTAAGAGTTGGTACCTACCATTTGTCGGTAGCTTGCACTTGGCAATATAGAGGCTGAACATTAATAAATCCGGCAAACTGCAGGGACGGATTTCTCTCTGTAAATGGAGGGAAAAAATGTCGTATGGACATGTGTCCAAAAATGGTCGATGTGGATGCAGTGACACCGAATCGTCCCGAAACACAGTTCAGAAATGCATCACTTCCACGTCACAGCAGGTGTTCAGAGTGGCCCCGATGGGCGGCAGTGCACGCGTTCACAAGTGACATGACAGAGGGCCGCTGTCGTCCAGACTTCTGGTGCAAAAACCATCGATGAATTCCTTCCCTTAGAGGTAAATCCGGTGGTGATAATATTTGCGCTCCTTGCAGGATAGGGATAGTAGCGGTTGGCTTGCAGGATATACATAACCGTACTTTGGCTTACATCATGATGGCGGAGCACTTGCCTGGAGCTTGCACTAGGGTTTGTCTCAATATCCTGAAGGACGCGCTCCTCCAAATCAGGTGTACTCACAGCCCGATGCCACACTTCACGTTCATCTGTCTGAAAGACTCATGATCACACAAAAGACCAAAACCGGTTTGACATGTTGTGTGATGTGCTTGGTTTCAGTGGGGGTACTTGTTTTGGTAAAGCCGTGTCGACTCTCGACCGCTGCACACAAATATTATCTCGGACTGTTCCCGACATGAATACCGGACCATTCTGCTGCTTACAGACTGCAACTCACAAGGGACACAGCCCGAGGCCAGAGGATTAGCCATCTACCGTAGCAATAATGCATTTCTCGACACTTGTTCGTAGGACCTTTTTTCCTCCATTTACAGTCAGAAATTCGTCCCTGCAGTTGGTTGAGTTTACTAACTTATAAACGTTGGTTATTTATGTATAAACGTTCGTTAGCTCAGAATCTATTTTTAAAAACACAACTTGTTAGCGTGTATGTATGATACCTTCAAACCGTTATAGAAATAACGTCACTGGTCAGAATGACGTGAAATTGCAACGAAATATTATCGGAGAAGGAGGCAAACGTGCGGAACAAGAAAAAATATAGCAACAGATGGCGCTATAAGCATCATAATTTAATAGTGGCCGACTGCAAAAGACAAATGAGTCATACAATGTATAAGTTGTAAGTTTGAAGTTAAACAAATTGTACTACTCAGTGTGCATGGGTGTACAGGTGTGATACGGTTAGTTACTTAAGCCTATCCACCAGAGCAAAGTCACATCACATCGGATTGAAAAATCGCTTCTTAATTGCCCTGAGTCCAAAAACCGTACAAAGCATCAATCTCATCCATTTTTAATTGTCCTGAGGCAAAAAACCTCATAAAAAGCCTCAATCAAAATGAAATAGGATTACTAATTAATGTGTGACTGGCGCAAAACATGTTCAATATGCTGTCCACCGTCTTCTTCAAAGTGGTGAAATCGAGAAACAGCATGGTGCACAACTGATCGAAGTGTTCCCGTGGTCACGTTCAGAAGTATTGCGCAACGTACTCTCAATGTAGACTGGCAATGGCAAGGAAAGCGTTTCTGAAGAAGAGGAATTTGTTAACATCGAGTATAGATTTAAGTGTCAGGAAGTCATTTCTGAAAGTATTTGTATGGAGTGTAGCCATGTATGGAAGTGAAACATGGACGGTAAAGGGGATCGGTTGGTAGGACATGTTCTGAGGCATCAAGGGATCACAAATTTAGTACTGGAAAGCAGCGTGGAGGGTAAAAATCGTAGGGGGAGACCAAGAGATGAATACACTAAGCAGATTCAGAAGGATGTAGGTTGCAGTAGGTACTGGGAGATGAAGCAGCTTGCACAGGATAGAGTAGCATGGATAGCTGCATCAAACCAGTCTCAGGACTGAAGACAACAACAACAACAACAACTCTCAATGCAGCTAAGGTTTCAGTCGGAACACTGAACTCAACATCTTTCAGATAGCCCCACAGCCAGAAGTCACACGGATTAAGATCACGTCATGGGGACTGCCACGCTGTAGGGAAATCGTCGCTGATATTTTTAGGATTTTCTAAATGTCGCTTTAGCAGCTGCTTAACTGCTTTTTCAGTGCGCGGAGGTGCGCTATCTTACATAAAGCTCATCCCATCCACACATCCGCGCTGTTGGAGAGCTGGAAAGTTGCGGTTGGGCAAAAGACACCCATGGCGCTTACCAGGGACGTTACAGGTAACAGAACCGGAAGCACCTGTCTCTACGAAAAAATATGGCCGTATGATAAATGATGCCGTAAACCCGAACCTCACAGGGACCTTTCAGGATGAAGTGGTACTGGTTGGTTTGCGTGTGGATTTTCCGTTGCCCATATTCGACACTTCCGTGTATTGACATATCCTGTCAGATGGAAGTAGGCTTCGTGTGTCCACAAAATCTTCCACAGCGAATAACTGTCCACTACCGTGTGAACAAGAAATTCTAAAGCAAAGGTCTCTCTCGCTGGCAGGTCAACAGGAAGCAACCAGTGCACATGGGTAATTTTGAATAGATAACAAAGAAAGATTTTTCGTTGGATTTACGCATCATGCTCACGGGTACGTCCAATGTTCGGGCAATTCACTGGGCAGTACACGTTTCTACAACACCATCGTTTCAGGGGATAGCCTCATCTCTAAGGTATCTGCCCACTTAAGTTTTTGTATCCTCATCCACCACCATAGTTTAAACGCTTGGATTCTATTCTTGTCCGATATTCACGAAGTCCACGAATCTCTCGCGTACTAGGTTCATCAACATAAGTAGCGTCCTCAACGGAAGGCAGATGGTCGTTACTAGTAAAATGCCATCCCAGCTTCGTCCGTCGTGGGCTATTTTTCTTACAAGGAAACAGAATTCCTTCAGTTCATCTACTTCGCTAATCTTGTCTGCACTATTCCTTAACACTTTCGTCTCTTTTTGGTTTAGGGTCAGTCCATATTGCGGTCCATATGATGTTCACTCTGAAGTGCTGAGTTCTAGTAACTCCTTTCTACATTCACACAGGATGGCAGTTTCGCCAGGTAACGTTATTATGGTTGTCCTTTCTTCCTAAATCTGAATAGTGTAGGGTTCAAGTGAAACTGACCCTTTGCCTGCACAAGAACGAAAATGAATTCTCGTTTATTACAGGAGATTCTCATCTTCCATATATCGTTGCACAAGTCAAAGATATTGAACTGAGAAATTTTAAGAATGGACACAGCAACGGTTGATTCACAAATTAAACCACTATAACTCATAGTTTCTGCGAGGGAAATGTAACAGAATACCTCTGTTCACGATATAGCTCCTAGGTATCCGAAGTATGATCTTCTAAACTCGGTAATATCTAGTACATTGTAAGTAGGCTGTTTAGGTTTTTATATTGGTAACGCCACGTAGCGCTCTATATGAATATCACTGACCGTACTGTGGGCAGTCTGAGGCTGGTCAGCATTGTTGCAATAGTCGCTATTGTAGTGTTGGGTAGTTAGATGTTAACAGAGCATAGCGTTGCGCAGTTGGAGGTGAGCCGCCAGCAGTGGTGGATGTGGGGAAGTGAGATGGCGGATTTTTGAGAGTGGATGATCTGGACGTGTATCCATCAGAAACAGTACATTTGTAAGAATGGATGTCATGAACTGCTATATATATTATGACTTTTGAACACTGTTAAGGTAAATACATTGTTTGTGTTCTATCAAAATATTTCATTTGCTAAAGTGTTAGTGCCTTCAGTAGTTGGAATCGTTTATTTAGCTGGCAGTAGGGGCGTTCGCTGTATTTCAGTACTTCGAGTAACGAAAATTTTTGTGCGGTAAGTGATTTGTGAAAGGTATAGGTTAATGTTAGTCAGGGCCATTCATTTGTAGGGATTGTTGAAAGTAAGATTGCGTTGCGCTAAAAAAATATTGTGTGTCAGTTTAGTGTTGATCAGAATAGGTAAAGAGCGAAATGTCTGGGTACTTTCAGTTTTGCTCAGCTGTTCGAAAATCAACTAATGTAAGAGATTAGTCAGCACAGTAATTCAATAATTTTTGTAAGGGGACGTTGCAACATGTCAGTCACATCAACAGTAATTATCCACTTTTCTAAACGAGAGGATATCGAAGTATATGTCAGTCACGGCAACAGTAATTCGCCTGTATTCTAAAGCACTTTAGTGTAACGTAGGAAATTATTACGAGTTGTCGTCTTGCATTGAAAGAGAAGCTTCCCACAGATCCAGAAGGACAGCAGATTTTGTTTCTCACGCTGGCGCAGCTGACGCTGGCTGCTGGGGAGATCGAGCTTTGTACTAGCTCAACGCTGCGTGCAATACATTACACAGAGTCTATGTTAATCTGAAGAAGTGCTATTAAAAAAAAAGTGATTAAAATGGCTCTGAGTACTATGGGACTTAACATCTGACCTCACCAGTCCCCTAGAACTTAGAACTACTTAAACCAAACTAACCTAAGGACATCACATACATCCATGCCCGAGGCAGGATTAGGAGCTACGACCAGAGCGGTCGCGCGATTCCAGACTGAAGAGCCTAGAACCGCTCTGCCACACCGGCCGCCCAAATGCTATTAAGTTTTAATCGATCTTTCCCATACTTTGTATACCAAGTTCTACTCATAACACAAACATAATGTTAAAATTTCGGGTCGGACGGTGTAGCCGAGCGATTCTAGGCGCTTCAATCTGCAACCGCGTGACCACTGCGGCCGCAGGCTCGAATCCTTCATCGGGTGTGGATGTGTGCGATGTCCTTAGGTTATTTAGGTTTACGTTTATCTAAGTTTTAGGGGACTGATGGTCTCAGATGTCAAGTCCAATAGTGCTCAGAGCCATTTGAACCATAATGTTAAAGTTTCAAATCAAGAGATATAAATGTTGCGATAATAGTTTTTAGCTAAAATACATATAAATATGCTTCATTGTGAACCTGATTTAGGGACTGCAATATATCCATCTATAGCATCAATTGAAACTACGACCAAGAGAACAGGTTCTTATAATCTAATTTTCTGGATTTTTCTTTAGTTCGTTGCCACAGATTTCTGACGTAATTGACAGTACATTGGAAAATTATTATTTCATTGTGTTTTAATTGTGCGAGTGTTTTGGAGGGACTGAGATACAATGAAGGACAGACGTAGAGTGAGGAGGCGATATTTTATTAAAACTATGTAAATGTAAGCGTGAGACGGTTATTGTGCAATAGGGGAACTTGTGACGTACGTCCAAGCGAGCTTGGTTTTGTGAAAAGCAGCCTTCAGTATCCCGCCTGGAAGGCGGCGCGTGGGTTTGCTACTGAACACTGAGGGTAGACAGAATGTAGGAAGCCAGGAGGAGCAGGTGAGGTTGAACGCTCGTACTACAATAAAGGTGGTTATGAAACGTCCCCTTTTAAAAATTATACACGTGACTGGGCTTAAACTTACACACAATATTTTTTAGCGCAACGCAATCTGACTTTCAATAATCCCTACAAAACAATGGCCCTGACTAACATTAACCTATACCTTTCACAAATCACTTACCTCACAAAAATCTTCGTTACTCAAGCTACTGTAATACAGCGAGCGCCACTTCTTTTAGCTAAATAAAAGATTCAAACTACGGAAGGCACTAACTACTGATATGGATAGTTAGCAAAAGAAAGATGGCGGCTCACCTCCAACTGCGCAACGCTACACGCTGTTCACATCCAGCTGCCGCTGCCCAACACTACAATGGCAGACAACAATGCAAACTAGCTACAGACTGCACACAGCACAGCCAGTGATTTTCATACCGAGCGCTACGTAACGTTGTCGATAAGAAAACATAAACAGCCTACTTACATATCCACCATTGTTTGCAGCCCGCTCTATTTCCCTGTGTACCATTACCAAATTACTACTTTGAACATTAGTTAATTCATTACTCGGTGGCGCTAACACACTGCTTTCGTCTTCACTGTCATTTCTCAGTTTACTTTGGAGCCTAGTATTACGTTTTTCACACGCCATTATTGTCACAATATTTCACACGATAGCACAGAAAAGCACAATTTGAAGTGCAAAAATAAGAGAACAGATTAACATAGCACTGAAAATAATATGTAGTTAATTGCAAGCGCAGCTGCGAAATACTTGGTGCAAATCTACGTGCATGCCGCAACTGTTTTACTGTACGACAATGAAAGACTGTAACTACAAAGGAGATTCTCTCTACAATTACGCACTAGCAATAAACAAAATCTACACTAATTACACAAACTACAAGAAAAAATCAGAAGATTCCAGTGAGTTATCCTCGGCTAAGGGTCGACATATGAAACTTCCCCTTTGAAAAATTATACACGTGACTGGGCTTAAACTGACACAATATTTTTTTAGCGCAACGCAATCTGACTTTCAATAATCCCTACAAAACAATGGCCCTGACTAACACTAACCTATACCTTTCACAAATCACTTAACTCACAAAAATCTTCGTTACTCAAGCTACTGCAATACAGCGAGCTCCAGTTCTGCCAGCTAAATAAAAGATTCAAACTACGGAAGGCACTAACTACTGATAGGGATAGTTAGCAAATGAAAGATTTTAATAGAGAACAAACAATGTATTTACCTTAATATCATCAAAAGTCAAAATATATACAGCAGTTCATGACATCGAGTCTTACAAATTTTAAAATTCCGCCATCTCTCTCCCCACATCCACCCCTGCTGGCGGCTCACCTCCAACTGCGCAACGCTACGCGCTGTTCACGTCCAGCTGCCCAACACTACAATGGCAGACAACAATGCAAACTAGCCACAGACTGCACACAGCACAGCCAGTGATATTCATACAGAGAGCTACGTAACGTTGCCAATAAGAAAACATAAACAGCCTACTTACAGTTACTATGTACTTAACTTTGGCTGAGACGAGCACGTACGCGCGAAGCTGTACAGCAAGTTACAAAGTTACAAGTAGTGGCTCCCAACTATGAAATAGAAACAATGTTGCTCGGTCGTCGTCTCGAAATCAAATGGGCAGAATCTGGAGCGGCGCTCGAAGAGGTGCAGAGCGCCGGCTGGAGGGCGTTGTCGTCGGTGCCGGTGTCCCTTGTAGTGACCACCTAGCAGAGCGCACCTATGTTGTGACATCGTAGCTATCGATACCACACAGCCAGAAGTGACGTTGAGTATAAAATGTATTAGTAATTTATTTTGTGGAAAGGAATTGCATTTTGTTTTCCTTACATTTTATTTAGTTTCGGAATTGCGAGGTTTCTAATCTAAATTACTTTTGGTAATCTGATTGGCTGTGTTGCACCCTGCATATTTGTCAAATGTGGGGTGTGTGGGAAACCTGCTTTCTCGGATCGCTAGACAACATTCAAACAAATCCTACTAACGAGTTTTATTACGAACGAAAGAAAAAACACAATGCTTAAGGGGCTCCGGAAAGGCTCAAAATCATGAAAAGTTCAATTTTTACTTATTTGCGTTTTCTGAATCTGCAGACTATCATCCTTTTGATAGATATATAATTTAATCAATTCCGAAGACTACAACTATTTTTAAATTTTTTTTGAAATGTGTTTTACATGGGCGTGACCCACTGTGGCGCTGTTAAACTGCTGTCAAATGTTGTTATTATTAACGTCCGTGTTCATCAGGTACATTTTAGTGATGTGAAATAGAGTATGTGTTGTGGCTAACCTGTGATGGTTCAATATATATCGCTGGTGTGATTGTCGATTGTTTCATGTTTATTTACTCTGTCGTTATCTCGAAAATATTCGTAATTAATTCTGTTTCTTGAGTCTCTGTTTTGTTGCAGTATAATAATGAGTAAAAGTAAAGTTTTTAGAAATCGACTGAAGGCTTTTAAGAAAAGGAGAAATGTTGGAAAGCCAAAGTTATGTGTTATTACTGTAAATAATAACATTCTAACATGGTACGAGCGATGCTTGCTTTAGACAAGGAACGCCTTCGGGCTGCAGACAGGGCTGTAAAGAGTCTAGAAATACAAGCAAGAGTAAACAGGAGGAGGAACAAGAGGAACCTGGAGGAGGAGTTTGCAGAGGATGAAGATAATCCATCCTATGGACCTGGAATGCACTAAAAAGTTAATCCAATCTTTGTCGCACGATTCCCAAAACTTTTATTTCCCCATACTAATTACATGTTTTCTAAGGATCTTCCAAACATATTTGTTTCAAACTGTCAGTAAATGTTACACAGTACCTTCTGCATAATTTAACACAGCCTTTTTCCAAAAAAAACTGTATATTTTTGAATATATAAATAAAAAATTGCAAAAAAATGTTGTGAATTTTCATTACAATTGAAAAAAAATCATCTTTAATAACTGAACAAAAATTTTGTAAAATCCCTGTGTTAAGTTGTAGCCCATATTCCAATAAATATTCTGTAAAAAGTTGAACTTTCTACGTCAAATATTTTGTGAGGAAAGATGTAATTTATAAGCGTTATTATAACATTTCAAGTATAGGGTGTTCCGGAGCCCCTTAACTTCGATGTTAAACAGACGTGTCGCAAGAAAAGGGCGACAGACAAAATAAGAAATCTCTTCAGTATGACAATTCCAAGTTTGAGCTACATAGAATGCACGAGTAAAATAATAAGCTTTGCCTCTATTCAGATCGCTGGTCTTAAAGCTTCTCGTAGAACTAACCACGACCATTCGGGCGCGGCGCTTACGTTCTCTTCGCATTGAGACTGGTGCTGTCGTGTTGTTGACCCTGAACGGGGTCGGTCAGCGAGAAATTGGCTGACATCCTTCACAGCCCACCCTAATCTGTCGTTACCGACTCCCGTGCTGGCGCTTGACTATACGCCGTAACAGGCTGGCATTAGATATACTGTGAGGATAGAAGTACTCGAGATGATGTGATTGGCTGCTTAACACACTAGCCAATGGGAATTCAGCATTTCCCGCGCGTTTGAATACGGCTTTGTGCCTCGGATGTATGAAAGGGTTGCTTCCCGCGGAGATCGACAGCCATCTTCATGTTAAATGGCGTTGATCAGGTTTGTACCAAAATGAAGGAACTCGCATTTGATCGGTTACTGTGTCACTGACGAAAAGCGACTGGAATACTGAATATTTTGTGATAGTTTGAGCTTCGTGAGTGGTTTATTTTAGGAGATACACGCGTGTGAATATTTCAGGTGGTACACGAAGTCCGCGTGGCGTGTTTCATGAAGATTATGAGACATCATGGCGTGCGGTTTTAAACTGAACAACTGAATGTGTTAACTCGCAAGTGGCCGAGGGTCAGTGACTGTTTAAGACGTTTAAAATGCCGGGTCGGACTATTTATCTTTTGGCAGCTTTTGAATGTGAACTTGTTACAGAGACAGTTCGTAAGATTGCATAATTGATGTTGTGATATTAAATATACACCTCAAAGCTATTTTTCCGTGTTTTAAAGACAATAAACAAACTTAAAGGAAGTTTTACACACCTTTTTTTAAATGAGTCATGCAAGAATCTCGAATTTTCGGTAGTTCAATTAACTAACACCCACGGACTGCAGTTATGTGGCTTTTGCGTGGTAGGTATTTAGTCGAATTTTCGTCAAAGCCACTTTTATAGGCTAAACCAGTATCTACCATCGCAGAATGAAGGGGAAAACAACCTGAAACCTATCCAGGTATGTGAACTGATTGTGTGATGGGAACTAACAGAGACGAACCCGCCCCACCACAGTTGGTATTAGTTGTTGTCCGAGACGTAGCCCTTTAGGTAGCAGGTATTTAAATCTTAGTGTAAACTACGCAGTTCAGAAGCTCACAGCTTTCACCGATTAAAGAGGTACACCTCGATGAGCTGGGATCGACGCTAAGGTCAAAGTTCTGAAATATGAATAACATATGAGTCTTCGAGCAATTTCGAATACTGCCGAAGTGATAAACCAAAGTATAGGCAAATGCACACGTGCAATGAGAGATTCGGAATGCAACGTGATATTAAGAAACTTTACTGTAGAGCTTAGTTTGTAACGTCCCTCAGAAGCGTAACATTTTAAGGGGCTCCGGAAAGGCTGAAAATCATGAAAAGTTCAATTTTTACTTTTTTGCGTTTTCTGAATCTGCAGACTATTACCTTTTAATAGATATATAATTTATTCAATTCCGAAGACTACAACTATTTTTAAAGTTTTTTTTGAAATGTGTTCTACATGGGCGTGACCCAATGTGGCGCTGTTAAATTGCTGTCAAATGGTGTTATTATTAACGTCCGTGTTCATCAGGTACATTTCAGTGATGTGAGATAGAGTATGTGTTGTGGCTAACCTGTGATGGTTCAATATGTATCGCTGGTGTGATTGTCGATTGTTTCATGTTTATTTGCTCTGTCGTTATCTCGAAAATATTCGTAATTAATTCTGTTTCTTGAGTCTCTGTTTTGTTGAAGTATAATAATGAGTAAAAGTAAAGTTATTAGAAATCCTCTGAAGGCTTTTAAGAAAAGGAGAAATGTTGGAAAGCCAAAGGTATGTGTTATTACTGTTAATAATAACATTCTAACATAGTACGAGCGATGTTTGCTTTAGACAAGGGACGCCTTCGGGCTGCAGACAGGGCTGTAAAGAGTCTAGAAATACAAGCAAGAGTAAACAGGAGGAGGAACAAGAGGAAGCTGGAGGAGGAGTTTGCAGAGGATGAAGATAATCCATCCTATGGACCTGGAATGCACTAAAAAGTTAATCTAATCTTTGTCGCTCGATTCCCAAAACTTTTATTTTCTCATACTAATTACATGTTTTCTAAGGATCTTCCAAACATATTTGTTTCAAACTTTCAGTAAATGTTACACAGTACCTTCTGCATAATTTAACACAGCCTTTTTCCAAAAAACTGTATATTTTTGAATATATAAATAAAAAATTGCAAAAAAAGTTGTGAATTTTCATTACAATTGAAAAAAAATCATCTTTAATAACTGAACTAAAATTTTGTAAAATCCCTGTGTTAAGTTGTAGCCCATATTCCAATAAATAATCTGTAAAAAGTTCAACTTCCTACGTCAAATACTTTGTGAGGAAAGATGTAATTTATAAGCATTAATATAACATTGCAAGTATAGGGCGTTCCGGAGCCCCTTAACTTCGATGTTAAACAGACGTGTCGCAAGCAAAGGGCGACAGACAAAATAAGAAATCTCTTCAGTATGACAATCCCAAGTTTGAGCTAAAGCTTCTCGTAAAACTGACCGCGACCATTCGGGCGCGGCGCTTACGTTTTCTTCGCATAGAGACTGGTGCTGTCGTGTTGTTGTCCCTGAACGGGGTCGGTCAGCGAGAAATTGGCTGACATCCTTCACAGCCCACCCTACTCTGTCGTTACCGACTCCCGTGCTGGCGCTTGACTATACGCCGTAACAGGCTGACTTTAGATATACTGCCAGGATACAAGTACTCGAGATGATGTGAGTTGCTGCTTAACACACTAGCCAATGGGAACTCAGCATTTCCCGCGCGTTTGAATACGGCTTTGAGCCTCGGATGTATGAAAGAGTTGCTTCCCGCGGAGCTCGACAGCCATCTTCATGTTAAATGGCGTTGATCAGTTTTGTACCAAAATGAAGGAACTCGCATTTGATCGGTTACTGTGTCACTGACGAAAAGCGACTGGAATACTGAATATTTTGTGATAGTTTGAGCTTCGTGAGTGGTTTATTTTAGGAGATACACGCGTGTGAATACTTCAGGTGGTACACGAACTCCGCGTGGCGTGTTTCATGAAGATTATGAGACATCATGGCGCGCACTTTTAAACTGAACAACTGAATGTGTTAACTCGCAGGTGGCCGTGGGTCAGTGACTGTTTAGGACGTTTAAAATGCCGGGTCGAACTATATATCTTTTGGCAGCTTTTGAATGTGAACTTGTCACAGAGACAGTTCGTAAGATTGCGTAATTGATGTTGTGATATTAAATATGCACCACAAAGCCATTTTTCCGTGTTTTATAGACAATAAACAAACTTAAAGGAAGTTGTACGCACTTTTTTTAAATGAGTCATGCAAGAGTCTCGAAATTTCGTTAGTTCAATTAACTTTCAACAAACACCCACGAACTGCAGTTATGTGGCTTTTGCGTGGTAGGTATTTAGTCGAATTTTTGTCAAAGCCACTTTTATAGGCTAAACCAGTATGTACCATCGCAGAATGAAGGGGCAATCAACCTGAAACCTATCCAGGTATGTGAACTGATTGTGTGATGGGAACTGACAGAGACGAACCCGCCCCACCACAGTTGGTGTCAGTAGTTGTCTGAGACGTAGCCCTTTAGCTAGCAGGTATTTAAATCTTAGTATAAACTACGCAGTTGAAAAGCTCACAGCTTTCACTGATTAAAGAGGTACACCTTTATGAGTTCGGATCGACGCTAAGGTCAAAGTTCTGAAATATGAATAACATATGAGTCTTCGAGCAATTTCGAATACTGGCGAAGTGATAAACCAAAGTATAGGCAAATGCACAGGTGCAATGTGAGATTCGGAATGCAACGTGATATTAAGAAACTTTACTGTAGAACTTAGTTTGTAACGTCCCTCAGAAGTGTAACATATTAACAGTCCCAATATTGACGTGATTCGACCATATCTTTGACATCGAACCTTCAATCAACCAACAAGGAAGACTGGAAGCACGTAAAGTTTTAGAACTGTATGGCAGACCTCAGCTTTTCAAACTGTACCATTTTCGTAACTATAATTACAGCAACTTAGCATGAACCTTTGTTGCTCATTGTCCCAATTGCTTTGCCAAGCAGGGTCCCATCCTTTTCCGAAATGAGCCCGAGTGTCGTTGAAATTCAAACGCCAGCATCATTTTATTTCACTGCTTTAATTTCAAAGTTCAGTTAAGGTATTCATAGCTGGCTACATTATTTAGATTGCACAAGCACAAATTAAGTTTTGTTACCGTATTTTAGTTACCTGTGACTGCAGCTCAGCTTGGTACGTACTAAATTTTACTATTGTTAATTGTTCAGAATCGTTTAATTCAAGTTCAAAGTTAAATCTCTTCTTTCTAAATTGCGTAGATTCAAGTAGCTTTACAAATGATTGTTGAGGTAGTCCAAGACTAACTGTATTTTACTGAATTTCGATGTGCTTCAGAAAGAAAGCTCACTATTAACTTCAGTCACTAAATTAACTTTCGATTTTCCTGTTTTATTAATTCTTTTGCTAAATTAAGTCAGAGTGCAGCGAAATTTATTACTTCTGACAAACTTTCAGTTTTCACGCTGCACGTGTCAACCTTCAGTTGCCACGCTTCTAGTGCTAAATATATGTGTAATAACCTTTCTTTTCAGTTACTATAGTAATTGTCCTTAGGACTGGCGACCGTAATTTCCGCCAAATCTCAAATATCTAATTACCGCTAGTTGATTGTTAACGTAACGGTCGCACATGTACTTTCGTTATTAACTTTACCCCTTTTCCAAAATTAATTTCCACCAGTTTCATTTGCATTTTTCCTTTCATTTAGATGTAACCCTTTCCTCCCTCCTTACCGACAGGTTAACTTCGGTGACGATTGCTTTTCCAAAATTCCCATTAGGTACACGCGGTTTCATTTGTCACTGTCATTAAGGTCGATAAGTGAGTTACACGTGTAACCTCCCCCTCACTTATCGACCTTAATGACAGTGAAAAATTAAACCGAGTGTACCTAATGGAAATTTGGGAAAAGCAATCGTCACTGAAGTTAATTTGTCGGTAAACAGGGAGGAAAGGGTTACATCTAAATGAAAGGAAAACTGCTAATGAAACTGGTGGAAATTAATTTTGAAAAGGGGTAAAGTTAATAAAGAAAGTAAATGTGCGGCCGTTACGTTAACAATCAACTAGCGGTAATTAGGTATTTGAGATTTGGGGGAATTTACGGTCGCCAGTCCTAAGGACAATTACTATAGTAACTGAAAAAGAAAGATTATTACACATATAATTAGCACTAGAAGCGTGGCAACTGAAGGTTGGCAAGTGTAGTGTGAAAACTGAAACTTAGTCAGAAGTAATAAATTTCGCTACACTCTGACTTAATGTAGCAAAAGAATTAATGAAACCACGTTTGTTGGTATAGCCAACGGGAGACCCCGCCTTGAGTATAAGTGGACTGCCGCTGTGTGGTGGGTACGGACCTCCGGCTTCGAGTATCTCGGCTTGAAGCTCGGCGCAGCTGCGTAGCATCGATAGCGGCTGCCGAAGCGGCCCCGCGGTAGCTGAGTACACAGCCTGGGCCTTCCACTGAATTTCCCCCCGCGTTAGCGGAACTGGGTCACCACCGCCGTGGTGGGAGGTCGGGTGGGAGGGGGGAGGCTGGTGGCACTGCCAGGGCACTGTTCCCGCACCTCTGTCTCCCTACGAGAAGCATTCAGTCAGCCAGTCCCGGGCTTAATCGTCTGACACCCTCAATGTCAGTTTCAAGTACTGCCGTAAACGGAGTCGTAACAGAGGAACTCACTTTGCAGATCGAGGGGGAAACATCGTTCCGGAATAAGGGTTGCGGCTTTACTCTAACCGTAGCCTTGCTCTCGCTTACATTTGTAACGGCGTGAGTTCCCCAGATCTTTCTTCCGTCACTGGAACCGTTGATATTGGATGTCATGCTTCACAGACGTAAGGCAAAAATGTACGTCTTATTCCAATAGCATCTACTTGTTATAGCTAGGCTTGCAGATTGCAGTATACCACAGAGTTTACAATAGAGTTGGGTTACAATGACAGAAAAATGTACGTATTCTGTTCAAGATTCCTTCTCAAAGTTAGTCACTATAATAGTCGTTCCACACAAAGTCTATTTGTAACAACTCGCGTACGTAGAACAATATCAGACATATTAATTTTCGATAGGTTGCTGTTATGGGAAACTGTATCCAAAGAAAGTATTTACAAGAGGGTGGCGCATTTCTCTGAAACAATTAATATTAGACTCGAAATCAGTACAAGAGGCAGCAAAGACTCTTACCTTTCAGTAGGACTAGTACTTCTCGATTACCTATAATCAGTTACAAAAATATATTTTGTTGATCACAAGACATGCGGGAACTTAACATTACACAGCAGTAGATGTAAGGTTTTATGTAATCACTAATATAGATGTTGTATTCTACGTGCCGTCCCCAAGTATATTTATAATTGTTATTGTGAGAAGTATCAAGAATTTGCTGAAAGTTAGGAGAGATTAGAGGTAGTTGTTTCTAAGCAGGCATGTTCAGGAAACTCGACTTGTACCCTGTAATTTAATAAACATAAATTGATCGCTTGAGATTGCATGCGGCAGTGGGAGGTTTCTTAATACCGCACCCTGTGCCTTTGTTCTCAAAAATAGTGGTACTAGTCTTCAATAATTTGGTAGTCAACATTTAATTGAATGGTTTCGACACTTTGAAAGTTTGTGGGTGTATTGGTTTAGTTTTCATTTTCATGTTAATCAGTACAGAAAGGTCAAGTACAGCCTGATACGCTGGTAATTTAGTATCACTAACGATAGTTTTAACAAACTGCCACAAGTTACAGAACCGTTCGTCTACTCACAGCATCTCTGCACACCCACTTGACGTTGCCACACCTTGCGTGAGCCGGCCGGGATGGCCGAGCGGTTCTAGACGCTACAGTCAGGAACCGCGCGACCGCTACGGTCGCAGGTTCGAATCTTGCCTCGGGCATGGATGTGTATGATGTCCTTAGGTTAGTTAGGTTTAAGTAGTTCTAAGTTCTAGGGGACTGATGACCTCAGAAGTTTAAGTCCCGTAGTGCTCGGAGCCATTTGAACCTTGCGTGTTGGAGGGCTGTCTTCATGCGGTGCGCATGCAATGGTGCTGCACGATTCCCATATTTCGTATGTGACGATGGGTTCTTGTGGTTCCGAAATCTATTGCAGTTAATATGGAATGCAAGAAATATCACTATGTGGAATAGAGATAAAAATAAAGCAGCATTTATTTTCCGCCATGAAAAATTGACCCCTTTCTAGTGCATCGTTGGCCACAGGTGTTCAATAGACAACACTTTTTACAGCTTAGGTCGCTAGATCTCTCAACGTCTTACATTTTCTGTAGGTTACATCAACAGTCAAAGCTGTATCTCTTCAATTACAGCGTGATTCGCAAAATTTGAGTTACTTAATCGCAATAATCTTGAACACGTAACAAAATCAGATTGCCGAATTGGTTGTAGGCATCTTTACAAGTCGTATTACACAAGGGACCTCCACATACAGAGACCATGTAAAAGCGCTGAAAACACTTCCGGTAATCATACCGGACACACAAACTGAATGATATTCCATATTTATGTATAATCTTACAGAAAACTACAAGAATTGGTAAATAACTTGAAGTTACTGTGTTTCGTCGTTTCAATTAACGACCTAGAAACGTCAAGTGCACTGCGTGACGTCGAAATAGGTACGTAAGAAGCGCTGACAAAATCTGCAGATGACATTCACCGTTACTGTCATTCAGTTTGACCAACGGCCTTGCCACAGTGGTAACACCGGTTCCTGTCAGATCACCGAAGTTAAGCGCTGTCGGGCTGGGCTAGCACTTGGATTGGTGACCATCCGGTCTGCCGAGCGCTGTTGGCAAGCGGGGTGCACTCAGCCCTTGTGAGGCAAAACAGAGGAGCTGCTTAATTTAGAAGTAGCGGCTCCGGTCTCTGAGACTGGCATACGGCCGGGAGAGCGGTGTACTGACCACATGCCCCTTCATATCTGCATCCAGTGACGCCTATGGGTTGAGGGCGACACGGCGGCCGGTCGGTACCGTTTGGCCTTCATGGCCTGTTAGGGAGGAGATTTTTAACCATTCTGTTTGTCTTGGCGAGCGAATTACTGCACTGCGTGTCTGTTACTAACTGATCAAATATGTTAAGCCTCTTTCATGATGGTGGCAGCACACATGCAAAGTCGCTGTGTTACGGGACAAATGTAAATACTCTTTTTCTCGGGCAGAATATTTACAAGCCGAATCTGCTTGCACAGGCCTTCACAGTAAACACCTTCTTCACAGCGTCGTAACGGCACTTGTGTACTACAGCTTCAACGCAAGCTGGTAGATGAATCGCAAAGACTTAAGGATCTAACCGCCAAATTTTGCTTTTTATTGGTTTTAGCGATAGTCTCTTTGCTCTCAAAGTTACTGTAAATAATTGTTGGAAACGAAGTCCTAAGAACAGTTCCTTGTTATAAGAAGCTGACAAACTTGGTTTCATGTTCTCAATTGGTAGCTGTGGCGCTCTTTTCTGCGGATGATGCTTGCGTCTTTTACATCTGTCTCTCTATCCTATTAACATCTGCAGTCTAGAGCTTCTCCAGTCGAACGATATAAAGCCAGATGGGACTTGCACTGGTGCATGGAGTATATTCCACAATCGTCTCACATACGTAGACGTCTTTACGAAACAATTGAAGGTGCAATCAGGAGTTCAGAGGACTTCAAAGGAAGCGTGAAGACGCTTCAGCTACAAACGTCAGATCTTTTGGCTAGCTTTGACGTTGAATCTCGCTAGAGCCTAGCAGCAGCCAGTATGAGAGAGTCACTGTGGCATCGTTGAAACACATGCTGACCTCAGGTTGTTTTTTATTCAATAACCAGTATTTTGAACAAGCAGACGGTTTCGCCATGGGAAACCCTGGCTCGGAAGGTGGCCAATTATTTTGTGGAAAACTTTGAGGAAAAAGCCCCGGCGGTACGTAAACTATACATTCGTGGTGTGGTCCCATGGAAGAGACACATCACCCATGCGTCTCCAGCATCTGAACTCGCTCCATCCGAATACACAGTTTAACATGGAAGTGAAAGAAGATAGCACCTTACCATTCCTGGTTGTCATGGCTAGAAGAAAAGTCGACGGTACAATGGTACATAGTGTCTACCGTAAATCAACTCAGAGCTATATTTGCAGGTCAAAATCGGTAATGTCTTACGACTTTGGTGCTTAGTGAACATGTGGTTTCAGATACCGGCAATCTGTCTAGTGAGCTATAACATCTGAGAACGGTGTTCGGACACAACCGCTATTCTGCTAGATACGCCTTGCATTCCGTTCAAGGTAAGTTCTAAGTAGGGACGTAAATGAAGACGCGGTGGCACCCCTTGCCACGGTGTTCTTACCGTCTTTTGGTAGTATATCAAGTGTGTTTCCTGGCCACAAGAAAAATTCATAAATTTATTGTGCTCGGTCAAAGGCGATCTTGGGCTTAGGAAACGTGGCCTCAGTGTGGCGAATCTTGTCTTGGACAGACAGTCTGAAACCGTGTAAGAACGTTGTGTTAAACACTATTTTCACGCAGACCTGGGCCAACCTGATAAATCACCGACCACTGAGCATTGCATGGACACAGGATATAGCACTTTTTACAAGAAGAGAGAAAATTTAATCCTCAGCGTCACCTTTCTGGGAATGTGTTTTTAAAGAGGCGGCACAAATCCGTACGAAGGACAGTCTTATAAACAGCGTGAAGGTTTTCAATTAAGCGCAGCCTGGAATCCAGCAATGGCCATTAAATCAGAACAAAAGAAACATGAACCGTTCATGAGACTACGCAGCTCAGTGCAGAGATTTAATTCGGCTGTTAAACAAAGGAGCGCTGGCAGCACGGTGTTTGCCCACAGCCCGCCCGCAAAAGCTCCCGGCAAGGGTCACTATGAGCTTTCCTCCAACTGCGAGCGTCTTCCCGCGCACAGGTATTGCCTGCTCCTGGAGAGAGACATTTTGACGCCGCCACACGCCCATCATCAATCACGCCTCTTAGCAACGACAACAGCAGCTGCGATAACAAGAAGAGGGTAAACAGTTGTATGGAGGAAACATTATGGCATTTGCACAATATGATCCGATGGAAAAACTGAGAAGAATATTGGCAACAGATGCGTCGGGAAGGCCTGATAGGTCACATAATGTCAAACTATATCTATGTGCACAGGCTCACACTTTTCTTGGTTTCCATGCAAAGATAACGTTTCACCCTTGCCCCATACCGTCCGTTACTTCCTTACAAGGGAACCTCCCCATCGCACCCCCCTCAGATTTAGTTATAAGTTGGCACAGTGGATAGGCCTTGAAAAACTGAACACAGATCAATCGAGAAAACAGGAAGAAGTTTTGTGGCACTATGAAAAATAAATAAGCCAATTATACAAACTGGGTAGTCCATGCGCAAGATAGGCAACATCAAGGGGAGGGTGAGCTCGGGAGCGCCGTGGTCCCGTAGTTAGCGTCAGCAGCTGCGGAACAAGAAGTACTTTGTTCAAGTCTTCCATTGAGTGAAAAGCTTAATTTTTTATTTTCAGACACTTATTATCTGTCCGTCCGTCCGTCCGATGCGAGGTAACAGCGCCGTAATATGGGGACGTTAAAAACGTATGTTTTGACAGAGCACAGGGAAAACTGTGCGACTGTGAATCTGTTGCATTCACTTGTTGCAGTTTATGTGACAAACTTTTACGTTTTCATCACTTTTTTGGGAGTGATTATCACATCCACAAGAAAACCTAAATCGGGCAAGCTAGAGGAATCTTTTTACCCATTCGCCAAGTGTACAAGTTAGGTGGGTCGACAACATATTCCTGTCATGTGGCGCACATGCCGTCACCAGTGTCGTATAGAATATACCACACGTGTTTTCCTGTGGCCGAATCGGTTGGCCTATGACCTTGCGATCAAATGTTTTCGGTTCCCATTGGAGAGGCACGTCCTTTCGTCTACTAATCGCACGCTTTTGCGGTGCGGTCGCAAAACACAGACACTGAACTTATTACAGTGAACAGAGACGTCAATGAATGAACGGACAGAGCATAACTTTGCGAACATAAAGAATGTAAACTTTTCACTCGAGGTAAGACTAGAACCAAGGACCTCTCACCCCGCAGTTGCTCACGCTAACCACGGTACCATGGCGCTCGTAAGCTCAAACTTTCCTTGATGTTGTCTATCTTGGGCATGGACTACTCAGTTTGTATATTTGGCTTATTTTTTTCATAATTCCACACAACTTCTTCCTGTTTTCTCGATTGATCTGTGTTCAGTTTTTCAAGGCCTAGCCACTGTGCCAACTTATAACTAAATCTGAGGGACGTGCGATGGGAAGGTTCCCTTGTTAGATAACCGATAGATACACTGGTACTTTTATATACTACAGGGAAGAAGTCATCAGTGACATGGAACTCGTCAGGATATCATCTTATAAAACACACATTTTGGTCCAAAATTTAAATGCTTACGTTTAATGTTTATTTTACCGATCTTAATCGATACGCCTTAGTGAGTGCAAAATGATCTGAAACAAAACTTGTGTGGTTTTCAGGGTTCATTGTTTGCCTAAATCTTTTTTCCCTTTGCTATAGTATTCATGGACTGTACGCCAGAAATAAATACTATTAGTACCTGTATAAGCATGAATTTAATTCTGTTCTTGGCTTGTACTGAAAGATGCACACTGGGAATTTTGTGGGTGGCGCCTCACACGATGTAGTGTACCGATATCGTACTGTGTCGCATGAAGTTGCTAGAGATCTATAACTAACTACAGCGTGCTGTCTTTCTTTAAATGTGTTCTGTCTCTTTACTCATTCAAAGTTGGCTAGATTACCGAACAGACAGATAATAATCAACAATACAGCGGACTGGTACTTTATGGGTGATCCTCTATAAAGGTATGCTACATTTTCTAAACTCTCCTCTGATAAGCCTCCCAGAAACCGACCTGTATGTAACTGAACCACCTTAAATCACTCTGGATAGATATATTTGATGCCTGATGGATGTTCTGATTCCTTTAAATAATATTGTAGTCGACAGACTATATTCAAAGTCTCCATGCTTATTTACGCGTATTCACCGCTGTCGGCTTTGTTGCCAGTGTGTGCATCACGCACTGATCGTATCCAACAATTTTCTATCCACGTGACCTCTGCGCAGTCTGCGAGCATCCAAACAGGTGAAGTATTTATTGCATGACAGGTCACTTGCACTTGTTGTCCTATCACACTTGACTGAAATGCTAATTTTAATATCTGACTATAAATTTCTATCACAAATGAGTTTCATATCAGCACACACTCCGCTGCAGAGTGAGAATCGCATTCTCGCCACAAATGAGGACTACTTTAGTTTCTGACGATAACTTCACACCACAAATGATGGACTGGGTTTTGTTTAAGCTAAGAATTTGCCAGTCAATATACGGATTCCAAGTAGTTGCAGGATGAGCTTCGTCTCAAATTGAGGAATTTACAACGTTTCTTACATAGCTCATTTTCAGGTACCGGATCTGTGCAAACGTCGAACATAGAATACACAATGATTATGTTATTAATAACACGTTCATCATGTTACTAACACAGAGAACAAATTATAGCTTTAAGCAGAAGTACTTCACTGCCAGTAGATTTCCTTCAACTGCTGATAATTGCACCTAAAGGATATGTACTGTAATTCCTTCAGGTATGATGTTACTGGTGCAGTGTGTTTCTGAGAAATGAAAATCTTTATAGAGCACGATTGGTCCATCTAACTCTTTGACCGATCTTAGTCGTAGTAATGGTTTTGGGAAGTGACCTGCTTTCTGCAAAACAGACACAGTAATTACGACAAATTTAGTTTCAATGTAATTCGCTGTGTTTTTCGCACAGCAGACCGGAAACATTCATATTCCCGTGGATACAAAGTATGGATCATCAAGGAGAGTTCGAAAATTACACAAAAACAGAGGACGTATTAAACGCTCCGACACTGAAACGGTTTCGATAAGTATGGGACATCTTTTGTACGACGTCTCTCCACATCTAGTCATTTTTCTCCTTTGTTGATGTTGTGAAAGTGTATAGTTCACACTTTAAACTGTGAAATATTTTACAATATTCTACTTTATATTTAATTTACTCGATATTCTTGGATTTGTACGTGATTATCATGCTGTTCGATTATTTACACACGTGAAATTTGCGAAACAACGCATATCTCTGGTTTCAAATGTGTATGCGCAATTACAGTCATCAGTAATTAAGTGTGGAAGTGTCCAGGTACTTTTACAATATCCCACCTGCAGCTAGGTAATTTACGAAGAGTAATTACCTAAACAGCAGAAAATATGTTTTCAGGCTCCCCAGGTCAACTTTAAACGTCAATAATCATTTACTTTTTTCGAATATCAACAGCTGAATTAGAGTTTTTATTTGACCGATGAAAGTGTCTGTCAGTCCACTTGGTCGAGCACTAGTACTCAACATTTCGTCAGTAGTTAGCATAGACAATGGGATGTGTCGTGGTTAGTTAAAGGTGTTACACGTAGTGTTGAGTGCCATTGAGAAGGGATATCGAATTGGTTCCGTATTTCTATATTTCCAAACGGCTTTTGACGCTGTACCACGGAAGCGGCTTGTAATGAAATTGCGTGCTTGTGGAATATCGTCCCAATTATATAACTGGATTCGTGCCTTCCTCGTTCAGCAGTAACCTGACGGAAACTTATCGAGTAAAGCAGAAGTGATTTCTGGTGTTCCCCAAGGTAGTGTTATAGGCCCTCTGCTGTTCCTTATCTACATAAACGATTTGGGAGATAATAAGAGGAAACGTCTTAGGTGGTTTGCAGATGATACTAACGGTTACCGCCTAGTATATTCATCAGAAAATCAAAACAAATTGCAAAACATACACTCCTGGAAATGGAAAAAAGAACACATTGACACCGGTGTGTCAGACCCACCATACTTGCTCCGGACACTGCGAGAGGGCTGTACAAGCAATGATCACACGCACGGCACAGCGGACACACCAGGAACCGCGGTGTTGGCCGTCGAATGGCGCTAGCTGCGCAGCATTTGTGCACCGCCGCCGTCAGTGTCAGCCAGTTTGCCGTGGCATACGAAGCTCCATCGCAGTCTTTAACACTGGTAGCATGCAGCGACAGGGTGGACGTGAACCGTATGTGCAGTTGACGGACTTTGAGCGAGGGCGTATAGTGGGCATGCGGGAGGCCGGGTGGACGTACCGCCGAATTGCTCAACACGAGGGCCGTGAGGTCTCCACAGTACATCGATGTTGTCGACAGTGGTCGCCGGAAGGTGCACGTGCGCGTCGACCTGGGACCGGACCGCAGCGACGCACGGATGCACGCCAAGACCGTAGGATCCTACGCAGTGCCGTAGGGGACCGCACCGCCACTTCCCAGCAAATTAGGGACACTGTTGCTCCTGGGGTACCGGCGAGGACCATTCGCAACCGTCTCCATGAAGCTGGGCTACGGTCCCGCACACCGTTAGGCCGTCTTCCACTCACGCCCCAACATCGTGCAGCCCGCCTCCAGTGGTGTCGCGACAGGCGTGAATGGAAGGACGAATGGAGACGTGTCGTCTTCAGCGATGAGAGTCGCTTCTGCCTTGGTGCCAATGATGGTCGTATGCGTTTTTGGCGCCGTGCAAGTGAGCGCCACAATCAGGACTGCATACGACCGAGGCACACAGGGCCAACACCCGGCATCATGGTGTGGGGAGCGATCTCCTACACTGGCCGTACACCACTGGTGATCGTCGAGGGGACACTGAATAGTGCACGGTACACGGTCATCGAACCCATCGTTCTACCATTCCTAGACCGGCAAGGGAACTTGCTGTTCCAACAGGACAATGCACGTCCGCATGTATCCCGTGCCACCCAACGTGCTCTAGAAGGTGTAAGTCAACTACCCTGGCCAACATGATCTCCGGATCTGTCCCCCATTGAGCATGTTTGGGAGTGGATGAAGCGTCGTCTCACGCGGTCTGCACGTCCAGCACGAACGCTGGTCCAACTGAGGCGCCAGGTAGAAATGGCATGGCAAGCCGTTCCACAGGACTACATCCAGAATCTCTACGATCGTCTCCATGGGAGAATAGCAGCCTGCATTGCTGCGAAAGGTGGATATACACTGTACTAGTGCCGACATTGTGCATGCTCTGTTGCCTGTGTCTATGTGCCTGTGGTTCTGTCAGTGTGATCATGTGATGTATCTGACCACAGGAATGTGTCAATAAAGTTTCCCCTTCCTGGGACAATGAATTCACGGTGTTCTTATTTCAATTTCCAGGAGTGTATTTCGAAAAGATATTTGTTTGGTGCGAAAATTCGAGATGACGCTAAATCATGAAAAGTGTGAACTCATTCACAGGAATCCGTTAAACTTCTGTTAGGCGATAAATCAGTCTAACCTAAGGGCCGTAAATTCAACAAAATACCTAAGAATTACAATTACGGACAGTTTAAGATGGAAATAAAATGTTGTGGGGAAGGCAAACCAGAGTCATCGTTTTATTGGCAGAAAACTTAGAAACTGTACGAGATCTACTAGAGAGACTGCCTACACTACGCCTGTCCGTCCTCCTTTGGAGTACTGCTGCGCAGTCTGGGATCTTTACCACATAAGATTAACGGAGGGCAGGACGTTCTGTTATCGCGAAATAGAAAAAAGAGTGTCACGGACATGATACAGGATTTGGGGATGCACACCGTTAAAACAAAGGCGTCTCTAGTTGCGGCAAAGTCTTCTCACAATATTTCAATCCCTAACTTTCACCTCATAATGTGAAAATATTTTGTTGGCGCTGAACTACATAGGGACACAAGATCTTCATAATAAAAGAAGTGACATCAGAGCTCGCGCTGGCCGATGGTCGAGTAATATATAATTATTTTTAAGGTGATTCGATGAACCCTCTGCCACGCACTTAAGTGCGATCTGCAGAGGATCCATGTAGATGTAGATGTAGGAAGTAACACCAAGTAGGCCGTTCGTAGACAATTCCTAAGGTAAATGTTAACCATGGAACTCAGAGAGGGAACGATTTGTATTTCATATAATAGGAGAGCTTCGTACGTTCTCCGTACAGGTTCAGTAAGCGTACTATGACATAAAAGTAGTCTTTGAAGTCGGGGCTGCGTACCTACAAAGCTGACCGCACTGCCTTTGTGAGGCAACTACTGTTTTCACACTGTGCTAAACGCATTATGTTCTGTATTTTGGTGGCGTTGCGGTTATAATTACATTTCATATTCTACACTTAAGAGTGAGCGTATATGGAATTTTAATGCATAGCTGACGTATGCAAGCCTCTCTACAAAGAAGATAGGAAATCAAAATAAAACTCCGTGGTGGCAACGTGGGCTGTATGGCTGCTCGCTTTTATTTGAAACTATTAATTTATTGAAATAAAACGTACGTATGAAACGCATCTGGCTATCTGGAAGTGCTAATTGAAAATTACACCAAGTGTACCTGCTGGTTCCCAAAAATTACTTGAACCGTTTGAGAAAGTGCCCTATAGACGCTCCTGACGTTCTGAAATAACACGCGAGTTTCTAACACAATGATAGAGTGACTATTGGCCAGACTATTAGATGGGAAACTCATGTTCGTATCAATGTACTGGTGGATGTGGGACAGATAACTGCAGTGATCTGATTAAATTCTGACCAAGGACTGTCCTAAGGTGTTGCTACTGCTAATAACGTTCAAGTCCTAGTTATCTTGGTTTAGTTTTAATTGCAGAAGTTGTGTCAGTTATTATCAGGGTTGATGGCAGACGGTCATGCATCGTAAATAGCTAATGTTGTTGCACCATTATGTTATTTAGGGGACACCTTGGATCTTACTTCAGTTCATTGTATGGATGACAGTTAATCGTATGGATTGTTTTGAGGCCTATTTAAGTTTCTTTACGGACTGTAGAGCCATGTAGTGTTTTACTTTAATTTTATTAATATTCTATTATCAGAATTAGTCTGATGTTTTATAAGCTAATTATTAGACTTATCTGCCCACCTGCACAACCCCTGTTCAAACCACACTCAGCGTATGGTAGCAAAAGTAGTGGGCCTAAGTTCGTAGGCTAGACTCTCCATCGTTGAGAGATGTATCAAAGATGGCGGTGACGACGTCTTCCTGGATGACAGCCTGTAGACTTGGCAAAAGCACAGGGCGTCATCCAAGACTGCGGCCATGACGTCATCCAAGGAAACGGATTTATTCGTGGAGTTTGAATTTTGGCTGGAAGGTAGGTAAATTGAGCTACCTCCACTAATCTAACCACCCCTCCCCTCCCTTAGAAAATGGGGGGAAGTTCAAATTCTATCAGGACAATGCAACACACCTCTACCAACCTAAGAAAATTGAGGGAAAATACGTCACTTGGGCCACCTCCGCTAACCTAAGTCATCCAAAGTCATCCACTTCCTAGGGATTGACGGGAAATTTTAATTTTTGTGGTAAACAACCTTTACTTGAACTATCTCTACTAACCTAAGGAAATGGCGGGAAAGAAAGGGCAATTTGACTACCTCCACTAACCTAAGTCATCCGATGCCCACCTCGTCCTAGGAAGTGGTGGGGAGAGGACTCAACCTGTGCTGGGCATAAATCTTTATATTTCATGCGCTATTTATTTAAACAATTAAAGGCAGTACCACCATCACATGTAGACGCCATGGGGTCTGAGGTCTACCTGACCTAGTACACAGTACCACAACCAGAGGGCACTGTCATCCGTTCCGTGATGTAATCCAAGATGACAGTCTGCGGTGGAGGGAAATGGCGGGAAACAGTGTGGTCGCCATCAGTTCTGGAGCCCAACTGACCTGGTACACAGTACCACCACCAGAGAATGCAGTCATCCATTCCATGATGTAACCCAATATGGCTGTCTGGTGACAGGAAGAAGTGTACTTTATTTATTTTCCAGCAATTTATTTAGGGAGGAATTTCACATAGTTTATTTATTACACTGATACAAAACACATGCTCTCACATACTTGGGGGCACGCCACACAGCCTACAGACCTGTAAACTACTCGTAAATTACCACAACAACACACTACAATCACACAAATAACTCCTAAATTACGAAAATAATGAACTACACAGCACACAGACCTGTAAACGCCCTCTGAAAAATGTAGTACATTGCTGTGCAGACACAAAATCAACTCATACACTGTCCAAATAACGCATAACACAGCCTACAGACCTGCTCGCAACATAATGCGACATACACACAAACTACATGCACAGGCACTGCCCAAGGCCCCCTGTCCACTGCACCACACAGGAGGCTACCGCACAGGCTCCCAGAAGTTGGGATGCACCGGCAATCCCCCTGCCATGCGACGTGTCCGTCAGCTGCCAAGCCACGCATTGGTTCCCGTTCGGGTCCCTCTAGCATGAGGCGGCGGCATTCCTTTCATACTGGACGGCCGAGAAGTTCCTCTCGAAATACGTGATGACCTAGGCACCATTGCTGACGTGACCGGATGTGAGTGAAGACCTATTTGCAGAGCAAAGACGCTCCAAGGTCGAGTGCATGTCGACACTGCCATTAGCCACCACCAGCCGCAAGCCAGCATGAGCCATCACTTTCACACTGCTGCCAATGGCTTGTCAAAGTCACCTCTACAGTTCAAGTTCTTCGAGTGTCACACTGATGTCAAATGTCTGTCTCAATAAGCACAAAGTCATCCACTGGGCCACACATGTGTGTTCACTGCTGCTGGTGTGATCCATCTCTCTACCTGCAGTCCAGCGCAGACCTAATTGCCAAGTGACTCACCCTCACAGATGCTGCAGAAATCCATTCCAGAACAGCACAGGGTGCACCGTTCCTCGCAATCCTGACAGGACATGTCTGACACACATACTGACGTCACATATTATTCAATAGAAATCTGTTCAAACGCTCGCGATTCTAACAGGACATGAGTGATGTGTGGCTGACACATCACTGTATGTAGCTACATACATTTGTCAGCACATATAGCAATGTTAACAAACTTATACTAAAGTTACCCACCGAATTACTGATACCACCGGTGTGGAAACACTGTCAAACTTTTCTTTCTTTTCCGCTGACAAGAATTTCAGTGGTAATAAACTATTTTACAGAGATAGCCATATTGCACCGACAATTAAACCCTGTAAAGTGCCCCTACATATCGTCAGATAAGGAAAGACTCGTGCTCAATTACACTGTTCTCCCAACAAAGACAGGAGCTTGAACATTAGAGCGTGAAACCCATCTCCAGACCAGCAACATATCACTGTAAACTATGTCGATGTAGTAAGCATACAATTTGTATCCCGCGCCATACAAAATCAGCCCATTTACATCATTTGTACAAATACCGTGTAGACAAACAGCACCGTATACACTCCTCACACACTATATACTTCCCTGTGAGGCTGGCGGTCATCCATCCCAGACAGGTGACCAGAGCACCCTCCGTGGACTGAAATAACTCTCACAACTGTTCTACAAATTCGAGCTCGATCCCCCTCGGCACAAACGCTTACTGTTTCTTGTCTATACCTGTTTTCTTGTTGGCTTTTCTACACTCATCTCCAGACTCTGGGATTACAAGAACACATGTATTTTCGCATGGTTTCACATAATATTATACCATTTTAGCGGTACTTCTCGATATGAAGCACACTGCAGTATCCTACTGATCACTGGCGAAACCTAATTCCAAAGATATGGGCTGGAAATTGTTTCTCTACAAACCCCAAACTTTAGCGAGTTGGAGCATGCTCTAGACCACTGAGTAACTCGAAACTTATCCAGCTGCAAAGACCATTACGTGAGAACTCGAAACAAATAGAGGAAAATGATATTTCCACTTGTGGAATACCAACGTTGGTGATGTAACAGATTCCAAATCATCCCTATAATTTTCAAAGATACCTAATGTGTTTCTCATGTCTGTAGAACCAGCAAACGTTGCTTTCACCAGCTAGATGCGCACACAAACGTGCAGAAGCAGTCAACCCAACAATTTATATGCAAGGGAATAATGGTCCAGCGCAAACGTGCATCCATAATCAATCTTCTCAAATTTCCACGTGATCACGAAAGCTATCTATCACATACTAAGTATTAGTTAGCTATTTCAGCGTCTAGAAGGCAACATGGTTAAGTGAGCTACATTCCTACACTCCAACAGGCCTCTCCATTCAGAAAGATCCTACTGTTAATGGGAAATGTGAATCATTCCCACACAGGTCACCAGCGCTGCAAGCCAAGTACGCCTAGGCAGAATCGTCCTAGAAAAGAAACGGCCTCATATATATTTTATCCCTGTACTTACAACTAAATGTTACAATTGCGGTCTACATTGAATGACACTCGAGAATGAGCGAAGTATCAGAAATACACCATGCTGACAGCTGCAGCTCTGGAAATAGGAATATGGGAACCATTCTTATGACATGACATACTCTTCCCCTTGCTATCACAGTACACCACGTCAAATCCATAACTTACTTACAACAGGACATAGTCATTTTCTTGAACATATAGGAGCACTAATACATACTTTATAAGCCTGATGCTCAAGGCGAACCTATCATGCAGCCCCTAATACTAAGTATAGTACTTCGCCAATAAATGATTGCAGACGATACAAAATAATACCAAGAGAAAATCAGTGATGGATGGGCATGTCTCATAAGTTTTTCTTGTGTGTGGTACCACTATGTCTTAGAAAAAGAGATGTAATTGTCTTACAAACTGCCAAATGTTTAAAATACCGATCGCAATAACTTCTGTATGCTCCTGTCACAAGCGGTCTTGGCTCTACAGGTGTACACAAGTATCCACGTTAAAAGCTATTCCAGCTTTATAAATCAAGGTATGACATTACCTATGAAAGAGGTGGTGTTTTGTCCAGACAAATACCGAGATAATGATTGCTGGAGTATATAATGTCTGAGCAACAGTGCGGTTACACGTCACCGGTGGTGCAACCTCATAATAAAATTACCCAATTAAGAAAGCAATTCGGCTAAGGAACGTGGTATGAAAGCAGTATTTGCGACTCCCTCACACCACTGCAGCTAGATATTTCTACAGTATTTGTAATGCATTCTGCCTTGATGGTATGTCAGTAGTTCTTTAATGATTACAGCCACTAGTGAATCATATTTGTGGCGCTCTCATATCTCGAATTGAGTCACCTCTCTTAAACCTGTCTGCTACAGTAAAACTACAGCCACGTTTTAGGTAGTCACTATGCATCCTGCAACAGCCTCTCAAACTCTGCACTACCACCCCTGCTGCTTTCTACATGTGAGCGTTCCATTGTAAGTCAGAAATGAGTAGAAGTCAAAGGAAACTATATCTACCACATTCTGCATACCATGTATAAACAGGCTAAGCTGCGACAGGACTGTGTTTTGACCATTAATTGGAAACGTGAATTGAGAGAAGGATGAAGGGTTTTTGGTACTGCACTGTGGTGCAGCTGCAAACCACATTCAAGTACTACAGATCCACGTCTATTCACATCTATCTCCCCAACACGCTATCTTCGTTATTCTGTACCATTCATCAGAAAAAAATACCAACTATAAAAACTCAAATAACTTCATCTGATATAGAGCTAGATAAGATTTTTACCACATTCCCACATATCTAAAACAAATACCGCATGACTGCAGGCATCGAGCACATGTGACGATCCTATTAAATATGCAGATACTGATCAACTACACAGACCACTTTAAAGTTTCATCACCTGTACTCTAGGAGGATGATCGTATCCCACAGTCAGTACTGTAAGTCGCAAGATACCCCCTTCTCCCCTGTGGCCCTGTCTCGTTGTTTGAAACCTTATCTTTTTTTTTCTTCTTCTTCTGCTCTGACATGTTTTGTACACTACCAAAGATTTTATTTTTCTGCCAAGACTTTGAGTTCTGTGTCAGGTTCTAAACTGACATTAAGATGTTCTGATCCACTGGCTCTTGCAGACAACAAGAACATCACCCCAAGGTACTGTTTTCAAAGACGTCACACTGTGATGCAATTGATGTCATTCAAGATGGCTGCTGTGACGTCAGCTTATGATTCGAGTTACCCAAGATGGCTTGAATATGCCGCACACCCCTTGCCAAGCCCCCCTGGTGGGAAGTATGAATTTTAGAGGGAAGATAGGTCAACTGGGCTACCTCTAGATGTCGCACGATGTAAATCATATCGTTACTGCTGTTATCATAACACACCACACAAACTGGATGATTCTAAGTAAAAGTAATTTACAACATCAAGAAATTGGAAGAGGTTTACGGCATTGCCGTAGATTTCCAAACTACATTTAAACTCATCCATCGCACTGATATAATAGGTGATGGCTTACATTCCATTTCGACTGACTCCTCATATTGCAGCCATGTACGGAATTCCTGTTTTGCTGCTATCCATCCCCAGGAGGTATCACCCCCTCCCCCCCCCCCATATCTCTTTCTCCAACTCTAACAAGCTTTGTCAATCAGTTATTATGTCATAACCAACAGCATGCCAGTGGACAGATGGGATGGAAAAGACACCACCGATGTACTGAAATATAAGTTGATACTGTGAACAATTTTAGCAATTTTACACTAATTTCAAAAACTGACCAATGATCTGACAGCGTGTTTCCCAATTTCAGTATCGCAGCTAAACTACCCCTTATCTACTTAGTGATAACCATTACAAATGTGGATAGATGACTATGCAGTACATCCATTCATTGTTGTGAACAATTTTAGCAATTTTACACTAATTTCAAAAACTGACCAATGATCTGACAGCGTGTTTCCCAATTTCAGTATCGCAGCTAAACTACCCCTTATCTACTTAGTGATAACCATTACAAATGTGGATAGATGACTATGCAGTACATCCATTCATTGTTAATTCTCGAAAACATACATCATCAAAGTATATCAGATAGCACTCCACACATTTCTAACACCTCAAGCATACTGCTTAATTTACGATCTATCTCTATCCTAATGGGAGTCACATTGCATTCTCGCTGCCTTAGGGTAGAATTAGAGACTCAAAGACAGCCTCACACTGTCATTGACCCTCATGCTTGAGGGACCCGAACAGGCAACTGTGCATGGCTTGGCAGCTGACAGCCATATCACTTAAGGGGGGATTGCCAGTGCATCCTGGTTTCTGGGAGCATGTGTGGTAACCTCCTGTGTGGTCCAGTGGACAGGGTGCCATTGGCAATGCCTCTGCACATTGTTTGCATATCTGTTGCATTATTTTTTGAGCAGGTTGGTACCCTGTGCTATGCATTATTTAGACAGTGTATGAGTTGATTTTGTGTCTGCACATCAGTATACTGCAATATTTAGGTGGAGTTTTCAGGTCTATGTGCTGTGTGGTGCATTATTTCGGTAATTTAATAGTTATTTGTGTGTCTATAGTGCGTTATTTTGGTAATATATGAAGAGTTTAGAGTTTTGTAGGCTGTATGGCGTGACCCCAAGCATGTGTGAGAATGTGTTTTGTATCAGTGTAATAAATAAACTATGTGAAAACCCGTCCCTAAATAAACTGCTCGAAAATAAAGTACACTTCTTCCTCTCCAGTCTGCCATCATGGGTTATGTCACAAAATGGATGACAGCACCCTCTGGTGGCGGTACTGTGTACTAGGTCAGTTGGACTCCAGACCCCATGAAGACCACACTGTTTCCCAACATTTCCCCCCGCCCCAGACACTCATCTTGGATTAAATCATGGAACTGATGACAGTGCCCTCTGATGGTGGTACTGTGTACTAGGTCAGTTGTACTCTGGACCCTAAGGCCTTACACTTGATGGTAGTACTGTCTCTAATTGTTTAAATAAATAGTGCATGCAAAATAAAGACTTTTATCCAGTAAAGGGTCAAGTCCTCTCCCCACAATTTCCTAGGACGAGGTGGACATCGGATGACTAAAGTTAGTGGAGGTAGTCGAACTGTCCTTTCTTTCCCGCCATTTTCTTAGGTTAGTTGAGGTGTGTTGCATTGTCCTGATGTAATTTGAACTTCCCACAATTTTCTGGGCGAGGGGAGGGTGGGGGTAAGACTAGTGGGAGTAGCTCAATTGAACTATCTCCCAGCCAAAATTCAAAATCCACGAAAGAAATCCGCTATCTTAGATGATGTCACAGCCACCATCTTGTATGACGTCCTATGCTGTTGCCAAGTCTACAGGCTGCCATTTCAAAAATGGTTCAAATGGCTCGTTTTTATCGCAGACAATATAGATTTATGGACCCAAGCTTATTGGACTTAGCTCGGAAAGTATGCATTTATGGACGTAAGTTTGCTGGACTTACTTTTCTGGTTTCGACAAGTTCAAAATGGTGCAAATGGGTCTGAGCACTATGGGACTTAACATCTGGGGTCATCAGTCCCCTGGACTTAGAACTACTTAAACCTATAACTAACCTAATGATATCACACACATCCATGCCTGAAGCAGGACTTGAACCTCCAACCGTAGCAGTCGCATGGTTCCAGACTGAAGAGCCAAGAACCGCTCAGCCTCCGCTACCAGCACGCCCCCATTTGGTTGACGTCTTCGCCGCCATATAGGATACATCCGTCAACAATGGAGAGTGGGGCTGTACAAACCAGTCCCACTACTAGCAGAGTGTGGTTGTGCTTTATGCTGAAGGGGACACAGCCTGATAGTATCAGAATATACATTACCAGATAAATGATTCCAATCATCTGTCACAACTAAGGATTCGTGGCTAAAATTGGAATTTCACTTTTAAAATTGTATCATACTCCATGCTTATATAAAAACAAATACTAATTGTAGGCGCCTCTGTTTTGTATTTGACTGGCTGTTCGTGTAGAGGGCCGCTGATGAGTATCCACTGACGTGCCTACACGTAATACAGTTCCATTCAGATAGTCCTTATGCCTTCAGCTGTTCGTTATGCAATCACTTCACATTGGTTTACAGTTCATCGTGTGTATCTAGCAGTGTGTTTCTACACTTCATCAGGTTCATACTATTTTTCGCCGCATTGGGACAGAAGAAGGAGATGTGAATTGAAGAACGTACTGTAACTGTAGTTCTGCATCAGTACTACTGCTTTGGTATGACACTTGCAACAAAAACTTGTGCAGCCCAATTTATATCAGTCTATACATTACAGTGGTTCAAGCAAACTTGTGTTAATGCAAGTGTTTCGCGATCTGCAAGACCCCAAATAACATCATACAAGAAAGACCAGTTCATATGTGTATAGAGGAAACGTCAGAGAACTCGTACTGCTTCTGAAATTCACGAGGAAATAAATAGTATGAGAGCACTTCCATTCTCTGTCTCAACAGTGGAAAGCCGCGCTCGTGAACAAGGTTTAGAAGGGCGCACTGAGGAAAAGAAATCATTACTTCGCAAACAACATAAGGTGAAAAATTTGCAATGGGTACAGCAACGAAAAAATTGGTGACTGCAACAATGGTCCATTATGTTATTCATTGATGAGTCAAAGTGTGAAGTATGTGGAAGCCATCGTTGGATTCATGGTGAATGTATGAAGAGTCAGTGTACGACGACAACGGCGAAGCATGGTGGAGGGTTGGTCATGGTGTGGACGTGTCGTGCTGGGTGTTTTTCAGGTGATAAAGTCGGTGGTCTAGTGTGAGTTAATGGCACATTAAAGAAGGGAGGTTTTCACAGGATGCTCATCGACAATGCAATTGCATCTGGCAAGAGTCTTTTTGGTCATAAGTCCTAGACTTATTTCTAATTAGTGCAGATGGTATGTCAATATAAGAGAGAAATGTGGGTAACTGAGGAATATGATTTGGCCCGCTCGGTCACCAGACTTAAATTCCACTGAACTCTTATGAGATGAAAAATGACTGGGCGGTCAGAATATGAGGTTATCTTACGTTGAAGAGCTATGTAGTAATTTACAGATGTGTTGGATTTCAATACCTGCGAAAGCAATGAAAAATCCTATTTCAGATGCCAAGTACTTGTGTAGCTGTTCTTAAGGCAAAGTTGGATCCATCGAAGAGGCTAAAATCTAAACCATATTATATCGCACTTAAGGACAGAGGGAGAAAATATTTATTTTATTGGCCTATGACGTCTTTGTATACATTGAAATAAAGTATACAGTTTTCCTTAAGGATGATCGAAAACTTTTGAGTGGTAGTGTACAAACTTATATTCAACAAGTACGAAGATTTATATTTTAAGTAAACTGAATAAGGAGAGGCTAGTGATATATGGTAATGAAGAACACTAAACTTTTAACTCTGTGCAGGAGCATTTAAAGGAACTATGGCTCATACTTAGAAGAATAACTGACCAAGCAACAGCCAGATATGTGCCTAATAGAAAAGTTCATTATAGATGGAGCCCTCTATGGTACCCAGTGTACACTAAGGAAACATATAAAGCAACAGTGACTACAGTACGATAACTTAAACAACGTGTTGGACAGAAAATAGACTGTAAATGAAAGCTGTTCTCTTGTCAGATGGGTAGGACACGAAGCCTTCGACCAACCTATCGGACTCGTGCACTAAGATAGCTCACAAAACCCAAATGAATAGCATTTGGTTTTCACAATCTGTGAAACGGAAGTTAGTGTTCAGTCTACGCATGAAGAACGAAGGAAAGAAACTAACTATATCAAAAGTACACTCAACTTTGTTTTTATGTTTTTCTATATAAAGTAATATCGAAGAATACAGCCTTAGTTAGATTTTCGTACTATTGAAGAGATGAGTAATATTGTCAGTAGTGCAAATGGCGCTAAAAAGCTGTTTAAATCCTTATAGTTGAACTTGGTCATAGGGTGCGATATAATCGCTCTCAGATTTAGTACGGAATTTATAACTGAATAATCCAATTTCTAACCATAATACACCGTGGAGTCCTGAAACCAATAACACTGTCCCGTTGGCTGAATACAATCTGCCAAGGAATGTGAACCACTAATCTGTTGGCGTTCATCTGTTGTATCACCCTAGAACGTGTACTGGACTCTAATATACTCATATATGCAGAACATAATGACGATCGGCATACTTTCCAAAATCGTCGCCCATGTGGCAATCTTACAGCTATTTGTCTGGGCGATCAGTTTGACATTGTATTCCTTGTTTTCCGAAAAGCAATTGGCTCATGGTCAGTGGCATTCCAGTGTTTGTTAATGAACGTGAAATCATATGAGATATCGAAGAATGGTGACTGTATTATCTCCTAGTTAGGCCTGTTATCAGGATGCTGCGGAAATGCAGTCAGTCGACAAAAGGCATCTCTTACCAAACTCACGTGCAAACCATATTGGAGTTTTGCCGAAGTGCGTGCGACCCGTAACAAATAGACTAACAGAGGGTATTGAACGTTCACAAAGAAGGACAGACGGAGTAGTTATAGCTTTCTCTGATTGAAAAACCTGTACCGGCACCCATGGAGGTGGCTATTTACGGGAAGGAACCCTAATACGTTTTAAAATAGAAATTATTACCTCTGCCATGGACTTCAAAGACTTTGCTGAGAATTAACTTGGATGCAGATGTAGTAATCATACTTTCTCCTCACTTCGCCTAGAGAAACGTAGAAACAGAAGAATGGAGTACAACAACCCATCGACGCTACATTATAACAAACGGCGATAGCGGTTGAAGTACCTAACACTGATGTGTGGTATTTTTACAGCCGACGCGTCTGACTCTCTTGATAACACTGCAGCAGTCGTACATTAAGTCATGCTTGTACGGCTGACGACTCGTAAATCAAGATCTGTGTTAGTTTCTTCACAGCAGGGGATAGATCGTCAAATGCGTGACGCCTGTAGCAGATCAGTTATAGATACCTGCATGTTTTTACAATGACTGGCCGAGTCGCTCAAGACAAAAAGTTCCCCTCAAAAGGTACAGGGTAGTCGAGTTCGAGACTGCGCGTGAGGTTTCCACAATACAAGTAGAATTACTGGGAGATTTGAAATGTAATTAGTATAACCAAATATTGTTATGTGATCTGCAAATGTACCCTACTAAATTTCCTCCATTATAAGCGAAATTCTTCCCACGAAAATTCTTTCTACGAACGGGGGTTGAATCCAGAATGATTATAGGTGGAATTACCACATCACACATCAGATAACAGATTGAAATTCACAGCACGAATCCCAATAAAACACTATTTACAGCACTGAAAATTCTTGGTCGACCATATTTTTGGTGTTACACGGAACTGTGTTTCAAGACAGCATGGTGACACCCACCTCTTGTGAGACAACGTTTATACGAGGGAATGCAAAGATCACTTGGCACGGAAACGTCCTACGAGAATGTATTATCTGTGTATTGCTAATTTTCTGTTACCAACAGTACAAAATTTTTAAATTCACGCTTCTTCAACAAAAACTGCCACTGACAAACCTCGACAATAGTCTGGATGACAGGTTCGCATAACCTAATTAACTTTAACATAATGACGATGATCTCCATATTCATTAAACACACATGCCTGTGGGAATTTATGTTATGCGCCAGCAGAAAACGCAGTCGCTTTGCCACGGATTGTTAGAAGTCGTATGTCTCACTACATTCTGACTTACCTTCTGACTACTTGCATCGCTCCGTGTTTACTTAAGGCTTCGCTGAATGTGCACTGACACACCAATGTTGCTCGCCAGTCGCATCGTCTCAGACTGCTGCTAAGCAACGGCATGAGCCGCTGCAGATACCACCCTATTGTTGACAAGTGCCGGCATGTGTGGCTGAGCGGTTCTAGGCGCTTCAGTCTGGAACCGCGCGATCGCTACGGTCGCAAGTTCGAATCATACCTCGGATATCGACGTGTGTAATGTCCTTAGGTTAGTTAGTTTTAAGTAGTTCTAAGTTCTATGGGACTGATGACTTCAGATGTCAAGTCCCATAGTGCTCAGAGCCATTTGAACATTTGTTCACAAATGTGTCACGTCGCGATATGTTGTTTGCTCAATAGGGTATGTGGAAAATAATCACCTCAGAATTAAGAAAACTATCCAGCGATGATGGTAGCGACGTAACTGAGTTCGGACGACCACAGTAGTCCCGCCGAGGATAAGGAGGTTCTGGGAAGAGATTACCTCCTTTACCAATGTCCAATACCAGTCAGCATCAGAATACGAACATCAGTTAACTGAATGTTCAGAACACAAGGCACTAGATGCGACCAAGGGTGTCGGTGAAATCTCTGACAGTGCATCGGTCATGAGTGACGTATACAATGGTGTGAAAAAGCAATAAGTGCTCATTTTAAATATAGTCCTTAAAGATGCTATAGAAGCAAAGAGGATAATCAAGAAATAGCCCAGTATTTTGAAACAGATGAGGTCATGTACACATATTTTCCTCACAGCATGCTATGACGGTAAGATTTAAAACCTGTTTCGTGAGTACTTCTAAGGTAACTCTAAAGACACCATATGATAAACCATGTATGCATTTACAAAATGAGTCATTGACGTCCCTTAGGCACTGCCAAGCATAATCAGTAAGAATAATTAATGTAACGAGAGAAGTATAGCAAAAGATCTTGAAAACATAATCTTACCCTTTTCGGACGGAACGCTAAGGACCAGAAATAATTATTGCAGCACTCAAGGCCCTGCAGTCTGAAAATTCGAACGTTGCAGCTGTACATGACATCTTAGGAGCGGCGTTGTAAGAATGAAGATGGAAGATTAGGATTAAACGTCCCGTCGACGGCGTGGTCTTTACAGATGGAGCACTGTCGCAGGACAGCGATGGGTAAGGAAACACGCCTTTACCATTCAAAGGAACCGTCTCGGTATTTGACTGATGCGATTGGGAGGTAAATCGTGCAATAACAGAAACTGAATGGGCGATCGAGGATCTGAATCGCCACATTCGAGACCAGTGTCTTACCACTGCGAGATACATCTCGTTTGGTGTCAGAGGAATATACGGCAAACTGTTTGATGAAACTTTCTACATCTGTGTAAAATGGGGAATGGAGTGCACATTGCCTAACAAATGAATTAGAGCTGTAGAGAAATTGTGGTGTCACCGCCAGACACCCCACTTGCTAGGTGGTAGCCTTTAAGTCGGCCGCGGTCCGTTAGTATACGTCGGACACGCGTGTCGCCACTATCAGTGATTGCAGACCGAGCGCCACCACACGGCAGGTCTAGAGAGACTTCCTAGCACTCGCCCCAGTTGTACAGCCGACTTTGCTAGCGATGGTTTACTGACAAATTACGCTCTCCTTTGCTGAGACAATAGTTAGCATAGCCTTCAGCTACGTCATTTGCTACGACCTAGCAAGGCGCCATTACCAGTTACTATTGGTGCTGTAAAACATGTACCGTCAAGAGCGATGTTCACCATTTATGGATTAAAGTTAAGTATTCCACAACTACGTCCTGTTTTTGCTAGTCTCATTTCCTTGACCTTTTCCAGACCTCACGCCAGCCTGCGTGAGCTAAAACGCGTGCCTTTCGGCTTCCTCTCATAGTGGGTTGGCTGTCTTGCCAATCCACAACAGAAATACTTCGGGGAACCCCGCAAGGACAACAGTCTGACAGAATCCGTAACTCGATTTGTAGTGTCACTTTTTTAGCGAAAGACTGAAAGCACACGCAGATATAAGGAACAGTCAAATAAAAACTATGCAGTGGGAAAAAAAGTAAGTCACCTCTTTATTTTTTCAAAACGCAATCTGCATAACTGTTAATAAGTTTATACCACTGTGAGACAATGTGGTCAATGGTCTTATAGAAAAAAAAAAGGTTCAAATGGCTCTCAGCACTATGGGACTTAACTTCTGAGGTCGTCAGTCCCCCAGAACTTAGCACTTCTTAAACCGAACAAACCTAAGGACATCACACACAACCATGCCCGAGGCAGGATTCGAACCTGCGACCGTAGCGGCCTCGCTGTTCCAGACTGTAGTGCCTAGAACCGCTCGGCCACTCCGGCCGGCCGTCTTATAGAAGAATGTTAGCTGTATCCTATGGAAGGACGATTGTACCCAGTCGTCCATCCCTTCACACGAAGCAAACCGTCGGCCACGAATGTCTTCCTTCAGTACTCCAAAAATATGGAGATCTTATGGGGAGTGATCATGACTGTCCGGAAGGTGTGTAAGGCTTGCCTAGCGAAACTACTGCATGTAGCGTAGTCGAAACAGCAGGCACGCTAGCTCTGGTAAAGTTGTGATGAACGTTTTCTTCGACAGCAAGGGCTCGCTGATCACCGACTTTTGGTAACACGGCTCCCAAATTCACTCACAGCGGTTCGTGGACACTTGTTGTTGACGGACGGCCTCAGTCCGTTGCCGGATAATGCCCTGCCACACGCTGCCGATGTTCTTGCGACTACGCTGCAGAAGTTGCGCTGGGAACCCCTTACACATCCTCAATACGGTCCTGACCTCTCCACATGCGATTTACGTCTTTTTGGATCCCTGAATAAAGACATTCGTGGCCGTAAATTTGCTTCAGACTTCGGACGACTTGTTGCAAACCTGGATAGAGTCTTGATTCCTTAGACTAAAGCAAACATTCTTCTATGAGGCTGCCGGCCGCTGTGGCCGAGCAGTTCTAGGTGCTTGAGTCCGGAACCGTGCTGCTGCTACGGTCGCAGGTTGGAATCCTGTCTCGGGCATGGATGTGTGTGATGTCCTTAGTTAAGTTTTAGTAGTTCTAAGTGTAGGGGACTGATGACCTCAGATGTTAAGTCCCATTATGTTTAGAGCCATTTGAACCATTTGAACTTCTATTAAGCTATTGACCACCTTGTCTCGCAGTGGCACAAATGTATTAACAGTTATTACGGTTACCTTGAAACAATAAACAAATGAATTACTTTTTTTCATTTGCGTTGTTTTCAGTTGACTGACCCTTAGAAAATACGTGTGGCTTGCTACAGACGTATGCGTAACACTGAAGACACTTATTACATGTACGAACTGTAACGAAGGTATTGCGTGTGAACCACTTACGTTTTTGAATGACATTTCTGTTTTATTTTTCTATCTGTGGTAAATTCGACAAGGACTCTATTTAAAGCATAAACATAAAAGCAAGAAGTGTACTGGACTTATGAGAGCTGGGGTCGAGCTGCTCTGATGTGTGCACAGTCCCCCCTGATGTATCCAACAAAAGCTACTGCTGCTGCAAGGATCTACAGTTCTTTTTCCAAGCTAAAAGTAGTTAAAAATACAATGAGTCATGCTTGTGTATTCTGTTTGACAGTACAATTACCAGGAGAATTGTTGCGCAAATGTTAAAAGGTTGTTTGATTGGTTAAAGCGTGTAACACAAATGCTGAGAAACCTTAAATGTCAATATTCAAAGCAAGACTCTATACAATTGTCTTGTAAGCTTCTAGAAGACGCAATGTCCAACTTTTATCCCAACAATGTTGAATGTTCAGTAGTTGTAGGAGCAATAGTCTGGATGATTGAGTGCTCTGGTCTTGTAACATCAACCAATACGGTCTTTCTGTGCAGGTACTGCGAAAGGCTGAAAGCAAGGGGAAACCACAGCTGTAATTTTTTCCCGAGGGCATGCAGCCTTACTCTTCGGTTGAATGATGATGGCATCCTTCTGGGTAAAATATTCCAGAGGCAAAATAGTCCCCCATTCGGACCTCTGGGCGGGAACTACTTGAGGAGGATGTCGTTACCAGTAGAAACAGAACAGGCGTTCTACGGTTCGAACCGAGGAATGCCAGATTCCTTAATAGGGCAGGTAGGTTAGAAAATTTAAAAAGCGGAATGAAATCGAAAAATGGGAAATCCAGGATGGAATGTAACAATATTAGAGAAGGAAAGTTGCTACTCACCATACAGCGGAGACGCTGTGTCGCTGGGGAAAATGTATTGGTTATAGTTAGGTATAATGGCAATTAGTGAAGTTCGGTGGCGGGAGGAACCAAAGGTCTGGTCAGGTGAATACAAGGTTACAAATACAAAATGAAATAGGGTTAATGCAGGAGTAGGTTTAATAATGAATAAGAAAATAGGAACGTGTATAAGCTACAACGAACAGCATAATGAACGCATTATTGTAGCCAACATAGACCTGAAGACCATACCTATCACTGCTGTACAAGTTTATTTGTCAACTAGTTTCGCGAACGATGAAGAGATTGAAGAAATGTATGAAGCGATAAAAGAAACTATACACCTTGTTAAGGCACACAAAAATTTCATCGTCATGAGGGACTGAAATTCGATAGTAGGAAAAGGAAGAAAAAGAACAGTGATAGGTGAATATGGACTAACGGTAAGGAATGAAAGACGAAGCCGCCTGGTAGAATTTTGCACAGAGCACAACTTAAACATACAGTATGTTATCAAAAGTATCCGGTCACTTGGCTGAAAATGACTTACAAGTTCATGGCGCCTTTCACAGGTAATGCTCCGATTCAATATGGTGTTGGACCATCCTTAGCCTTGTTGACAGCCTCCACTCTCGCCGGCATACGTTCAGTCAGGTGTTGGAAGATTTCTTCGGGAATGGCAGCTCATTCTTCACGGAGTGCTGCACTGAGGAGAGGTATCGAAGTCGGTCTGTGAGGTCTGGCACGAAGTCGGCGTTCCAAAACATCTCAAAAGTGTTCTGTAGGATAAAGATAAGGACCCTGTTCATGCCAGTCCATTACAGGTATGGTACTGTCGTGTAACCACTCTGCCTCAGGCCGTGCATTATGAACAGCTGCTCGATCGTGGTGAAAGATGCAATTGCTGTACCCGAAGGGCACTTCAACAGTGGGAAGCAAGAAGGTGTTAAAAAAATCAATGTAGGCCTGTGCTGTTATTGTGCCACGCGAAACAACGGGGAGTGCAAGACCCCTCCGTGAAAAACACGACCACACTGTAACACCGCTGTCTCCGAATTTTACAGTTGGCATTACGCACCCTGGCAGATGAGGTTTACCGGGCATTTGCCATACTCACACACTGCCATCGGATTTCCACATTGTTTACCGTGATTCGTCACTCCACACAACGTTTATCCACTGTGCATTCGTCCAATGTTTACGATCCTTACACCAAGCGAGGCGTCGTTTAGTATTTACAAGTGTGATGTGTGGCTTACGAGCAGCCGCTCGACCATGAAATACAAGTTTTGTCACCTCTGGCCTACCCATCATAGTACTAGCAGTGGATCCTGATGCAGTTTGGACTTCCTGTGTGATGGTCTGGATAGATGTCTGGCTATTACCCATTACGACCCTCTTCAACTGTCGGCGGTCTCTGTCAGTCAGCAGACGAGGTCGGCCTGTACGCTTTTGTGCTCTACGTGTCCCTTCACGTTTCCACTCCACCATCACATCGGAAACAGTGGACCTAGGGACGTCTAGGAGTGTGGAAATCTCGCGTACAGACGTATGACAGAAGTGACACCCAATCACCTGACCACGTTCGAAATCTGTGAACTCCGCAGAGCGCCCCAGTCTGTTCTCTCGCGATGGGTTTTGACTACTTAGGTCTCTGAGATGGGGTACCTGGCTGTAGGTGGCTGACCAATGCACCTGAGGTGTCCGGATACTTTTGATCACATAGTGTAGCTAACACTTAGTTCAAGAATAGTGAAAGAATGCTGTATACGTAGAAGAGGCCTGGAGACACTGGAAGGTTTTAGATTGATTATATAATGGTAAGACAGAGATTTAGGAACCAGGTTTTAAGTTGTGAGGCATATCCAGGGGCAGACAACCACCTGTCTGAATTTCATGTGCTCAAATGGAAAACTATCTCTGCCTGTAGGAAAATAAATGAGTCTTTTGTAGAAAAGACACTGACATGTATGACTTTCAAGATCTAAGACGGAAAATCAACCCCAACCAAAGAAGGGAAAGCTGAAAGGTGGAAGGAGTATATAGTGGGTCTGTACGAGAACGATGTGCTTAAGGGCAGTGTTATGGAAATGGAAGAGAACGTAAATGAAGATGAAACGGGAGATGTGATACTGCATCAAGAAATTGACAGAGCACTGAAAGACCTAAGTCAAAACAAGGCGCAGGAGTATACAATACCCCATTAGAACTACTGATGGCTTTGGGTGAGCCAGCCATGACTAAGCTCTTCCACATGGTGAGCAAGAAGTTTGAGACAGGTGAAATACCCTCATTTTCAAGAAGAATATAATAAGTCTAATCCCAAAGCAAGCTGGTGTTGACACTTGTGAAAATTACCGAACTATCAGTTTAATAAGTCACAGCTGCAAAATACTAAGACAAATTCCTTACAGACGAATGGAAAATCTGGTAGAAGCCAGCCTCTGGGAAGATCAGTTTGGATTCCACTGAAATGATGGAGCATGGAAGGCAATACTGACCCTATGACTAATCTTTGATGATAGGTTAAGGAAAGGCAAACCTTTATTCCTAGCATTTCAAATTATGAAGGTGGATGGGGGTAAAATATTGGGAACGAAAGGCTATTTATTATACACTCCTGGAAATGGAAAAAAAGAACACATTGACACCGGTGTGTCAGACCCACCATACTTGCTCCGGACACTGCGAGAGGGCTGTACAAGCAATGATCACACGCACGGCACAGCGGACACACCAGGAACCGCGGTGTTGGCCGTCGAATGGTGCTAGCTGGGCAGCATTTGTGCACCGCCGCCGTCAGTGTCAGCCAGTTTGCCGTGGCATACGGAGCTCCATCGCAGTCTTTAACAATGGTAGCATGCCGCGACAGCGTGGACGTGAACCGTATGTGCAGTTGACGGACTTTGAGCGAGGGCGTATAGTGGGCATGCGGGAGGCCGGGTGGACGTACCGCCGAATTGCTCAACACGTGGGGCGTGAGGTCTCCACAGTACATCGATGTTGTCGCCAGTGGTCGGCGGAAGGTGCACGTGCCCGTCGACCTGGGACCGGACCGCAGCGACGCACGGATGCACGCCAAGACCGTAGGATCCTACGCAGTGCCGTAGAGGACCGCACCGCCACTTCCCAGCAAATTAGGGACACTGTTGCTCCTGGGGTATCGGCGAGGACCATTCGCAACCGTCTCCATGAAGCTGGGCTACGGTCCCGAGCACCGTTACGCCGTCTTCCGCTCACGCCCCAACATCGTGCAGCCCGCCTCCAGTGGTGTCGCGACAGGCGTGAATGGAGGGACGAATGGAGACGTGTCGTTTTGAGCGATGAGAGTCGCTTCTGCCTTGGTGCCAATGATGGTCGTATGCGTGTTTGGCGCCGTGCAGGTGAGCGCCACAATCAGGACTGCATACGACCGAGCCACACAGGGCCAACACCCGGCATCATGGTGTGGGGAGTGATCTCCTACACTGGCCGTACACCACTGGTGATCGTCGAGGTGACACTGAATAGTGCACGGTACATCCAAACCGTCATCGAACCCATCGTTCTACCATTCCTAGACCGGCAAGGGAACTTGCTGTTCCAACAGGACAATGCACGTCCGCATGTATCCCGTGCCACCCAACGTGCTCTAGAAGGTGTAAGTCAACTACCCTGGCCAGCAAGATTTCCGGATATGTCCCCCATTGCGCATGTTTGGGACTGGATGCAGCGTCGTCTCACGCGGTCTGCACGTCCAGCACGAACGCTGGTCCAACTGAGGCGCCAGGTGGAAATGGCATGGCAACTCGTTCCACAGGACTACATCCAGCATCTCTACGATCGTCTCCATGGGAGAATAGCAGCCTGCATTGCTGCGAAAGGTGGATATACACTGTACTAGTGCCGACATTGTGCATGCTCTGTTGCCTGTGTCTATGTGCCTGTGGTTCTGTCAGTGTGATCATGTGATGTATCTGACCCCAGGAATGTGTCAATAAAGTTTCCCCTTCCTGGGACAATGAATTCACGGTGTTCTTATTTTCCAGGAGTGTATGTACAGAAACCAAATGGCGTACAGTCGAGTCGAGGGCCACGAAAGGGAAGCCGTGACTGACAAGGGAGTGATACAGTATTGTAACCTATCCCCAATGTTATTCAATCTATATACTGAGCAAGCAGTACGGAAAACAAAAGAAAAATCTGCAGTAGGAATTAAAATCTATGGAGAAGAAATACAAAACTTCGAAGTTTGTCTGTCAGAGACAGAAAAGGTCCTGGAAGAGCAGTTAAAACGGAATGGACAGTGCCTTGAAAGGAATATGTAAGATGAACATCAACGAAAGCAAAACGAAGGTAATGGAATGGAATTAAATTAGGTGATGCTGGGGGAATTAGATAAGGAAATGAGACACTTAAAGTAGTTGACGAATTTTGCTATCTGGGAAGTGAAATAACTGATGATGGTCGAAGTAGAGAGGATGTAAAATGTAGACTGGCTGTGGCAAGGAAAGCGTTTCTGAAGAAGAGATGTAGGTGTCAGGAATTACTTTCTAAGAGTGTTTGTATGGAGTATAGCTATGTATGGAAGTGAAATATGGACGATAAATAGTTTAGATAAGAAGAGGATAGGAGCTTTAAAATGTGGTGCTACTGAAGAATGCTGTAGATTAGATGATTAGATGGGTAGGTTATGTAACTAATGAGTTAGTACTGAATAAAAATGGAAACAAGACGAATTTGGGGCACAACTTGACTAAAAGGGATTGTTTGATAGGACACATTCTGAGTCTACAAGGGGTAACCAAATTAGTACTGGAATGGAGCGTGGAAGTTAAAAATCGTAGAGGGAGACCAAGAGATGAAGACACCAAGAAAATTCAGAAGGATGTAGGTTGCTGGACTTACTTTGAGATGAAGAGAAACACTTAGTGTCCAAAGGCTCCATTCGTGAGTACAACAGGGACAGACAGATGGTTCAGTAATACCCTGTGACACACTTCGCTGTGATTGCCAACAGTATAGATGAAGATGCAGATATATAAATTTCAGTGGAAAAATAAAGAGCATGGAATACTGATTTTACAATAATATTGACAAATTTGCGCTTTCAAGAGCGAGTAGAAAACGAAATAATTTTCCTTTCTTTGTTTTACGGATATTAGGCAGTCGTCTTAGGCACATTTCAGTGCTAAACTTTAGTCTCGTAATTTTGGAAATATCCTCAGAGTCTATAAAGTCTCAAGGCCCACAATATGACTCATTTAAACCACTCGAAAGAACAAGAACAACTAGAATAGAAAGTAGTTCCTCAACACAAAAGACTCTTTCAAAGACAAGGAAATAACTCTAACAGGAACGAAGAAAGTATGAACTGAGACAAGTTGGTCTCGGTACTAAATGAAGCATACAGCTCTAACTCTTCCCTACAGGAACCATCATCACATAGATTTGATGGATAGCTGGATTGTATAAAGAGGTCTGACGGCATCAAGAACGGATCTTTTCACGGATATTTGTAAACAGTTTGGCTTACTAAGATTCATTCTATCTGGAATTGCTATCTTAGTCTTTATAGCCTCTGATGGTGTCTCCTGTATTAGGAGGTGAAATGATAGGCACAAAAATATGCCATCGACTACGGTCCAGTGCCTATAAAAGAAAAATGAAGTGCGCACAAACTCTGCAGCTAAGTCCACACTGCGTTAGCATTTAAGTAACGCAACACGACCGGTTAGCCTTGCGGTCTAACGCACGGGTTTCCGTATTGGGAAGGAGCACCTGACACCCGGCACGAATCCGCCCGGCGGACTTGCGTCGAGGTCCGGTGAGTTGTCCAGTTTGCGGATGGTGTTTAGACGGTTTTCCATCTCTCTGTCAGCGCATGCGGGCTGGTTCCCCTTATTCCACTTTAGCTACACTATGTCGGCGATTGCTGTGCAAACAAGTGCTCCACGTACGCGTACACCAGCATTACTCTACCACGCAAACATAGCGGTGTAAGTAGGCTGTTTATGTTTTCTTTATGTAAGTAGGCTGTTTATGTTTCCTTTATGTAAGTAGGCTGTATATGTTTTCTCTATGTAAGTAGGCTGTTCATGTTTTCTTATTGGCAACGTTACGTAGCGCTCTATATGAAAATCACTGGCTGTGCTGTGTGCAGTCTGTGGCTAGTTTGCATTGTTGTCTGCCATTGTAGTGTTGGGCAGCGGCAACTGGATGTGAACAGCGCGTAGCGTTGCGCAGTTGGAGGTGAGCCGCCAGCAGTGGTGGATGTGGGGAGAGAGATGGCAGAGTTTTGAAATTTGTTATACTCGATATTATGAACTACTGTATATATTATGACTATTAAGGTAAATACATTGTTTGTTCTCTATTAAAATCTTTCATTTGCTAACTATCCCTATCAGTAGTTAGTGACTTCCGCAGTTTGAATCTTTTATTTAGCTGGCAGTAGTGGCGCTGGCTGTATTGCAGTAGTTCGAGTAACGAAGATTTTTGTGAGGTAAGTGATTTGTGAAAGGTATAGGTTAATGTTCGTCAGGGCCCTTCTTTTGTAGGGATTATTGAAAGTCATATTGTGTTGCGCTAAAAATATTGTGTGTCAGTTTAAGCACAGTCTTGTACAATTGTTCTAAGGGGACGTTTCAGCAGTTACACCGGCCTGGTGCGAGACGTTCCCTGGGTGGGGGTGGGGGGGGGGGGGAACCACCGGGGGCCGAACCGCACAGTAGCCCTGAATGAGTGGTTCGGCGGAGGGGTGAAGTGGACTGCGGTAGTCGTCGCGGTGTTGTGGACCACAGAGGGTGCGGCGGGAACGGAGCCTCTCCGTCGGTTCTAGGCCCCCAGTTAACATACAATACAATACAATAAGTACATTTCATTAACAGTTTACACTTTTACTTGGATATTCAGACCAATGTGAGCGATCTGGCAACAGTGTGTTTTTCTGTAGACACATGTGTTCATCCCTTCTAGATGCTCAGCCTGAGTTTCGGCCCCGTTCAGCCGTCACTTTATTATTCAGAGTGGCGTGAGTACAGTTGTGTTTTTGATGTGTGTTTCGAAAGTGAAACAGCGGAATTTGGAGCAATGTTATGTCATCACTTGGGAAATTGGAGAGTGCGATCTCTGAAAAGATGAAACAGGGCCATGGGAAACATTTCCTTTTCGAAAGCACAAGTTTTTCGCTGCAAGGCCGGGAACACGTTGAAGCTCGAATGAGCAAATCAAAAATCATAACAGTGCTAATCTGTTTATTTGACAGTAGAGGTTTTGTGCATAAATAATTTGTTCCTCCAACATAATGTGCCAACCAAGTACTTTACAAAGATGTCCTTTAAAATTTCAGGTACAGGGTGTATGGAATGAGACCGTACATTGAGGACATGTGCATGTGTCACACAACCATTTCCATCATGGAATTTATGACCTCGAAAGTCATTCCTGTTGTTCTATAGTCTTCCTAATCTCCTATTCTGAGTCCTTGTGACTTCTGTCTTTTCCCAAAATTAAAAAGTGTCTTAAAGGACTTCATTCTAGAACCCTGGAAAACAATCAAAAGAATCGTCATTTCAGCTGAAGGCCCTTCCATTTGGAGCCTTTCAGCGCTGCTACCAGGACTGGGAAAAACGACTCCACAGGTGTATAGCTGCTAAAGGGGAACTAATTTGAAGGGGACGACATCATTGTCCGAAAAAGAATAAAACGTTGGTAAATGAAAACATCCGTCCCTTTACTTGCCACACACACATCTCGCATACGGATATACAGGGTGATTATAAGTAAGTAAAACTTTCAAATCGCTGTAGATATGGCACCACTGGTCAGAATGACGTCAAATTCCTACGAAATATTATCTGGAGAAGGGGGGAAACGTATGGCAGAAGAAAAATAAGTAGTTATCAAATGTTGCAATACATGGAGCTGTAAGCATCACAATTTAGTGGTACTAGTTGAGAACTAATGACAAATGAGTCATACAATGCCTAAGGCGTACGTTTGACGCTAGACTAACTGTTCTGTTCAGTGTGCGTGGGTGTACACGTGTGATAGTGTTAGTTCCGTAAGCCCATCCACCACGGCAAGGTCATATCACATGGTATGGGAAAAATCGGTTTTTAATTGTCCTGAGGCCAAAAACTGTATAAAAAGCATCACTCACATCGGGTTTTAGTTGTCCTGAGGCCAAACACCGCATAAAAACGTAAATCACATCCGTTTTCAATTGTTCTGATGACAAAAACTGCATAAAAACCATGAATAAAAATCAAATCGGATTATTAATTTCCATTTGACTGGCGGATAACATGTTCCATATGCTGTCCACCGTTTCCTGCAACAAGCTGAAATCGAGAAACAGCATGTTCTACAACTGATCGACTTGTTTCCGGGGTCACGTTCAGAATGTGGTATGCAATGCGTGCCTTCAAAGCAGCTAAGTTAGCAATCGCAACACTGAACACATCTTTCAGACAGCTCCACAGCCAGAAGTCATACGGATTAAGTTCAAGTGACCGGGACGGTTAGGCGGTAGGGAAATAGCGGGTCGGCCGGTGTAGCCAAGCGGTTAAAGGCGCTTCAGTCAGGAACCGCGTGACCCCTACGGTCGCAGGTTCGAACCCTGCCTCGGGCAGGATGTCCTTAGGTTAGTTAGGTTTAAGTAGTTCTAAGTTCTAGGGGACTCATGACCTTAGACGTTAAGTCCCATAGTGCTCAGAGCCATTTGAACCATTTGGAAATAGCGGCTGAGAATTCCAGAATTTCCGAAATGGCGCTTTAGCAGCTGCTTAACTGGATTAGCAATGTGCAGAAGTGCACAGTCTATCACAATAATGATCTCATCCACACATCCACGCTGTTGGAGAGCTGGAATGGCGTGGTTGCGCAAAAGACACTCATAGCGCTTACCAGTGACCGCACAGGTAACAGTACCGGAAGCACCTCTCTCTTCGAAAACTTATGGTCGTATGATTAATGATGCCGTAAACCTGCACCAAACAGTGACCTTTTCAGGATGAAATGGTACTGGTTGATTTGCATGTGGATTTACCGTTGCCCTAAATTCGACAATTCTGTGTATTGACATATCCTGTTAGATGGAAGAGGACTTCGTCAGTCCACAAAATCCTCCACGACCAAACATTCTCCACTTCCATTCTAAAGCAAAGATCTCTCTCACTGGCAGGTCAACAGGAAGGACCTTGTGCACATGGATAAATTTGAATGGATAGCAAAGAAAGACGTTTCGTAGGATTTTACGTACCGTGCCCACAGGTATATCCAGTGTTTCGGCAATTCTCCGCGCACTACACGTTTGCGCACCACCACTCGTCTCCTACTGCAATGCTGTGGCCACTGATTCCACTGACGTCGAACCAATTCGTTTCCTCCCTCTAGCACGTTACACATAAAAAGAACCGGTCTTTTCGAATTTCCGAAACATTTTCTCCAGAGCCACGGCAGTCATCAGACCAACGCCTTTTTCCAAACTCTCAGTGTCCATAACTTCCGCACAGTGACGTGTCCACAGTCATTATTCTTATAAAAGCTTTAGAAGCAGAGCGCGATCCTACATAGGGACAGCCGTGGCTAAAGGAGAAAAGCCCGTGTACCCGACGTGTTTATACCAACTTCTATGGGTCGTGCACATGCCAGTTGTGTTAATTTACGTATTCTGACACTTACAGCGCCATCTCCTGCTCGATTTTCACACTAATTTTTTCCTTCTGTCGTACGTTTTTCCCGTTCTCCCATAATATTCCGTTGCAATATGACGTCATTCTGAGCAGTGGTGTTATTTCTACAGCGTTTGGAAGGCTAACTTTAATTTAATCACCCTGTACATTAAGATTACGTTTTGCTTCATCAAGGAACGTGAAATAAAATTGATTCCCCAGTTTCATATTTGTTCTTCCACAGCAAACAAGTGGACAACAGTTGGAGATTGATGTAAAGTTGTGTGTTTTTACATGTGAGGTAATGGGGTGGGGGGGGGGTGGTTCGGGACAGAGGTTTGAGAGATGGTATGGGGAAGATGTTTTGCAGAGTTCGGAATGGGGTGGAGTGGGCGTAGGTTTGAAAAAGTTCATCATCATCATTGAATATCTTTTGTATATTGTTGGCCCGCACGTTGTTTACTTGCTGCCCCAAACCTTGTTTGGACGAAACAGTGAAATATAATACTAATTTCGTCTTGCTAGTATGTGACGTCACAGTCTGTATCAGACAAAAGCACAACAGTGTTTTCTCTTCCAGCCCTTTCACTTCTTCACCACGTGCACACGGCAAAGTGTGAACAAAAGGGTGCCATCTCATAACTGTAACACGTAGCCCAAAACAAGAAATACCAAAGTTCTGCTTTTGGGTTTTGCTCCTCTTTATCTTAACGGTCACGTAATAATCACTGTTCCAATATCATATTACATTCTTTTCCCAAAAAGCTCATTAGTGAATAAAGTAACTTCATTATAAAAGCAGGGACGGATACCGATGTGGATTTCGTTCTTGTGTAGAAGCTGTGTCAGGTGTTGCTAACTGCTTTCAATGCCTCGTTATTTCAAGAAGCTAACTTCGCTACCACAGTATGACCCATGTTTTAAGCTCTTCCACATTTCTGTGACCACCTTTCGCCAAGGATAGGACATCATTTCCAATTATGAGTGAATTTTTTATCACCAGAACCTGTAAGCAGTGGATCTGTTGTAAATAAATGTCAGTAGGTGTAAGGTAAGTTATTTTTCTAACATTCCTGCATTGCAAGCCCTTATTGCACCAGTCACTTCCGTGTGTGAGGTTCTCATCTGCGGCCATCTTCAACGAAAGGTTACGAATACTTCAAAGAAAATCACCTATGATGAAGTTTTCGTGTTAAGCATACTGCGAGTCCATAAGTTATATAAAGTCTTTGAAGAAAATATGTTTTGTGGCAAGTCCTGAATATTTATTACGTTAGTGTCTCGAACTGCAGTGCATGAAATACATTCGGCTTACAAATTGACTGTTGAGGATAGATGGCCGTGAATACATGGACGGTACAGCAAGGGATTACAAGCTGAAAGGAACCGCCAATTTTTTCTGTTATTCACAGATTATACATACATCTTATACAGATTATACATTCATCTTGTAGAGAACAATGAGTTGCTTTCAGAACCCTTTTAGGCCCTCCTTAGAAACGAAGCATGATATATCTCCCAGCCCATGCACGACTGTAACAATCCTAATGGACTCGAATGTAATGGACTGCAGTCTTCCAATGCATGTCATATTTTACGTCTTGTAACGGCATTCGTTCCTTTACTACCACTGAGTGGCGCCATCACTTACTTTTTAAATGAGTCATGTAACTTCTCTAGTGGCTTAAGTCACTTTTTAGCATCTTCGATAAATAAGAGCATACTTAATCTGTTTCACGGCAATTATTCGAGAGTTTAAACCACACTAGCATACCTATATAGACGATCTAATTCGTCACCATCTACGCAAATAAGTAACGCCCACAACGTCTTGGAAACGCCTTTTCTTCAGTGATACTGTCGTCACCTAGTTAAACTAAACTCTTCCTTCTGTGAAAATTCGTAATTTAGTGAGGTAATCCATAGATCGATGCCTATGAAAAGTCTTTCAAATCGTTACAGTTAAATACTGCGCCTTCCCTCTCTGAAATTATCTTGATTTTAATAACATTGGACTCGATCTATACATTAAAGTTCAAAGTTGTTGATACGATGTGATTCCTTTCTAGGTGGGCAGAGGTGTGCATGCATTATTGAAGTGCGTCAGGTAATCATTTTGATTAGAAAATCCCTGTGATGGTATTATACAGACAGAGTCTAATCGTATTAGTTCCACTATGCACAGTCAAATTCACCGGAAAGCCATCTCATACATTTACACAAATAGATGCTTCCAGTAAAATTACCCGTGTCACTGCGCTTTCAGACATTAAGGCAATGAATACCTGACAGTGGTGTTTCATATTTCTGTTTCATCGGTGACATTTCCGAGTCATTGCTCGCGCTGTTGAAGTTGAAACCACTACTGCATTCGTCTTACCTGCTAGGAACTCGTGCCTCTGATGATTCGCCCACTGTGCGTGTGAGGACCAAGTTAACAACGGCTGAGTTTTAATTCTTTCCCTTCCTTGTTTGAAACTGAGGTGATGTTTTTCTGTACCAAAACAATCCAGTTATCAACAGAAAGACAGCAAGATATCTTTCCACTCATGGATGACGAATGTTTTTGTCTATGCACGATGGCTGACGGAAATTGTTTAGACAGTAAGGCTTTCTTATCCTTAACTGTTATGAGACCGCACTTTTTCGATAAAGTTCGTTTTTCTGTACACCTATCTCCGTAAAATGTATCGCACAACTGAGCGCTTCCTCTCAGCCGCAATCGGTGTTTCGTACAAGCACCGGAGTACACTGTAAAATTAGAATGTTAACTTCAGTAATGGTTCAAGAAAACCGTGCAAAAATAACATTTAGACGGATGACGTGGTGTGATATCAGCTGTACCGGCATGTTACTCTAACAGTCGCATCACAGACAGAACAGCGTGGGAAGATGGAGATCAAATCACTCAGCAGCTCCTTCTCCGGATGCGATCACACACGTGCTTGCGTATATGTATGTCATCCACTTACATCATGCTGGTTTTTTTCCACCAGGTTAGTGTATATTCATAGAAACGTGCATGAAATTTAGTTAGAGACGCAGAGCGTCAGAGGCTACTTTTTGTCCACCATTTCGTTTCCTAACTTCCTTCTAACCAACACCAAAGTTAGTGATTGCCCTACGGGACATGTCTTCCGTAATTTCACTGCAAGCTTGAAGAATAAGTCTTCTGAGCTCCATTAAATCACGTGGACGTTCGGGAAAATTTTTTCCTTTAGGTACCCCCAAAGAAAAAAGTCAGATGGATTGAGGTCTGGACTATTGGGGCGCCAAATTTGCCCGTCATTGATGGGACCTGGAAACCTCAGTGGAATGATCCGCATGTCGAATTGCTCGTGTAAAAATTCCAACACAGTGTTTGCCGTATGTGGCCTTGCTCCATCTTGCATGAACCACTGCGTGTTGAAGGGCAAGGCAGTAGCAAGAAGCTGTGGAATGAAGCTATTGCGAAGCATGCTCAAACAGCGCACGCTGTTTACAGTTTATTCAAAGAAAAAGGATCCAATAAGTCCGTTACTGGAAATTGCTACCCACGCTGTACTCCTAGGAGCACAATGTTGTCATTCATGAAGCGCTTGTGGGTTTTCAGTGGCCCAAAAGCGTACATTTTGTTTGTTAACCACACCGTCTAAATTAAAATGCGCCTCGTCCGAAAACCAAACGTTGTTGAGAGATTCTTCCCTAACCCCGCCCACTGAGCAAACAGTAGTCTCTGCTGCTTGTGTTCTTCAGTGGGCTTCTGTGCACAGGTCATCTTGTATGGGTACATATGGAGGTCACTTTTAAGAATGCGTTAAATGGAGCGTCTGGATATTCCCAGTTGCGCTGCTGCCTTTCTACACGATTTCCCGGGACTTCTCTGCACAGCAACTCGTACCGCTTCAATATTCTCCGGAGAACAAACAGGCTCAAGCCGAGGTCGCTTCGATTCCAATACTGTTCCTTCTAGTACAAATTTATCGTACAAACTGTGGATGGTCTTCTTGCAAGGGACCCATCGTGTGTTAAACTGTTGTCGAAAACGCCTCGCCGGCCGCGGTGGCCGTGCGGTTCTGGCGCTGCAGTCCGGAACCGCGGGACTGGTACGGTCGCAGGTTCGAATCCTGCTTCGGGCATGGGTGTGTGTGATGTCCTTAGGTTAGTTAGGTTTTAGTAGTTCTAAGTTCTAGGGGACTTATTACCTAAGATGTTGAGTCTCAGAGTGCTCAGAGCCATTTGAACCATTTTTGAAAACGCCTCTGAGTCACAGCAAGGCTATTCATTTCATGGAAAAGTAACAAATTGCCGATAGTTGCTGTGTCGTCAGTCTTCCATTGTCAACCATTGCTGCTTACTAGTCTCCAAGCTCTGCTGGTACTGCTGTAGAGGTCCCAGCGGGATATCTAATGTGTGTCGTAAATTGTAAAAGAAACAATTGGTAACACATTTCGTGCGCCACCTTTTATGTGCTCGTAATCGTGCTGTAATTTTAAAGCACTGGCAATAATAGTTCGATAAGGTAAAACTGTGTATTGAAAATAAATTAAGGTATAATATTATTATATTAAACTACACTCACGTTCAGAAAAAAAAGAACACCTTGAAAGGGTAGAGATACGACGTTCATATTCACAGGACATGTACATTAGTATGTTCTGCAGAAATTATTGGCATTCCAACCATGTCGGCCTGCCGGTTCAGCGTCAACATCGATAAAGCGGCACAACACCACCTACAGGTAAAACGTGTCTGCGGCTCTCGTTGTCGCTGTAAACCGAAGGTAATGGATCAATGTGACTTGGGTAGACGTGCAGGATTCCTCGCAGACGTGTGCGCGAATCGTACCTTCAAATCAGTGAGCTTGAAAGGGGACGCATTATTGGCATGAGAAATGCGATGCATCCATCTGGGAAATTGTTGCTCATGTGGGACGAAGTGTTTCGACAGTGCAACGGCTGTGTGGAGAATGGTTCACGGAATGCCGTAGAACACGACGAGATGGGTCAGGTCGTACGACATAGACGCCCGCCCCCTCACCCCACTCCCCCCCACCCCCCCACCCCCCCACCCCCCGCCCCACGAGAAGATCGAGACCTCATGCGAATGGCATTCCAGGACAGGTCTGCGTCCTCTTCGTTTCTGGCGCAGCACTGGATCAGTGTAACACATCGTACACTATCGTGGCCTTTTATTACGGGTTTGGTTACTTGCACGTCGACAACTTCTCCACCTACCTTTGACGAATGTGCAGAAAGAAACTAGGCGGAGAAGGTGTATGGAACAACGTCACTGGGGAAAGGAATGTTTTCGGAAAAATCCAGGTTCTGTTTGAAAATGATGGCCGCATTATGGTTCACCGCAAACAGGGGCAGCGGCATCACAGTGACTGCATTCGCATAAGGCATACAGCGCCAACTCAAGGCCTTATGGTATAGGGTACTTACATGAATGACATTCGACGACCCACAGCCATACCATTTCTGCACAACACCCTTGACGCCATTTTCCAGCAAGACAATGCACGACCCATGTGTTGCTGCACGAAGACGTACCTTCTTATTGTCACAGGATGTCAGCCTGTTCCCCTCGTGCGCCAAATCACCAGACTTGTCGCCAATCGTAAATGTATGGCATATGGTGAAACGACGGTTGCAGCGCTATGATCCAATGCCAAACACCGCAGATGAACTTCGGAACCAGGTGAACGCAGCATGGATGGCTATACCACAGGACGCCATTCATGCCAGTCAGACGTGGAACAATTTTATCAGGGCCTGTGGCGAGCCCTGTTCATCCCCGGCAACAGGACACATGCTGTACGGAAGTGACTGAAATAGTGACCATTTCTGCAGAACATACTAGAGTACCTTACGTGTGAATATAAACGTCCTATCTTTAGTCGTTCAAAGTACTCTTTTTTCCTGGACACGAGTATATATTTCATCTATTACAGAGTAGTATGGGGGGTTTGAATTATTAAGAAGAAGCGCCACAATACCGTTGACAGGGATTATTTAACTGGGACTGTTAAAAAAATGTCGTGTTCAAGTTTTCTTTTTACATCTACATCTTCATACGTCCCCCCCCCCCCCCCCACCCCACAATACGTGATACCGTGAATGGCGGAGGAAGCCTTGAACCGCTACTAGTCAGCCTTTTCCCTGTTTCATTCCCAAAGGCAGCGAGGAGAAAAATGGTTCAAATGGCTCTGAGCACTATGGGACTTAACATATGAGGTCATCAGTCCCCTAGAACTTAGAACTACTCAAACCTAGCTAACCCAAGGACCTCACTCACATCCATGCCCGAGGCAGGATTCGAACCTGCGACCGTAGCAGTAGCGCACTTCCGGACTGAAGGTGCCAGAACCACTCGGCCACAGCGGCCGGCAGCGATGAGAATTGGATTATCTACATGCCTCCGTACCAGCGCTGATTTCTGTCTTGTCTTCGCAAGATGTACCTTGGAGGCAGCGGAATCTTTCTGTCTGCAGTCAGTTCTCTGAAATTTCTTGATGGGGCTGAGCGAAAATAACGTCGTCTCCACAGCAGCAATTCAGATTCGAGTTCATGGGCCATTTCGTTGATACTGGTGTGTTGATCATACCTAGCGATAACGAATTCTGCAGCACATATTTGGATTATTACGATGCCTCCTTCCCTACTAACGACATTATGTGCTCCTTCAGTTTCATATTGATTTGCATCGTTACACCTAGATATTTACTCACCACGTGTGTGTCAAACGTGAGACCAGTAATATTTCATTCTAAAATTACGGGATTGTTCTTCCTATTCACTTAAATTAGCTTTCGTTTCCTACATTGATACAAAGCTGACAATCATAGCAGCAAATAGAAATTCTGTTCCCCTACGGCCACTCAGTGACGTCACTTTACAGCTTTTAACGTGAAGTTACTTTATTCATTAACGAGCTGTTTGGTAAAAGAATGTGATATGATATTGGAACAGTACTTACTACGTGACCCTCAACAGAAACGAGGAGTAAAACCAAAAAGCAGAAGTTTTGGTATTTCTTGTTGTGGGCTCCGTATTACAGTTACAAGATGGATTCCGTTGCATAGTGCGGTGTATATCACCCCTTTATTCACACTTTGGTGAGTGCACGTGGTGAAGAAGTGAAAGGACTGAAAGAGAACACACTGTTGTGCTTTTATCTGATACTGATTGTGACGCCACAGACCAGCAAGACTAAATCAGTATTATGCCTCACTGTTACGTCCAAACAAGATTGGAGACAGTAAGTAAACAACGTGCAGGCCAATCATACACAATGTCAATGCCTAAAAAATCTCCTCACCCTTTCCGTCAGTTCGTGTGTCATCCTGCACAACACAATTACAGGGTGACTTCTTTGAAACACCGTATTTTTCTTCCATGGCGACATAAAATGCTGAAATTTGTCTCAAGGGTACCCATAACTACCTGTATTATCCCAGATAGTCCTGAATTATTTGTTTTTCAAAAATTGATTTATATCTTATCTACATTCATTCACAAGGTTGTAAGGAAGAAAGTAAAAACTATTTTGAGTATTTATTTTTATTTAGTATTTGCAAAAATGGGCGTCCTTCCAGAAGGACGTCAGTACAATAAGGGAACATGTTTTTAAAGTATATGACATCGCACAATTAACTTGTTTTGGTTTTTTATACTTTCAAATAAACATAAATAAATTTCAATTATGGGCTACAACAGCTAATAAATACAAAAAACAAAGAAAATAACCTATACATATATTTTATGCAATAGTAGGGTAAGACAAAAAGCAACAAACATGAAGTGGTTCGTCACATTTTACGCACATAGTAGTAGTTTTCTTGTGGCAACTTCAACATTTCAGCAGTTTCTTCTTTTTTGTTATCTCGTCCGTTGATAATTCAGCAACATAATGTTCTCTTCCGTCAAATCGAGGATCTAGTTTTGCCCTCTTACTAGGACATCCTCTGCTGGTAGTGACTCTTTTGATACTTTCAAGAATTGCAGTGACAATTCGACGACGAAATGTCAGATCTATGGGTTATTCGTTGTGCTTGTAAAGATCCCAGGCATTTTGCTCTGCAATATATATAAAATGTGCAATGATCGTGAAATACCACTTTTTCCCTCTTATAGAGCATCTGTATAGGGATTCATTATGGTCAGTTCGATCTATGTCTTCCATATGAGTATTGTAGGAGAGTAATAAGTTAGGTTGAAGTACGCTAATCCTTTTCTTTTGTTCCCTGGAAAATCTTGCTACAGAGCGTAGTGGTTGCACTCTGTCAAAGTTGGTGGCTACAGTAACAACATTGTTGTTATTCCAGCGTACAATGGAAATCCCGGATGCTGAGACAGAACAAATTTCATATGATCCTCTATTTTCTTTTATCATTTTATCTACAAATGATAGAGTACAATTCTTAACTCTGTTTCCTCTTATTGTTCCTGTTGCTTCCACGCCCCTCTCTTTTAGTTCATGTAGCACAGTAGCATTGAGCTGATTTGCTGGTAATTTATCTACACTTGGATTTTCTTCAGCACCCTAATCTTCATCTGTTATGTCATCGGTTGTATTTATAGGAGGGCGTAACGTTACATTCACACCATATTACCCTGACGTCCTTCTGGAAGGACGGTTGAAAACATTATTGAATTACAACTGACGAAAACTTTCAATCGTAATATGAGCGCATAAATAATGTAGGTTAATTCTTTAAGATATTATACGACAAGTTCCAAAATTATTGACGCAATATGAACGAATATATACATACCCGTCGATGACAAGGTCAGTCAGTTTGTCCATGGTAAAATCGGCCCTATTTTCAAGACACAGTTTCTCACTCACTATGAACGACAGCGTCAAACAGACTGTCGCAGCGCGCAACTGACTCTGCCTACTTCATATAACAATGCGTCACAGTCCGTTGCAACAATGCGTTATTCGCAAAAATAAATAATTTCAACAGTGAGTTACGTCGTCCTTCCAGAAGGACGTCAGGGTTATCTGGGATAATGATACAGAAAGCGTGTGGCCTGCGACGTCCCCCACTGGCTCTACGATGCTTCAAACTGATGCGTAAAATAGTCCACAGCTTGGAAGGTGATGTGAGCTGTTAAGCTGGGTTAATGGTGTCTCATCGGCACCAAATTTCACTGTCGTTGTTCCCAACGTGTCTCACGATGGGAGGGTCATCAGATCACCCCTACCCAGAAATAAATCCCTTGTTTCGACATCTCCGTGCTGTAGGTCAGAACTGCGCCGCCCAACACTGAAATCACTTGGTTCTCTAAAGGAATGCAAAGAAAAACTTTTCAGACCCGAAAAGCCTCACTGCGGGGCCAGAACTTTGTCAGCTAAACCATCCCTTACCTTGGGGCATTGATTCCCCTATACACTGTGTGACCAAAGTATCCGGAGACCCCAAAAAACATACGTTCTTCATATTAGATGCATTGTGCTACTACTGCAAGGTACTCCATATTAGCGACCTCAGTAGTCATTAGACATCGTGAGAGAGCAAAATGGGGCTCTCCGCGGAACGCACGGACTTCGATAATGTTGTCAAGTGATTGGGTATCACTTGTTTCAAACGTCTGTTCGCGAGATTTCCACTCCTAAATATCCCTAGGACGACGGTTTCCGATGTGATAGTGAAGTGAAAATGTGAAGGGACACGAACAGCACAAAAGCGTACAGGCCGACCTCATCTGTTGACTGACAGAGATAGCCGACAGCTGAAGAGCGTCGTAATGTGTAATAGGCAGTCATCTATCCAGACGATCACACAGGAATTCAAAACGGCATCAGGATCCACTGCAGGTACTATGACAGTTAGGCCTGAGGTGAGAAAACCTGGATTTCGCGGTCGAGCGACTGCTCATAAGCCACACATCACGCCGGAAAATGCCGAGCGACGTATTGCTTGGTGTAAGGAGCGTAAACGTTGGACGATGAAACAGTGGAAAAACGTTGTGTGGAGTGACGAATCACCGTACACAATGTGGCGATCCTGTGGCAGGGTATGGATATGGCGAATGTCCAGTGAATGTCTTTTGCCAGCGTGTGTAGTGCGAACTGTAAAATTTCGAAGTGGTAGTGTTATGGTGCGCTAATGTTTTTCCTGGACGGGGCTTGTACCCGTTGTTGTTTTGCTTGGCACTATCACAGCTCAGGCCTACACTGATGTTTTAAGCACCTTCTTGCTTCCCACTGTTGAAGAGTAATTCGCGGATGGCGATTGCATCTTTCAACACGATCGAGTACCTGTTCATAATGCACTGCCTGTGGCAGAGTGGTTACACGTCAGTAACATCCTTGTAATGGACTGCCCTGCACAGGGTCCTGACCTGAATCCTATAAAACACCTTTGGGACATTTTGGAACGCCGACTTCGTGCCAGACCTCACCGACCGTTATCAATATCTCTCCTCAGCGCAGCACTCTGTGAAGAATGCTCTTCCATTCCCCAAGAAACCTTCCAGCACCTGACTGAACGTATGAATGCAAGAGTGGAAGCTGTCATGAAGTGGGCCAAAACCTTATAGAATTCCACATTACCGATGGGGGGCGCCAGGAGCTTGTAAGTCGTTTTCAGCCAGGTGTGCGGATACTTTTGATCACATAACGTATTTCTCGGTCGAGAACGACAGTTCGCAGTGCGATGAGCAACAGTCGACTTTCATGACAGACTTTATGGCATTTCTGACATCTCCGGAACGATTCAGCCCTTCTCTAAGGACACCGGAGTGTTCTTGATTAGACCCCGTGCACTGTATCACGAGTAAAATTTTTGCTGTAGTTACAGGGTGGAACCACTAAAGGCTTTAGAATACCGTTCGACGAAATTTGAGCGTTATCGCCGTCCCGTAGCACCTTCATACTGGGGTGGGAGGAGTAGGAGGAGGGGGTGAGCGTGTAGGCGGGGTGGAAGTAGAGATGGCGACAGTGACACACAAGTGAATAATATGTCGTAGAGTCCCTCTAATCTCCACGTCGTCCCCTCACCCCCCTCTCCACCCCACCATCCGATTTTGGGAATACCCTCTGTGTCACACGAACACATTTTTTTTTTTTTTTTGTACTTTAGGCTGGCCGCAATGGCCGAGCGGTTAAAGGCGCTACAGTCTGGAACCGCATGACCGCTACGGTCGCAGGTTCGAATCCTGCCTAGGGCATGGATGTGTGTGATGTCCTTAGGTTAGTTAGGTTTAAGTAGTTCTAAGTTCTAGGGGACTTATGACAACAGCAGTTGAGTGCCATAGTGCTCAGAGCCATTTGAACCATTATTTTTGTACTTTAAAAATGTTCCCATCCTTTATAGACGGAAAATTCATTTATTTGTAGGCTCAAGCACTCCTTTCGACACGCCTTAGATTTCGCTGGTTCAGAGATGTTGAAGCTCTCAACGGAGGTGTGACGAAATGGTGGCCTCACCCGGGCGCATAGGAATCAGTAAACTGTTTTCTCTGTCCAGGGACGTTTTTAAAATGCTCATCAGCGGTGTGCGAGTATCTAAGATAGTGTTGCCAAACTTTTTCTTAGAAGGACCCCTTACAGTTTTATCAAGCCTAAAAATGTCAGTGTCTTACCCCTTAGTAACGAAGAAACAGGAGGGCAGGATACACTCGAGCTGACGAACCATAAACTCACTTTGCTTTACATTTTAAAGTGAGCTGTACTAATTTACAATCGTTTCGAGGCAGTCTGCGCAATTATGCGCCTGCAGTGAGATACAGCCTTTAAGTATCCTCGCTGACAGACCGAGCGAAGATAAAGATCCGGAGTGTAAGAGCACTCTTGCCAAATGGTCAGAAAACCTGTGTATAAAACGCCTTCAGACGTCTTATTGTTCTAGAAATTAGTTAATGTTTTGAATATTTGACATTAGGAAACATTTGAAATAATGTTTTTCACGCTGACGTCATATCTCCTGAACTACGTGTCGTACGGTGACGTAATCTTGCAGGCACGTTCAGTGGTGTACGTTGGTCCTGTCTGCCAGTGGTGTTGCTAACTAGGCCTCTGAACTGGGGGGACGGGCCACCATGCGCAGGCACACTATTCTCCCCATAGGCTGTGAGGCATGTGACTCCACTTGCGTGTGGGCAAGCGCAGAACCACAGCGACTAGCCGCAAGGTGCCAGGCGTAGGCGTACCGTAATAGAGAAAGAATTATGAAATTAAAAAGTAGCGCCTGATGCTGAAGTTTGACTGAATGAACAGCGTAAATGCAGTAAGCGATAAACTTATGTCGCGTCATCGTTTTCTAGGGTGTGTCAGCTAGAGAAAGATTCGTGAAAATTTGAAATTAAGCGTGATATTTGTTGGAAGACTGTAACGTCCCCTTAGAACAATTTATACACGACTGTGCTTAAACTGACACACAATAATTTTAGCGCAACGCAATCTGACTATGAAAAATCCCTACAAAAGAATGGCCCAGACAAACATTAAACTATACCTTTCACAAATCACTTACCTCACAACAATCTTCGTTACTCAAACTACTGCAATACGGCGACCGCCACTACTGCCAGATAAATAAAAGATTCAAACTACGGAAGGCAGTATCTACTGATAGGGATAGTTAGCAAATGAAAGATTTTAATAGAGAACAAACAATGTATTTACCTTAATATCATCAAAAGTCATAATATATGTAATTTCAAAACTCCGCCATCTCTCTCCCCACATCCACCACTGCTGGCGGCTCACCTCCAACTGCGCAACGCTACGCGCTGTTCACATCCAGCTGCCGCTGCCCAACACTACAATGGCAGACAACAATGCAAACTAGCCACAGGCTGCACACAGCACAGCCAGTGATTTTCATACAGAACGCTACGTAACGTTGCCAATAAGAAAATATAAACAGCCTACTTACATAGCCCCCATGCTCCCCACAAAAAATTTTACAAATTGTTTTGGCCAGTGGTCAATAATGATTTGATAAAATTTTTCATAATTACACTAACCAACAGATCCAATGCACACACTTATTGATACAATGTTGGTCAAAAGCTAAAATTTTCTCACAGTCCATAAAGACAGTCTGATCATTCATCATAACAGTAATTACAGTTTTTTTCACAAAGTCTCATTAGTAAAAAAAATTGCACACAGAAGTAGTGGATGTCCATGCAGTCTTGAAGAAGTAGTGGTGTCCTTCCAACCGAAAGACAGTGCTGACTCTTGACATGCTGACAGGTAATGGGCCACAATGGAGCAAACCCACAGCAGAGTCATTCGAAGTTTTGAAGAATATTGGTAGGTAGGTCATCACAGAGTAGACCCACTGTAGTCCTGGTAGAGATTGTGGTATTGGTGGGCCACCAGAGGTGCAGACCCACTGCATCCCTTGTAGAAATAATGGTATTGGTGGCTATGTAAGTAGGCTGTTTATGTTTTCTTATTGGCAACGTTACGTAGCGCTCTCTGTGCTAGTTTGCATTGTTGTCTGCCATTGTAGTGTTGGGCAGCGGCAGCTGGATGTGAACAGCGCGTAGCGTTGCACAGTTGGAGGTGAGCCGCCAGCAGTGGTGGATGTGGGGAGAGAGATGGCGGAGTTTTGAAATTTGTCATGAACTGCTATATATATTATGACTATTAAGGTAAATACATTGTTTGTTCTCTATTAATATCTTTCATTTGCTAACTATCCCTATCAGTAGTTAGTGCCTTCCGTAGTTTGAATCTTTTATTTAGCTGGCAGTAGTGGCGCTCGCTGTATTGCAGTAGTCGAGTAACGAAGATTTTTGTGAGGTAAGTGATTTCTGAAAGGTATAGTTTAATGTTACTCAGGGCCATTCTTTTGCAGGGATCTTTGATAGTCATATTGCGTTGCGCTAAAAATATTGGGTGTCAGTTTAAGCACAGTCTTGCATAATTGTTCAAAGGGGACGTTTCATAAGACACTTGTTCTCATTCTCAAATACTGGAAGAATATTACCCCGGTATAGGCGCGCGGTCACTTACGCTGCCTGAAGAAAGGCACAGCATTCCTGTTGTACACTGTAAGGCGCGTTAATACGAACACCTGTCAAAAGCCAGAATAACCACCTGCTGCAGCGTGGACTGCTGCCAGACGTGCAGAGAGAGAACGTCCGGAAAGCCGCAACAGGGACGTGGACCCAAGCCGACCTCAGTGCCGTGGGCAGGTTTCTTGGTTGAGAATCCATGGCGTGAACAGCCTAGCTGAAGTGGCCCCACCTATTCCCGACTTGAGACGTGTCGTCCAGGGGATCACGATAAACTTATCCTTGTTCTCTTCGAACCAAGCACGTACGCTGCAAGCTTTGTGACAAGTTGCATTGTCCTGCTGATAGATGCCGTAGTGCCGATGAAAAACCAACTGCATGTATGGGTGGTCATACTCCTCAAGGATGGATACGCACTTGTGATGATCCATTGTCGTTTCCAGAATGATAAGATAAGCCAGTGAATTAGACGTAAATATTCTACAGACGATAGTACTCACTCCCTTGTTGCTGGGTGCTTCTTCTGGAAAGGTCACCTGCCGCCACTCAGTGGATGTCCAGTTGCGGCATTGGCGTGCAAATTCCAGCCTTCGTCACTAATGAAGAGCAGGCAGAATGAACGAGACGCCTGCTTCAGAGGCCCATAAGTAGCATCCACCGCTGAACAGACGCTGAAGAGGCACTGTTGGTATCCCAGTGGCTCATCGGGGCTGTCAGTTTCTTTGCCGTTGCTCGTCTGTTGGCCAGTACACATCTCATCCTTCACCCATGTCATCTATGGCCCTTGGTACGCCACACTTGCCACGGCTAAGCTTATGGATTGCTCATTTTACCATTCACGATGCACTTTAACCATATGGCCCGAAATTGCTAACAAACTTATCTGTTTCAGGAATACTTCCACCCTTGGCCCGAAAGCCAATGATCACACTCATTTTGGATGTCAAATAAAACGCCCCGTTTCCGTATTACGACAACGAATTCACTCTTTTCCGCGTCCCACCGAAATTGCTTTATATACCCTCCAATGCAAGTGCTGTTCCGTTGTTAGTGTTTACTGTACGTTGACGTCGAAATAGGCGACGGTGACAATTATATTGGACTCTGTGCTTGCCTTATGTTACACTTTTAACATATGATCAAACTTTTGCTGTATCTCGAATTCGAATGGTAGGCAAGCTGCAACTGAAATCGGGTTCCGGGTTGGTTGGATAGTAATACACTCCTGGAAATGGAAAAAGGAACACATTGACACCGGTGTGTCAGACCCACCATACTTGCTCCGGACACTGCGAGAGGGCTGTACAAGCAATGATCACACGCACGGCACAGCGGACACACATGGAACCGCGGTGTTGGCCGTCGAATGGCGCTAGCTGCGCAGCATTTGTGCACCGCCGCCGTCAGTGTCAGCCAGTTTGCCGTGGCATACGGAGCTCCATCGCAGTCTTTAACACTGGTAGCATGCCGCGACAGCGTGGACGTGAACCGTATGTGCAGTTGACTGACTTTGAGCGAGGGCGTATAGTGGGCATGCGGGAGGCCGGGTGGACGTACCGCCGAATTGCTCAACACGTGGGGCGTGAGGTCTCCACAGTCCATCGATGTTGTCGCCAGTGGTCGGCGGAAGGTGCACGTGCCCGTCGACCTGGGACCGGACCGCAGCGACGCACGGGTGCACGCCAAGACCGTAGGATCCTACGCAGTGCCGTAGGGGACCGCACCGCCACTTCCCAGCAAATTAGGGACACTGTTGCTCCTGGGGTATCGGCGAGGACCATTCGCAACCGTCTCCATGAGGCTGGGCTACGGTCCCGCACACCGTTAGGCCGTCTTCCGCTCACGCCCCAACATCGTGCAGCCCGCCTCCAGTGGTGTCGCGACAGGCGTGAATGGAGGGACGAATGGAGACGTGTCGTCTTCAGCGATGAGAGTCGCTTCTGCCTTGGTGCCAATGATGGTCGTATGCGTGTTTGGCGCCGTGCAGGTGAGCGCCACAATCAGGAATGCATACGACCGAGGCACACAGGGCCAACACCCGGCATCATGGTGTGGGGAGCGATCTCCTACACTGGCCGTACACCACTGGTGATGGTCGAGGGGACACTGAATAGTGCACGGTACATCCAAACCGTCATCGAACCCATCGTTCTACCATTCCTAGACCGGCAAGGGAACTTGCTGTTCCAACAGGACAATGCACGTCCGCATGTATCCCGTGCCACCCAACGTGCTCTAGAAGGTGTAAGTCAACTACCCTGCCCAGCAAGATCTCCGGGTCTGTCCCCCATTGAGCATGTTTGGGACTGGATGAAGCGTCGTCTCACGCGGTCTGCACGTCCAGCACGAACGCTGGTCCAACTGAGGCGCCAGGTGGAAATGGCATGGCAAGCCGTTCCACAGGACTACATCCAGCATCTCTACGATCGTCTCCATGGGAGAATAGCAGCCTGCATTGCTGCGAAAGGTGGATATACACTGTACTAGTGCCGACATTGTGCATGCTCTGTTGCCTGTGTCTATGTGCCTGTGGTTCTGTCAGTGTGATCATGTGATGTATCTGACCCCAGGAATGTGTCAATAAAGTTTCCCCTTCCTGGGACAATGAATTCACGGCGTTCTTATTTCAATTTCCAGGAGTGTACTTATATCTCGGTCACTACAGATGGATGCCCTGGGCTTTGTCACAACGTGGGGAGCGCTGGTGTCGATTTTAACGGCGTTACACGGCGCACAATGCAAAAACTCAATGCTGAATAACAGCAAACGGTGTGCAGCCGTAAATTTGAGACCTACGCCTTCCTTACTGTGTATATCAGTAACCAATGCTCACAGATCATAACAGCGTACGAGGTCTGTTAAAAAAAAACGATATATTCGTAATTCGCAACCAATGGTATGACGCCGACCGTGGTGGCCGAGCGGTTTTAGGCGCTTCAGTCCGGAACTTCGTGACTGCTACAGTCGCAGATTCGAATCCTGCCTCGGGCATGGATGTGTGTGGTGTCCTAAGGTTAGACAGGTTTAAGTAGTTCTAAGCTCTAGGGGACTGATGACCACAGTTATTAAGTCCCATAGTGCTCAGAGGCAGAGCCACTCAATGGTACGTTGGAGCGAAATAAGGTTGTCAACCCTGCATATACCAGCGTTCAATGCGTACCTCCCGGAAATTTGTTGCATGTCTGTTAGTTACTGTTCAGTGCTGTATTGAGTAGAAGTTACGTCTCACAGTTTGCGCATTGCGAGATGGCAGAGTTAGAGAAGCAACGTGTCTGCACTAAATTTTGCGTGAAACTCGAGAAAATATTTATAGAGGTGCACCAAATGATGCAGGAAGCCTACGGTGATGAGTGCTTACGCCGCACTCGGTGTTATGAATGGTTCACACGGTTTAAAAATGGCTGGAAATTGAAGAGGATCCTCATTCAGGACGTCCTTCGACGTCTAGCGACGACGCTCATGTCAGGAACGTCAAAGAAATTGTGTGTGCCAGTCTAAGACTGTTGGAGAGATTGCTAAATAATATACTATTTCAGTTGGATTATAACATAAAATCCCGACACAGTATCTTCCAATGCATCGAGTTGCCCCATGTTCGTCCAACGGCTCATTAGTCACGACCAGAAAGATCTTCGCCTTTCAATCTGTGAAGAGCTTTTAGATCGCGAAAAATGAGAACGAGATGCTCCTAGGAAGAATCATAACTGGTTGTGAGACGTGGCTCTACGGCTATGATGTTGGAACCAATGTTCAATCTTCACAATGGGTCGAGGAAGGTTATCCAAGACGAAAATAAAACTATTCAGGTCAGTTTAAATGTCAAAGCCACGCTGATTATTTTTGTTTACTTTGAAGGATTAGTTCATTACGAATTCGTGGCACACGGATGACATGTTAATCTATGGTACTATCGGAATGTGTTGCAACGCCTGAGAGAAAATGTGAGAAGGTAACGGCCTGAATTGTGTCGAGACAATTCATGGCTCTTGGATCACAATAACGCGCCTATTAAAAGAACTGTGACCGATGCCCGAACAACAGGGACGTGAAGTGCATTGAGACTAGAAAATAGTGTATTCGTAATGGCTAGGCACTAGTCGAAATCTAGATTTGCCAAATAAAACTTGCAAAAAAGGGTGACTGATTGTTGCGCTCTATAATTTACAAATCGTATCATAGTCGCTTCCAAATGGAAGGTAACCTGACATTCATCCCTGTTCGTGCGTGACCACTTCACAAAAGACAAAACCACTGTGCAGACTGATCCTCCGTACTCTCCAGACGTGGCCCCTGCGGACTTACTTTTATTTCCAAAATGGAAATCCCCTTTGGAAGGACGATGATTTGCAACAAAAGACGAAACAATAGGAAATTCTCATACGGCGCTTCGAGAGATCCAGCAAGGGGCGTACCAAGGCTGCTTCCGACAGTGGAAACGGCTTTGGGAGCTATGTATTAAATGTGGAGGAGAGTATTTCGAAGGAGACCATGCACAATAGGTAAAAGGTAAGCATAGAAAAATTTTGTGGACGGAGTTCCGGAATTTTTTGAACAGATATCGTACAACATGGGTACAAAACGTCCGTCTGCCGGTGTATAGTATATATTAGAAAATAGGCACATAAACGAAGCTCTATATTAAATAACGAATAGGAAGTTGCATGTTTTATCTCAAGTAACGACAGTCGCTGTCTTTCAAAAAATGGCTCTGAGCATTATGGGACTTAACTTCTCAGGTTATCAGTCACCTAGAACGTAGAACTATTTAAACCTAACTAACCTAAGGACACCACACACATCCATACCCGAGGTAGGATTCGAACCTGCAACCGTAACGGTCGCGCGGTTCCAGACAGTAGAAACTAGAGCAGCTCGGACACTCCGGCCGGCCGCTGTCTTTCAGAAAAGCTTTGAATATGGTCCCCTAGACTGAGTATCTGAAAGACTTTTGGTTGCAGAAATGTGGCGAAGAATGTGGAAGAATGGTGCGAATATGTATCATGAAACTTACTGAGAAACGCCTGTGTATTTATTACAGCTGTGCCAGAAACTTCGTATGTGTGGAATTTGTATTTGACTTGTTTAAACTTCTTTGTATTCAGTTTTTGAAGTGGCATGTTTTGCCACGCGAACAACGAGCTTGTTTGCTTTACTATCATGGGAGAGAACCAGGTAGAGCTGGCCGAGTGAGGGGATAGAAACTAATTTCCACTCCAGCAACATGCACCGCCTGCACTTGTGCTTTGTTTATAGTTATGGCACACAAAAGCTTATCGCTAATTGTATCCGATGAAAGCTTGATTGGAAACTGTTAGAAATAAGCGGGATTAGGGGTGTCAAAACACTTTCACTTACGCCACCTCGCGTAAAAATTTCCACTTCTCAGCTGTTACGCTAGAGAGAGTAAGTTTAAGCCTCGTATTATTATACAATTTCAGTGAGCTTAAATTTCGCAACAGATTAATTGGGATGCCATTTTTCAACTTAATTTTGTGTAGTAGATGGCAGGGTGCGCTAAAAGAGTATAAAAAGTGGATTGGATCATTATTAGCCTCATCTTCTTCCTTAATTCTATTAACGGAGATTACTCAATACTTTCTCCCTCAGCACTGGCTTGATGCAGCACAATCTGAAGCGGAGCAGTCAGGTCATTGTAAAGTTGTGCAAAGTCTTCGTTCCTAATACTTACCTGTTCTTCATACTTACAAGCAAAAGATGCCTGAAGAAACTGGGGCTCATTTTTAGGCTCCGAAGCACGGGTAGGGCGGCAATTCTAGCTCTCAATCATATAGATAAGCGCGAATAGTGATTCCGTTATTTGTATCACGCCAAAAGTTGTTATTCGGGATGCATTTCTGAACGCCCGGACATTATCCACAAAATGGTTTTGTAATCCTATAGTTAATATTACCATTGCTTCCCTATTTCAGAGACATTTTCTACCGCTCATTTTAGATATGATCTTGTTTTGAAACAAATGATAGTGTCTATACACTCTTTTGTACTCTGTTCTGTCTCGTAGCCATCTTAGGGAAATGAAGTATTAAAAGATTGTTTCTTATAACGTTAATTACGATTAGGTTAATTACAATAACATGAAGCTCTACTTTATCCTTTCATGTTATTTGATTTATTCCTTGTCCTAATGTAATAATTTATAATCTTTCTCAGCAAATTTTCGCTGTTGATTTTCCTAATACGATGATGCAAGGTATCGTCCGCTATAGTCGCAGCTTTATGTACTCATAGCTCGTTCAACAAAACGAACCTATCTTCATTCAGTTACATGATGACGAAGTCGGATGCCGATTTATAAGTGTCATTTTATCTCAAAGTTGATTGTGACACACAAAACTGATTAATCATCTTTCCGCGGCCACGCATCGTCGTTTTGAAGTTAGGCCCATAACACAGCCATTGCCGATGTTTGTCATTCATTCATAATATTAGTCGTTCTTTTTCTCTTCTGACTTTTATCATTCACTATAACCAATATCAAATACGTACTAAACGAGAAGAACGACGACTGGGAATGGTCACCATTCAGTAAAGTTTTTAAGATCTGAGGGGAGTTCTGAAAAATTTCAATATACATTTTGCCACTCGAGCAACACTTCCCAACCGTTCCGTTTCACCATTTCAGAGTCCCAGAAAATATACAATATACGTCCGTTCCAGCAACTGAAACAAATGTGGCACAATTTTTCTTCATCAACCCAAGGAATTACAAGATCCCCCTCTTCTACTTGTTCAGACTCTTCTGAATCTTCAGATGAAATTGGTATTCTACTGAACGAGTGTCGAAGCCGTTCAGCGTCTAGGCGAGCGTGTGTTCTTCTGTGTCTGCCTGCTGTACGAACATGGCATCTGTTCTCTGCCTTTGAATCACTTAAAATTTGCCGGCCTGAGTGGCCGAGCGGTTCTAGGCGCTACAGTCTGGAACCGCGCGACCGCTACTGTCGCAGGTTCGAATCCTGCCTCGGGAATGGATGTGTGTGATGTCCTTAGGTTAGTTAGGTTTAAGTAGTTCTAAGTTCTAGTGGACACACGCCCTCAGCAGCTAAGTCCCATAGTGCTCAGAGCCCTTTGAACCATTTTTGAACTTAAAATTCTCACGCTCTTTACTAGTGCATCAGCAGTTCTCCCTAGCAAATTCTAAACACCGCTGGTATTGTTCATTAATCTGTAAGGCCCTAGCTATATTGTAACGATCTCGTTCATTATTTAAGCACTTATGACGCTACAGAAATATTCTAGAAGTGCGAGATAATGAATGCCACTGACGACCAACATTCAGTCACGCTGACAGTTGATCACTGCTTTCGAGAGAGAGTGGAGCTGTGCGAGTACGCTGAGATCTTCTGCGGCTTTCTCTTTGGTTGAAGATTTCTGGGGAACGAGATAACAGCATGATTCTCTGCACCAGAGTAGCGTCGTGCCGTGGGTTTCGGAAGGAGGTTACTGACAGCAAGTTTCCCCTTAGTGTTTTAGCGGTTACAGTGTGTTGAGGAAGACTCGGCCATTTTTAGGCACTTTAATCGTTAATAAAACGAAATCACAATATAACATGGAGGCACCTAAATCACAAAGCAAACTCAATAAATTCGTTTTTCCTAGCCAAGAAATCATATAAATATAAAACCTATCTAAAGAAGCAAAGCAGACTCGTTATGTTTTTAATATGCAAAGCGAAGTCAGTAAATCCTTATATCCTACCCAAGTCAATTCAATATTAGTATCTATTCATAAAAACAAGATTGCGGCGCTCAATTCTGTCACTGACGTAAACGTTCGAAAATAATTCTGTCAAATAATTGATGATTTAGTGGTACTTTGTTGGACTATAAAACTTACAGCGCCTGTATTGATTCTTTGTCGTAATATGCCGGGATGATCGATATACTGAGATGAACATTGGAGCTACTAAGCTGAACAGGTTCATAAAACATTAAATTGTCTTCTTTTTTTGCGAAACTCTCATAATGAAATAAGCCTGTATGTCGCCCCAAGGTATGTCCAAATTACTCGAGAAAATCCCATGAAAATGGGTCTGGCAAATTTGGGGATCATCGAGATCAAACACACAGACGAAGTTTTTAAAATAAATCTACATGCATACTCTGAAAATCAATCTTAAGTGCCTGCCAGAGAGTTCGTCAGAAAACCTTCACAATGCGAGGTGCATTCAAGTTCTAAGGTCTCCGATTTTTTTTCTAATTAACTATTCACCCGAAATCTATGAAACTGGCGTTACTTCTCGACGTAATCGCCTTGCAGACGTACACATTTTTCACAACGCTGACGCCATGATTCCATGGCAGCGGCGAAGGCTTCTTTAGGAGCCTGTTTTGACCACTGGAAAATCGCTGAGGCAATAGCAGCACGGCTGGTGAATGTGCGGCCACGGAGAGTGTCTTTCATTGTCAGAAAAAGCCAAAAGTCACTAGGAGCCAGGTCAGGTGAGTAGGGAGTATGAGGAATCACTTCAAAGTTGTTATCACGAAGAAACTGTTGCTTAACGTTAGCTCGATGTGCGGGTGCGTTGTCTTGGTGAAACAGCACACGCGCAGCCCTTCCCAGACGCTTTTGTTGCAGTGCAGGAAGGAATTTGTTCTTCAAAACATTTTCGTAGGATGCACCTGTTACCGTAGTGCCCTTTGGAACGTAATGGGTAAGGATTACGCTCTCGCTGTCCCAGAACATGGACACCATCATTTTTTCAGCACTGGCGGTTATCCGAAATTTTTTTGGTGGCTTTGAATCTGTGTGCTTCCATTGAGCTGACTGGCGCTTTGTTTCTGGATTGAAAAATGGCATCCATGTCTCATCCATTGTCACAACCGACGAAAAGAAAGTCCCATTCATGCTGTCGTTGCGCGTCAACATTGCTTGGCCACATGGCACACGGGCAGCCATGTGGTCGTCCGTCAGCATTCGTGGCACCCACCTGGATGACACTTTTCGCATTTTCAGGTCGTCATGCTGTATTGTGTGCACAGAACCCACAGAAATGCCAACTCTGGAGGCGATCTGTTCAACAGTCATTCGGCGATCCCCCAAAACAATTCTCTCCACTTTCTCGATCATGTCGTCAGACCGGCTTGTGCGAGCCCGAGTTTGTTTCGGTTTGTTGTCACACGATGTTCTGCCTTCATTAAACTGTCGCACCCACGAACGCACTTTCGACACATCCATAACTCCATCACCACATGTCTCCTTCAACTGTCGATGAATTTCAATTGGTTTCACACCACGCAAATTCAGAAAACGAATGATTGCACGCTGTTCAAGTAAGGAAACGTCGCCATTTTAAGTATTTAAAACAGTTCTCATTCTCGCCGCTAGCTGTAAAATTCCATCTGCCGTACGGTTCTGCCATCTCTGGGACGTATTGACAATGAACGTGGCCTCATTTTAAAACAATGCGCATGATTCTATCTGTTTCCAGTCCGGAGACAAAAAATCGGAGGCCTTAGAACTTGACTGCACCTCGTAGTTCTCTATTATTAAGGCAAATGGTTCAAATGGCTCTAAGGACTATGGAACTTAACATCTGACGTCATCAGTCCCCTGGACTGAGAACTACATAAAACTAACTAGCCTAAGGACATCACACACGTCCATGCCCGAGGCAGGATTCGAACATGCGACCGTAGCAGCAGCTCGGTATCTGACTGAAGCTCCTAGAATCGCTCGGCCACAGCGGCCCTTTGTTATTCCATTCTCAAATAGCGCGCGAAGAAAACGAACGCCTTATCTCTCCGTGTGATCTCTGATTCCCCTTACACTTTATGATGATCGTTACTCCCTATGTAGGTCGGCGTCTCAAAACCTTCTCACATTGAGAGGAGATAGTTGGTGAAATGCCTTTATTTTAATGAAGTCCACCCCAAGTTCTCAATCAAGTCCGTGACATTCTCTCCCCTATTTCTCGACAACACAAAACGTGCTGCCCTTCTCTGAACTTTCTCGATGTTCTCCATTAATCCTATCTGGTAAGGATCCCACACCCCACATCCCACGGTAGTACTCCAAAAGACGAAGAACAAGTGTAGTGTAGGCAGTCTCTTTAGTAGATATGTTGCATCTTCCAAGTGTTCTACCAATAAAACGCAATTTTGGTTCGCCTTCCTCACAACATTTTCTATGTATTCATTCCAATTTAAGTTGTTCGTAATTGTAATTCCTGGATATTTGGTTTAATTTACGGCCTTTAGATTTGGTTGATTTATCGTGTAGCTGGAGCTGAACAGATTCCTTTCAGCATTCATCTGGATGACCTTACAATTTTCATCATTAAGAGTCAACTGCTAATTTTCTTATAATACAGATATCTTTTCTAAATCGTTTTGCAATTTGGTTTGATGTTCTGATGATTTTACTAGACGTTAAGCGACAACCTCATATGCAAACAGCCTAACACGGCTGCTCAGATTGTCTCCTACATAGTTTATACAGACAAGGAGCAGCAGAGAGCCTATAAAACCACCTTGGGGAACGCTAGTTATCACTTCGGTTTTACTCGATGATTTTCCGTCAGTTACGACGAATTGCGACATCGCTGACAGGAAATCAAGAACACAGCTGCATAACTGAGATTATATTCTGTAAGTCCGCGATTTGATAACAAGTCGCTTTGAGTACAATGTCAAAATCGCTACTTGTGTTCCATAATAACAATGTTTTCTAAATCCGTGTTTGTTGGCTGTCAGTATACCGTTCTCTTCAAGGTAATTCATTATGTTCCGACACAGTGTATGATTCAAAATCCTGCTGAATATCGACGTTATGGTATAGGTCCGTAATTTAGTGGCTCACACCTGTTGCCTTCCTTGAATATTCGTGTGACCTGTGCAATTTTCCGGTCTTTGGGTATGGATCTTCAGTCGAGAGACTGGTTTATATGACTGTTAAGTATGGAGCTATTGCATCAGCATACTCTGAAAGGATCCTAACTGGTGTACAGTCTGGACTGGGAGACATGCTATTACTAGTGATTTTTGTTCATACACTACTCCGAGGACATCTGCTTATAATTTACTCATTTTGGCACCCGTTCTTGATTCGAATTCTGGAATATTTACTTCACCTCTTTGGGTGAAGGAATGTTAGAGGGCTGTGTTTACATAACTCTGTTCTGTCACCGAAAGTATATCCATTGCTATTGAGCACAAAATGCACTGATTCTGTCTTGCCGCTAGCATACTTTACGTACCACTAAATCTCCGTTGATTTTGTACTAGGTTTCGAGACAGAGTTTTGTTGTAAAAACTACTATAAGCATCCCGGATTGAAGTCCTCGATAAACTTCGCGCTTTTGTAAAAGATCACCAATCTTGGTGATTTTGCTTTCGTTTAAATGTGCTATGCTTTTTTCTTTGTTTCTGCAACAGTGTTCTGACCCGTTCTGTGTACCACGGGGGATCAGCGGCGTCATTTGTTAATTTATTTGGTGTAAATCTCTGCATTGCTGTCGATACTTCTTGGAATTGAAGCCACATCTGGTCTACATTTACAATGTTAATTTGCAAGAAGTGGAAATTGTCTCTCAGGACGATATCAACCGAATTTTTATCTGCATTTTTTTTGAATGGCTGTAATTTTCATTTATTTTTGAACGATTTGAGAGTTACGGTAGTCAGTATTGTTATGACAACCCTGTGTTCACTAAGCTCTCCGTTTTGATGCTCGTTATTAGCTCAGAATTATTTGTTGCTAAGAGATCAACTGTGTTTTCATAACCGTTTAGTGTTCGAATGGGCTCATGAGCAAACAGCTCGAAATAATTTTCAGAGAATGCGTTCAGCACAATTTCGGATGATGTTTTATGCGTACCTCCGGATTTGAAAATGTATTTCCGCCATCATATCGAGGGTAAACTGAAGTCAGCACCAACTGTAACTGTATGAGTCCGGTGCATGTTTGAAATTAGACTCAAGTTTTCTATGAACCTTTCATCAATTGTATCATCTCAGTTGAGAGGTAGCTAAAAGGATCCAATTATTATTTTATTCCACTTGTCAAGACTGACCTCTACCCATACTAACTCATATCTACTTCAATTTTGTTTCAATATGAACTACTACTAACAGCAACCAACATGCTACCGCCAACTGTGTTTGGTCTATCATTTCCGAACGGCGTTAGGTCTTTCGCTAAAATTTCGGGTGAAATTAATTACAGCTGTAGCCAGCTTTCAGTGCCTATGTCGTTTGGAGCATCAGTGCTTTCTATTATAGCTTGGAGCTCTAGTACTTTCCCAACATAGCTACGACAATTTACAACTGTTATACCGATGGTTCCTATACCTACGTTCTTCCTGTGTTCGAGAGGTATCCTTCGAGACTGAAGCTCTTATACTCTCTTGCTCTCCCTACATCACCTAGCAGTCAGATTTCCCAAATATTGTCAATATACAGACCCTATGGTTTTATTGTTTTCTAGTATGGTGGATAATTATACACTAGAATGTCGCTATCCCCGCCATTCCTGTCACATATGGGTGCCGGATTAGTGGAAGTGCCGCATTGTTGAGTGTCTGAAATTTATTTTATTTATTTATTTTGAAAACATAGGGGATATATTGCACTGTACTTTACTAAACCGAATGATACAATTTTAAAACATAGAAGATATACTCTATTAAACCCAAAGATACATTAATTTTCAAGGAAAACTTAGTCCTTGAGTGTAAACTGTACGTAATTATATAGTCGTATCACTCAATATGAAATATGTCCTTAGTTTTTAACTGTGGAAGTGATGATACGTGACGGTGGCATGCTTTATCACGCAACCGCTTTACAAGCATTACATCGGTACTGAATGTATCTGTTTGTTGCATAACGTACTCCAGGAGGCCCTCGCCTGCTCCAGCACCAGCAGTGTGAGAAATCTTCATGATCTCTCCTCCTGCGTCCTCTTCTTCATTACATTCGTTACTACTTTTTGCACGCTTTTGATTATTCCTTCATCTATTAAAGTTTGGTTCGTGGCTACTCGGCGCGGTCTAGGGCACCTTGTCACGGTTTGTGCTGCTCCCCCCATCGGAGGTTCGAGTCCTCCTTCGGGCATGGGTGTGTGTGTTGTCCTTAGCGTAGGTTAGTTTAAATTAACCTAAAAAGGTGTCCAAAAAAGTGTGGTCGCTATCACGGTTTTCCTCAATCAGCCACTAAGTAGCATCTTCATCATCAATATCTTCTCCTCCTGGAAGGTAGTGGAACATGTTAGTGTACAAAGTAATTGATAATTCCGAAGTCACAGGTTCATCGCTGTCACGCCCTAATGGATCCAACTCGGCATCAATGGATGGCCACAATTTTCTCCAGCTCTTCTTTATGGTAGCGTTCTCCACTTTATCCCATACTTCGGCTGCTTGAAAAACAACATTAAGTATGTTCATTGCTTTCCACGCCTTCAGCATAGTCTCGATAGGGTCGTTTTCACTTTCGTTCAGCAAGGAGACGAGAAGTGAATGTCGATATTGACGTTTAATTGATTCCAAAATTCTCTGGTCCATGGGCCGAATTATTGTAGTCACATTGAATGGGAGAAAGAGTGCTTCTATATCGTCGGTTTTCATAAAAACATCTGAAGGATGACTCGAAGCTTTTTCGTCTTTAGCTCTTTTATCACTGCTCGTACAACGTTTCATGGAACCGCCGAGAGAATGTTTGTCTGTCAAACCACGATTTCTTCTGAGTGCAATACTGCACTAGGAGAGTATTTATGTCAGTGTGTTGAAAATTACGTGGATTTTGGGATTTTACAATCACCATAAGCGGTAGTTTATGACTCCCAGTTTCATTACAACACGCATTAGTGTTACGCGCTGTTTCTGTTACATGTAACCACGAGCTTCCTTCTCGTTCTTGGCAGCTAATGTTTTTGAAGGAAGCATCATGTAAAAGAGTCCTGTTTCATCAGCATTATACAAGGCATCATCAGTTAAATCTTCCTCCTCTATTATCTTCCGTACCTTGCTCACAGACTCATCAGCATCCTTAGCGTTAGCTGAGTGACATTCCCTGGTGACTGTCAGCTGCCGAATACCATGGTTTTTTCCAGTTTGATAACCAACCTTCGCTCACTGCAAACAAGTTACTACCGCCAAGTTGTCTGTTAAATGCTGTTGCTTTTTACTTTGTAATCGGGCCTCTGACTGGAATTTTTTTACTGCGCTGTTGTATGAACCATCTATAAACACCTAGGTCCAGTTCTTCATTCCCACTCTTTCGCATAACCTTCCGTTTTCCCAACTCACTACCCGTTTGTGTTGAGTACTGTCGAATAACATCTTCTTTCTTTTTGATGTCATAAATAGTTGCTCGTCCAACAATGAACTCAGCGGCAATGACTTTCTTCGAAGAACCTCCACTTAACATACGTTAAATTTCGAGTTACAGCTTGAGGTTTAGCGTAACGTGTTTTCTTTTAGAAGACGTGATTCCGAACTATAAATAAAGCCACAATTTCAAATACAGTATATAAAGCATTGTTTAACTATGCATTGTTGCGCACGATAATTCATTGAGCACGTGTTTTTGGACGTGCGGTGGATTACTGAGAGGCCGGACTACTGAGGACCGGATCAGCTAGAGTATAGTGTATAAACCAATCAGTCATGAAACCTCTCGAAATAATATATTCAGGCACTGAAAAATGTAGTGAATCACATCACTAAACAAAGAACCCTATTAAAGCCACTCTTTCTCTTCCTCTCCATCTCTCTCTCTCTCACTCTCTCTCTCTCTCTCTCTCTCTCTCTCTCTCTCTCTCTCTCTCTCTCTCTCACTTACTCTCCCAGCGTAAATTGTAACATTCAGCGTTTCAGTATGTTTTCAGTGAGACAATATCTGCAATCAATCCGCAGATATTAATAAATAGAAAAGGAGTATTCTGCACCGCACAGATATGAGAGGTGTGTATTTTGTTATAAAAAGGTAATCAATGTTCTCGTCAATGGCCGCGTTCGCCACATCAGGTTTTCGGCTGACATTGATTTGAACTTCTGTTATCCAGTACCTATGTGGTCCATTGTGATTTATGTTCAAAATATTTCTCTCCCAGTTGCCTCATGACTGGAACGGAGGAGTATATGCACACGACTTCTTGTTCATAATGTAGTTCTAGTTTACCAAGAGCTGAATAATTATCCGAGAAAGCATCTAAATAACCGTACACAACTGGGAAGTTACTTTCGATAAACGTCGTAGCCATAGAACAGTTGCGTAATATAGCTGTGATGGGAAAAGATGGTAAAACGAATCCTGTAATTTGTATGTTCTCCTTTATCCTGGCAGGAGCTGTTTCAAAATATTTCTTCAGTGCCTCGTAAAAGTTAATAAGGGTTCTAACCTTCATCCTGTCACAGTCCACCTTCCATCAGTCTTACTGAACCATCTGGAACGAGTCCCAGCGAAATGTCACCACCTTCGAATCAACCTACAACCGTTACGGGCGGTGGTGCAGCAGACGAGCAGGTAGGTATTTCCATTACACTTCTGGAGTTTCTTGGAGTCAATGCCACCACTTGTCACCACCATCGTCTACTTGAAACGGAAGAACGGGAAAAAGTCAGGGTTTTAACGCCCCATCGACGAGGAGGTCATTCGTCCCGCAGCACTAGATCAGATTTTGGAAGGTGTGGCGGTCCTCTTATATCGTTCAGGCACTCAGTAGTCGTGGTAGAATCTATTTTGCCAACCAACGGGTCAGTAGTCACCTAGGGGCACCGACGACAAGTTACCTGTCTGGGGTTATGCCACACGAATATGTGACCTGAATTACTATCACCGTAAAGTTAGCTGTCTCACAATAATAATCTAGTCCTCAATTAATAACTTTGCCGGACTACTCAGTACTACTCAGTACTACTCAGTACTTGTTTAGCAAACTCAAGTGGCAGACTCTGCAAAAGAGGCGCTCTGCATCGCGGTGTAGCTTGCTCGCCAGGTTTCGAGAGGGTGCGTTTCAGGATGAGGTATCGAATATATTGCTTCCGCCTATTTATACCTCCCGAGGAGATCACGAATGTAAAATTAGAGTGATTCGAGCGTGCACTGAGGCTTTCAGATAGTCGTTCTTCCCGCGAACCATACGCGACTGGATCAGAAAAGGGAGGTAATGACAGTGGCACGCAAAGTGCCCTCCGCCACACACCGTTGGGTGTCTTGCGGAGTATAAATATAGATGTAGATGTAGACGATCGTGGTTATTGGGATAAACCATCCTTATAATAAAAAAACTCATCCACAGGTAGTAAACACAATGCAACTTCCGTAAAATATGTCTCCCTCTCTGTCACGACAGTCAGTAAATTCCGACTTTGAACTGTCTCGCTGCACATCATATCCATCTATCAAAACACCACTATAGTGTCAACTATAAATTACAGTCAGTGCAGGTTAAATTCAACACAAACGTACGTGGTATAGAATTCATTACAGTTATGCTCCACTTATAACACTGACTGTAATAGATGATTACAATCAAATCGCTTTACACTCAGTATAATTCGTGAATGTCTGGGAGGTGAGGTCTCTACAGACTGACCTGCAGATCGGAACAGAACCTTCTTTCTGCATTTAAAAAAATCTAAATCTGGTCCGTTTGGCTGAGCCTCATACCCGCTCGGCAGTCGGCTGCACGCTGCTAGCGGTCAGTTACTTGGTTCACCGGTCGTTTCATCTGGAGCGGCGCCCTCCAACTTACACTATTCTTTCTGCAACAGACGGGCTATATCACTTTCTATTGACACACGGAATGTCACCCTTGTCCGGACAGTGGTTGCCCTCTCAGCTGTCTATGCAGCGTCACATCACGAAGTCCCCACACAGAGCGATTTCTGCGCAAACTAATTAAAGATGGCCGATGTAAGCGGTGCGTCATCAAGGATGTCGAAATTAATTGGTCGTGGCCCTTCAAATTAACATCTCGGCGTTCACCGTAAGTGATTTAAGTATTCGATTTGGATGGTCGGACCGGAATTTGAATCGCCTCCCCTTCCGAATACCCGTCTCGTGTCTGACCTCTGCGCCGGTTCGCTTGCATGAGTCCTACCTCTTAACAGGTAGATTGTAATACCAGTAATCGATAGATTAATGTATATTGCGTAGAAGTTCTCTGATGACATTTTCCACTAGTTTATCTGCATAATAATGTCTTTCGTTGTGAAAATATTCAATAATTACCTTGATTATTTTCGAATTTTGAGAATTTGTGTCGTAACTCTACCTCTGGTTTTATATGTAATACTCTGAGAATGAATTAATTTGTAAAAACTCTGTACATTTTAATGGTCCATAAACCAGAAACTACCAGTAGTAAAGCCCCGCCGTTACGGAAGTAATTTGGCGGGACTAGGAGAGGTGGACTTGGCGCGCAAAGTGCTTCATCCCCTTGTGGCGAGTGACATAAATTCGAGTTCAGATTGCGTTACTGAGTGGTGGCGTCTGCCTTGGTCAGCTACTGTAGTTAATTAGGAGTATAAATTGATACAAGAAGTACTAAATCAAGGTGTGTCTATCATAAACAACCATGGTTTGTGTACTGCCAATTTAAAGCCACTATGCCGGCCGGTGTGGCCAAGCGGTTCTAGGCGCTTCAGTCATGAACCGCGCGACCGCTACGGCCGAAGGTTCGAATCCTGCCTCGGGCGTGGATGTGTGTGATGTCCTTAGGTTGGTTAGGTTTAAGTAGTTCTAAGTTCTAGGCGACTGATGACCTCAGACGTTAAGTCCCATAGTGTTCAGAGCCATTTGAACCAAAGCCACTGTAATTTGCCACAAGCCGCACCACCTTTAGCAGTACTATTATCTAAACATTTTTACACCCAAGGGACCAGGCATTATGTATGGAATAATAACTTTTTAAGGAATTTCTGACGTACGTGTGGCCACCTGTGATTATACCCAGTCCACATAGTAGACAGAGTCCTTATGAAGTGAATTAATTCCGAGTTCCCTGTCTTTATTAGACAGACAATGTTGGAAGTAGAACATTTTGCAGATTTTATGAACTTTGTGGAGTTTGGTTTGTTTTCTGTACAGTAGTCAATGAAACACATATAAAGTGCTTATAGCTGTCTGTAAGTAAAAGCTATACAAGACAGTAGAGTTATTTCACTTTGGTCTGGTTTGCAAATTTGTAATCGTTTGTTTCTTTGTGCATGTTGTCTTAAAGTAGTTTTTTTCATGTTGTGCAGCCATATACAAACTCAGTTTGACTTAGAGTCCGGTGAGAGACTAGTTGGTATGACCCTTGTTAAATGCTGAACTAATTTTGTATTAGTCATTAGACTTAAATTTGCTACTGAATATATTTCCCACTTTCTTAATATTGTGTGTTAATATTTACAACTGACTACAGTTCTTCAAACCATGTCAGTTTAATGGACCCCACAAGCTACTTCTGTGATAAATGAAAGTAAAGGCTCATTCTGAGCAAGTGTAGCACTAATTACAACCATATATTTCGCACATAAAGACTGTACTGGCCATTTGCGTAGAGTAACTTCATGTTCAAATCTATGAAGCCCATATAAATTAGTAGTGTTTCAAAATAATGGTTCTTTTGGTGATAGTTAATTAAAATAATGGTAGTCCATGTTACTGCCAGTTAGACTTTGTTAGTAGGTTCATATGTCCTTCTTCATTTGTTTTATTATACTGCAAGTACCTCTTGCCAATAGTAAGTGTTATTGTGAGCCAGTGTGTACTGCTGTATTTGCTGACCATTGTATGTTCTGCGTAAGGATTAGCTGTTGTATTGTTTACTAGGGTAAGTAGCAGTATAATATTGAGAGTAAGTGTGTTAGGAGAGATTGGTTAGGGTATCAAGTGAGGTTAGTTATCTTAGGTGAAGTTTATATCAGCTTAACCATAAAACTTGATACGGTACTGCCTAATCGGGATGGCGACCGAATGTATATATCTTTACAGTTTACTTTCGTATTAGTAGAACGTCAGCTGAAAACCCGTTCGTTTTGCTATTGTTACTGTTTCGCTTCCTTCGCGATTACGAAATTATAGTCCGATTCCTTGTCATTAGGTACAGTCACAGTTCGGCTGAGCCCTTCACGGAAGGTTAATATTATCGGCGATTGCCAATTTGGTAAAGGCCGCTACTATTACAAGTTGTCTGTAATTTAGTCGCTACTAAGTGTGGATTGCCTTGTGGGCCATTAACAGAGACATTCGCTAGTCACCAGGCAGTCGGTAGCATTCAAGAAACTCGTCTCTTGGAGTTAGTGACCTTGTCGCTTAACTGATTCCCTCTCACCCTATCGCAGTTGACTAGCAACAAGTGTCAGGCTATAAACAATCCTGCGCTACGGTGAAATACAACCTCCTTGGTCAGATTGCTCCCTGAGGAGCAGCAGGCTATAAAGATAAAGGGAATACCGCCCACAAGGACTAAACTGCCATTCCGAGGAAACCACTACGGCGGCATCTAGAGTCTCCGTTTTAACAATTACGACGGAGCAGGGAGAGGAAAGTTATGACGTGCCAATGGTAGGCGATACTTTCTTCTGCAGTTGTACTTTTCCTCAGAACGGTGACCGGTCTAGTTAACCTGGTCCCTAATACCCACCAGTGTGCGTTCCAGCTGTCATGGTAGGCGGTAACTGTTTTAATATATTTTCATTAGGTTTTCATAGTATTTTGGCATCAAGTGTTTAGTAACTAAATATGATCATGTGTTTTAACTTGCTATAACTTTGATTTATAAATTTTGTAAAGTTATTTCCCTAAATTATAAACAACCCTTACTGAGGAATTATTGGACTGTTACAAAATTATACTACTTACATTAATACAGAAGTGGGCGGTAGGTAAAACGATTGACTACCCCTGGTCTAGCGGAACAAGTACACCGAAGTATATATTGATGAGGATTATTAGATTGGTGCATAAGTTCACAGAGTTTCTCCAATAAGGTTAATAAATAAAATAGATATACATAACAGAGACATCAGTCACCGACGATGTATTCTCCTTCACTATTTGCAACAACCTGCCAACGCTGGAGCAGCTTTCCCATTCCGCAACGCGTGGTTTTGAGGGGAGGGGCTAGTCGAGACAAATGTCGTAGTGCATTTTCATCCGGGAAGGAAGATCCTTGAAGGATGCTCGATAGAGAGCGAAAATGGTGAAAGTTTGAGGGCGAAAGATCAAGTGAATAAGGTTCTAAGAGGTCCGAGCAGATGTAATTTCGATGTATTGCTCATGCGCTGCCTGCGATATGCAAGGTAGAACAGAATCTCTGACCAGAGAGCAGAGTTGACTGCAGTACGAACTGTGTAGCTGTAGCAGTAAGTTGTGGCTAGTCTGCCGTCTGCTCTGGTCTGGTCTGGTGTATCGTGTTGGCTGGGCCGGTCGCGGTGCAGCGATGCCGGAGCCTGAGTATTATTGTATAAGGTAAACAACAGCCTCGCGCATATGTAATAATGTCATCTCAAGTCCCATGTAAATGTTTTACAAATCTCGTAATAATAATCTTTTTCATAAAAAGTAACTTTTAACAACCATTCATTTCAATTTAAAGAATTTACTAATTCCTCCCATTCATGATCATCCCGATTGTTGCAAAAGAAAAATCAGTTGCTTCCTTTCATAAATGACGATCTATCGGCCAGCATTGCACAGGGCTGTGTCAGAAAACATTATTTTAAGAGCTGATATATATGCGTTATCCGGCGACTTCATAGAGGTAACCATTTTTCTCTTTTTTATTCAGAATGATCTTTAAGGGCCTTGACGCAGCACTGCTGACATCCAAAATTTACCAGGTTAAATTCACAGTCAATTATTGAAAAGTTATAAGTGAGTGACAATTTAATTGAGAGGTTAGTTACATTGTATTATAGCCAAGTTACTGAATTTATTTATATTGTTGGGACATTACACTGAATGTGAACGACATAATTATAATTTTTTAATGTTGAGAGGTTTAGGAATTTTTCTGTTTTGAGTTTACACTAAACGTGAATATTATTTATGTTAATATTTTCTGTTGAGAGGTTGCGGTGAATTATTTTGTGGGGAGGTTACAAGGTGTGTGTGGAATGAGTTCCCAAACTACTGTATGGTCTTTTTTTGTCAGTGTAGCAGACTGTGGGTAGGCGTTATGGCAGAGTGGGATCTCTTCACACAGTCTTTTTAGTCGTTGTTCTCGGAGTGCGTCTGCATGACGTCTCAGTTGTGGACTATAAATATCAGCAGTTATGGTTATACCTCGGGGAAGGAATTCCAAGCACAACATACCGTCGCTGTTCCACCAGATGCATAACATTATGTTTTGTGGATGCGCACATGCTTTGTACACGGAGAGTTGCTACTTTGTTTGGGCTCAGACTTAGCGTTCTTTACCTTATGTTATTATAAAGACACCGCTTCCAGACACCAGTGACGATACAGGATCGGAATGGTCTGTGTTGTTCATGAGACAGTTGATGAAGAGAAGAGCAGAGACGCAAATATGGTCACCAGCTGATTTTTGTGATTTTGGCTTAGAGCCTGCGGTACCAACACAACAGATTTTTGGATCTTCACTATTGTATGCAAACGTCGCACGGTGGTGTGCTAAGCACAGTACATCACACTTGCCAGTTCTTCAGTACAATGACCTCGACCATTGTGGATGAATGCGTTTAAACGATGTTAATCAAATCTCGAATGTCTTCCTGAACCTGGAGAGTCACTAATGTTAAAACGACCCTCCTTAAAACGATAACGCCCTGTTCTTGCCGTGCTCTGTCTAATGGCATCATCCCAACACGACTCAAACGTTTCTGGCTGCCTTCGCTGCTTTCACACTTCTACTGAACTAGGACAGAAGAATAGGTCGCGATTGTTGCGATTTCTCCACTTGACACTCCACTTGCTAGCGTCCACAGTTGCACTCAGCATCTCCAAATGACAAAAGGATTCAAATAGCAACAGTGAAGTACAAATGAAACTGACAGTCGATATGCCGAGAGGTTCTAGGCGCTTCAGTCCGGAACCGCGCGACTGCTACGGTCGCAGGTTCGAATCCTGCTTCGGGCATGGATGTGTGTGATGTCCTTAGGTTTAAGTAGTTCTAAGTTATAGAGGACTTATGACCTCAGATGTTAATTCCCATAGTGCTCTGAGCCATTTCAACCATTTGACAGTTGATAAACAAACCTATTGCAACCGCAATACCAAGATGCAAAACAAAAACGATGCAACAATCTAATACTATCTGCTAAAGAATTCTGTTACTAATGCATTATGTTTAGTTTTTAAACAAAGCATGTAGAAATTAGTACAAGACAAAGAAAGTTGATGGTGACTTCTGGCTACACACACATGTAAATATATTAGAAAAGGGATTTTAAACTAAAGTTATAACCGATGGCATGCAGTTCTCAACAAACGTTATAGGCACGGAGATAACTAATGGAATTTTCAAAAAGACCTTGCAAAAGAAGAAAAATTTTGTGGGTCAAAAGATATACATTTTTCACTTGTCATCTACTGTATGTCACTGAACGGATAACACAAATTCTAGTGGCAGGTTGCCTACCTAATGGCTTCTAGAGAAAACGAAAATTTCGATCTCAGTATTTCACATAAATATTGACCGAATTAAAAAAATTGAAATGCTGTCATAATCTACTTATTAACAGCTATAATCTTACACTAAAATTTTAACACTGTAAGTCAAGTATTAAAGTTCGAAGTCGTGTATGTGTCTTGAGGAATCGTAACTCAATGCTAGCAAATTAGCCAGACTATTTTCATTCAGTATTTGAGAGTGCGGCTACTTAACGTCTTCCAAAGTGCCTTACAAATAATTTTAAGCCTTATCGAAACCTTTTCTCTCAGGCGCCCCCCCTCCCCCCAAAAAAAAATTTGAAAGAAAAACAATTATTCTTTACTAAATTTTCGCCATTCAAGCAGTAAATCCTTACCATTAAGCACGACGTTTTGATTTCCTGTTTCCTTGTTACTAACACAATGCACAACTCATTTTGTAGACAGTAGCCAAGTATGCCACTCAAAATACCTGCATAATTATATCATTGTATGTCACGCAGTTCAGGAGAGATTACATTATAGACATGGAGATGCGTGAAAAACTAGCTTTCCCTAGTTTATTAAATTAAACCGAAGCTTAAATAGCAGTCAACTCTGCCCTGACTCGCTGCAGTGAATCAATAATTGGCTGGTTTAAATGGCTCTGAGAACTATGGGACTCAACTGCTGAGGTCATTAGTCCCCTAGAACTTAGAACTAGTTAAACCTAACTAACCTAAGAACGTCACAAACATCCATGCCCGAGGCAGGATTCGAACCTGCGACCGTAGCGGTCTTGCGGTTCCAGACTGCAGCGCCTTTAACCGCACGGCCACTTCGGCCAGCAATCAATAATTCGATGCCAAATAGTCGTTACTCTGGCTCTGACACGTGCACACACGCACGTAGGACTCTTTCTTATTGTTGTTTAGTCTGTTTGCTTAATATCTACCTCAGCTCATAAAAAACCTTAGTGTTCCTTTGCACTGTCTCCCGATTTCCCTTGCTATTACAACCAGTATACCTACTCACACATACATTCATGCACCATAACAGTACAAAAATGCAAAACGATGAAGTAAATCATATAAATTATTTGAATAAATAATTAAGTTATTGTTGACTGCTGGATAGTGTTTGTGATCATATTTTAGTGGAACCACGAAATATCAACGTTACTATTCGAGTTCCTTAAAAGAAAGTTACACTTCTTCAATCTGTTATGACCCTTTTAAAACTTGTGAAACTCTACAAATTACCTTGAGCATCACTAATTGAATATGCAATGAAACTTTATGGTAAATATATATATACATGAGAGAAATAACTGTTGTACACAGTTGCATATATACCAAGAACTGATCACATGAATTTATTCCTACAGATTCGAAATGTCAGCCTAATATAACTTTTGTTGATAAGTTGCTGCTAAAAGTAATTGTTTTTTGTATGTCATGCATCAGAGTCTACGTCGCAGGGTATTGACGAAAATGCTTTTCTGTGTTGGTGTTCTGAGGGCGACAGTTCCAAAGACGTGCTTTCATACTACCTGATACAGTCATTGATGATGAAGGCAGGAACTGCCTTATTGCCAAGATGGTGGTGGAACAAGATGCTGACATTATGGCACTGACTCAAGATGCTAACTTCGTGAAATACATAAAAATATTTCTTTCTAAAATCAAAATACAAAATTTAAATTAGTAACATGATGCAATAAACTTCTCCTAGAAAACGGATTAATACGGTGCTGATGTGGTTTGCGGCTATAACACGTACAGTATGTTTTATCAACGCATTCATAAGACTGATTTATTTGATCGAGCTCCGTGCACTTTATATTCGAGGCTCCACTCAAACGTACTATGCCCCTACACCGTAAATCTATACTGATCGAAACTGTTTGATGATAACGTAAGTCCGTCTTTCACATGCATATTCCGATTAAAACAGTTCTAAAGTTCGCAACCAGTCCTCCACAATCTACGATTCGAATAAACGCTGCAGTATGTTGAATAATAAACTCCACTAAACTCCACTCACAGTACATCCCAGTTCGTTCAACTTCAGATTAACGGATTCAAGTCCAAGCTCCATTACGTTGCCCTGCTCCTCAAAACAGCGTCGCATCTGCCGTCCGAAATCATGCGATTCTAGATCCTTGCTCTCGTCATTTCTTGATATATAAACTTCACCTTAAATTATTTCTGCTTCTTATTCAGTCAATAGAGCAGCTTCTTCACCTACTGAGCCGTCTTCACAGTCTCTTAATGTTTCGCCCATCCGAAGTTCAATCAAGATTATGACAAAACGTTCCGCCAAGGCAGCATTACTCGGACTTAAACAGCGTTCTTCGTAGCGTCTGATAATCTTCGAAAACTGCTTCAGTTTAACTTCTCCTTGGCATCTTTCGCCTTTCTCCCTCTGCTCCAAGCATTACAGTCCGAACCTTGACTTAAAGAATATCTTATTCCCACAATGCATAAACAGATACCCTCTCAACGTGCCTCCGTGGCATGGATCATCTATCCAACTCCGTCTTCGTGTTAATTTTTCTTCACACAAATATAATTTTTCTGCTAATGGACATAGTACTGTCTTTACACAAATACACAACGGTTTCATTAGCATTACACAAAATTACAACAATATACATTTACAGACAGTATCTCTATATCTCTCTACATATAAAGCATACCTGTATATGCCCGGGATTTCCTCCCAGACCGCTGGATCAATTTTACCCAAATTTGTGTCAGTAGCTCCGGAAGAATAGATGGGAAGAGAGTGAGTGAGGAGAAAATGGGCAGACATACAGGGGGGAGGACATGGGCGGAAAGAGGAGTTGTTAGAGAGGATGGGCTGAGAGGGAGGAGAAAGAGAGGACGGAAGACGGAAGACGAGATGGACAGAGACGGAAAGAGAAGACTGATAGCGAGAAGATATTTGGAGGGAAGATGGAGGATGAAGTGGTCAGAAAGTGGAGTTAAGAGGAGGAAATAGGGAGGTAGGGCACTCAGAGATGGTGGATGGAGATGGAAGAGGAGAAGATGAATCAAGAGTGGAGGGCAGGAAGAGATGTGAGCATTATACATGTGTGACATACATGTTTTCTTCCGAGGACGGAATGGAAACACATTATTCTATTTCATAGTTTCTATAAGAAAAGACAACAAAGCACAATTTAAAACGACGTTACAACCATAGACAATAAACAAGGCATAAAAGGGAAAATACTGTTCGAATCAATCTTACAAACGAGAAAATCTCTGCCATAGTTTCTTTAAAGAAATGGGATGTTGGGTTTATATATTTATATGACAGGTCTAGTAAACAAAGTAAGTATTTTAAAAATTTCATCGCGTGTATTCCCCTACTAGTGGGTAGCAACTTACCAACTGTCTTTTCTTTTTATTACAGTTTCAGTAAATATTGACTATTCACGTAGACATTACTGTAATTGTAGATGTAACGCACTTATGAAAGACATGAAGCGCACCTTTGAACGGGTACATCAAAGTTGCATGAATCATCATAGCCAAAACCCCTAATAGTGATCGCCCGTCAGATTGCAAACTGGTATATAGTCAATCATATTGATACTGGCCATAGCAATTCTTGGACCACTGTTTTTACATTGTATTCAGAAAAGGCGATTCACCATTCTGGAATAGTTATATATCCTGCACTGTTTCACGAAGCAAAGTTCTAGGAGAAGCTCGTGTACTTAGAAGAGACCGTATCTACAAACAACAGTATCTCCTTCTCTTGCCGAATTTTCCCTGGTGACATTCAAACGCGGGAAAGCCGCATTCGCTTACAGTAGTTCGCTTTCGCCATTCCGCACCTAATACTGTGGCTCTCGTAAATATTTCTAGCCCTGAAATGTACTGCCGCAAACACTGCCGGGTAACAGTGCCGAAATAAGGCTGCAATTCCTGTAGCCGGCAATGTTTGCTCGGCATCGTTATCTGGCTACACTGTCAGCAATACACAATTTCTATGGCCCGTACCACAACGAATGCTGCCTGTACTGACGGTACTATCACGAGTGCGAACCACTTACTACGTATCCGTGAGAAAGCTTTGCCAGCACCGCAAAGCACTTGTTCCGAAGTCAGCTCTTTCTGATGGTGACTGCAGGTCGTTAATAAAATCTAAAATATCTATTAAACGTCCAGCATCGCTGGTCATGCCACACAATACTGCTGCTCTGTGTTTGGAACTATCGTATACACAGCATCTCAAATGATTTTTCCAGCAACACAAAAAAGGGAATGCTTCTTTTACCGCAAGTCTCAATTACTTTATTTTACATTTGCTAATTCCACCCGTTTGCACGATTATTTGTTTTTCTCGGAGCGAGAAAACTTTGCTTAAAAATATTACTATAGAAAAATTAGACTACTTCGTGCCTCTGGGGAGAGTTGGAACAGTAGGGACACAATGTCTCTAGACGTACTTGGCCAGTTCAAAAAGTTACTAGAGTGGATTAATAAAATAAAGAGAGGAGTTAAGTCTCTGGTTCAAGTGCTTCAGGTCTTCTACATAATCTTCCCTCATTTTAATACAAAGCACCAAAAGTGTAAGAAAAGCACTTGTTTGGGTTGTTGTCCAACTCTTGCGTCACACTTGCTCTAATATCATCGAAGGACTGACAGTTCATCTAAATCTGTATCTACAAAGATACTCCACAAGCCACAGTACAGTGCGTTGCGGAGGGTACGCTGTAGCAGTAAAAGTCATCTCCTTTCTCGTTCCTCTCGCAAACAGAGCGAGGGAGAAACGACTTTCTACATGCCTTCGTGTCATATCTAATTTCCCTTCGTCCTTACATGCAATGTAGGTTGGTTGCAGTAGAATCATTCGGCAGTCATCTTCAAATGCCGATTCTCTATACATTCTGATTATAATCGTCCGGCAGTCATCTTCTATTCCCGATTGTCTAAACTATCTAAATAGCGTTTCACGAAAATAATATCGCCTTCTCTCCACGGAATCCCATTTGAGTTCCCGAATCATCTCCGTAACACGTGTTGTTCGAACCTACCGGTAAAAAAATCTAGCAGCCCACCAGCGACCTATATGCGGTTTCCTATACACGTAAACCACTCTTTCCTAAAATTCTCCCAATAAACGGTAGTCGACCATTCGACCTCCCTACCACAGTTCCCACAAATTCGTTCGATTTCATATAACTTTGCATCGTTAGGCCCAGATATTTAAACGTCTAGACTGTGTCGAGCAGGACACTACAAAAGCTACATCGGAACAGTGCCGGTTTGTTCTTCCTACTCGTCCTCATTTACTGACATTTCTCAACATTCTGAGCTAGATGATACTAGAAATTTTGTCAAAGTGTTTGTATCTTCTTACAGTCACTCAACTTCGGCACCTTACCGGACACTACAGCACCCCCAACAAACAATCACATGAATAACAGCGGTCCTATAACATCCGTCAGGGGCACCCATGACGATACCCTTCCCTCATTAACACTCGCCATCGAAGACAACAATGCTGTTGTTGTGGTCTTCAGTATTGAGACTGGTATGATGCAGCTCTCCATGCTACTCTCCTGTGCAAGCTTCTTCATCTCCCAGTACCTACTGCAACCTACATCCTTCTGAATCTGCTTAGTGTATTCATCTCTTGGTCTCCCTCTACGATTTTTACCCACCACGCTGCCCTCCAATACTAAAATAGTGATCCCTTGATGCCTCAGAATATGTCCTACCAATCGATCCCTTCTTCTGGTCAAGTTGTGCCACAAACTTCTCTTCTCCCCAATCCTATTCTATACTTCCTCATTAGTTATGTGATCTACCCATCTAATCTTCAGCATTCTTCTATAGCACCACATCTCGAAAGCTTCAATTCTCTTCTTGTCCAAACAATTTATCGTCCATGTTTCACTTCCATACATGGCTACACTCCATAAAAATACTTTCAGAAATGACTTCCTGACACTTAAATCTATACTCTATGTTAACAAATATCTCTTCTTCAGAAACGCTTTCCTTGCCATTACCAGTCTACATTTTATATCGTCTCTACTTCGACCATCATTAGTTATTTGGCTCCCCAAATAGGAAAATTCCTTTACTACTTTAAGTGTCTCATTCCCTAATCTAATACCCTCAGCATCACCCTACTTAATTCGATTACATTCCATTATCCTCGTTTTGCTTTTGTTGATGTTCATCTTATATCCTCCTTTCAAGACACTGTCCATTCCATTCAACTGCTCTTCCAAGTCGTTTGCTGTCTCTGACAGATTTACAATGTCATCGGCGAACCTCAAAGTTTTTATTTCTTCTCCATGGATTTTAATACCTACTCCGAATTTTTCGTTTGTTTCCTTTACTGCTTGCTTAATATACAGATTGAATAACATCGGGAAGAGGCTACAACCTTGTCTTACTCCCTTCCCAACCACTGCTTCCCTTTCATGTCCCTCGACTCTTATAACTGCCATCTGGTTTCTGTACAAATTGTAAATAGCCTTTCGCTCCCTGTTTTCTACCCCTGCCACCTTTAGAATTTGAAAGAGAGTGTTCCAGTCAACATTGTCAAAAGCTTTCTCTAAGTCTACAAATGCTAGAAACGTAGGTTTGCCTTTCCTTAAACTTTCCTTTATGATAAGTCGTAAGGTCAGTATTGCCTCACGTGTTCCAGTGTTTCCTGGGAATCCAAACTGATCTTCCCCGGGGTCGGCTTCTACTAGTTTTTCCATTCGTCTGTAAAGAATTCGTGTTAGTATTTTGCAGTTGTGGCTTATTAAACTGATTGCTCGGTAACTTTCACATCTGTCAACACCTGCTTTCTTTGGGATTGGAATTATTATATTCATCTTGAAGTCTGAGGGTACTTCGCCTGTTTCATACATCTTGTCACCAGATGGTAGAATTTTGACAGGACGGGCTCTTCCAAGGCCGTCAGTAGTTCCAATGCAATGTTGTCTACTCCGGGGGCCTTGTTCCGACTCAGGTCTTTCAGTGCTCTGTCAAACTCTTCACGCAGTATCATATCTCCCATTTCATCTTCCTCTACATCCTCTCCAATTTCCATATTATTGTCCTCAAGTACATCGCCCTTGTGTAGTCCCTCTATATACTCCTTCCACCTTTCTGCTTTCCCTTCTTTGCTTAGAACTGGGTTTCCATCTGAGTCCTTGATGTTCATACAAGTGGTCCTCTTATCTCCAAAGGTCTCTTTAATTTTCCTGTAGGCAAGATCTATCTTACCCCTAGTGAGATAACCCTCTACATTCTTACAATTGTCCTCTAGCCATCCCTGCTTAGCCATTTTGCACTTCCTGTCGATCTCATTTTTGAGACGTTTGTATTCCTTTTTGTCTGCTTCATTTACTGCATTTTTATATCTCCTTCTCTCATCAATTAAATTCAATATTTCTTCTGTTACCCAAGGATTTCTACTAGCCCTCGTCTTTTTACCTACTTGATTCTCTGCTGCCTTCACTACTTCATCCCTCAAAGCCACCCATTCTTCTTCTACTGTATTTCTTTCCCCCATTCTTGTCAATTGTTTCCTTATGCTCTCCCTGAAACTCTGTACAACCTCTGGTTCTTTCAGTTTATCCAGGTCCCATCTTCTTAAATTCCCACCTTTTTGCAGTTTCATCAGTTTTAATCTACAGGTCATAACCAATAGATTGTGTTCAGAGTCCACATCTGCCCCTGGAAATGTCTTACAATTTAAAACCTGGTTCCTAAATCTCTGTCTTACCATTATATAATCTATCTGATACCTTTTAGTATCTCCAGGGTTCTTCCATGTATACAACCTTCTTTCTTGATTCTTAAACCATGTGTTAGCTATGATTTGTTGTGCTCTGTGCAAAATTCTACCAGGAGACTTCCTCTTTCATTTCTTAGCCCCAATCCATATTCACCTACTACGTTTCTTTTTCTCCCTTTTCCTACACTCGAATTCCAGTCACCCATGACTATTAAATTTTCGTCTCCTCTCACTATCTGAATAATTTCTTTTATCTCATCATACATTTCTTCAATTTCTTCGCCATCTGCAGAGCTGTTGGCATATAAACTTGTACTACTGTAGTAGGTGTGGGCTTCGTATCTATCTTGGCCACAACAATGCGTTCGCTGTGCTGTTTACCCGCATTCCTATTATCCTATTCATTATTAAACCTACTCCTGCATTACCCCTATTTGATTTTGTGTTTATAACCATGTAGTCACCCGACCAGAAGTCTGTTACTCCTGCCACCGAACTTCACTAATTCCCACTATATCTAACTTTAACCTACCCATTTCCCTTTTTAAATTTGTTAAGGTATCTGACATTCCACGCTCCGATCCGCAGAACGCCAGTTTTCTTTCTCCTGATAACGACATCCCCTTGAGTAGTCCCCGCCCGGAGATCCGAATGGGGGACTATTTTACCTCCGGAATATTTTACCCAAGAGGACGCCATCATCATTTAATCATACAGTAAAGCTGCATGCCCTCGGGAAAAATAACGGCCGTAATTTCCCCTTGCTTTCAGCCGTTCGCAGTACCAGCACAAAAAGGCCGTTTTGGTTATTGTTATAAGGCCAGATCAGTCAATCATCCAGACTGTTGCCCCTGCAACTACTGAAAAGGCTGCTGCCCCTCTTCAGGAACCACCCGTTTGTCTGGCCTCTCAACAGATACCCCTCTGTTGTGGTTGTACCGACGGTACGGCTAACTGTATCGCTGAGGCACGCAAGCCTCCCCACCAACGGCAAGGTCCATGGTTCATGGGACAACATACTGAAGACAACATACTGAAGACAACATACTGAAGACAACATACTGGGTTCTATTACTTGAGAAGTCTTACAACCCTACCACTACTGTTGTAATTTAGTATGCTTTTACTTAAAAACAGAAAATCTTTATTGGAATTTACCTGCCGCGTATACTGTACCCCACCTGAGCAAAGTCTTGTAACAGGAAAAGCCACGTTTAATCCGCTTATTACAATTTAGTTTACTTTCGGAATATGGTACACTATGAGAGGAAAAGCTAATCAATTCCCTTTTTACAGGATTTGACCGTGTTTTGTGTCTAATTGATAAGTAAATCAGACTATTCACTTCGTCCCCTAAGATATTACAGGACGTTTAGATAGAAACACTATATGAATAATATTATACTGAAGCTACGGCAACTGAGTTACAAGTTCATTTTGTTGTTTAAAACATGTACTAATGGTCGCCAGCCTATACAGACCAGGATACAGTGAAGAATTGGAAGAGCAGAAGTATGAATTTTGCCTACTTTCTTGCTAGTATTTAATTTGGTTCTTCAGATAAATATTACTCCACTTAAACAATCTTGGGCTACACCCTTATACATTACGTTATTAAAAGATAAAAAGCCCAGTACATAACTTCAAAGGAACTAAAAAATATGTCCGCACGAGGGGCGGGGGGGAGGGGGCGAGGGGGCACCTTCAGTAAATCACTTTCCATTATCAACAAATTTAAATGATAAAATGCTTAGGTAGTAAAGCACACAATTTTCATATTGAACATTTCCGTTCAAGAAAACCACTTTGTTATTGAAATGTACTTTCAGAAGCTATTATTCCTAGAACTAAATCTGTATACTCATTTAACAGATCCTAGTAACTTGGCTACGCTCTGATTGAATTTTACGTAATAAAACCTTTACTATAACACTTTACAATAGTTAACAACAGACAAAACCATATTAAACGGTTCCTCTTTACATTAACTTGGCACTTCCTAACTCTGTAAAACAGAAAACTCGAATTAATCGAACACCAGGTAGGAAGCCTACATGGATGTATGATTAGGATGAAATAACATGCCAAATCAGTTTCTTTAAAGTTCAAGAACGATTATTATCACACAGTTAGAATTAATGTTTCACGCTGTACAAAAGTAAAAATACAGTAAATCATATATGGTGGCTGTAGGGTTTGGTGTGGCGAACAGTTATGATGGCCTGAAAGCATCCTTTCAGTTTCTCTTCTTGGCGTCGTTCACAGTTACATTCAGTAGCCCAACAACTCGCACGTATGCCGTAAGCTGTTTGCAGTCATCATCCGAGGCAATTTCGTGCAAATCTGCAGGCAAAGCTTGTCCTCCTGCTATAGGGTGTTCCATCAATCACTGCTACCTACAGACTGGGTGACTTACTTCCCGCGCTTGCTTTAGGTAGCGCGCCAATTCGTCCTTGCCACCTTATCCTCTCCCCAGAGCCACTTTCGTTACAAACAAAAGCACACAGGCTTTTACTTAACATTCATTTCTTACATTGTTCCTAACCGTGACCATTTCATATACAGGGTTATTACGAATGATTGAAGCGATTTCACAGCTCTACATTAACTTTATTATTTGAGATATTTTCACAGTGCTTTGCACACGCATACAAAAACTCAAAAAGTTTTTTTAGGCATTCAGAAATGTTCGATATGTGCCCTTTTAGTGATTCGGCAGACATCAAGCCGATAATCAAGTTCCTCCCACACTCGGCGCAGCATGTCCCCATCAATGAGTTCGAAAGCATCGTTGATGCGAACTCGCAGTTCTGGCACGTTTCTTGGTAGAGGACGTTTAAACACCGTGGTTCAACAACCGAGTTAGAAAACTGCTGCGGAAGCAAAGGGAACTTCACAGCAAACTTAAACATAGCCAAAGCCTTGCAGACAAACAAAAATTACGCGAAGCGAAATGTAGTGTGAAGAGAGCAATGCGAGAGGCGTTCAATGAATTCGAAAGTAAAGTTCTATGTACTGACTTGGCAGAAAATCCTAAGAAATTTTGGTCTTATGTCAAAGCTGTAGGTGGATCAAAACAAAATGTCCAGACACTCTGTGACCAAAATGGTACTGAAACAGAGGATGACAGACTAAAGGCCGAAATACTAAATGTCTTTTTCCAAAGTTGTTTCACAGAGGAAGATTGCACTGTAGTTCCTTCTCTAGATTGTCGCACAGATGACAAAATGGTAGATATCGAAATAGACGACAGAGGGATAGAGAAACAATTAAAATCGCTCAAAAGAGGAAAGGCCTCTGGACCTGATGGGATACCAGTTCAATTTTACACAGAGTACGCGAAGGAACTTGCCCGCCTTCTTGCAGCGGTGTACCGTAGGTCTCTAGAAGAGCGTAGCGTTCCAAAGGATTGGAAAAGGGCACAGGTCATCCCCGTTTTCAAGAAGGGACGTCGAACAGATGTGCAGAACTATAGACCTATATCTCTAACGTCGATCAGTTGTAGAATTTTGGAACACGTATTGTGTTCGAGTATAATGACTTTTCTGGAGACTAGAAATCTACTCTGTAGGAATCAGCATGGGTTTCGAAAAAGACGGTCATGTGAAACCCAGCTCGCGCTATTCGTCCACGAGACTCAGAGGGCCATAGACACGGGTTCACAGGTAGATGCCGTGTTTCTTGACTTCCGCAAGGCGTTCGATACAGTTCCCCACAGTCGTTTATTGAACAAAGTAAGAGCATATGGACTATCAGACCAATTGTGTGATTGGATTGAGGAGTTCCTAGATAACAGGACGCAGCATGTTATTCTCAATGGAGAGAAGTCTTCCGAAGTAAGAGTAATTTCAGGTGTGCCGCAGGGGAGTGTCATAGGACCGTTGCTATTCACAATATACATAAATGACCTGGTGGATGACATCGGGAGTTCACTGAGGCTTTTTGCAGATGATGCTGTGGTGTATCGAGAGGTTGTAACAATGGAAAATTGTACTGAAATGCAGGAGGATCTGCAGCGAATTGACGCATGGTGCAGGGAATGGCAACTGAATCTCAATGTAGACAAGTGTAATGTGCTGCGAATACACAGAAAGATAGATCCTTTATCATTTAGCTACAAAATAGCAGGTAAGCAACTGGAAGCAGTTAATACCATAAATTATCTGGGAGTACGCATTAGGAGTGATTTAAAATGGAATGATCATATAATGTTGATTGTCGGTAAAGCAGATGCCAGACTGAGATTCATTGGAAGAATCCTAAGGAAATGCAATCCGAAAACAAAGGAAGTAGGTTACAGTACGCTTGTTCGCCCACTGCTTGAATACTGCTCAGCAGTGTGGGATCCGTACCAGATAGGGTTGATACAAGACATAGAGAAGATCCAACGGAGAGCAGCGCGCTTCGTTACAGGATCATTTAGTAATCGCGAAAGCGTTACAGAGATGATAGATAAATTCCAGTGGAAGACTCTGCAGGAGAGACGCTCAGTAGCTCGGTACGGGCTTTTGTCAAAGTTTCGAGAACATACCTTCACCGAAGAGTCAAGCAGTATATTGCTCCCTCCTACGTATATCTCGCGAAGAGACCATGAGGATAAAATCAGAGAGATTAGAGCCCACACAGAGGCATACCGACAATCCTTCTTTCCACGAACAATACGAGACTGGAATAGAAGGGAGAACCGATAGAGGTACTGAAGGTACCCTCCGCCACACACCGTCAGGTGGCTTGCGGAGTATGGATGTAGATGTAGATGTAGATGAATCTTTCACATAACCCCACAGAAAGAAATCGCATGGGGTTAAGTCGGGAGAGCGTGGAGGCCATGACATGAATTGCTGATCATGATCTCCACCACGACCGATGTATCGGTTTTCCAATCCCCTGTTTAAGAAATGCCGAACATCATGATGGAAGTGCGGTGAGCACCATCCTGTTGAAAGATGAAGTCGGCGCTGTCGGTCTCCAGTTGTGGCATGAGCCAATTTTCCAGCATGTCCAGATACACGTGTCCTGTAACGTTTTTTCCGCAGAAGAATGAGGGGCCGTAAACTTTAAACCATGAGATTGCACAAAACACGTTAACTTTTGGTGAATTGCGAATTTGCTGCACGAATGCGTGAGGATTCTCTACCGCCCAGATTCGCACACTGTGTCTGTTCAGTTCACCATTAAGAAAAAATGTTGCTTCATCACTGAAAACAAGTTTCGCCTGAACGCATCTTCTTCCATGAGCTGTTGCAACCGCGCCGAAAATTCAAAGCGTTTGACTTTGTCATCGGATGTCAGGGCTTGTAGCAATTGTAAACGGTAAGGCTTCTGCTTTAGCCTTTTCCGTTAGATTTTCCAAACTGTCGGCTGTGGTACGTTTAGCTCCCTGCTTGCTTTATTCGTCGACTTCCGCGAGCTACGCGTGAAACTTGCCCGCACGCGTTCAACCGTTTCTTCGCTCACTGCACGCCGACCCGTTGATTTCCCCTTCAGAGGCATCCAGAAGCTTTAAACTGCGCATACCATCGCCGAATGGAGTTAGCAGTTGGTGGATCTTTGTTGAACTTCGTCCTGAAGTGTCGTTGCACTGCTATGACTGACTGATGTGAGTGCATTTCAAGAACGACATCCGCTTTCTCGGCTCCTGTCGCCATTTTCTCTCACTGCGCTCTCTAGCGCTCTGGCGGCAGAAACCTGAAGTGCGGCTTCAGCCGAACAAAGATTTATGAGTTTTTCTACGTATCTGTAGTGTGTCGTGACCGTATGTCCATGAATGGACCTACTGAGAATTTAAGAAATCGCTTCAATCATTTGAAATAGCTCTGTATTTTCGAATTGTCATCAACATGAACAATTTATACAGATGTATTTTTAAATTATAAATGTCATCAGAAAATTATTCAATGTAATGAACATTTACTTAGTATTTTAAGTACATTACTCACATACAATGCAAAGAATTTCAAACTCCAGTATAGCACACTGAGATATCCCCTTGGAAAAATTAATTAATTACTGTGCTGATAAACCTCTTACATTATTTTATTTTCGAACATAAAAACCTAAACAGCCTACTTACAACAATTTACAATTACAAGTAATATGGTACCAATATGCGAAAACTTTCAAGCAAAATAATTATAAAAATTTCAATGAACCATAAAGAAAAAGTAATATAGTCTCACACACCTAAGAACGTGTTCCATACGCTCCTGCCTTCGTTAACAGCTTGGAATGGGGAACCGTGTCAAATGCCTACGGGAAATCTAGAAATATTGCATCTGTCAGTTACTGTTCATCCATATTACGCAGAACATCGTGGTAGGAAAGGGCAAGCTGAGTTTTTAAATGAGCGATGCTTTCTAAAATCATGCTGATTCCTTAACTTAAGTTTCTCAACCCTAAGGAAGTTCGTTATATTCGAACTGAGAATACGTTCAAGAATTCAGCAGCGAACCGAAGTTAGGGATATTGATCTGTAATTTGGTGGGTCCCTGCTTCTGTCCTTCTTATGTAATTGACTCACCTGCGCTTTTTTCCAGTCTCTTGGGACTCTGTGTTGGGCGAGAGATTCATAATAAATGCAGAATATGTACTGGGCTAACACCGTACAGTACGCTTTGTTAAACCGAATTGGGATTCTATGCACTCCAGGTGTTTTATTAACTTTCAAATCTTTCATTTCTCTCCGTACCGCAGAGGTGCTTATTACTTATACTACGTGTCCATACCGGAATCTGTCCGATGGTCAAATTACGATACTTTTGTACGATTCAGCCTTTCACGTATATTTCTACACTTTGTCATTTTGTGGTACGTTCTTGATAACACAAGAACTGTCCACGTTATGCGTGTAAACCTAATCACGGCAGGCGTGCCGGCCGAAGTGGCTGAGCCGTTATAGGCGCTAGAGCCTCGGTCGCAGGTTCGAATCCTGCCTCCGGCATGGATGTGTGTGCTGTCCTTAGGTTAGTTTGGTTTAAGTAGGTCTAAGTTCTGGGGGACTGATGACCTCAGAAGTTGAGCCCCATAGTGCTCAGAGCCATTTGAACCATTTTTACGGCAGGCCTCCACGTGTCGTTTTTGTTCCGCAGTCAAGTTGCGAGAGATACAGTTTTTCTTCTTCTTCAAAACGTTCTGTAGAATGTCCATAATACGTGATTTTGAGGTTTTTCTCCACGGATTTTTGTGACACCACGACACTGGCACACTGCTGCCGCATCTCTTTTACTTGACACTGCCTGCACAAAAGTACCATTGTTGTTTACACTTGTGAGTTCGAGCTGCAACCGTAGTTCCTGGACTGACATCGCCCGTAAACCACGAATACATTGTCCCGTAACTCTTTGGATGGGCGGTGTGGATGTTCCTATTAGCATTAGTGTAGACGTATAAGGGTTGTTGTCTGTGTGATACGTATTGCAAAATGATTTATGCTGTGGACCGTAACTTTGAACCGCGTGATGTCTAGGAGCTACTATAATGCACAGAATTATCCGAACGATTTGAATTGCGTTCCGCTCGATTTCCATATCACGCATATATGGTAGCCCTATTGTAGCTCCACGAATGTCTTTTCGATACAGTTTTGCTTCACAGAATAGTTATTATATAGGGAACACTCCTGTGTATGGTTTTCAATCAAGGCGTACAGTAATACCACGACGTAACAAATATATGCACAATGAAGGCGACGTAGTCCTTAACGCCCTTTAAACTCACATTTATTACAACAAGTGACACTCCATAAATGTTGCGATTATGATTGATATATGAGACCTCCAACTGCATTCACTGTATCCAGATTATTTCGTAGTCCTCAACCAAAACTGGACTTTCGTGAATATGAGATTTTGCAAGAACATCTAAGCTACCAAAGCTTTCTTGTTCTCTGAACGATTTTCCATCCCGTCGTTCCCTTAGCAGTTAGATCTTGCGTAGACTTCCTAATGAATGGGAACCACAACATCAACAGGATAGCACTAGTAACGTCTCTTTATTCATGATGACACGTGGAACAACGTGCAGGTCGATACTCATCCACTGCCCTTGTTACCTTGCACAGAGTGATGTTAAACCTCTAAATCATTCATGATGACATGATTTATTTTTTAATTATATGCCTCCATGTTTTGTTCTGCGTGCGATCCAGACCTAGCAGACCTAGCTATTGAAGGTAGGTGACGAGACTTGGACACAGCTTTTTTCGTCATTGCTGACTAGGCATGAAAATACATAAAATATCTTATTTGTGACCCATAACCAGTTGCACGATTTTCAGTTTAACTATATAACAGAAATTTTATCTACTGACAAGATTTCTAGCGGGTTTCTTTCACCAATAGAGATATGTGCATATATATGAGCCACAAATAACATGACGAAAAGATCTGTACTGACTGGGAGTCGAAGTCTCCATAAATCGTCAACTTTTGACTGCACACAAAGAAGGTTAAATATCATACTCTGTTCTACAGTAGGAGGGCAACGGGGGTGCTCGTGTATTTTGTTAGTGCGAGTCACCTACATCAGGGGCAGGTATGCACTCACACGAAAACCTATTATTCTCCTTTGACTGACAGGTCCTCAACCTATTGTTCTGCTACAAGGACCCTTCCTTTCGATTGACAGGCACTTAACATACTGTTTGCCCCCCCCCCCCCACACTCCCCCCTTCCCTTATTTATTTTCGCCTCTAAGTTATTGATATACCCTCCCCTTTTTTTTTAGGTCATCAGTCTACTGACTGGTTTGATGCGGCCCCCCACGAATTCCTTTCCTGTGCTAACCTCTTCATCTCAGAGTAGCACTTGCAACCTACGTCCTCAATTATTTGCTTGATGTATTCCAATCTCTGTCTTCCTCTACAATTTTTGCCCTCTGCAGCTCCCTCTAGTACCATGGAAGTCATTCCCTCATGTCTTAGCAGATGTCCTATCATCCTGTCCCTTCTCCTTATCAGTGTTTTCCACATATTCCTTTCCTCTCTGATTCTGCGTAGAACGTCCTCATTCCTTACCTAATCAGTCTACCTAATTTTCAACATTCGTCTATAGCACCACATCTCAAATGCTTCGATTCTCTTCTGTTCCGGTTTTCCCACAGTCCATGTTTCACTACCATACAATGCTGTACTCCAGATGTACATCCTCAGAAATTTATTCCTCAAATTAAGGACGGTATTTGATATTAGTAAACTTGTCTTGGCCAGAAATGCCTTTTTTGCCATAGCGAGTCTGCTTTTGATGTCCTCCTTGCTCCATCCATCATTGTTTGTTTTACTGCCTAGGTAGCAGAATTTCTTAACTTCATTGACTTCGTGGCCATCAATTCCGATGTTAAGTTTCTCGCTGTTTTCATTTCTACTACTTCTCATTACCTTCGTCTTTCTCCGATTTACTCTCAGACCATACCGTGTACTCATTAGACTGTTCATTCCGTTCAGCAGATCATTTAATTCTTCTTCACTTTCACTCAGGATAGCAATGTCATCAGCGAATCATATTATTGATATCCTTTCACCTTGCATTTTAATTCCACTCCTGAACCTTTCTTTTATTTCCATCATGGCTTCCTTGATGTACAGATTGAAGAGTAGGGGCGAAAGGCTACAGCCTTGTCTTACACCCTTCTTAATACGAGCACTTTGTTCTTGATCGTCCACTCTTATTATTCCCTCTTGATTGTTGTACATATTGTATATGACCCGTCTCTCCCTATAGCTTACCCCTACTTTTTTCAGAATCCCGAACAGCTTGCACTATTTTATATTGTCGAACGCTTTTTCCAGTTCGACAAATCCTATGAAAGTGTCTTGATTTTTCTTTAGCCTTGCTTCCATTATTAGCTGTAACGTCATAATTGCCTCTCTCGTCCCTTTACTTTTCCTAAAGCCAAACTAATGGTCATCTAGCGCATTCTCAATTTTCTTTTCCATTCTTCTGTATATTATTCTTGTAAGAAGCTTCGATGCATGAGCTGTTAAGCTGATTGTGCGATAATTCTCGCACTTGTCAGCTCTTGCCGTCTTCGGAATTGTGTGGATGATGCTTTTCCGAAAGTCAGATAGCATATCGCCAGACTCATATATTCTACACACCAACGAGAATAGTCGTTTTGTAGCCACTTCCCCCAATGATTTTAGATATTCTGATGGAATGTTATCCGTCCCTGCTGCCTTATTTGACCGTAAGCCCTCCTAAGCTCTTTTAAATTCCGATTCTAATACTGGATCCCCTATCTCTTCTAAATCGACTCCTGTTTCCTCTTCTATCACATCACATAAATCTTCATCCTCATAGAGGCTTTGAATGTATTCTTTCCACCTATCTGCTCTCTCCTCTGCATTTAACAGTGGAATTCCCGTTGCACTCTTAATGTTACCACCGTTGCTTTTAATGTCACCAAAGGTTGTTTTGACTTTCCTGTATGCTGAGTCTGTCCTTCCGACCAACATATCTTTTTCGATGTCTTCACACTTTTCCTGCAGCCATTTCGTCTTAGCTTCCCTGCACTTCCTATTTATTTCATTCCTCAGCGAGCTATATTTCTGTATTCCTGATTTTCCCGGAGCATGTTTGTACTTCCTCCTTTCATCAATCAACTAAAGTATTTCTTCTGTTACCCACGGTTTCTTCGCAGCTACCTTCTTTGTACCTATGTTTTCCTTCCCAACTTCTGTGATGGCCCTTTTTAGAGATGTCCATTCCTCGTTAACTGTACTGCCTACTACGCGATTCCTTATTGCTGTATCTATAGCGTTAGAGCACTTCAAACGTATCTCGTCATTCCTTAGTACTTCCATTTCCCACTTCTTTGCGTATTGATTCTTCCTGACTAATGTCTTGAACTTCAGCCTACTCTTCATCACTACTATATTGCGATCTGAGTCTATATCTGCTCCTGGGTACGCCTTACAATCCAGTATCTGATTTCGGAATCTCTGTCTGACCATGATGTAATGTAATTGAAATCATCCCCTATCTCCCGGCCTTTTCCAAGTATACCTCCTCCTCCTGTGTTTCTTGAACAGGGTATTCGCTATTACTAGCTGAAACTTGTTACAGAATTCAATCAGTCTTTCTCCTCTTTCATTCCTTGTACCAAGCCCATATTCTCCGGTAACCTTTTCTTCTACTCCTTCCCCTACAACTGCATTCCAGTCGCCCATGACTACTAGATTTTCGTCCCCCTTTACATACTGCATTACCCTTTCAATATCCTCATACACTTTCTCTATCTGTTCATCTTAAACTTGCGACGTCGGCATGTATACGTGAACTATCGTTGTCGGTGTTGGTCTGCTGTCGATTCTGATTAGAAAAACCCGGTCACTGAACTGTTCACAGTAACACATCCTCTGCCCTACCTTCCTATTCATAACGAATCCTACACCTGTTTTACAATTTTCTGCTGCTGTTGATATTACCCGATACTCATCTGACCAGAAATCCTTGTCTTCCTTCCACTTCACATCACTGAGCCCTACTATATATAGATTGAGCCTTTGCATTTCCCTTTTCAGATTTTCTAGTTTCCCTACCACGTTCAAGCTTCTGACATTCCACGCCCCGACTCGTAGAACGTTATTCTTTCGTTGATAATTCAATCTTTCTCTCATGGTATATCCCCTATTACTACTATTAGTTTGATTGACTGCTTAATTAAGTATAAATTAATCAATCTCTCCCCCTGTGGTAAACACCCTTCCCTCCCACTCTCTGCTCCCCAGAAAACGGAAGGAAAAAGACTCAGTTGATATGACATTTGGAGGGAAATCGATTTCTGTGTATGGAATACAGCTTAAACAATTTACACAATGTGTGGAATATATGGTAATGGTATATTGTTTATTTATAAGAAATACAGTTTTTGTGGGTTGGATTTCTCTTTCTCATCATTCTCTGCTAGACTTGCAAGAGACAATTACACGGGGCAAACACGTTACATAACCTAATGTTCGGCCATGTACACTAGGTGTCACCTAATGTTTCGGCCTTTGTCGGCACCTAACCTATTGGTCTGTTAAGTGGTTTTGCATGTCACCCCCATTTTATTAAACTATTGTAACGCCTTTGAGGCCAAATTAAGTAATCAGTTTTGTCCTCCCACCATTTCCTGGTACATTTTCCCAATTTCACATGCTTTTGAACGTCATTTCTATCGCATTTTTCTCTATCACCTACCCCATTAAACTACTGTACTGCGTTTTACGTAAATATCATTCAGAATAACTTAGTGTTTTGCACTCAACCTGTTGTTCTGCTCCATGTCACCCACTCACACTCCCTCCATCCTAAACAATTGTACCGTGTTGATATAAAAATTAATGAAAATTAATTAAATCGCTATTCTTCACATGTATGGGTTAGTCCTTTCTAATTCGTTGCGTCCTATTGGCCTTAGAGTATTGTTTGTCTGTATGGGCCCCTTACCAGTTTCATGTGATGCATGAGATTGAGAAGATCCAAAGAAGAATGGCCACATTCATGACTGGTACATTTTGCCATCAGGAGAGCATTGCAAATCTCATAGAAAGTTTGAAGTGGGACACACTTGCAGATAGACGACGTGCTAAGCAGAAGGGGCTGCTCACTAAATTCCTGTTGTGGATTGGCAAGAGAGCAAACCCGGTTTTGAGAGGAAGTCGAAAGGCACGCGTCTTAGCTCACGGAGGCTGGCGTGAGGTCTGGAACAGGACAAGGAAATTAGACTAGCAAAACAGGGCGTAGCTGTGGAATACTTAACTTTAATCCATAATTGGTGAACATCGCTTTTGATGGTACATTATTCATAATCTCAATAGTAACTGGTAATGGCGCCTTGCTAGGTCGTAGCAAATGACGTAGCTGAAGGCTATGATAACTATCGTCTCGGCAAATGACAGCGTAATGTGTCAGTGAACCATCGCTAGCAAAGTCGGTTGTACAACTGGGGCGAGTGCTAGGAAGACTCTTTAGACTTGCCGTGTGGCGGCGACCCGTCTGCAATCACTGATAGTGGCGACACGCGGGTCCCGCGTATACTAACGGACCGCGGCCGCTTTAAAGGCTACCACCTAGCACGTGTGGTGTCTGGCGGTGACACCACATTCCTCCCCCGCAAATCAGCGGACGGTTGTGGCATAAGGCTTCCGCCCGCCGTAGGGAGGACCCCATGTTGTTGTATGCGACGAGGTAGGGAGCCTAACAACAGGCGAGGCTGTGCCACCCGCACCCTGCCATTCGGACCGAGGGGAGCTAGGAAACGCCTGAAAACCTGCTCCAGGGTGCACGCCAACATGCGGTGTATGCGCCCGTAGAGAGACAGAACGGGCCGAAGGGTCGACCTCCTTCGGGCCGGGGCACCCGACAGGCGAAGACGACATATGGTCCGGAACGCGGAAGAGTTCCATGTCGGATGACAACTGGTCACAGGAAGCGATCGGCGGCGCGTGACCCAGGGAGGCGCCCGGCGGTTGCAGTGACGCGTCCACTGCGGGCGTCGCCGACGGGAGAACAGGCGGCGTCGGTGGCGGTGGCAGCGCGTCGCCATGGGGCAAAATGGAAGGCAGCGTCGGTAACACCAGGGGCTGAGGCGAGCCAGTAGATAAGTCCCCAGGGCGCTGACCGGACGGCACCGTCGCTGAAAGCAGACGGGGAGCGGCAGATCCCGTGCGACGACAGAGGTGCAGCTGATTGAGATGCCGACGCACTGCACCACAGGCCCCCAAAACCAGATACATCGCGCGGCCGAGGCAGCGAAGAATGCGCCCTTCGAGCCAACACCGTGAACCTCGATAGCTGCGGTAGTAGACAACGTCACCTGGGGAAAAAGCAGGTGTCTGCCGCTGCATAGGAACCCGATGCGGCGGATGTAGCAAAGACATCAAGGTCCGATGAGGGCGACCGTGAAGCAACTCAGCCGGCGAGCGGGGCTGAGAGCGATACGAGGACAAAAACAGCAATAACGCGTCTTCCCGAGAATGCGACTCATTCAACTTCAACATCTGGGACTTGAAAGTCCTGACCAATCGTTCAGCAGCACCGTTTGACTGTGGCGAAAACGGCGCGGACGTCAGATGTTGAATACCATTGGCCTTGCAGAATGACTGAAATTCTGCGGACAGGAATGGTGGGCCATTGTCAGAAACAACAGTCTGTGGAAGACCAATGCAAAATATAGCTGATAACGCTTGGATGGTGGCAGATGACGTCGTGGAAGACATCTGGACAACAAAAGGAAAATTACTGAATGAATCTACCACAACCAACCATCTAGCATCCCAGAATGGACAAGCAAGATCGATGTGTAAGCGTTGCCAAGGGTAAGTGGCTTTTGGCCATGCAAAGAATTTCCGCAGTGGTGCTGATTGTTGTTCGGCACACACCATACAAGAAGAGCACCTATTCGTAATCGCGGCATCGATTCCGAACCATGTACAGTGCTAACGAGCAAGTTGTTTCGTTCTCACTATACCCCAATGTCCTTGGTGGAGAAGCTGTAAGACAGAGGACTTTAACGAACGTGGGACCACGACCCTGGACTGATCATTATCATAACGCAACAGCAAAACACCACGTAGTACAAAAAGTCTCTCCTTGTGAGCAAAAAATCGCGAACCAACGGATCCCCGATCCGTGACTTTGACAAGAGCCATTGCGTAGCAACAAAACGCAGAACAGTAGTAAGGACAGAGTCGGCAACTGTGGCTGTAGCTACACGACGAAAATCAATGGGAAACGATTCGACCACGTCATCGGTTTCCGAATCAATGAACATGCAAGCAAGTTCGGAGGAATCGAATGTTCTATCCTCAGCAACAGGCTAATGGGACAACGCATCGGATTTTCCGTGCTTAGCAGTGGACCGATACAGGATATCGTAGTGGTACTGCGAGAGGAAAATAGACCAGCGAATGAATTTCTGCGCTGTACGTGGAGGTACAGGCTTGGTCGGATGAAAAAGCGATGTCAAAGGTTTGCGGTCTGTAATGATGGTAAAGTGACGACCATACAAGAAATCATGAAACTTTGTAACACCAAATACGAGAGCCAGTGCTTCTTTCTCGATCTGTGAATAACTTCTTTGCGCAGACGAGAGCAATTTGGACGCAAAGGCAATAGGGTGATTGTGCGAACCGTCTTTGTGCGCAAGCACAGCACCGATCCCGAGATCCGATGCATCCACCATCAACAAAAGGTGGTTCTGGGGATCGAATGGCGTAAGGCAAGTATTGGAAAGCAACGCCGATTTCAACTGGCGAAAGGCGCGTTCGCATTCCGTCGTCCAGACGAACGGAACACCTTTACGGCGTAAGCGATGAAGCGGAGCTGAAAACAAAGTGGCGTGTGGGATATATTTGTTAGAATAATTAATTTTTCCTAGCACACTCTGTAGCTGCTTCAAATTCTGCGGCGAAGGCAAGTCTTGTATGGCACGGAGGTGCTTTGGACTGGGATGTATGCCTTGGGCATTGAGTACATGTCCCAGATATTTTAAGTCACGAGCAAAAAACACACATTTGTCCTTCCGCAAGCGAAGACCATTTTGTCGCAAGACCTGAAATAATGTTCTGAGATTGGCTAAATGTTCTTCTTCCGTCTTTCCAGAGATCACAATATCGTCCAGATAGTTTGCTGCAGTAGGGACCGACGCACAAACAGTTTGTAGATTTTGCTGAAACAATGCAGGGGCGGATGCACACCCGAGTGGCAGTCGTTTAAATCGATACAAACCAAGATGCGTGTTAACCACCAAAACGCCCTGGGATTCTTCGTCCACCGGTATCTGCAAGTACGCATCTGCTAGGTCCAACTTTGAAAAATATTTTCCCGGGCACAGTTTGTCAAAAAGATCTTCCTGGCTGGGTAAAGGAAAAGTTGCAGTCACTAGTTGTGGATTCACTGTTGCCTTAAAGTACACACAAAGTCTCAATTTTCCGGAAGGTTTTTGCAAAATTACTAAGGGGGATGCCCAGAGAGAAGTCTGCACACGTTCAATTACACGTTGCGATTCCAAATCGTGTGATGTTTTTGCGACTTCATCACGCAATGTGTGGGGAACATTGTGCGCTCTGAAAAATTTCCGTTGCGCGCGTACTTTCAGTTCCAAATGTGCTTTACAGTTCTTAGCGCAACCGAGGCCCGGTGCAAAAATGTCTGCAAAATCTTCACATAGACGAGAAACACTGGCTGAAGGCACAGTCTGGTTCACTGATAGGACCTGATTTACTATATACAAGTTAAACAACTGAAATATATCTAAACCAAACAACTTCACTGCAGAAGAAGAACGAAGGACGTACAATGACACAAGTTTTGTTTGTCCCTTGTATGTTGCAAGAATTCTGCACTGTCCTAACACAGGGATATACTGACCTAAATAGATAGTTAACTTAACATTTGCGGCACGCAACGGAGGTGTTCCCAGCAGTTTGTAAGTGTCTTTATTGATCAGTGAAACTGCAGCCCCGGTATCGAGCTGAAATGGTATCACTTTGCTGTTAATGTCCAAGTCCACAAAAAGTTTATTGTCCTTTTGACGACAAGCGCGACTGTCTCGTGCAACGTGAAGCGACACTGGTACAAAATCACTTGCGACTTGACGGGAGTGTCTGCAATGTCGACGCACACTATGTGTGGGACAAACACAGTCACTGTTAGAGAGAGTGGCACTGGGCAGAGGCGCATGAACTAGATGAATTTCCATGGGCGAAGTGTTGCGAGCCTGAGTATCTGTGGTTCGATTCCAATTCCGGCGTGAAGCAAAGAGCCTGGAATGATTTTCAGTTTCCAATCTGAGCTTTTTCCGGCAAACACTTTGAACATGTCCTTTTTTATTACAGTAAAAGCAAATAGCTTGGCGTGACGGGCTATTCTCACGCGAATGTCTAGTAGCACACCGCGGGCATGATTTTAGCACTGCATTTGCTTGCCGGCGCGGTACACGTGGCTGAGAGCCTGTTGGCAGCGGCGCGGTCAGGCGCGAGGACTGTTTGCTGTTCCATGCAGCTCGCCCGGAGGGCCGGTGAACCTGACACACAGGTGGCGAAGTTTCAAATGATTCCTGAGCAAAGTCAAGTGATCCAATATGTCCATTACTTGTTGAAGGGAGGGATTGACTAGTTTCAAAATCTGTTCCCATATACGAAAATCGGAAACGTTCTGTGCAATTGCATCACAGACCATAGTATCTGAATAAGGGAGTCCACACTGACACTCAAAAGCACAATCCCTAGTAAGGCCTTGCAAGGTTGCAACACACTACCGATTAGTCTGACCTGCTGTACGTTTAGTACGAAAGAAAGTAGACCGTTTGGCAACTACAATGACTGATTCTTTGAAACATGCATCTATGCAGACAAAATTTCGTCATAGGACAGAGTTGCTACACCGCATCGGGGAAATAATTTTACAATCACACGGTATGTGTGCACCCCTACGGAGGATAATAAAAAAGGCTGCCACTCGTTACCTTGAGTTCTGTAGGCGGCGAGATGGAATCCATATTGGCGTGACCACTCCGTCCAGATTTCCAGTGCAGCGTCAAAAGGACGAAAAGTTGGTGCAACTGCGTGTTGTGGCTGTGTTAACAGTGGAGCGGCGGCTGCCGCGTCGTTTTGCATTGCACGTTGACCCTGGGCGAGCTGTCCAAGGGCATCCAGAATGGCCTGCGTCTGCTGATTCTGTAAGCAATAAAATTCGGACAGTACACCTGGAGATGGTGGCGAAGCCATTACACAAGTAAATGAGGGCAGTATAGTCACGAACGCGGTGTGGCCTCGTCGGCAAATGTTGTGGATTGGCAAGAGAGCCGACCCGGTTTTGAGAGGAAGCCGAAAGGCACGCGTTTTAGCTCACACAGGCTGGCGTGAGGTCTGGAACAGGACAAGGAAATTAGACTAGCAAAAAAGGACGTAGCTGTGGAATACTTAACTTTAATCCGTAATTGGTGAACATCGCTCTTGAGGGTACATTATTCATAATCTCAATAGTAACTGGTAATGGCACCTTGCTAGGTCGTAGCAAATGACGTAGCTGAAGGCTATGCTAACTATCGTCTCGGCAAATGAGAGCGTAATTTGTCAGTGAACCATCGCTAGCAAAGTCGGTTGTACCACTGGCGAGTGCTAGGAAATCTCTCTAGACCTGCCGTGTGGCGGCGCTCGGTCTTCAATCACTGATAGTGGCGACACGCCGGTCCGGCATATACTAACGGACCGCGTACGATTTAAATGCTACCACCTAGCAAGTATTGTGTCTGGCGGTGACACCACAATTCCAAAATCCTATCTTCTCTGAGGATGTAGAACATATATTATTACCACCAACTTTCATATCAGGCAATGATCACCATTCAAAGCTAAGAGAAATTAGAGCTCTTACTGAGGCGTTCAGACAGGCGTGATCCGTGAGTGAAACAGAGGGGGGGAATATGACTTTGCGTGAATAGTGCCCTCCACCACACACCACTTGTGGCTAGCTTAGTATAAATGTAGGTATAGATGTAGATGGAGATGGAATATAGTTTAAAACGAAAGATCACTAACAAAAAACACATCCTGCCACCTGATGACTCATGCTGATGCCGGTCGGGGTGCACCAGTGGTACCTGCGAAGCTAAACGCGACTCTTTGGGTCCTGCAAGGATGAGGTAGTGGCATCTCTTTTAAACTTGATGCCTGAGAAATTCCTGTCGAAATACTTGGTCGCTTACATACTGTTGCTGGCGGGATGACGCGTAGGTTCCAGCGCCGAGAGAGAGAGAGAGAGAGAGAGAGAGAGAGAGAGAGAGAGAAAGAGTGAGTGAGAGAGAGATGTTGCAATGTTTCCCTTAAGAGCACAGGTTGCTTTCCCGATGGGACACCCCGTCTGTCACTGAATTGACCTGTCAAACTGCTGCTGCTGCTACTGCCAGTGTGGGGGCACCATCCACCATTTGTTTTTTACACAGACGAGACTTTCAGTAGGAAAATTATTTTTGACAGATCGCTACACTGCACAGACAGTTAAAGCCCGCGAAAGTTGTCTACAGATCATCAAATACATAAAAGACTCACAAGAATATTGGAAGCCAGGAACGTATGTACTAGTCTGACTACAATCTAATATTACGACTGCTGCTGCATTCTGACACCGATCGATGTACAGGTTATGTCTCCTCTTGACGGCTGCAGTTCTGGAACGAATCTCAGTATCTATAGCGCACAAAATTTTCCACTTAAAAAATCTCTCTCATACCCTCACAGTTATCGATGTCCTAAATCTTTACATCATGATAGTACACACACTCATCATCTCTGGTCGTGCCACAACATGAGCCACAGTAACTTTACACTGCAATATATACACATTTCACACAACAGTGCAGATATCTTTTATAACCGTACACTGCCCGAAAAAATTATGGTATACCTACACGCACTATATGTTTCGATTCTCATCATTCCTAGGAAATTATCTAAGAAAGTCGTCGAATCAGCGCTTTTGGAAGGTGCTGCATCCTACCAACATTGTCTCAAACAAGTGTTATGAAGGACAGGCGTTCAGAACTGTGTGAGATAATGAATAACGCACCAGTGGACATAATGCTTCGAAAGGCATCATCTATGGTGTTTCATATAGATCTACATCTACATTTATACTCCGCAAGCCACCCAACGGTGTGTGGCGGAGGGCACTTTACGTGCCACTGTCATTACCTCCCTTTCCTGTTCCAGTTGCGTATGGTTCGCGGGAAGATCGACTGCCTGAAAGCCTCGGTGTGCGCTCGAATGACTGTAATTTTACATTCATGATCCCCTCGGGAGGTATAAGTAGAGGGAGCAACATATTCGATACCTCATCCAGAAACGCACCCTTTCGAAACCTGGACAGCAAAATACACCGCGATGCAGAGCGCCTCTCTTGCTGAGTCTGCCACTTGAGACTGCTAAACATCTCCGTAATGTTGTCACGCTTGCCAGATAACCCTGTGACGAAATGCACCGCTCTTCTTTGGATCTTCTCTATCTTCTTCGTGAACCCGAACTGGGACAGCTCCCACACTGATCAGCAATACTCAAGTATAGGTCGAACGAGTGTTTTGTAAACCACCACTTTTGTTAATGGACTACATTTTCTAAGGACTCTCCCAATGAATCTCAACCTGGTGCCCGCCTTACCAATAATTAATTTTATATGATCATTACTTTTCAGATCGTTCCGCACGCATACTCCCAGATATTTTACAGAAGTAACTGCTACCAGTGTTTGTTCCGCTATCATATTACCATACAATAAAGGATCCTTCTTTCTACGTATTCGCAATATATTACATTTCTCTATGTTAAGGGTTAGTTGCCACTCCCTGCACCAAAGTGCCTATCCGCTGCAGATCTTCCTGCATTTCGCTGCAATTTTCTAATGCTGCAACTTCTCTGTATACTACAGCATCATCCGCGAAAAGCCCCATGGAACTTCCAGCACTATCTACTAGGTCATTTATATACAGGGTGAGTCATCTAACATTACCGCTGGACATATTTCGTAAACCACATGAAATACTGACGAATCGATTCCACAGACCGAACGTGAGGAGAGGGGCTAGTGTAATTGGTTAATACAAACCATAAAAAAAATGCATGGAAGTATGTTTTTTAACACAAACCTACGTTTTTTTTAATGGAAACCCGTTAGCTTTGTTAGTACATCTGAACATATAAGCAAATAGGTAATCAGTGCCGTTTGTTGCATTGTAAAATGTTAACTACATCCGGAGATATTGTAACCTAAATTTGACGCTTGAGTACCATTCCTCCGCTGTTCGATCGTGTGTATCGGAGAGCACCCAATTACGTAGGGATCCAAAGGGAACGGTGATGGCCCTTAGGTACAGCAGAGACTGGAACAGCACATTAGGTCCACATGCTAACACCTTTTGATTGGTCTTTTTTAATGACGCACATGTACATTACCATGAGGGGTGAGATACACGTTCGACGGGCGTTTCATAGGACTTGGAGGACGTATAAATTGGCCAGCCCGTTCTCCTGATCTTACACCTCTGGACTTCTTTCTGTGGGGTACGTTAAAGGAGAATGTGTACTGTGATGTGCCTACAAGCCCAGAGGATATGAAACAACGTATTATGGCAGCCTTCGGCGACATTACACCAGATGTACTGCGGCGTGTACGACATTCATTACGCCAGAGATCAATTGTGTGCAGCAAATGATGGCCACCTCATTGAACATCTATTGGCCTGACATGTCAGGACACACTCTATTCCTCTCCGTAAATGAAAACGAAAACGACGTATGTACGTGTACCTCACCCCTCATGGTAATGTACATGTGCGTCAGTGAAAAAGACCAATAAAAAGCTGTTAGCATGTGGACCTAATGTGCTACTCTAGTCTCTTCTGTACCTAAGGTCCATCACCGTTCCCTTTGGATCCCTACGTAATTCGGTGCTCTCCGATACACACGATCGAACAGCGGAGGAGTGGTACTCAAGCGTCAACTTTAGGTTACAATATCTCCGGATGTAATTAACATTTTACAATGCAACAAACGGCACTGATTACGTATTTGTTTATATGTTCAGATGTGCTAACAAAATTAACAGGGTTCCATTAAAAAAACTGAGGTTTGTGTTAAAAAACATACTTACGTGCATTTTTTTATGGTTTGTATTAACCAATTACACTAGCCCCTCTCCTCACGTTCGGTCTGTGGAATCGATTCGTCAGTATTTGATGTGGTTTACGAAATATATCCAGCGGTAACGTTAGGTGACTCACCCTGTATGTTGTGAAAAGCAATGGTCCCATAACACTCCCCTGTGGCACACCCGAGGTTACTTTAACGTCTGTAGACGTCTCTTCATTGAGAACAACATGCTGTGTTCTGTTTGCTAAAAACTCTTCGGTCCACCCACACAGCTGGTCTGATATTCCGTAAGCTCTTACTTTGTTTATCAGGCGACAGTGCGGAACTGTATCGAACGCCTTCCGGAAGACAAGGAAAATGGCATCTACCTGGGAGCCTGTATCTAATTTTTTCTGGGTCTCATGAACAACTAAAGCGAGTTGGGTTTCACAAGATCGCTGTTTCCGGAATCCATGTCGATTCCTACAGAGTAGATTCTGTGTTTCGAGAAAAGACATGATTCGCGAGCAAAAAACATGTTCTAAAATCCTACAACAGAGATATGGGTCTATAGTTTTGCGCATCTGCTCGACGACCCTTCTTGAAGACTGGGACTACCTGTGCTCTTTTCCAATCATTTGGAACCTTCCGTCCCGCTAGAGACTTGCGGTGCACGGATGTTAGAAGGGGGGCAAGTTCTTTCGCGTACTCTGTGTAGAATCGAATTGGTATCCCGTCAGGTCCAGTGGACTTTCCTCTGTTGAGTGATTCCAGTTGCTTTTCTATTCCTTGGACACTTATTTCGATGTCAGCCCTTTTATCGTTTGTGCGAGGATTTAGAGAAGGAACTGCAGTGCGGTCTTCCTCTGTGAAACAGCTTTGGAAAAAGGTTTTTAGTATTTCAGCTTTACGCGTGTCATCCTCTGTTTCAATGCCATCATCATCCCGGAGTTTTTAGTTATGCTTTTGCTAGCCACTTACTGATTCAACGTAAGACCGGAACTTACTAGCATTTTCTGTCAAATCGGAACATAGAATTTTACTTTCGAATTCACTGAACGCTTCACGCTAGCCCTCCTTACGCTAACTTTGACATCGTTTAGCTTCTGTTTGTCTGAGAGGTTTTGGCTGCGTTTAAACATGCAGTGAAGCTCTCTTTGCTTTCGCAGTAGTTTTCCAGCTTTGTTGTTGAACCACGGTGGGTTTTTCATGTCCATCACAGTTTTACTCGGCACGTACCTGTCTAAAACGCATTGTACGATTGCCTTGAACTTTTTCCATAAACACTCAACATTGTCAGTGTCGGAAAAGAAATTTTCGTTTTGATCTGTTAGGTAGTCTGAAATCTGCCATCTATTGCTAAACAGATAAACCTTCATCCCTTTTTTTCATATTCCTATTTACTTCCATGTTCAGAAATGCTGCAACGGCCTTATGATCACTGATTCTCTGTTCTGCGCTTACAGAATCAAAAAGTTCGGGTCTGTTTGTTATCAGTAGGTCCAAGGTGATATCTCCACGGATCGGTTCTCTGTTTAATTGCTCGAGGTAATTTTCGGATAGTGCGCTCAGTATTATGTCACTCGATGCTCTGTGCCTACCACCCGTCCTAAACATCTGAGTGTCCCAGTCAATATCTGGTAAACCGAAATCTCCACCTAAGACTATAACATGCTGAGGAAATTTATGTGCAATGTATTCCAGATTCTCTCTCAGTTGTTCTGCCACTAATGCTGCTAAGTCGGGAGGTCGGTAAAAGGAGCCAATTATTAACCTAGCTCGGTTGTTGAGTGTAACCTCCACCCATAATAATTCACAGGAACTATCCACTTCTACTTCACTACAGGATAAACTACTACTAACAGCGACAAACACGCCACCACCGGTTGGATGTAACGTATCCTTTCTAAACGCCGTCTGCGCCTTTGTAAAAATTTCGGCAGAATTTATCTATGGCATCAGCTAGCATTCCGTACCTATAACGATTTCAGCTTCGGTGCTTTCTATCAGCGTTTGAAGTTCCGGTACTTTACCAATGCAGCTTTGATAGTTTACAATTACAATACCGATTGCTGCGTGGTCACCGCATGTCCTGACTTTGCCCCGCACCCTTTGAGGCTGTTTTCCTTTCTGTACTTGCCCGAGGCCATCTAATCTAAAAAACCACCCAGTCCGCGCCACACAAGCACTGCTACCCGTGTAGCCGTCTGCTGCGTGTAGTGGACTCCTGACCTATCCAGCGGAACCCGAAACCCCACCACCCTATGGCGCAAGTCGAGGAATCTGCAGCCCATACGGTTGCAGAACCGTCTCAGCCTTTCATTCAGACCCTCCACTCGGCTCCGTACCAAAGGTCCGCAGTCAGTCGTGTCGACGATGCTGCAGATGGTGAGCTCTGCTTTCATCCGCTAGCGCGACTGGCAGTCTTCACCAAATCAGATGGCCGCCGGAAGCCAGAGAGGATTTCCTCCGATCCATAGCGACACACATCATTGGTGCCGACATGAGCGACCACCTGCAGACGGGTGCACCCTGTACCCTTCATGGCATCCGGAAGGACCCTTCCCTCATCTGGAATGACTCCTCCCGGTATACACCCGGAGTGCACATGGGTTTTCTTCCCCTCTCTTGCTGCCATATCCCTAAGGGGCCCCATTACGCACCTGACGATGGAGCTCCCAACTAACAGTAAGCTGACCCTATGCGATGTACTGCGGTGTACTCGAATCAATATCACTATCGATAGAACAACAAGAAAAATGTTAGGGTACGCCTAAGGGTGCCGACTATGGAACGTATTGTTACAGCCGTATTGCCCATCCTGTTTGTACCCTATAGCAGGTCCAGTTGAACATTTGCATTGCTGTATTGTGCAGCGGTTTACGAAATCAATCTATCACCACTTACGTTCGCATATACTTCTCAGTGCATTTTAATCACAAATCACCATGTCCATCATTCATTTACGAGCAGACATACGCAATCATTTTTCTTGTTTTTACGTGAACAGCAGTTTGATTACTTACAATAAACGAATGTCGGAACTTAAGCCACGGTACCTTCAAGTTCAAGCAGCAGCATAACATTTCTGTCAGTTACAGGTTACAAAAAAATTATGATACATCCACACTTACACCAGCTGGGTTTCGTTTTCGTACTGCAAAAAAGTCTACCGCCATTACGGATTTGGCGATGAGTAAAGGATGAAATTACACCTTAAAAATGCCGTAGAGTATTTTCGGTTAACGATTTCACCACTTCCACGAAACCTTTCGTTATTTTCGATACACACATTGGCGTATTTTATTTACTCGATCAGCCAAGTCAAGGTTTGTGTTAGTGCGTCCCATGCATAGCTTCCACCACACGCACAATATTCCCCATAACAAAGATATCATGGTGTGTCAGAAATATACTAGGGTACGTTCCTTCGGAGTTAATTTTCACTAGCGGAGCATGTAGGTGGAGACACTGCAAAACTGTTGTAGTCTAGGCGCTTTTTTTAGTTCATGTTGCTGTTTAACACTTTGGAGCAGGAATAGGATTGTACCTGTTTAACACTTTGGAGCAGGAGTAGGATCACTGCAGGACGGATATGTTGTTTCAACTGACGAATTTGAGTTTGTTCCGAGAAACAAAAGAGCCTGTTAGAGCGTCATACAAAGATTTTGTTTGTTACTTGTGTGAGAAACGGTGACTTAGTAGTATAGCCCTGTTTATATCCTATAACGTGTGTGTGTATGTGTGGGGGAGCTGAACTTTCAAAGAGCAATATCATGTTATGTAGAAACCTCCTACAGGGCTGAATGCAAAGAATGCTTTATTACAAGCGTGCAGTAGACTGGTGTTTGTCTTTTTCAGGGCACTAGCTTTATGTAACTGAATAATCACTGTGATTCCATCGTAATTCAGTTATTCAACTTGAAGTGTGTCTTGGATGTCTGTGAATGAGGTAACGCCTTAGTTCTGATTAGCGGTAGTGAGTGTAGTGTGTAAAGTATGGTCATGCCTTAGTTATTGCTATTGAAGAGGGATAGTGACTGCGCGACTCCTCTTGTTTAACAACAAAGCGACAGCCACACATTAGAAAAACTATTCTATAGCTCTTATTCCTTAATATGTTACGAAAATTAACCTTGAGAACTATGGATCCAATGGAAAAGAGAATGATACTGCTTACATCGTGCTTGAGCTGGTGAAATCAAGAAATGCGTGTAATGTGCTCTTGGATATTTATTATAAACTGATAAAGAGTAGTCGCCACGTGAATGCTTTTGATTATTACATGTCCCCTTCACAACTTGTACCCTTACTACGTGATATATACCTGATGAATGTCAAAGTATGAGCCACGCTTTAAGCACTATGACTCGAATGAACGGTGCCACACTGATTAGCCGCCATCAGTGTCCCTTATGTCACTTTAATTTAAGCTTTACAGCAGCGTCATTCTCTGTCTTCTGAGTCGTGTAGCGGTTAATTTTTTCATGAAACGAGGGAGGCGTGACTACAAAGCAGAATGCTGGTCAGGGAATAGCAGATATTAAGTATCACTTAGCTGACGTAAAGCACTTAAATAATTGGACAGTTGCTTTGTTTCGAAATCATTTAGAAATAGGAAATTAGTAACAGCGACGAAATTAGCAAATCTGACGTCATACCGGTAAATATCATCATGTCTTAGAAATCGGTGAACTGTACTTTCACGCTAAGCTACAAACTGTTTAATGTTTCTAAAGCCACAAAAACCATGACGTTGGGCATAGAAAAATCAACAGAAATTCAAAAATAATTATTAGCACCAGACACCGACAAAAAAAAAGAAAAAAATCGTAGCTGCAACTGTTCGCAACTAAAAGCAGCTTTTGCTCCAATCTTTCACTAATTTTTCCCTACTGGAAGCCTTAGTGAAGTAAGCTTTAGTGAAGTAGCCCGCTTTGACCGATTTATCCATACCAAATTACATCCAATTTTAGTCAATTTCAGGGAAATGCCCCCGTTTGTCACATAGAAATTGTGCTAACCCTAGATACAAAGAAAGATGAACGTAAAATTATCGCGAAATCTTACGTTCAGTTTTGTCTAATAGGAAAAAATTTCACAACCAGCTGGACACAGGTAGTGCTCGCAGACCGGCAAAAGCTTGTCCAGCGTGGTCAGATGGTAGTGACCTGCCCAGCGCGCTCAGACAAACATTCACCTGCTGGTGGGGTAGAATGTTGTTTTCCTATTGGCTCCCTGAGGGAAGTGGTGGATTGATGGTGCAGAGACTGTTAGGCAATGATGAAGAATTACCTGGTAAGTATATATTCAATTCGGTAACTGTAACTTTTCTCTGCCACTAAGAATTTCATAGTATTGAATACATTTCTTCTTCTTATTGTTTCAGCACATATCCATCAACACCAAAGCGTGGATTACATGTACCCTGTCGTGCAACAACAGACACAGTAGCACCAGCTGATCCATCAGCAGCAGCAACATTGGCAGCATTGTAAGCGTATATACCATATTTTCACGACTGGTGTGACCAGCGAGTCTGTATATGATTTCGAGAAAGATCAAAATCTATAACGAAAATTTGTTTTCCTTCACTAAGAATTTCGTATTGAAAACATGTCTTATTATTTCAGCATATATCCAGCAAGTAATTGATGAAGCTGAGAGGCAAGAGCAACAGCAATGGCAGCAACAACAGTTGTTGCAGCTGCACCAACAGCAGCAACTGCTACAACAACAGTGGCTGCAGCTGCAGCAGCAACAGCAACAGCAGCGCCATCAGCTGCACCATCAACAGCGGCAGTGGCATGAACTGGAGCAGCAGCAGCAACATCATCTTAACAGTATATATGTCTTTCATTGTATATGTAACCTATTTTGACCAACATGTCCAAGGTTATTGTAGATGTTTTAGAGGAACCAAATGGATAAATACTACTTTTTCACTAATAATTTGGTAATGCTGCAGTATATGCCGTGTACAAGTAGTTTGTTTCTACAAAAATTCGTCGTTTACGTAAAATATTGTAGCTGGTGTTGTTGTTGTACATGATTTCTAGGATCAAAAACGATAAAACGTTCTTTTTCTCTTTTCACTAGGAATTTCGTCATATACATAATATGGTGTACATCATTCATTGTTGTAGATGATTTCTTGACATGTAAAGAAGGGGAACAGGAAGGGGTATATGCTAGAGATATCCAGGAGCCATTGCAGGTCTCTTGTAAGTGCCATTCTCCTTTGGACCTTCTCAATCTCTTGAGTGAGACCAAACTGGTAAGGGCCCCATACAGTTGAACAATGCTCTAAGACAATAATTCAGACCTGAAAGTGTACCTGTGGCAGCAAGGGGGAGGATTCCTGAGGGGCGAGGGGAGTGGGAGGGGGTGGCGTAACAGTAGGTTAAGTGCCTGTCAATCAAAATGAAGGATCCTTTTAGCAGAACAATAGCTTAGCGACCTGTCAGTCAAAGGAGAACAATAGGTTAAGTACCTGTCAATCAAAGAGAACCATTCGTGTGGTTCATAGTGCATACCTGCCCCTGATGTAGGTAATCTGCACTGACAAAATGCACCAGTTCCCCCCTTGTACTCCTACTTTGTACCACTATCAAGGAATGGCATGCTTTAACCAGTAATGATGGGGCAAAATATTCTGTGAATGACTGAGAGCGCAAACCAGTTGCTGTTGTTATTGTTGAAATACATGTGACCGGTTTTCTTATAAATTAAAAGCCACTAAGCAAGAAAGTGAGGGAGTTATGCTGAGATAATATCAATACAGTATCTTTTGCATAAGAGATTTTGCTTTAAGTCCTTACACATGCAATGAATTATCATCCAAAAGTTTTGAAATAAGGAAAAAAAAGGTAGAAGCTGAAAGATTATTAACAAATGCCTAAGTCGCCGCAATATACTGTGGGAAGGGGCTGCCAATACAAACTTTCTAATCTTTTTAGAATAAAACAACACACAAACACACAGGTTATCCAAGACATTTACTGATCAAGTAGAAAAGTAAGCTATTTTAATATCATGTAATATAATAACTTAAAAAAATTGGTTCAGAAAAATCTTCTATATAAGAAAGGAGCCACTAGATGGACAGAAATTATACTATCACAAAGAAAGTTACAACAAAAAATTAGTATCTACGAATACAATGCAGGGGGAAACAAGAGTGTGCTATATATTAGTGGATGCCTAACACTGAGCTGTACATAGGGTAAAAGAGAAACTTGTGTAGAAGGATTATAATAATAATAGTGGAGCCACTATAAACGACGAACTCTTGGAAATTATGAAGTAGTGCCTAAATATATCGGAATACAGAAAATATGACGGAAATGTTAAGAAGCAATAGACTGATTTTCATTTATCATTCACACAAAAGGTTGACATCTAGTAAGTTAAACAGATCCTCAAATATCCTCGGCGTTAAAAAGTATTTGAAAACAACACAAAGGTGCAGTTCTAGTATCAGTTTCAGGGATAGGACTCCAAGAACGTAACAGACAGAAAGTAGATTAAAAGTAAAGTGAGACGATAGAAAATTAATACAATGATAGGGCAAACACATACCGGGAAAAAACAAGGGCTAACAAGATTTATTTATTTAATCGTATGGCTAGGGCCCGCCGTCGGGCAGGCCGTTCGCCGGGTGCCGGTCTTTCACTTTGACGCCACGTCGGCGACCTAAAGTCGATGAGGATGATAGGTTGATGATGAGGACAGCACAACACCAAGTCTCTGGACGAAGAAAATTCCCCGACACAGCTGGGAATCGAACCCGGACTAAGAGGAATGACAATCCATCACTCTGACCATTCAGCTACCAGGGGCGGACGCAAACAAGATAAGAAGAACTGAAATTGGCAAGTGGTACCCTGTACTCTTATACTGAACCAATCGGAATGCAGTGCATTCCTAAGTCGACTTCTTAAAGTCTTTAAAGGTGCTGGCAGTAATTCCCATTTCGTTACTTAGGAAACACTGTGAAGGCCTCTTCAAATTTTGTAGTCCTGTATTCCTCATCTGCGTGTAATATTACGGTATTTCGAAAATTTTTACTTTTGGACCCCCAACTACAACTGAATCAAACACAATATTCGTGTCATAGGCATCTTTAGTGGCAGGTTGCGTGGACGATTTTCTACATGTTATGCTTCTGTTTCTACATGTTATGCTTCTGTATTTTTGGTGCTGTTCCACTTCAGATAAATGCCACTTGTGGTTTTTTGTTTTCCACATTTCACAGCTCTAGGAACTGAAAAGCTGACGTCCCAAAAGTAAAAATTATCAAAATACCATAATACAGTGAAGGCAGTTTGATACCCGAAAAAAATATTATTCGGGATGAGAAGGCTCAGTTATTGATGTAAGTTACCTCATGGAGGAACACAACACGCTGAGAGCTGAGAGGAAAATCTGTGCGTGGGTAGCCTGCAGTGGGAGGTTGGTGCTCGCCAATATCGGCTGTTAACCTCCACCATTACGCCCCCAGGCATCGGGTTAATTCGTTTCCGATAGCAGGCGCTAATGAATCCTTTGACCTGGCCTCAGCTGCCCTAGAGCGTTTTACGAGACGCTGCTCCCACACAGCATTCGATGCATCAAATCAATGACCAAATTTACACTTATTTAAGAGATATTGCGCAGGGGAAAACTAATACTTTAAGAATCTTACAAATTACTATTATAAAAGTAAGAGAATCGTTTATAATTCTCTTACTGCCAGAGGAACTAATGGAACATGGAGCCTCAGTTTCTTGGTATATGGAAAAGATGAAGCGTTGAATCCTTACGAAAATTAGTAAGAATTAAGAAGCGACAAGTATTGAAAATTATATTGAAACAGTTACCAGTTTTCTGCTATAGGCTATTCTAAACGATAAACAGATCTGGCGTGGACCGCAAAGTATGATCGAAGGTCATCGGAAAAGCCAAACGTGTTGCTGGTGGGAAGTTTGTTTTACATTTCTTTTATCTCTAACGATTCTCACGAGGCCAGACATACAGAATTTCCACTGCCTTGGCTGTGGTTTCTTATTGATATATTACCAAACAAGAGAACTTGCGTGCATATTTCACAATATTTATTTTAGACTAGTAAGTTTAAGAATGAAACAAACTTTCAGACCTCCTGTTCCAATATATTATTGTAGAATGCTTTTTGCATTAGATATATACAAGACTCGTTAAGGTCTTCCTTCCGTAATTGTTGATGCAGTTCTGTTTTTTACATCAAATTTTAATCATCACAGTTACTTTTTTTATTTCATTTATGTTAAAACCTAGTGTGATGTAAGAGGAACCTGAGTTGTATAAAATAAAAGAAAATATAAAGGCGTACATTCTCCTTTTACAAACAACGTCACTTTGCCTGCGTAAACATAACAAATGAGAAACGAATACGAAAGCGACGTCAACGTCAATTTTTTTTTATACTGCGAAATATTTTCTTAAATCCCATAAAATAATTTTCTTCATACCGTTAGTTAGATCAGTTGTGTGTGTCGATTTCAAGTGTTCTGTTACATCACAGTAAGGCGGGTTATATGGACAACGATTTCGGAGTAGAATGGCAAAAGACTCACCCAAAAAATCGATATGTGTTACGTGAGGAAGGAACAGGCAGATTTCGAGACTTAGCTTTTACAAGAGCTGGTCTCAGCACCTGAGTGTTTTATTTAGAAACCTTCTCTGTCAGAGTGTACTGTAATTATAGAACGGATTAAGAGCGAAAACTCTCTGGGCAGTAAGTTCAGTGTTATTTAACTGAACATTTTATATTGGCATGAAACGCCTATACGTTGGCCGTTTTCCTTGATCATTAGAGAAAATAAAACGAGTTTCAACAAGACGTTAGACACTTGTATACATTAGTGACATACTTGTCTTCACAGCAGGTCTCCTACTTCTTCTTCTTCTTCTTCTTCTTCTGTCTTTCACGGATCAGGTCTATCAACCTGTTCTGGCCTGAGTTACAGCTTTTAACTGACCGTCCAATATCCTTCTTTTCGTTGAACCTGTGTATGAAGGACATCATATGAGTTTTTCTTTCTTCCACTCGATCCAGATATTCCCTCCCATTTTGCTTACTTTCCGCTGTTTTGTCATTCGCCGCAAAAAATTTAGTTCTTGTCTAACGTATTCTTAAAGAATGCTGGCCATCTTAGTGCTAACTTCGACTGCTCGTAAAAATTTCATTTAATCCGTCCGAACATAACTAGAATCTTCCCTCTTCATAACTAACATTTGCTGCCATACAGTACAACAATTACATAGATCACCTTGCAGATCATAATTTGTGTGTCTTCGTTCATTTTTTAAAGTTCTTCTTACTCTGATATCTGTAAAATTTAATATCTACGTCGTTTGACCTACGTAACTGATTTGTTGAACTTGATCCAAAAACCGATCTTCGGTAACAATTTTGCTTTGTAGATGGTTCTTCCCATGGCTTGCCATTGTCTTGGTTTTATTTACTACTGTATTACATTACCACACTGCAGAGCAAAATCTAAAAGCTATACTGATTTTTATAGATCATCTTCAGAATTTGGGATTAACACCATGTTATCAGTATATAATACTATATTAAGGTATTTATTCTTGTCTGTGTTGTCTCTTTTCTGGCGCTCCTTCTCCCCATTTTCGGATAGCATCATCTACACGTATAATAAAAAGGGTAGGTTATAATGTACACCATTGCTCACGCCTTAGCTTATTTGTGTCACACCTTGGCTCATTAATTTTTTATCCTCTGAAATTGGACACATCAGATTTAATATGAGCTTCATTATACAGACTCTTGATGCAATTTGTTAAGGGAGTTGGGGATCCACCTGCAGATGAAAGCCATCTTTGAAACGGAGACTGTTTCTTTATATAGTTATGGAAACCGGTTGCTGTACAAATCAGTCCATCATGAAATGGAATAAACTTTACTTATATGTATTTTGGTTGCAGCGTTTATAGTACTGATACTTCTATAATATAAGTATTTCTGCGATCGCCATTTATAAACGGAACTAACTCTTCTGCTGTAAGCCAGTCTGCTGAGCAGGCATCGATCACTTGTAAGACTCTAAACTTAAGCAGTAATCTCCCACTTATAATAAACAGTAAATTAAAGACGCCAGGTCCTGGGCATTTGTTGCATTTTTGTATTCTAATAACATGTTCCATTTCTTGTAAGGTAATCAAAACTCTACTAACATAATCACATGTGCATAATGACCACTGACATTTGGTTTATAGCAGACATTCTTGTTCTGGTAATGTTCTGTCCTTTGATCCTAACTTATTACGTTTATATGAGCTAATCTTTCTCAGATTTATTTAACTGTCTTAATATACTGAAAAGGATGACTTGTCTGTCATACACATCATGTTCAATGTCACAGATTCATCCCAGTTATCTCGATGAGGTTTTGTTATAAGTAATTTAGCTTCATTTCTCGTAATGTCTGGTCATTGCGAGATTGCGGAGAACATTCATAGGTTTCTAGTTGTTTCTTGTTTTCGTTTGCATTTAGATGTCCTACGCCTTCACTTGCCGCTATACTTATACACTACTTCATGTTGCCCAATTTAAGATTATGTAATTTTCAATAGGTATGTTTATTAAGCTGAGGGGTCGTTTAAAATCTTAGTTTCAAAATGGACGATTTATCTTTGTCTGTAGACAGTGTGCCCTCGTGTCTCTTCCAAAATTTTGGTGGTAACCAAAAAAATGATCGCTGCAGATTTCGCATCGTCTCAAAATTACACCTCGTACTAATGAGGTTGACTTCTTACTCGCTAGAATATAACCCATAATTGATCTATTTCCTCTGTTAGCCCACATGTACTTATGGATATTCTTTAGGAAGAACTTATTAGTTCGAGGTTACTAAAATTACAGGAACTGCTCGTCTGCTTACCATCGGCATTTACAATATATTCTCCTTATTTTCCCACTACGACTTTAATAGGGCTATTACCTACTTTGGCATTTCAGTCTCCCCATATGTAAAATGAGTTTGTTTTACTTATTCCATCGCAGACAAACTGGACCTTTCCAGAATTACCTTCTGACTCCATTACTCGTCCTTATTGAAGCAGTAAACCCAATGAGAGTTAGATACCGTCACTGTATTTGAAAACTCCCAGTCACTAATTTCTCATTGTGAACAGTGTGGGATTCACTTGTTTCCTTCGATTTTGACTTTATCATCGAGACTAAGTCAAACTGTCCACGAATGTGTTTTTCAACATGGCTATAAAACAATATAGAGCTGCAGATCGATTGTTTCTGTCAATTCCTTCTTTGTTTCTGTCAATATATAAAAATAATCCCTTTATTCTTTAATTGCTTCTGTAGTATCTCATTTCAGGATCTCTGACATTCCATGCTACGATATTAAGCGTTGTAACCTCCCCACACGAATTATGACAATGAAAATGTAAATGAGCCAAGTGTAACCTCCCCATACAATTATTAAATTAAATGAATTTTTAAATATTGTAACCTCTGAACAAAATTAATGTTAATGTAACCTCTAAATAAAATTGGTTCCCATTTATAGTCTGTGTGCAGAAATGCATTCACATTTAATGTTCCCACAAAATTCTTTTCTCATTTAATATCAAGTTCGAAACAGAATAATTCCTAAACAGCAAAATAATAAAAAAGTTTAGTAACCTGATAAATTTTATGAGCACAGCAGCGCTGCCCTTCTGCCCTGTATTCTGAATAAAAAAGCAAAAAATTCTTACCTCAATAAAAGCTGCAATTATATCTGCTCTTAAGTTGGAATTTTTCGACATAGCTTCGTGCAATGCTGGCGTATATATATATTTTTTTGATTATTGGAAGGAATGATCATGCATTTGAAATATTCTTTAAATTGAAATGAGTGCTTTTCTTTAAAAAAGTTACTTTATATTATAAAAATTATTATTCGGGCATTTTTTGGACAAATTAAATTACAATTAACATACATTATTTAATATGCGCAAGGCTGCTTCTTTACCTTCTACAACAATACTCATCCTCCAGAGTCCTGACCAGAGTCGCGAACAGAGCACACAGCCGACGCATGCCGACTCCCGTCGACTAGCACGGACTAGCACGGACTGACTACTACTGTCGACCGACAACTACTACTGTCGACTCACTACTACTGTTGACTCGCGCGGTCAAGCTCAGACTAGCAACAGCTAACGATAAACTACTATCTGGTCAGAGATTCTGTCATGCCTCGCCCATCGCCGGCAATGTATACGTCTTTCATAACCCAGCACTGGGGGGGGGGGGGGGGGGGCAAAAATTTGGCATTGCTGATGAGTCAATTGGACTTGCCAGGAGCATCAAATTTACCTTAATTATCTAACTTTGCAATCACAGAATATATACATACATATAAGTGCAGAACATGAAATAAAATATAGTGCACATGCACTGAGTATACAACATATCAGGCAATGACAAAATATATACACAATGAGTACAAAACATATTAACAAAGGCAAAAGTGCTCACACACTGTAAAACTCTTTAGCATTTTTACAACAAATAAACATAATGGGTACAAATCATATTGACAAATGACAAAAGGGCACACGCACTGTAGTTCAGAACATATCAGCAAATCACAAAATGTATACGTAATGAATACAAATCATTTTAACAAAATGACGAAAGTGCACACGCACTGTAGTTCAGAACATATCAGGGAATCACAAAATGTATACGTAATGATTACAAATGGCATAAAATGCACACGCACTGTAGAACTCCTTAGCATTTTTACAACAAATAAACATATCACGGAGTGAAACAAAGTGCACACGCACTGTAGAAGTCTTTAGCATTCTTACATAACATATCATGGAATGAAATAAAGTGCACACGCACTGTATAAGTCTTTAGCATTTTTACCTATCATGGAGTAAAATAAAGTGCACACGCACTGTATAAGTCTTTATCATTTTACAAGAATTTAAACGCATTGTATAAGTGTTTACCATTTTACAAGAACTAGGAAAGGAATGGGAAGGATTGCGTCATGGTTCCAGCACTTTAGGTTGCACGCATCTGCACTGAAAGTCCATATCTTTCTACAGAAGCACAACACCAAGTGAGACAATCTCAAGTTCTTTTCCTTGAAGTATTAATCTGTGTAGCCAAGACACCGAACTGTCGTAGTAATATTCATGTTATCATTTTGGTAGTACATTAGGTACACCAAACAGTGGGACTATTATAACATCTCCATCGCTCAAGGTGGTGGACAGCATGTCGTGTCAACACCACGTTCTTGTAGAGTACACCAACGTAGAATTAGTGCAAAAACCAAATATAGTGCTCCACGAGGATAGACAGGACAAATGGATATTGCAGTAATTTATGGTAATTAGGTCAGAAGGTGAAGGAAATTAAGTCACATAGTAGTCTTCATTGAGAATTATACTAGTCTAACAATTGATTTAAGTAATTGGTGTCACTCATCACCCAGTTACTGAACATTTCTGTACCATGTATGCAGTATTACAGAATAATGTTCATAAATTATCTGTTTACAGAGAACATTGGCTCTCTTGGCCAGTTACAAACCATCAGAAGTCATCATTCAAAACAGGAGCTAATGAATGGCATACTATTAACATAATTCACATAATTATAGTAATTATTGCCACTCATTGGCCAGCAAGTATTGAATAGTACAAAACATTTTTCATCATTCAAGTGACATACAACATAGTTAAAAATAATTATTGGCACTCATTGGTCAGTTACAAGACATATAGCTAGTATTGAATAGTACAAAACATTTTTCATCATTCAAGTGACATACAACATATTTAAAAATAATTATTGACACTCATAGTTCAGGTACAAAACATATAGCAAATATTCAGTAGTACAAAACATTTTTCATCATTCCAGTGACATACAACATATTTAAAATGTAGCACACTATAACTATTACTCAAGTTCCATGGTTAGAGAACATTATGCAGAACACATCATTCAAGTGACATAGGACATCGTGAAAATGTAACATACTGTAACTATTACTCAAGGTCTGTGGTTAGAAAACATTACTCAGTATTACTTAGAATTCATCATTCAAGTGACATACTACTCAGAACTGATCATTCCAGTGACATAGGACATATTGAAAATGTAACATACTGTAATTATTACACAAAGTCCGTGGTTACAAAACATTATTCAGAACTCATCAGTCAAGTGACATAGGACGTAGTGAAAATGTAACACACTGTAACTATTATTCCAGGTCTGTGGTTAGAAAACATTACACAGTATTACTGAGAACTGATTGTTCAAGTGACATAGGACATAGTGAAAATGTAACATACTGTAACCATTACTCAAGGTCTGTGGTTAGAAAACATTACTCAGTATTACTCAGAACTCTCTTAAACTGGTAGCATTATTTGCGAAAGGTAATACTTTTTTTGTGCTAGGAATGCATTGCGTTGGGATCGATAATTAATAACTGGGGCATAACAATATTTGCATTTGACTTATTGCTGCAAATGAAGATGTGAGACATCATTCGTCATGAGTCAGCTGTAGCAAGGTTATGAAACAAGCAGAGTATATGTGATCACATTCATGAATGACATACGTTTAATGACCAACTGCTTATAGCACATTAATTTCATGAATAATTTCTCCTGCAAAAAATACAAAATGGACTGTTAAGCTGAAAGAAGAAACGCATATCATGCTGAAAAGTAATGAACTTCGAATTAACAGGTAGTGAAATGTGTATAAAATATATATGTTCTCTAGCTGTCCTTTCCAAAACTTTCAGTCATCATACCATGTAACATAAAACATACTGTCAAAACGAACTGCAACAAATACTTAAATAACTACATAGCATAAATACATAACTTCAACATTATCCTCATGTGCAAAGAAAACTTCATTATCCATATCATCATAACTCCATTATTATCATCACCTGTAAAGAAAAACTTCATTATCCATATTAACATATTCTTCATCATTATTCATTACCATTCATTATCATCTGCAAAAAAATCACTTCATTATTCATTATACAATTATTCCTTATTTGTAGCATATTTCATCACTAAAACTAAGATGTGTAGTTCTGTCTGACAGCCTGCATCAATCGCCTCGTATTCTGAAAGAGAAAATTAGTTACGACTGCTATCATACGATGTGTATAGTATATTCTTGTTAATACTCGTTAATTCTGATCCATTTTCTCTTCGTGATGAGGTATTGCATCTTCTTTCGTTCATTCCGAAGGTGAAATTCCCATTTCTGTTTAATTTATTTCTTTTACACGTTATTTCATTCTGAAAATGATGAACAAAGATTAATGTCTTGCATTTAAATCATATAGCCATTAAATGGAAACAGGTTTCTGGTGATATAATTGAGCACACAGCATAGCATGACAGAAAACGTAATATGTCAAAATCACAGACAGTGTACAGGTGCAAAAATGTACACGAGTATCACAATGTAGCATAAAAAAAAATGTAAAATAGTCACGATGTTGAGGTATCACAAGGCAAAATGTCAAAGTCAACTGGTGTTTGTTGTATCTTGAATATTTCATAGTGCATACAAACAAAACAGGGCACCAATCATACATACATGAAGAATGGAAAATGTGCACAGTCTGATGTGTAGCGACAAGAAAAGCGACCTGCTAACCTTACCTTGCCGGGCACTTGCCAAGAAAAAATACGATAATCATCAGTAAGTAATCACATAAATATAATTGCATAAGTGGTCATAAAAAGTGTAAGTTCATCTGGAAAGATATGCACGGTCTGATGTGTAACGACAAGAAAAGCGACCTGCTAACCTTACCTTGCCGGGCACTTGCCCAAGAAAAAATACGATAATCATCAGTAAGTGTTCATGTGAATATAATTGCATAAGTGGTCATAAAAAAATTTGTACATGGCATTACAGTGTGATAAATCATAAAGTATGTTCATTCAATAAAAGGTTTGATGTTGGTGACATGGTGATTGCCCTTGCTTTTCTGTTTCTCAAAGTTTCGACGTGTACTACATTGGGGTGAGGAATGCTGCGAATTCGATATGGACCTGCGTATAGAAGCTCAAATTTACTGCATCTACTCTTTCCTCTGTTGGATAAATAGTGTGTACGTACTAATATATTCTGTCCAATGTGAAAGTCACGGCGTGTACAAATCTGTTTTTGCTGTCTTCTCCGGCGCTCTGCGGAAAGTTTGATGTTGTTCAGCGCAATTTCAATTATTTCATGGTGTCGTATTCGACGCTATGTAGGAAAGGTTACTAATTCTTTAAATTTGTTAGGTGGTTCAACATTTTTTAGTATAACAGATGGAGATAGCATAGTAGATTCATTTGGTGTGGAATTAATTACATCCTGGAATGAGAGTATGTGTGTGTCCCAATCAATATGTCTTTTATGGCAGTATATTCTACACAGTTTACCAATTTCTTTCATTAACCGTTCACAAGGGTTCGAAGAAGCATGGTACCTGGATATATAGATCGAAGAAATGTTTCTAGCTCGTAACATACGTGTCCATATAGCAGATCGAAACTGTGGTCCATTGTCGGAAATTACTTTCAACACATGCCCTACATGAAGTAGAAAATGTTTTACAAATGCTCTCGAAACAGTTTTAGCAGTATCTTTGCGTAACGGAGTGAAGGTAACAAATTTTGAAGTGAGTTCAACAGCGACAAAGATGTAGCAAAAACCTCTATTAATTCTGGGAATCGGACCAAAAATGTCTACAGCGGCCATGTGTTTCAATTTAACTGGTACAATGGGATATAATGGAGGAATATGTGAAGTCGTATCTGACTTAGCTTTCTGGCAGATTTTACATGACGCTTAAACTCGTCGAATACGTTTCTCCATGTTCGCAAAATAGCAGTTCTGTCTCAGAGTAAAAAAACATTTTCTTGCTCCGTAATGTGCGTAACGTAAATGAGTATACCAAATTAATTTGTTAACAAGTTCGTCAGGAATGCATAATAACCAATTGTTGCTGTCAGGGTGAGAGCGGCGAAACAGAACATTATTGCGTACAGTGTAATGGTTTCTAATGGTAACATTATTCCTATCTTGCCAAAGGGGTTTAATCTCTTTCCATACGTTGTCTTTACTCTGCTCTTGTGCTACGTCTCGTAATGACGACGAAATGAAATTTTCAAATGCAACTTGTTGAATGTACATGACGCTGAAATTTGCTTTGCAGAAGCTGGTGCGATGTCTTGCTGATTGTTGCTGAGAGAACGGGATAGTGCGTCTGCTACAATATTTTGTGTGCCGGGAATGTGAACAACTGTAAAATGAAATTCCTGTAAATAAAGTTTCCATCTACTTAATCTGTCGTCTGTAAATTTAGCCGAAAGTAAAATTTGTATCGCTCTATGATCTGTGTAATCGGTAGTGTGTCTTCCATAAAGAAAATGCCTAAATCTGGTAGAAGCCCATACAACACATAATGTTTCAAGTTCTGTAACAGAATAATTTCGTTCAGCAGGTGACAGAATGCGACTTGCAAAAGCGATGTTTTTAATTACTGTACAACCATCTTCTTCAATTTCCTGAAAAATATGTACGCCTAAAGCGGTGTTAGAACTGTCGGTGGCAATGGAAAAATTTCTGGTAAGATCTGGGTGCAATAAAAGTGGTGCATTCAACAAAGCATGTTTCAAATAACATTCTCGTGAACAAGATTCTGCGTGTCAAAATTATTACTTGCGTTATTGGAATATGCAACTTGTAATGTATCTAGTCAAATTCTATCTGACGTGTTATTTTTTCAGGAGGATGTTGTGGCATTTCCACTATTTGTACTGTTCTATTATTTCTTCCTGACGTATTACGTTCTGGATGATACCTACTGTCTGGTTCATTCATGATAATATGTTGTTGCAGATCTTCTTGCTGCTCATAAGATCGACTGTTATTAAATGTACGCTGAAAATTGTGCTCATTATTTTTACGTCTGTCATGATAGTCATTTCTATATGGCGCATTGCGATAAGAATTGAAATGGTGTGTTTTCTATACGTAGTTATTTCCTTGTTGCTGTGCATTACTATTTGTTGGAGCTGACGCTATACGTGCAGGCGGCGAAACACTAAAGCTTGGTTGACCTTGTACATTACATCATTGGTTAGGTATGCTAACCGGTTGGTTTTGTTGCTGTTACGGAGAAAAACCTCTATTGTTACAAAAATGTGTCCTGTTGCTGATAATTTTACACATACTAATGATTAAATTTTTGTCTGTTATTAAAGTTCTCGTGGTTGTCATTTCTGGAGCGTCTAAAGAAAAATTGTCACTTTCGGTAAAACTTGTCATATCAGGTTTTCTTTACACGTTCTTAATCCTAGATAGAGCAATAGTTGAAGAGCTGTTTTGATAGATATAAAGGATAGTAGAAGAGAAGGCAGCAGTGCAGAAAACTAAAAATGAAACAGCACTACTACGGCTCGGGGCCCTGTGCAGGCTACGGCACATATTCATTAAAGCGTAATGAATCCCCTGAGGTCTATTACGCGCTGCAAATAAATCTTAGATTTTGCATTACAGGCAATGCCGGTGAAAATTTAAAAGTAAATTGTAGTATCCAGTCCAAAGCTAGTTTCTGCATTACAGGTAATGGCGGTGAAAGTACAAAAATAAATCGACGTATCCAGTTCAAAGCGTGTACCTGTGCTCTGTCATTTTCAAACACCTTAGACTTTCTTACGGATAAAAATTGCTCGTAATCGTTATCGTCACTGAATGTGTGAACAGGTTCACGATTACATAAGAATCTGTTTGTCTGTATCTTTTCGGGTTTTAACTCGCGTAGTCTCTGTAAATTACCTAAGTTACACTGGCTGTGTGAATGTGACGAATGTTCGGAATGTGCCGTATGCTGTGACATGTTAGTGACTGAAACATTTTTCATTTCTGTCACTTTGCTTGTTCCGTTGTTCACATTTCTTATCGACTTCCGTATCCAGAGTGTGTGAAAGTTCTGGTGATTTTAAATTAAACTCGTCGCATATCTGTGTTGTGTTTTCTGAACATTGTTCAGTGACTGCATTAATTTCATCTACAAGTGATTCTGTTGTGGCTGAATGTGTATTATTTAATTCACGTGCAACAGATCTAATTTCTTCACTACTATTACTAGCACAAGCCTCAATTTCGCCACGTAACTGTTCTTTAGTATCATGACGTTTATAAAGACTCCTATTATTACTAGGCTAATTACTATTTAGCTCTACAGGGCCTTTATACTGAAATGGTTCTCCACACCACCTAGTATTGACTTCTATGTGTGTGAGTAACTGTTTGTTCACTGTTGTGGGTAAATACATACAGCGTACACAGGGCGGTGTGTGAAACTGATAGCGATTACACTCTTCCGCTGTTGTAGAAATCTGCTCCAGATGCTGCAGATACCGTGTTGAGCTGAAAGTGGTAACCAAAGTACGGAGAAATATTCTTCGGGGCTCTGTTGCATAGCAATCAGATTGCTTTCAGTTCTGAGAAGTGTCCAGTTACTATTGTGGATTTGAATGATCCATGAAGTGACTTCTTTTCCGAAGAAAACATCGAACTATTTCACTAGAACTGAACGCTCCCGTCGGAACTGTTCTCAGCTGTGGGATATTAGTAGATCACAATAGCAGTATATCGCTGGGTGTATAATAAGACGTACCTTCTTGAAATGAACAATATTTTTATTGTTCTATTAACTGATTTCCTTCCATATGCACTTATATTTTACAATATGAATCACAAACTCGCAATGGCGTCGATTTTTACATCACAAGAATGGCTCTCCTCTCCTCAAATTACTCTTCACAAGCACAAAACAAAAAAAAAAACTATATCCTAAGAATAATTATGTGAGCGCTGACCGCCACAGAGTAATAAACAATATCTTTGTCTCTCTCTCGCACTGTCACAGCAAGTTACGCTGCATGATACATCATAATCGCCTCTGGTTTGCCAACCTTGACTATATAATCCTTGACCAGCTTCTTGGCTATGGATGCAGCAGTAGCTGATTTTAATGGATAAAGTTTGACATACTTAGTAAATATATCAAGAAAAGCTACAATATATTTGCATCCTCCCTTTGATGATGGTAGAGGACCACAGACGTCGACCGAAATGATTGACAGCGGTTTAGTGGGTATAATAGGATGTAGGAAATCTTTCACACAAAAATTTCCTGGTTTGGCTAGCTGACAAATTTTACATTTCCTTAACTGTCTGTGCACTTTCCTGCGAATGTTTGGGAAGTAGCAATATGCTTGAATCTTCCGAGCACACTTTAATACTCCAAAATGTCCCCAAGTGATGTGCGTGTGCAAAATTAAGTCATTCTCATTCTTCTCGGGAATACAACACACCTTCCAATTATCTGAATCAAGATGCCCTTTGAAGAATAAGACGTCGTTCTCAACTTTGTACAGTCTCTTCAGATCATCGTTTCCAGGCTTTGCTAAAGTTTCCTTTATTGAATGCCAACGAGGATCTTCATTCTGCAGTTTTTCCATGTTGTTACACATGTCAAGAAAATGTTTCCTATATATTCTATCAGTCATTATAAGAACATTAAATTCGGACGGATTGTCCGTGATGTTGATAGTTGACAAATCTCCATCTGGCATTCTAGACAGTGCATCAGCGATGAAATTATCCTGTCCGCTTAAGAATAATTATGTGAGCGCTGACCGCCACAGAGTAATAAACAATATCTTTGTCTCTCTCTCGCACTGTCACAGCAAGTTACGCTGCATGATACATCATATATGCCCCTCTTGTGGACGAACGTTTTTGGGCAAAAACAAACACGAGCGTTCACACAACACTATATCGATGATTGTTTATGACGCTGTATTAAAGTCCACTAGAGTATTAATGTCCACTGTATTTCTTATGATATTTGGTATTATCATTTGGTATCCAACCTGAAGTTTGTGGTTGGTTGTGATATTCTTGGGTTGGTTGCTGATATCGGCGTTTTTGCTGATAATTCCCTTCTTGATAGTATCCTTTCCTCTTCTTATTATTCTTCCTCCATTTCCGTTTATATGTTTGTTCACATTGTTGGTCATGATTACACTGGTCGGGATTTTCGTTACCAAATTTCACGTTTTTCTGGAAATAATTCACCTGTGGGTTTGGTGAATTGTGTGCAAAAGGTTTGTTTCCATACTGTTTGTTGTTACTATTATATTTGTTAGGTTGGTAACTTGGCTGGTTATAGCGCACACGTGATTCTTCGAACAGAATGTCTATTGAATCCAATGTGGCTAGAAAATCTTCCACATGTTGTTCAGGCACATGTAGAAGTTTTTCCTTAACTTCAAGTGGAAGTTTGCCCTTTAATATTCGAATGACATCCTGCGTCGGGATTGGTTCATTCCAGTATTTACTTTTATTTATATACTTCTCGAAATACTTTCTTAAAGATCCATTTTTGAAAGAATAAGGTTGTGGGTCAAAAACTTCCTTACGTAGTCTTTCTTGTACTCCCTTATTCCAGTATTTGTGCAAGAAAGCGCGTTCAAATTGGTCATAATCTTGACACCAATCGGATGCTTCTGACGCCCACATCGATCCATCTCCATGTATGAATCCTGCAACGTACATAATTTTTTGTTGCTCAGTCCACATTTGCGGCAATATCCCTTTAAATTGCTTGATAACTACCACGGGATTGATCGACTTCCTTTCGGGAATAAATATCTGGAATTGACGATATTTAAGCATTTTTTCTTCATTCATGGTCACAGGTGTATTCTGGTGGCTACTTCGCGGCGAATGATAATCTCGATCATCTGTTTCTGGTTGATTACGTAAATATGCACCAATACCTGGATATTGTTGCATGGATTCGGTTTCACTGGTTTCATCAGGAATAATGTCTGCCTTTGATAAACTGCAAGTAGTATGTGCCCCTCTAGTATTAACTAGACCTTGCTGGCATGCTTTTAATGTATTTTCTATCTTTGCTTTCCAAGCAGGAAATTCATCTCCTATATTCTCCTTAATCTCTTTAACTTCTACCTTAAGTTGTTCTTGTGCAGCTTCGTTGTTAACTTGCACGTTAGAAACCGTTTCTTTCAAGGTTTTGTCAACATAATTTCGCACTGTCTCGGTTTGCTCTTTCGCCCAATCTTCAATGTCCTTAGAGAATGCGATCTTATGTTCATTGAAAAGTTTCTCTATGTGTTTCTCGCCTTCGAGACTGAGAGTGTCTATCCTCCGAGTAAGCTCAATGACAGCTTGCTCGTTATCGTGCTTAATTGTATTCACGTCTTGCGCAATAGTGTTCTGTACATGAATAACTTCCTGCACTTGATGATTTAGTGTATCTTGACGACATAAGATGTCTTTGTATTTGTTTGTTAATTCCTGATACTGTTGTTCTTGTGTAACTATGAGTTGTGCCTGACTGGTAATCAAGTGACTCTGCTTTGTTTCCAAACTCTGGAATTTTTCAGTAATCTTATCATTTATTTCTTTTAGTTTATTAGATTGCTCCTGAGCCAAATTAAATTGCGCACTCTCCAATACTTGGAATCTACGATTCATGTCGTTTGCAAAATTAGATTGCGATGTTTCCAATGTCTTAATCCCTTGTGTTATGACAGTCAAACTTGACATCAGCTGGGATAACAAATCGGTATTGTCAGCAATTGGCGATTGCACTGGGCTTAATGAGGATTGTACCGACACAATTTTCGGTACAGTCATTTCGTTTTCGCACGCGTCTGTGTCAGAGATGAAATTCATGTTGTTTGTTGGTTGCTGCATATTTCTCTGGACTTCTTTCGACATATGAATGTCGGAACTAGCAACCGTTTGTGTCGACGGCGTGAGCGCATTAATTATTGCTGGTTGCTCAGCCGTAATCGACATATCGCTAACTACGGCGGTATTAAATTCTGTGGCACTAGTTGACGATGCATTCACACTATTTAATTCATTTTGTGGCATTGTGATGCGTGCTTGTTTATTGCCTTTGAACTTAGATCTAGTTATCACCATGTAAATGAGCAATTGACAGTTTCTCCTCTAAATAAGTCCTACAAAAGTGACTATTGAACTTTTACACACGCAAAAAAACGTTAATGTCCTAATGCTGTCAATGTACACTTTACAATGTGACACAAACACAGTACATAGATAACACATAAAATATTGTCTTACTATATCTACTGAAATACAGGAATTCTAGTAAAAGTAATATAGCAACACTATTTATACTTAGAAAATTAATAGCTGATAGGTAACTAAATGCATAAATGCTCAAGAAAGCTAGTAATTCAAATGTTCTGGCCTTTTAGAAGTTTCTGCTCGGCTACTGGGACGGCGTACTCGTTCTCTTCACAAGATACTCCCGCACGTTCAGTTAGCATGAAACATACAAAGGACCATAATGTAGTTACTCTATAAAACTAGACATATATACACACACAATGAAGCATTATTTACTAAATTACTAACATGGTTATATTTCATGTTCACTATGAGTGTTGTATCAGGATCGTGTCCTGTCTAACGGTCGCCATTTATAAAGACTCCTATTATTACTAGGCTAATTACTATTTAGCTCTACAGGGCCTTTATACTGAAATGGTTCTCCACACCACCTAGTATTGACTTCTATGTGTGTGAGTAACTGTTTGTTCACTGTTGTGGGTAAATACATACAGCGTACACAGGGCGGTGTGTGAAACTGATAGCGATTACACTCTTCCGCTGTTGTAGAAATCTGCTCCAGATGCTGCAGATACCGTGTTGAGCTGAAAGTGGTAACCAAAGTACGGAGAAATATTCTTCGGGGCTCTGTTGCATAGCAATCAGATTGCTTTCAGTTTTGAGAAATGTCCAGTTACTATTGTGGATTTCAATGATCCATGAAGTGACTTCTTTTCCGAAGAAAACATCGAACTATTTCACTAGAACTGAACGCTCCCGTCGGAACTGTTCTCAGCTGTGGGATATTAGTAGATCACAATAGCAGTATATCGCTGGGTGTATAATAAGACGTACCTTCTTGAAATGAACAATATTTTTATTGTTCTATTAACTGATTTCCTTCCATATGCACTTATATTTTACAATATGAATCACAAACTCGCAATGGCGTCGATTTTTACATCACAAGAATGGCTCTCCTCTCCTCAAATTACTCTTAACAAGCACAAAACAAAAAAAACTATATTCTAAGAATAATTATGTGAGCGCTTAACGCCACAGAGTAATAAACAATATCTTTGTCTCTCTCTCGCACTGTCACAGCAAGTTACGCTGCATGATACATCATACGTTGCACGGTAACGGCTGTAATCTGTTCACTAAGTTGTTTGTTCTGATCATTAAGGTTGTCGTGTTTTTCGTTCGGCTGTTTAAAACATTCATTAAATTCTTTTCACGATTCATTAAGTTGTTTGAAATGGTTGTCGATACTTTCATTAAGTTGTTTGAAATGGTTGTCGAAATTTTCATTCCGCTGTTTGAAATTTTCATTAATTTGTTTGAAATGTTCATTAAGTTGTTTGTGATGGTTATCTAGCATTTCATTCCGTTGTAGCAATACTGCCACAATTTGATCCAAAGTAACATTACCTACTCTATTCCCTGTACTGTTTGATGGCATACCGGCAATTCTCACGTTTTGTGTAACCATTTGGTTATTCTGTAAGTCTTGAAAAGGTTTGCTCGTCGGATGTGCACTGTTAGTCACTAAATCGGAATCGAATAAAATTGACGTACTTTGAGTACATTGTTCATTTTCGTTAGAAATAATTATCTGTTTACTACGTAAATTTTGCAAACCGGGTGTGTCAAGCTGGGCAGCGTTCATTGCAACAGAACGTGCCGCGTCATCAATTGTCGTTAAATTAACAGACGACACAATTGAATTTATTTGCTCATCACTAGCATTAAACTCAATATTAGTGGTCGGTGCGCACTGATTGCCTGTAAATCGAGGATTGTCATCATTACACTGAGTGTCGCAAATATTATCGGTCAAATTATTCGAGTCGGCTATTTAGCTCATTGCACATCGCGATGTACTGTTAACAGTTTTTCGCGGCATTTTATCACAAATCGAAATTAAGCACAAAAATGAAACAAAGACAATGCAAAAATGCAACAAACAAAATCACAAGAAAGAGCAACAAATTGCGGATGATCTGTGAAAAAAGAGTGACAAATTAGTAAAATGCGTTGCGCCAGATGCAAACTACATTTAAGTAAATAACAGCAGATATATGACTACTTATCAGAAGATTCACAAAGAAATACGATCCCAGCCGGATGTCGCCAAGTGTAACCTCCCCACACGAATTATGACAATGAAAATGTAAATGAGCCAATGTGTAACCTCCCCATACAATTATTAAATTAAATTAATTTTTAAATATTGTAACCTCTGAACAAAATTAATGTTAATGTAACCTCTGAAAAAAATTGGCTCCCATTTATAGTCTGTGTGCAGAAATGCATTCACATTTAATGTTCCCACAAAATTCTTTTCTCATTTAATGTCAAGTTCGAAACAGAAATATTCCTAAACAGCAAAATAATAAAAAAGTTTAGTAACCTGATAAATTTTATGAGGACAACGGCGCTGCCCTTCTGCCCTGTATTCTGAATAAAAAAGCAAAAAATTCTTACCTCAATAAAAACTGCAATTATATCTGCTCTTAAGTTGGAATTTTTCGACACAGCTTCGTGCAATGCTGGCGTATTTTTTTTTTTTTTATTATTGGAAGGAATGATCATGCATTTGAAAAATTCTTTAAATTGAAATGAGTGCTTTTCTTTAAAAAAGTTACTTTATATTATAAAAATTATTATTGGGGCATTTTTTGGACAAATTAAATTACAAATAACATACATTATTTAATATGCACAAGGTTGCTTCTTTACCTTCTACAACAATACTCATCCTCCAGAGTCCTGACCAGAGTCGCGAACAGAGCACACAGCCGACGCATGCTGACTCCCGTCGACTAGCACAGACTAGCACGGACTGACTACAACTGTCGGCTGACAACTACTACTGTCGACTCACTACTACTGTCGACTTGCGCGGTCAAGCGCAGACTAGCAACAGCTAACGATAAACTACTCTCTGGTCAGAGATTCTGTCATGCCTCGCCCATCGCAGGCAATGTATACGTCTTTCTGCGTATAATGCGATTCTCCAAATCCTTTGTCCTTGTCTGTGCTGGTGTTGTACCCAGTTTGAGGCTTACGGGTAATGTGGTCTCTTTACAAGGCAGAACAGAAAAAACTCACCGTTGATTAATAACAAAATTCGGTAAATGCTGAGAAAGCAGGGACTGTTCCTGTCTCGATTGGAAAACGAATGCACAAATGACCGGAGGCAAAAATTAGCAGAAATTGGTGTGTCTGTAAAACGACGAATCATGAAGTGTACAACAGCTACAACAGTCGTACCTTGCCTAGAACCCTAGAAAATTCTGGTACTACGTAAAATCGCAAAGCGGGTCCCAGGCTGTTAGACACTCGTTGACAAGTCTAGCGTGACAAGAGAAGAGAGCAAAAAGAAACGAGCGAATCAACAGATAAAACGGTCGCCAAACCAGTAACTGCATATTGCTCGTCACTCTGGGATTAGTAAAAGACAGGACTGACAGAGAAAGGTCTAAAGAAGAGCAGCACGTAGCTTCACAGGTCCATTTAGTAAGCGCGATTGGATCACTTAAGTGATCATCCAACTCCAGTGGCATACGCTGCAAGAGAAGAGTTGTGCTTCACAGTTTGGTTTACTGTGCAAGTACCGAGAGTGGAGTTTCGTACAGGAGTCAATCAATATATTCTTCTTCCTGTGTAAATATCTTAAGGGTGGAGAGAGTTTAGTTCCCACGGACTCTTACCCAAAATCGTTATTTCCACTGGTCGTTCGCAACTGAAACGGGGGGACTGAGGAAGTGACAGCAGTACACAAAATTGTCACTGTCACACGATCCAAGGTGGTTGGTGCAGAATAGTGGTAGATGCGGTTGTAAGTAGGCTGTTTAGGTTTATATGTTGGTAACGCAACGTAGCGCTCTGTATGAAAATCACTGACTGTGCTGTGTACTGTCTGTGGCCTGGTTCGACTCATTGTTGAAATATTCGCTTGTGTAGTGTTGGGCAGTTGTATGTGAACAGCGTGTAGCGTTGCGCAGTTGGAGGTGAGCCGCTAGCAGTGGTGGACGTGGAGAGAGAGATGGCAGAGTTTTGAGAGCGGACGATCTGAAAGTGCGTCCGTCAGAAAAAGGAAATTTTTAAGACTGGATGTCATGAATTGATATGTATATCATGACTTTTGAACCGTATTAACGTAAATACATTGTTTGTTCTCTATCAAAATCTTTCATTTACGAACTATGCCTATCAGTAGTTAGTGCCTTCAGTAGTTAGAATCTTTTATTTAGCTGGCAGTATTGCCGCTCGCTATATTGCAGTAGTTCCAGTATTGAAGATTTTTGTGAGGTAAATGATTCATGAATGGTATAGGTTATTGTTACTCAGGGCCATTCTTTTGTAGGGATTATTGAAAGTCAGAATGCGTTGCGCTAAAAATATTGTGTGTCAGTTTTGTGATGATCAGAATAACTAAAGAGTGAAATGTCTGAGTACGTCCAGTTTTCCTCAGCTGTTTGAAAATCAAATAACGTAAGAGGTTTATCAGCACAGTCATTTATAATTTTTCTAAGGGGACGTTACACGGTGTAGTGCTAAATGTTAGTGGTGTTCTTTCACTTTCGGTCGGCGGAGGCTGCAGGCTGCAATTCGCTGTTAATCACGTGAATCGCACCTACTCTACAACGATTTACTGATATCAGAATACAGATACAAAACGAAACAGTAAAACACAATGATGAATTGTGGAACAGGAAAAATTAGGATCTGTGCAAGGAAAATAAAGTGCTAAACGAACAATGATAAAATGTAGAAAGATGTCTACGGCCATCTGTTTCGGAAGGATGACAGCGAGATATTAAAGAGAATTTTTTAACATGACATCAGGAGGAAAATTCAATCGTCCCATTGCCTACAAGAAATCAGATATGATCCTAAAGAGACATAGAGTGACCATCATAAAATTCTGAACACAGATTCGTTTCGGAAGAAACTTTTAAATTGGCACCTCCAGAGAAAACCAGGAAAGAAAAATGAAACACGGTGGTCAGAAGATACGGAATAACACACTGATCGAATAAAACAATATTGGAAAAAATGGTTCAAATGGTTCTGAGCACTATGGGACTTAACTTCTGAGGTCATCAGTCCCCTAGAACTTAAAACTACTTAAACCTAAATAACCGAAGGACATCACACACATCCATGCCCGAGACAGGATTCTAACCTGCGACCCATTATTGGAAAAATCGATTGCTATTTACGTGGTCTACAGGAGGCCCTAATCGATAGTAAAAAAATGTAAAGAAATGGCGTTCATAGAAAAATACGCACGTGGACATCAAAATAACTGCTGATAATAACCCAGTCGACAAAGTTCTCATTTTAGATATTAGGATGCGATTCAGTTACAGCTGTGATACGAATAAGTGGTGAAATTAAATTCTAATCTCGTTGCTGCACAAATGAACAGTATCTGAAAAGAGAAAAACAAAAAAGCAAACAAATCTCAAACTTTATAACACTCTGTTTCTTCTGGTACTTCTTTACTGAATCGAAATGTGGGTAATGGCGAATGTCAAAGAGAGGCAAAAAGAAAAAAGCTTTCTGTCTTCAGGCCACGAGTGACCTACCGGGATTATCCGACCGCCGCGTCATCCTCAGGGGAGGATGCTATAGGAGGGGCGTGGGGTCAGCATACTGCTCTACCACTCGTAAGATGGTATTCTTGACCGAAGCAGTTACTATTCGGTCGAGTAGCTCCTCAATTGGCATCGCGAGGCTGAGTGAACCCGTAAGTATGGCAACAGCGCATGACGGCTGGATGGTCACCAAACGAAGCGCCAGCTACGCCCAACAGCGCTTAACTTCGGTAATCTCACGGAAACCCGTGTATCCACTGCGGCAATGCCGTTGCGAGATAGAGGCACCAGACCTGAAAATGTTTCCTATAAGTCGAAGGATACACACAAGATATAATTTATTTAGATTATAGGTCAAAGGCTTTGCTGTTAAATGATGACACAGGGAAGTGGAAGCAGCATTTAAATATATTGGGAAATGTACTACCAAAAATCCTTTTTCTGTTCTAAGCCAGAGAGTCACAGTTGTTTCACAGGTGTAGAAACTGATTAGAATATACTGAGCAGGGACAAATCTTACCACTTAAATTCCGTGAGAGGGAGGAAGAAGATGGCAACAAGGTGTATTTAGTAGAGGGATTTTTTTGCTGCTACAATCGCGTAACCCCTCCACCGTTCGTATAAGTACTAATTAAACTGATAATACGGATCAGGTCTTTGAGTAGAATAAATCTTTACTCGTTTCGTTATTACGAAGCTCCAGTGAGGGCGCGGTAATAATATTTCATTATTTCTGCCCGATGCTACGCTCCACAACAGAAACGCGGCAGGAATTATTTTGCAATACTGGCGTTAAGCGGGAGCTTGTGCATTTTTTTGCAGCTCTGTCCGTGGTCCCGGGGAAGCCATCAGACCCAGGAAAAATACAGCCACCCACCCCAGCCGCAAATCCGCTGAAATCAAATTTCGCCGGCCGCAGAAACGAGCCCACACTCCCAGCGGCGAGTGTGATGACATTTTTTTCCGCAGCAGCATCGAATCCGACTTGTGAACTGAAAGTAATTTGTGCGTCCTGTTATGCTTCCCTAGGTGCAAATGAAATCATGTCGAAAGGAATTCCGCTTTTTATCGAGCAGACATAATTCATGTAGTTAATTACAGCGTGGCTTAACACGGCTCGCGTGCAAATATCTCGAACTTTGCGTTGAGAGTAATCAGCAAAAAGGGAATTCGAGGTTCGGTAACAAACACCGAACCAACACGTTTTTCCATACTTACAAACAGAAGCTTTATAACGACAGCATTCATTACTGCTCTACAGGGTGTTTCAAAAGTGTACGGCCAAACTTTCAGGAAACATTCCTCACAGACAAAGAAAGAAAATATGTTATGTGGACATGTGTCCAGAAACGCTTACTTTCCATGTTAGAGCTCATTTTATTACTTCTCTTCAAATCACATTAATCACGGAATGGAAACACACAGCAACAGAACGTACCAGCGTGACTTCAAACACTTTATTACAAGAAATGTTCAAAATGTCCTCCGTTAGCGAGGATACATGCATCCACCCTCCGTCGCTTGGAATCCCTGATGCGCTGATGCAGCCCTGGATAATGGCTTATTGTATCACAGCCGTCCACAATACGAGCACTAAGAGTCTCTACATTTGGTACCGGGGTTGCGTAGACAAGAGCTTTCATATGCCCCAATAAATGAAAGTCAAGAGGTTTGAGGTCAGGAGAGTGTGGAGGCCATGGAATTGTCCTGCCTCTACAAATCCATCGGTCACCGAATCTGTTGTTGAGAAGCGTACGAACACTTCGACTGAAATGTGCAGGAGGTCTATCGTGCATGAACCAAATGTTGTGTCGTACTTGTAAAGGCATATGTTCTAGCAGCACAAGTAAAGTATCCCGTATGAAATCATGATAACGTGCTCCATTGAGCGTAGGTGGAAGAACTAAAATGAGATCTAACATATCCACATAATATCTTTTATTTATTTGTGTGTGAGGAATGTTTCCTGAAAGTTTGGCCGTACCTTTTTGTAACACGTTGCTTCTAAACATTTCGGATGTGACGTAATAGTTCAGTTTTCAGAATGAACAGCGAAATAATTGCCGTAGTACGTAAATGTTATGTTAAGATGCCTCACTTTTTGAGTTTTTCAGCACTTCAGAGGCAAATTTTGGGGGTCGATCCCTCAAAGTGTAGCCACATTTATTGGTATATGACTTACCTACCTTACGTACCGCGTATGTTTTATGTAGATTTACAAATTTATGTAGATTTATGTAGATTTACAATTCTATCCTATTAATCAGATTCTATTCGGAATTATAGTAGTTGTATGCTTATTAACATTAATTGGTAAACGACCTGTTGAAGAACCTTATATTATAACAGGACATATCATAACATTTATCTACTTTACATACTTCTTAATGTAATGTAAAGAGTCAAAATCAACCAGTGTAGCGAGTATTACCCCTAATAACATAGGATCTTGATATGATTTCGAAGTAATGCAGAGACTGGCAGTTTGTTTTATATCTTGATAAATGAGAATCCACAAAATGAAGGGAAGTGGTAAGCTGTGACTATAAAATCAATTAGTCGCAGCTGGAATATGCCAACTCATACAAATGCCCAGATATAACAGTCGGTTGGGGGATATTAAATGGAAAAACCACATAACTCAGTCCTAAGAAAAGTAGGCGTTGGACTTCGTTGGATTGGTAGAATACTAGACAAATGTTTTCAGTCTCCATAGGAGATTACTCGTAAAACATTCGTGTGACCAATCCTAAAATGTATGGGAACTGTACCAGATAGCAGTAACAGAGTCTATTGAACGTATATAGAGGGGAGCAGGAATGGTCACAGGTTTGTTTGACGCATCAGATAGTGTACCACTATCAGTCTCCTTCTTTGTTGTCACATTTGCAAAGGGTAGAAAGACTTAAAACAAATCTCCGTTGTAGCCATCATTTCTCTGATTTCCTTACCTGTTGATTCTGCAAGGTGTATGTGGGTGGCAATGGCCGAAAGTTTCGAAAGTATCTACGAAACCCGGCCCGTAGGCTTCAAATAACAATACAGTAGATCAGCTCAAATCAGCCCCCGCATAAATGCACATATCCGACTTCCACATAAGGAACAGTCTTCATGAACTCTGTAAACGCAATGGGAAAGATTCCAGTTAAAACAAATGCCCTCATTAAAGGACTGGGGGCAGACACTGAACAGGGCACAGGAAACACGGTCATAGAACAAACGGATACGACCTGGGCGAGACACAACAGTACCTATCCGTAAGCTAGCCGGTACCATATGGGATGTCCAGTCACAGACACTCATTACTAGCCATGTTTTACTCGGCAGCTGACCATGAGTGTCTAGTATGCCAAATGTCACACTATCGAGGAAACCTGTTGCGCCATCATTGGCTACTGTGACCGTCGCCATTAGAGAATATATACCGTACCCACATCATGTTTAGCACTCTCTAACATCAGCCCAGTAGCGACCTCGAAAGAAAAACATCCAGTTCACAACTCCAAAGCACACATTAAGTATGACCACGAACCCACCAGCCAAAGCCTCATATCGAGAAAAAAGCTTTTGTACATTTAAACTAACATCTCACTGGATCATCCCAACATACCAGTCTACAATTGTTTTCACACCAGTTCCATGGGTTTTATTTATGCCCCACTAACATATTAATTTGCAATATAAACTATGAACATATTAATGCCAAACTGTTGCTGAGCGACGGGCGAGGGTAGACAAGTCGAGAAAAATTCGTTTATTAATGATTTTTTATTAAATTGTTTGACGACATCTTCAAAGAATTTCCGAGTCACCACCCAGCTTCGAGTTCGGATTGCAGTACTCACAAGCCTGACGTGTAGGAGGTTGGAGCTGATGGACAATGGTGAGAATGCACGAAGTCAACAACCCGCTGTGGCCACGCAGAACAACATAACACCCCAATGACGCCATCGCTCCTTGCACTATACTAGTTTTGCGCTGACATTTGTAGGTGCTCTACATTAATGCCATTTCAGTTATTGTTAGATTTTCAGCAAGTTAGTTATGCGATTCGCAATGCCTCTAACATTATTACAAGAAGATATTCTGTTGTGTTCTCAGCAGACCTCGGTTTCTTTTTCAAAACTGAATTAAACTGACGATATTGTATTTATGTTTCCCGTAACTGAATGCAGTCGGCAGTTCTTCCATTAGCCGAAGTGTAAAGCTGAGACATTTATTTATGCTTTGTTTTGTCCTTTAGTACTCCTCGGTGGTTTTCGGAGCCCAGGACAGCATAACACCAGTAAAAACAGTCAGATGCGAATTCTAGTGTCCCAGTTATGATTATTTAACTGATAAATTGATTATTCCGAGGTTCGTTTTTTAAATTTTAGGTCCGTTACAAGGGGCGGGGGAGGGGTGGTTCGTCGGAGACAGCCTAAAATACCGCAAATAATTAATTGAGAAATCGCCAAAAATCTGTTGATCTGTTTTCATCTGATTCCTTGACTATAAAAATGCGGCAGGTGATTGGAGAATTCGGTGTCCCACCAAACTTGATAAAACTGATCAGACGTTTATATAAATGACACTTTGATGTTGTGAAGGCAAGTGCTAGTGAAAGACAAGCCAACTTCAATTCCTGACCGTTTGTTGTTAATTGATAACCGGGTGCAATCCCTTCTGAATCCTTCTACGTTTTAAAGTTGATATCTAGGATGCAACGGATATTTATTTTCGTGCATCATTCCACACTATCTGTTTCCACAGATAATATCTTTTTAGTTACAATCTGTGAGAGTGTGTATTCGAATGTTCCGATGAGGGAAGCAGAGGATTTCTTGTATGGTCTGTGCTATGTAATATCGATACCGATAACCCTCCCCACAGAAGTCTAGCACTACCCACTTTGTTGGAATGGCCGTTTTGAGATCTCCAGCCACCCACCTCCCTAAAAATCGCTCTACCGCCTCCGCCTCCGCTAGCCGTTTGAAGCTGGCATTCGGGTTACAGACAATGACTTGCTAAGACTTGATGTTTCTTGAAACCTTAACTCGAAATTACTGTATCACGCGTGGCGTGCTTAGGTACTGATTAAGTATGCAGAAATCCTTTTTAATTGCGTTCCAGTAAGTGCTTTGTTCATTTTATTGAATTTGTTGTCTATTTTCGTGAAGAATGGGTGGTCAGGCACTTTGGCTTTGTTCATACCAGAAGCGACCACGTGTGCCCAGCAATGGTCTACCTTTCAATTTCCTACATTCGATCCGAATAATAATATTGCTTCTGACTAGTTTTCAGTTTGTTGTCGTGATGGCCCGCATGTGACGAGCAATAGTCAATTTGGAATTGCTCGCATCAGCTGATCGGCTTCAGAAATCTCCGCAATCTAACAAGCAGCTTGCAGAATGCTGTAGTTAATCCTCGTACTTTGAGAAACGACTTTGCGTGCAGTATCACGGCCACATGACGGTGAAAGTGCAAGCTATTCCGTAGTTCAGAAGATTCAACGCGATACAGAACGAACACAATTTTCTGTAATATTGCTTGATTATATGGATGTGTGGTGTCTGATCTAATCACTGCGCCATCGGTGACGTAGTGTTAGCACTGTTAGCACAAGCACGCTGACTTCTCGGCACGTTTCAAAGCATGTCCGAAAGAACAAACACCACACATTCGTATAACTAATTTGTCCAGATGGGCAATGGATCCACCTTCTTCATTGCGGACGTATAGGTACATTCGAATTCCTGCTGGAATCTCAGAGCTGCGAGCATGAAGGAAAGGTGGATAAGTGGCACTCGGTGGGAATGTGGATCGAGCACGAGGCGTGCTGAGATAGTCCACGTTTTGTCGCGGATGGCAGAGTAGTTAATGCAGCTGCGCAGTAAAATGGAGATTCTAGGTACGAATCGGGGTCCGGTGCACGTTTCCACTCGTCGTAGCTCATTCCGCGTAACGTCCCGATGCAGCTGACAGCAGTGATCCCGTCGCTTTTCTTTCTTTTCTCCTCCCTCTACTTTCAGTTTACATATAATTTTTTGATCGGCAAATTGACAAATATCCTAGTTACCAAAATGAGGGCTAAAGTTCTGCTCCTGGACTGGCGACCACTCCAGCTCACTGATGGTGGAATGTAATGTTTCATTTACATATTAAACTTTATGCCGGGTAGATAACTACTTAAATGAAGAAATATGTTCCGAGTAACTGCCCATTTTCGCTCTGTCTCCATCTCAAAGCTCATACACTGGTATATTCCTTGCAATTAGCTGTTCCACATGCAACCATTGTAAGTTAGTTTCAATTGTGATCCGAAATACTTCGATTCTGTAACATTGGGCACTCGTCACCGCAATAAATCGACAGTGTCAGTGAAATTCATTTTAAGAATATTTCCACTTCACATCTCGTTTTTCTACTTTTTGAAATTTCTCTCCTCAAATGATTAGTGAGATAGACGGTCACATACGGTGTCAGTGTGAAAGTGGATAATATAACGTATTCTCGGCATGGTCATTGGGAGCGTTTCTGTTCAGTCATTTTTGTATCAGGATTCAATCCCGATTGGTCAAACTTGCAAGTATGGCCGACGTTTACGCTATTTATATATTCACGCTGCATTGGAACCTGATTTACTGCGCCCATCAAAATGTTATGTATAGGTTTGTGTGTTATCCCCCCAACTTTACAAGATATGTCACTAAGAATGCTCTTAATGTTTGGAGAGAGGAGGAGGATATTAGTGTTTAACGTCCCGTCGACAACGAGGTCATTAGAGACGGAGCGTAAGCTCGGGTGAGGGAAGGATGGCGAAGGAAATCGGCCGTGCCCTATCAAAGGAACCATCCCGGCATTTCCCTGAAGCGATTTAGGGAAATCAAGGAAAACCTAAATCAGGATGACCGGAGACGGGATTGAACCGTCGTCCTCCCGAATGCGAGTCCAGTGTGCTAACCACTGCGCCACCTCGCTCGGTTTAATGTTTGGAATTAGGGCATCTCTATTGGCGGAAGAAGCATTAACAACCTTCGATTTGCTGGTGACACAATGCATTTTCCCAGCAGCGAAGATGAACTTGCTGAGCTACTCACAAAAGTCCGGTACATTAGTGTACCATATGATTTCGACATCGATCGTAGCGAGGAAGATGTGAAGATGAGATAAGAAGACAGATCACTCTAGGGCGAGTGGCTATCAAGAAGATCACCAAAATCTGGCAGAAACAGACCGATAAGAAAGAGCACAAAGATCTTCCCTGCCGTCTTTTACGGTTGTGTCCCATGGGCCCTTAAGTCAACAGACAAGCAGTGTTTTGATGCACTGATGTCTTTTGCCGGTGTAGGACGCTGTGCATGAAATGGACCAAAACTAGAACAAAGCTGTCCATTATTGTGCAAGAGGGTATCTCCAGACGTTTTTCTTCTCATGTCAGCCACAACGTTTCCCAATTCTTTGGACATGTTCTGAGAAGAGATGGAGATAGTCTTGAGGAAATAATTATTGGAGGGAACGACTAAGGGCACGGACCGGAGAGAAGAGCTGCAAGCAAGTGTACTTGTCTCCAGTCAGTCTCGTAAACTGGCTAATGCATTGGGCCCAACTCCCTTTCACCGAATCCATCGGTCATAATCCATATGATCGTCTTGGCGCCCGTGTCAGGTTAGGGAGACACAACGATCAATGTAGTGAACAGTATGGAGAGTGATTAGGCTCGGTGTTGGTTGTAGCGTAGTTTTGCATGTTGTATTTCGAGTTGAACGGTTTGTGCTCAAATAGGGAACGCGTTTCCCTCGTGGCCAGCGAAGGCTGCAGTAGTTGATGAATCAGTGGTGGGAGGGGGAGAGAGAGTGGAGCGGCGCTGGACTAGATAGCAAAACGGCCACTTTAGGTTCGTATGAGCAGTTGCCAGCGGGCTCGTGCGCATGCGCAGAGCTGAATTCGCGTATGAGCAGTGCCTTCCTCCCGCTTCTGGCTACTTGGAGCGTGGCTGTTTGGTGTATGAGCAGTAGCAGCAAGCAGCCACAAGCTACCGGGAGAAATTTTCCTGGCGCGCCCAAGCTGCCAGATCCGCGCATGCGCAGAGCAAGCTGAGTTATAGTGGGGGGGTCCTTCCCCACGTGACCCGTGGCCGTGTCTTCGTTTACAGCGTCCACGTCAAATGAAAACAAAACCGATTTCTGTGGCTGGGAGCCATCATGTGAATTAATATACGTTCTCATAACCATGAAAGACCAAAATAAGTTAGTAGTTTCAATTTTCTGATTTTAAATTATTTCCACGTTATTAGCAATCAACCATTAATGTCTTAATGAAGCTATTTCTGTCCGTTTTATACAGAAATTTGCTTCAGTTAATTTTTTTTCCGCTGAGGCAGTTAGTTTAGTTGAAACGAAGTGTTTCATTCCGCGCTGTTGGCTACTTTCAGCCTTGTTCAGTTTAAAGTGCAAATTTTCATCTTCTGGGACGAATGACGTTATACCATAATACCATTATACCATAATAAAGAACCAAACATGAGAATACAGTACTGGACCTCCAAGAAAATTAGCATCACGAGAACCACATAAAACGCTGAATATCAGGTACTTCAGAGTCCATCTGGATATAGAAATGTGCAATTAGAGCGGAATGAAGCATTTTAGTATGGTTTATGAAATTCCGATGCTGCTGGTGTAGTCTCTGATGCCCTGTTCCTTTTATGACACTGTAAGATCTCTTAATTGTATATTCGTACGAACATACGTAAACATTGACTTGAAGCTGAGTAGGCAAATTTGCTCAATAGTTTTGAACTAAATATTTTGTTTCAAATACACTCCTGGAAATTGAAATAAGAACACCATGATTTCATTGTCCCAGGAAGGGGAAACTTTATTGACACATTCCTGGGGTCAGATACATCACATGATCACACTGACAGAACCACAGGCACATAGACACAGGCAACAGAGCATGCACAATGTCGGCACTAGTACAGTGTATATCCACCTTTCGCAGCAATGCAAGCTGCTATTCTCCCATGGAGACGATCGTAGAGATGCTGGATGTAGTCCTGTGGAACGGCTTGCCATGCCATTTCCACCTGGCGCCTCAGTTGGACCAGCGTTCGTGCTGGACGTGCAGACCGCCTGAGACGACGCTTCATCCAGTCCCAAACATGCTCAATGGGGGACAGATCCGGAGATCTTGCTGGCCAGGGTAGTTGACTTACACCTTCTAGAGCACGTTGGGTGGCAGGGGATACATGCAGACGTGCATTGTCCTGTTGGAACAGCAAGTTCCCTTGCCGGTCTAGGAATGGTAGAACGATGGGTTCGATGACGGTTTGGATGTACCGTGCACTATTCAGTGTCCCCTCGACGATCACCAGTGGTGTACGGCCGGTGTAGGAGATCGCTCCCCACACCATGATGCCGGGTGTTGGCCCTGTGTGCCTCGGTCATATGCAGTCCTGATTGTGGCGCTCACCTGCACGGCGCCAAACACGCATACGACCATCATTGGTACCAAGGCAGAAGCGACTCTCATCGCTGAAGACGACACATCTCCATTCGTCCCTCCATTCACGCCTGTCGCGACACCTCTGGAGGCGGGCTGCACGATGTTGGGGCGTGAGCGGAAGACGGCCTAACGGTGTGCGGGACCGTAGCCCAGCTTCATGGAGACGGTTGCGAGTGGTCCTCGCCGATACCCCAGGAGCAACAGTGTCCCTAATTTGCTGGGAAGTGGCGGTGCGGTCCCCTACGGCACTGCGTAGGATCCTACGGTCTTGACGTGCATCCGTGCGTCGCTGCGGTCCGGTCCCAGGTCGACGGGCACGTGCACCTTCCGCCGACCACTGGCGACAACATCGATGTACTGTGGAAACCTCACGCCCCACGTGTTGAGCAATTCGGCGGTACGTCCACCCGGCCTCCCGCATGCCCACTATACGCCCTCGCTCAAAGTCCGTCAACTGCACATACGGTTCACGTCCACGCTGTCGCGGCATGCTACCAGTGTTAAAGACTGCGATGGAGCTCCGTATGCCACGGCAAACTGGCTGACACTGACGGCGGCGGTGCACAAATGCTGCGCAGCTAGCGCCATTCGACGGCCAACACCGCGGTTCCTGGTGTGTCCGCTGTGCCGTGCGTGTGATCATTGCTTGTACAGCCCTCTCGCAGTGTCCGGAGCAAGTATGGTGGGTCTGACACACCGGTGTCAATGTGTTCTTTTTTCCATTTCCAGGAGTGTATGACAACTGTAGCAGAATTTTATAGATCTGCCTTCTGTGAAAGTGTTTTTCGATCACAAGGCACTGGTCTGGTACTACTTCTGGGCCTGAAGTTATTTCTTAATTTGTGTTTACGTCTTAAATTTATAGAATGCCATTCCATGCTAAATTTTAGACTTGCAGCATACCATGTTTTATCGTTTTAACTCCCCACATGGCTTCATATTTATTGCTAGAATAGAATATAAACTGTCAGTTGTACAGTTTCTTTGCCTCACAGACCACCATGTTAATTTTTTCACATTTTGAAATAGTCATGAAATTTATTGTCCTTTATTCCGGTGTAAGCTACACAAGAAACTATCTCTTTTTTTGTTGGAAGTAATCTGTATTCCAGCCTAGTAGCTTTTTGCGGTGCTGTGTAGATGTAAACCAGTTGGAAATGCTACATAACGATATTGGTGAGTACGAATTTAAAAAAAAAAGTCAGTCAAAGTCACCCCTTAGCAAGATTTTATGGTACTTCGAGCTGTGGAGTCTAATTTTGAAATGATATTTTGCCAAGAACTGCTTCCTTATTTGCATCCTTTATCTGTGTGGGATATGATAAAACAGTTGCTCTAAGTACTATTCAGTATGTCCTCTCAACAACATGCCGCACGGCTACACATGGTCACGTGATGCCCCACCAGAAATACGACGAAAAGCGTATGAGCAGAGCAAGCACCAAGCACGGGCTGCTTACGTCATCGTAGCTGCGCATGTGCACTACAACCTGTTGTCTGGCGCTTTCTGGTAACTGCTCAAACGAACCTTTTATGTTAGGCGGTTTAGAAAATGCGGGGGCCTATGCTCAGGTATGCCGGGCAAGAGACGGGGAGGCTCGGTCGGTGCTTCCCCAATGTGTTTGGAACGGTGGCGGTCAGACGCTAGCAGCGGGGGGTGAACCCGTGTTTCGCAGAAACATTCACTTAAGCGAGACACAAACAAGGCAGTTTGTTGCAGAGCCCATTACCAGAGTATTATTGCATATTCACCGAATCACGTAAACACATGGTGCTAGTAATTGTTCCTTGCAGAGGAGACACCACACATAAGCTTTCACAGTTTGTCCTGACTATGTTTTTTTCAATGGGCCTTGTGCAGAACAGCGTTTGGCCCTGTGAAAGAAAACACAGAAATACGTATACAATATGTAGAAGAAGCTAGTAGGAAAGGTGAGACTGGAAGAACAGAAACAAAGTGCCTGGATTAGAAAGAGCGTAAGACGGGGATGCAGTATTTCGTTCCTACCGTCCAGTCTAAAAGCAATGGAGGGAGTACACTTCAGTATGAAATGATGCAAATGATAGGTTCAATGATGACATCGCTGCACACTGTGAAATTTAGGGAAAAATGTACTATTAAATGCAATGAACATTCTGATGATGACACCTTGAGATTTGAGAGTACAGCGAAGGAATGATAAACAGTAGAAATGAGACTATCGATAAGGTTAACATATAAATTGTGTAACACAAAGCAGGCAAAGAGAACCAATTGTGCCACCTTGGAAGCACAATAACTCATTACAGACAAAATAAGGAAGTCAGAAAAAGTAGGATAGCGCAGTTTAAGAAGATATTCCTGGGCAGAAACATTTACTTTCACTAAAGAATTTGTTTAAATTGAGGCGGAAATATTTAAAACTATATATCTGGAGCACAGCACAAGGACGTGAATCGTCGGCCATGGGAAAACAGGGAAAGGAGCTAGTCTAACGGCTCGAGATGTGATGTCATAGCAGAATGTTGAAAATTTGGAGTACTTATAAAATAATTTACAGGACAACGGTCTCGCACAGTGGTAACACCGATTCCCGTAAGACACCGGAGTTAAGAGCTGGCGGTCTTGGCTAGCACTTGGATGGGTCACCGTCCGTGTCTGCCAAGTGCTGTTGACTCGCCCTTCTGAGACCAATTGAGAAGCTATTTGACTGAGAAGTACGGCACCATTCACGAAAATTAACAACGGCCAGGAGCGAGGTGTGCTGGGCACACACCCACATCTGGTCACACCTGAGGATGACACGGCGGCCGGTCGTCACTGTTTTGCCTTCAAGGCCTGTTCGCACGGTGTTTGCTTGTTTTTCATAAAAGTAGAAATGAATTTCCCAGGAGAATCAGCGAGGTGAGGGATTTGGAACATGTGGAAAATATTGACAGAAAACAGCATCAGGATGATAGAACATGTGTAAAGATATCAATGAATAAAGGCTATAGTGCCTGAAAGAGTTGTAGCTGGTGGAAGCTGAAGAGAGAGACAGTATTAGAATAAATCCAAAAAATCATTAAGAACGGTGCTCACAAGCGCTATTCTGAAACGATTACGTGGACGGAGAAGTAAAAAGTCGTGACAGGCAGTATCGAACACAACAGAAGAGCTAAGAAAATGGGTAAAAAGTATCTTGCATTTCCTTTTCGACAATGCTCAATTTATGTAGAGTACGAAGTATGCTGTCTACAGTTACGAATCAGATGTCAAGAACTTCATCCACCAATATAAAAGAAAACATGGTTCGTAGTAGCCTATAATCCAAACGTCATTACTTAACTCGTGAAATTAGTTACTTTGAACCATAAATCAGTTTCAAGTACGAGTGTGACGAGAACGAAGTCATTCACGACGGCACTGTCGTATAAAACGTTCTCGGAGTTCTTGCCGCGTCAGTTCAAATTGAAACCTCGATCTATCGCTGGTTACCTCCATCGTCCATGTTAGGAGCAGCTGATTGTCAAAACTGCTGCTGTGATGCCCTTGTGCAGCCCGTGGTCTGCCATAGATGGTGTCAACGTCTGCGCTGTTGTCACTGGTTCTTCTCACACATTATCATTAATTACAGAACGCCAGTTCGTTGTAGCCTGGGGCAAAACTTTTTTTAGTCAAACAATATTTTGTGTTTGTTTGTAAGGTTGTGCATATTTCTCAATTTCTCGATTTTTAATAAGCCTTCAGTGTTCTGCATTATGGTCGGAAACTGTACGGATGGGCTGACAGATTTAATTTGCATCCACATTCACAAGGAGTCTTATAAACTGCAGGATCCTGAGACCGATAGTGTGCTCAACAAGTTGAAGCATCTCCCTCATCTCAGGACGTCAGAAATTAGGTGTTATACAGGGTTATTACAAATCATTGAAGCGATTTCACAGCTCTACAATAACTTTATTATTTGAGATATTTTCAAAATGCTTTGCACACACATACAAAAACTCAAAAAGTTCTTTTAGGCATTCACAAATGTTCGATATGTGCCCCTTTAGTGATTCGGCAGACATCAAGCCGATAATCAAGTTCCTCACACACTCGGTGCAGCATGTCCCCATCAATGAGTCCGAAAGCATTGTTGATACGAGCTCGCAGTTCTGGCACGTTTCTTGGTAGAGGAGGTTTAAACACTGAATCTTTCACATAACTATGCGTGAAACTTGCCGCACGCGTTCAACCGTTTCTTCGCTCACTGCAGGCCGACCCGTTGATTTCCCCTTACAGAAGCATCCAGAAGCTTTAAACTGCGCATACCATCGCCGAATGGGGTTAGCAGTTGGTGGATCTTTGTTGAACTTCGTCCTGAAGCGTCGTTGCACTGTTATGACTGACTGATGTGAGTGAATTTCAAGCACGACATACGCCTTCTCGGCTCCTGTCGCCATTTTGTCTCACTGCGCTCTCGAGCGCTCTGGCGGCAGAAACCTGAAGTGCGGCTTCAGTCGAACAAAACTTTATAAGTTTTTCTACGTATCTGTAGTGTGTCGTGACCATATGTCAATGAATGGAGCTACAGTGAATTTATGAAATCGCATCAATCATTTGTAATAGCCCTGTACTTCGTCTTCGCAGGACTGGATGTAACGCCGCAGAAAGGAAGAAATGCAGTTGGACTTGAATGTTCAATATTTTGATTTTTCCTTTTCTTGGAGAAGGCTGACATCATATCACGTTACTTGTACTTATATTTCGCAATACAAGTTCTCCTCGTCAAAAACAGTTTTTACTCTGTGTACCAATGCAGTTACAACAACTTTCTTTTTTACTGGATAATGGAAACTCTCGGCGCTAAGATGTAAATCGGTATTCGTAGGCTTGCGGTACACTAGAAGTCCCAAGGAAGTGCTCAAGAGCTTCTTCGTCGTGTGGCCAGAGCGTAAACTTGTCGTTAAGGTGGCCTTTAAATGGAGATGGGCGAAGAGATTTAACGCACGCTCCTCAAAATGTTCCATAAAAAAGCTGGCCATTGGTCGGGACAACGGAGATCGCATGGCCATTGCCTCCGTCATTTCATAAGCTTTACCACCATACAAGACGAAAGTGGTCGTCATAACATGTCGGAACGACTTCATCGTTTCGACCGCGTCTCCAGACGCTTTAAAGTTTATGCTCTTATTGCATCAACCACACAATCTCATATCAAGTCCCCGAGCGAAGTCGGGTGCACCTCAGCTAGTCAACTACAAAATTGTTGTTTCTACCGCCATTTCAGAGAACACCTTCAAGCCTCAAATGGTCCGCAATGTTCCAGAATGCTACACAATATTCTAGAGTGTTTGGGAAAGTACACAATGTACTGGGATCACACGGAACTTTCCATTCTGGAATATTTCCGAATGTTCCAGGCTACTTCGAATGTTGAAGAACACCCCGGATCATTGTGTAGCATTCCGGAACATTCTGGATGTTGTGGAGTGCTCTCCAATACTCTGGAATGCTATGGAATGTACTCGAATACTCTGGAATATTCCGGAATGTTCTAGAAATTTCAGAGGGTGAGACTTCGCAGACCTTATATCTTTGTAAGCAGGCTGTTTAAGTTTTTATGTTTGTATCGCCACGTAGCGCTCTATATGAAAATCACTGACTGTGCTGGGTGCAGTCTGTGGCTGGTTGGACTCATTGTTGGAATATTCGCTTGTGTAGTGTTGGGCAGTTGTATGTGAACAGCGTGTAGCGTTGCGCAGTTGGAGGTGAGCCGCCAGCAGTGGTGGATGTGGAGAGAGAGATGGCAGAGTTTTGAGAGCACGGACGTGTGTCCGTCAGAAAAACGACATTTGTAAGACTGGATGTCATGAACTAATATGTATATTGCGACTTTTGAACAGTATTAATGTAAATACATGGTTTGGTCTCTGTCAAAATCTTTCATTTGCTAACTAGGCCTATCAGTAGTTAGTGCCTTCAGTAGTTAGAATCTTTTATTTAGCTGGCAGTATTGGCGCTCGCTGTATTGCAGTAGTTTGAGTAACGAAGATATTAGGGAGGTAAGTGATTCATGAAAGGTATTGGTTATTGTTAGTCAGGGCCATTGTTTTGTAGGGATTTTTGAAAGTCAGATTGCGTTGCGCAAAAAATATTGTGTGTCAGTTTAGTGTTGATCTGAATAGGTAAGAGTACGTTCAGTTCTGCTCAGCTCATTGAAAATTAAATATTGTAAGAGGTTTTCCAGCACTGTCATTTTCAAATTTTCTAAGGGGATGTTTCATATCTTCAAAAGCACACCCTTCAGATAAAAACGGGAGCCTTCTTCATGGGTGGGGGATAGAGGGTTAAAATACCTTACAACTTCCTTGATCGTAAGAGCACTCGTTTCTGAGTTTTACTGGCATGCACATTGTACACTTACTTTTATAATACATACATTTTGTAGCTCATAATGACACAGTCTGACACCTAAAAGAATAAGTACCGTCGTACACTCACAAACACATATATCAATGAAATATTAATTCATAGGAACTCGTCTCATGCATCAATTAATTAAAATTTCTGCCAATATGTTTTAAAATTGAGTGAGCTGTGAACATAGGCTAAGTGAAGAAAGATGGAAACTCCAGTTGCATAGCGATAATCTAGGAAAGTGTGTTTTGTGCATGAACGATATCACAAGCAAAACAATCGATCGACCAGTTGGTCAATACTGGTCGTCGGTCTAGGTGCTGTGCGGCGGTGTGCATAGCGAAGAGGCTTAAAGTAGCTCAGTGGGACCACAGTCCATAATGTGTTCCGCTCCTCCCTGCATTTCTTGTGGACTCCAAAACACTTTCTGAAATTCTGAACGTAGCAGCGATAGACTACCCAAAACTTGTAAAGAAACCAGTTTCCAACTATGAAGGTCCTAGGACGTGAAACGGAGGAAGGGTTCCAGTCTATCAGCCTATATCCTATGTCTTTCAAGCTGCACATGGTCTGAGTAAGCGGTAAGGCAAACCAATGAGACATTTGGAAAATGAACCAATAACTGATGTCAACGAGAGGAGATCTGAACTTGAAATTATGACATTTAATGAGATTTCGGTTCTTTCAGAGATTACAAAGAGCATGGAAGAACAGTATAACGTAGTTCAATGTATTTCTAGAAGAGGTAAAAACTTAAAAATTAACAACAGTGTCAAGATGGAAATGAAGTGTAATTTAATAAAATAGTGTGATTCTGAGTAAATTCGATGAGGAAAGGAAATGGCAAAAATAGTGGATGAGTTTTCTGCTAGTACAGAAAAATAAGTGATGGTGGCCAATGTAAAGAGAATATACAATGTAGATTGGCAACACAAAGATATGCATGCCTGAAGAAGGGATGTTTGTAAATATCGAATATAAATTTACGTGTTTACGAAGGCCTCACTGGACGCATTCGTATGTAGTGCAGCGTTGTCTGGAAGGGAATCGTGGACAAAAGCAGTAGTCATGAAGAAAACAGTAGCTTCTGCGCTGTGGGGCTACAAAAGAATGCTGAATATTAGGTGTTTAGTTCGAGTAACATAGGAAGAGGTACTGCATTGAAATGGAGGACAGCCTATTTCAGCACTGAACTGGAAGGAAGAGTAGGACGATGAGGCAAATGTTGACGCATTGAAGAAAAGTTAATTTGGTGACAGAGAGGCGTGTGGGGACTGAAACTCGTAGAGTGACACCACAGCATGATTATAGTTACTAAGTTCGTGTGACTTTAGGTCGCAGTAGTAACGCACACACAATCCGACTTGCACACTGCAGATTATCGTGCACATCTGGATCAACCAAGAAAGTCAATAAATATCAAATTATCTGAGAAACAAATGGAAGCACTTTGGGAAGAAAAGCAGGAAACTAAACACAAATGAAATTCTATAAAGTTATAGCTGTACCTACACGTATACAAGCAGCAGAGACACAGTTCATGTGCCATGTATAAAGTCGTAATAAGATGGTTAAAATAAGGAATGAAGCAATATGATCAGTTTTAAAAATCTTTTCAGTTAATGTCAAGATAAAAGAAAGTAGAATGGAATGGAGAGATCGAGAGAATGACACGAAACAGACTGCCAAAAAAGATGATGACTTACCAGCCGACTGGTAACAGACAACCACGTAGACCTCGTAAGAGGGGAATCAGGGATCGGAACAGGTGATTAGAATACCTAACCTTGGTAGGAGACGAAGATGGTGATGACTTGAGCATAATAGGAATGTTATTCCATATTTGGTTGATTATTACAGGAAATGGGTCCATACTGACATTCGTGAATATCTATAGTAGAGGTATAAGGAAGGTTACAGAAGAGCACATATAAGGCCGGCCTGAGTGGCCTTGCGGTTCTAGGCGCTACAGTGTGGAACCGAGCGACCTCTACGGTCGCAGGTTCGAATCCTGCCTCGGGCATGGGTGAGTGTGATGTCCTTAGGTTAGTTAGGTTTAATTAGTTCAAAGTTCTAGGCGACTGATGACCTCAGAAGTTAAGTCGCATAGTACTTAGAACCATTTGAAGCATTTTTTAAGCACATATAAAATTCAGAATTTGGAGAGGACTCTGATGCTAGTGATGTATTTACTAATTCTACAGTTTCAAACATCACTACAGTAACTGACGTTTGTCTGGATAAGGCCGTGTGAAGTACAGGCTCAACAAACAGGGCAAGCTGCCTGCCTGTACTTGAAGGATCACAAGTCGTGGAACTCATTGTGTTACCGAAGAGGTTGCAAATGTGGATTTATGTGAATAGTTTAACGTTGGTTGTGCACCCCAGTTCTTTGGCAAATGTCTTCCTCCTGAGGGCATATCTTTACTAACAGAAACTGACGCTGCTAATTTTTTGCAGATTTTTCAGACTTTTTCCGCATAGATTTTGTTCTCCTGATTATTTACTTTGAATATTCACTACCACGTCTCATAACTGTTTCAAAAGAGTACACACTGGCATGGGTTTGGTATGCAAGACTAGACATTTTATAAGTTATTTGGTTTAAGTAACACCAACAACTTTCGTTGAAGCTTCATTGACGTTAAACTGTCCAGGAATTTATGACGGTACGGATTCCCATTTCATTCATTCGAACGAAACACGTGTTGTGGCGTTGCAAGACAGCCACGCCACTCGGAAGTAGCCGAAATGCACGCGTTAACTCACGCCGGCTTGCGTGAGGTCTGAAACAGGATACGTTAATGAATGCTATAAAGGAAAGTACGGAGCTTCTGTTTACTTAACTTTAATTCATCATTGTGGTACATCGCTCTTGATAATACAAGTGAGACTCTCAGATATGGTTAATGGCGCCTTGCTAGGTCGTAGCCATGGACTTAGCTGAAGGCTATTCTAACTATCTCTCGGCAAATGAGAGAAAGGCTTCGTCAGTGTAGTCTCTAGCAAAGTCGTCGTACAACTGGGGCGAGTGCTATTACGTCTCTCTAGACCTGCCGCGTGGTGGCGCTCGGTCTGCAATTACTGACAGTGGCGACACGCGGGTCCGACATGTACTAATGGACCGCAGCCGATTTAAAGCTACCACCTAGCAAGTGTGGTGTCTGGCGGTGACACCACAACACGCACTACGTGAAAACAAAAAATACACGTGAAAAAAATAATTCCACGCGTCAACCTGATATTTGATTTACTGTTATTGTGCAACGTCTACTAACAAATGAAATAAAATGAAAAAGACCATCTGAAGGGCATTTTGTCAGATTGTTTTTACGTGAGCGACGGTAGTTGAAATAAAACGGCCGGGCGTAAATCAGGTGCGGCCTCTGTACTTACTGTGTGGTGTGAGAACGTCAGCGGCTTACAGGTAGTAGCGCCGCGGCCCACATTATTTGCTGAGCTGCCTCTCCAGTAGCCTTTTGGGACCACAGAGAAAGAGAGAGAGGGAGAAAGGGCGAGAGGGAGGGAGGGTAAGAGTGTGGGGTTGTCGAGGAGGGGGGAAGAGGGGAGAGGCACTTTTGCAGGTTTCTCCCGATCCGCGCGGCTTAACTCGGCAGCACGTCCGGTCGGCGGCAGCAATATCCCGCCCTATCCCGTATCCTGTAACTTTGGCCAGTCTTCCGTGCCCGCTGATCCGCATCCGGCGGACGTCCATGTGAGCAGAGGCCCGCATTCTGCCGGAAATGAACCGCTTCGCCTGCAGCGGAACTTTCTCAGCGGACCGTTACACGCCTCTCTCTTTGTGTGGCCAGCTGAAGGCGACAAACCTGTCTATACCTCGGATTTTATTTAAACTTTTATTGATATGGGGCTGAAATGGTAGCAGTAATGGTAAATCTTAATTCTGGGACAGGAAACGATAGTGCTTGAACCTTTGTGAAATAGCTGAAAAATATGAATAATGCCGAAAAACGTTCTCTTCATCGTGAAACAGATTCGGACATACAAAATTACGTTACGAGTCTTACTTTTTTTCTTTTCAAAAATCTAGCTTTAGTCCTAGGTATTCGATATTCATGGAGGCCACAGACACACTCTACCAGCTTCTATTCAAATTTAAGTCAGGCTGTTTCCGCAAGATGGTTGCTGTACTTGATGCTCGCCTTAGGCAACTTGCTGTTTCAATTGAGTTCCTGTGCAGAAAGAACGAGACAGTGAGAAATATTCACAACAAACTTAAAAGAACGCGTGTGGGGATTTTGCTGTCTACCGCAGTAGAATTTAGCCTGTATTAGACGACATCAATACCTTCACTGCGCGATAACAGTGATGAAGTCATTGATGACAGTACCACCAAAGCAGAGTTATTAAACATGGTTTTCCGGAACTCCTTCACCAAAGAAGACGAAGTAAATGTTCCTGAATTCAGATCGAGAACAACTGTCTAGATGAGAAACATAGAAGTTGAAATCCTCGGTGTAACAAAGCAGCTTAAATCGCTTAATAAAGGCAAGGCTTCCAGTCCAGATTGTATGCCAGTCGGCTTCCTCTGAGTATGCTGATACAGTACCTCCTATACAACCGCTCGCTCACTGAAGAATCCGTACCTAAAGACTCGAAAATTGCTAAAGTCACACCAATACCCAAAAAGGGAAGTATGAGTAATCCGCTGAATTACAGGCCCATATCACTAACGTCTATTCGCAGTATGGTTTTGGAATATACACTGTATTCATAAATTATGAAGCACCTCAAAGAAAACGATTTATTGACACACAGTCAGCGAAACACAACTAACTCTTTATATTCATGAAGTAGTGGGTGCTATCGACAGGAGATGATTCCATAGTTTTAGATTTCAGGAAGGTTTTTCAGATCCATCCTGACAAGCGTCTTCTAATCAAACTGTGTGCCTATGGAATATAGCCTCAGTTGTGCAACTGGATTGTTGATTTCCTGTCAGAAAGGTCACGGAAAGTCATCGAGTAAAACACAAGTAATGTCCGCGTTCCCCAAGGAAGTGTTAGAGGACCTCTATAGTTTCTGATCTATATAAATGACATAGGAGCTAATTTCTGTAGCCCTCTGAAATGGTTTGCAGATAATGCTGTCATTTACCGTCTTGTAAAGTCATCAGATAACCAAAACGAACTGCAAAACGATTTAGGCAAGAAATCTGTATGGAGCGAGAAGTGGCAATTGACCCTGAATAAAGAAAAGTGTGAGGTTATTCGCGTGAGCACTAAAAAAAATGCACTAAATTTCGATTACGGGTTAAGTCACACAAATCTGAAGGCTGTAAGTTCTACTAAATACTTAGGGATTACAATTTGAATTACGATAAATTGGAATGACAGTAGATAATGTTGTGGGTAGAGCAAACCAAAGACTGATATTCATTGGCAGAACACTTAGACAGTGCAACAGGTGTACTAAAGAGACTGCTCACACCGCGTTTGTCCGCCCTTTTCTGGAGAATTGCTGTGCGGTGCGAGATCCGCATCAGATGGGACTGACAGATGACATCGAAAAATTACAAAGAAGGGCAGCTCGTTTTGTATTATCGCGAAATAGGGGAGATAGTGCCAGAGACATGATACGTGAATTAGAGTGGCAGTCTTTAAAACAAAGGCGTTTTTCGTTGCAACGGGATCTCCTCATGAAATTTCAATCACCAGTTCACTCCTCTGATTGCGAAAACGTTCTATTCGCACCCACCTACATAGGGAGAAATGATCATCACAATAAAATACGGGAAATCAGGGCTCGCACAGAAAAATTTAAGTGCTCGTTTCTCCCGCGCACCGTTCGAGAGCGGAACGGTGGATAGACAGCTTGAAGGTGGTTCATTGAACCTTCTGCCAGGCACTTTACTGTGAATAGCAGAGTAATCACGTAGATGTAGGTGTAGATGTAGATGTAGATGACGACACACCTAACGTGTTCAACTCAAGTACAGAGGGCCTGCCACCTAGCGGTAGAACGGCTGGTTCAAATGGCTCTGAGCACTATGGGACTTAACATCTATGGTCATCAGTCCCCTAGAACTTAGAACTACTTAAACCTAACTAACCTAAGGACAGCACACAACACCCAGTCATCACGAGGCAGAGAATATCCCTGACCCCGCCGGGAATCGAACCCGGGAACCCGGGCGAGGGAAGAAAGAACGCTACCGCACGACCACGAGCTGCGGACCAGAACGGCTAGAATTGCGATTTTAGCAGGCGTTATATGGGCCTGGGATAGATACGAAACGTTCCATTTTGCCGTGGATCCGCGCTTGCGCAGTAGAAGTAGTGTATACGCGCAGGCGCAAATTTCTATAATTCAAGCGAGCTTTTTGTTTTCACTTGCGGCAACAGACGAGCAATACTGGGGGGCTTCAGGACTCTTTTGGCTACACATTCCTCAGTGAATAATTTTCATATTTTCATTAACACAACAAACGAAAATTCTTTTGTATATTGCCGCTGAGTAATACTGTACATCTGTACTTCTTACAGGCATTAAACCAAAACCGTATAAGCACGCTTACTGATGTTCGCAGCAAGAAAGAGTGTCTATATCAATCTCTAGATACGCCGCACCAAAGTAAGATAAGTCAACAATGTTTAGTTCCGAGTTTACATGTTTTACGTAAATGTGTTTATAATTTTACATTGGATGTGTGTGTGTGTTTTGTTTCTTGTGTGTGTGTATCCTCATCAAAATTGGTGATAATATTGCACGTATTTGAATTAACTGCCATTTCTGTATCACTTGAGCATACCTGGAAAGATAATGTTGAAAGGATAGTCATAAGAGTCAAAGCAGTTTGGCTGGCCACAACCGATGAGGACTGTAAAAGCAGTATTGCATAGCACTGTCTTGGAACAGCCTTCCTCGTTACTGTGTCACATGTGGTAATCCCGTCATGTACGATCGTCAGCAACTCGTCAAAACGGGGTACGTCCTTCCTGACGATGTTCCTAAGTTCCTGTGGATCCTACGGTCTCAAATGCTTCGTTAACAGAGAGTATAAGTCCCAGCTTTAACCCCTCCTAGTCCGCCAGCGTCAAACCCAATTCCTACTGCTTGCATTATTTCGTCGTTCTGACCTTGTCTTAACGAATAAGGCGGAAACAGTCACGCCAAATTCTGCATTCACAAGTGCGGCCTCCGTACCTAAAACGCTGCGAAACGCAATCATTTGCTTGTCCCAGCATGACATAAAACGAACATTTTAGTCCATAAATTTGTATTAATCATAACGCAATTTCATTTTACCTGCGCAGGATAACAGTAACTGCTTAATAAATATGAAACTTGTCCTCTCAGACGTTCCTGAATTAGTGCATAGCGCAAAAATATCTATTTTCACAATTAACGATGTCCAAAAGCCTGCAGTTCCGAATATGTACCGTTGGGGCGCCGATGCAGACTTACGCGTCAAATGTATCATGTAATAGGGGTAAGGAAAATGTCAGTTCCATACTTGCAAGCTTGGGGCGCTGGTTCACACTTGTATGCTATATGTGTGTCATGTAACACCGGCTTACGCACTGGCTAAGCAGTTTATAATAGTAGACAAGCCAATAGCTGGAACTCACGTATAGCGACAGACACAGCGAAGCACAAACTACTGACAATGTGCAACATACTAACAATATGATTTTAGCTGATAAATGCAAACTGTCAGTCAGAGTAGAAGCAGGAGAAGCGTCTAAGTGCAGAACACTGAGACCTTTGAAGCTGAAAACTTTTTGCGCCAAGTGGGTTAGAAGAATTTTGAAGGATGCCAAAGGGGAAATATCCGCCCACTCTACAGGCCTGATATGTCACCGTGTAATTTCAAACATTGAAGGAATCCCTGCTTCGGACTAGATCTAAATATGATGAGGGCTCCTAAAGAGTGGTTTGGACATTATGGTCCCGAGTTGAACCATGGGTGACTACAGGCCTGAGTATCACTAAGGCAGTCGAAAGGGACAGACATTATGTGGAAAAATACATTTTGTCTCTCGTAACGTCACGTAAAAGCCTATCGGTGTGGCCGAGCGGTTCTAGGCGCTTCAGTCTGGAATCGCGCGACTGATACGGTCGCAGGTTCGAATCCTGCCTTGGGCATGGATGTGTGTGATGTCCTTAGGTTGGTTAGGTTTAAGTAGTTCTAAGTTCTAGGGGACTGATGACCTCAGACGTAAGGTCCCATAGTGTTCAAAATCATTTGAATAATTTTTAACGTAAAAATAAGAAATGTATGTAAAATAAATCAGATGCTTAGAAAACTTTGTGCATTTCTTTTAGTTACTCTTGTATTAAGGTTTTTGGTAGCAAGTGGACTCGAATTCTTCGTCTTCGCAGCCCTATTCCTCATTTACTTAAAACTGCAATAGCGCGTTTTAGGTTTACTCTTTACGTTTTATTTAGGAACTGAATTGTTGCAACTTCTAACGTCACCAATCGATTGCGGATGTAGGAGAGGCCCGCAATAAAGTTCTTTGATGATAGCTGGGATCTTAGGCTTCAATTGTCTTCTAGTAACGTCGACAACTTCAGTAATACAAAAGATTGTCTGAATCTGAAAGAACTTGTTACTTTGTGAAAAAAGAATTAGGGATTACGTTGACAAGTAGTTGCATTTGCCTTTTGGCAGTGTTTGCAGTTCCTTTTAATTAGTTTACGTATTGCTGTAGAATGTGTTCCACGGAATACATCTAATGATCAGTGCTGGGGATATCATTACTATCACTTCGGGAAACATAATCATATCTGTGACGCAAATACGCGTAATGAGGTCCGTGAGGGATAAATCGTGAAGTACCCTGTTCCACGCGATTAAAATTCATTCGTAGAGTGTCCGGAAAGTGAGCCCACTATGTTAACCATTGTCCAATTTCGCCCTGTGCATATTCGATGTAAAGGTATTTCATAACGCCGCAGCAAACAGCTCACTCGTTCTGAAAACTTAATTATTCATTCGTTGAAGCTTCAGTTGATTGGTTGGACTGTAAGATTATTCTGATACATTCCGCATTAACAGTTTCATACGGAATTGCTACTGTTGACTAAATACCTGAACTTAAGGAGAGACTGTAGTTTAGAAATGGATGTTGCAGTATAACATTTCGAAATGTCATAACAGCTGATATGCCCACTAGCCCAGCTGTAAACAATGGACGCAATGAAAAATGCACCTAAAATATTTTTTTAGAATAAATTTCATTTCATTATTTATTAAATGGAACGAATGACATTCAGCGTTTGGCATTTGGCGTCAACTGGAAAAAAAAAGATGTTTTATGGCGCTAGCTGTTGAATTCACTTAATACGCTGGACGAAAATTAAAAATCTTTCGTCAGTACTAGCCTTGTACAGGCTCACGATGAAATAGAATCATCACGGATGTACACCTTGAGTCATTAACATCGGTCATCCCATTCACAATATTCGCATGTGAAAAAAACACTGAGAAATACACGTACGGCTAACCAGCTTCGTTTTTGCAAGTGGATTATTAACTTAACCCTACGACGACCTAGGTATTTAAGAGAAATATACAACATGACCGAAATACATTACTTTTTGATTACTGCTTAAGAAGGAATTCAAATTCGCTGATGAAAGGGCAGTACTGGACGGAGGTCAACTCGTCCTAAAATTCTTCACTGAGAGGCAGCAATTCTTCAGTCTCATACTTCTAGCACGTAAGTAAAATACTCTGATTGTTCTTATTACCTCAAAAACGCCTGTTACTCTACCTGATATACCTATATTAATTTCTTACTCTCACTCAGGCTGTGTGCACTGAGGATGAACTGTATATTCTCATACTCTATTTTCCACTCGTGTAGTGCTAGCTTTCATGCCATGGTTACATCCACACAGGTAATAGAAATGCTCAACCCTGGCCCAAATTATATATTTCGCAGCTTGTTAATGTACTGATATCTGTGTGTTTACTTCGAGACGCTAATGTTCAGGTTCTTGTAAGTAGGTTATCTGTAGGGGCTTAAAGGTACTTCATGCTCAATTGACCTTGAAACGTGTAAATGGTAGTTTCGCGAATTATGACGTCATCAATGGTCTTCAATGGATGGCGTCATCAACGTGACGTTCTCGTGAAGTTTAACCCAAATTGATTGGTGCACCAACATCGTTACTGGCGCAAGCTGTTGGAAAAACCCCAAAGTTTATGACACTAAATTAAGTTATAGCGCAAAAATATATATTTTGATGTTATTGTACTCAAGTCAAACTCTTCAACAGCTATATACGCTTTATATGTATTGGTAACATAGAGTTAAACACGAACACTACACAACTGAATAAAAAATTTATTTCGTCCTCTGTTCACTTAATACATATATCTTAGTTTTGTCAAGTTTTAACGCTTTCTACGTTATTTTATGTTTCATTTCAAATCATGAAGAAAATGGTTCAAATGGCTCTAAGCACTATGGGACTTCACATCTGAGTTCATCAGTCTCCTAGACTTAGAACTACTTAAACGTAATTAACCCAAGGACATCACACATCCATGCCCGAGGCAGGATTCGAACCTGCGACCTTAGCAGCAGCGCGGTTCCGTACAGAAGCGCCTAGAACCGCTGGGCCACATCGGCCGCTTAATCATGAAAATGTTCTCGATCGAAGCAATCATTACGTATTTTAACTCTGACACGTTTACAAGCACATCATTGAGAAACTTTTAGTTTTCGTGTCTTCACTATTTGCCCATTCTGTACATCTTTGTTTCTTGTTTCTTTTATCATTCACATTCTGTTTGCAAGACCTCGTCTTTCAGCTAAAGGTCCTTGGTTTTCATCTTCTTGAGTTTTGTGTTAGATGAATTAGAGCAGGCATGTCGTCGCTCCTCTCTTCAACATAGCAGGTTGCATTAGCAGATCTTCTAGTTCTACTACACAGAACTTCTGGTTATATTATTGGTCTCATTCTTTCTAGTAAATATTATTTCAGAATTTATTGCCGAAATATCGAAGGTTTGAAGTAATATTTGACTGGGCCAACGACTTGATTTCCTTGTTGTGGAACAGATGGCACACATTTCATTGAATGTCTCGATTACTGTTTTTGTAGAATTGTACACTTGGATAGTCTTCGACTTTTTTTCGTCTCCTATGCTGCCATCTATTTTATTATCGAAATGCGCAGACGAAAGAATATTATGTTTTTGTACTTTTGACGATTGTCAAATCCTTTTTGAATCAAAATAAGGTAGAGTTTACTTCACGTTGATTCGCGATCAAAAATTCAGGAGTATGTTCGGTTTCATTTTTACGTGCAGTTCCGATCAAAGTATGTTTCTTTTTCAGCAGGTTTTCAGACAAGCGGCAACTGGCGAACAAACTGTCAGCCTTTACATTACGGCCACTTCCTCAGCTGTTATGTTAACGAGAATTAACACATCTTGCAGTAAGTCTGAAACTACGAATAGACCATCTGGCTGTTTTCCGACAAAGGCGTACCGAAGTCATCGCATTGCACACCGATAGAATTTTCAGACCATAATTCAATATCTTGCTTGATGTACACTGGGAAAAACTACACTTTCCTCTGGCAATGACTAATTGTTCATCCACTGTCATATGTTCAATAACTGTCTTTTTTCGCTGCAGTTCGTATACAATAGTACAAATGTTTACCTCACTGTCACGAGTTTACCTGTTTCCTTTCTCCCTTGCCTGCTTTGGATATCAACAAAAGGTATGCATCTGAGTGTGTACAGGAACCGTTACAAACTCACCATCGCGTTAAACACCTGAATTCCAAAACAATTTGTGCTCCTTGGTCTTATAGGTTCGTATGTCAAGAGCAGTAAAGCCGTCAATAATAAGTAATCCACCAAAAGCCTTAATTTCAGCCGCATCTGTCTGTTTAGCGTTTCGTTTCCGAGGAATACTTATGTACACATTAGTATTGTTATATTTATCGAAAATACCGTCATCAAAAGACAAAAGGAAGCAATCTAAGACCGAATTTTCAATTCCAGCTGTGCTTTTCAAACCTGTTAGATGACTAATCGTATTTTGAAGTCTTGTCCTTAAATTTCTTGATCGACGGTTTCTTCAGTTATTTCCTTTATTTGTCTTTTCTCAAGCAAAGTTTTTTATACGTATTTCGTTATCAGCACCATCCCTCTGCGTATCAATTTCATTTTCCAAATATTCGTAGTCATTCTGATTCTGATTTATCATGATCCTTCTGCTTCAGCTTCTTCAAAATACCTCTGTTTCCATCTTCAATTTTCTTCAAATGCACAATTACTGTATGCCTTCTACCCTACTGTGACAGGAAACAAGAGAGCAAACTGACTCCCAGGTTTTTATTTTACTTCGGAAGCAATAAAAATACTAGTGTTAGACAAAGTGGGTACATATAAAACAACATAAAATGCGACAACAGCGAAACAGGTATGAAATTTTAAAAAATTGTCATTTGGTATAATTGTGATTTTTGTTACGTTAGTATTGGCACGGGGTGGCGCAGAACATCTCAGTGTACGTTCTTGGCTGTTGAACAACAACGATAACTGAAATTTTGTCTTGCCTAATTTAATTTATATACATAACTGTTACAGAGAAAGTGAACAGGAGTTTTAGGCAGTTATGAATGTTTAAACTATTAATAGAAGCGGTTTTTAGTGTGTAATGTCCCACGACACACCACATGTGCACTACAGAGGTAGAAATCTGAGATGACAGATGGCAATTATTTTAAGTGTGAAATGTCAGGGGTGGTACATTTGAAAATCCTAGTGGCAGTGCATGGCAAGTTCAAAAATGCACAAAATAGTGATTTTTGGTTAACTGAAAAAGTTGCAATAAGGCAGTCATGTGAAATTCAAATAACTAATGCGAGCTAATGTTCGTGGGAGTATTTTTATCATTCATTAATTTAGCACCCATTAAAATGGACCATACCATGACAGTACAAAATCTTTACCAGACACTAAAACGAAACAAAGATGGTGCTGGCAAGAAACTTCTTAGCACCTATTAAAAAGGAAGAGCCAATCACAGCATGCTAATTTTAAAAACAGTGGCCTTGCCCAAAAGTAAGCAAATGATCAGATTTTTATGATCGAAAGTATCTATCCTAAAGATGATTTACACGATTTAATTTTAAAAAATCCGACATCAAAAACTATTTTGCAGGGTGGTAAAATAGAACATGTAAACACAGTGTGGCCACAGAGCAGTCATCTTGAGCGTTTGGGAGAAGGATCTGAAACATTTTTATTGTTTTCAATAGTATTTGTACAACAAACAGAAGGTGTAACTTGTAGCACTTCCACATCTATCTGAGGAGAGCTCATGGCACCTGGAACTAGTTACCAATGCCACTGTTTGTAATATCTATGACGTTCTTCCATTTGATAATATTTCACCATCATATGCACAGCTGCCCTGGCTGTGTGCATAGAAATGCATAGATTTACCTACGCTCTGTCTCTTCTATTCTCATATCAAAGTACATTGTACGTCACATTTCTCATCGACCTTAATTCTCTTATCTCAGTAACATGGCTGAAACACACATATCAATCACAGCAAAATTCTTTCTGTCCCACTACATAGTTGAATGACTTTCTCGAAGGCATTTTCAGCAGCAGTAACACCACTCTGAAATAATCTCCCACATCACAATAGACAACTGAATAATATGTCCAGCCTCCAAAGACAGTTGTTCACATATCTACTGAAGTAACGGTATTGCCTAGTATTGTCCCTGTACTCTCTCACTACACCTGTACATTCATGCTTCCAGCCTGATTTCTTTTATTTAACAGTATCCTCAGCTGGTGCAGTCTCCTCACACTTCCTTTCCCAAGAACTCGCTATATCAGAAAACACCTGTTTTGTACATCTATAAATATACTCCTGGAAATTGAAATAAGAACACCGTGAATTCATTGTCCCAGGAAGGGGAAACTTTATTAACACATTCCTGGGGTCAGATACATCACATGATTACACTGACAGAACCACAGGCACATAGACACAGGCAACAGAGCATGCACAATGTCGGCACTAGTACAGTGTATATCCACCTTTCGCAGCAATGCAGGCTGCTATTCTCCCATGGAGACGATCGTAGAGATGCTGGATGTAGTCCTGTGGAACGGCTTGCCATGCCATTTCCACCTGGCGCCTCAGTTGGACCAGCGTTCGTGCTGGACGTGCAGACCGCGTGAGACGACGCTTCATCCAGTCCCAAACATGCTCAATGGGGGACAGATCCGGAGATCTTGCTGGCCAGGGTAGTTGACTTACACCTTCTAGAGCACGTTGGGTGGCACGGGATACATGCGGACGTGCATTGTCCTGTTGGAACAGCAAGTTCCCTTGCCGGTCTAGGAATGGTAGAACGATGGGTTCGATGACGGTTTGGATGTACCGTGCACTATTCAGTGTCCCCTCGACGATCACCAGTGGTGTACGGCCAGTGTAGGAGATCGCTCCCCACACCATGAGGCCGGGTGTTGGCCCTGTGTGGCTCGGTCGTATGCAGTCCTGATTGTGGCGCTCACCTGCACGGCGCCAAACACGCATACGACCATCATTGGCACCAAGGCAGAAGCGACTCTCATCGCTGAAGACGACACGTCTCCATTCGTCCCTCCATTCACGCCTGTCGCGACACCACTGGAGGCGGGCTGCACGATGTTGGGGCGTGAGCGGAAGACGGCCTAACGGTGTGCGGGACCGTAGCCCAGCATCATGGAGACGGTTGCAAATGGTCCTCGCCGATACCCCAGGAGCAACAGTGTCCCTAATTTGCTGGAAGTGGCGGTGCGGTCCCCTACGGCACTGCGTAGGATCCTACGGTCTTGGCGTGCATCCGTGCGTCGCTGCGGCCCGGTCCCAGGTCAACGGGCACGTGCACCTTCCGCCGACCACTGGCGACAACATCGATGTACTGTGGAGACCTCACGCCCCACGTGTTGAGCAATTCGGCGGTACGTCCACCCGGCCTCCCGCATGCCCACTATACGCCCTCGCTCAAAGTCCGTCAACTGCACATACAGTTCACGTCCACGCTGTCGCGGCATGCTACCAGTGTTAAAGACTGCGATGGAGCTCCGTATGCCACGGCAAACTGGCTGACACTGACGGCGGCAGTGCACAAATACTGCGCAGCTAGCGCCATTCGACGGCCAACACCGCGGTTCCTGGTGTGTCCGCTGTGCCGTGCGTGTGATCATTGCTTGTACAGCCCTCTCGCAGTGTCCGGAGCAAGTACGGTGGGTCTGACACACCGGTGTCAATGTGTTCTTTTTTCCATTTCCAGGAGTGTAGTTTTTATATTTGCCAATATCATTTTTTTGATCATTGCCATTATTATGGTCTGATGTAAGAGAGTGCGTGATGGCTCAAATCAGATCAGGTGAATAGATAAATAAATAAAATAAAAAGCTGTACTGTTTGTGTATATGAATATAAAACACATACAGCTAAAATAACGTGTTAAGCAGAGTGAGAGTGTGTTACCGGTAGTACAAAAGTAATTTATCAAATAATAAATTATTACACACACACGCGCAATATCTTTGTCAATATGGTGACTGTTACGGCGAAAAGTCCAGCGCTGGCACGCTAGTCGGGAACCAAAGAGAAGAGGTGGCTGTAAGAAGACCTCAGCCAATCGCATGCTGACGATCTTTCTCCTGGATGACAATGCTACAGCAGCAGCCCCTATGTGAAGAGGACATAAGCACCATGACCGACTGGCGACGACTCAGCTGAACAGCAAGTTGAAGAATAGGCACTTGTATATCGGTGTCAACTCTGTTCATTTCGCTTGTACTTTTTATGTAGCACAGATCTGGAATTGTTTCTACTGAAGACGTTTAATCTTTTTTATGTCACACTTTGCTAGTGACACATCTCTGTAAATGAAAAGGTTATCTATTATTATTTACTTTTTGTAATAAAACTCATTAATACGGTTTGTTTGAATGTTTGTCTAGGAATCCGATTTTGCAGGATTTCTGAACACAACAGTAATCATAAATAATTTATTGTAGTAACTCATGTTTAACTAGGAAAATTAATATGTAACAAACATTTGACAACATTAATTACCATAGTGGTATTTCCAAGCTAAATTGTTCTACAACAGTAGAGAACTAATGTACTATGCAATGCAGTTGTATTCAACATATCCTCTTAGATTTAAATGAGTTAATGTTAGTAATGGTAGCAAAACGAAATTTCTGCACCTGGGTAAGCACCAATTTAGGGGGTGGAGGGGGGGAGGAAGGTAATCAATGTTACTGACTGGCTATTATTACTTTTTAATTACTTTTCTTCTCAAATACCTGTGGTAGTAAGACTGTCCACTAACATCACCTTTTCTGACACTTAATTGCAAATAATCATACTGAACTAATGCATTTTCAAAACCCAGGGAACATGTTGTATTACTTAAATTACACATTTGCGCCGTGTACAAAGCAAACTCCATTATCCAAAAAATTCAGAACGTTTACATTCAACAGGACATGACCAAAGATGGTCATGGTGAAACAGGACGTAGATGAAGCATGTCCAAGGAGAGAGATGAAAAATTGGTATCTCTAAAATAGCAACAGTAACAATACTTGAAATGTGTAACAAACTAAAATTGCCACTCCAATCATAGAGACACCCAGTGTACTTTGTCCACCTACCCGTTCTCTCATGTCCGTTTAACATTGGATACAGTTTTGGCCTTATGTTGGCGCCTTTGCTGTTAAGGTGGTCAGCAAAGAAGATACACCAAGCAAGGGAAGTCGTAAATCGACCTACGTGCAAGCTAGGTTCCTCAGCCAAGACGTCGTTCCATTTCACCAGTAGGTGCTCTGACTCGCTCCACTCAGTTGTTTCTTCCTTGCTGTAACCGAGTTTAAAGATTCCACAATTAACTTGGTTCTGGTGACAGGAGCTAACTTTGTGACAGAGTAGTAGACGATGAGTCCTCGAACACATGTTGTGTGCCACACTATGGAGGGTGGGGGGGGGGAAAGAAGGGAAGAGGGGTAAGTTCTCCGAATCTCCCCTCCCCCCCCCCCCGGCCAGTCGAATCTAGGAAATGCACTTTCATTCATTCGAGGATTATAACACATTTCTTGAAATTTGTGGTTACGATTTTACTAAGTCTCATATTTAGTGCTGACAAGCGCAAAGGGAAATACACAATTTGGTGGTTCGTTCATAGGAAATTTTGTCCTATCTTTGGCGTTGTGATTGAGCCTGGCGGCCAATGAGAATGTGAACCCTCACAGAACATGTCCGAAATAGTGCTCAAACTGTCCTCTGTGTCGTGCTCGTGTGCCTCTTACCAGGATACTGAAACGGACATCCGACACAGTGTCACACACTAGTGACCCCTACATCCTCATCTTCCCACTCAGCGAAATATACACATGACAGTAATACACCTGGCCGACATCCATCCCCAAACCTGGCATCAACACTCTCTCGCCTGGCAGCTGAGCTAAATCACAGTAGTATGATTCCTCCAATCCGTGGCAAAACAGCACCTCTTCTGAGACTAGATTCAAGGTAATAAGTAAGAGCAACTATATCAATTATTGAAAAAATAAACTGCGATGTTTTCCTGTAGGTCTACTTGTCTATGCTTAATTTGTGATTCCAAATGCAATATTCGGGAAGTGAAAATCGTATTTTCTAAATTGGCAAACAGAAAAAAAATCGTGAAATTACCAAGCCATAAAGTAGGCACCTACTCTTTCTCTACACAGTATGCAGCCACAAAGTTCAAAACTGAAATTCCAGTTGGAATGAGTGCGTAAAAGGGCCAGAGTTCTGGAGGAACTACAGAATCAGTTCTACTCCACGGTTTGTAGGTATTCTTGGGATGTTTTCTCGCATTCACGAGGTCGAGTGTTTTTCTTGTTATGCGTTTTATTGAGACAAATTAAGAAATGTATCTTTCGAAATATATTTGCTTCAGATACATGATTAAATCAACATCGTTATAAAACAGAATGCGTGAAAATAGCGCAAGAAATCCATTAACTTGATCTGATTCGAAGAGTTATAAGTGGACATGTGGCAACAGTTTGAGGAGTTATACTGAAATTTGTAGCTGTTCGTGTCACGTGACAGTAAAATATACGTTCGTGAACAAGATATTATTTGGAACGTACTCATGTGCAACAGACTATGAGAAAGCAGTATTATCGCTAACGCTCTATCTATTCCTTGAACAAAGAGACCTTTGGTTCGATGTTAATTATTGTGAAAAGATATAGAGAAGGCATTGTTGAGAGACCGCCATCTTTAATTGAAAAGCATTTTCTGATTTTGTGCCAGAAGAATAAGCCAATAAACCAGTTTCTCGGCAGGATAAACAATGTGGAATTGCGTAAATTATTCTGCATCTCATGGTTTCACATTTTCAAATATTTGTGCATGCCTACGAGACATTTCTTTGGGCTGTGGAAACTCGAACCTGCTGACTCTATACGGAAATTAACTTAAGGATTCTTAAACAAATCCACTTCGACGGACGGGCTTCCTTAGAAAGGAGAATTGGATGGTCGTTAACGTAGGCTATGATTCCTACAGATTCAGCACGCATTTCGACGACCGGCAGAGACATCGAGTAGAGCTTAGCCAGCGTGGAGCGGCCGATCTATGGTCTACCATGCACAATCCCCTGAACATAAATGTTGTCTAGTGAGGTCGCTTTGGTTATTTATTTATTTCTAAGTTCTGAATTCTTTTCTTACAGAGACTGAATACTCAAGAATTAATTCCTTCAATCGGTAATAATAATAATAATAATAAAATCAAAGCAATTATTAAATGAATAAAAGCAGTGCATCGAGGTCACCTTTTGTCTCTGCAATGAAATTTTCAACACAGATCTCCATACAATAACTAAGTTCAGGGTGAAATAATGACTACTCTCATGAATCATTAAATCTCAGTAAAATTATAATAATTTACCTTGAGAGGTGGCATGAGCCCCCTCTTATATTTCTATCTTACGATTTTCCTCTCTAATAGCATGCAGTGAAATGTCGCTATTCCTTCACACGCGGACTTCCCACGCAGCGTCTCTCGTCACCCGGGTGGTCCGGTGACAGGCGGGCTCTGCTGATCTGGAAAGCGTTAAGCCGATGGGTGTGAGGAAGTCGAGTGAATGCTTTGCAGACGCCGACATTGTCAAAAGACACGCCCGGAGGGGTCTGAAGTAGCGGCTGGGCTAGAGGTTCCGTTACTTCGCAGAAACTTAGCGAAAACACTTTCTGGTGGGCTACCAGCGAGGCGTGGGGATGACTTGTGTACCAAGGCAGTTGTGTCGGGAAAATTCCCGCGCTTTCTGCAAAGTAGTAACTGTGATTGGCTTGCTCAGGGCATAGCTCCGTGACGTAGCAAAATCAGCGCAGAAATTGGCGCCAAGAATCTCCATTGGTGGAATGGTAGTGCTCCGGCAATAGAGTGGAATTTTCCGCCGGTTTTCGAGTTGCTGATTGGAACGTTTAACCACGGCCACTGTCGTTGGGGCGGGAATGTTGTGTGTTCGGCCTGTGCAGGTGCTCTAGGTAGTCAGCTCTCGCCTTTCGGTCGTGGATGTCGAAGCAACCAGCCATCGCCTCCGGTACGCCAGATCGTGTTCTGGCAGTTAAGAAGACAATTTGGTAATGTATGTCCGCAGCACCGGCAGATAGGGATTTTCCTAGGTGATAATCAGAGCTCAGCATAGCGCGCCTGTTCGACTTTTCCTAACTTTGTTCTGTCTTGAGTAGCAGCAATTAATGTTGGGTTAGCTGTGTGTCTCTCTTAAGATTTGAGTGGCAAGGAATTGGCTCCACATACCACTTCGTCTTAAACCTCACAATCTAGTTTAGGGACAACTTCACCTTCATAGCGTTTGTTTGAGTATCCAATTTGAGCCAATTTGATGTATCGTAAATGTTTCATGTGTTTTTGTTTATTATTTTGTGTTTAGTCTTAATAAAACATATTGTTATTTTCGACAGAACTTTCATTCTGTTAATCGGTAGAGCAACCCATCATTTCTCACTACGTTAATGAAACCTTCCTTTATTTAACTTATTTATCAAATTAAATTATTGCAGTTGCCAAACTCTTTTCTAGTGCACTTGCAGGGTTGATTACAGTCAGTTCGCGTGTATTTTTTAATCCATATGCAACAGCAAAAGTCGGAGTTAGAATAGGGGGGGCTTAGAGCATCATTGACATATAGAGATTACAGAAGAATTTAGTGTTAAATACACTGCTTGCCCCGGCACCTCACAACCTTTCAGGTGAGAGGGAGTTGCAAGTGTAACTGTTGACACCCAAATGGAGTATCTCAGTTGCTTTGTTTCTTTTTCTTTCTTTTTTTTCAGTTTCAGAATTTTAAAATAGCGTGTCAACCAAACATTAGTGGATCATGAATTCTTAAGAAAAGACATAAAAGTTTTCTAAGTAAGGTAACACATCAAAAAAAAGTGTAAAAATCTGTAACCCTGGCCAAAGCGTTAGTTTCTTCAGTAATAGTAGTTTCTTTTAAGTTTTGAAGCGATACCTTACTCAGAAAACCTTTACGTCCGCTGATTCTGATATGATGGATTCAGTTATACACAGACACAATTTAGACTCATTAACTCTTGGAGAGGCAGGTGAACGCCCTAGAAATTTACTCTAGAGGGGCATGAACAATAATTTACATATTTTAAATTTAATCCACTTATAACAATTTAGTTTAAGTATTGTGATATGTTTTCTACAGAAGGTTTCTAAGAATTCACCTTGACAACAACAAAATATTAGCATCAAATGTGGTCATCGCATCGAACCATCACTCCAAACAATACACGTGTTCGATAGCTGGTGCTTCAACTTTGGTATAACTTTCTTTAAATTTTCGTGTTAGCACCTGAAAGAGTTCTTGCTGCTTTAAGACAAAAAGATACTTTGCAAACTGAACATAGAATTTTTCTTGAACTGCGAAGTGCGCATCTTCTAGGTGATGAGTGAATAGGCTGATATTTACTGATTTCGTCTGCGTTAGGCTTGTGTGTCCTGGTCTGAAGTAATAAATTATTTTTCTATCCAGGGGATGAAGCAGCAGCCACTGAAACTACTTTTGGAGCCAACAAACCTCTTTATATTACCTAAGAAGTGAATTTCAGGTAGTTTTCATGGCTTTCATCGCCGTCGACACTGTTGTCACTAGACGAAATTTATCAAATAATATTCGCTAACACTATTACTCTGTTATTCTTTTTGGGGGAGACATGCTGGGTGGAGAAGAAGAAGGACGGTGGTTAGCACCACAAACCTCACAGGAACACATCTGTGAAGTACAGAATATTCTATTCGAATAAAAAGTAACATTACATGTACAGGGTGTTTCAAAAATGACCGGTATATTTGAAACGGCAATAAAAACTAAACGAGCAGCGATAGAAATACACAGTTTGTTGCAATATGCTTGGGACAACAGTACATTTTCAGGCAGACAAACTTTCGAAATTTTCAACAACAGATGGCGCTGCGGTCTGGGAAACTCTATAGTACGATATTTTCCACATATCCACCATGCGTAGCAATAATAAGGCGTAGTCTCTGAATGAAATTACCCGAAACCTTTGACAACGTGTCTGGCGGAATGGCTTCACATGCAGATGAGATGTACTGCTTCAGCTGTTCAATTGTTTCTGGATTCTGGCGGTAAACCTGGTCTTTCAAGTGTCCCCACAGAAAGAAGTCACAGGGGTTCATGTCTGGCGAATAGGGAGGCCAATCCACGCCGCCTCCTGTATGTTTCGGATAGCCCAAAGCAATCACACGATCATCGAAATATTCATTCAGGAAATTAAAGACGTCGGCCGTGCGATGTGGCCGGGCACCATCTTGCATAAACCACGAGGTGTTCGCAGTGTCGTCTAAGGCGGTTTGTACCGCCACAAATTCACGAAGAATGTCCAGATAGCGTGATGTAGTAATCGTTTCGGATCTGAAAAATGGGCCAATGATTCCTTTGGAAGAAATGGCGGCCCAGACCAGTACTTTTTGAGGATGCAGGGACGATGGGACTGCAACATGGGGCTTTTCGGTTCCCCATATGCGCCAGTTCTGTTTATTGACGAAGCCGTCCAGGTAAAAATAAGCTTCGTCAGTAAACCAAATGCTGCCCACATGAATATCGCCGTCATCAATCCTTTGCACTATATCGTTAGCGAATGTCTCTCGTGCAGCAATGGTAGCGGCGCTGAGGGGTTGCCACGTTTGAATTGTGTATGGATAGAGGTGTAAACTCTGGCGCATGAGACGATACGTGGACGTTGTCGTCATTTGGACCGCAGCTGCAACACGGCGAACGGAAACCCGAGGCCGCTGTTGGATCACCTGCTGCACTAGCTGCACGTTGCCCTCTGTGGTTGCCGTACGCGGTCGCCCTACCATACCAGCACGTTCATCCGTCACGTTCCCAGTCCGTTGAAATTTGTCAAATAGATCCTTTATTGTATCGCTTTTCGGTCCTTTGGTTACTTTAAACCTCCATTAAAAACTTCGTTTTGTTGCAACAACACTGTGTTCTAGGCGGTGGAATTCCAACACCAGAAAAATCCTCTGTTCTAAGGAATAAACCATGTTGTCTACAGCACTCTTGCACGTTGTGAACAGCACACGCTTACAGCAGAAAACGACGTACAGAATGGCGCACCCACAGACTGCGTTGTCTTCTATATCTTTCACATCACTTGCAGCGCCATCTGTTGTTGAAAACTGTAACTACTGTAATTTCGAAAGCTTGTCCTCCTGAAAATGTACTGTTGTCCCAAGCATATTGCAACAAACGGTGTATTTCTATCGCTGCTCGTTTAGTTTTTATTGCCGTTTCAAATATACCGGTCATTTTTGAAACACCCTGTACATTTATGGAAAGTAAACATACAAATACAAACAACTACCACCAATTATAGTTGTATCGAGAAGAGCTAAAGCGAGAAATGCACGACACTTCCAGGGGTAACAACAACAATGCATGAAGCATCAATTGTAAATACGCGGTACTGCAATGCTCGTGTCGTCTGCTGACATTGTAATCAAAAATTCATTGGTAGTTGAGAGAACAACCGCGTCTGAGCAGTAAACTGAGAAAACTATGTGGTTAGCGACAGTGAACATCGCCCTTTCAAAGTGTCGACATATGTGTTAGTTTATAATGATGCCCGCCCTCCAAAGAATTGATTCAACAAAAATGACGATCATAGTCACATAAATAATACGGAGAAATTGATTTCGCGTATCTTCATGAAACAGCCTTACATATTAAGTTCAAATTTACAAAAAAAAAAAAAAAAAAAGAGAGAAAAGAAAGAAGTGTACACCCGTAAGGGATGGAGTAAATAGTCTGTATTGCCTGCGACGTTTAGTTCTGTGGTTCCAAAATTTCATGAAACTAGCAGAATCAGCTATATAAGCGATGGGAGCTGCACCATATCATAGACACTTAGACAACTTTCGTGGACACCCATCATTGTATCGGAATATTGCCGTAAGCGTTCCCGCCTTTGCACATACTTTTCCGGTGTTCTTTGCATCACATTTCCCCATACCGATGATCTTTTCTAACAAATGTTTCTACCAGTAGAGTAAGACAACCATTAGTCTGTTAAATTTGTTACGTTGTTCAGTGTGTCCCATCACCATCTCATTGAGCTAGTTAGTATCCCATGACAGTTGATAACGCTACGTGACAATCCATGCACAGTGTACGTGTTATGAGAATCCCGGGCCTGGCGAATCTCTTGCACACAGTGGAGGCAGTGAGCGGACTCGTCCATCTCCGATACGGCCATAGATCAATCACGTCACAGCTCCGGTTCCCGACAAGAAATGAATTTTGTGGGCCGTACATCACTGCACAGCCATTCGGGCCGACATGTTTGCACTTGTCCTCATCGCTGGTGTATCTTTACCGACGTGACGTTACGTGATGAACTGTTGTATTGGAAAATCTCAAACCTAGCAGAATATGATAGTAATTCACTCTCCTCCTGCCCAGATCACTCGTGAAGATACTAAAACTTATTTCTGACAAACATCCAAGTCCGATTTCTCTACATATGAACTATTGACACATTTACTACTGGTTTAATTGTAAGTTTCTACCACGCAACGTAAACTTCCTCACCTAAGATCGCTTCATTAGGTGACGAAGAACTGGATCTTGTCAACCCAGAAGATAGAATAGTCGATCTTAAATATATATTTTCCTATATTATTTGCTACAGGATATCTGCCATGACAGCCGTGTATGTTAATGCACCATTTCCGGAATTAGGGTAGTTGTGTTGCCACGGATCAAATACCCGACCCCCCCCCCCCTGTAAATCAATGACGTGGGTCGGTGTGTCGCGTTTTCCCACATGAGACTAGGTGAACGCCGGACTGGCCACGAGTACTACATGAGTTACATATTTAGAGAGTCGACTGACTTTTAATACTAAAATTGCCTCTCATTGTCGCTGTGTGATACGTAAAATCGCTATGGAGGTGCAAAATAGAAATGAAACAAACTATAACGAGCCATTATGTCTATTATTGTATATTACCTCTACTTTAGGGCTGAGAGGTACAATAAAAAAGAGAAAACTCTCGTGGGGTTCTAACAACCCTACCACGACAAAGGTCAAAAATTAATAATCATTGTAGTGTTGCTCACGCTGCTAAATATTGCATTTTCAGACAACAACAAAGGTATATTATGTGGCGGGTGTCATTAGAGCAAAGTTAATTAAGTCATTTCTTGAAATAATGGATAAACTAGGCACTCATCTTTTCGTAATCCCCACGCTGTTCTCGTTGTGAACTCTTGGCTCAATCGTCGAAAATCTAGGTAGTGATGATTCCTAGCTCGGATGCAAAGAGGCCTAGGTGTTATTCTGCGATATTCAAAAGTTCTATAGATGTGTTTCATAAACCATGCTTGAAGATTAAACTTTTGAAAGTTAGGACAATGGTGATGTAAAAAAGTAATCAGCACTCCGAATTTAAGTTACACATTTTTTTTATTACTGTTGTTGCAATATCACGTAACTCGATCCAAAACATCACTTCAATATATAAAACATACTTGAAAATATCTTCCGCACTGTTAAAGTTCTCATTTCATAAACTGACTACAGTTTGCGTTTTTTTAACATGACAACCAAAGCTTGACTCTCTAATAACCGCTTACGCGACCAAAAATCAGAGTTACAAGTACGTCAAAGATCATAGTGACAAAAGAAAGAATACACATAAGAATAATATCACTGCAATATATACATATCGATGCATCGAAGTACTTCTACATTTATGAAATCAAATCTCAATGTTATCACAGAAATATGAGAAATATGTTAACTATTTTACAGAAACACAGTAGAACATTGCTGCTATCGAGAGGTTAAGGTGAGGTGCAGTAATGGTTACGTAATTCAAGTACCATTACAGGGTGATTCTGACACTTAGGGTGCTGGCTAACTATGACGTACACTGACAACAGAGGAGCACTCAATATCAGTGAAGGAATGGCCTTGTTGAAAATTTCTGCAAGAAAGGAAACTCTGAAGAAAAAGAATTTCCAGAGACAGATGTTTGGCAGATACGTCAGATAAAATATACACCCGAATGATCTCTAAATGAGTACAAAGGTTGGTGGACGCCTTCTTTTGACGACCAGAATGCTTTTTATCAGGGCAGTTTGTACCAGCAACGCACTTATCGTAAACCACATGAAAAAGAAATGAAGAGTGTGCAACAATACAAGGCATGTAGTATTTATTGATAACTCTCTATTCTGCCTATGGATCTCAACTGCTAAATTTCTGTGGGAATTGGATATATGTTCTCATCTACTTCTGTGCCCTGTCTCCATCCATCTCTTCCTGTCCCACCTCTCTGTTTATCTCCACCTCCTTGCTCTCTCTTTGACAATCATCTCCTCATGCCTCAATGCCTCGGTCCATCTAATCCGCTACCTATGTCTCCCCACCTTCCCCTCCTTCTTCTCTCCCACCATCTCCCCCTTCCCTCCCTCTCAGCGCATTCCCCACTCCTTCCTATATGCCCGTTTCCTCTTCCCTCTTTTCCCCTTGTTTATTATTACAGCCAACAAAATCTTGACTGTGAATTGAAGCCGCTTGAAACAAAAGGGTAAATCTGTTGTGATCATTTGTATACGAGGTATGAGGGACCGCTCCTACAGGTGGATCTTTTAGTGTAGTAGCTTCAGTGACAGCATCTGGCATAGTTTTACTATGCAGGATTATACAGCTTCGACCAATTCGTATTCCATAGCAGTATTCTAATCATATCACTGTAAGCCATAAATAAAACATCCCTGTTTCCTTTTAAAAGCGACTGTGGGGCAGGAGACAAAGCAGCACATAGTTGTGTATAAAGTATTTGTTTAAAATTATACAGAGGGAAAAGTAAATATGTATAAGAAACAATTAGTGTAATGTTTAAATACCCTGCTTGCATAGCCGAAACTGACTACGAGAAAGAAAAGGGAACTGCACAATTTTCGTATTCGTTTCTAAAAGAAGACCTGTATATTGTTGTTTATAAATGTATAACCCACGCCAGTCTGAATGTTTATTAGTGTATAGTGAAAAATTTGAAGTAAATTGGTCCAAAACTTTTCTAGATTATTACTAGCAATTTTTCCCATTTTTATTAGAATATCCTGGAAAACTTTTGAGATATTCGCTAGTAATTTTGCCTACTTGTATAGTATACAAATATCTATACACCACGTCTGTTAAAGTAAGTAGCCTATGTCCATTCGAACGTTCATTAGAGTATAGTGAAAGATTTAAAAAGAAATCAGTCAAGAACATTTCGAGATTTTGGTAAAAACGTGAAACATCGACTTGTCTTTGTACAGTAGTATAGATTTTAAATGTATATTTGTATACTACATGTATTACAAATATATAGCTTATACCGTCCAAATGTGTGTTAGTGTATGGTGCAAAACTTTTGGATAAAAGGTTCAAGTACTTTTCTAGATTTCTGTTAAAAGCCTTGTCCCCTAACATAGTATATATATACATTTATGTACAATATATATTTAAAAAAGTAAGTGGCCTATGTCCGTCCGAACGTTTGTTACGGTATTCTGTAAAAGTCTAAAGTAAACTGGTGAGGTACTCTTAGACATTTTTGGTAATAAAGTTAAACAATGACTTGTCTTTATATGGTAGTATAAAAATGAAGACTTTTTGTATGTACTGTTAGGTCATAAAATCCTGCTCAACTGCATGATAATGATCTGATTCGCCTTTGTAACGCAATACAGCTGTGTTTTTATGTGGCTTAGATTTGATGAGTTCTTGGTAGGATTCCGATGGTATGGGGCACCAGTTATGCAGGAACAGTTCACGCGTTTAGGTTCCATCGGTTACAGATCAGGCGAATCTCGTCACTAAGAAATCAGCATTGTTTCACTATCATACTCCTCAAACCATTGCAACGCGTTTCTGGCCTTGTGACACGGACACGTGGAAGACATTATCACAGTTGTGGGAGACATCAAGAATGAAAGGATGCAGGTGTTTCACAATAACGTCCACGTAATCCACATACGTTATGGTGCCAACATGTAAGCGCCGGTTAACATCTCCCATACCATAATAGTGCCCAAAACCGCCTGCGTCTGTGTCGCTCTATATTTTTAGAGGAGCCAGTTGCCTCGACGACGGAATATTCTCACATAATCATCGGCCACTTGTAACAAGAAACGTGATTCCCAGAACAGGAGCGCGATCCCATTGGCATAAGGTCCAGACTCTATGATCCAGTGGTCATTGCAGTTATAATTGACATGGTCGTTGAAGCAACATCAGTCACTTAGGGAACGTCTGCTGTGGACCGTATGTTAGTGGATATCCGCATCTGTTGCCCGTATAATCGATAAAATGAATGCCGTGCTAGACTAATCTGGATCCCGTTCAACTGTAAAGGTGCATGAAATTCAACTTTAAGAATCGTTTTGTTTATAAAGGGAAACAAACCGACGCTTTCCGTCGGAGAGTGCCGCATGAAAGACGTAACGAGCAATATTTGTTTGGTCTGACTCCAGCTACACGTTGCAAAAACGCATTTGCAAACATGTGCTGAATCACCAAAGCAAAAGCGCCTGGCAACTTTTAGAGGAGATGCCCTGTATAGTCCAGTTAAAAACTAGCTCAAAATTTCCCAATAAAATACAAGTGAATCAGGAGTTGACAAGGGTGAAGTCTATCGCTAGTGCATTTGCTTATATTCGTTTATGACCCTCTTGATCCGTTAAGGGAGTGGGTTGCTTAATTCGTTCGAAAGCGAAATTTTTGCTATTCGCTGACAACAAGTTAATTATTTGTGATGAGTAACATAAACTCATAATCCCAAAATGAGCTCTCTGGGCCTAGAATACAATATGACGTGACAGTGTTTAAAGCATTCCAACATAATTACAAGACTGGATATTGTCATTTAAGACAAGATAACACAGCAAATCGACATCACATAATAGATTTACGACATCAAGATGTATGTGAGAATCTTTTAAAACTTCATTATATGTGTGACACTGTGGACAGATGTTTAAAAAATTGTTGAGGAAATCAACCAAAATTATTTCTTTACAAAACAATATACGTTCCTCAACGAATCTCTATATGGGTGTCAGTTCTCGGCCCTTACCAAAACACATCCACAACGATACAGGAATCAAGAACGAAGCGTTTGAAACGGGGCTCCAATGACTTGTAACTTGATGTATAAAATTACATAAAATAAGGAATTGGAAAAGAATTAAAATTCGAACCAATAACGGAGATTATAGATTAATATGAGGATAAGTGGAAAAGTTGTCAGAGTAGTGAACGCTATAAGAAGCCACGGAATACATACCATATACAATAACACATCTTTGAAGATCCGAAAAAGAGGTGGCAGGGATAGATCCGACAGACGAATAAGGAACAGGTGTCATGACATCCCTGCAAGTGACAATTTGATAATCTGGATTTCAACGAGACAAAAACCCCAGTTCCCTGCACAGAATCGCTCATATGAACTACAAGAGTAGGAACTTAAATAGTGGCAACTATTGATTCACAACCGACACAAGAGAGTTACATGTTTGCACCTGTTACTGTCCTTCAAAGTAGTCACGAGCGTTGTGAGAAACCGGAGCCAGCCATGTGGAAGGTGTAGTATTCCGTTAGCAGAGCCTGTTCTGTTGATGGTGCGAATGGAGCGAATCTCTGGAACAATTCTGAAACGAATGCTAAGAAGTGGTTCCTTCAATTTCGGAATCAAATCAAAGTCACAAGGACCTAAGTCCGGGATGCATGGTGGATGGTACAGTACTTCGTACTCCAGTCGACCGAACACAGCAGCCACGTCTTGCGCTGTATGCGCCCACGCATTGTCGTGCAAAATGATGGGTGGGTTGCGCAGAAAGTGCGCCGCTTTTTCGCAAAGCTTTTTTTTTTCGAACATCACCTGCGACCAGCTTTGCGGAAGAAGCTGCGACACTTTCTGCGCAACCCACCCATCATTTTGCACGACAATGAGGGGACGCATACAGCGCAAGCTGTGGCTGCTCTGTTTGGTCGATGGGGCTGGCAAGTACTGTACCATCCACCACACTCCCCAGACTTAAGAGCTAGTGACTTTAATTTCATTCCGAAGATGAAGGAACCTATTCGTGGCACTCGCTCCATTCGCACCATCAAAAGAACAGGCTCGGCTAACGGTGTAGTACGCCTTCCAAAGCGCTGGCAACGGGTTCTACACAACGCTGGTGATTACTTTGGAGGACAGTAACAGGTGCAAACATGTAACTTTTTTTTATCGGTTTTGAATAAATAGTTGCCACTATTTAAGGGGCTCCGGAACGCCCTATACTTGCAATGTTAAAATAACGCTTATAAATTACATCTTTTCTCACAAAGTATTTGAGGTAGGAAGTTGAACTTTTTACAGATTTTTTATTGAAATATGGGCTACAACTTAACACAGGGATTTTACAAAATTTTAGTTCAGTTATGAAAGATGATTTTTTTTCAATTGTAATGAAAATTCACAACATTTTTTTGCAATTTTTTATTTATATAATCAAAAATATACAGTTTCTTGGAAAAAGGCTGTGTTAAATTATGCAGAAGGTACTGTGTAACATTTACTGAAAGTTTGAAACAAATATGTTTGGAAGATCCTTAGAAAACATGTAATTAGTATGAGAAAAAAAAAGTTTTGGGAATCGAGCGACAAAGATTGGATTAACTTTTTAGTGCATTCCAGGTCCATAGGATGGATTATTTTCATCCTCTGCAAACTCCTCCTCCAGCGTCCTCTTGTTCCTCCTCCTGTTTACTCTTGCTTGTATTTCTATACTCTTTACAGCCCTGTCTGCAGCCCGAAGGCGTTCCTTGTCTAAAGCAAGCATCGCTCGTACCATGTTAGAACCTATCTTCATTCCCATATTTCTAAATACCTTTTGCTTTCCAAAATTTATCCTTTTCTTAAAAGCCTTCAGGGGATTTCTAATAACTTTACTTTTACTCATTATTATACTTCAACAAAACAGAGACTCAAGAAACAGAATTAATTACGAATATTTTCGAGATAACGACAGAGTAAATAAACATGAAACAATCGACAATCACACCAGCGATATATATTGAACCATCACAGGTTAACCACAACACATACTTTATCTCACATCACTAAAATGTACCTGATGAACACGGACGTTAATAATAACACCATTTGACAGCAGTTTAACAGCGCCACAATGGGTCACGCCCATGTAGAACACATTTCAAAAAAAAAATTAAAAATAGTTGTAGTCTTCGGAATTGAATAAATTATATATGTATTGAAAGGTAATAGTCTGCAGATTCAGAAAACGCAAAAAAGTAAAAATTGAACTTTTCATGATTTTGAGCCTTTCCGGAGCCCCATAATAGCGTTTCTTACTCTATGCCACTGTTCATTCAGCTGTGGCAGCACACACACGGGCTAGATTAGCCACACCATGATAACAGCCCGCAGTCGCCGTGCCAGCGAGTTCACTGACGCGGGTAACGGTTTCATTGTGCAGCCGACCGAAGATGTTCGACGGTGACTGTCACAGAGAGGATGTACAGGCGCAGTGAGCAACGTCACATAGTTCTGGCAACGTATGGCAGCGGTGTAAGAGATGCATAGTAGTCTGCTGACGGATATAAGCCATCAGGAACAGAATTCAGACATGAATGAGACAGGGTGGTTACCACTCCCCGACGTTATTCAGTCTGTACACTGAGGAGGAAGCATTAAAGGAAAATGGGGAAAAATTTGGGGCCGAATTAAAGTTCAGGGAAAGGAAGTAGAAGCTTCGAGGTTTGTCGATGACACCGTAATTCTGTCAGAAACGGCGAAAGACTCGGAAGAACAGTTGAACAGAACGCATAGAGGTTACCACAAGGAATATCGACATATGTAAGACATGTGTAATGAAGTGAACGCGGACAGAAACATGTTATGTTTATAGAATTACATTAGAAAATGAGAAACTGAAAGTGGCTGACAAGATTTTTAAATGGTGGAAAGTAAATGACAGTGGCCAAAGTAGAAAGAATATAAACTGCTGTATGACATTAAAAGAAAAAGTATTTCCGAATAGGATGATTTTGTTAAGATCGAACATATATTTGAGTGTTCGGATCTCTTTTCATGAAGGTTTTTGTCTGGAGTGTAGCCTGGTACAGAAATGAAACGTAGACGGAAAGCAATTCAGATACCGTACGAAGAAAATAGGTTTTCAATCTTATGCTATAGGAAAATGTAGAAAATGTGATGGGTGGATCGAATAACTAATGAGGAGTGTCAGAGACACAAAGGAAATAGGAAGTTTTGAAAGTTACGCTACACAACGATGTAGAAAATTAGATGGGTAGATTATAACACAAACTGCCTACACTTGTGCTATCGGTTACCAAATTTGGTTTTTAGATGCAGTTAATGTTAACCTCTGTGCGGAGTTTTTCAGAATGGACCGTAAAGTGCCTAAAGGGGTTTGCTTATCAGACATGTAATTGAAGTTACGTAGACACACTGAAGGTAGGTGATCCAATTTAGAAACTGTTTTTAAAAATCAAAACTTGCTCATCTGAAATAGAATACAGTTGCCAGCCTAATTAGGCGTAGAAATGTATCACATTTCTTTTAATGACAAAGTAAACATGCCAGTTCTCACAAACACGCAAGACACTGTTACACTCATCAATATAAATACTTTGTCAAACATGAGTAACTTCATCAACACCACAAATACAAGCCAATACTAAACTATAAATTGGGCCTGGGTGTAGTCTCATTTTGTCAGATATTTTCTAGACAGCACAAATTCAATTAAATTTCACTTGCATAAATATTCACACATTTCTTAGAAGCAAAGAAGAAACCATATTCATGGCTAATGTTATTCATAGTAACTTAACTTTCAGTAAAAATAAAACAGTACGTGGATGCTCATAAACTGATACATCTACATCTACATCTACATCCATACTCCGCAAGCCACTTGACGGTGTGTGGCGGATGGTACCTTGAGTACCACTATCGGTTCTCCCTTCTATTCCGGTTTCGTATTGTTCGTGGAAAGAAAGATTGTCGGTGTGCCTCTGTGTGGGCTCTAATCTCTCTGATTTTATCCTCATCGTCTCTTCGCGAGATACACGTAGGAGGGAGCATTATACTGCTTGATTCGTTCGTGAAGGCGTGTTCCCGAAACTTCAACAAAATCCCGTTCCGAGGTACTGAGCATCTCTCTTGCAGAGTCTTCCACTGGAGTTTATCTATCATCTCCGTAACGCTTTAGCGATTACTAAATGAACCTGTACGGAAGCGCGCTGCTATCTGTTGGATCTTCTCTCTCACTTCTGTCAACCCTGTCTGGTACGGATCCCACACTGCTGAGCAGTATTGAAGCAGTGGGGGAACAAGTGTACTGTAACGTACTTCCTTTGTTTTCGGACTGCATTTCCTTAGGATTCTTCCAATGAATCTGGCATCTACTTTACCGACGATTAATTTTATATAGTCATTCCATTTTACATTACTCCTAGATAATTTATGGAAGTAACTGCTTCCAGTTGGTGACCTGCTCTATTGTATCTAAATGATAAAGGATCTTTATTTCTATGTATTCGCCGCACATTACACTTGTCCACATTGAGACTTAATTGTCGTTCCGTGCACCGTGCGTGAATTCGTTGCAGATCCTCCTGCATTTCAGTAAAATTTTCCATTGTTACAATATCTCAATTTACTACAGCATCATCCGAAAAAAGCTTCATTGAACTTCCCATGTTATCCACGAGGTCATTTACATATCTTGTGAAAAGCAACTGACCTATGATACTCCCCTGCGTTACACCTGAAATCACTCTAACTTCGGAAGACTTCTCTCCATTGAGAATGACATGCTGATGCTTCACCTTTTAACACACAATGTGCACAAAACTCAACATAAATTTCAAGAGCAGTTGGAACTTTCTATACTCAAGTAACTTTGTGCATTTAGAGCACTGAGGCGGCCCCCTAATCTTGACTACTATATTAAAGCAAACTAAACACACTTTCATGAACAATATAAAGAATGCGAACTTAGGAAAACAGTTCTGTGTAAATTGACTCACCTTGTGTACATTTGAACGGGTTATACATACAATATATTCACTAGGTATTGTTTTTCAAACAAATCGTTAAGATCATTAACTTTGGACTGACCTCAAAATGGTTTGTTGTCTGTTTGTTATCATCTCAGTGGTTTTCTTTTGAAACCAGTGGTTAAGCAAGTAATTTTTAAGAGATCACTGAAATGTAAAATGAAGATATCCAATTAGAGGGATACTTTCACAAAAGTTAGACTTACTTCCTCCCTCGACGTCACCAAAATACAGAATAATTTTAGAAAACCTAAAAATGGTTCAAATGGCTCTGAGCACTAAGGGGCTTAAGATCTGAGGTCATCAGTCCCCTAGAACATAGAACTACTTAAACCAAGCCAACCTAAGGACATCACACACATCCATGCCCGAGGCAGGAATGGAACCTGCGACCGTAGCGGTCGCGTGGTTCCAGACTGAAGCGCCTAGAACTGCTCGGCCACTCTGGCCGGTTTAGTAAACAGATTTCACTCAATTTTCAACAAATTTAATCACATGTCTTTCTTTTTTGATAATCATTTCTAGCAATTAGTTCACTTCGAAATCATAGTGCAAAAGGAGAGGATCCTGATAGCTGCTATGAAAGGGAAAAAATCAAGGTTGGTACATACATTTTGGTATGAATTACCTCGTATTGGCACATACAAAATGTGCTGATCCATCACTTTACAAATCTATGATTCCACATCTCTGTTACAGTGACTGCGCAATCTTACTAGCTAGTATATGATGACAGATGGACTTACCGTTGTAATCGAAGTGCTTTGCTCTTTTCTTCATTTTCACGATCATCAGATTTTATAATCCCTTCAAACCACAGTGCATTGTATTAAATCCATTCATCCACCTGAGGCTTTGTCATGATAAATCCAAGCACTAAAAACCTCACTCGGCACCTGCACAATGCATTTTCCAATCACTAACTGCCAACTGTGCGGTAGCTAGCCTCCGACTGACTCTAATGTCAGCCTTTTTACTCGCACCAACCGCAATTAGCGTGCGCTATATAACTTTATCATAACATGAAACAAGAGCCTTAAGTGTGGATCAGCAATTACAAAGTAGCAAGTAAACATTTTTAAGCAAATATTGCATTTACCCATAGCAACAAATCAACACAAATCTATTTAAGCAAAATCATCCCTTTCGGAATACAGCAAAATTAATTAGTCAGCAAAGAGAAAACAATGTGCAACATATCAAAGAACACATATTAAAGAAAATTCTCTTGATGCAAAGCATAATTAATCAGAAGAAAAAGAATAAATAATATCTTATTATGGTATTACAAGATCGAATAGCTAACGAGGAGTTTCAGAGTCGACTTGGAAAGTAAAGATATTTATGGTCCAGTTTGTATAAAACAATGGATCTGTTGATTGGACACAACTTGAGGCACAACGAATTTTTCAGGTGCATCGTGGGAAGAAGTGTGGAGTCAAACATTGGAGAGGTAGAGCGAGCCTTGAACACAGTCAATAGATTCAGGTAGAAGTAGGCTGCAGTAGATACACAAAGAGGGAAAGGCTTGGACGGAATACACTGGCGTGGAGATCTCCAGTCTTTGGTCTCAAGACAACAACAACAACAACTACTACTACTACTATTACTACTACTACTACTACTACTACTACATGAATGACCGGGTGTGATGCCTCTCTTCTGCAAGTGAGTAATTTTTTTTGCTCAGTATGCTTATCAGTACCGTTGCGTCAACAAGGTGGTGCTCTTCACTATAGGGAAACTACAGTCACTAAGTACAGGACTGCTTGCGCGATGGCATTTAAAGGGGCAACTCCACTAAATACTCAGTATACGTAGCGTGCACATGATCTCATTGTCCTCAGATGTGGAAGCACTTCGTAACGTGACTAATTTCAGATTTTGTGAAACCGTGAACTGTAACATCCTAATGTAGAAAAAGCAATGGAGACAGCTTACTTAATTTCGGCTGCTGGTTAAGCCTAATTTGATGGAAGAATGTACATAGTCTGATAGCTATCTTTCTACCTCTTGTTCCATCACTGCTGCGGCTGTACATAGTAAAGAGAGGAACTGCGAAATGTCAGGGTAGTGCAGCTCATTCACAGCTCTGTCCAATGTATTTCGATTACGTTTTTGCATTACTGTACATGCAAATACCATAAATTTTACTTTCCTTTGCCATATACTTCACAATGTTTTGTTAGAGTAATGTGCTACTAGCGAATCATTGTTTTAAAAGAATCCATAGAGATTCGTTTATCTGATTATCTTATTAAAAGAGACAAGGGTTATCTTTTAAGTAAGACTTGGAACGCTGTGTTATCAGACACTAAAAAGCAACGGTCTGTGTTTCGATCGTCGGAATAATATTACTGATTTTTAATTTTTGATAGCGATATCTCGATTTCGCCTGAGTCCACCACTGGCGGCGCGGTATGTTTACTTGCGCTAGGGGGCAGTTACGCCACCTTCTCGCGCACGCGTTGTGGGCCTTCTGCGGCCTATATAGGAGCCGCCGCTTACGCTGAGGAGTCAGTTCCGGTGAGATCGTGTACAAGCACTCTCATCTGAAGATGGCGGCCAGTTGGACCGCGGAAATATTGTGTCAAGATGACGTTATGATCCGGCTTTACACCCGAGAAGAATATTATCAATTATTACAACCCGGGAAAGCCTTCGTAATCTCAAAACTAAGAATTGCTTCAAGTTAAAAAAGTGTCTAAAATTGTGATGCTGAAGAAGAATTGGACCTTTTAATTGAAATTTATTCTGCTGTGATTCAAGTTCTTCCATACTGAGGGGAGCCAGTCTGGTTATGGGGAAATATGATAATTTAAGACCAGGCGAATTGTTTACAATCTAAATATTATCAACCTTAGATAAAATGAAATACACAGAAAATCCTCATTTGACAGTAAGAGAGCCTCACGTTGGTGTAATCATTTATTTATTTTATTTATTTATTTATTTATGCATTAATTTTACCTGGCAAGATTAGGGCCTTCAGGCCCTCTCTTACACCTAACCAGGCATACTCAGATTCAACAAATTTCAGTTTCTACAGAACATTAGAGACATATAACATGTTATACAGTATTAATGGTAAAGAAAAAAATAGAGATTATAAAAGTAGTACAATGATAATTATAACAATCAAAAAATAATTATAACAATCAAGAATAATAATAATAATGACTATGTATATGAAAGTAAACATATTTTTCTTTTATGAATGTCAGTCCTATTGCTAGTTGGGAATTTTCTCGTTATATTCTTGCAGCTTGTGAGTTATTCCCATCAAGCAGAGACATAAGACGATAGAATGGGGTGAAAGAGATATGGAAGAAGTAGATAGGTTAGAGGAAGAGAAATAGAATGGTAAAATTCGAAGCTATGACGGAGAGTAGAAAGAAAAAGATGAGAGGGGCACAACAATGGTGGCTATACCGTCCCTAATATGTAAGTCTTGAGTCCCTTGGTGCTTAGTGAAAAATGAAAGATTATTCTAGACAAGGGCAACCGTAAACATAAAAGATAACGAATTGTGGTACTTCTGACAGTGGCTCACAAACGACAATGCCTCGCAAACTGAGACGAACTTTCTGCGACACAGGTTTTCTTTCAAATGCAGTATTTCGATATCTCAGAATGATTTAAAGAAGAGGACACTGCGTGTATTATGATCCTCTCTCTCTCTCTCTCTCTCTCTATCTGACTGCCAAACTTCAACACAAAGAGTCTGTCCAGCTTTTCTGAACTGAGTATTCGACACTGAGGGTGAAACATGCTCTTGTGGGCCGTTATTTTTGATAATGCGTGAGGTAGAGAGTACTAATCCCAACTGTGATCACAGTGCTACGAGTGGAGGGATCCAAAATTGTTAATGCCAAAACAGTTACAGGTTGGGTAAAATGAACGTACATTTTAAATGGTCTGCATTCTCATCATTTTATAAGGGGCCGTCAAATAAAAACGAAAGTGATGGAAGAAAAGTAAGTAAATTGTTTATTATTTCAGTGTTAATCGACGTAACTATTAATGTATCCCCTCGTGAAAGAATTCGATCAATGCCCTCATGAAGAAATGTCTGCGGTTTCCTGCGGGACCACGGTCGTGCTCAAGCGTGCACCTCTTCGTCCGAAGTAAATCGACAACTAATGTCTCCATTCAGGCATCCAAAAATATTGAAACCGTATGGGAAGAGATCGGAACTGTATGCAGGACATATAAGAGCTTCCCAGAGAAACTTCTGCAGTGTAATCCAAACAATGTTCGCAACATGTGGGTGGGTGACATATGGGAAGTTATGTGACTCTTGAGGTCAGCATAGTTCGGTCAATTAATGTTCTTAACGAACTGCTGAAATATCTCATGATGATAACGATAGAGAAAGTCGTCGAGAGCTCAGGATCGACAAATCTGACGCTGCTAGGACACTGTGAAGCATTTATTCAAGGACATCGCCGCGAAGAACTATTAAGCTATAGATTTAGGTTTGTCTTTCTTCACTCTGTCTTCTATGATAAAGTCGTAAGGTCAGTCTGGCCTTGTAGTTTCACACATTTCTCCGGAACCTGACGTGATCTTCCCTGAGGTCGGTGACTATTAGATTTTCAGCCTTCTCGCAATAATATGTCGCAGCTTATTGAAACCATGAATCATTAATGTGATGGTTTGGTAATGTTCACCTCCGCCAGCAATTGCTTTATTTCCAATGGTAATAATTACCTTTTCCATGAATTCTGAAGATATATCGCATGTGCGAAAGGTGGAGAAGTCTTGTCTTGGCTGGCGGTTCCAAGGATATTAATAATTCTAAGTGACTGTCACCTACTCCATAGAACTTATTTCGGCTTACAATAGGTCATTCAGAGCACTGTCCATATCTTCTCGTATTATTATGTGTCCTTTCACAACTACATTTACTTCCTCTTCTCCTTTTGTACACTAACTGATTAATATCGCAAAAGCAAAATATGATTAATGTAGAGTAATGCTGCATTGGGAATACGGTCGTCTATGTAACATATGGAATCAGTTACCATTGTAACATAATTAATTTAGACTAACGATAGTTCGGGATTATATTTGTCTGGCTAGCGTATTTAACTAATTAACGTTATAGGATCACAGGTTAATGCAAACGCGACATAAGCAATCGTAAATGTGAAATAATGATACATTAATAACCGGTGTAACTGCCAGAAAGCTGGATGCTAGCACGCAGACGTGCTTACGTTATGCTGTACACGTGGCGGACGTCAGTTTATGGGGTGGCGTTCCAAGCGCGTTGCACTTGGTCGGCCAATACAGCAACGGTTAATGCCGTTTGGGGATGACGCTGGAGTTGTCGTCCGATGACGTTCACTATGTGCTCAATTGGAGAAGCATCTGCTGATCGCGTAGGCAGAGGCAACATGTCGACACTCGCTATAGTATGTTGGGTTACAAGAGAGGTATGCGGACCAACCTTATCCTGTTGGAAAACACCCCCAGGAATGCTATTTATCGATGTCAGAACCTTTAATTTTGCTGTCAGGGTGCGGTGAGATTGCTCATGCTCTCGTAAGAAATCACAGAAAAGAACTCCAGGTGTAGACCAGTAAGCCTAGCATGCACTCATGTTGGTTGCAGGCAGTCAACTGGCTTCCTTCTAACCAAAACACGGCCATCTTCACCACCGAGGCAGAGCCAGTTTTCAACAGAAAACACAGTAAACCACGCTGCCCTCAAGTCAGCTTTCTCTAGGTACCACTGAATTCGCAAATGGAGGTGGTTTTGGGTCAGTGGAGTGCACGTTGCATGACGTCGGCTCCAATTTTACCTTTAGGTATTCGATTTGTGACACTTGTTTGTGTCACTGTTGTGCCAGCTGCTGCTCAGATGGCTACTGCAGATTCAGTGCGATGTAACCGAGCCACACACGGTGGTCTTTATCACGGTAGTGCCATATGGCCGTCTGGAGCCCAGTCTTCTTACGACCGTACATTCTCGTGACCACCGCTGCCAGAAATAATGTACAGTGGCTACACTCCTACCAAGTCTTTCTGCAGTATTGCAGAAGAAACCTCTAGCTTCTCGTAGGCCGATTATACTAACTAGTTCAAACACGGAGAGCTGTTGATAATAGCGTCTTTATCGTCTTAAAGCCATTCTTGACTAACATCAACTCACCAAATCCTATCTCAAAAGTAACTACGAGGGCAGTTCAATAAGTAATGCAACACATTTTTTTTTCTGAAACAGGGGTTGTTTTATTCAGCATTGAAATACACCAGGTTATTCCCCAATCTTTTAGCTACACAACACTATTTTTCAACGTAATCACCATTCAATGCTACGGCCTTACGCCACCTTGAAATGAGGGCCTGTATGCCTGCACGGTACCATTCCACTGGTCGATGTCGGAGACAACGTCGTACTGCATCAATAACTTCTTCATCATCCGCGTAGTGCCTCCCACGGATTGCGTCCTTCATTGGGCCAAACATATGGAAATCCGACGTTGCGAGATCGGGGCTGTAGGGTGCATGAGGAAGAACAGTCCACTGAAGTTTTGTGAGCTCCTCTCGGGTGCGAAGACTTGTGTGAGGTCTTGCGTTGTCCTGAAGCAGGAGAAGTTCGTTCAGATTTTTGTGCCTACGAACACGCTGAAGTCGTTTCTTCAATTTCTGAAGAGTAGCACAATACACTTCAGAGTTGATCGTTTGACCACGGGGAAGGACATCGAACAGAATAACCCCTTCAGCGTCCCAGAAGACTGTAACCATGACTTACCGGCTGAGGGTATGGCTTTAAACTTTTTCTTGGTAGGGGAGTGGGTGTTGCGTCACTCCATTGATTGCCGTTTTGTTTCAGGTTCGAAGTGATGAACCCATGTTTCATCGCCTGTAACAATCTTTGACAAGAAATTGTCACCCTCAGCCACATGACGAGCAAGCAATTGGTTCTCCTTTGCTCTTTATGGTGTTCGGTTAGACAACGAGGGACCCAGCGGGTACAAACCTTTGAATATCCCAACTGGTGAACAATTGTGACAGTACTACCAACAGAGATGTCAAGTTGAGCACTGAGTTGTTTGATGGTGATCCGTCGATTATCTCGAACGAGTGTATTCGCACGCTCCGCCATTGAAGGAGTCACAGCTGTGCACGGCCGCGGCCCGCACGCGGGAGATCAGACAGTCTTGCTTCACCTTGCGGCGATGATGACACACGCTTTGCCCAGCGACTCACCGTGCTTTTGTCCACTGCCAGATCACCGTAGACATTCTGCAAGCGCCTATGAATATCTGAGAAGCCCTGGTTTCCCGCCAAAAGAAACTCGATCACTGCCCGCTGTTTGCAACGCAAATCCGTTTCAGACGCCATTTTAACAGCTCCGTACAGCGCTGCAACCTGTCAGAAGTCAATGAAACTATACGAGACGAAGCGGGAATGTTTGAAAATATTCCACAAGAAATTTCCGGTTATTTCAACCAAAATTGGCCGAGAAAAAAAATGTGTTGCATTACTTATTGAACTGCCCTCGTAAATCACTTTACCTTTACAGTGTATGTTTAAGGCAAATCTGATTTTCATGCTCATGTTCGGTGTACGAGGCGAGCTGTGGGCCCAGGTTGTGACCGCCCTGCGGTCAAGGGTGGCCCCTCCAGATCTTCTCTAAGACGGATGCTGGCTTCATTCTAGTTGTACGTCGATGGCTGTGGCTGGATTCGAGATCTGGACAGACGGTGAAGGGCGGTGGCGGGCGAATGGCGCTGTGTTGCCTGCCCGGGCTGGGCACACCGACAGAGGTCCCTCCTTCGAGGTCCAGCGGCGGCAAGGTTCACAGCGAGGACTGCCAGCTGACACACGGCAGGCGCCGGGTGTGGCCCTCCTGTGCCCGAATGTGGTACTCGGCTAGGCCAGCTTTTAAATGCTGGTCCCCGGCGCTGAATTCTCGGAAGGCTACGTTTGTGGCCCACGGCGAACCATCAGGAAGAGGTCAGCGACTGGGGTCTGGCGTAATCGTCGACGACGCGAAAGTCAACCGTGCCGGAATGGCTTATCGAAGGCTGGCCCAGGACATTGACACCCTGGACGGTGTCGCGGAAGTGTCGCTGCTGCTGAGGGGTGCTGATCAAGCTGAATGAATTCTGGGCTCGTGGTCCGACGACATGAGAGCCAATCGCTCACTTCAGTGACCAACACCTGCTGTCTGGCTACGGCCTTGTTCCAGGTCTCGTCTCTGAATTCTGCTCCAAGTTCTCCTCTAGTTTTCTCCCGTAACAGTACGTGTCACTGCTGTCCATAGATTACGTAGCCTTGGTAGCCCTCTTGTAAACAGCAGTAGTAAGTGGCTGGAGGTCCTTGTTAACAGAGGTAGATTCTGTTGCTCTGCCGTGTTTATATGGCTGCTGAACTGCAATGTAACCCAAGGCAGAGAGTCTGGTTATTGTTCTTTCTGTCCTTAGGTTCTATGTTGGTGTCCGCATATGTTTCACGTGGGGTCAAACACATCTGCATTCTACGTGTACAGTAGTGATGCAGAGGATTTTCTATCTCGTTTATTATTGAATTTATCTCATTTTTTAAAATCAGTTTTAACGATTGACGGGAAAATACTTAAGTTGTCAATAAATATTTTTATAAAATAAGTCCTTGATGCACAACCTGAAGCCAAAACGCTACGCTACATATATCCCTGGCTACACTTTCTAAATGTAACAGTTTAACATGTAGTATCTGATCACGTTTGTCTGGAATAAGTCAGCCCCTGGTAGCTGAGTGGTCAGCGCGACGGAATGTCATTCCTAACGGAGGGGGTTGTTTTGGTGGGTGGGTCGGAGATTTTCTCCTCTCAGGGACTGGGTATTGGGTTGTGCTTATCATCATCATTTCATCCCCATCGACACGCAAGTATCCGAAGTGGCGTCAGCTCAAAGGCTTGCACCAGGCGAACGGTCTGCCCGACGGGACGCACTAGCCACACGGCATTTCCATTTTGTGTGCAATAACTGGCTTGTATAACGGTGCGCTGGAGGTGAACAGGGGTGCAATACTGTGAAAAGTGTGGAAGAAAGTGAAATTATAGATTCGATTGAACAACTAGATTGAGAACTCTGTACATGGCTGCTTTATTGCGCAAGCAGAAAACAAGAAAATGAAAGTAGCTGTGAGAAGGAAACACCAGACTAAATAGGGAAATAGAATGTTTCCAGATTTGTCAGTGATAATAGCCAGTTTTAAGGTGGGAAATAACCTAATTAGTTTTGTCGCGTCTGGGAACAACGAACATGTATCATGATGCATGAAGAAGTTATACCGTAACACTGTATTTGCGACGACTGATTATTTGAGAAATGTGTGTTATAAAAGATGCTGAAATGTGAAAATTAAGGTGATTATAGATTCCATGTTACTGTTTACATACATGTTAATACCGAAATATATTAAGGGCTGTTGAGAGATAATTTATGTCGCTATTATAGTCATTCGTGTAATTATCACATGCGTTACGGAATCGTATGCAATAACATCTTTGTAATATTTACAGTTGAGCTTCGTTGTGCCTTTTTTATGTTTAAACTGATTCAGTACAGTAAAATTTGAGAAGCTTCCGCACTGTTACAATGAATGAGATACTACACTCCTAGAAATGGAAAAAAGAACACATTGACACCGGTATGTCAGACCCACCATACTTGCTCCGGACACTGCGAGAGGGTTGTACAAGCAATGATCACACGCACGGCACAGCGGACACACCAGGAACCGCGGTGTTGGCCGTCGAATGGCGCTAGCTGCGCAGCATTTGTGCACCGCCGCCGTCAGTGTCAGCCAGTTTGCCGTGGCATACGGAGCTCCATCGCAGTCTTTAACACTGGTAGCATGCCGCGACAGCGTGGACGTGAACCGTATGTGCAGTTGACGGACTTTGAGCGAGGGCGTATAGTGGGCATGCGGGAGGCCGGGTGGACGTACCGCCGAATTGCTCAACACGTGGGGCGTGAGGTCTCCACAGTACATCGATGTTGTCGCCAGTGGTCGGCGGAAGGTGCACGTGCCCGTCGACCTGGGACCGGACCTCAGCGACGCACGGATGCACGCCAAGACCATAGGATCCTACGCAGTGCCGTAGGGGACCGCACCGCCACTTCCCAGCAAATTAGGGACACTGTTGCTCCTGGGGTATCGGCGAGGACCATTCGCAACCGTCTCCATGAAGCTGGGCTACGGTCCCGCACACCGTTAGGCCGTCTTCCGCTCACGCCCCAACATCGTGCAGCCTGCCTCCAGTGGTGTCGCGACAGGCGTGAATGGAGGGACGAATGGAGACGTGTCGTCTTCAGCGATGAGAGTCGCTTCTGCCTTGGTGCCAATGATGGTCGTATGCGTGTTTGGCGCCGTGCAGGTGAGCGCCACAATCAGGACTGCATACGACCGAGGCACACAGGGCCAACACCCGGCATCATGGTGTGGGGAGCGATCTCCTACACTGGCCGTACACCACTGGTGATCGTCGAGGGGACACTGAATAGTGCACGGTACATCCAAACCGTCATCGAATCCATCGTTCTACCATTCCTAGACCGGCAAGGGAACTTGCTGTTCCAACAGGACAATGCACGTCCGCATGTATCCCGTGCCACCCAACGTGCTCTAGAAGGTGTAAGTCAACTACCCTGGCCAGCAAGATCTCCGGATCTGTCCCCCATTGAGCATGTTTGGGACTGGATGAAGCGTCGTCTCACGCGGTCTGCACGTCCAGCACGAACGCTGGTCCAACTGAGGCGCCAGGTGGAAATGGCATGGCAAGCCGTTCCACAGGACTACATCCAGCATCTCTACGATCGTCTCCATGGGAGAATAGCAGCCTGCATTGCTGCGAAAGGTGGATATACACTGTACTAGTGCCGACATTTGCATGCTCTGTTGCCTGTGTCTATGTGCCTGTGGTTCTGTCAGTGTGATCATGTGATGTATCTGACCCCAGGAATGTGTCAATAAAGTTTCCCCTTCCTGGGACAATGAATTCACGGTGTTCTTATTTCAATTTCCAGGAGTGTATATTCGGTTTATAAACGCACTATTCGTCAATTTGTACTTAACATCTAAGGAACAGAAAGAAACATTTTGAGGCTCTGACATAAGCGAAACAACACGAATATAGCTACTGCAAATGACTATAACTGAGTAATCCATGGCGATACACCGATAATAACAGCAGGTAATATAATCAAGAGTTCATAAGAAAAACAAAATGAATATAGCTACTGCAAGTGACTATAACTGAGTAATATATGGCGATACACCGATAATAACTGCAGATAATATAAACAAGAGTTCATATTATCTGCGTGCTTCGTTAGTTTCCATTATGAGACGTCTTGCTCATGTGGGTAACAGAGAAGAGATAATGCATTTCTCGTCATACTTCAACAACATATACACAGAGTCATCGACGTCACCACATTAGAAATCCGTTTTTTGAGCTCCAAAATTGTTTTCTCAAAATGCGGCAGATGTACAACGCCTTTCACGCAGTCACATAAAACAAATTCCATGGGTTTCAGGTTCAGAGATGTATGTGACCAACGGCAGATACCAGCGCCGTCTACTCCAGTACGATCTACTCTATTGTTTGAAAGATGTTGATTTAGAAACATGGGAACTTCCATTACGCAGTGCGGGAATCAGCCATCTTGCTGAAAGGTATGATCCGCATGAAGCTGTGGCATCAGGCATTACGCAAGCTTGTCCAGGTAATTGTTTGTTGAAACATCTAGTTCAATGAAGAAAAGTTGACCGTACTACTTTACTTTTGCTATCGCACTAAACATGTGAACTGTCGCTGGTGTTCAATTAAACATGAAGGCTTTTCTACAACAAAAATTTGAACGTAGTGTCTGTTAATTTAGTCACTTATGTGAAAGGCTGTTTCGTTGCTAAGAGTTAGACATGCAGAATACACTTCCTGCTCCATGGTTTCCAGCATTGCCATAGGATACGCTGTAAGTTTCATGTAGTCTTCCTTTTTCATTTCCAGTATAATTTTAATTAGATACGGCATCATTCCGAACTTCGTTTTGAGAACACGGGAAATTCCTTGTGATTTTTTTCTGTCCCTACTGGAATAACAAGCTAATGTTCATGGACTACATTCGGAAGAAAGCCCACTTTTTCCAATACTTATGCTGATACATGTTACCAGCTGCTACTTTTTTCTTTGAACAAACTCCTGGGTTGTTCCGACTGCCGATGACAACTCCAAATGACAAACGAATCGACAACGGATTCACTGTACTTGTGCTACGATCAAAATTTTGATCTTTGTTTTACATTCTTTGTAAATCTTATTGATGGATTGTTACACATTGAACAGTTACAACTTTTTGTAATCATTGTATAGATTCCTAATTACCAAATACTACTAGGTTCCTCATATATTTGACTACGATCCGGGAAAGGAATGTCTTAAATCGCATTCCTATATCGAGATTTAATTGTCTTTTAATTGCACAGCACTTTGAAGCAGATTCCTGCATTGTAAATAAGTCATGTTCGCTTTGAGCCGTGCGTTGCTCATGTTCCCACCATCATTTATTTTACATTCTGCCTTAAAAGATTATGGTAATATATTTTAAAATTCTGAAATTTAATTGTGGCCTTCAGCCGTTTGTATTGCACCTTGTATATGTCTGTTCTTTCCACTTTTGCCTTTAGGGTTTCCGCTAATTTGCAATTTTAACTGCATATCTTCTGTCACTTGAAATTTATCTTGTTGCTTTTTAAGATTTCTTGTTTGGAGGCCTTCAGCCGTGACAGAATTGTATTTTGAAACTCGTAGTTGTAAAGATTTGGCTATGTGCTGTGTTGGTTTTAAGGTGTTATTAAATTACGATAAATTACAATTTTGAAGCGAAACAGACCGACACCTTATTTGGCCCTTTCCACAAATCCTAATCACCTATTCTCCCCAGCGTATTTAGCGGGCGTTTCACGCTTATCTGGTCCGTTTCACTGAAATTAATTTTTATATTTGTCTAATAATCTCTATGTCGGTTACTGTTGGTTCCCCGTCTTCAGTATTTATTTATTTGGTTTTTTTTTTTGCTTCTTTCTTATATTTGCGATAGGATAACCAACAATGATCTATGAACGCCAGAGGAACCGCATGTGTTACTGCTCAGTAATTGTGAGAATCGTTGTGTACTTTTCCTAGGGAACGTGAAGTAAATCAGTAATTCAAAGAGGAGATATTAGCAATCGGAACAAACCCATGTAGAATCATTGGTGCTGGCATTTGCCCGGACCATAACCCATTCGTGGCGAATAGCCAAACCACAGTGCCATAACGGAACAACTCTGCGATTGACGATGCCTCCATGGAGAATAGCTGTGGTCTTCAGTCCATCTTTTTATCTGTATCTGCATCGATACTCTTCAGTCTGTCTTAGGGCGCGTGGCGGAGTGTACCCCGTACCGGTCATTACTAGTCATTTCCTTACCCGTTCCACCCTACGACAGAACGAGGGAAAATGACGATGTATATGCCTCCGTAAGACCCAAAATTTCTTGTATCTTATACTGACGATCCTTACGCGTAATGTATGTTGGAGGAAACATAAGCATTCGGCAGTCAGCTTCAAATGCCGGTTCTCTAAATATTCTCAGTAATCCTCGGAAACAACGTCGCCTTCCCACCAGGGGTTCCCATTTCGGTTCCCGAAGGATCTTCGTAACACTTGTGTGTTCTTCGAACCTTCTGGTAACTGATTTAGCAAGCAGCCTGCCTAGGAACTGCTTCGATGTCTTCCTGCAATGCGACATGGTACGGATCCCAAACACTCGAGCAGTGCTCAAGAATAGGTCACTCAACCGTCGTTTACGCTGTCTGCTTTAAAGGTGAACCACACTTTCGTAAAATTCTCCCAATAATCCGAAGTCGACCATTCGCCTTTCCTACCACAGTCCTCACGTACTCGTACCATTTCATATCGCTTTGCTGCGTTACGCCCAGATATTTATACGACGTGACTCTGGCGAGCGGGACACGACTAACGCTGCATCCAAATATGCGGGTTTATTTTTCCTACTCATGCGTATTAACTTATGTTTGTACACATTTAGAGCTAGCTGCCATTCATCACATCAACTAGGAATCTGGTCAAAGTCAAGTTCTATCCTCCTCTACTCACACAAGGACGACACCTATCAGCAAACGACCTCAGACAGCAGCACACCCCACTGGCCAAATCATCTATGTATACAGAGGGTAATAGCCGTCCTATCACATTTACCTGGATCATTCGTGCAACTCACATATCTGGGAACCTATTCCATATGCTCGTACGTTTTTTAACAGCCTCCAGTGGAGCACCGCGTGAAACTCTTTCCAAACATCTAGAAATATGGTATCTACCTGTTGCCCTTCATCCACTGTCCGCAGGATTTCGTCTGAGAAAAGGGCAAATTGGATTTCACAGGAGCTGATTCGCCGACATAAGATGCTCGGTCTGAAGAAAATTTATTTTCTTCGAACTGAGAATATGATCAAGGATTCTGTAGCAAACCGATGATAGGAATATTGGTCAATAATTTAGCGGGTTCCTTCTCTGGGGTTCTATCCGGACCTGATGAATTGTTTGTTTTCAATTCCTTCAGTTGTTTTTCTGCCCCAAGAATACTTATTACTGAGTCGTCCATACGCAAATCTGTTCCACTGTCAGACCTGAGTGTCTCCCTCATCACATGCATGGCCGTTCCTGCTGTTCAAAATACCACCAAGACCAAATGAAGTCTCGTCAGTACATAGCACGATTTGGAGGAAATCTGAAAGATTAATCCACTGTTCGATCAACCACTGACACAATGCAAAGTTAGTCACTAGCATTGCATGGACTTGTTGTGGGTGATATGGGTATAACTGTTGTTCGTGGATTACACGCCACACGATAGTACGTGAGGTGCCCATTTTATGTGCACTACGACGAGCACTTGTGGTGGCGTCCGCTGCAACATGTTCGAGTACCTCCTCTTCAAAATCGGGTCTGCGAATTGTCCTCACGTAGCCAGGTGCCACATTTTCTATCCAATAAGCCCGTCTTTCACATTCGTCGATCGAGGAAAATAAACTCTCGTGGTGACGGATCATGCCCGTTAGGAAACCGTTCCCAGTACAGCCTTTCAGTAATGAGAGCATTGCAACATACTTTCAGAGACACAAGGTGCATGTCTCTAAGTTCTGCGAAATTGTCTCGGTACTGCGCCATCGTATTTTACTGTGCGTCTCTGAATAACACTCAGAAATGAATGGGTCTCTCTTTGATTCATAGCACGTTGTGTATGGGACAATGCAAATACGTTACAACAGAGCCACCTTATGGACAAGTACAGTAAACAAACCCTGCATCATGACTTCCTAGCAATCAGGCACGTCACCCCTGTTTCTTCGCTGAAAATAAAGAATGTACATGTAAATAAACAGCTCTCGTACGCATGTTAGTTGTAAATAAGCTGGAATACAGTAATGCTCGACAAAGCGGTAGACAAGTTCACTTCCATATCTCCTTAAGATGACTTCTCAGACATAGTTCCCTATCTCAAATAGTTCAGTAGAGCATTCACTATGTCCTGTTACATATTTGCTTGCTGTTTCGGAAATACATTGTATCCTCGCATAGGAGTCGCGCTACGTTGCATGTAAACTGCAGCAACCAATTTTTTTTTATCGCCCCTTATAACTCGTGTCCGTTTAGCTTGAGTGGGGGCTTAGGTCCGAAGTGAGTAAGGGTTACACATAATCTCGCACTGGATAAGGAGGTGTGGGACTTCAATGCAGACACGGCGCATCGCAATGGCCGATAAAAAAGCTTGCTGAAGATGTTCAGGACAAGTGTGGTAACGGCTTAGCTCAATCAGCACCACCGAATAAACAGAGGTAAAGGGGAACGGTCAACGGTTCCAATGGCAGAAGAGGACATATACCAGCAGCTGAGAGGACGGAGATCTTAGTTAGATCTCCACTTGGAGTCTTATTTGCAACATGCGCTTAAGTGGACAGCTTGGGATCTCCAGAAGTGAGACTGGAATTCTTGGTCTAGAACCAACACTCCAGAACTGGACCTCTGTTCAATCATCATCATCATCATCATCATCATTTAAGACTGATTATGCCTTTCAGCGTTCAGTCTGGAGCATAGCCCCCCTTATACAGTTCCTCCATGATCCCCTATTCAGTGCTAACACTCGTGCCTCTTCTGATGTTAAACCTATTACTTCAAAATCATTCTTAACCGAATCCAGGTACCTTCTCCTCGGTCTGCCCCGACTCCTCCTACCCTCTACTGCTGAATCCATGAGTCTCTTGGGTAACCTTGCTTCTCCCATGCGTGTAACATGACCCCACCATCTAAGCCTGTTCGCCCTGACTGCTACATCTATAGCGTTCATTCCCAGTTTTTCTTTGATTTCCTCATTGTGGACACGCTCCTGCCATTGTTCCCATCTACTAGTACCTGCAATCATCCTAGCTACTTTCATATCCGTAACCTCAACCTTGTTGATAAGGTAACCTGAATCCACCCAGCTTTCGCTCCCATACAACAAAGTTTGTCGAAAGATTGAACGGTGCACAGATAACTTAGTCTTGGTACTGACTTCCTTCTTGCAGAAGAGAGTAGATCGTAGCTGAGCGCTCACTACATTAGCTTTGCTACACCTCGCTTCCAGTTCTTTCACTATGTTGCCATCCTGTGAGAATATGTATCCTAAGTACTTGAAACCGTCCACCTGTTCTAACTTTGTTCCTCCTATTTGGCACTCAATCCGTTTATATTTCTTTCCCACTGACATTACTTTCGTTTTGGAGATGCTAATCTTCATACCATAGTCCTTACATTTCTGATCTAGCTCCGAAATATTACTTTGCAAACTTTCAATCGAATCTGCCATCACAACTAAGTCATCCGCATATGCAAAACTGCTTATTTTGTGTTCACATATCTTAATCTCACCCTGCCAGTCTATTGTTTTCAACATATGATCCATAAATAATATGAACAACAGTGTAGACAGGTTGCAGCCTTGTCTTACCCCTGAAACTACTCTGAACCATGAACTCAATTTACCGTCAACTCTAACTGCTGCCTGACTATCCATGTAAAGACCTTTAATTGCTTGCAAATATTTGCCTCCTATTCCATAATCTTGTAGAACAGACAATAACTTCCTCCTAGGAACCCGGTCATATGCCTTTTCTAGATCTATAAAGCATAGATACAATTCCCTGTTCCACTCATAACACTTCCCCATTATTTGCCGTAAGCTAAAGATCTGGTCCTGACAACCTCTAAGAGGCCTAAACCCACACTGATTTTCATCCAATTGGTCCTCAACTAATACTCGCACTTTCCTTTCAACAATACCTGAGAAGATTTTACCCACAACGCTGATTAAAGAGATACCTCTGTAGTTGTTACAATCTTTTCTGTTTCCATGTTTAAAGATTGGTGTGATTACTGCTTTTGTCCAGTCTGATGGAACCTGTCCCGACTCCCAGGCCATTTCAATTATCCTGTGTAGCCATTTAAGACCTGACATTCCACTGTATTTGATGAGTTCCGACTTAATTTCATCCACCCCAGCCGTTTTATTGCACTGCAAGCTATTGACCATTTTTTCCACTTCCTCAAATGTGATCCTATTTCCATCATCATTCCTATCCCATTCTATCTCGAAATCTGAAACATTACTGATCGCGTTTTCACCTACATTGAGCAACTCTTCAAAATATTCCCTCCATCTGCCCAAGGCATCCACAGGATTCACCAGCAGTTTTCTTGACCTGTCCAAAATACTTGTCATTTCCTTCTTACCTCCCTTTCGAAGACTGCTAATTACACTCCAGAATGGTTTTCCGGCAGCTTGACCCATAGTCTCCAACCTGTTTCCACTTGGATGCCGCAATTATCTGTTTGGCTTTGTTTCTTTCTTCAACCTCTGTTCAAAACATGAGATAATCAATTATCATGAGGCACTGCAGGAACTTTTACCCCACGTGATGACCAATCGACTGCTGTCAAGAGCAGAACAGTCAGAATATGGTATTCTGGTGAGTTTTGACTGACACGCAGGAAGTCGGAACCAACTTCGTCCAAATACCAAAACAGTTTTCGGAACACCCTCTCATCAACAAGAAAGTTGTATGAAGGAGATGAAACCCTAAGCGAACAAAAAGTACGAAAATTGGCACTACGAGAAACGAGACTGACTCACGAAAATGCAGTGGATTTTGGGAACTACAGAGGTTTCAAAAGTAAAACGGACAACTCGATAGTGAAAAGCAGAGCACTTTTAGCTGTCGGTTTTGCAGTCAAGAAAGACATCATCACCTCTATAATAAATGCGAAGATTGTAAACGGCAGATTAATGACAATCACTCTGAAATGAGGAAATAAAATATAGACACTAATTAATAGACACATGCTCATCAATGCTGAAAATAAATTCCAACCACGAAAAGATAGACAATTTTAGAAATTTTAGAAACAACAGCGTCTAAAATTCCACAAAATCATGACAATATCGAAATAGACGACTTCCATACACAGCTAAGCGAGAGAAGTAACTACAGCAAAACAAATGGGAATTCCTCAGCACATAAATGCTCCAGCCCAAACGGACGAAAATTAGCTGAACCTTGCAGGATATTCAACCTCACAGTAATGTCAACGCACTTACGTAAGAAACCGAAAAACAGATGATCAGAATCGCTCGCCGATCAATTTCAATCTACTATGTAGTATTGTCTTAACACAATACACAGAAAAATTATGAACGTCCACGTCAGAAAGTGTACAACCATAGACTCAGACCATTACATGACAAGAATAAAGCTGCGTTTACAAGAGCAAAAGCTCTCAAATAAAAGACACAAATCCCCAAATTTGACACTAGCTGTATCCAAGCATGTCTCACGGAATAATTAAAGAACAAGATGTCAAACAGTTGTCAACAACTCAAAACCAAATTGATGGTTCAAATGGCTCTAAGCACTCTGGGACTTAACATCTGAGGTCATCAGTCCCCTAGACTTAGGTCTACTTAAACCTAACTACCCTAAGGACATCACACATCTTAACTGCGACCGTAGCAGCAGCGCGGTTCCAGACTGAAGCGCCTAGAACCACTTTGTCACAGCGGCCGGCGAAGCAAATTGATCGAAAGAGCATAAACACTAATTCCTCTACATGTAAAAAAAAAGGAACTCTTGCTGCAATGACGAACGTGAATAAGCAATCAAATCTGGTCTTAAAACGATTGTAACAACATTGATACAGAGGACAACTACAAAACATTACTGACAACAAGGAGACACACAGCCAAATTAATCGAAAGAATCTAAGAAAAATGTGAAACGACAGTTACCTGAAATCAAGAAAAACTTGTCGAGAAATAACTCATGATATTTGTATAAGGACTTTAAGACAAAGCTTATAGGATATCAACCAAAAGTGCCAAAAGGTTCAGACGAGGTCATTCGCCCACTCGCCTTCAGAACGAATCTTGAACATGAAACTAATCCTAAAATATTGGAAAATTTGTAGCAAAATTTTTGTCTATATATTTTCGTATTTCAAAAGTGTCTGGAACTCAGTTGACGGCGAAACAATTAGCCGAATATTAAAATAACAATGTACAGGTCTGAGAACGCTTCAAGTCATAAAACAGAACTTCACAGAACATTGCCAAAAAAAAAAAAGTAAGACAAGGAAATGATCTCTCTCCATTAGCTTTTAACTGCGCCCTTGTGATATTAACCCAAGAATTGTGCTCGCAGGAGCCAGTCCTCAAATTTGGCCGAAGAATCACTTTAGTCAGGGTAAATTTATCTATAAGTTGAATTTGCAGACGGTTTAGCAATCTTACCTCGCGACGTTTCATGAGTGTTCTCTTGAAAGAAATTGCAAAAAAGTTGAGTCCTTAGGTATCTTTTGAAGACAGAATACATTACAACAAAATTCATTGATAAAAAAAAAATTCGTGAAAATCAGGCAAGTTCCACAGTTTAAATATCTCGAGGAAGTCATTCAGGAAAATTGAATCAAATAAAAGCAGACGAAATTAGATGCCAAGAAATAGAAGTTGCAGACCGACCTATCTACAGTATATGGTGCAGTGGAAGGAGAACGAGATAAACCGGGAAAAAGTATGTAATCTGTTTATTATCTCAAGAGTAATCCCCGTAACTGTTAGTACACTTATCCTAGTATCAGAAAAGACTACCAACGTCATCACAGAAAAAAAAATTGCTGCTATCCACGTTCAGAAAATCTTACGAAGTACTTTTTAATATACCGAAAATTGTCTGGAGCAGCTAGTTCGAAAGCCCACACAAATTGAAATATTTTAGCCTTTGTAGCTACAAAGATGTCTGATCTTATCGACGGTGTCAGTATACAGACAGTGGTTAGTGATCGTAATGTCATCATAGCGATGATGGTTACTAAAGTTAACAAACAAATTAAGAACGCTAGAAAAATGTTTTTACTGCAAAGAGCGTATAGTCAGTTGCTAGCATCCCACTTGAACAACAAGTACACATCATGTTGGTCTAATTTGATGGAGGGAGAAGAATTACACTGCCCGTAAATCGTGCTCTGGAAAAATACGTGCTAAATAAGTGAATAAAGGACGGGAGAGACCCAACGTTGTTTAATAGCAAAATTCGGAAAATTCTGAGGAAGAAAAGATTGCTACGCTCTCGCTACAAAAAAGAAAGCACAAATGATGACAAGAAACGTTTCTAGTGATTCGAGCGTCTGTAAAACCGCTATTCGCTGAATACGCTACAGTTACCTCCGTCACTCCATAGCAGAAGATCTTGCGAAAATCCCGAGAACATTCTGGTCCTATGTAAAATCTCTGTAAGTGACCCTAAGGGTCCTGTTCACCCCCTCGTTGATCAATCTGGTGTCGCAGTAAAAGACAGCAAAAGGAAAACTGAAGTATTAAATTCCACGTTTAAGAAATCCTTCACGAAGGAGGATCCTACATTCATATCGTTCTTTGAAAATCGCACTGACTCCCGTGTGGATAGTAAAGGGCAACACTGGAATAATGAAACAGGTGAAAAGTTTGAGGGAAAAGTAAGTTGCCAGGTCCCCGGATGGAATCCCAGTTCTGTGTTACGAATAGAATTCTGCGGCATTGGCCCCTAACTTAGCGTGAATTCATCGCGAACATCTCGGCCAGCAAACAGACTCAAGCGCCTGGAAAAAAACGCCGGTGTCTCCTGTACATAAGACGGGTTGAAGAACGGACCCGCAAAATTACAGACCAGTATCCTTAACTTTGGTGTGCTACAGAATCCTTGAACGTATTCTCAGAATATAATCAGTTTTCTTGAGACTCAAAAACGGCTGTCCAAAAATTATCACGTATCTAGAATGCATCAATCGTTGCGAAACTCAGCTTTCCTTGCACGCTAATCTGAGAACCACTGATGAAGTCGAACAGATTGTTTCCATATTTCTAGATTCCTGGAAAGCGTTTGACACGGTATCCCATTACAGTTGTTGAAAAAGGTGCGAAGTATGTGAAGTAGGTCCCCGAAATGCGAGTGGCTCGAAGCCTTCTTAAGTATCGTCATGGCATCGCCAGGAATGCTCCAGGCAAGCGTTATAAAACCACTGTTACTCTCTACATGCTCGTACATAAATGAGCTGACAGACAGGTCGAGCATCAATTTAAGGGTGTTTGCTCAACATGCTGTGATGTGCTGGAAGGTGTCGCCGTTGAGTCATTATTGTAGGATACAAGATGACTTAGACAAAATTTTTAAGCACTTTGATGAATGGCAGCTAACTCTAAATGTAGAAATATGTAAGTTAAAGAAGAGGATTACGAAAAACAATCGCGTAATGTTCGAATCAGCATTAGTATTGGCTGCTTGACACAGTCAGGTCGATTTAAATATCTAGGCGTCACGTTTCAAAGCTACATATAATGGAACGAGCGTGTAAGGATAATAGTGGGAAAGGTGAATGGTCGACTTTGGTTTATTGGGAGAATTCTAGGAAAGAACAGCATTGCGATCTCTACTGCGATGCATTCTCGAGAACTGCACGTGTATTTGACATCCGCACCAGGTCGGGCTATATTTGTTAGCGGTAGGTTCGACCACCTTAGAAAATGAAGGTTAACATTCTATGGACACATTAAAAGAATGAACCCAGACAGACTTATAAAACAAATAGTCGAATTTTTTAACAGCAGGAGTAAAGTCGAAATGTTCACGATGAAATGGATTGACGAGATAAAAACTGATATGAAACTAGCAAGAATTATACCAAAAGATGTACGAAACCCTGAAATCCTCAAGTTTAAAACTGACAAAACGCAAGTTGACCAAGAGTAAAAACCAAGGAAGAAGACTAGAACAACATGCAATGAAGATATATGGAAGCCCACAAGAAGAGAATGAAAGAAATATGGAAGAGAAAGGTCCATCCTGAAGTACTCAGCGTATTTCGAATGGGCTTATGTGGAAAAACTAATATAAGCCACACTACTGCACTTTCCAAATACTCTTTCAATATTTTCGATGCAGTTAGATGTGTTGACAGGCTGATATCTTTCCCTTAGTAGACGACTCACAGTTTTCGACATTTCATATCTTTTCGTTTCACGAATTTTAGCGCATGCTACAGAGCAATGAATGGCAGATTTTTCAGGGTATCAGCGAGATCTCGATATTCGACGACTTTGTCTGTTTCGTAACTTTATTGACGTTGTGTGAACGTATTTTATTTTGAGCTGCTTTAAGAGAGTGGAAAATATGATTTACCTAATGGACAAAGACCATGATAAAATCGCACATCGGCCGCTCCATTGAGGCGCAGCGACCGGAACAACATAAAGGACACACTCGCCATGCGGATAACAGAATTCACAGGACCCAAATTTGAAAAATCTGGACTACTTACTGTCGAAACAAAAATCATAAAACTTGAATTAACGTGCAATAAACTCTTATAAATTCGCCATTCTCGGTGCTACTTTCACAGCACAACCTCACAACGCGTTTACTTATTATAATTAATTTTGTTCCGTCTTTACGATTTTCTTTTTGTGTCCCACAAAGCAATACAAGTTATGTAGAATGATTTTTGAAAGTGAATCACAGAATCCAGTAATTACACGGTACATAGTCACCAACAGCGATCTAAAAATGAAAAATAAATGTGGCACAAAGTTAATGAACGAAAAGTTACTTGGTCGCCACAAGCAATATTAGACGTTAATGCCGCTGACACTATACGAATAGATATTAACTATTACGTCCCTTTACTATACGCTATGCATACCGCTCTTGTTGATGAAACACGATTGCTTAGAATATTGCTAAGAATTTTATGCAAGTTTTAAGTGATTGTACGTGACCAGATTAGCGCTTTTTAATTTTCTTTTGTACTAACAAGGCGGGGATATTAAAGGTCGATCAAAAAATACTTCTGGCACCTCATAGCAGGCACCCAACATAAGTTGTCCGCTTACGGGACGGATGATGTAAATAGGAATGCATACATAAAGGTAAACGAAATATTTTACGGTCCTCTTTCATTTCTCCTACCCCCATAGGTAAAACTGTAATGATGTCGACAATGTCATATACGAAAGGAGAGACTGTCTTGTACAAGTAATTCCAGCTACAATTGGTCCTACACACGATGCCGACTGTGTCGCATACTATCTTTGCAGGTAATGTCGGCGGTAATGTTGACTGAACCAGACAGTGTCCCACCATTCACAAAATGTGTCAACAGAAGAATGAACCAACGTTCGTGTTTGCCAGCGGAGAATTTTCTATATCACGATTACCGGTTTTGGCCATATACAGTATGTCGTTAGCGCTCTCACGTAGCCACGAGTGTAAATGAAACCGAGACGGAAGTCATTCTCTACACTGAATACTTAGTGCTGATTTACGGGATTACTCAACAACAGTTTATAGCGTGATGTGGTTGATGTAGGTATCAGTCTGTATTTCTCGCGTTTTCTAACCCAGTACGACACACCTATGTCCATTCTTCGGATCGTGAACAGTGAGACAATCAGCGGCGAGCAGCTTACGCCCTACGTTTTTGGCAATTCCTTAAAAGTATCATTCAACAGTCGGCAATCCGTAGCGGTCTGCGATACACAGCAGCAGCGTTTGCCCACCTTTGGAACGAGATACAGCAGCGATTCTACATGCCACGAATTCGACAAGTTCTTGGTAGATGTTTACGCATAAGTGACATGTGTGCGGAGCTGACGCCTAATGTGTTCCATGTGGCTCAGATTAGGTGAATACGGTGGCAAAGACGTGAACGCGAGTTGACTGTCATGGACCACGTACGAAACTTGCAATTTGCCTAAATCAGTACTATAAATTACACGAGTTGAATTCAGAGTATTGTCATCACGGTAACCTATAAAGCATTTGAAGCACTAACAACGATGTCGCGATCCAATACGTTAAATGAAGATTACTCAGTGGAAAGTCGCCGGTGTGTGGCATTTAGAAGAGACGCAATGCGTCCCACTGGTCTTTCGTCAGTGTGTTCGTGTTTTTCCTTTTTCTCGTGTCTACACTTATTTCAGTCGTCCTTGAAAACGATCTCAGAACAATAAAAGTTTAGTAATGCCGCTAAGACTATGGATTTTCTTATCTACAATTTTATATTGACTGCTGCTCGAGAACTTGTGTATTATTTTATTTAACTAAGGCGTTTGATTGTGTTAATCACAAAATATTGCTCCAGAAGTTGAATCAATACGGAATACGGGGAGTAGCTCACAATTGGTTCACCTCTTACTTAAGCAGCAGACTGCAAAAGGTCTTTATTGACAGTGTTGAGAATGGCTGTGATGTGGGGTCTGAGTGGGGGGGGGGGGGGGGGTGCGCCAGTGATCAGTGTTGGGCCCAAGCCTGTTCCTTATTTATATTAACGATATGCCCTCTACTGTTACGTGTAACTCTAAAATATTTCTGTTTGCTGATGACACTATCTTGGTAGTAAAGGATGTTGTGAGCAATATTGGCTCGGTTTCAAATAGTGCAGTACATGACCTAAGTTCATGGCTTGTAGAAGACAAACTAATGCTAAATCACAGTAAGACCCGGTTTTTACAATTTCTAACACACAATTTAAAAAAAAACTTGATGTTTCATTTCAGACAGATAGTAATCGGCCGAGGTATGTCCACATTCAGGATCTTGTTCAAAGACTTAATGCTGCCATATCCAGAAGTGAGTGATCGTTCGACACGAAAATTAGTGTACGTGGCTTATTTTCATTCGCTTACGTCGTATGGTATTATATTTTGGGGTAATACTTCCCATTCTAAAAGGATATTTTTGGCTCAGAAACGGGCGTTTCGGGCAATAAGTGATGTAAGTTCACGAACCTCCTTTCGACCCCTGTTCAATAGTCTGAGTATTTTGACATTGGCCTCTCAATATATAAATTCCCTACTGTCATTTCTTGTTAACAATATTAGCTTATTCCCAAGAATAAATAGCTTTCACTCAGCTAACACTCGGCAAAAATCAAACCTGCTTTTGGATCTGACTTCCTTAACCCTTGGGCAGAAAGGTGGGCAGAATTCTGCTGCATCCATGTACAATAAGCTACCACTGAAATTCAAAAATCTTGGCAGTAATCCAAGTGCTTTCAAATCGAAACTCGAAACTTAAGGTTTCCTCTTGGGTCCCTCCTTCTATTCTGTCGAGGAGTACCTCGAAACATTCAGCTCATTTTTGTTGTATTGTTGATTTCTTTACTTAAACCTATGGATAGACTTTTTTCGGGTTCATAAATATTTTATTTTTATCTGTGATTTCTTTTATGTTTTAATTTCATTTACTGTCACACGTTCAATGGCCTTGGAAATTTTCTCCTCAATTTGGCCTAAGGGAATCCTCGACCCGACAATGATTGCGGGGGGGTGGGGGGGGAAGGGGGGGGGTGAGCCCCGCGCACCATGACAAAGCGCCAAAGACCACGCGGCTACCCAGAGAGGCAATAAATACTCGTAAATGAGAAGGATGTTGTGCAATAGGGGAATTTCTGACGTATGTCCGAGTGAGTTCGATTTTGTAGAAAGCAACCAGAAGGGGCGTGGAGTATTACATTTATTCTTAATTTATTTTGTGGAAAGGAATCATATCTTGTTTTCATTAAGTTTTAGTTAGTTTCGCAATAATGTGATTTTCCACTAAATGATTTGTGTTAATTAGATTGGCTGACATTAGAAATACCGAGAGTACAAAAATGCTCGTGGTGACTTGATTGGCTGCTTAACATCGTAGCCTATAGAAATTCAGCATTTTCATGACGTTTGAGTAGGGTATCGTGTCTCAGATCTATAAGTCCAATGAGTCGATCGGGAGCCGTCTTCTTAAATCGGGTTGAATAAATTTGTACCAAAATGGACAAATACGTGCGTTTCATCGTTTCTAGTGTAGTTGATGAAAAACGACTACAGTGTGGAGTATTTTGTGAAATGTTACTTTTGTCAGTGATTTATTCAAGGAGATTTCACTTGTGGACATTTCACGTCGCCCATAAACTCCGCGTAGCTCGTTTCGTGCACACTACGAGACATTTTGGCGAGCACTTCTGTACAGGAAGAATACTGAACGACTTGGTGAGTAGGATATTTAAATTAGCCGATCAGACTAAATATAGTCTGCCTTCTTTTGTATGTGAACGTGATTCAGAGACAGTCAATAACATTGCACAATTGATGTCGGGGTGTTAAATACAGACTTGATAGCCATTTTCCTTATTTTAAAGACAGTAAACCAACTAAACGGATGTTTTTCCATTTCTTTCAAACTACTCACTCAAGAATCTCGAACGGTCGGTAGTTTAACTGTGACCTACTGCCCATGTATTGGAGTTGTGTAGCGTTTGCATGGTACGTATTTAGTCGAATTTTCGTCAACGCCCGCTTTTTTCGGCTAAACGAGTATCTGCCATCGCAGAGTGAAGGGGCAGAAAACCTCAAGCCTATCCAGGTAGGTGAACAGGTTATTTGATGGATAGTTAGAGAGCAACTCGCCCCGCTGCAACGGGTTTCCAACCACGGTCTATATTTCTCCTGAAATCGTCTAATATCTCCGAAGTTTTTCGGCACACAGGATAAAGACAAACTGCAGAGGGAAATCGATGTCCGAAACCGCGATACAAAAAAGGTTACAGAGCGTCCCATTCACATGAAACAGGGTCTATATACATAGCAGCTACCTCCACATTCTCCACTGGCGACCGTGGTGATCAGTCGCAACCACAGAGTAACAAACATAATTTCGAGAACTTCCGTCTGCTGTCCGTCAACGTACAAAGTCACGTTCGCTGCAGAAGGTGTAGCCTAGACGGAGCACCAGAGACATTAACTTCGACGCTCTGTAGTGTCGCTGGATGACTTTTCCGGACCCGGGATCTTACCCGCAATTTGGCCTTCAAGACATTCTCTGTAACCCCCCGAATTTTGTTGCAGCATTTCTGGTGCCATGTCTTCTCATCGACCTCGACCTTATCTACGGTCTGTCTTTGAGACAGAAGGCGCGTAGGTTCTAATGAAATTGTTACTTGTTGTTGTGGGAGTCCTCTTTAGTTACATACATTTCAGCTTGGCCATACTAGCCAGCTCTCTCATTGCGCTACTGACATCCAGAGAAGCTTATTCGTACTATAAGAATTTCATTTTCTCAGCTCGTTCCGTGATCTACATCTACAGCCGAACTACGCAAGCTGCCATACAGTGTATTTAAGAGTTTAGGTGAAGTACTTGAATCACCATCCCTTTGTTTCCATTTCAGACTTTTTGAGCGGAAAGGAAGTCAGACGACTGCGCATATGTGAGAATTTTCTAATGGTACCCTTGAAGCCATTAGGCAACATCCAAATCGGAGGAAGGCATACGTTTCCTGACACAAGCCGTAAGAGAGTTCTCAGAATTATTAGTCTCCCCGAGAATGGAAAGTCTTCGCTTGTATCGTCTTTCATTGAGGTTGCTGAGTATTTCAACAACATTCTGTCAGCTTACAACCACACATGACTCGGCTTCAGTCTCGAGACAACGAACTACATACGTACGCGTGTTATCCCATCTGTCTGCACCTAGAGTGTGTCTCAAGATATGATAGAAGTTTTTATGAATGTTTGTGTAGCCTATATTCGAGGCGTGACGTGGCTACCACAACGGTATTTATCTAGATCGGAGTGGGAAACCATCTGAAAAACCACACCCAGCGTGGCTGGCTCAACATCTCTCGTCGTTAATCAACGATGTAGATTAGAAACCAGGCAGGATCGCTGTACGACTTTCGGAAGCGGCGCATTAAGGCGCTAGGCGTTTCGGGTGGGTGGAAATTAACACGGCATTTGTGCAAGTGAAATGTCCCCTTAGAACATTTATACAAGACTATGCTTAAACTGACATACAATATTTTTTAGCGCAACGCAATCTGACTTTCAGAAATCCCTACAAAGGAATGGCCCTGACTAACATTAACCTGTACCTTTCACAAATCACTTACCTCACCAAAAATCTTCGTTACTCGAACCTCTGCAATACAGCGAGCGCCACTACTGCCAGCTAAATAAAAGATTCAAACTACTGAAGGCACTAACTACTGATAGGCATAGTTAGCAAATGAAAGATTTTAATAGAGAATAAACGATGTATTTACCTTAATAATCATAATATATATGCCATCCAGTCTTACAAATTTCAAATCTCCGCCATTTCTCTCCCCACATCCACCACTACTGGCGGCTCACCTCCTACTGCGCAACGCTACGCGCTGTTAACATCCAGCTGCCCAACACTACAATGGCAGACAACAATGCAAACTAGCCACAGACTGCACACAGCACAGCCAGTGATTTTCATACAGAGCGCTACGTGGCGTTACCAATAAGAAAACCTAAACAGCCTACTTACACAAGTATATCTAGTCACTGTTTATTTAACACAAGGCATTAAACTGTATGGTTAAGTACTTAATCAAACCACATGACTGTAGCGTATACGACAGATAACTGTGCCATCTATTCGTCGATTAAAGCAAGTAAAATGAAGTGTGAGAGATCCAAGACTTCTCCGTCTCTGGTCTCTCGTGGAGACAATATCACATTCACAGTAAAGTTTTCGAAATCGGCAGGCTTTTCTTCATTTTCATAACGTACTTTTAAGCTCCCTGTACGTTCTCCAGCACCACCCTCAACCTCTCCCACCAGCCAACTCACTTGCAAAAAGCAAGCTTCATCCTCTCTGCAGAGTTATCACAGAAGAGAAAATATTGCAGAAGAGGCCTTCCCCTTTTACTGCGTTCCGGAGGATCGGATGCCTCTCAATAATAAGAATTTTTACTTTGCTGAAACGAAAGTTTACTTTAGACTCACAGGCAGAGAAGAAGAGGGGAGGGGGAATGGCCGCAGAGAATCGGCATTGGCAACTGCGAACTGAGGTTTTGTTTCGAACGTAGGATTCACTGGGCGCCTCATAAACTTCGTAACTACTACACAGTTTTTGCAGGTAAGATGTGATGAAAGCGTGTGTTTTGGCAGTCGGTTATTGAGTGACGACCATGTTCTACGTAAATTAAAAACTAAACTTTCTTATTTAGATTTTCAGGTGGCGGCAGACATTTATTCTTTCCAGCAGTGCGCTATACTAGTGTACACGCTGCAAAAGCATTAGTTACAGAAGACCGAAATCATATACAATATTTAATAGACTTGGGGAAAAGCATATTGACAGTGGGTAACTATTCAAAAAATGGTTCAAATGGCTCTGAGCACTATGGCATTTAGCTGCTGAGGTCATCAGTCCCCTAGAACTTAGAACTACTTAAACCTAACTAACCTAAGGACATCACACACATCCATGCCCCAGGCGGAATTCGAACCTGCGACCGTAGCGGTCTCGCGGTTCCAGACTGAAGCGACTAGAACCGCTCGGCCACCCCAGCCGACGGTAACTATACATGACAAATAGTTTATTACGCTTGAAGTTTTCTGAGAGAGACCACGTTTCATGAGAGTTACAGGAAGGGACTTGCAGCCACTTTACAACATTTACGATCTGATATTTTCCCAGGGCGTTTCTAACGCAGAATTTTCGGGTGTCCTTCCGGGCCACACGATAAGTTCGTCACGATGTTTCACCAAACAGACTCATTGCCATCTACAGAGGATTATGATGACAACAGCTCTGCTCTTTTTCGGTATCCTACATACAGTGGCCGTTACGTACTCGATAACGTCGCTTATATCGCCTTCAGTGCGGCCTTTGTCTTCAGTGGTGGCAGTGGTGGAGTGCCGACTTCCGGCTCTGAACTGTAGCATCTGCTGTCTCTACATCGGGTGCCGACCTTACCATGCTGTTACTGTGGTCTTCAGTCCTAAGACTGAGTTGATGCAGCTCTTCACGCTACTCTATTCTGTACAAGCCTTTTCATCTCCAAAGACTGCAGGTTACATCCTTCTGAATCTGCTTACTATAGTCATCTCTTGGGCTCCCTCTACGATTTTTACCCCCCACGCTTTCCTGCAGTACTAAATTAGTGATCCCTTGGCGTCTCAGAATGTGTCCAATCCACGCTCCTTGTGATGTTGTGTCACAAATTTCTTTCCTCCCCAATTCTGTTGAGTACCTCTCCATTAGTTACGTGATCTAACCGTCTAACCTACTGCATCCTTCTGCAGCACCATATTTCCAAACTTTAAGGAACCATTTGCACTCGAGCACAGACAATATTTAATTTAGTTAACTTAGATTATATGTATCGATTTTTTAAGACAAGAGAATGCAAAATAAAGCAATTAACACCGCTCTCTTGTCACAGCCAGTAGGCATAAACACTCTTATGTCATTCGTTGTCCTAGAAGGACGTAATATTTTGTGTGGCTCCACAGTTAGCCATTTCATACTTATTTGCAGAAAAGAGGCGCAGAATTAATAAGTCGCTCTCATTTGTAAATGATCTGCAATTATTTCCCTATAATTTTACGTAAGTGTAATTTATATCGTAATGTATATGTTAAAATGAATATATGTTTTATTTAATAGTATGTTTTTCTTTGTTTTAGTAATTTTAGTCACTCCATTTTCGTGATTGAAGCTCAGGTCAGATATTAGACTTTGTCTACAGAAAATATATAATGAGCCCTGGCTACGTTCCGTACATCTTCGGACGTGCGAAGCTCGATAAATTCACGGCGTAAATTTTAATCTCTCAATTACTTACTCAACCAAACAAACAAGTATTATTATTATTATTACAAATATTACTATTATTATAATATTATTATTATTATTATTATTATTATTTTATTTGCTAAACTGGCGACTATGTGCCAGGACTCATTATTGTTTCTGTACTACAACTAATTGTTCTTTTTCATGTACATTCTCACCAGCAACAACCCATGTGACGAGAATATGGAAGAAGGCGAATAAAATCTGGAGACAATTTGGACTGGAAATGCAATCTTCGCATCAAGACGACATGTACGGTAAGACGCAGCACTCGCGCATCCACAATTGATTCCAAGCACATTTTTCATTCAAAATTATTTTTCTCAGCATTAAATTCAATATTCAGTTTCCATTCAGTAATTTTTTCCAAATTCCGCGAAATCTCATTATCCAGACGATTACATTCCGATCCAACAATACGCAAGTTACATTGCACAATATGGCCGATATTGTACAAGATTCAAGCAACATGGCTAGTCACCATTAACACGTATGCTACTTTCGATCTTTAAAGTCATCTCTCAATCATTCTCAGTCATTTAAACACACACATAGGCAGTACATTTTCGCACTACGCGTTTAAACAATTTTTTTTCTTGCACACAATTTATTCTCGATATGGTAAAAACTCGACACCAGTACACAATGGAACAACAATCAAGTAATGCAAACATGGATACACAGACACATTCAGACACAGAAATTAATGCAGACACGCAAACACATCAAAATAACCTGCTACACACACACACAAACGCCGAAAGGAGCAATTCAGAACCAAACCTGAGAGACCACATCACGTCTAATGACGCGGCGGGGGCAAGTTCATTTTGCAATCAAAATTTTGCCGCTATACTGAATTCAATTTTGGAAGGCATATCCAATATTAAGCAAGATAATGACGAAAAATTCTCACAATTAATGACAGACAATGCAGCCTTCAGAAATGACATAAAATCAGACTTCGCCACACTGACTCAAAAGGTAGATGAAATTAATACACGTCTTTCCAAACAGGTCGACGATATTACGGAAAAATTCGAAAATTTAGAGTTACGACAAAGCGACAATGCCAATCGCATCCATGAATTGACAAAAACCTGTGAAACTGTTAGTTGCAAATTAGAATCAAACACGCACGCATGTGACGAAATTAATTTAAAGGTGAATACAATAGAAACAAACGTAGCTGACATTCACAAACAGATTCACACAACAATACAGAGAGAGGCTGAACCCCATTTCTCTCGCATTAATTCACAATTTAAAGAATGGACAACACACAAAGACCAAATTTTTGAAGAATGTATACAAAACAAATTGCCACATATTGTGCACGATTCTGTAGTGGAATACATGAACAACAATAGACAAGTGATCGATGACGATATGCAAACAAAGACAACTCAATGCCAAGCACAACATAATAGTACACCCACTACACATTTTTACACACACAAAAGAAAATCTCGATTCGGAAATGAACACATGTACACACACGAATTTCAACACTCAAATACACAATACACTGACACGCATAGCAGCAGATACCCATCACCTGAAATACAATACAATTATTCTGATGAAGAACCATGTACACACAGGGAAGAATTCAATGATTACACGGAAAGAAACAGACGAACACGTAAGAAAGAAGACGAAAGTCTATTCAAGCACCGTAAATTCCAACCTTTTATACCAGGCAAAAACACTGTACACCCTGTCATCTTCTTAAAAGCTTTTAGGAACGCATTCCCACGTTCGTGGAGCGACCACAAACGCATTGCGTACGTTGTGGATTACATTCAAGGGGACGCTGCTGTCTGGGCTTACCATGAAAGCGACAGATGTGTAACATACGAGCAGTTTGAACGCGCCTTCTTGAATAAGTTTTGGTCACCCACTGTGCAGGAACGTATCCGCAAACAAGTCACTGAACCCGAACACTTCAATCCTAAAAACGGCAACCTGCGCAGATATTTCGAGAAGTACCTAAACATGATACACTTCCTTAATGAACCAGTGAAACCAAAAGATGTGATCCGATCACTGAAAGCAAGACTTCCTTTTAATATTAAAGAGAAATTACTGTACTTACCGGACGACGACCCTGAATATTTTTTGGAAAAGTTAGATGCTGTTGATTTACTGTATGAAGAACAAGAACCAACACACAACTCACGCAGTAGGAATCAACATGTCTACATTGCTACATTACCAAACACGCAGCAAAATTCACAACACACAGTAAACATGCAAAACAATCACCAAAACTCAGAGCTGCATACAAACAACAACTGTAACTATACACAAGGAGATAACCCGTACAAAAAACGAAGAAACGACAATTTTAATTCAAGAAGGGATAATGGAAACAACGGACACAAAGCCAAACAGAAACACTGGCAAAGGAACAACAACACAGATTACACACGAAATGGAACACTTACACCGCACTTTAACCATAACGACAACCAGTATTATGTGAGACAGTGGCAAACACCGCAACCGCCACCACAAAATCATATTCAGATGCCACAAGGGAATTTTGAGCAAACAAGCAACACAAACCAACAAGTGACTTCAGCCAACCGAAAACAGACAGGCGATTGGCAGAGACAATATCCTAATGTAAATATTATTGAGGTAGCTAATGAAACTACAACTACACTTGCCAATGACCAGACAAACCAGGTAAACTAGAACCAGTCATTACTGAGCCCCAGGTCGTGACTGAGGAACATTTGGGGGGCAACTTCAATTTAGAAACTATGTTTGAATACACACTTGCTACCCTGAACACGTTACTATGCAGATTCACACAAGCTGGTATCACTGCCAATATTTGTAAATCTAGATTTGCTCGTTCTGAGATCAAATACCTAGGACACATCATCAACACACAAGGCATTAAACCTGACGATTCAAAATTAGATGCTATCAGACATTTCCCCAATCCCACTACAAAGAAACAGTTAAAATCATTTCTCGGTCTATGCTCATTTTTCAGACGATTCATATCTAAACAGTTACTCAATAGCAGATACTTACTAAACTTATTTAAGAAGAACCCGGTATGGATTTGGAACCAAGACTGTGAAAGTGACTTTACTAAAATCAAAGAAGCCTTAGTAAATTTTAACATGCTGGAACATCCAGACTTCAATTTGAACTTTTGTATTGCTTGTGATGCATCAAACATTGGCTTGGGATGTTGTTTATTCCAACTTGTTAAAACAGAAACTTCAGAACATATTAAGATCATTGGTTTTGCCAGTCGGACTTTAACGGAATGTGAAAGATCTTACTCCACCACAGAATTGGAAACATTATCTATTATATGGGCATTTAAAAAGTTTAATTATTATCTGTATGGAAGACACACCATTATATACACTGACCATCAAGCACTTACCTTCCTTTTGTCATGTAAACTCATTCATCCTAGACTTACATGATGGGCACTTGCATTACAGAATTACTCTTTTGAAATCAAGCACATCAAGGGAAAAGACAACATAATAGCTGACACACTTTCAAGACTACGGCAAGGATTACACCATAACAATACAGACTTTGAGAACACACACGATTACAGAATACTACTCATGCAAGACAAACAGTTTACACAATACTACATAGACCTATGCAAGAACATGGCAACACTGTAAGATTCAGATCCACACTGGTACAAAAAAAAAAACAAATCATAGTACAACAACACAATGACACTTTACAAGACAGATACATGTTACACAACAACATACTTTTCTACAAAAGACACACAAATGCTACTAACTGGTTTGCATACCACAAGATTCTGTGCACAAACTCATTGCACACACTCACACAGTTTGGGGACATTTGGGGACACTAGGGAACAAAGAAATGTCTAAACAAGTTACAAATGTATTGCTATTTTCCAAACATGAGAAGAAAAATACATGATTTTGTCTCGTATGTCAAAAAATCCAAGCCACAAAATCAATCCACCAAAACAGATTTGCACTCTATCTTACCCACTGGACCTAGAGAGATACTTTGTACAGATGTTAGCGGACCTCATCCAACTAGCATCGGTGGTTGTAAATACATTCTAGCATTTTATGACATATTTTCTAAGCACATCAAACTTTTTGCCATTAAGTCACCCACAGCAAACACCATCATCAGAAGATTCACAAATGTTTACATGCCATACTGTGGAAAACCTAAAGCCATTCTATCAGATAATGCCACGTATTATGCAGGATTCGTCTGGAGAAAATTTCTAAAGGACAATAACATTAAGAATATCTTTATTTCAAAGTTTCATGCATCAGCCAACCCTTGTGTGGGAATTTTTAGAGAGTTAAATAGATTCATGAGAACTTATACCTCAACACAGCACACAAACTGGATACATTACTTAGCACTTTTTGAGGAAATACACAACAATTTAAATACATACAACACACCCTATACTCCCAGAGAAATCATGTTTGACACAAAGGAAACTAATGAATGGAGCAACCCACTACCAAAATTTTCTGACACCAAACCTTCACACGAGGAAAAGGTAAGGGAAGTACTCTTTGCAATTACTGAACAAGCTGACATTAGAAATAAGAACTATGGTGCTAATCTGAAAAGAAGGCAAAACTTTACAATAGGCATGCAAGTTTTACTTAAGACCCACTACAAATCGTCATCACCTCTAAAACGTAATGTCAAGTGGCATCCATTATATGAAGGTCCTTACACAATCACTGATATACCACACCCTGGAGCATATCTGCTACAAAATCCCAAGAATAAGAGAATTTTAGGTTTGTACCCTCACAAAGATTTGAAAACTTTTAGTGCTTAGCAGAGTATGCTGATACAACAACAAGGTAAGTCACATCTGATACTTCAAGCTGAAGAAAAAGAAGATATAAGCTATAATCTTAAGTAGGCTATCTACATTTTACAGCACCAGCAGCAGCAGCAGCAAGAAGATAAGGCACAGGAAGAACTAACAATTTTCATGCAAAGCACAGTTACTGATTATATTTATTAATACACTGTAGACAAGCTGACAAGCTAAATGACCGGAGACAATTGCTGCCCTGAACCTGATATATTAATTGCCATGATAGACACTTGATTTGCTATTCACACTCGCACCACAATCCACATGAATACAACATGCACAAAAGACACTCTACAGAAAATGACAAATGAGATTAATTGAGCAAGGCTATATACTTTATTTTATTTGTAAATGATACTTTGTGCATGTGCTAATTTGGAATTGATTGTGGATGTGACGTGTCGTGTCTTATTGTAATCATGACTTTTCAGGACAGATCATCTCCAAGATGTTTTCTAACCTACTATGTTGCAGGAAACATTTAATGAGGAAGAAAACTTATTGTGTAGTACTGATGTAAAGGAAAATATACTTAAAAGGAAAACTTTATTAAAAAGGGGAAGAGACCTATAAAAGAAAATGGATTTTCTGAATGTATCACAATACACTGAACCTATAAGATAATTTTTTCTATGTCTGACCCAAATGTACTTGTAAATATCTAGTTTAATGCAACTGAAAAATGTAAAATATGTATATGTATTACCAAACAATGTAATGTAAATGTATACGTACATGTTTCACAGAAAATTTTTTTTATATCTATGTAAACATGTAACAGAAAACTGTACTCAAAGTGAAGTGATATTTGTTATGATTTGTGCACTCTGTTGTGAACGAACATTTTGTTATGCAACGAACAATGTAAGAAAAAGTTGTGTGCAAATATTTAAAAAAACGGTTCACTGCGCTCATGATGGGACACTATAAGTGACGTGAGTCGCAAAACCACGGCACAATTTTCGACGAAACGACGACACAATATCCAGGAGACGACATACGCATTTTGGAAGACGAAATTTGAGATTATTGAGTAGACGTAACACGGACTGGTCAGTACCGAACCACTGACACCATGTATTCCTACCAAGACGAAACCACATTTTAACTACGTCTTCCAAAGCACGCTTCATTGCAAGATTCTTGACCTCCAACTTGTTTCTTCAAGAACTTTCGTCTCAATGTAAACAAAACGTGTGACACGTGACATTTATTTTAAAGTGCAAAGACTTTAGCACAGTATAAACCTTTACTAACAAGTGACATTCTAAAGAGAATATGTTCACATATCTCTGAAAATGCACAAAACCATTAATTAATTTTATTTATTGAATGAACATGTGTAATAACATTTTGAAGAGAACAACGGATTATATACCCAACAATTTATTACAAGGTAACAGCACAAGTGAATACGAACTGTGAAATTTGTTACAGTCTATGTAAAACTACAAATGAATAATAAGAGCAGTGATAGCTCTGAGACAGTTCCGCTTGGGACGCGACAGCGATCGGACGTTTCGGTACTTCCGCGTAGTCGTAGCGCCGCAAGCCGTGTTTATAATAATTCTTGGATTGTGACCTGTGATATTCTCAGTGCTTCTTCACTACCGTCGTACACAAGCTTCTTAATTTACTCACAGCGGTCCCGACCGCGCATATAGTGCAGTTATGGCTCCCAGTGTACCACGTAAAAATACCTTGTGTTTTGCATTTGAGAAATCTTCCAGGAATGTGCAACCGAGTTCTCTAGAAATCCATGACTGGATAGTAGATATTATTGGCATCACATCCGATCAGGTCCACACAGCATATTATGACATGGCGGACTACTGTTTCTTTGTGAAGTTTTTGGACCAGACACAACTGGAGAAAATTTTGGTGAATACTGGAGGGAAAGCAGAGTTCCGACATCGTGATCAGTCGGTGAGTACAGTTTCAATAACTAACGCTGACTTTGAGTATAAACAAGTGCGAGTGTTCAATTTGCCACCTGAGGTTGAGAATTGTTTTCTTAGAGATGTCCTCGCCAAATACGGTGACATCCGACAGATTAGAAACGAAAAATGGTCGAGCCGTCACAAACTCCAATGTTATAGTGGGATTCGCTCAGTTGACATGGCCGTTAAAGTCAATATCCCATCCTATATAATGGTTTGTGGTTATAAGGCTCATGTCATTTACGAGGGGCAAGTAGGTACTTGTTTCATCTGTAACACGAGTGGCCATTTACGAGAGGATTGCCCACGGCGAGTTGTCGTACTCCGAAACAATCTGCAACAACGACAGAGATTAACATTGGCTGATGTCCTAACTCAAAATCAGACGCCTTCTGTGACTGACTCCCAACCGAGTGCATCTGTGTCAGAGGAAAACGATCTCGGCAACGGCACCTTCCCACCCTTGCCTCAAAAACCCGTGGCCAGTCACCCCTTAGCCACCGGTGTTGCATTATCTGGCGGTAACAAACGACGACGTACTATAAGTGAAGGTAGTGGTTCCGGCGAACAGGCAGTAAAACATCACACCGATGACGCGGAGCCACGGGCCTCCACACAGGACACGCATGTGTCGGATGGTTCAGTTACGACCCGCCAAATTCCCATTCAACCGCCCGACGCAGGAGCTGTCAATACGAGTGCAGCCGAGTGTTTACAGCAATCCGTTCCGATGCCGCTTGCCGACTCGCCGCAGGTGGCCAACACACAAGTGGCGGCAGTCAGTCAAATGCAACTCGTAAACACGGCGGATGAAGCACGCGGTGTAGAGCATAACATAAACAGCCGCCACCTCGAAACTGCTTCCACACAACACGAGGACCCGGACAGCTGTATACAAACAGCCAGTGCGGCTCCAAACAAACACAGTGAGCCTACTGACGCCGCGTCTTCGAACTTGCCGTCACCCGTTCCGAGCCCGCATCTCGTGGTCGTGCGGTAGCGTTCTCGCTTCCCACGCCCGGGTTCCCGGGTTCGATTCCCGGCGGGGTCAGGGATTTTCTCTGCCTCGTGATGGCTGGGTGTTGGTGCTGTCCTTAGGTTAGTTAGGTTTAAGTAGTTCTAAGTTCTAGGGGACTTATGACCACAGCAGTTGAGTCCCATAGTGCTCAGAGCCATTTGAACCAACCCGTTCCGAAGCAAGGACTTTCACATACTGCTTACAGCCATGACTCGCCGACTCCGCCGTCTTCAATGACACTTCGGACGCCTTTGCGACGGCAAAATAAAGTTAAACCAAAGGACTCCGTGGCTCGAAGTAACTCAAAAAGTAAAGTCAGCGCAAAAACTGGTACAAAACCTGCGGATGTAGGTTCGAAGTCCGACGGTGAGATGGACTGGGCTTCCTACGCTTCCCATCACCCACAAGTCTCGGACGATCATGAGTCAAGCTTATAAGTTTTTGTCCCTGAATATTAATAGAGTTAGGACAGATTTAAAATTAGCAATGCTACGGCAGTTTATCTACGAGTCCGAAGCTGATATAGTTCTGTTACAGGAAGTGTCTATCTTAAGTTTTCATGTATCAGGATTTGCAACGATCGTAAACACCGTGGCGGACGGGGGTACAGGTACGGCCATTCTATCACGAGACGGAATCCCAGTGAGCAATATCGAAATGTTGGACTCCGGTAGAGGCATAGCTTGCCAAATTTTTGATGTCACCCTCGTCAATATCTATGCTCCATCTGGAACTACCTTAAAATCAGAAAGATCTAACTTCTTTAAACAAGACATAATATACTTGCTACGCCGCAACCCAACCCAGTTGATAATTAATGGTGATTTCAACTGTGTGATCCACAGGAAAGACCAATCGCCAAACTTTAATTACTGTAGGGAACTACATGATCTGGTGCGTCACCTGCAGCTGAAGGATGCGTGGGAACTAAAATTTCCTACCCTGGTAAAGTACACGTACCTGACCACCACCGCATGTAGCCGTCTAGACCGATTGTACATCTCTGAGAACATTTGCCAACATGTTCTGGACGCCGATGTCATTCCGGCAAGCTTCTCCGACCACTGCGCCCTCTGTGTCACAATAAATCTGGACAAACAGCATACTAAATGGCATAGGATTCCGTGAAGCCTAAATGTTTCTATTCTCGCCGATGCCTTGCTACAAGATGTCATCTCCACGACATGGGCGGATTGTCTCAAGCAATGCTGCAGATATCCGAGCAAGATAGCCTGGTGGAATGTTGTGGTCAAACGGAAAATGCGATTATCTTTAAGGAACTACAGTTGGCAACGGGCGCAAGATGTCAAACGCACGATTGATTTTTACCAAACAGTTCTGCGAGAGTTGTATGCGACTACGACACCCACCAACACACAGCTGACGACCATCAAACAAATAAAGGCGAAGCTTATAGGCATAAAGCGAACGCAGCTTGAAGGACTGAAGGTCAGATCTAAAGCAAAATCGCTTCAAGAGGACGAACTTACATCGCTGTATCACCTCATAAAACATCGTGCCCATCGCAAGCGAGCTTTTATCGGAGAGCTGGACACAGATGATGGACTCCGTTTGACCCGACAGAGTGATATTCTTACTGCAGTTTACCGGTACTTCACGGATCTGTACTCGCAATGCGATACATATGGTGATGACGGCGGCGAGATCGTGAGTGCTCTGCCCACCGTAGTCACGCCTGCGGACAACTTGGCGGTCGTACACGATTTTGCTCCAGACGAAGTCCTTGAACTGATTTCTGGCTCGCCATCAAATAAATCCCCTGGCCCTGATGGTTTGCCACGGGAATTTTATGTGCGCTTCTGGCCCATAATCGGACACGCATTTACAGATGTTCTCAATGAAGTGATGCGAGGGAGTGACGTGCCGGCCGAAATGAAGGAAGGCCGAATTGTATTGATACCAAAAAGCAAACACCGAAAAACCTTAGATAACTTCCGACCTATTGCTTTACTCAATTTTGATTACAAAACCTTCGCCAGAGCACTCAACAGCAGATTGTCTCCGTTAATGAAGCAAGTGATTCACAACCATCAATCATGCATCCCTGGTCGCACTATTATGACGCCCCTTGCGGAATATAGAGATGTAATAGCCATAGCGTCAGTCACTAACGTGAATCTCGCATTGCTGTTTATCGACTTTTGCAAGGCTTTCGATCGCGTCCGCCACGAGTACCTCCTACAGCTACTGCAGCGGTGTGGTTTTGAGCAACGGGTTATAAATGTCGTGCAACATTTCGTCACGGGCATTACAACCAGAATCAGTGTAAATGGACAGCTTACTCAACCCATCGAGGTCCAAACAGGAGTGCCGCAGGGGAGCCCTCTCTCCATGATGTTATTTGTTTTATCGCTCGAGCCGCTCTTACGCTCTGTTCATGACAAACTTGCAGGCCTTTCGATCGCCGGGACGTCCTTCGTGGTTCGTGCTTACGCCGACGACGTCGTAGTGTTACTGCGTAACGACGGAGACGTATCAACCCTCAAGACCGCGGTAGACGAGTACTGTCGTGCTTCCGGTGCTAAAATCAACGCCGGTAAATGCACCTTTGTCAACATTCGAGGATTCGACGCAGTTATTATACCTTGGGCGAAGCGTGTCGAAAACCACACCACTCTGGGGATGATTATCGACAAATGCCCGCTAAAACTGAATGCAAAAAATTGGAAGCAGGTCACCAATAAAATGCAAGGTGCCATCTATGAAAACAATTGGCGGTCCGTTAACATTCTCCAACGCATACGACTCCTCAGCAGTTATATATTCAGTAAAGCGTACTATATGGCCCAACTATTTCCCGTCCCCAAGATGCAGGCCAAACACGTGATGAAACTCTCTAATAGATTTATCTGCCAAGGGCATCTGTTCAAAGTGAAATACACCACGCTGACGTCTTCCAGACAGGCCGGCGGACTAAACATGCCTGACATTAACCGAAAGTGTACTGCGTTATATATTAAACGAATCACCCATTTGTTGGACAAGGAACCTCTCAGCGTAACCAGTTGGCTCTTCCGAACCTTACAACCCACCGATACGCATCCACCCATTGATGTAGGTAAAATACATTACAAACTACGACATGTCAAGCAGTTTTTTCTTGAAGTAAGCTCTATATTGATGGACATTATTTCACGCAGGATTTACCGACGACGCACCTGTTATTAAAAAGATGGACATCTCCAATAGTCCGAAATCCTATTGAACTTAAATACCCGAGTGTTCATTGGAAGGCAGTTTGGGACAACATAAGTTTAACCGTCCACACTGCTGAAGTGGCGTCCACATGGTATAAAGTGGTAAACGATGTTATACCCACAAATGAAAGGTTGCATAGAATCGGTTTAAGTGATAGTGATAAATGCGTCCGCTGTGGCCTGGTCGACACCTTACGCCATCGCTTCAATTGTGGCGGTCATCTCATTAACTGGAAATGGGTGCAGCAGAGGCTGGGCCTGATTACCCGCAGCAGCCCAGCCAGCCACTGCACCGACATCCTGCTCTGGCCGGACGCGAAACATTTTCCCGCTACCAAGAACAACACCGTGATGTGGATATTAGGACAGTTTGTGACATATATCATCATCCACAATAGTGAAGATAATCTCATTAGTTTCGAGGCTTACATGAGAACGGCACGCTGGAAGATGAAACGTTACCCAAATTTCAGGAAGATGTTTGCTAACATGTTAGACATAATTTTTGAAAAACAAGGCGTAGGGTAATTCTCGATGCCGGTAATGGCACAAATCACATGCAAGACTATGTAGCGAACAAAATACACCACGAGTAAGGGGTTATACCAGTTCCTAGGACTACTCCCGACTTCTCAATGGTGTTATTAACTTCATTATGACGTTTTCATTAATTTATGTACCTGTGCATTCTTGTTATCCGTTTGTGTGCTCCAAATGACTTTGAGTTTGGACGGTTATGAATCAAATGACAGAGCTGTCATTCCAGTTAAGACAATCAATTATATATATGTTTGCGTTTCGGATCTATGTCTCTCTCTGGACTGAAGAGGCTACTATTTATGTTCTATTTTGTAAGCTTACAAATGGCACTATATTGAAATGTGTTCTTCAGTCTATTGTAGGATACAATTCGTGTTGAATCAGTTCCAGCACTTCAATATTTTGTTTTTGGCTTATGTACATATATGGTTGTTTTAATAAAGAAAAAAAAAAGCCAGTGCACTCCACTCTGGTACTGGGGTTCCCAGGTTCAATACCGCTCGGAATCAAATATTTTTGTTTTCTCTTTTCACTTTCATTTATCTTGTATGTAAATATTATTTATGTATTTGTATAGATATATGACATTTATGATATTATATGTATGTTGAATCTGTGAAACATGATACGTAACAACTTATGATTCATAACATGATAAATAAAGAAAATACGTCAACAAATTGCTCAGCTGCAGGTGGTACACCTTTGCCTTCGCAATTTGGGGGGCAGTTTAAGGAACCATTTGCACTCGACCACAGACAATATTTAATTTAGTTAACTTAGATTATATGTATCGATTTTTTAAGACAAGAGAATGCAAAATAAAGCAATTAACACCGCTCTCTTGTCACAGCCAGTAGGCACAAACACTCTTATGTCATTCGTTGTCCTAGAAGGATGTAATATTTTGTGTGGCTCCACATTTAGCCATTTCATACTTATTTGCAGAAAAGAGGCGCAGAATTAATAAGTCGCTCTCATTTGTAAATGATCTGCAATTATTTCCCTATAATTTTACGTAAGTGTAATTTATATCGTAATGTATATGTTAAAATGAATATATGTTTTATTTAATCGTATGTTTTTCTTTGTTTTAGTAATTTTAGTCACTCCATTTTCGTGATTGAAGCTCAGGTCAGATATTAGACTTTGTCTACAGAAAATATATAATGAGCCCTGGCTACGTTCCGTACATCTTCGGACGTGCGAAGCTCGATAAATTCACGGCGTAAATTTTAATCTCTCAATTACTTACTCAACCAAACAAACAAGTATTATTATTATTATTACAAGTATTATTATTATTATTATTATATTATTATTATTATTATTATTTTCATTTTGTTTATTTGCTAAAAAACTTTACATTCTCTTCTTTTCTAAACGCTTTATCGTCCATGTTTGCGATCCATGCATGGCTACACTCAATTCTAATACTTTCAGAAAAGACATCTTAACACTTATATCTATATTCGATGTTAACAACCTTCTCTTCTTCAAAAACGTTTTTCTTGTCATTGCCTGTCTACATTTCATACTACCTCTACTTTTGTCGTCATCAGTAATTTTGCTGACCAGGTAGCAAAACTCATCTCACTTCCTAATCTAATTCCCTCAGCATCCACTGATTTAATTCGTTTACATTCCGTTATCCTTATTTTGCTTTTGAAGTCCGTCTAATATCCACCTATCAAGACACTGTCACATTCCGTTCAAGTGCTCTTTCAAGTCATTTGCTGTTTATGAATGATTTACAATATCATCTGCGAACATCAACGTTTTTATTTGTTCTCCGTCAACTTTAATTCGTACTCCACGTTTCCACGTTTTTTTTTTTGTTTCCTTTACTGCTTACTATACCTGTTGGGTTTTCCATAAGTTTTCTGCCATTGTAAACATTTCTCCCATACTGTATTGGGACAAAGATGCATGAGCAAGCGCCACTAGTGGATGTTTGATGTAATATGTTGTGTGCTTGGTCGCCAGACAGTTGTGCAGCGCTATGGCATTCTTACACTGAAGCACCAAAGAGACTGCTACAGGCATGCGTATTCAAATACGGAGATATGTAAGCAGATAGAATACGACGCTGCGGTCAGCAACGCCTATACAAGACAGCATGTGTCTGACGCAGTTGTTAGGTCGGTTACTGCTGCTACAATGGCAGGTTACCACGATTTAAGTGAGTTTGAACACGGTGTTATATTCGGCGCACGAGCGATGGGACACAGCATCACCAAGGTACGAGGGCAGTTCAATAAGTAATGCAACACATTTTTTTCTGAAACAGGGGTTGTTTTATTCAGCATTGAAATACACCAGGTTATTCCTTAATCTTTTAGCTACACAACACTATTTTTCAACGTAATCTCCATTCAATGCTACGGCCTTACGCCACCTTGAAATGATGGCCTGTATGCCTGCACGGTACCATTCCACTGGTCGATGTCGGAGCCAACGTCGTACTGCATCAATAACTTCTTCATCATCCGCGTAGTGCCTCCCACGGATTGCGTCCTTCATTGGGCCAAACATATGGAAATTCGACGGTGCGAGATCGGGGCTGTAGGGTGCATGAGGAAGATCAGTCCACTGAAGTTTAGTGAGCTCCTCTCGGGTGCGAAGACTTGTGTGAGGACTTGCGTAGTCATGAAGAAGGAGAAGTTAGTTCAGATTTTTGTGCCTACGAACACGCTGAAGTCGTTTCTTCAATTTCTGAAGAGTAGCACAATACACTTCAGAGTTGATCGTTTGACCATGGGGAAGGACATCGAACAGAATAACCCCTTCAGCGTCCCAGAAGACTGTAACCATGACTCTACCGGCTGAGGGTATGGCTTTAAACTTTTTCTTGGTAGGGGAGTGGGTGTGGCGCCACTCCATTGATTGCCGTTTTGTTTCAGGTTCGAAGTGATGAACCCATGTTTCATCGCCTGTAACAATCTTTGACAAGAAATTGTCACCCTCAGCCACATGACGAGCAAGCAATTCCGCACAGATGGTTCTCCTTTGCTCTTTATGGCGTTCGGTTAGACAACGAGGGACCCAGCGGGAACAAACCTTTGAATATCCCAACTGGTGAACAATTTTGACAGCACCACCAACAGAGATGTCAAGTTGAGCACTGAGTTGTTTGATGGTGATCCGTCGATCATCTCGAACGAGTCTGTTCGCACGCTCCGCCATTGCAGGAGTCACAGCTGTGCACGGCCGGCCCGCACGCGGGAGATCAGACAGTCTTGCTTGACCTTGCGGCGATGATGACACACGCTTTGCCCAACAACTCACCGTGCTTTTGTCCACTGCCAGATCACCGTAGACATTCTGCAAGCGCCTATGAATATCTGTTATGCCCTGGTTTTCCGCCAAAAGAAACTCGATCACTGCCCGTTGTTTGCAACGCACATCCGTTATAGACGCCATTTTAACAGCTGCGTACAGCGCTGCCACCTGTCGGAAGTCAATGAAACTGTACGAGATGAAGCGGGAATGTTTGAAAATATTCCACAAGAAATTTACGGTTTCTTCAACCAAATTTGGCCGAGAAAAAGAATGTGTTGCATTACTTATTGAACTGCCCTCGTAGCTGTGAAGTGGGGGTTTTCCTGTACGACTATTTCATGAGTGTATCGTAAATAACATGAATCCGGTAAAAAACAAATCTCCGACATCGCTGCTTCCGCAAAAAGAACCTGCAAGAACGGGACCAACAACGACTGAAGAAAATCGTTGAGCGTGACAGATGTGCAACCCTTCCGCAAGTTGCTGCATATTTCAATCCTTGGCCATCAAAAAGTTTCAGCGTAGGAACCATTCAATGAAACACCATCGATAAGGGCTTTCAGAGCCGAAGGTCCTCTCGTTTACACTTGATACCTGCACGACACAAAGCTTTACGCCTCGCCTAGGCCCATAAGCACCGACATTGGCCTGTTGATGACTGGAAACACGTTGCCTGGTTGGATGAGTCTCGTTTCAAATTGCAACGAGTGGATGTACGTGTAAGGATATGGAGACAACCTCACGTATTCATGGAACCTGCACGTCAGCAGGGGACTGTTGAAATTGGTGGAGGCTCTGTAATGGTGTAGGACTCACGCAGTTGTGTAACGTCCCCTTAGAACAATTATACAAGACTGTGCTTAAACTGACATACAATATTATTTAGCGCAACGCAATCTGACTTTCAAAAATCCCTACAAAAGAATGGCCCTGAGTAACATTAAACTGTACCTTTCAGAAATCACTTACCTCACAAAAATCTTCATTACTCGAACTACTGCAATACAGCGAGCGCCACTACTGCCAGCTAAATAAAAGATTCAAACTACGGAAGGCACTAACTACTGATAGGCATAGTTAGCAAATGAAAGATTTTAATAGAGAACAAACAATGTATTTACCTTAATAGTGTTGAAAAAGCATAATATATATAGCAGTTCATAATATCCATTCTGTACTCAAAAATCCGCCATCTCATTTCCCAGATCCACCACTGCTGGCGGCTCACCTCCAACTGCGCAACGCTACGCGCTGTTCACATCCAGCTGCCGCTGCCGAACACTACAATGGCAGACAACAATGCAAACTAGCCACAGACTGCACACAGCACAGCCAGTGATTTTCGTACAGAGCGCTACGTAACGTTGCCAATAAGAAAACATAAACAGCCTACTTACAGTTGGAGTGATATGCGACCCCTGATACTTCTAGATACCACTTGACAGATGACATGTACGCAAGCATCCTATCTGATCACCTGCATCCATTCATGTCCATTGCGCATTCCGACAGACTTGGACAGTTCCAGCAGAACAATGCGACACGCCAAACGAACAGAATTGATACAGAGTGGCTCCAGGAACACTCTTCTGAGTTTAAACACTCCCGCTGGCACCAGACTCCCCAGAGACGGATATTATTGAGCATATCTTGGATGCCTTGCAACGTCCTCTTCAGAAGAGATCTCCAGTCACCCTTACTCCTACGGATTTATGTGTAACACCATAACTCTAGTACTCTACTGATTTATTTTGCTTTTTTTTCATTTAATATTACATCGTTAAGCTCCTGTAAATGTCTTTGATTGAATAGATAACACATAATTGTATACTCTTTTCTTTGTTAAGACTTTGATTTGGTTTGCTTCTATGCAAATTAGTGTATCTGTCATTTAAATTCTTTGTCCCATTTGGAGGGAAAAAAACTTACCATATATAACAGTAATTTCTGTGTGAATAATTTTTTGTAGAAATGTCAATATGTGCAAATGTTCTGTTTTATTTAATGTATTTGTTTGCTGTTATGTAAACTGCTGATCCTCACTTAGGATTCTTAGTTAGTTTGTATGTAAAAGGTGTAGTGGTTCCCCTCAGGAACGGAACTATGTAGCGCGCGAAAATTGTGGTTGGCCTAGGTAGAAAAGGTGGAACTGATAGTCAGTCGGGGACGGGCTACGAGTCGGGAACGAGCTACGAGTCGGTGAACTGCTATGTAAAAGATGCATATTATGCTGGTTCCGAGAGAGGCTTTTCCTGCCGCTTTCAAATGCCTCGGAAGAATGGATAAATAGCTGAAAATATTCTGGGATTGGTATCAATCATCGCCACCAAGAAATGACAGAGTCCAGCAATTCTACCTGCAATTCCACCTAACAACATGCAGTTGCCACCACATTGCGTAATCATTACATCGGAATACTACAATGATGTACAGTGAAGGATCAGCTTAATGGATGTGTTAGTGTGCTCAAATATAAGGTAATTTGTATCTGAATTTATGTACCTACCTTGATTTTTCTCCTCATCATAACACCTCTCAGGTTCCTCTCCTTTTGAGCTAAAGTGATATCCGAGTGTCCCTAATGAAAGAACATTTATGACCAATGTTATGCTAATTAATGCCTCTTGAACTTAGTAAAAAGAAAGTTAAAGTTAATGTGGCAAGAGAATGAGTTAAAGTAAATGTTGTTTGCTGAAAATATTCCTATTAAAACTGCTTATTAAAGTGCCGTTGCCAACTTCAAAATTAAAAGTTCTTAAGACTGAGACTTAGAAAGTAAATGATCACATTGTTGTCTGTAGTAAATTCTAATAGGTGAGTCAGTTTCTTGCAATTTTGTCAACATTGTGTTTCGCTGTAGTAAAAGTGGGAAACTGCAATAGTAGAAAACTATATGTTCATGATTGCTAAGTGTTTGTCTCTCTTGTGTATTGGAAGTGCATATTAATAGTATAACAAGATACACAGTTTGTCTATTGTATTAATGAGCGGTAACCAGTAACTGAAAGACCACTAATTAGTAAAATCATAATTTCTTTAAGCCCTGAAAGTAATAGTGTGTTTCGCTGTCTCTTATATTTTTGCAAATAGTTTGTGCTGCTCCAGTTGTTAGCTTCAATCTTACTGTAAACATATATATGTGTCAGAGTTCACTGCACTCGCGTGTGACAAAGTATAGGTTGTGTTTATCCATTAAAGTTATTAAAACTATTTTCTTGAACGAGAATGTTAATCATTCTCTTGCCTAGTTAGGCTGGCGACCGTTTTCTTTATCAGTTAAACAGTGCAGATAGGCAAAATTTTGTTTGTTACTGTTCAAATATTTACGTAGTTCTGACTTTCATTTCCGATAAGCCACCTCCGTTAGGAACAACAAGGTCAACCTAGCAAAATTCCTCTCAGAGGGTAACACTGTTCTGTTGCTTTATACCATTATTAATCCAACAAAATAATTCTGTTTTACAAATTGCCTTCGGTTTTGAGGTTATGGTATAACAGTAGCAAACAGGAGTGTTAAATATGGAGAAACCTGCAGGATTCCTGGTGTATCAGCGATTTCAGACAATTTAAAATGCACTTCATCAACTTTCAGTACTTCAGTATTTCCCTTCAATCCGTATTAAATCTTCTTAACGATTCTCATAACTACAGCAGTCTTCATCATTACTAAACTGAGGTCTGAATCTTCATCTGTTCCTGGATACGTCTTACAATCCAACCTCTGACTTCGGAAGACCTGTCTTACCACGATGTAATCTTCCTTGTTTCCACTAGTTTTTCAAGTATACTTCTCTCGTAATTTTTTAATAATGTACTTGTTATAACCAACCTAAGATTACTGCTGAATTGTGTTAGTCTTTCTACTCTCTCATTCCTTTCACTGGGGCGTTATTCTCAAGTAACCTCTAATCCCTGCCACTGTAGAAGTTTTCCAAACTGTTATTAGAATTTCATCATCATTTACGTACTGGATTACCCTTTTAATAACATACTTTACTGTACCTACCTCTTAATTTTCTGCTTCTGACGACGGCGTGTGTAATGAATTACTGTTATTGGCGTTGATTTGCCGTCGATTCTGATGAGAACAATACTATTATTGTGTTACTCAAAGTATCACACTCTTGTATATCTTACTATTCATAGCGAATTCTTACTACTACTGTCACAGTACTGTTATCAAATTTTTGCTGTTGTTACTACCGTATGTTTATCCAACCGGAAATAGTTACCTGACAACAATGATACCAAGAATTTGAGTTCGTAAAATAACGCATGTCAATAGGGCATCTTCCTCCCATTCATTAACTTTCTAAATTAACTGTGTACATTGCGTCCTATACACGCTGAATCCAATTGCAGATCTTACTAGTCTTTTAACAGCCAGCGTTATTCTATTGTCCGCCAGTGCTGCTGTCGGTCACTATTGTGTTAGATACGGAAAGCTACCTAACGCAAGTTTTACATCGTGCTCCACTTGTAGCTGGAGAGAGAAATGACTACTTCTCTCAGCGAATTCCGCAAGCAGAATTCGAAGTGTTCCTTTCACTAACAGCAGACGAAGTGTCCATTAGTTCATCCTGTCTTCCCTCGTAACTTTCGTCCCATGTTCGAGCGCCAATCCTAGCCTCTCGCGAGCAGTCATCCAACGACAAGTTTCAATTCTCCTTGGGTGTCCTCTCACTTCTCCCATTTTTTTTTTTTCAGAACTACTACTTCAGACCAGGCTGAGCAATGAAATTCCCACTTTGTTGCGCCCAGAGGCCTATAGCTAAAGAGAGGATTTTGTTTTGTCTCTGTCTTGTTGGCACCTCAAAGGAGTGTGTTATTCTGTTACAGCGTGTTGTTTGCTACGGCCTTTCAGATACTCCTATCTGCTTTATATGTATCAGAAGACAGCTACACGTATTTTTGGGATGAGAAAGTTGCAGTCTCACGCTAATACAACTCTTGCAGCTCCTTGCCATGTTTTGGTGAGTCCATAGAGCCATAAATAACAGTTGCTTTCACAGAGCCTGCATAGTGTTCACCGGTATATTGATCTCCAATCGGCATATTGGCGCAGTCTTCTCTGCATTCTCCGCCCAAAGCACGTTTTCCCGACTACCGGAACCGTTACTGTACTTTACAACGTCCTCACCATAGAGAAACGCTTAAGGAACTTGGGAGTGGGGGGTCATCTCTTGCAGAATTCTAACGATTCCTCTGCGGCTGTCACCATAGCCGTGGCATTACCCGCTGTTCGTTGTTTGAGCGCCCCGTCATCCTGTCGAGTATACACAGAATACTTGGCGAACACTGTCGTTAGCGTCACCTTTTATAACTTGTATTAAGTTTGTGAAACTGCCAGCACAGCGACATGTAATTCTCACGAAATAAAAACACCTACTGGTACTTCATATATTTGCAGTGATTGTCGGATAACTTAAATGAAAATAAAGGACTACGCCATTTTCAAAACGAATTAATTCTGTTTACGTAATGCTTTTAATAATTTGCATGTTAAATGTCGATAATGTGAAAGTCAAAGAAACCGTCAATGTCGCCGCCTTTCACAGCGTAATAATATCCAAAGCTATGAATAAATATTACAGGTTTACCTCTGTTAGTCATAAAGTAAGGAAGACTGACTTGATATAAAAGCAAAACATCGGAGAAAAGACGATAAGCACAATTCATAAGGATTATATTTCAAGTGTCGTTGAAATCAATCTGGGAAGAAATTAGCGCAGGCTGTGCAGCATTGAAATGATTCTGGGACTGAAGTTACTCTGCTGCCAGTAAGATCGTTTACCCATTATTCGTCAGGTTAGTTTCGTGGGGTTACTATGCGTTCTTTCCAGCGAGCGAGGAGCTAGGTAGGAACCGAACATGAAACTATTAGTCACAGTATAACGACGAATCAGTATTTTTTAGGTTTTGCTTGTGGTCGTAAAAGTGCCGTTAGCAAAGATAATGAATTATTTATACACTGAGCCGTAAATGACACAGAAAGGAATCTTATTTATAAAATATCAATCCATAGTGTTTCAAAAACAGCAGGAAGGGGCAGTTTCGTGCCATACAGGAAAAGGTCCGAAATCTTCAGTGCGAAGAAGAAACTCACAAAGTCAGGTTTAATTATATGTGAGGATCTCACCTCTGAAAGACTATCACCGTATAAGTGTATATGTATGTATATTTTTATTTTTACAATTGTATTTTATGATTTTGGTTGGGGTGGCTCTAAGTATTGTGGGCTAGCATGAGACTTTGCATTAACTTATACCGTGATAACACTCGTACGGGCATCGGCTGCCCCGAAGTACGTACGATATAAATTTTTTAAACACAACGCGTGACTCACCGCCTTCTAATAAATAGTTTGCGTAAGCGCTGCTATTTAGAAAAGGAAATATGCGTATTCTAACGCAAACTGTAATTATTAGTATCGGTCTCAGGGGCTACTAGTTATTTACGTACCAAACGTCACAAAGGTTAACTGAGATATTGCGGAACTTATTGAATGTAATGATTTTTAATATTTCTTGTTCATTCTTTGCAAGGCAAAACTGGAGATAATCTCATCTGCCGTTAGGCGGCCCAATTCGAAACATACTCAGCTCATTCAGTCTTCTAAATGTTGATAAACGAAAGATATTTTCACTCTGTTAACTCTGAGACTATTGTACCATAAAGGTAGAGAAACCTCTCACATTTACATTTAATGTTACGACATGGAATTTTAATTAAATAACACAGTCTCGAGTTTTGGACTGCAAAATGTATGGACAAACGACGGCAGAATAATGGTGAAGACCACAAATGGCAAAAAAGACATTTTGTAATGCAAATCAACTCCAAAGCCTGTGCTTTATCAGCTAGGAACTTGTAAACTCTGCTACCCATAGCTCATTCGTTATATTTTTGTACCTCTATTTTATGAAGAACTAAGTTATTTGCTTGTACTTTCCTTATAACAGTTTCCTGTTATTATCATTCGTTTGATTATGTATAATTTTAGTGACAGCTCTAATTTTTCTGTTAATTGTTTTATTTTTCGAAGTCCAGAATTGTCACTATTTTACACTCACTTCACTACTCACATAGGTCTCTGATTCTAACGATTAAGTTACTCTAAACATATTACTTTATTTATTAGCAGCACAATCCTAGGCTGTTTTCTCCATCCTTCTTTTACTCTATTACTCTACTTCACAGTAATTTTTTGTGGTTGTTACCTTTTACATTACTATTTTCTTTCATTACTTATTTTCAAGTACTTTAACAGCTCCATGTATTGTCGATCTCTGTTAAGATTCATGCGCTCAGTACTGCCACACTGCTTTTGGGCCCACGTACCTGCCCTTGAACCTCAACCCGCGCCCCCTACCTGCTACCTTTGTCACCGATTCTGCCTGCTGCGTCCCCATCCCCTCTTCCCTGCATTCCACAAACTGCTTGGCCATGAATGGCCCTGATGCCCCAGTTCATTCCGTCTACCTGCTTATAGCCAGGACGGTGCTATATTGCAGATCGCCCGTACTAATGATCGGTCTTTACCAGCCCACATAACTGAGTTGCGCTGCATATTCCAGGATCTTAGGTTCCACGTTATACTCCTGTCAGAGATGTGGCTGAAGCCGAGAATCCCTTCTTGGTTCAAATGGGTCAAATGGCTCTAAGCACTATGGGATTTAACATCTGAGGTCATCAGTCCCCTAGACTTAGAACTATTTAAACCTTACAAACCTAAGGACATCACACATCCATGCCCGAGGAAGGATTTGAACCTGCGACCGTATCAGCAGCGGGGTTCCGGACTGAAGCGTCTAGAACCGATCGGCCACTGCGGCCGGCTCCCTTCTTGCTCTGTAAGTCTTGATGGTTAAGTCTTTCTGAGACGTGACATATGACAAATGCAATATATAAGAGCAAATTTGTTCCACAAGATTGTGCTCACGTCTCAGAACGAAGACAATCAGCCTGAATACATGTTCATTGAAATTAAAACTTTAAACAGAAAATGTGTCGTCTGTGTCATATACAGGGTTATTACAAGTGATTTAAGCGATTTCACAGCTATACAATAACTTTATTATTTGAGATATTTTCACAATGCTTTGCACACACATACAAAAACTCAAAAAGTTTTCTTAGGCATTCACAAATGTTCGATATGTGCCCCTTTAGTGATTCGGCAAACATCAAGCCGATAATCAAGTTCCTCCCACTTGGCGCAGCATGTCCCCATCAATGAGTTCGAAAGCATCATTGATGCGAGCTCGCAGTTCTGGCACGTTTATTGGTAGAGGAGGTTTAAACACTGAATCTTTCACATAACCCCACAGAAAGAAATCGCATGGTGTTAAGTTGGGAGAGCGTGGAGGCCATGAAATGAATTGCTGATCATGATCTCCACCACGACCGATCCATCGGTTTTGCAATCTCCTGTTTAAGAAATGCCGAACATCATGATGGAAGTGCGGTGGAGCATCATTCTGTTAAAAGATGAAGTTGGCGCTGTCGGTCTCCAGTTGTGGCATGAGCCAATTTTCCAGCATGTCCAGATACACGTTTCAACCGTTTCGTCTTTCTACGTATCTGTAGTGTGTCGTGACCATATGTCAATGAATGTAACTACAGTGAATTTATGAAATCGCTTCAATCATTTGTAATAGCCCTGTATAATCCCGCTAAAGAAGGAGAGCTCTATAGTTTTGAATCTGCACACTCAAATATAGAATGCTTGTACGAACGCGTACTAATAGATAGAGAAGTGAACATAAATTTCCTAAACAACAGTGCTTCAGCGTCAAAATTCACGCGCATTCTTTCCTGTTCAAACCTTACACTTATCCTGCTCTGGCCTACTCACTATACAGTAGACACTTACACGTTTATAGATATTTTCGCTACTAAAATTTCGAATACAGTTATTCAGACGAACCAGATCTTGGCACCTGGCCTGTCCGGCAATTATATAATATTAATGACCCACTCGATGCAGTTCCCGAAGACCAAATTGCAATTGGCTAGTTTTAGGGATTTTAAGAACATTATTATGGCTGAGATTATAACTGACGCCCATGATATATCTTGGCAGGCAACGTCTGGTAATAGTTCCGACATAAATAACGATGTGTCTTATTTCACTGAGAGAATCAATAAATTATATGATAAACATGCTCCTTTAAAAACAGTGATAGTAAGGAGAAAACCTGCTCCATGGCTCACAGATCACCGCAAATATATAATGAATGTCAGAGACTCATCACATAGGACATACAAGCGGCACTCGACCCCTGCTACCTTTTCCACCTACAACCAACTACGCAATCGAGTCTGTCAGTCAGTGAGAAATGCAAAAGATATGCCCACTAACTAACTGAGGACATCCTCAGGCCTGCTGTCTTGAGGAAAAAGTCTTCGAGGCCTAGGTATAGGCAAACCTATATCTGTTGATGAACCTCTCCTTACAGCTGAGAATCTAAATGATTACTTTGCCACGACACCTCCACTCGACCAAGACATAAGGGCTCGAACTATAGATGCCCTGGCCCTTAACGTTTCAGTATGTGGTACAACCGAAAAAAAATTTCTGCAGTCGGTAAGTCCTAACATGGTCAGCAAATCCATAGCGTGAATTCATTCGGCAGCCGCAGGACATGATAATATAACGGTGCAAATGATCAATATCCTTGTCGACCCATTACTGCCCAAAATAACTTCTTTAACCGCTCTCTGACGTCCAGCACTTTTCCTACATCGTGGAAGAAGGGGCTCGTAAAACCATTACCAAAGAAGGAATCTGCAAACAACCCTCTGATTAGAGGTCCATTTGCGTTCTAACAGCACTGTCCAAGGCATTAGAATACGTAGTCCATGAAGAGGCTACCAATTATTTAACACTGAATAACCTCTTAGATGAATACCAGTCTGGTTTGCCGGCCAGAGTGGCCGATCGGTTCTAGGCGCTACAGTCTGGAAGCGTGCGACCACTAGCTTAGTTAGGATTAAGTAGTTCTAAGTCCTAGGGGACTGATGACCTCAGAGGTTAGGTCCCATAGTGCTCAGAGCCATTTGAACCATTTAGAGCCAGTCTGGTTTCCGGCAAAATCGCAGCACAACGACTGCTCTTATAAAAGTGACTGACGAATTAAAACATGCCATGGACATAACAACAGGCCACTATTATGTTCTTCCTGGACTTCATCAAAGCTTTCGACACTGTTGACTTTGACATTCTGCTTGCTAAAATGAAACGTAAATTTTTTTTTCAAGCTGTGTACAGTGTTTCCACTCATACCTTACATCCCGTCTGCAGTGTGTAATGGCAGGTACTAAAACATCGCAGTGGAAGGATATTGTATCTGGGGGTTCCACAAGGATCTATAATGCGCCCATTACTTTTCTCATTATATGTTAATGATGTGTCAACTATTCTCTCCCACCGCAGAATCCACCTATATGCTGCTAACTTTCAGTTACATCTCAGTGCAAGTCAAGCAAACCTGCACACAGCTCTCGATCATGTAAACGCTGACTTATTTGCTTTATCAGAATGGTCGCGGACTTAGGTCTGAAACTAAACCCTTCCAAAACGCAAGCAATCTAAGTAGCTCACAGAAGAATTATTACAACACAGCATAAAGAATTTCTTCCATGCTTAATTTTAAATGGCACGGAAATAACCTTTTCTCTTTCTGCAATGAACTTGGGGATAATCCTGGACCACCACTTAGACTGGACTGAACACACTACTGCAGTCTGCAAGAAAGTTTATGCATCCCTTCACTGTTACAGATATACAGGGTGTTACAAAAAGGTACGGCCAAACTTTCGGGAAACATTCCTCACACACAATGAAAGAAAATATGTTATGTGGACATGTGTCCGGAAACGCTTACTTTCCATGTTAGAGCTCATTTTACTGCGTCTCTTCAAATCACATTAATCATGGAATGGAAACACACAGCAACAGGACATACCAGCGTGACTTCAAACACTTTGTTACAGGAAATTTTCAAATTGTCCTCCGTTAGCGAGGATACATGCATCCACCTTCCGTCGCACAGAATCCCTGATGCGCTGATGCAGCCCTGGAGAATGGCGTATTGTATCACAGCCGTCCACAATACGAGCATGAAGAGTCTCTACATTTGGTACCGGGGTTGCGTAGACAAGAGCTTTCAAATGCCCCCATAAACGAAAGTCAAGGGGGTTGAGGTCAGGAGAGCGTGGAGCCCATGGAATTGGTCAGCCTCTACCAATCCATCGGTCACCGAATCTGTTGTTGAGAAGCGTACGAACACTTCGACTGAAATGTCCAGGAGCGTCCACATAAGATCTTTTCTTTATTTGTGTGTGAGGAATGTCTCCTGAAAGTTTGGCACTACCTTTTTGTAACACCCTGTATAATATAGTATTTCGATCCGAACTTAAGAAGAAGCTTGTAGAATCTCTAGCACTCCCTATTCGCGACTATGGCGATGCTATACCTCAAGGATTTTCGTACGAGAATTCTCGCAGGCTTGAACAGGCGATGAATCCGATAACTTTCGTTATTACGATGATATCACTCCAGCCTATGAACAACTATCGTGACTACGTGCTGACCAACGTAGGGACTACCATACTTTATGTTTACTCCATCGTCTTCTCAATCATCGGATTGCCTCTTACTTATCTTCAGCCATTACATTACTGCCTGAAAAGCACAGCAGAAGTTCTCAACAAAGAAAAATCCTCTCAGTACCACCATACAACACCGTCATGTTTTCTATATCATTTTCTGTATCTGTAACCCAAGTTTGTAACGATCTTCCTAAAAATATCAGAGAAACTAAATCACTTCCAGGCTTCAAAAAGCAGCTAATAGCTCACCTTCTCTCGCAATAGCTACCTCTTCCACATACTGGTCTGCAGCCCACACTGTTCAGTCCCCTCTCGCCCTACAACTTTTCCCTTCTTTTCGCATACAAACTTATTTACTTAAATCAAGACCTCTCATAACAGCCACTATTACTAACATTCCAGTTTTCTTGCTATTCATCTTTTCCTTTTCTGAGAATAATAACATGATTTAAGTTGTTCTAGTCTATATTATTTTTAATGCACTATGTTTTATTATTACTGTTACTATTGCCATTTATCCTTACCAACGTGATTGTCAACTGTTATTATTGTATTGTTATTACTATTATTACTATTATGCTTATTATCATCTCTAACATTGTTATCATTTTCATGAATGTGTTATGCCTGGCCACATTTAAGAGAGGGATTTAAGGCCCTAATCTTGTCAGACTAATGAAGCAAATGAATAAATAAATAAATTACCATATCTTTGTGATGTTATCATTATCATTTGTCTTCCTTCTGCTGTTACCTCTTCGATACCTTTCTTTCTCCTGCCTTGGTACGTTAAGATTTATGTATCATTTTAAACTCACATAAGAATGAATAACTATTTATTTCGACAAATTAATGACTCTTGTTTCATTATTTCCTAACATTAATCTCTTTAATATCTTACTGAAAGGTTGTCAAGTTAAATGTGTTTGGGTGCTGTTGTATAAGCGCGATTAAGCAGGCACGGGCGATATTCGTTTAGCTGCGGTCGTCTGACACAAACAGCTACAAATTACGATAATTGCTTAGAACCTACATATCATTTGTTTAAAAAAGTCAGATTCCTCAGTGCGAAGCAAATTAGTGCTGTAGATATTCCAAATCTTCAGAGTCACGAAAATACGAAGCCAAGCCAGATATTCCGAGAGAATGTGAACCATGGAGCTTGCCGTCGATGGGGCGACTTTCGAGACTTTGCGATACAGACAGCCGTACCAGAGGTGCAACCACAACGGAGGGGCATCTGTTGTGAGACTAGATAAATGTGTGGCTGCTAAAGAGGGGCAGCAGCCATTTCAGTAGTTGCAGGGGCAGCAGTCCGCATGATTCACTAATCTGGCCCTCCAACATCAACTAAACGACCTTGCTGTGTGGTACTTCGAACGGTTGAAATCCATGGGAAACTACAGACTTAATTTTTCCCAGGGGCAAGCGCCCCTACGCATTGTGAATGGATGATGGCATCCTTTCAGGTAAATTATTCCGGAGGTAAAATAGTCCCCCATTCGGTTCTCCGGGAGGGTACTACTCATGAGGACGTCGTTATTAACAGAAACAAAACTGGCGTTCTACGAACCGGAACGTGGAATGTCACACCCCTTAATCCTTTGTAAGGGGAAATTTATCGGTTAAAGTTTGAAATAGTGGGAATTAGTGGAATTCGGTGGCAGGACGAACAGGGCATCTGGTCAGATGAATACAGGGCTAAAAATACAAAATCAAATAGGGGTAACGCAGGAGTAGGTTTATTAATGAATAAAAAAATAGGAACGCGGATACGCTATCACGAACAGCATACAGAACGCATTATTGTAGCCAAGATATACATGAAGCCCACGCCCAACACAGTAGAACAGATTCATAGGCCAACCATCTCCGCAGATGAGAAGGAGACTGAGGAAATGTATGATAAGGTAAGAGAAATTATTTAGGGAGTTAAGGCAGACGAAAATTCAATAGTCATGGGGAACTGGAATTCGATGATAGATAAGGGTAGTGAAGGAAATGTAGTAAGTGAATATGGACTGGGGGAAGAAAGAGGAAGCCGCCTGATATAAATTTGCACCGATGATAAATTAATAATAGAAAACACTTGGTTTTAGAATCATTAAAGAAGATTGTTTACGTGGATGAGACCGGGAGACACGGGAAGATTTCAGATTAGTTATATAACAGTAAGACAGAGATTTGAGAACTAGATTTTAAATTTTAAGATATTTTCATTGGCAGATTGGGTTGACTCTGATCATAAAGTATAGGTTATTAACTGCAGATTAAAACTGAAGAACCTGCAAAAAGTCAGGATGTTAAAGAGATGGGGCCTGGATAAACTGAAAGAAGCAGAGGTTGTAGAGAGTATCAGAGGGAGCAATGGCGAAAGATTGACAGTAACAGGGTAAAGAAATACAATAGAAGAAGAATGGTCTTTGAGAAATGAAATAGTGAAGGCAGCACAGAATCAAGCAGATAAGAAGACGAGGGCTAGGGGAAATCCTTGGGTAACACAAGACACATTGAATTTAGTTGATGAAAGGAAAAAATATAAAAATGCAGTAAATGAAGGAGGCGAAAAGGAATACAAATGTCTCAAAAAGACAGGCAGTACAAAATGACTAAGCAGGGATGGGTGGAGGACAAATGTAAGGACGTAGACGCATATACCCCTACCGGTAAGACAAATATCGTCTATAGGAAAATTAAGGATCCCTTTGGAAAAAAGACAATCAAATGTATGTATTTCTGGCGCATCTAAGGAAAACTACTCTGAGCAATGAAGGGAAAGCAGAAAGGTGGACGAAGTGTGTAGACGGTCTATACAGGGGAGATGTACTTGATAGGAATATTATGGAAACAGAAGAGAACGTAGATGGAAATGAGAGGGGAGATATGATACTGCGGGAAGAAATTGACCGCTGGAAGACTTAACTCAAAACAAGACCCCGGTAGTAGAAAACATTCTGTTAGACTTACTGATAGTCTTGGGAGAGCCAGCCATGACAAAACTCTTCCATCTGGTGAGCAAGATGTATGCGACAGGCGAAATGTTATCAGATTTCAAGAAGAATTTAATAATTCCTATTCTAAAGAAAGCAGGTGGTGACAGATATTAAAAATACCGAACTATCGTTTAACAAGTCACGGTTGCAAAATACCAACACGAATCCTTTACAGAATAATGGAAGAACTGGTAGAATGTTAGCAGCTGTCCTTGGGGAAGATAATTTTCGATTCTGCAGAAATGTAGCAACACGCGAAGCAATACTGACCCTACAACTACTCATTGAAGATAAGGATAGTCAAACCTACGTTTATAGCATTTGCAGACTTAGAGAAAGCTTTTGACAATGTTCACTGGAATACTATGTTTCAAATTCTAATGGTGGCCGGGGTAAAATGCAGGGAGCAAAAGGCTATTAACAATTTATAGAGAAACCAGATCGCAGTTGTAAAAGTCGAGGTGCACGAAATGGAAGCAGTGGTTGATAAGGGAGTGCGACAGGGTTGCAGCCTATCCCCGATGTTATTCAGTCTGTATATTGAACAAGCAGTAGAGGAAACAGAAGAAAACTTTGGAGTAGGAATTAAAGTCCAGGGAGAAGAAATAGAAACTTTGAGCAGATTCAGAAGGATGTAGGTTGCAGTAGATACGGGAGATGAAGTGGCTTGCAAAGGATAGTGTAGCAAGGAGAGCTGCATCAAACCTATGTTTGTATTGAGAACCAAATAACAACAATGATATTTTGTATCTTACAAAATCCAATCGGTAGGCCTTCCTTCGGATTAACCTGCCTGGTGTTAATTAGGATGAGGTAAAACAGGTATACTCATAAAATAGGAATCTCAGCAGAAAATATCCGTTAATGGATGTTTCCAACACTTTCAGTACTTGCTATTACTCTTCTAGGAGTTTGGTTTCCGAGTGGGGGTAATCAGCATATTACTAAACTCCACACACGAGTTACATTATAAAGAAACTCTTTACTCGAATAACGTGCTTTATTTACCCCTCAGCAACATTTCATTGAATGGCGTGGGTAAGATAAATTCCTTGGGGCATCCACTATGCATTATACATAGTACGGCAAATTTTAGCGCGTAGAATAAGGTCTGTTTTGTAATCATTGTCCAGACCCGAAAGACAGTTTTTGCATTTTGTCCCAGAATGAATTATTTATGGTATTTCTGCGCCACTACAGTATCAAAATGAACAACAACCTGCTACTATTTGTTTCAGGTAATCAGTGTTGTGATACGCTCGACGTGTTCACCAAGACTTCTCCTACTGCGCGAAGATGTTAATTTTACGGTACGCTCGTCAACCGATTTCGAGAAATCAGGGTTCAATGTTTTACGATTGTCTTGAATATGCTGCAGGGAAGCACCAGTCTAAGACGGCAGACGAAAAGTTGTCTCGCACTGATTTCGTGTCTCACCATTTTTTATTTTCCATTAAAATTCCACCTAACAATCGTATGATTATTTTAGCAGTATGATGATTCTTCAGTCGCCGTTCAAGATCATCACTGTTCCGTCTCGAATACACACCAAACCATTTTTGCAGTTTGCAGTAACCAATGAGCGTCTGAACTGTTGACCGACAACTCGATCACTTGTAACAATGACGTGAAACGGTTGGCAAGGAAGCAGGTAGGACAGCAAACACCTCCCAGCCATTCCACGTATTGATAATACGGATACCTTATATTCATGGCCATAGGGCTATACAGATACGTTGCCCATTATTCGAAGGAAGTCCAGCATAACTTCACTACTATACGCGTGTGAATGTGGCAATAAGTAAATATTAATTTGAATACTAGTAATTATTAAACAATGACAAAATATAAATCTGTGTAACTGAAATTTGGCTCTGTGGAGAAAATTTTGTTTACAAATCGTGTCAAGAGATCAACCGTATGCCGTATGATTTTACTTCTGCACTCGTAAAAATCACAGGTAGCATCGTTACTATGAAATAACGTTAACTGTGAGAATTGTATAGACTATCAAGACAATATGAACAGCGATCTAGTGAGATAACTGTGCCGGTTATCAAACAGAGTGACTGAACAGCGACAACAGGCCAATCAGGACAGAAATTGACAGTCAGTTAATACTACAGTAGTATTAATTACAGCTGGTGTGTGACCAACTCACCTGTGAACAGCGCAGTCCACATTACAGTGCCTTACAGCTTGAATGTAACTGGGAGCTCGCCAAACATTTGCGGTCCTAATTGCGAGGATGCTCCATCAAAGAGCAGCTAATAAGCAATTCCAGAAACAATCTGAGTTGATGGGTGTGGAACCAAGGAAATACACGCCGAGGGGAAATAGCTACGCGATATATAGGCACAAAGTCATTAAGTACCCCGTCCACGTGCATATGTTGTGTAACACTGCACTGTGTGGTGCAATCGCATGTGAGACTGTACGTTGTTTAATGTCCCTGGGTCACTTTCAGCGATGATGACACCTTGTAACGCTGCACCCTAGCTGTTTTGCCTAAAATTTGCTGAATGATGTGTACAGGAGTGATGTGTCGAAGGGTGAAAAATATTCTTGATTAATGCTGTGGTGCAGGGAAGGTTGGCAGTGGCAAATGGTTGTGACAGTGTAGAAATGAAAATATCTATGAACCCTACTATAATTTATTAATAACACTATCATAAACCGGAGAGGCTCTGATTCACTAATATAGGAAATTAGTTGTCCTAGTGTATTTCAAACTTTATTTGAAAAAAATTGTAAAGCTAATACTGGTTTACAGAAAGTGAAAGAATGTGGCAACTTGGTAAGATAGTACATATCTAACAATAAAATGGCATACCGAATGAATCAGCAAAAGTATAACTAACTAACATGGAACTGTAAAGAATAGCAACTGAAAAAAATTGTTTCTGAATTAAAGCAACAACTGCACAGAAACCCACAAAAAAAAATTAAATTAATTCTACTGTCCATGTTCATCTCCGCAATAATTATACTATGCAATCCAGACAAGGCACAAACGTTGTTGGAATATTACGATACTTAAATGAGTCAATAGTTGCAGAAACAATAGTTCATAATCCAAATATAAGAAATCAAAGTGCCTAACACAAGCTATCCGATGACATAATATTGCAGGCGGCGGCAGTTTAACGTAGAACACTGCTGGACAGAATCCTGTTACAGGATAGCACTACTTGCATGTGCAGTATCACTGACCCTAAAGCTACCGTTAACAGAACGACCATGAAAGATAATGCTTGCTTAGACAATATTAAAGAGAAACATAGCCCAAGCACGCCCAATCAATGTTACCTTCGAGCACTTCTGGGATATCCCTGTCTCTGTCTCTCGGTGTCCCGCAATGCAGGGACCAAATATCAAATATCACGTGTTCACAGCCACTCCATCATTCGCAGTCGCCCTGGCAGTCGACACCGAGCGCCCGCTCCACTGCTGACGCGATGTCGATGCGTTACTACGAAGTTCCCACTAGCTCATCACCGGGCTCCAAGTGGAGGCTGCCGTACCACTGACCACACAACCTGAACCTCCGTCCGTGATGTGAAATACGACTGTTGACATTTTAAAAATATCGGTAATCCGGTATATCTATATCTGAAAACAAATAATTATGGGCCCTGAACATATCGAAACTATTCCGATTATATCGACCTTCGACTTACCGGTTAAAAAGAAAACAATATCGGCTCCATATTGCAAATATTGCATTTGCAGTCTTAGAACTTCAAATTTAAGTGCTGATTTTTTTTTTTTTGTCATCACACTTCTGATTGGTTTTATGCGGCATGCCACGAATTACTCTCCTGTGCTAACCTCTTCATCTCAGAGTAGCACTTGCCAAATAAGTTCTCGATTATTCGCTGGATGTATTCCAACCTCTATCTTCCTCCAGTTTTTATCTCTACAACTCCCCCTAGTACCATAGAAGTCATCCCCTCATGCCTTAACAGGTTTTCTCTCATCCTGTCCCTTCTCCTTACCAGTGTTTTCCACATGTTCCTTTTCTCTCCGATTCTGCGCAGAACCTCCTCATACCTTACCTTATTAGTCCATCTAATTTTCAACATTCGTCTGTAACACCATATCTCAAATGCTTCGGTTATCTGCTGTTCCAGTTTTCCCACAGTCCACGTCTCACTACCTTATAATGCTGTGCTCCAGACGTACATTCTCAGAAATTTCTTCCTGAAATTAAGACTGATATCTGGTATTAGTAAACTTCTCTTGACCAGGAATGCCCTTTTTGCACGTTGTTAGTCTGCTTTTTATGTCTTCCTTGCTCTGTTAGTAACTCTTTATTTTACTGCCTAGGTAGCAGAATTCCTTACCTTCATCTACTTCTTGACCATCAAACCTTATGTTAAGTTTCTCGCTGTTCTCATTGCTATTACTTCTCATTACACTCGTCTATCCTCAACTTACTCTCAACACATACTCTGTACTCATTAGACTGTTAATTCTGTTCAGCGGCTCATGTAATTCTTCTTCACTTTCACCCAGGATAGCAATGTCATTAGTGAATCGTATCATTGATATCCGTTCATATTGAACCTTAATTCCACTCCTAAACCTTTCATTTCCATCATTACTTCCTCGATGTACAGATTGAAAAGTAGGGGCGAAAAGCTACGTCCTTGTCTTACACCCTTTTTAATACGAGCATTTCGTTCTTGGTCGTCCATTCTTATAATTCTCTCTGGCTGTTGTACATATTGCATATGACTCGTCTCTCCCCACAGCGTATCCCCACTTTTTTCAGAATTTCCAACATATTTTGCCATTTTACATTGTCGAATGCCTTTTTCCAGGTCTAAAAGTACTATGAACATGTGTTGATTTTTCTTTCATCATGCTTCCATTATTAACAGTAACGTCCGAATTGCTTCTCTAGTACCTATACCTTTCCTAAAGCCAAACTGATTGTCATCTAGCGCATCCCAAATTTTCTTTTCCATCCTTCTGTATATTAATCTTGTTAGCAACTTGGATGCATGAGCTGTTAAGCTGATTGACCGATTATTCTCGCATGTGTCAGCTCTTGTCTTCGGAATTGCGTGGATGACGCTTTTCCGAAAGTCAGATGATACATCGCCAGACTCATACATACTACACACCAACGTGAATAGTCGTTTTGTTGCCACTTACACCAATAATTTTATAAATTCTGATCGATTGTTATCTATCCCTTCTGACTTATTTGATCTTAATTCCTCCAAAGCTATTTTCAATTCCGATTATAATACTGGATCCCTATCTCTTCCAAATCGGCTCCTGTTTCTTCTTCTATCTTCTCCCTCATAGAGGCTTTCAATGTATTCTCTCCACCAATATGCTCTCTCCTCAGCATTTGACGGTGGAATTCCCGTTGCTTTCTTAATGTCATCACTCTTGCTTTTAATGTCACTGAAGGTTGTTTTGACTTTCCTGTATGCTGAGTCTGTCCTTCCGACGATTATTTCTTCCTGCAGCCATTTCGTCTTAGCTTCCCTGCACTTCCTATTTATTTCATTCCTCAGCGACTTGTATTTCTGTATTCCTGAGTTTCCCGGAATATTTTTGTACTTCCTCCTTTCATCAATCAATCAAGGTATTTCTTGTGTTACCAACGGTTTCTTTGCAGTTACTCTCGTTGCACCTGTGTTTTCTTTCCCAGATTCAGAGATGTCCATTCCACTTCAACTGTACTGCCTATTGAGCTATTCCTTGTTGCTGTATATACAGCCTTAGAGAACGCCAACCGTATCTCGTCGTTCTTTGGTACTTCCGTATCCCACTCTTGACTACTGTCTTAAACTTCAGCCTCCTCTTTATCACTACTATATTATGGTTTGAGACTGTATCTGCCGCCGGGTACGCCTTACAATCCAGTATCTGATTTCAGAGACTCTGTCTGACTATGATGTAATCTAACTGAAATCTTCCCATATCACCCGGCGTTTTCCAAGTATAACTCCTCCACTTGCGATTCTTGAAAGAGTACTCGCTATTACTAGCTGAAACTTGTTACAGAACTCAATTAGTCTTTCTCCTCTGTCATTCCTTGTCCCAAGCCCATATTTACCTGTAACCTTTACGTCTACTCTTTCCCCTACAATTGCATTCCAGTTCCCCACGACTACCAGATTTTCTTCCCCCTTTACATACTGTATTACTCTTTCAATATCTTCATATACATTCTCTATCTCTTTATTTTCAGCTTGGGACGTCGGCATGTGTACCTGAACTATCGTTGTCGGTGTTGGTTTTGAAAGGCATCCACATGCCTTGCTCGTACTGTGACATCAAGCAGTCAGGCCCCCAAGATGAGTGCTCTGCCAAGCGAGTGGATTCATTCTTATTTATCGAGTAACATGAACTCTCGTACTCACAGTTGTTACAAATTACCCTCCGGTATGAATATTACGCAACGGAAACGCACATCTGACTATCAGTAATTTACAGAACTCTGACTGTTCACTACGCACAGGCAATACCAAATTTTATTTCTTATTTAACGGCTTTGATCAACACGTGGTCATCGCACTGAATATTAATGGCGCACACATTATAAATTCTGGATATCATGACAACATACGATTCGAAGGAAAAGGCCAACAATCTTTTTCTTTTCACTATCTTATTTATTCCGATAAATTCTATAAACTAAACACACAAATTCCTTAACCTACAACCATAACACATTAGAAATTCCGCCCAGTGGGCATGGCTTTACATTGGTGATTCTCTATCTTATGGTCTCGTAATTATTTAATGCTACAATGCACTTTCTGGATAGGATGGTGGATCTTTTTTGCTATAACTCACACTTCGACTCTCACAACCATCATCACGAAACTTTCCTCCAGACCGAGTGCTAAAGAAGGAACATGCATAACCCACTACCTCTGAAACTACCTTGCTACTCTCCCATGCAAACCACACATACTTAAATTACATGACATACACCACACTGCAACATGGAATACAACATAAGGAATAGTCACAACATTACAATCACATCACTTTCAGCTTTCCCACTCCAATTAGTATTCATCCCAATTATCCCAGTTTCACACGACACTGCCCCACTTCGTAACTTTTCTTTCCTACTACGAACTCTGGACGATATATGCACGTCTTCCCGTGCGATGCAAGCCAAGTGACGTTGCTGGATAGACGGCTGACTCACCTTGCTTCTCTCTCAGAGTATTATAGTTTGAATCAAGCGTCACACGGAAACATAACACGCAAAGCAATATTAAGAACATATTCATCACACACGCGAGTCCTCAATTGATACCATGGACGAGTACTTGTCTTTATCCTTTGTCTCACACACAGATTGAGATTCACACAGTACTCACCACGTGGAAGTACTCGTCTCTAATTTCAAGTCCTGCACACGCCATTTCTTAAATATTTCCAACACACGCTAGTAATTCAGCTTAACTTAAGCACTCGGAAGTATTGCAACTGATTGCTACAAGTGGTTTCATTGTGACCGTTGGTCACTTCCGAAGATTACTACGATCCCATTAATATTACCTGCCTGACATTTAATTCTCCCCACAAAAGTTCCTGAAATAAATTATTATTCTAAACTACTCTGAAGTATTTCACATGCATACCATGTCTCCACCCTTTTGTCCTTACGGAGCACGGCTAAGACAGGTCTTACCAACACTAGATCCAGCGGCAGAGTGCTGAAACGTGGCCGTCCTTCGGGTCATCTCGCACCTCTGTCGAAGTGGGGGAAGACCATGCTACCGTATTGGTCAGCCACATTTCAGGCACCCAAAGCTCCGGTAAGTTTCATCTCTATGGTTTCCACAAAAGGTGGCCAAAGGATCGTCTCAAAGATGATCATATATTCACATTTACTATCTGCGGTTAGCAGACGACCATACATTCATTCATTTCACAGATCTCTCCAAACTGGATGTAGGGATTTATTTTGTGGGAGTGCACATGTGATCAATTAAATACCACACTGGTATCCAGCTTCGCTGTATTAATTGAAATTGAGTTATTTTTACAAAAAATATGTTGTACTGAAAAGAATAACGAAGAATGTTGTACCTATTTTCAATGTCGGGCGGTACTGTACCCTTTCACCACCGACTATCCATGCAGAAAAAAATGGCACGGTACTATCCGTGCAATGCGAGAGTAGTTCCGAACATTTTTTTAAGGAAACTCTATTAGAAAAAATGTAGCAAGTCATCAAAATAACCAGGAGGAGACCTTAGCCCCTGGTGACCTCAAATAAACGACCAAATGCTGTTACTTTATCAAATTATTGATACAGTTGTTGTATTATTGTACTCTCCACAATCCGGAGTAACGTACACATACAAATTTACAACAATGCAAATGACAAATAAAACATTACATCATACAAATAAAAAACAATGGTGAAATAAAAATTTGCTTAGTTACCGGGATCTCCGTTATTTTTAAGAGTAATCCAAACTTCAATAACCCTAAAACAAATAAAAAAATACTAATTATACTCATAAAATTTTAAATAGCTCACCTGTCCAAAACAGAATAAGTAATCTGACATTCATAAATTGCGTTGTAATAATCTTTACACGGCAATGCCTAAATACAAAACAAAATCAACAAAAGAAAAAAATTGCGTACACTAGTTCCATGTATAATGTCAGGCTCCATACCATTACTCTAAAATATACATCAAACCTACAGAGAAATAAAACTGAGAAGAAAAACAATGATATATACCACAAGTTATATACTGGTTACGTAATATAGTTCATCTAAGACATCATGTCATACCTCATTAACTATATTCACTTAAGCAATTGCCACCACTACTCGTCTGTGAGTTTAATCTTATCCTTGTCCACCAGTACAAATACCTGCTGCTGAGCTAGTAAGTCCTTCAACTTTGATCAATACACGCAGTAAATAGTTAGCAATAAGTGCTTGAATCCACCAGTAGCTCTCGTATCTTACTCTACTGCTCATTTCTCTGTTGTTACACATTTAGACGACAAGAACTTGCATTTAGACTAGCCTTCGTTACACTTTAATGTGAAATATCACCACTGTCATAGTGAAAATAAGTGGCATCAGTCAACACACCAGCAACGTCATTACTGTCCAAGACATCAAAATGCATCAGTTAATTCCGATATTTGTTGTGCAACGCAAACTCTTGTCCCTTGTGACAAACTTACTGACCAATGCAACAAGAGCTGCTACGTTAGTATTACGACACCGGCTAATATTTAAAGCATCATTGTACCAAATATTCTAATAAACATGCTACGTGAACTTGATAACCCAGAACGAAAGAAAAAACACTAACTATCCTAAACACAAATGTTAATGAATTACAATTACACTTGCTGTCCCTTCAGGAATGAAACATATAAAAAAATTTACACAATTACAAGTACAAATACATTATTCCCTATCTTGCGAGTCACACGGAATCATTTCAATCTGTGGGGTCAAAAACGTTGCTGACTGGTTCCCTAGAAACACTGTCTCGGTGTCAAAGCTCTCCCATGGTTACCCGGACGAAAATCTTTGGGTCACTCACATCGGCATTTTGAACACGCACTGAATAGTAAACTGCATCTCACATTAAACACAAATGTCATAGTCACTCTCAGAGTACCATTCACACGAATATGGTCGTCCAGAAATGGCCCTACAACTACTATTACCCACAGTTCTGTCCTTTCAGTTCATGGTGTAGTTAAGAGTTGTATGTTCCAACAAACAGCACTTATTCCCACACCAATTAAAGAAATGGCTCCTACTACAAATGCAAATGTCAATGTCGCACTTTAGTTTCTTGCGTTCATACAATAATTAGTCACCAAACGACAACTGTCCTCTTTAAGTATACCAAGCGCCCCACGTGAAATTCACAAAACAAACGTAACAAGTCACTGCCAAAAGTTAATGGATTCCACCGTTCAGTGGTCAAGACAGAACAAAACAATCGTTCTGTCTGCTAAAGACAAAAATCTTTTCCACCACTCACAACGTGGAAACACCAGTCCTTCACTTTCCACCTTATGGAGACATACAAGCAGTCATCTTGTTTCACGGCTCCACAGTCCAGTACTAGTTAATAGTTGCAGGTAAAAAATGCCTGCCGGACTCTGCTGCGTGTCGTTCATTCTGCCGTCACTCCGCCGCCGCGTGAGCCGTTGAGCGGAAGAAACCACCCGCTGTTGTGGGATACTGTCTCCAGTCTTAAGGGTGGCGGAACTTATGAATGGCCAGTGGTACGTGCGTGTCGCCCCAGGCCGGTTACCTGTTATAGCAGGCGCGTGGAGTGTACCCCGACCGACAGTGGAGTGGGGAGCGCCGCGGCTCTGTCGTCTCTCCCATGGCGACGTCAGGTTGGCCTCCTTTATTTTTATGTAGGTACCGGCGCCTTCTGCGTGGGCACCTCAGCGCTACGACACCCAATCAGTCAGACCCTTCCGTGCATCTCGCAACATTACAGACAAAAGGATATTCTTACAGTATTTAAATACTCATTGATTACATGTATGAACTATTAGAAACATTGGTAATAAAAGAATCTTTGTTCTAAAAATCATACACCCTAGTTTTCTACACATACAACATCAACATTTATCTCTTTTCTATATACAGCCCACACTTGTGCTATTGATTGTACCTGTCGTCCCTCATACAAAACATGAAAGTGTCAAAAAAAGGAAAAACAAAAGGAATAAGAATCAATCTATACAGCTCATAATTACAATATCAAATGATAGACTACTCTAACATCCTATCACAGTGAAAACATTAGAAACTGTTGATTCTAAAACTACAACATACAATGCACCTTTGTGCTTGTGACAGACTGAAATTAGTATCTCTTTATATATTTTACCTTTTTATTATATATAACAACATTTATAGGACATGTATGTACCATTCACATGATGTCAGATCCTGACCTGCCATCGAGGTTCATCCAAATCAAACAATAAAGCACAATAATGTTTTAGTTATGGATCAGTATCATCCCCTTTACAGGAGTGTGCGCATTGATTACACTACTCTACGACACTCACTCATCGGACACCACAGTTTCCTTCTCATTCAATCCTTTAATACACCAAAAGAATAGGTCTAGAAGTCAGCGAATCTTAACACCACCACACTCACGACAACATACCATACCTTTTCTCCCTTATACTCAACCACATAACACATGAAGTTGTTTCGGAGATAGCATTCCAGTCTCCGAATTCGTCCTTTCACTCTGGCAACTCTCTCCATCGGCTTACCTCTGCATTCACTTTACCGATTATTCATCCTGCTAAATATCAACTTAGAATTTCGACATTTCATCTAAGAACAAAATATACACAAATTATTCATCCTGCAAAATAACTGTACACATTCTTGGTACCGTTTTGATTAGTTACACTGGTAACAAGCTTCAACAACAACAACAACAAAAATTTTTTTAGTATTGCAAATGTTATGGTAAGAATTAGATTTAAACCTATTTTACATCTTACGTCAGTATTCCACAACGTTCACGATCTAGATCTCATACGCCCTTAATATCCCTTTACGTTGTGCAGCTGTCCTCATCTCTTCATTCGTATTTCGGCTGTCCCTCGGTCCATTACTCCATCATTTCCTGGTCTTCCTTCGCCATTCGCATCAATCTCGATTGCAGCATACACAGGTCTCTCTGTAACATACATCTAAGACATCCTCACATTATTCAATTCTACCTACCTTTATCTACCACTGTTTCATCACGTCGAATCTCTCTTTATTAATCGCACTGCTTCACGTCGCTTCCCTCCTTAAATATCACCTTTTTCCACTACTATTTATCACGTCGCTTCTCTTTCTATCTACCATCTTTATCCACTCATTAATCATCACGTCGTTTCTGCTTGATCCTTATTCATATTACAAAAAATACGTACATACACAACTCTGTCGACTCCTGTTCATGACTCATTCGACCAGTCTATTCCGTCATACGTCTTGACATCCCGCCTGAATATTCTTATGTTCGATTTGACCCTGCACAACGTTACACACCAAAAATAAATACACTGACTATCTACCATAAATTGCCTACTTCCGATCTGTTCTTAACTTTTCCGTAATTTGATGTTAGAAATGTGATGAAGCCCACGAGATTGTTTTCCCTTGATCGTCTCAATCAGTACAGCATTTTCATGGACAATCCGCCTTACTCTGAATGGTCCACTATACACCGTAATGAATTTGCTAGTTAGGAATCTGTGCTTCTTTCATAATCGATGAGTTTTAATTAGAACCTTGTCTCCCACTGCCAATTCGATCTTACGGATCTTTCCTTGCTGCTTCTCCTGCCTATCCTTAGCTGCTTTCTTAATACGCTCTATCGCAACCTTGACAATTTCTGTGTGCCTCTGCTTTCCTGATCGCGGAAAATCTACCAGCTCCCTGACTCGATCTGGTGGTGGTTCATTCTTTAGTAGCGTAATTGGTGATAAACCAGTTGCTCCATGTGGTAGGTCATTGAGGCTGTCCTGAAAATCTTTGAGAAAAATACTCCAACTTCTATGTTGCCCATGGCAATAGATCTTACACAACTCTCCCAGTTCTTCTACCACTCTTTCACTGGGGTTACTTGCAGCATGCTATCGGGATATGAACACCGGTTTTATCCTTCTTCTCTTCAGTGTGGTTAGCCATTGTCTGGATCTATATTGTGGTCCATTGTCAGCTATGAACTTTTCTACAGTTCCTACTTCTCGCAAAAAGTTTTTAACGATCGCTGCTGCTACTATCCTTCCCGTCGCACGTTTCAGTTCGGTAAAAAGTCACATACTTAGACACCAATTCCACTGCTACTAAAACATATCTATATCCTTGCACTGACTTAGGTAGCGGGCCAAACAAATCTGTTGCTCCGAATACCCTCACTCTACCTGGCACTATCGGAAAAAGCGGTGCTTTGCATGAGTTAGTTAACGATTTTGCCTTCTGGCACAATTTGGAACTACCAAGCACGTTCTTGATCCTCCTCTCCATACTAATGAAATAAACTGATTGCCTTAACTTCTTACAGCATTTCCTTGCCCCGTAATGACCGTAACTTAGGTGCGTGTACCAGATCAGCTTGTTGACTATTTCATTTGGTATACACAACTCTCAGTCCTGTGTGTTCGGATTTCTACGGTAGAAAAGGACCCCGTTCTGAACTGTATAAAAGCGCGCTATATTGGCATCCAAGTTCGCTTTAATCCTGTCCTTCACCATTCTCCATGACGCGTCTTTATCCTACTCTTTCGCGATATCTGTGAGTACCGCCAATAAGTATTTCTCGAACGGCACGCCCTGCATATACAATATGTCATATCTGTTCTCGTTTACCGCCTCATCAAAGCATTGACCATGACCTACTGGGTTCCTTGACAACGCATCTGCCACTATATTCTGTGGCCCAGGGTATACATGACCGTAAACTGAAACTCCTGTAAACAGAGTGCCCGCCTAGCGAGTCGTCTATGGTTAAGTTTGGCTGACATCAGAAACTGTAGTGACTTGTGTTCAGTATAGATTTTAGTATGCCTCTCATACAAATAGTATCTAAACTTACTAAAACCCCATACTATTGCCAAAGCTTCAAGCTCAGTTACCGTGTAATTTCTCTCAGCTTTGCTCAGCACTCGGCTCGCAAATGCAATAGGTTGTTGTACTACTTCTCCTCCTTGCCCTTGCTCTTGGAACAATGTTACCCCAAGTCCACTACGGGAACTGTCCGTGGCCATACAAAACTCTTTCCCTAGGTCTGGATGCCCGAGAAGAGGTGCGATAGTAGTGCCTTCTTTAACGCCTCATACTCTTCCTGCGCGACAGGGTCCCAAATCCATACGGTTTTTTTTCAGTCAGCTGACATGGTCTGGGTGTCGCTGCATCCCCAATCTTAATAATCCTCCTGTAAAAATTGATTAATCCTAAATAACCCCGTAGCTGACGTTTTGTTCTTGGCACCGGAAAATCTCTGATTGCTTCGAGTTTGTCTGGATTTGGTCCTATTCCCTCTGGTGTCACAATGTGACCTAGAAACTCGATTTGGTTTCGTCCAAATTCTGACTTTCCCAAATTCACGGTTACCCAATGACTCTCCAATGCACCGAGCAATATGCTTAACGTTCTATTGTGGTCTTCCCAGTTTCTTTCTGCTATCAGGACATCATCCACGTACTGTGTTACCTTATCTTTATTTCATTAGGAATGACAGTATTTAGCGTTCTGATAAATGCCACGGATGATACATGTAACCCAAATGGTAGTTTCCGGAATTGATACGATTCCCCTTAGCACAAGAAAGCAGTGTATTTTCTACACCCCCTATCTAACTCCACCTGCCAGAAACTCATTCTCAGATCAACTGAGCTGAGAACTCTGATCCCGTGAAACTTTTGTAGCAATTCGTCAATTGTGAGTGGCCGATCTGTCTCTGGCACTATTATCTTATTAATCCTTCTTGCGTCCAAAACTAATCTAATTGACCCATCCTTTTTTTTCAACACAAACTAAAGGGCTGTTGTACGGACTGGATGCTGGTTCGATAATCCCTTGTTGTAGCATGCTTTCGATCTCAGCTTCTACTCTTTCTTTGTACACAACAGGTATCGGGTACACTTGGGCCATAAACCGTTTATTGGGCTTGACTTTGATTCTATACACAAAATTTCTTATTGTACCCGCATCATGTTTAAATACCTTCCTGTTCTCGTATAAAATTTTTTGCAATTCGCCGTAGACCGTGGTCCCTCGTGAATGCCATATTTTCTCCTTGATCTCCTCTTCCAAACATTTATGAATTTCCTCCTTCTCTTGTTAGAACCCCTTATTCTGTGCCTGTCTACCGGACTTTACCGCGAGACATAATGCTAAGTGTGCGTTACCTTTAGCACATAAGCAATCGTCGAATCTTAATGTAATTTCCTCCGAATCTCGTTTCAACTCCATCGAACCATTACTCATGTTAACGACTGCTTTATATTGGTTCAAAAAATTTACGTCTAATATCCCTTCAACAGTTAGAGATGACACAATCGTGAAAACTGTACTAAACCTCTTGGCCTGGCACACAAAGTCTACCTGCGCTTGTAACTTCACCTCAATTCCTTTTCCTGTAACTGCCCCTCTCACTGTTGTCCTTTGCAATGGCATCTTTGGCCATGGTTTTGTAAGGCTACAACACTTAAGCACATATTCCCTCAAAACACTCATTACACTGCCTGTGTCGATGACACAAGGTACGATTATATTATTTACTTCCACGCTAATTATTGGGTGGACTTCACTCCCCACATCTCTTACCTCCTCTAACAGACTCTCCCTTAGTTTTCCGTAGTCGATATACCTAATATTTACATCATTAATAGTCCTGGTTTGTACCCGTGTATCATGTAGTCACCTTCTTGTCCCTCCGTCATTGTGACAGTGATTGTCCTGTCGTGAACCCAATGACTGCCTATCCTCTCTTCGCCATCATTTTCATTTTCCCTTCTTCTTCCATCTCTGTCCCATCTTCTATTTTCCCGGTTTGCCGGTCGATATCCCCGTCAATTCTGCCCCCTATTTCCTCGAAATCTTCCATTTCCGTCACTCCTCTGATTCCATGCTCTCCTGTCATTCTGATAGTTTCTGCCGTTCCTATCCTCGACTCTGTCTGACCTATGAGCCGTGTCGTCGTTCAAAATGTTGCTCTCATTACCCAATTCCTGTAACAAGTGCTGAAATGACGCGGAATAGTCTAAGCCTCTGCCTGCTATCACTATATCTCTGCGCAATCTCACTGGCAACTTAGTTATACAAATCCTAATGAGCTCCCCAGTTTCGTATGGCACATCCAAATACCTATTTCGTTTCAGAATTTCCTGATAGCACACCACTGGATGTCTTATACCAACTTCGTTACAATTTGGCATCATTAGTATGCTTTGCTTAACCTGGTTCTGCCTAATTTCCGACCAAAATTCATTTAAAAACTTGTCACAAAATACCTTGTAGCCACTACAGTCTTTAATAACTTCCTGCAATTTCGCTCTAGTCTCGTCCCTCAAATGTTTACACACAAACTTCATTTTGATGAGCGGTCCCCACGATGATGTTAGTGAATTTAGAAATTGAGGCAGCCGCAGGCATGGATGTTGGTAGTTATCAGGGACCGGAAAACAAGTGTACGTTTGTACCGACACGAAGTGCCTCCTACATTCTTCTTCCGCATTTATGTTTTCCGACCTTGGACTATACTCAGTTGGGTTTGACACCTGTTTTATCCGACACAACCGTTCTTCTAACTCTCTGAGTTCGTCTTCCTCTTTCTGCCTATTTTCGTTTTTGGAATTTATCTCACTCTCCCTCTGCAATCTACCTGGTGGTGTTTCACCTTCGCTACTGCACGCTAATTGCAACTGTGCTAGTTCTTCCCTATGTTTCCTATTTATTTCTAATAGTGCCTCTTTAAACAGTAATACTGATTGTATCTCCTCCTGGACGGCATGAACCGCTCGCTGTGTACTGTCAGAGCCTGTTTCGCCTCTTATACTGATCTTTTCTACATCAGCGCTAATCGTATTCAATCTGACCACTACCTCCGCAACTTCATCCCTGTGTTTATGTAGCGCCACTTCCTGCCGGGTGACTTGAGCTTCCACTCTGTCTAATGCCCCTTGTTTATCTGCAAGTAAGTCCTTCGCTATCTCTTAGACCCAAGGTCAACACCTGCTTCATGCTGCACTGCTACGTTCACCCCAGAATCACTATTCTCCATGGTGACTACACGTTTCGACTGCAACCTAGTTACTACGGACATTACACAAAAAAAAAAAAATATTATGCAAAGATCTTCCAGCCTTGGACGATATAGCAATTAATTACATAAAAAAATAAAAGATCCTCACCAATCCAGAACGAAATTGCAAACAAAAAACATTTACTTCTTGGCACTATCACAATATATTCCATTAAAAAAAATCTTAACAGCAAACCCTAACAGCAAAATCCTGGCAGGGTCGAAATTATGAGAGGCACCCACATGCCTTGCTCATACTGTGGCATCAAGCAGTCAGGCCTCCAAGAAGAGTGGTCCGCCATGCGAGTGGATTCATTCTTATATATCGAGTAACATGAACTCTCGTACTCACAATTAAGTTACAAATTACCCTCCTGTATGAATATTACGCAACGGAAACGCACATCTGACTATCAGTAATTTACAGAACTCTGACTGTTCACTATGCACAGGCAATACCACATTTTATTTCTTATTTAACGGCTTTGGTCAACACGTGGCCATCGCACTGAATATGTATGGCGCACACATTATAAATTCACTATCATATTTATTCCGATAAATTCTATAACCTAAACACACAAATTCCTTAACCTACAACCATAACACATTAGAAATTCCGCCCAGTGGGCATGACTTTACATAGGTGACTCTCTATCTTAAGGCCTCGTAATTATTTAATTCTACAGTGCACTTTCTGGATAGGATGGTGGATCTTTTTTGCTATATCTCGCACTTCGACTCTCACAACCATCATCACGAAACTTTCCTCCAGACCGAGCGGTAAAAAAGGAACATGCATAACCCACTACCTCTGAAACTACCTTGCTACTCTCCCATGCAACCAAACATACTTAAATTACATGACATACACTACACTGCAACATGGAATACAATATAAGGATTAGTCACAACATTATAATCACATCACTTTCTGGTTTCCCACTCCAATTAGTATTCATCCCAGTTATCCCAGTTTCACACGACACTGCCCCACTTAGTAACTATTCTTTCCTACTACGAACTCTGGACGATATATGCACGTCTTCCCGTGCAATTCAAGCCAAGTGACGTTGCTGGATAGACGGCTGACTCACCTTGCTTCTCTGTCAGAGTATTATAGTTTGAATCAAGCGTCACACGGAAACATAACACGCAAAGTAATATTAAGAACATATTCATCACACACGCGAGTCCTCAACTCATAACATGGACGAGTACTTCTCTTTATCCTTTGTCTCATACACAGATTGAGATTCACACAGTACTCACCACGTGGAAGTACTCGTCTCTAATATCAAGTCCTGCACACGCCATTTCTTAAATATTTCCAACACACGCTAGTAATTCAGCTTAACTTAGGCACTCGGAAGTATTTCAACTGATTGCTACAAGTGGTTTCATTGTGACCGTTGGTCACTTCCGAAGATTACTACGATCCCATTAATATTACCTGCCTGACATTTAATTCTCCCCACAAAAGTTCCTGAAATAAATTATTATTCTAAACTACTCTGAAGTATTTCACATGCATACCATGTCTCCACCCTTTTGTCCTTACGGAGCACGGCTAAGACAGGTCTTACCAACACTAGATCCAGCGGCAGAGTGCTGAAACGTGGCCGTCCTTCGGGTCATCTCGCACCTCTGTCGAAGTGGGGGAAGACCATGCTACCGTATTGGTCAGCCACATTTCAGGCACCCAAAGCTCCGGTAAGTTTCATCTATATGGTTTCCACAAAAGGTGGCCAAAGGATCGTCTCAAAGACGATCATATATTCACATTCACTATCTGTGGTTAGCAGACGACCGTACATTCATTAATTTCACAGATCTCACCAAACTGGATGTAGGGATTTATTTTGTGGGAGTGCACATGTGATCAATTAAATACCACACTGGTATCCGGCTTCGCTGTATTAATTGAAATTGAGTTATTTTTTAAAATAAATATGTTGTACTGACAAGAATAACGAAGAATGTTGTACCTATTTTCAATGTTGGGCAGTACTGTACCCTTTCAGTTTGCTGTGATTCTGATAAGAAAAACCCTGTCACGGATATGGTCACAGAAATATACTCTCTGCCCTTCCTTCCTATTCATAATGTATCCTACTCCCGTTATACAGTTATCGGCTGCTGTTGATATTACGCTATACTCATCAGACGAGAATTCATTGACTTCTTTCCACTTCACTTCACTGACCCCTACTACATCTAGATTGAGCTTTTACAGTCCCCTTTTCAGATTTTCTAGTTTCCCTACCACGTTCAAGTTATTCCACGCCACGACTCGTACAATGTTATCCTTTCGTTGATTTTTCAGTTATTTTCTCATGGTAACCTCCCACTTGCCAGTCCCCTCCCAGGGACCCGAATGGAGGAGTATTTAGGAATCTTTTGCCAATGGAGAGATCGTCATGACACTTCTTCAGTCACAGTCCACTTGTCCTGTGGATACAAGTTATGTGTCTTTAATGCAGTGGTTTCCATTGCCTTGTGTATCCTCACGCCGTTGATTATTGCTGATTCTTCCGCCTTTAGGTGCAGTTTCCCCTCCACTAGGATAAGAGAGGGACCTGAACCTCTGTCCGCTCCTCTGCCCTTTCTGACAAGGCCGTTGGCAGAATGAGGGTGGGTGAGGTGCCGGGGCTATCAGTGTATTTAACACTCAATTCTTCTAGAATCTTCATATGTACATGATGCTCTAAGCCCCCCCCCCTATTCTAACTCCAACTTTTGCTGTTGCACAAGGATAAAAAAAATATGCGAACTGACTCTAATCAACCCTGCCAGTGGAGTAGAAGAGAGTTTGGCACCTGCAATAATTTAATTTGATAAATAACTTAAATAAACGAAGGTTTCAGTAACATAGTGAGGAATGATGGGGTTGCTCTACCGATTAACAGAATGACAGTTCTGTCCAAAATAATAATATGATTTATTAAAACTAAACACAAAATAATAAACAAAAACACATGAAGCAATAAATAAAATTGGCTCAAATTGGATACTCATACAAACGCTGTGAATGTGAAGTTGTCCCTAAACTAGATTGTGAGGATTATGACGAAGTGGTATGTGCAGCCAATTCCTTGCAACTCAAATCTTAGAGAAAACACGTAGCCAACCCAACATTAATTGCTGCTACCCAAGACAGAACAAAGTTAGAAAAAAGACGAACAGGCACACTCTGCTGAGCTCTGATTATCACCTGGGAAAATCCCTATCTGCCGGTGCTGCGGACATACATTACCAGACTGTCTTGTTGACTGCCAGTACACGATCTGGCGTACTGGAGCCGTTGGCTGGTTGCTTCGACATCCTCGACCGAAAGGCGAGAGCCGACTACCCCCAAGAGCACCCGTACAAAACCGAACACAGAACATTCCCGCCCCCACGACAGTGGCCGTGGTTAAACGTTCCAATCAGCAACTCGAAAACCGGCGGAAAATTCCACTCCATTGCCGGAACACTACCATTCCACCAATGGAGATTCTTGGCGCCAATTTCTGCGCCGATCTTGCTACGTCACGGAGCTATGCCCTGAGCAAGCCAATCACAGTTACTATTTTGCAGAAAGCGCGGAAATTTTCCCGCCACAGCTGCCTGGGTACACAAGTCATTCCCACGCCTCGCTGGTATCCCGCCAGAAAGGTTTTCGCTAAGTTTCTGTGAAGTAACGGAACCTCTAGCCCAGCCACTACTTCAGCCCCTGCGGGCGTGCCTCTTGACAATGTCGGCGTCTGGAAAGCATTCACTCGACTCCCTCACACCTGTCGGCTTACCCTTTCAAAGTCAACAGAGCGCGCCTGTCACTGGACCACCTGGGTGACGAGAGACGCTGCATGGGAAGTCCGCGTGTGAAGGAATAGCAACTTTCCACAGCATGCAATTAGAGAGGAGAATCGTAAGATAGAAATATGAGAGGGGGCTCATGCCACCTCTCATAGCCCCTACGCCATTTTAGATTGTAATTGGTGAGCGGTTGGCTCTCTTAGGAGCCAGGTAGTGAGTCAATCGCCCAAGAACAATCTCGCAAACTGGCTGCACATGCCGCACTCTATAAAGAAAATCACTGAAACTGAAAAATTCAGCTCATTGAGGGAGGATTATTTATGAGGTAGCCAACTTCACCTTCTTAATATGGAACACTAACACTTACATCACACATCCATACCCAGGGAGCCCCTTCCAAACACCGATTCACACAGACATTCACTCTCTAAATATGGCCCGAACATGTGAGCCAAATATGGAGCAATTTATTCTTTACAATCAGAGTTGGAGTGCTCCGCAATTAAATGCCCAAGATGTTACAACAATTTTAATCATTAAACTAACCTGAACTCACTCACACATGATACTATTTCAGTTAACAATCTCTTTGTGTGCTTTCAGAATCTAATTACAACCTCCGATTCATTCTGTCTCCCTGCAGCAAGAATAACCTTTACAAAATGTTCCCTGAACTGATGGTCCATTCACAATGACAGTGGTGGAATCTGCTTTAGTTTATGGGGACTTCAGGCACACTGTTTGCATACACACAACAGTAAATACAAGATACAAAAAAAAACATGGTGTGGAGAACAATACAGTAATTTGTAATAAGAATTACAGTGTAAAACAAACACATACAAGGTATAACATACATTACAAAAACAACACTAGAGAAAAAAATTTAAGAAAAAAAACAAGGTTCATGGGGCATTAAGTTGTGCGTGCACATTGCACACTGTTCACGACTGTGCTGAGAATGAGGCACTAAATCACATTGTTAGAAATGTTCGAAGCGCTTCACAAATTCGTTAGTTTCTCTGAGGGGGTTGGTATGTTGAGTCATATGCATTGATGCACGTGGTTCCATGTCTTGAGCATCGGAGGGGGGCTTTTGGGATGGGGCCACAGTACTGACATCACATAGGGCTAAACGTCGGGTGTTGTTTCTACGTTGTTGCAACAGCAATAGGGAGTGCTGGAGCGTCTGCAATACGCTGTTGAGATTGCAGTCAGACCCACGCATATGATCACGGCAGTACGGTAGGAAGACACAGTGATAGGCTCTCCTCACGTCGATTAATTGTCTCTGAGGTCTACTAGTTGGGATACATCACTAGTCTAGGTCTCTTCTCTCGCTGGACAGTACTTTACGTTTCCCAGTATTGCAGTTCGACGAGGGATGATGGCACGTGGAGTGACTCGACAAGTGTGTGAGGTCATCCATACAGGATCGAACTAGGAGCGACGATTGCTACAACTGCTCTCTAATAGAGAGGAGAAGTTAGAAATGAGACCATTCATTTGTTAGATTGTGTGGCACGATACTGCTTTGTGTATGCAGATCGGCCAATGCTAGTGAGTTGTAAAAAACCCAAACTGGTGAGTATATAGCGTCCCTTTCTGTCCTGAGGCACATGAGACACAGGTTCTGACACCATATGTGATCTTGTTCGTGTACTCACGACAATGTGGTCTGCCGCAGGGAATCCCTCCAAACGGCTGCCGCGTCCGGAGAGCTAGCAGGCTGTCGTGTGTGGGTCGCGTGTCAGTGTCAACGGCCATCCCCACTTTCGTTTGTGGCCCGGCGAGGATCCCGCCTAATCCCTCAGGTATACGGCTTGGTGACTGACAGCTTGTAGGACCGGATGCTCTCGCGCCCTTCACATCAGGTGCCGTGCTGACGCTCCCCTTCTTGTGGGTAGCCGATGACCTCTTGTTCTTGCTCTGCCTGGCCTCTGCATTGCCACGTTTCCCGTCATCTGCACAGTTCTGACAAAAATCTTATGCCTAACTTTTTCCCATGACCTCCTATGTTATAATAAATTTACATAACGATACATTGATGGTCTGTCATTCCAGACACTCTAATTTTTATTTTGTAGTTATTTATCTGTAGCTATCATTCTAACAAAATCCTAGTTTATCTAATCTAGACATGGAAATAATTTATTTTGATATTTGTGTGGAGACCGATCTCAGTATTGTATATGGTGTGTGATAACTGATGCTATGTAATGGATGAACAACTAAATGTACGGGCCCACACCAATATTACTATTACTTATATAGATCGACAGTAGACATGCTCAATAATGAACTACCATATGCCAACGATCTACATTCTATGTCTTTTAATTAAATTATGTTGTTATGCAGGTCTAAGTTTTACTGTACTACAAAGAACATGCAACTATGCTACTTTCGCTCGCCCGTCGTCCCTCCATCTCGGGTCTGTGGTTTGGTGACCTGAAAAATAGCATCTCAACAGGCGCGCTCTGCTGAAGACTTGTGGTAGAAAACCGCCACACTATTAATCTAGTTATTGTTAAATACTACAGTTTAACTTATCCTAGTATATGGTACTCTCTCTATTATTATTATTATTATTTCTTTTTAATTTTTTTATTTTTTTTTTTTTTACCTCATACAACACTCTTACATAATTCCTGTTCCGCTGAGATGTCTCGCTGCTCGCCACTATTGACGACAGTGATGTGCGCGCCGTACGACTTGGCCTCCGAGTTCTCACTACGCCTCACTGAAACTCCAGAGACTGGGTTAGCCATGGCTGTACACGACAATAAATTTATAGTTGCAACTTCCTTCTCTATGTGATGCGGTTTTCGCGATCAAAGCACACTTTCCAGAAGCAATGTAATATGACCACGCCAGGACTGGTTCCTGTTGCGGATTCAGTCGCCCAACACACGCCAGCTACACAGTATGTCACGAATATCCAAGTATAAGTCCCTGGTTATTCATCTGTGACAGTCACGAGCAGCATGCTAAATCCCCAACCAGCACATTGGCATGGTAGGCTTTATGCCCGCATTTCTCTCGTCTAGGGCACCATTGGAGTCAAACGCTCACAGGTTCACCCCGACTTGCAAGACAACGATGCTGGCGCAGCTCTGCAAAAAAAACTATACTGCCCATATTCATCCTCGAAATCACGCAATATACCACAATCTTGCAGTGCACTGACGCGTGCCTGCAAGCATTGGTATGAACGTCTCACAAACTGGTTGTGGCCGCTATGGAGCGTATCACGACTTCTCAGAACGCTTCTAAGAGCACGTTCTTGTATTCGCTCGTTTGTGCGACATCTCGTCACTCATCTTTATCCCTTAACATGGACACCAGATAGGAAAGGACAAAAACATTGCTCATGGAAAGGTAGTGTCTCCAACTCCATCGACATTGAAAGTCGCGAACATAAACAAAAAAAGAGGATACCAGCAGTAAATTCTAATGGAAGACAACGCAGCGTGTTAACACTTTAACAATCTTAATCTATTAATGCAACAACTATCGTTCCCCGAAGAAAGGTTCAATATTTGCCTATTCTACTATGTACACCACTTAAACTACTATTATTCCACGATCTTCTTTGTGTGAGAGATGTGGTGGAATCATATGGACTAGCGCCAGTCCCTTGTTAGACTCCCCCTAGTGGGGCGACGAGTAACTTGTGAAAATTAAAATAATTTCTGTATAAATGCTTGCATGTTGAATCAGTTTCAGGCTTTTAGGATGTTGTTAATGCTGTCTTTCGCCGTTCTCAACACTGGCTCTCTATTTACTTTTTAGCACCCAGAAAGTGATTTAACAAAGCGTGAAGCCTGTAATTAGAGTTCCTAGTGCCCACTTCATCTGGGAACACCATTATAGCTGCAGCTTATAGCTCTGAGGAATTAGGAGATTGTCCGGGATTTCTAATCAAAAACGATTTTCCAAAATAGTTGAGTATATTCTGAAATTCACTGATAACAAACACAAGTATCCCTACAACCTAACTAACAGAGCAGTTCAGAGTCTAATGCGCTGATGCAACTATAAATGTCCGAATTAAATGTTAAAAAGAATGCTCGCCAAAATTTGATGAGAATATTTCATCAAACGCCACGCTAAATAATTGGTAGAATGTCTGTCCCGCGACGGCACGTGAAAATACGACAATACGCAAACTGAAGCTAGATAATGAAAATCATCCCAGAATTAACCCTTCACTTGAAATGATTTCATGGTTCCGCGTATCTCTAGTAACTTAATACGGCACCCGTGGCTGTTTGTAGCGGTGATACCGATGCGACGCGACTCCCGACACAGATGGCGTGTTATTCAGCGTCTGGAGAGAAATGGGGCCTTCCTTCCTCGAGCAGCGCTCTTATATATATAGCCGCGGTGCGGTTGGCTAAGGGAACGCCTGATCAAATCGGCTCTCCCGACTAGCCGCTGGGCTAGTAACGCACCACTTCAAGTTACATAATAATGTATAGCTTCTTTTGCTGATGGCCGATGATGCTCTTAATTTAAACGTGCATTCAGCATGCAGGTAAGAATTGATAATAAAATTTTGACGTGGCTAAGTTAAATATTTTGGGCGAGAGAATTAATTAAATTACACTGCACGCAGCAGATGAGCTCTGAACTGGCCCTTTTGAGATCCGCTATCGCTATAATTTTATAGGTATTCAAAAGAAACTTTTCACATCTTCACAGTCATAGCGGACCTCCAACCTATTTAAATCTAAACATCCTAGCCTTATTTATTAGCCTACTTAATCTATCTTGCTTCCTTCAGTTTTGAGGTGAAAACCAGAAAATTATGAATTTTCACTAAAGTCTTAATCTGTGAAAATCAAAGTACTGTTTTTATTAAATCATTATGAAAGATGAATCTAAATATACATTTTGAAGTCTCTTGCTCTTTTCTGTTGCGCCAGTGATTTTTTCAGAAAAACGTCAAAATTTCAAAAATGGCTGAAGTTATCGAACTGATATTTAACACACATTAATTTAGTATTATTCCTGACATGCTAGAAAAGTTTTAGGTCATTTGCTTGATTTTTAAGGTATTGCACAACATTTATGACGTCAGAGCTAGTTACAGCAGACTGGCTAGCACACAATGGAAACTGATGTGAATTTACTACAGCGTGAGTAGGCTGCTTCACTACATCACCCTCTACTTAATTTTTTTTTGTTTATGAATGTTAATGAATGAAAAAAAATTTAATTGCAAAAAGGGAAGCAAGAGTACAGTTTAACTCCCTATAAAAAATCAAAATTGAAATATAAACAGGTAGAAACATTAAAGAAAACTGATTACCTACATTAATTATTTAAGTTGTGGGCATGTTCACTGCCTTTTTAACAACGTCATTACTCAAAATTTTAAGCAAAGTTAATGAAATATTTTGGCATACATATTGCCTTAGACAAACAAACACATACAAAATGAAAAATTATAAAAATCTTAGATCCATTAAATACATTAAATACATTTTTACATACACAAATTCAAAGAAAATAACATGATACATGAACACATGATTATCTCTTAGCAGTCTTTTCTAAACCTGAAAGAAAAGTTCACAAATAATTTTTACACACGTGGTTGTAGCCGCTTTGGCTGGCGTCCTACACTTCCATTCACAAGGGTATAGGAGGGGAAGTTGCTATGGTGTGCATCCTTCACGTTCTCTCTAAATTACATGGGGGAAAGGGGAGGGGTCACTGTGAGTTGTGTCCAAGTCACTCCACACTTTCACGCAGCTACCAGGCTGCCATTATCTGGTTTGTCCTGTAGAACAAACAAAAAGAGTGCCTCAGACTCTGTTCACTTAATATCTAAGGGTGGGTCACAATGAAATGGGTATATATACATTTTATCCTTCAATATTTTGCTGGAACAAAGTTAACAGAACTTTTTCAATTTTACTCTCGTGGTTACTTAATTGTCATAAAATCGGTAAACAAATGGCTCAAAACGCGGTTAGTGACGTACTAGAGAAAATCTATGCTCAAGGCATACAATCATGAATCCTATTTAACATCAATTTATTATTTCTGGGCCGGAACACTGAACCAGTGCTCAGTACATTCCTGACAAATCTGCATTTTATTTACTTAACTGACTCATCTTTGATTACCTTATTCTTAGAGATAGTATGAGTATATTTCATTAGTGGTTGTTTTCTCAGCTTCTTTGTACATGTGAGTAACTTTTGGTAATAGTACAGTTCTGACTGTTCAAAACACACTACGTTTAGTCGACTACAAAATCCACTTATTGGTCCTCTGCTGTTGTGTTAGTTCGACACCTGCAATTAGGTACTTACTTATTTTGAAGTGTATTTATGCTGAGCCAAAATTAATGTTTCACATCTGCCATTATGTTATTTATTTTGCTAGTGTGTGTACTTATTTAACACTCACTCTATTAATATTTAAAGCATAGGATAGCACATTTGTTTCATATTCATAGTGTATTGCAGCTGATTAGTTTGCTCACGTGGCAATCCATTTCCACTTGATCGGACGCTGATACCTCAGGTAGTCTCTCTCAGACCTACCACTAAAGTGCATCAAGTAATTATGGACGACCGTAATGCTAAATTCCTTAAACCTATAGGACACCATGAGCTGCTCTGTCTCATCTAACATAAGGGTACCTACGGTCGCATTCACGCCTCCAACTCATAACCTCAATACGTGTAGGTGTATCCTGTCACACACTACACTAAAATAATGGCCAGCTCCAACCTTATAAATACTTCAGGGACGTGTCCTTCACGTCTCAACCACAAACACTGTTCAATTCTATTACGCTGCCATTCCTTGCTACACAAGGTGAGTTCCTTCTTACAACTTATCTGCATATATTTCATAACACTAAGCAATCTCTTTTACTATTAATTAGTTAGCTCTAATGCATACACGAGGTTTCACTACCACTTCAGATCCTGCTTGTATATGAATTCATATATCTTTTTAAATTACTGTTGGTGGACCATTTCCAATAAAACAACACTTTGTACTTACCATATTACCAGGGTTCTATACATACTTGTTACTCAAATACATTGTATCTTAATTACATCATACTTCTCTATTGTTTGTCACTATTAGGTTTGTCACATTAGGTATTTTTCTTCACTAATCGGTGGATAGAATGGTTACAGAACTCATGGCTTGATAGACATGACAGAAAAATTTCATGTCTGGAAAGCAGAGGTCGAAATTTTTGTGGATAGGAAAGATGAAGAATGAGTGAGACCTGAAATGGAAAGAAGATCTCACACAGCTGGGACTGCACAGCTGCCACACTGTGTAGAGGTTACAGAACAACCTCCTCCCTACAGCATTCATTGGCTTAATGCTTGATAATCATGACGGAAAATTTTAGTATTTGGAAAGAAAAGGTCGAAATTTTTGTGGATAGGAAAGATGAAGAATGAGTGAGACCTGAAAGGGAAAGAAGATCTCACACAGCTGGGACTGCACAGCTGCCACACTGTGTAGAGGTTACAGAAAAACCTCCTCCCTACAGCATTCATTAGTTTAATGCTGTATTGATAATCATACCGGAAAATTTAATGTATGAAAGAAGAGGTCGAAATTTTTGAGGACAGGAAAGAGGAAGAATGAGTGAGACCTGAAAGGGAAAGAAGATCTCACACAGCTGGGACTGCACAGCTGCCACACTGTGTAGAGGTTACAGAACAACCTCCTCCCTACAGCATTCATTGGCTGCCTTTGACCACGCCACGTCGATCTGAAAATACCTTATGATGCCTTTTTAGAACCTGTCTCAGTTCTTCCTTTTGATTGTCTGAAATCTTATCGATTTCCTGCAATTTAGCTTCTATTTTGTCTAAAATAATTGCTTCTTCTTCTTCTTCTGTGTTCAGCTTACTGTTACTAAGATTAACACCTTCGTCCCAATACCTCCTATTTTTCAGAACTCGTGTTGGCAGCTCCCAAGTTTCATGATCAGTTACTACATGTTTATCACTAAAAGGTACTATAATTACTCCGGTTATTGGCAAGACCATTTTAACTGGCTTCTTTCAAAGTCAACAACACTCTGATATTTTGACAAGAAATCTATGCCAATTAAAACCTCAATACTGAGATTGTTTACAATTAAACATGGATGATCAATTAAATTACCATTAATGTTAAAGGGTAGTATAGCTTCTTGCTTTACCGTTTTTGAAACCTTGCCAGTAGCACCAATTATTCTTAGTCCTGATACCCTTATTACTGTAAGGTTGTCTTTACCAGGTAATGCATCAAAGAAGGACTGAGATATTGCACTCACCTCACTTCCACTGTCTAAGAGACAACGTACATTGATACCCAACATATTCACTATTATTATAGGGTGGCTTATTCTAGGTTGTACAGGTGGTTCCTCAAATTCATCTAGTAGTTCCTTTTGGATTTGTCTCCAACTAAAGTGATTGACATCTGTCTTCATTACATTTAGGTCACAGTGTGTAGGGGTTTCCTGAATTACATTTTCAGCTGCCTTTTCCAGTCGGTCTATTAATTTTAAATCGAAACACCGCACGACTTCATTACATTTAGTTTGCTGAACATAACCCAAATTACTGTAGTCTGAGCGATTCTGCGCCTCCAGACCGGGCATAACACTAGTTACAGCTAAACCACTTTTACCATTATCGTCGGTTTCCTTCTCAAGTGACAACTGGTCACAGCTACTGGGTTCATCGACCCTCAACAGCCTACCCTCTACATTCTCACTTATCTCCTGTCCTAAATCTATTAGAACATTATCAACATCCTGCACAGGCACTTTAGATAAGAGCACATCATCTTCATCGTAAATATAAGCATGAATTTCTTCTGCTTCTTCACCTGTCAATTCAGTATTTTGTAGCTCCTCCCTATGGTTACACTGCTGCGCCTTCTCTTTCTCTTCCCACTTAGAAAGCGTTTCTAACACGGTATCCATCAAATACTGTTATTGATCTAATATTTCTGTTGTATCCTTAGATGCTACCGAATCTTCATCCACATGTTCAGTCTGAGTATTCTGATCTGTCTTACCAATTCCCTTAACTACTGGCTTAGGAAAAGTAACCGCCTGGTGAGCGCCAGTGTCCTCATAGACGGGAACTAGTTTTCCTGCCTCGGCCTACTGCTGTTTCCTTTAGTTTCATTATAGTTGACTGGCACAGCATTACTTTCCGTACTGTTGTTTACATGCATATTTCTGTTTGGAACAAAATTATTATCCCTTGGACGCCATTGTTGGTTCTGATAATTAGTTCCCCAATTCCTACCTCTCTTAGGATGGCGAACACCTACTGTTCTGATATTTACATCGCCATTTTGCTCATTCCTAAAATTACTATTATTGTTATTGGCATTTCTGTTATTACGTGCTTGCTCCTCATTGACAGCAACACGTTCTACACGTTCCAAATATTCAATGAAACGATCAAGATTGTCTCTAGGGGCAGATATAATTCTAGTTTGCCAGTACCATGGCAGTTTGGCTTCAAGACCCAGTATTATCATTTCTGGCTTTAGCTTTTCCGCCAAATGTGACAAACGTGAAATCCGTGACCTAGCAAACTCTTTAATTGATTCCTTTCCTGCATTGAAGCATTTTCCACTCCAAAATTCTCTCAACAATTTATTTTGCTTATTGCTAGACCAATACTCATAATGAAAGCTGTTTTAAACTCCGCTAATGTTTTACACTTCAACATAACATCAGCTGACCAACGCATGGCGTCACCTGCTAAATGGCTTCTAATAAATGAGATTTTCTCTCGTTTAGACCAAGTTGGTGGAATCACATCTTAAAAATCGTTCCAGAAATCTAGCGGGTGGATATTTTTATCTGGATCGAACCGCAAGAACTGCCGACACCCGATAAAAGCGGCGTTTGCAGCTACAACTTGTTGTATATTACCATTACCAGAAGTTACTGAAGCTACTTTACTCTGAATGTTAGCAATATTAGTATTGATATTTTCTACTCTCAATTCAACATTATCTACTCTTTGTACAATATGAGTAGTATCAGTTTTAATTGCATTTACGTCTGCTTGACATATGTTTACTTTAATATTAACATCTTTAAATCTATCTGAGCACAGTTCAGATTCCGCCTTGATCTTTTCTGTTAACTTGTGCTCCAGCTTCGCATCTTCCATTTGGAAGTCTTTGCGAACCTCAGAAACTTCGGATTTAACTGTTTTATACATTTCAGAAAATTGTTGAGCAACCTTTTTCTTAATATCGTCATGGTTGTAGTCAATTTTATAATTCAAACTGTCTAGATCCTCTTTCAACTTATTGCAACCAGCCTTGAAGGTATCGTCCATTACCTCCAATCGTTTATTAAAATTTGTTTGGCTGGCCACAATCTCAGACTTTAATTCAGCATTACTGTTTTTGACCTGTTCACTTATTTCAGACTTTAACTCAGCATTATTGGATTCCAATTTATTATCCATTGCCTCAAACCGCATATTAAAATTTGTTTGACTGGCCACAATCTCAGACTTTAATTCAGCTGTCATTTGTGCATTATTGGCAGCTATTGCTTGTAATATAACATTTAAATCAATAGCCCCAGCATCTTTGGGTTGCTCACTAGCTGGCTTTTTATCACACTCAGGTGACAAAAAACTAGCTCCAATTCCAGAATCATCAAAACTAAATGAAACTTCTGATTGATTATTCATATCTAACTTCTCCTTCTTAAACTCTACCATCTCTGAAGACTGTTTCATTTTTAATTCATCAGAGAAACTATCATCCAATAAATTTACAATTTCTACTTTCTGCTTTACTACAGGGGTCTCTATTATTGAATCATTACCCCTTCCCACACTACTGTCAGGAGACAATACTTCATATTTCACTTTAACATTACTACTTTCATGCATATTTACACCTGAACCGTTGTCTGGATTTACAGTTCCTTCAACAGACATAGGTTCTGATTTAAGTTTAACCTCAGTTTCTTTTGGCGGTTCCATCGCAGACAGTCTTTTAGTGCAGGTTAGTAAAATTTTTAACAGCTTTTCACTTAACTTAGTTCCTTCTGCACGACGATGTCGATGCGGCGTACCAGGATTACTGATGCGACGTGACGCGTTGAACTGCAGACGGCATTCCGACGGCTGTTGTGTGTTTGTGTGGCCCGTAATTGCAGGCGCGGCTCCGGCTGCTGCGGCGGACGACTGCGGTACGGAGAAACTGGCTTCTCGCGATGCCGGCAGCACCGCTAGACTCAGTGCCAGCTCCGTCAATCCAGATGCGTTGTTAATCCAACTGTGTCGTCCACATGCCCACGTAACACTTTCACTGTTCTATTACTCAGCTGCGTGTCGCATTCCACTCGCGAATCCGAATAGTTAAAAATCACTTTCACTTAGTTGAGTTTCCTGGCCGATGCACCATATGTGGGGCTGCGAGTAACTTGTGAAAATTTAAATAATTGCTGTATAAATGCTTGCATGTTGAATCAGTTTCAGGCTTTTAGGATGTTGTTAATGCTGTCTTTCGCCGTTCTCAACATTGGCTCTCTATTTACTTTTTAGCACCCAGAAAGTGATTTAACAAAGCGTGAAGCCTGTAATTAGAGTTCCTAGTGCCCACTTCATCTGAGAACACCATTATAGCTGCAGCTTATAGCTCTGAGGAATTAGGAGATTGTCCGGGATTTCTAATCAAAAACGATTTTCCAAAATAGTTGAGTATATTCTGAAATTCACTGATAACAAACACAAGTATCCCTACAAACTAACTAACAGCGCAGTTCAGAGTCTAATGCGCTGATGCAACTATAGATGTCCGAATTAAATGTTAAAAAGAATGCTCGCCAAAATTTGATGAGAATATTTCATCAAACGCCACGCAAAATAATTGGTAGAATGTCTGTCCCACGACGGCACGTGAAAATACGACAATACGCAAAATGAAGCTAGATAATGAAAAGCATCCCAGAATTAACCCTTCAATTGAAATGATTTCATGGTTCCGCGTATCTCTAGTAATTTAATACGGCACCCGAGGCTGTTTGTAGCGGTGATACCGATGCGACGCGACTCCCGACACAGATGGCGTGTTATTCAGCGTCTGGAGAGAAATGGGGCCTTCCTTGGGCCTTCCTTCCTCGAGCAGCGTTCTTATATATATAGCCGCGGTGCGGGCGGCTAAGGGAATGCCTGATCAAATCGGCTCTCCCGACTAGCCGCTGGACTAGTAACGCACCACTTCAAGTTACATAATAATTTATAGCTTCTTTTGCTGATGGCCGATGAAGCTCTTAATTTAAACGTGCATTCAGCACGCAGGTAAGTATAGATAATAAAATTTTGACGTGGCTAAGTTAAATATTTTGGGCGAGAGAATTAATTAAATTACACTGCACGCAGCAGATGAGCTCTGAACTGGCCCTTTTGAGATCCGCTATCGCTATAATTTTATAGGTATTCAAAAGAAACTTTTCACATCTTCACAGTCATAGCGGACCTCCAACCTATTTAAATCTAAACATCCTAGCCTTATTTATTAGCCTACTTAATCTATCTTGCTTCCTTCAGTTTTGAGACGAAAACCAGAAAATTATGAATCTCCACTAAAGTCTTAATCTGTGAAATCCAAAGTACTGTTTTTATTAAATCATTATGAAAGGTGAATCTAAATATAAATTTTGAAGTCTCTAGCACTTTTCTGTTGCGCCAATGATTTTTTCAGAAAAACGTCCAAATTTCAAAAATGGCTGAAGTTATCGAACTGATATTTAACACACATTAATTTAGTATTATTCCTGACATGCTAGAAAAGTTTTAGGTCATTTGCTTGATTTTTAAGGTATTGCACAACATTTATGACGACAGAGCTAGTTACAGCAGACTGGCTAGCACACAATGGAAACTGATGTGAATTTACTACAGCGTGAGTAGGCTGCTTCCCTACACCATCCTCTGACGTGCATTAGGATTTGCAGGTCTAATTTCAATCTCCTGGTTCTCCTGTTGTCCTTGATTTCGTTCACTCCAATTACGGTCGCTTTTCCGTTCGTTATTCCTCCTGTCCCAGATTCCTTGTCTAGATTGACCCTGTTCCCTGACGTTCTGGTTTCCGTGTCTCTGGTTTCTATAACCTTGAAAAGCGTAACCTTGATTTCCGTAACCCTGGTTTCCTAAATGACGAGTGCGATTATGCGATTTGTTGTCGCCTTCCCTTGCTGGCCCGTGGTATTTGTTATTTTGCGCCTTCTTCCTGTCCTTTGGGTCTTGTTTATCGAAGACTACATCGAGTTCGCGCAATAGACTCTTGAATGCTTCTATGTTAGATCCACACTTCCCGACAAGTGTCTTTTGATACCTAACAGGCAATTTGGAAAAGCAAAATTTAATGATTTCTCCGTTGCTATATGGACTATCTAAAAACTGATTCTTCTTGAGTAAATCATCAAAAAATTTGGTTGCTCTTCTGTGCCCGGACACTTCCAGTTCAGGACAAAATATTATTTCCTCTTTAATCCTGTCTTGCGTTTCCTTTGACCAGTAGGTCCGCAGGAATGCACCAACAAATTCCTGATAAGTCCGACACGTCGCTGCCACGCCCCGCATCTTTTCCGCAACTTGGCCTTCGATGTGTCCACACATGAATTCTAATTTGGCCTGGGTTGGCCATGACGACGGTAATGAATTTGTAAATTGCATCACCCAGCTCTTTGGATGCATCGACCCTCCATTATCTTTGAATTTCTGGAATTTTAGTAGCGACAGGAAGTGGTTGTGATCAAAATTCTGTCCGATCCTCGCACTGGTGTTGTCACTCGTTTCCGATACTTGCACGTCTGCTGAGTGTCCTGATCTATCTTGCTGATAACTGTGATGTGCTACGTCTGTATCACAGTGGAAATGGCATTCAGCATTCACTCTTCTAAGTGGGCTGCAATTATTGGAGCTATTACTCTCTGTTTCTGCGTGTGCATTGTTAGTTCCGCACTCTGTCACTGGGCTAGAGCACGGCGGACTTTTCCTCGGAGACACAATTCTGTGTACTCCATCATTGGTATCCGAACGCGCAGTGCTCGTGTGCCCGTTTCGCTCTAGTTTTGCTATCCGACTCTCTACTTCTTTCATTCGTTTCGTGATGTTCGTAACCACAATATTACCTTGAGTCTTTAAGACCGCTAGGGATTTTGAGTGTGCTTGTGTCACACGTCGCAAGCGCCCTGCGAGTTGAGAAGTTACTTTTGCGACTTTCATGGCCCCTGTTGCTGCCGTTTTGGCTAGGCCTGCTACTTTTTGTGCTACCATTGACATTTGTTTTGCTTCTTCACATTCTTTCTTTATTGTTAGTAATTGCCCACGAATTTCCCCTATATGCGAAATTATAGTCTGAGTGTCCTTCTTACGGTGTTCGTCCGCTTCTTCCTTCTCCTTCTTACGTTGTTCGTCAGCGTCTTCTTTCATTGATCGTAGGAAGCTCAGTATTGGGTTAATGTCATCTTTTTGATCCTCGTCACACATGGACGATGTAACTCTGGACACCTGGGCGCTAGAGCTCTGACGTGACCAAGTTGGCCTCTGTCTGCTCTCGTTCGTTTGACTATAAACTTCTGCTACCGTCTCGATCTGAGTGCCTGTCTCTGTTTCATCCTCTAGCTCACTATCATAATCACGGCTGCGACGTTGCCCTAAGATCGCGTCCAAATCACCTTCCTCATCAATGAACCTGCTGTCCTGGCCTGCTAAAAATGTACCCATCTCATCTCCGAACCTATCCCCATTAGTAAATTGCCCCTTATCCATTATGTATCCTCTTTTGTTTTAGCTTCGCTCAATAATAGTCCTGCCTTACTTCTCGTGATCATTCATGAAAAACTAATTTATCTACGATGCACAATAAAAATAATCTACTCCATATATTTTTCCACATAGACACAAAATTTCAACAACGCTGTAATTACATGCACGATTTGTTGTGGTACAGAAACTGCACACAAACACGACAAAATGTGATGTCGTGGGGACACCACATCAAAGAAACACATAAAACAATGAACAAACAAACAAATATATACGCTGAAAACAAAAACAGTAATCATGCGCTGCTCCTTAAAACTAATCACGGAACTACAAGAAAAAGAACTAGGGTATTAATCATAAAAAAAGTAGAGAAAAATTTTGAATGCTCGTACTAAGAATACTGTTTGTTAATCAGTGATTCACAGGAAAGATCCGAGGCTAAGGGTCGCCATTTTATGTGAGGTGCCGGGGCTATCAGTGTATTTAACACTCAATTCTTCTAGAATCTACATATGTACATGATGCTCTAAGCCCCCCCCCCCCCCCCGTATTCTAACTCCAACTTTTGCTGTTGCACAAGGATAAAAAAAATACGCGAACTGACTCTAATCAACCCTGCCAGTGGAGTAGAAGAGAGTTTGGCAACTGCAATAATTTTTTTGATAAATAAGATAAATAAACGAAGGTTTCAGTAACATAGTGAGGAATGATGGGGTTGCTCTACCGATTAACAGAATGAAAGTTCTATCCAAAATAACAATATGATTTATTAAAACTAAACACAAAATAATAAACAAAAACACATGAAACAATACATCAAATTGGCTCAAATTGGATACTCATACAAACAATGTGAATGTGAAGTTGTCCCTAAACTAGATTGTGAGGATTATGACGAAGTGGTATGTGCAGCCAATTCCTTGCAACTCAAATCTTAGAGAAAACACGTAGCCAACCCAACATTAATTGCTGCTACCCAAGACAGAATAAAGTTAGAAAAAAGACAGAGAGGCGCGCTCTGCTGAGCTCTGATTATCACCTAGGAAAATCCTTATCTGCCGGTGCTGCAGACATACATTACCAGACTGTCTTGTTGACTGCCAGGACACGATCTGGCGTACTGGAGCCGTTGGCTGGTTGCTTCGACGTCCTTGACCGAAAGGCGAGAGCCGACTACCCCCAAGAGCACCCGTACAAAACCGAACACAGAACATTCCCGCCCCCACGACAGTGGCCGTGGTTAAACGTTCCAATCAGCAACTCGAACACCGGCTGAAAATTCCACTCCATTGCCGGAACACTACCATGCCACCAATGGAGATTCTTGGCGCCAACTTCTGCATCGATCTTGCTACGTCATGGAGCTATGCCCTGAGCAAGCCAATCACAGTTACTATTTTGCAGAAAGCGCGGGAATTTTCCCACCACAGCTGCCTGGGTACACAAGTCATTCTTACACCTCGCTGGTAGCCCGCCAGAAAGTGTTTTCGCTAAGTTTCTGCGAAGTAACTGAAACTCTAGCCCAGCCGCTACTTCAGGCCCTGCGGGCGTGCCTCTTGACAATGTCGGCGTCTGGAAAGAATTCACTCGACTCCCTCACACCTGTCGGCTTACCCTTTCAAAGTCAAATGAGCCCGCCTGTCACTGGACCACCCGGGTGACGAGAGATGCTGCGTGGGAAGTCCGCGTGTGAAGGAATAGCAACTTTCCACCACATGCAATTAGAGAGGAGAATCGTAAGATAGAAATATGAGAGGGGGCTCATGCCACCTCTCAGGTGGCTTCTTATGCCACCAATCCTGATTATTAATTAAAATTCCAGCAGCGGCGGGATTCTAATCCGTGACTGAAGACGTTTCGATTATGAATCAAAGACGCTACCCCTGGAGAATGGTGCAAGACGATTTATCGTTAGATATTTTATACATCAACAACTGGCAGCGCGCTTATTCCTCTCTCAGCAGGAACTGAAAGGAAAACGATGCACACGGTTGGCGATAAGCGCTATGAGTGGTAACTGCAGGTAAGTGGAATATTGAAAGGTGTCTGACGAGTCTGTCGTTCGGTTTCATAACATATCGCATGTCTGTGCAACATTTCATGTCGACTTCCATGTTTTTTATTTCTGGGAACGCCAGCGGCCTAGCAGCTGTAGTACCAAAATTGCGTGGTGAAGTGAAACGTAACAGTTTCTGTTGGTGGTACCATTTCCTTTGTGTATAATAGGAGCTATGTGGTCGCTACACATCGTATCTCCCAAACCATTGAGTGCCACGACTAACACCAGGTGCTACCCACTAATCACGTGGCGAAGACTCAGTTTCGTATTTCCATAATTATATTAACAGAGGGACCCGAGTCCTCACTCAAGGATCTTGTGTTGTCGGGGTTCTGTAGTGGGGAAGAGCGGGTTATCACTATTGTATCCATTAATGCACTGCTAAAATAAATGAGAAACAAATATCAAGAACATTACTCTTAATACTTAGTAATAGTTTGTACCTTAAGAAATGAGTATAGCTAAGGACTTAAAATTCGAAGAGTCTTACATTAGTAGGTGAACCCTGTCAGGTAATCGACCATGCGTCCACAATATAGCAGTTCGTATTGACACATTATACTACACATTGTTGTTGTTGTTGTTGTTGTGGTCTTTAGTCCGAGGACTGGTTTGATGCAGCTCTCCATGGTACTTTATTCTGTGCAAGCTTCTTTATCGCCGAGTAACTACTGCAACCAACAGTCATCTGAAACTGCTTACTGCATTCATCTCTTGGTCTCCCTCTTCGATTTTTAACCCCAGCTTCCCACCAGTACTAAATTGGTGATCCCCTGATGCCTCAGGAAGTGTACTACCAACTGATCCTACTTCTAGTCAGGTTACACCACAAATTTCTCTTCTCTCCATTTATATTCATTACCCCCTCATTAGTTACGTGATCTACACGTCTAATCCACAGCATTTTACTGTAGCACCACATTTCAAAAGCTTTTATTTTATTCTTGTATAAACTGCTACTCGTCCATGCTTCATTTCCGTAAATGGCGAAACTCTATACAAATACATTCAGATAGGACTTCCTGACACTTAAATCTGTCGTATACTGCACACTCGCTTAATATACGGTGCCTAGATAGCTGTTTTCTCGGATAGCTAGACCACATTTCAAGCAAATGATATTAATGGAGTTTATTACAATAAGTTAAATTGACAATAACGTTTCGTTTTCACAAAGAAGTGTCGCAAGGAAATGGCGACAAGTAGAAAGTCATCAAAATAACCAGGAGAAGACCTTAGCCCCTGGTGACCTCAAATAAACGACCAAATGATGTTACTTTACCAAATTATTGACACCGTTGTTGTATTATTGTACTCTCCACAATCCGGAGTAATGTACACATACAAATTTACAACAATCCAAATGACAAATAAAACATTACATCATACAAATTAAAAATAATGGTGAGATAAAAATTTGCTTAGTTACCGGGATCTCCATTATTTTTGAGAGTAATCCAAACTTCAATCATCCTAAAACAAATAAAAAAATACTAGTAGTACTCATAAAATTTTAAATAGCTCACCGTCCAAACACAGAACAAGTAATCTGACATTCATAAATTGCGTTGAATTATCTTTACACGGCAATGTCTAAATACAAAACAAAATCAACAAAAGAAAAAAAATTGCTTACACTAGTTCCATGTATAATGTCACGCTCCATACCATTACTTTAAAATATACATCAAACCTACAGAGAAATAAAACTGAGAAGAAAAACAATGTATATACCGCAATTTACATAATGGTTACGTAATATAGTTCATCTAAGACATCATGTCATACCTCATTAACTATATTCACTTAAGCAATTGCCACCACTACTCGACTGTGAGTTTAACCTTATCCATGTCCACCAGTCCAAATACCTGCTGCTGACCTAGTTAGTCCATGAACTTTGATCAATACACGCAGTAAATTGTTAGCAATAAGTGCTTGAATCCACCAGTAGCTCTTGTATCTTACTCTACTGCTCATTTCTCTGTTGTTACACATTTAGACGACAAGAACTTGCATTTAGACTAGCCTTCGTTACACTTTTATGTGAAATATCACCATTGTGATAGTGAAAATAAGTGGCTTCAGTCAACACACCAGCAACATCATTATAGTCCACGACATCAAAATGCATCCGTTAATTCCGATATTTGTTGTGCAATGCAAACACTTGTCCCCTGTGACTACCTTACTGACGAATGCAACAAGAGCCGCTACGTTAGTATTACGCCACTGGCTAATAATTAAAGCATCATTGTACCAAATATTCTAATAAACATGCTACATGAACTTGATAACCCAGAACAAAAAAAAAAATGCAAACTATACAAAACACAGATGTTAATGATATACAATTACACTTGCTGTCCCTTCAGGAATGAAACATATAAAAAAATTTACACAATTACAAGTACAAATACATTATTCCCTATCTTTCGAGTCACACGGAATCATTTCATTCTGTGATTTTCTTGGGGTCAAAAAAGTTGCTGACAGGTTCCCTAGAAACACTGTCTCGGTGTCAAATCTCTCCCATGGTTACCCAGACGAAAGTCTTTAGGTCACTCAAATCGGCATTTTGAACACGCACTGAACAGTAAACTGTATCGCACATTAAACACAAATGTCATAGTCACTCTCAGAGTACCATCCACACGAATGTGGTCGCCTAGAAACGGCCCTACAACTACTATTACCCACGGTTCTGTCCTTTCAGTTCATGGTGTAATTAAAAGTCGTAAGTTCCAACAAACAGCACTTATTCCCGCACCAATTAAAGAAATGACTCCTACTACAAATGCAAATGTCAATGTCCCACTTTAGTTTCTTGCGTTCATACAATAATTAGTCACCAAACGACAACTGTCCTCTTTAAGTATACCAAGCGTCGCAAATGCAACTCACAAAACACACTTAAGAAGTCACTTCCAAAAGTTCAGTGGTCCAGACAGAACAAAACAATCGTCCTGTCTGCTAAAGACAAAAATCTTTTCCACCACTCACAACGTGGAAACACCAGTCCTTCACTTTCCACCTTATGGATCATACGAGCAGTCGTCTTGTTTCACGGCTCCACAGTCCAGTACTAGTTAATAGTTGCTGGTAAAAAATGCCCACCGGACTGTGCCGTGCGTCATTCATTCTGCGGTCAATCCGCCGCCGCACGAGCCGAGCCGTTGAACGGAAGAAACCACCCGCTGTTGCCTTCGCCGGATACTGTCTCCAGTCGTAAGGGTGGCGGAACTTATGAATGGCCAGTGGCACGTGCGTGTCGCCCCAGGCCGTTGACCTGTTTTAGCGGGCGCGTGGAGTATACCCCGACCGACAGTAGAGTGGGGAGCGCTGCGGCTCTGTCGCCTCTCCTATGGCGAAGTCAGCTCGGCCTCCATCGTTTTTATGTAGGTACAGGCGCGTTCTGCGTGGGCACCTCAGTGTTACGACACACAATCAGTCTGACCCTTCCGTGCATCTCGCAACATTACAGACAAAAGGATATTATTACAGTATTTAAATACTCATTGATTACATGTATGATCTATTAGAAACATTGGTAATAAAAGAATCTTTGTTCTAAAAATCATAAAATCATACACCCTAGTTTTCTATACATACAACATCAACATTTAACTCTTTTCTATATACAGCCCAAACTTGTGCTATTGATTGTACCTGTCGTCCCTCATACAAAACATGAAAGTGTAAAAAAAAAAAAAAAAAGGAATAAGAAACGATCTATACAGCTCATAATTAAAATATCAAATAGTAGACTACTCTAACATCCTATCACAGTGAAAACATTACAAACTGTTGATTCTAAAACTACAATATACAATGAACCTTTGAGCTTGTGACAGACTGAAATTAATACCCCTTGAAAGTGTTCTAGCAAAAAAATAAGAAACAATCTATACAGCTCACGATTAGCTACCACATAATGTTAAATAGTAAATTACTTTAACATCCTAACACAATAAACATTTTAGAAACTGATGACTCTAAATGTACAACATACAATGCACCTTTGTGCATCCAGTCTTTTCCTTCCTAATGTGACTGGTCTCCAGGTGTTTTGTTTCCTGACTTTAGCTTCCCATTCGCTCATTACTTTGTCCAGGACGATGTTGAACAATAGCGGGGATAGTCCATCTCCTTGTCTTAGTCCAGTGTGGATTTCAAAGGGGTCCGAGATTTCGCCCATGAATTTGACTTTGGATTTTGTATTGGTTAGTGTCTGTTCGATTAGTCTTCGGGTTTTTTGGTCTAGGCCGCCTTTTTCTCTGAGGATTTGGATGAGGGACTTTCTGTCGATCGAGTCGTAAGCCTTTTTGAAGTCGACGAAAGTGCAGATGATTTTTTTGGAGCTTGTCATGTGGGATTTTATGATTGATTTCAGGTTGAAGTTTTGTTCGGGGCAGGCTCTGTTGGGTCTGAAACCCGCTTGGTATTCCGAGATGGCGGGTTCCAGTTGTCCTTGCGTTCTGGTGAGAAGGCAGGTTGATAGAATTTTGTAGATGACCGGTAGCAGGAAAATTCCTCTATAATTGTTTGTGTCTGTCCTGTCACCTTTCTTGTGTAGCGGGTGAATGAGTGCGGTCTTCCAGTCGTCAGGTATGATTTCGGTTGTCCAGGTGTTCTGTATGATTTGTGTGATTTCGTTTAGCGAGTTTGGTCCTAGGTTCTTCAGCAGTTCTGCCATTATTCCGCCTTCACCGGCTGCCTTGTTGTTTTTCAGTTTCTTCTTTTGTTGGTGATGGTGAGTCTTCCGGTGCGTTGGCCGGTTCTCGGGGTTCGAAGGTTGAGTTAGGTTCCGGGCAATTTAGTAATTTTGAAAAGTACTTCGCGAGGTCTTCACAGTTTTCTTTGTTGGTAAGTGCCAGTTTTCCGTCTTCTTTTCTGAAGCAGAGGTTCTGTGGTGAGTATCCTTTGACTTGGTTGGCGAACGTCCTGTAGAAATCCCGTGTGTTGAAATTTCTGAAGTCTTCTTCGATGGAGTTTAGCTGATCGTTTATGTATTTGCGTTTCTCTTGTCTTATTCCTTTCGATGTTTGTCTTCGAATTTCATAGAAGTTGTCCTGTGTTTCTTGTGTTTTGTTGCTGTTGTAGTTTGTGAAAGCTGTTGTTCGATTTTGTAGGGCGATTTCGCAGGTAGTGTTCCACCAAGGGTGCCTAGGTTTTCTAGTCAGCGGGATCAGTCCTTTGGCTGTGTTCACAATTTTTTGTTTAAAGCTGGTCCAATCTTTCGCCTCTTGTTTTTCCCAGTGTTCTGTGATGTTCGATTCTCTGATCTTTCTTGTATCAAATTTCGGTGAGGTCAATTTCTTTTTGTGTTGTCTTCTTGGTGTGAGTTTGATTCTGATTCTTGTTAGGTAGTGGTCCGAATCTATGTTGGCGCCTTTTCTCACTTGGACGTCGTGGATTTCTTTCTGGTATTCATAGGAGATTGCCACGTGCTCTATCTGGAATTCGCCTAGTGAGTGGACTGGTGATCGCCACGTCTTTTGGTTCTTGGGCTTTTTCATCAGGGAGGTTGACATGATTTTGAGGTTGTTTTGCTGGCAGAGTTCGATCAGTCTGGTGCCGTTTTTGTTGGTGAATTTGTGTGCAGGGAAATTTCCTACTGTTTTTCTGTAGCGTTTTTCTCTGCCGATTTGTGCGTTGAAATCGCCTAGTAGAATTTTCGCGTTGTCTTTGGGTATTTTTGCCAGGGTGGTTTAGAGTTTGTCCCAGAATTTGTCTGTTTCTTCCGGTTTGTCCTTGTTGTCTGCGTTCGTGGGGGCGTGTACGTTGATGAGGGTGTAGTTCTTGTTGGCGTGTTGGATTCGCATGGTCATGAGCCTGTTGTTGATCGCGTTGACTTCTTTTACTGAGTCTAGGATGTTTTTGTTTACTGCGAAGGCCACGCCGAGGAGTGCTCCTCCTTTGCCGATTTTCCTGTTGGTTCCACTCTTGAAGAATCTGTAGTTTCCGTAGTCTATTGTGTCTGAATCCGTGTATCTTGTTTCTTGCAGCGCTACGATCGAGATCGTTTGACTGGTGAGTTCCGTTGTTAGATTGTGTAATTTTCCCGTTTGTATTAGTGTCTGTATGTTGAAGATGCCAAAGTATGTGTGTGTTTTCTTGGGTAGTTTGCCAGAGCGCTCCGACTCGCCCTTTAGTACATCTCCAGGTCTCCCAGAATCCGAGTGCCTGGTTGCCGTCTTGCTACGGGTGGATCGTCCACCTGGGGTATGTTGTTTTCAGGTGTACTTGCCATTATGCTTGTAATTCGTTTGGCTTGCGCCAGTTTGGTAGAACCAGGGATTTTCAGTTCCTGGAGCTCGTATCAGCCGCACCATTGGTGACAGACGCTGGCCAGAGTACAGGTGGTTACCACACAGACGTGTCTGGGCTTTTGTGTTAGTATTCTTCGTTTCGCCGGTTTTTACTCCGGGTACTTATTCTCGAGGATGTGATAGTTTTGGTCCGCCCCGAGTATTTGATTTCCTCGGTGCCACCCGTATCTGGGAGGCTTTCCCCTATCCGCCACCTGGGGAGGCGCCCGATGGAGAATCTATCAATCTCACACGGGACCGTTTTATTATATATAACAACATTTATAGGACATGTATGTACCATCCACATGATGTCAGATCCTGACCTGCCATCGAGGTTCATCCAAATCAAAAGATAAAGCACAATAATGTTTTAGTTATGGATCGGTAGCATCCACTTTACAGGAGTGTGCGCATTGATTACAGTACTCTACGACACTCGCTCATCAGACACCACATTTTCCTTCTCATTCAATCCATTAATACACCAAAAGAATAGGTCTAGAAGTCAGCTAACTTTAACACCACCACACACACGACAACAAACCATACCTTCGCTCACTTATACTCAACCACATAACACATGAAGTTGTTTCGGAGATAGCATTCCAGTCTCCGAATTCGTCCTTCCACTCTGGCACCTCTCTCCATCGGCTTACCTCTGCATTCACTTTACCGATTATTCATCCTGCTAAATATCAACTTAGAATTGCGACATTTCATCTAAGAACAAAAAATAAACAAATTATTCATTCTGCAAAATAACTGTACACATTCTTCGTACCGTTTTGATTAGTTACACTGGTAACAAGCTTCAACAACAACAAGAAAAGATATTTTTTTTAATATTGCAAATGTTATGGTAAGAATTAGATTTAAACCTATATTACATCTTACGTCAATATTCCACAACGTTCACGATCTGGATCTCATACTCCCTTAATGTCCCTTTACGTTGTGCAGCTGTCCTCATCTCTTCATTCGTAATACGGCTCTCCGTCGGTCCATTACTCCATCATTTCCTGGTCTTCCTACGCCATTCGCATCACTCTCGATTGCAGCATACACAGGCCTCTCTGTAACATACATCTAAGACATCTCCACATTATTCAATTCTACTCACCTTTATTTACCACTGTTTCATCACGTCGAATCTCTTTGTTAATCATACTACTTCACGTCGCTTCCCTCCTTAAATATCACCCACTACTATATATCACGTTGCTTCTCTCTCTATCTACCATCTTTATCCACTCATTAATCATCACGTCGTTTCTGCTTGATCTTTATTCATATGACAAAAAATAGTACATACACCACTCTGTCGACTCCTGTTCATGACTCATTCGACCAGTCTATTCCGTCATACGTCCTGACATCCCGCCTGAATATTCTTATGTTCGATTTGACCCTGCACAACGTTACACACCCAAAAAAACACACACACACTATCTACCATATATTGTCTACTTTCAATCTGTCCTTAACTTTCCCATAATTTGATGTTAGAAATGTGACGAAGCCCACGAGATTGTTTTCGCTTGATCGTCTCAATCAGATCAGCATTTTCATGGACAATCCACCTCACTCTGAATGGTCCACTATACACCGTAAAGAATTTGCTAGTTAGGAATCTGTGCTTCTTTGATAATCGATGAGTTTTAATTAGAACCTTCTCTCCTACTGCCAATTCGATCTTACGGATCTTTCCTTTCTACTTTTCCTGCCTATCCATAGCTGCTTTCTTAATACGCTCTGTACAGGATGGGGCGTATGGGCAGGCTTCCTGTTACTAAACCGTGGGACGAAAGAATTTACAGGCAGCTAACACTGCCGGCCGTGGCTTGGCTGAAATGGAAAAATGAAGTTACCGGTTTGAGGCTCATAGAGTAAAGTAAAATCCACTATTTTCTGGCTCATCCTTTACAGCTCCATCGCAACATTGACAATTTCTGTGTGCCTCTGCTTTCCTAATCGCAGAAAATCTACCAGCTCCCTGACTCGCTCTGGTGGTGGTTCATTCTTTAGTACCGTAATTGGTGATAAACCGGTTGCTCCATGTGGTAGCTCATTGAGGCAGTCCTGAAAATCTTTGAGAAAAATACTCCAACTTCTATGTTGCCCATGGCAATAGATCTTACACAACTGTCCCAGTCCTTCTACCACTCTTTCACTGGGGTTACTTGCAGCATGGTATCGGGATATGAACACCGGTTTTATCCTTTTTCTCTTCTGTGTGGTTATCCATTGTCTGGATCTGTGTTGTGGTCCATTGTCAGCTATGAACTTTTCTACTGTTCCTACTTCTCGCAAAAAGTTTTTAACGATCGCAGCTGCTACTGACCTTCCCGTCGCACGATTCAATGCGGTAAAAGTCACATACTTTGACACCAATTCCACTGCTACTAAAATATATCTATATCCTTGCACTGACTTAGGTAGCGGGCCAAACAAATCTGTTGCTCCGAATACCCTCACTCTACCTGGCACTATCGGAAAAAGCGGTGCTTTGCATGAGTTAGTTAACGATTTTGCCTTCTGGCACAATTTGGAACTACCAAGCACGTTCTTGATCCTCCTCTCCATACTAATGATATAAACTGATTCCCATACCTTCTTACAACATTTCCTTGCCCCGTAATGCCCGTAACTTAGGTGCGTGTACCAGATCAGCTTGTTGACTATTTCATTTGGTATACACAACACCCAGTCCTGTGTGCTCGGATTTCTACAATAGACAAGGACCCCGTTCTGAATTGTATAAAAGCGCGCTATATTGGCATCTAAGTTCGCTCTACCCCTGTCCTTCACCATTCTCCATGACGCGTCTTTATCCTGATCTTTCGCGATATCTGTGAGTACCGCCCCTCTGTAATTCTCGAACGGCACGCCCTGCATATACAATATGTCTTATCTGTTCTCGTTTACCTCCTCATCAAGCATTGACCATGACCTACTGGGTTCCTTGACAACGCATCTGCCTCTATATTCTGTGGCCCAGGAGTATACATGACCGTAAACTGAAACTCCTGTATCCCGGCGGGGTCAGGGATTTTCTCTGCCTCGTGATGGCTGGGTGTTGTGTGATGTCCTTAGGTTAGTTAGGTTTAAGTAGTTCTAAGTTCTAGGGGACTGATGACCATAGATGTTAAGTCCCATAGTGCTCAGAGCCATTTGAACCATTTTTTTTGAAACTCCTGTAAACAGGGTGCCCGCCTAGCGAGTCGTCTATGGTTAAGTTTAGCTGACATCAGAAACTGTAGTGAATTGTGGCCAGTATAGATTTTAGTATGCCTCCCATACAAATAGTATCTAAACTTACTAAAACCCCATACTATTGCCAAAGCTTCAAGCTCAGTTACCGTGTAATTTCTCTCAGCTTTGCTAAGCACTCGGCTCGCAAATGCAATAGGTTGTTGTATTACTTCTCCTCCTTGCTCTTGCTCTTGGAACAATGTTACCCCAAGTCCACTACGGGAACTGTCCGTGGCCATACAAACCTCTTTCCCTAGATCTGGATGCCCGAGAAGGTGTGCCGATAGTAGTGCTTTCTTTAACGCCTCATACTCTTCCTGCGCAACAGGGTCCCAATTCCATACCGTTTTCTTTCCAGTCAGCTGACATAGTCGCTGCACCCCCAATCTTAATAAACCTCCTGTAAAAATTGATTAATCCTAAATAACCCTGTAGCTGACGTTTTGTCCTTGGCACCGGAAAATCTCTGATTGCTTCGAGTTTGTCTGGATTTGGTCTTATTCACTCTGGTGTTCACAATGTGACCTAGAAACTCGATTTCTTCTCGTCCAAATTCCGACTTTCCCAAATTCACGGTTACCCCATGTCTTTCCAATGCACCGAGCAATATGCTTAACGGTCAATTGTGTCCTTCCCAGTTTCTTTCTGCTATCTGGACATCATCCACTTACTGTGCTACCTTATCTTTTATTTCATTAGGAAAGACAGTATTTAGCGCTCTGATAAATGCCGCGGATGATACATGTAACCCAAATGGTATTTTCCGGAATTGATACGATTCCCCGTAGCACAAGAAAGCAGTGTATTTTCTACACCCCCTATCTAACTCCACCTGCCAGAAACTCATTCTCTGATCCCGTGAAACTTTTGTAGCAATTCGTCAAGTGTGAGTGGCCGATCTGTCTCTGGCTCTATTATCTTATTAATCCTTCTTGCGTCCAAAACTAATCTAATTGACCCACCTTTTTTTTTCAACACAAACTAAAGGGCTGTTGTACGGACTGGATGCTGGTTCGATAATCCCTTGTTGTAGCATGCTTTCGATCTCAGCTTCTACTCTTTCTTTGTACACAACAGGTATCGGGTACACTTGGGCCCTAAACAGTATATGGGGCTTGACTTTGAATCTATACACAAAATTTCTTATTGTACCCGCATCATGTTTAAATACCTTCCTGTTCTCGTATAAAATTTTCTGCAATTCGCTGTAGACCGTGGTCCCTCGTGATTGCCATATTTTCTCCTTGATCTCCTCTTCCAAACATTTATGAATTTCCTTCTTCTCTTGTTCGAACCCCTTATTCTGTGCCTGTCTACCGGACTTTACCGCGAGACATAATGCTAAGTGTGCGTTATCTTTAGCACATAAGCAATCGTCGAATCTTAATGTAATCTCCTCCGAATCTCGTTTCAACTGCATCGAACCATTTCTCTTGTTAACGACTGCTTTATATTGGTTCAAAAAATTTACGCCTAATATCCCTTCAACAGTTAGAGATGACACAATCGTGAAAACTGTACTAAACCTCTTCACCTCGCACACAATGTCTACCTGCGCTTGTAACTTCACCTCAATTCCTTTTCCTGTAACTGCCCCTCTCACTGTTGTCCTTTGCAATGGCAACCTTGGCCATGGTTTTGTAAGACTACAACACTTAAGCACATATTCCCTCAAAACACTCATTACACTGCCTGTGACGATGACACAAGGTACGATTATATTATTTACTTCAACGCTAATTATTGGGTGGACTTCACTCCCCACATCTCCTAGCTCCTCTAACAGATTCTCCCTTAGTTTTCCGTAATCGATATACTTAATATTTACATCATTAATAGTCCTGGTTTGTACCCGTGTATCATGTAGTCACCTTCTTGTCCCTCCGTCATTGTGACAGTGATTGTCCTGTCGTGAACCCAATGACTGCCTATCCTCTCTTCGCCATCATTTTCATTTTCCCTTCTTCTTCCATCTCTGTCCCATCTTCTATTTTCCCGGTTTGCCGGTCGATATCCCCGTCAATTCTGCCCCCTATTTCCTCGAAATCTTCCATTTCCGTCACTCCTCTGATTCCATGCTCTCCTGTCATTCTGATAGTTTCTGCCGTTCCTATCCTCGACTCTGTCTGACCTATGAGCCGTGTCGTCGTTCAAAATGTTGCTCTCATTACCCAATTCCTGTAACAAGTGCTGAAATGACGCGGAATAGTCTAAGCCTCTGCCTGCTATCACTATATCTCTGCGCAATCTCACTGGCAACTTAGTTATACAAATCCTAATGAGCTCCCCAGTTTCGTATGGCACATCCAAATACCTATTTCGTTTCAGAATTTCCTGATAGCACACCACTGGATGTCTTATACCAACTTCGTTACAATTTGGCATCATTAGTATGCTTTGCTTAACCTGGTTCTGCCTAATTTCCGACCAAAATTCATTTAAAAACTTGTCACAAAATACCTTGTAGCCACTACAGTCTTTAATAACTTCCAGCATTTTCGCTCTAGCCTCGTCCCTCAAATGGTTACACACAAACTTCATTTTGAGGAGTGGTACCCACGATGAAGGTAATGAATTTTGAAATTGTGACAGCCACAGGCATGGATGTTGGTAGTTGTCAGGGTCCGGAAAACAAGTGTACGTTTGTACCGACACGAAGTGCCTCCTACATCCTTCTTCTGCATTTATGTTTTCCGACCTTGGACTATACCCTGTTGGGTTTGACACCTGTTTTATCCGACACAACCGTTCTTCTAACTCTCTGAGTTCGTCTTCCTCTTTCTGCCTATTTTCGTTTTTGGAATTTATCTCACTCTCCCTCTGCCATCTACCTGGTGGTGTTTCACCTTCGCTACTGCACGCTAATTGCAACTGTGCTAGTTCTTCCCTATGTTTCCTATTTACTTCGTATTGTGCCTCTTTAAACTGTAATAGTGACTGTATCTCCTCCTGGACGGCATGAACCTCTCGCTGCGTACTGTCGGAGCCTGTTTCGCCTCTTATACTGATCTTTTCTACATCTGCGCTAATCGTATTCATTCTGACCACTACCTCCGCAACTCCATCCCTGTGTTTATTTAGCGCCAATTCCTGCCGGGAGACTTGAGCTTCCACGCTGCCTAATGCCCCTTGTTTATCTGCAAGTAAGTCCTCCACTATCTCTTAGATTCGCTCATCCGGCAACACGTCCCTACGTTCTGTAATGTCACTCTCTATTGCACTTATTCGTACCTCCAAATTATTGGCTTTTTCTTTCACGGCATCACATACTTGCTTCAATTCATCCAGATTCTTCTCCCTCTCATCTAACCGATTATTAACTGCGGACAGACACTCATCAATAACTGTGTGTAGCTTCCTCATTGCCTCTTTATTTCCCTTATCCATTGCCTTCAATCTTTCCTTAGTCTCCCTATCTCTCTCCTTGTTATCTCTATCCATCACTTCCAATCGTTCCTTATTATCGCTATCCATCCTCTGTAAAAACTGCAGTAGCACATTGTCATTTGCTACTTTCGGTTCGCTCACCTCGTTCGGATGAGAAACCGTAGCTTCGCTAAGGGTAGCTACACTTTCACTGCATACCTGACCTAGTCCCAGAGCGCCCGCGTCGTCGGGAAAAGCCCCCGATTGTGGGCAAAGCCCGCCGCTTAAAGGATCACCTAACCGCGGTCTGCTGACCAATTCAGCCCCTTCAGACTGTTTGCTGTTCTCGCTCATTAACGCAAGTTCGACACCTACTTCCTGCTGCACTGCTACGTTCACCCCAGAATCATTATTCTCCATGGTCACTACACATTTCGACTGCGACCTAGTTACTAAAGACATTACGCAAAAAAAAAAAAAAACTGCAACGATCTTCCAGCCTTGGACGATATAGACATTAATTACAGAAAAAAATAAATGCTCCTCACCAATCCAGAAAGAAATCGCAAACGAAAGAAATTTTACTTCCTAGCGCTATCAAAATATATTCCATTAAAAAAATCATAACGGCAAACCCTAACAGCAAAATTCTGCCAGGGTCGAAATTATGAGAGGCACCCACATGCCTTGCTCATACTGTGACATCAAGCATTCAGGCCTCCTAGATGAGTGCTCTGCCAAGCGAATGGATTCATTCTTATTTATCGAGTAACATGAACTCTTGTACTCACAATTAAGTTACAAATTAACCTCCTATATGAATATTACGCAACGGAAACGCACATCTGACTATCAGTGATTTACAGAACTTTGACTGTTCACTACGCACAGGCAATACCACATTTTCTTTCTTATTTAACGGCTTTGATCAACACGTGGCCATCGCACTGTATATGAATGGCGCACACATTATAAGTTCTGAATATCATGACAACATACGATTCGAAGGAAAAGGGCACCATTCTCTATCTTTTCACTATCTTATTTATTCCGATAAATTCTATAACCTAAACACACAAATTCCATAACCTACAACAATAACACATTATAAATTCCGCCCAGTGGGCATGGCTTTACATTGGTGATTCTCTATCTTATGGTCTCGTAATTATTTAATGCTACAGTGCACTTTCTGGATAGGATGATGGACCTTTTTTCTATATCTCACACTTCGACTCTCACAACCATCATCACGAAACTTTCCTCCAGACCGAGTGGTACAAAAGGAACATGCATAACTCACTACCTCTGAAACTACCTTGCTACTCTTCTATGCAAACCACACGTACTTAAATTACATGACATACACCACACTGCAACATTGAATACAACATAATGAATAGTCACAACATTTTAATCACATCACTTTCACCTTTCCCACTCCAATTAGTATTCATCCCAGTTATCCCAGTTTCACACGACACTGCCCCACTTCGTAACCTTTCTTTCCTACTACCAACTCTGGACGATATACGCACATCTTCCCGTGCGATGCAAGCCAAGTGACTGACGTTGCTGGATAGACGGCTGACTCACCTTGCTTCTCTCTCAGAGTATTATAGTTTGAATCAAGCGTCACACAGAAACATAACACGCAAAGTAATATTAAGAACATATTCATCACACACGCGAGTCCTCAACTGATACCATGGACGAGTACTTCTCTTTATCCTTTGTCTCATACACAGATTGAGACTCACACAGTACTCACCATGTGGAAGTACTCGTCTCTAATTTCAAGTCCTGCACAAGACATTTCTTAAATATTTCCAACTTATAGTACACGCGCTAGTAATTCAGCTTAACTTAAGCACTCTGAAGTATTTCAACTTATGGCTACACATGGTTTCATTGTGACCGTTGGTCACCTCCGAAGATTACTACGATCCCATTAATATTACCTGCCTGACATTTAATTCTCCCGACAAAAGTACCTGAAATAGAGAAATTATTATTCTAAACTACTCTTAAGTATTTCACATGCATACCATGTCTCCACTCTTTTGTCCTTACGGAGCATGGCTAAGACAGGTCTTACCAACACTAGATCCAGCGGCAGAGTGCTGAAACGTGGCCATCCTTCGGGTCATCTCGCACCTCTGTCGAAGTGGGGGAAGACCATGCTACCGTATTGGTCAGCCACATTTCAGGCGCTCAAAGCTCCGGTATGTTTCATCTCTTTGGTTCCACCAAAGATGGCCAAAGGATCGTCTCAAAGATGATCATATATTCACATTCACTATCGTCCGTTAGCAGACGGCCGTACACTCATTCACTTCACAGATCTCTCCAAACTGGATGTAGGGATTTATTTTGTGGGAGAGCACATGTGATCAATTAAATACCACACTGGTATTCGGCTTCGCTGTATTAATTGAAATTGAGTTATTTTTACAAAAAATATATTGTACTGACAAGAATAACGAAGAATGTTGTACCAATTTTCAATGTCGTTCAGTACCGTACCCTTTCAGTTTGCTGTGATTCTGATAAGAACAACCCTGTCACTGAAGTGTTCACAGAAACATACTCTCTGCCCTTCCGTCCTATTCATAATGAAGCCTACTCCCGTTATACAGTTTTCGGCTGCTGTTGATATTACGCTATACTCATCTGACGAGAAATCATTGTTTTCTTTCCACTTCACTTCCCTGACCCTTACTACATCTAGATTGAGCTTTTACAGTCCCCTTTTCAGATTTTCTAGTTTCCCTACCACGTTCAAGTCATTCCACGCCACGACTCGTACAATGTTATCCTTTCGTTGATTATTCTGTTATTTTCTTATGGTAACCTCCCACTTGCCAGTCCCCTCCCAGGGACCCGAATGGGGGAGTATTTAGGAATCTTTTGCCAATGGAGAGATCGTCATGGCACTTCTTCAGTCACAGGCCACTTGTCCTGTGGATACATGTTATGTGTCTTTAATGCAGTGGTTTCCTTTGCCTTGTGTATCCTCACGCCGTTGATTATTGCTGATTCTTCCGCCTTTAGGTGCAGTTTCCCACCACTAGGACAAGAAACTGACCTGAACCTCTGTCCGCTCCTCTGCCCTCTTTGACAAGGCCGTTGGCAGAATGAGGGTGGCTTCTTACGCCACCAATCCTGATTATTAATTAAAATTCCAGCAGCGGCGGGATTCTAATCCGGGACTGAAGACGTTTCGATTATGAATCAAAGGCGCTACCCCTGGAGCATGGTGCAAGACGATTTATCGTTAGATATTTTGTACATCAAAAACTGGCAGCGCGCTTATTCCTCTCTCAGGAGGAACTGAAAGGAAAACGATGCACGTTTACTCTTTGCGATAACCGCTAATAATGGTAACTGCAGGTAAGTGGAATATTGGAAGGTGTCTGACGAGTTTGTCGTTCGGTTTCATAACATGTCGCATGTGTGTGCAACATTTCATGTCCACTTCCATGCTTTTCATTTCTGCGAACGCCAGCGGCCTAGCAGCTGTAGTGCCAAAATTGCGCGGTGTAGTTAAACGTAACAGTTTCTGTTGGTGGCGCCTTTTCTTTTGCGTATAATAGGAGCTATGTGGTCGCTACACATCGTATCTCCCAAAACATTGTGTGCCACGACTAACACCAGGTGCTACCCACTAATCACGTGGCGAAGACTCAGTTCCGTATTTCCATAATTATATTAACAGCTAGACCCGAGTCCTCACTCAAGGATCTTGTTTTGTCGGGGTTCTGTGGTGGGAAAGAGAGGGTTATCACTATTGTATCCATTAATGCACTGCAAAAATAAATGAGAAACAAATACCAAGAACATTACTCTTAATACTTAGTAATAGTTCGTACCTTAAGAAATGAGTATAGCTAAGGACTTAAAATTCGAAGAGACTTACATTAATAGGTGAACCCTATCAGATAATCGATAGAGATGGGGGATCCGCTCTTGAACTGATTCATAGAGTTGAATCTTTCAAAGGAGTGAACAATCAGTGATTCAGAAAAAAAGAACGGTAGCTCCAAACGTTTCCCACGGCAGAGAGAGAGAGAGAGAGAGAGAGAGACGGAGCATATCAGCAGCGCCTCTGCTGGTCACAGCACAGTGCACGCCACACAACACACTACCTTGGCTGCCTGCATTGTGCAGTGCCCCATTGGATTTTGTGATTCACATATGCTGTGCCGTCTCTGTGCGTCGTCTGCCGCGTGCAGTGTCTGGCGCAGCTTAACTTCGCATCGCACTCTGTCGGCGATCGTTTCAGTCGCACATCCTGCCCTCTGGGCAGTTGATGCGAGCAACAGGACAGAGAGCCACCTAGCGGATAACATAGGAACTACTTGCAACAACCTGCTCGCAAGGGAATGGACGATTTGTCTTGGAGCGGGTGAGTGGTGGCCGTTCACCGCTCCCCCCACCCTCGGAACTCGCCCGCTCAACGCTCACCCCACCGTTCTCGACTCTAGCCAGAGCGTTGAGCAAAGCAACTAAGGGGTCACTCTGGTCTCTGCGGTCTTAGCTCACGCATTAATACAACTCACGGCTCGACCTGCTCGACTCAGTGCTTCTGCATGGAGTTCGTCTCTACTGGATATTGTTCTTCGTAGTAATACCGCTATGTATATTACATTATTATGTTATGTATACATCATTTGTTTTTATTTTATTTTTATTTGTTTAAACTGATCAGATTAGGTTCCTGACGACTCCTCTTACTATAGGATTTTTAATATGGACACTCGAATTTACGCTTTAATTACCAGCGAACCGATAAACGTATCGCAAAATGTGATACACCAATATTTTCCTTGTTTTATTCTGCGTAAGGCTATATGCAGCACTTTCGTTTTACAGTCAAATTTTTATTTTTTTTCTTGTTCTGGTACGGATTTTGCGATTTTAGGCGTCTTCGGAAGGAAACGTTCACTTTAAAAATATATGGCTTGCGATGTATTTGTATGAGGTTAATGAAATTTTAATACATTATAGCCAAATATATTGTTAATATAAATCTCAAGTTACAACATTTCCCGATCACCCAAAAAACCACGATAGTGCAAAATAAATCAATAATCAAAAACTTTGTCATATCGTGGAAATTTCAATAAACAATACAAAATTCTTACTCATTATCTGTGTTACTTCGAAATAGGATCAAATAAGATCAAAATACAGGTATAGTACTGGAATAAACCAAGTTTAAAGGGCAATGTGCCTTCCATTTATTTTCTATTGTAAACGAGTGGTGAGTCATGAAAAAGAGCTAATTCATTTCAGGGAGTGAACAGTTCTGATCCGATCTCTGAAAAGAACAGTTTTGCCCATCTCTAGTAATCGACCATGCGTCCACAATATAGCAGTTCTTATTGACACATTATACTATGCATTGTTGTTGTTGTGGTCTTTAGTCCGAGGACTGGTTTGATGTAGCTCTCCATGCTACTTCATTTTGTGCAAGCTTCTATATCGCCGAGTAACTACTGCAACCAACAGCCATCTGAATCTGCTTACTGATATCATCTCTTGGTCTCCCTCTTCGATTTTTAACCCCCGCTTCCCACCAGTACTAAATTAGTGATCCCCTGATGCCTCAGGAAGTGTACTACCAACCGATCCTTCTTTTAGTCGGGTTACACCACATATTTCTCTTCTCTCCATTTATATTCATTACCCCCTCATTAGTTACGTGATCTACACGTCTAATCTACAGCATTCTTCTGTAACGCCACATTTCAAAAGCTATTATTTTATCTCGTATAAATTGCTACTCGTCCATGTTTCATTTCCGTAAATGGCAAAACTCCATACAAATACATTCAGATAGGAGTTCCTGACACTTAAATCTGTCGCATACTGCACACTCGCCTAATATACGGTGCCTAGATAGCTGTTTTCTCGGATAGCTGGACCACATTTCAAGCAAATGTTATTAATGGAGTTTATTACAATAAGTTAAATTGACAATAACGTTTCGTTTTCACAAAGAGGTGTCGCAAGGAAATGGCGACACACAGTTAATCGACGTCCTTTGGTACATACAATTTCAATGCAAGCAGAACACAACAGTTCATAAGTCACGGCTTAAGCTTTTGGATGACGGCTCGTCTTCTACTCCTACCGCTGCTAGGCAGAGCGGCGCTTATAGTCTCTTCGTACAGATGCTGCTCCTGTCCTGGGGCCGTCCTAGTCAGCGTACTATTGGCTGACGTCGTCTCACAGCCCTCACTGCTGTAACGTTCCAGGCCGACGCGCCGGCGCTTCATGTTACACCGGAACATTCCTCCACCCCTGCCTCCCCTCCCCTCCCCCCACCACAAATAGACGGACCGTCGTCGAGTAGGGAGCGCGACAACGGCGGGGGAGGCCAGAGGGTGAGCGCTGTGCTCCACCGGAAGCTGTGGCTGCAGGGGACGTCAGGCTTCTTGACGTATCGCACCATCTGGCCTTCGCTCTGGTTGGAAAACTACCCGAAAAACGACCAGAAGGGTCCACGTCCACCTCCGGAAGCCAGTAACCAGATGTGGAATGCGTCGGCTGCTAGGCGTAGGCTCCGTCTCCATGGGGTTGTCCCGCGGCGTCGCAATGACGCCCTCTGGCGGCTGCTGTGGCTGTGCTGTCCTTGGGATCCGTGAATCTGCGGGACGAGATCCAGAAGGATCACCGCGCACGTGACAGCAACTGTGGTGCCGACGCTGCAAGCCTTCTGGACCTGAACTGCAAGCGCCCAATCGACGGACGATCTCGCCCCGCGCCAACCGTCAGCTGCCGCTTAAAACCTTGTAAAACACAGTATCATCCGGCGCGAAGCGATACTTGCATCCATCCTGCGGCGCCCGGTGCTGAGGAGGGTGGAGCAGGTGGAGCAATGTCCGATGGCGGAGGTCGTGAGGCAATTCTGCAGACAGTGCTTCATTTCGTGGGTGCGAACGATATGAGGCGAGAAACAGTTGCAACGCTTGATCCCTGGTGTGTGCGGAGCGAAGTTTGGTCATCTGTTGACTTAAGGTTCTGACAAAACGTTCCCCTTCACTGTTTGACTGTGGATGAAACGGTGCACTAGTCAGTTGCTGTATGCCATTGCGTTTACAGAATGTTTCAGATTCATCTGACATGAACTGAGGGCCGTTGTCTGGCACTATGACTTCAGGTACACCTTCGAGGCAAAAAATAGAGGACAACACCTGAACTGTGGTATGTGACATTGTCGCATCCATTGGCACAGCAAAAAGAAACTTTCTATATGAGTCAATCACAACGAGTGTTCCAAAAACGTCCTGCAAAGTCTGTATGCACACATTTCCATGGTGATTGCGACTTAGGCCAAGCAGACAAATTTTCTGGCGACCCAGACTGATGTTCCACTAATGCTTCACTCTACACGGTCATTTTGAACAAGAATCAAACTTTTCAGTATTGCGAGGTTATGCTGACATAAAAAGTATTGGCGCACTACAGGGGTTTACATGCTATGTAAGGAACAAGGCCAAGATGTGCGAATGTATGTTAGTGAAATGTTCAAATCTGAATCAGTTTCGTTGGTCTGTGCAATTTTCCTGTAGTTTGAGAGAGGAAAAGTTACTCTCTCACCTGTTTTTTGCATACAGAAAATTATTAACTATTTTATTACTATCCAACACACCTTGAGAGAGACTCTAGAAATTTAATGATCTTATCAGATGTTGATGGAGCCTGATAGGGTTCTAAAAGCATGAGGTACTTTTGTGATTCTTAACTCATAGAAACGGCTTTTTGGAGTTGAAAGCAACTGGCAGCAAGCCCATCCCTTAGTAAATCTTGCCAGACAGGCCAACAGTCATACAGGGCAGACAGGGCAGCCTCTCATCAAGACAGGACTTCAGCAGAACAATGCCACGCTACCTGCGGTGGCGCCAACAGAAGCTCGTTGTGGGGCATTTGTGTCAAGTAGTGTAGTAATAAACAGGGCATTGTGTGCAGAGCCACACATAATAAAAATTCACAAATTTTTATGTTCGCTGATAGTGCAAATAAGCCAGTAAACCACATTTTGTGGCCACCTCGGTTTTATAAGAAAAACACATTGTCTGAGAACCATTTGGAGTTAGAATCCTTATTACACGTCATAGCTAGGACTAAAAAGCTCCAAGGCACAGGCAATTAGATAAAGATCTTTGAGATTGTATCTATTCGTTTGTCACTGTGGGAAGAAACACGACTTCAGAATAGAAATCATTCCCTTCCCCATCTCAGAAAACTTAAAAAAGCCATTAATTGCCGGTTTCTTTTTTTCTGAGATGCAGGTTTCCTAACTCTTGCCCTGACATGAGTTTTTGTTGTCGTATGGGAGGGGAGATAAAGTGCCTCTAGAGCCATTTGATTGGCTCAAGACGGTGTAAAGGCGGTGTCGTTCATGCATTTTACCGGAAAACCGATTTTTTATCTGGAGGTGTATGGAGCACTCTGGTGCAAGACTTTTGTCTGATAAGGGACTTCTGGTCGAAGCTCTGAGATGTATGGTTGGTACTTGGAACATATCATGAGACTGACTTCACTAGTGAGTCGATTGGGGAGCCTGTGGTGAAGTTTTTTACTGTACCGACAGCGTCACTTCAAACATCTCGGACTACTCGTTTGCCGAGGGCACACTTCTTCGTTTTTGGTTTACCAGTTTTGACGTTTGGTATCCTGGTGCGCTCTGTCGTATAAGTGAACCAAAGTGAACCTTGGTACGACCAGCGAACGGGTGTATCACACACTGAAATCTAACGTGATTTCAGGGCTTTGGCAGAAAATAAATTGCGATTTGTTTGCCTGACCAATAGACCAAGAGATTTTTGCATTTCTTTCGTGGCCGCGATCGATTCACAGGTGCCGCTTCCACGTCGCACCTCCGCCGCACACATCTCGTCAGCTGCAAGTTACATCACAGCACGAAGCAAACAGGGTAACATAGTGCCGCTGCAGTATTGTCAGGACGTACAGATCTCAATCGCCACTTGCTCTTAGCTCCACCATTGTAGAGAAATGTTAGTACATTAGCCAGTCAAAGTCTCCTCAGTGTCAAATCAATTCAGATAGCATTATCGATATTTTTAGGGCGAGAGTACTTGACTCACTCCACTCGTTAAAACTGTCTCTGGCATACAGAACCTTCGTTTAGTGTAGTTTAATTCACCTGTTAGTTGTTTACGGTATTCAAATGGCTCTGAGTACTATGAGACTTAACTTCTGAGGTCATCAGTCACCAATAACTTAGAACTAATTATCCAACTAACCTAAGGACATCACACACATCCATGCCCAAGGCGGGATTAAAACCTGCGACCGTAGCGGTCGCTCGGTTCCAGGCGGTAGCGCCTAGAACCGCACGGCCACTCCGGTCGGCGCATCCTTGTCTGTATCAGGGCCAATAGGAAGACGTGAAAGTGCGTCCGCATTACCATGTTGAGCCGTTGGACGATACACAATCTGGTACTGGTATTAAGACAACAACAAAGTCCATCTTTGCAATTTTTGGGCAGTTCGTACAGGAACCGGATTCGGCGGATGAAACAAGAACTGCAAAGGCTTGCGATCCAATACTAAGTAGAATTTTCTGCAATAGAAATAGTGGTGGTTTTTTGTGACACCATACACAACAGGACCCGCCTCTTTCTCAATTTGGGAATAGTTACATTGAGCCTTGGACAAGAGTTTTGATGTGAAAGCAAAAGGCCGGTCTTTATCACCAATTCTGTGCGAAAGCATGGCCCCGGTTCTGTAAGAGAAAGCGTCAACTTGCAATACAACTGGTTTGTGAAGATCAAATTGAACTAAGCATCGATCACAGAGCAATGCATCTTGAAGTTTTGGAAAAGCCACTTGGCACTCAACTGTCCAAGCTAATGGGACATTCTTGAGACTGAAAGCGATGTAATGGTGCTGCGATTTGTGCAGCATTTGGTATGAATCGAATACAATAGTTCATTTTCCCTAAGACTGACTGCAATTTTGTGACATTGCGAGGAACTGGAAAATCTCGTATGGCTAACAAATGCTATTAAAAGAATGTGCACCTTGACTGTTTATGGCGTGACTAAGATACTGCTATGAAGGATTAAAAAATCACACTTGTCCAGTCTACACTTTAGTCCTGCATCAGATAACACACAAAACAAAGCAGGTAAATTTGCAAGGTGTTCTTTTGGTGTCCAACCTCTTACGACATTATCATCCAAATAGTTTGATCAGTTTGGCGCTTGAGGAGTCAGTTGTTCCAAATACTGTTCGAAAATGGCGGGTGCAGAAGCACTGCCAAAATGACAAACGCAAATATTTGAATAAGCCAAAATGTGTATTCACTACACACACTTTTAGGGATTCTTCATAGGGTGATATTCGAAGATACGCGTCTCGCAAATAATTTTTGGAAAAGTAGCGACCAGCTTCTAATATGTCAATCATATCATCAGGGCGTGGCAACGGATAAGTATCAGTCACAGTTTGTGGGTTCACTGCAGACTTAAAGTAAACACAGAGGCGAATGCGACCTGAAGGTTTGGGGAATATATCCAGAGGACTCACCCATTGACTAGATTGTTTAAGCGCAATAGCTCCGATATCTTGTAAAAATTTAAGTTCAGCTGCGACATCGTCCCGTAATGCAATGGGAACAGTTCTGGCCCGGCAAAATTTCGGTTGAGCATTGTCTTTCAGAGTAATATTTGCAACAAAATAGCCGGCCGGTGTGGCCGTACGGTTAAAGGCGCTTAAGTCTGGAACCGCGTGACCGCTACGGTCGCAGGTTCGAATCCTGCCTCGGGCATGGATGTGTGTGATGTCCTTAGGTTAGTTAGGTTTAATTAGTTCTAAGTTCTAGGTGACCGATGACCTCAGAAGTTAAGTCGCATAGTGCTCAGAACCATTTGAACCATTTTGCAACAAAATTCTTAGCCTTGCCTAAACCTTCAGAAAAGACTTCCGGGAGGCAAACTAGCTATACTGTCTTTTGCACGGAATACGACATTGTCAACACATTGTCCTGAATGTTAAAGCGAAGAAAATCAAATGAATCAAGGTCAAACACGTTTTCACAACAGCGTAACTGTAGCACAGTAAAAGTCACTGTTCGTGTATGGGAGCGATACATGTAAGGCAAAGTACATTTCCTAAGAACAGGAATTTCCTGTACATTATAAGCCATCGGATGCATGCTAGTTTCAGACAGATGTGGGGAGCCTAACGGTTCATATGTGTGACAATTCAGCAAATGTGGCAGAGGCACCCATGTCCAACTGGTATTTCCCACGTTTCCCACAAGGAAGCAAAATGAACAAAAAGTTTGTTCGACTGGCGTTCACTGAAGAAACCGCTCATACGCCAGTGTTGTGAATGCATGTTGCAGACTTTGAATGTACTGCTTTAACGACATGGATCTTGTGACTCGATTTTTTGAGTAGGAGGAATTTACATGTTTGTTCCATTGCAAACACACGGATTGTACGTGTCCTTAAGTGTAACACTGAGCTTGTTGGGAAGGGCTGTCTTGGCGTTTCTGCCGTCAGTAACAGCGAGAGTGTAATTTCTCTTTATATTCTATGAATTATTCTGATACAATTCTACCCTTGAATGACGTTTACAAATTTTCTATCTTCATACTCGCAGAATCCATGCGCAAGATACACTCCTGGAAATGGAAAAAAGAACACATTGACACCGGTGTGTCAGACCCACCATACTTGCTCCGGACACTGCGAGAGGGCTGTACAAGCAATGATCACACGCACGGCACAGCGGACACACCAGGAACCGCGGTGTTGGCCGTCGAATGGCGCTAGCTGCGCAGCATTTGTGCACCGCCGCCGTCAGTGTCAGCCAGTTTGCCGTGGCTGCCGGAGCTCCATCGCAGTCTTTAACACTGGTAGCATGCCGCGACAGCGTGGACGTGAACCGTATGTGCAGTTGACGGACTTTGAGCGAGGGCGTATAGTGGGCATGCGGGAGGCCGGGTGGACGTACCGCCGAATTGCTCAACACGTGGGGCGTGAGGTCTCCAAAGTACATCGATGTTGTCGCCAGTGGTCGGCGGAAGGTGCACGTGCCCGTCGACCTGGGACCGGACCGCAGCGACGCACGGATGCACGCCAAGACCGTAGGATCCTACGCAGTGCCGTAGGGGACCGCACCGCCACATCCCAGCTAATTAGGGACACTGTTGCTCCTGGGGTATCGGCGAGGACCATTCGCAACCGTCTCCATGAAGCTGGGCTACGGTCCCGCACACCGTTAGGCCGTCTTCCGCTCACGCCCCAACATCGTGCAGCCCGCCTCCAGTGGTGTCGCGACAGGCGCGAATGGAGGGACGAATGGAGACGTGTCGTCTTCAGCGATGAGAGTCGCTTCTGCCTTGGTGCCAATGATGGTCGTATGCGTGTTTGGCGCCGTGCAGGTGAGCGCCACAATCAGGACTGCATACGACCGAGGCACACAGGGCCAACACCCGGCATCATGGTGTGGGGAGCGATCTCCTACACTGGCCGTACACCACTGGTGATCGTCGAGGGGACACTGAATAGTGCACGGTACATCCAAACCGTCATCGAACCCATCGTTCTACCATTCCTAGACCGGCAAGGGAACTTGCTGTTCCAACAGGACAATGCACGTCCGCATGTATCCCGTGCCACCCAACGTGCTCTAGAAGGTGTAAGTCAACTACCCTGGCCAGCGAGATCTCCGGATCTGTCCCCCATTGAGCATGTTTGGGACTGGATGAAGCGTCGTCTCACGCGGTCTGCACGTCCAGCACGAACGCTGGTCCAACTGAGGCGCCAGGTGGAAATGGCATGGCGAGCCGTTCCACAGGACTACATCCAGCATCTCTACGATCGTCTCCATGGGAGAATAACAGCCTGCATTGCTGCGAAAGGTGGATATACACTGTACTAGTGCCGACATTGTGCATGCTCTGTTGCCTGTGTCTATGTGCCTGTGGTTCTGTCAGTGTGATCATGTGATGTATCTGACCCCAGGAATGTTTCAATAAAGTTTCCCCTTCTTGGGGCAATGGATTCACGGTGTTCTTATTTCAATTTCCAGGAGTATATATATATATATATATATATATATATATATATATATATATATATATATATACATATATATATATATTGCTCCTTAAAAAAAAGGTGTGTATGTGACATTTGGGAATTAATGATATTTATCGATATATTGCCTACTTGTTAATCAGAAGGGACTTCCGAAAGACTGGATACGAACCTGCATTTGATAATCCGAGAGCTCCATTGCTTCTTCGGAAGGTTAAACTTCATCAAAGCCAAATATCCGCTTGATCTGAGGTTTCCCGACTGATTATACACTGCTCCCAAAATTACGAGGCATTTTATTTGTACAGATTAATAGACTGCCGCAAAGCACGAGCCTGCAGAGAAGAAGAATCATGGCCTGATTTCATTCTAACAAGTAAAATTTCAGAATCATTTTGAGTGACTGAGCTATGACTGTGTTTCCTATCATGAATGATTGATTGCTCGAATTGAGAGCTACAGAATTACGTAGATAGGAGAAAAAAATTATAAGAGGAACACTTCGCTCGATTCGCCTGTCTGGCCGCCTGTTTAGCGAGCTGCTTACGCAGCGTGGAGCATTGTTTACTCGGAATGGCGAGCGCAAGCTTCCGCTGCCAAACGCACCAGTCGCAAACAAGGGACTCAACCAAACCAATTGCTGGCTGCTCAGATTTATCAGCCGACAGGGTACCTGAATTGTACTGATATATTATTTGCAGTAATGTCTCAAAATCTGTTTGAAATCAGGTAAATTGTACACGATCGCATCACTCAACATAAGATCCGACTATAAAGCATTACTAGGACATATGAATTTGCATTTCCTCGTCATATCCTGCAAATATGTCACCCACTCTCGATGACATTGTTCTGACCAGTTTTTACAATTAAAGAAATGATGCCTAGCTGCTACCACATTAACTTTCTGGTCATAATAGTTTGTTATAGAATCTACACCCTGATCATACGAAAGTTCACTCAGAGTGGCGTTAGTATATAAATTCTGAATAAGTCTGGACACTGCGCTTCCTCCCATGGACCAGAAATAGGGTAGTTTCACAGCACCTAGTGCGTTGTGAGCAATTAAATGGGCTTCAGACTGTTGCAACCACTCAAGTATTTCCTCATCTTGTTCGTGAAACTGGCGAAAAGGCAGTATAACTGCTATAGGTGTTGCTAGTTCTGTTGGGTGCGAGGCGTTGGCCAGTAGCTCTAACCATGTTGAGCAGAGCAGATATTTGTTGAGTCTGTCACTGAAACACCTGAATTAGCTGTGCGGCATCTAACACTGGCATCTTTGGTGCCTGAAAGGGGTGGTATAGGTGGGGTGGTCATGTTGGAAGAGACAAATGTAAGAAACTATGCAATGACGAAAAATAAGAACAAAGGCAAAGAAAATGTCTGCAACGCCCACCTGCAAACAATGCTTAGAAAAAACACGATAAGAGTCTGTTAAAGCAAGTAAATACCCTCAAAGTAAAGACACGAGAGAATTAATTAGCCAGCAAAACACAAAAGAAGATTCCGTGTTTGCGAGGCGCGGGGTTTGGTTTTGAACCCTCGTCGTCAAATGTCGTATCCTGCCCAATCATCTAATATAGGGTGCCTAGGAAGCTGTTTTCTCGGGTACCTTCAAAACAATTCAAGCAAATCTTCTTAATATAGTTTATTACTGTTAGTTGAATTCACAATACTTGTCTTTTAATTTTCACAAAGAGGTGTCGGAGGCAAATGGAGACATGCAAACAGTGAACGTCCTTTGGTATAACAATTTCAATGCAAGTAAAACACAACAGCTCATGAGTCACGGCTAAAGTGTGTGGACGACAGCTCGTCTTCTAGTCCATTTGCGGCTAGACCAGGGGCGGGCAGGAATCCTGCACGTGTGCGGTGCACTTGCACGCGTGCAGTTAACAGGTGTTCCGCGTGTACACAGGGGCAAGCTGGCCATCCGCTTATCTCCCATCCCCACCATACCTTCTGTCCGCTCCTTCCTCTGTAATGCGATTTGTTTCCTAGCTTGCTCTATTCAGTGAATGAATAAGGTTAGTAGGAGTGCTTGAAAGAAATCATGGTTTGAAAGAGTACCTATTACCTACCATACGTTTTATTTAATTACCACAGGTGGAGTTTACAATACGTTTAATATCTGGAACAAAATTTGTACATACAGACAAACACAAACAGTTACGTCAATTTTCATCACTGATGTTTGCTCTTAACCGAGACCTATTAATTCAGCAAATGGTTTTCCAGCTCTCGCTATATTAAGCGCAGTTTTATAACTTGCACATACCGCTGGGCTTTTATTGTTGTCGTCCTGAAAACTTGAAAACAGTGCTCCATAAAATGTTAAATCAGTTAGATGAGAGACATGACGAGAGAAAGTCGCAGATCTCTCGTGACAACAGCAACTACGACAAATTCAAATGGCTCTGAGCACTATGGGCTTAACTGCTGTGGTCACCAGTCCCCTATAACTTAGAACTACTTAAACCTAACTAACCTAAGGACACCACACACATCCATGCCCGAGGCAGGATTCGAACCTGCGACCGTAGCGGTCGCGCGGTTCCAGACTGCAGCGCCTAGAAACGCACGGCCACTCCGGCCGGCTAATGGCCTTCAATACTAACTTCCGTTGACCAGCGAGAATACTGCCACATATTAAACATTTCGAATTTTCACGTTTTCGCACAAAGAAAAAATGATTCTCCCATTACTTTTTAAAAGATAGCAAATCTCCACTTCTCCGTTTCTTGAAATACAACGTTCACTACATAGTGCTCGCTTCGCATCAACGTCCGCAGCTTAGCCTGGCACTACACTGCCGCAACCTGCCGGCTGTCGCCACAGCCCCGGTCGACGCCTGCACGCGAGCAGCACACGTGCAGCGCTGTGAGCTCATGAGCCGCGTGCAACGTTTGCCCGCCCCTGGGCTAGACGGAGCGGCTCTTGTTTCCCTTCTCATAGGTGCCGATCCTGTCGTGGTGTCGTCCTAGTCAACGTACAGTTCACTGACGTCGTCTCTCAGCCTTCTCTGCTGTAACGTTCCAGGGCGACGTGCCGGCGCTTGATGTTACGCCATAACAAAATCTGTACCCGATTTTAACAAATTTCTCTTCTTCAGATACGCTTTCCTTGCCATTGCCACTCTACACTTTATGTCCTCTATACTTCGACCATCATCAGTTATTTTGCTTCTCAAATAGCACAATTCAGCTACTACTTTAAGTGTTTCATTTCTTAATCTAATTGCCTCAGCCTCACCTGATTTAATTCGACTACACTCCTTATCGTCGTTTTGCTTTTGTTGACGTTCATGTTTTACCCTCTTTCCCAGCAACTGTCCATCCCATTCAACTGTTCGTATAACTGTCATCTGCTTTCTGTATTTTACCGCTGTCACCTTCAGAATTGGAAGCAGATTACTCCAGTAACCATTGTCATCTTTCTGTATATGTACGGATGTTATAAACATAGACCTGCCTTTCCTTAACCTATCATCCATGAGAAGTCGTTGGGTCAGTATTGCTTCGCGTGTTCCTACATTTCTGCGGAATCCAACAGATGTTCCCTGATGTCATGTTAGTGTTTTGCAACTGTGACTTATTATATTGGTAGTTCGATAAGTTTCTCACATTTCTGCACCTGCGTCCTTTAGAATTGGAGTTACTATATTCTTCTTTAGGTCTTCTTGCTCACCAGATGGAAGAGTTCTGTCATGGCTGGCTCTCCAAAGGCTATCAGTAGCTCTAATGGAATGTTGTTTACTCCTGGGGCCTTGTTTCGAGTTAAGTCTTCAGTGCTTTGCCGAATTCTTCACGTAGTTTCATATCTCCCTTCTCACCTTCATCTACGTCCTCTTCCATTTCCATAATACTGCCCACAAGTACATCTTCGTCACGCATTGTATGGCACTAATTTCTATTGATGTTAAAAACAGTCATGGGACTGCGACATGCACATACAGGGTGTTACAAAAAGGTACGGCCAAACTTTCAGGAAACATTCCTCACACACAAATAAAGAAGAGATTTTATGTGGACATGTGTCCGGAAACGCTTAATTTCCATCTTAGAGCTCATTTTAGTGTCGCTCAATGGAGCACGATATCAAGATTTCATACGGGATACTCTACCTGTGCTGCTAGAACACGTGCCTTTACAAGTATGACACAACATGTGGTTCATGCACGATGGAGCTCCTGCACATTTCAGTCGAAGTGTTCGTACGCTTCTCAACAACAGATTCGGTGACCGATGGATTGGTAGAGGCGGACCAATTCCATGGCCTCCACGCTCTCCTGACCTCAACCCTCTTGACTTTCATTTATGGGGGCATTTGAAAGCTCTTGTCTACGCAACCCCGGGACCAAATGTAGAGACTCTTCGTGCTCGTATTGTGGACGGCTGTGATACAATACGCCGTTCTCCAGGGCTGCATCAGCGCATCGGGGATTCCATGCGACGGAGGGTGGATGCATGTATCCTCGCTAACGGAGGACATTTTGAACATTTGCTGTAACAAAGTGTTTGAAGTCACGCTGGTACGTTCTGTTGCTGTGTGTTTCCATTCCATGATTAATGTGATTTGAAGAGAAGTTATAAAATGAGCTCTAACATGGAAAGTAAGCGTTTCCGAACACATGTCCACATAACATATTTTCTTTCTTTGTGTGTGAGGAATGTTTCCTGAGAGTTTGGCCGTACCTTTTTGTAATACTCTGTATATACAGATGGCGGTAGTACTTCGTACACAAGATATAAAACGACAGTGCATTGTTGGAGCTATCGTTTGAACTCAGGTGACTGATGTGAGAGGGTTGCCCACGTGATTACAGCCGGACAACAGAAATTAACAGGCATTGAACATGGAATGGTAGTTGAAGCTAGACGCATGGGACATTCTGTTTCGGAAATCGTTAGTGATTTCAGTTTTTCGAAATTCACAGTGTCAAGAGAGAGGAGAGAAAAGCAAATTTCAGGCATTACCTCTAACTTCGGTGAAGGTCACGACGAGCGGATTTCAATTAACGACCCAGCGCAGTGGGGTTTGCGTAGGGTTGTCATTGCTAACAGACAAGCAACATTGAATGAAATAGCCGCAGAAATCAATGTGGGGCGTTCGACACACGTATTCGTTAAGAGTGTGCGGTGGAATCTGGCGTTAATGGGCTATGGCAGCGGATGACAGATGCCAGTAGTGCCTTCACTAACTGTACGACATAGGCTGCAACTCCTCTCCTGGGCAGGTGACAAAATATGTTGCTCCACGAAAAACCGTGGCCTCGTCGGACGAGTTCCAATTTCGGTCTATAACAACTGATGGTAGTGTTCGATTGCGGTGCAAATCCCACTAAGACATGGTCCCAAGTTGCCCACAAGACACTGTACAAGCTGCCGGCGACCCCATCGTGGTGCTAGCTGTGTTTACGTGGAATGGACTGCGTTCTTTGGTCAGTGTGAAGCGATCATTGGAAACGATCATATTCGGCTACTTGGTGAGAATTTGCAGCCATTCATGCACTTAATGTTTCCAAACGACGATGGGAATTTTGCTGATGACAATGCGCCATGTCACCGGGCAACAATTCTTCACGATTGGCTTTAAGAACTTTCTGGACAATTTGTGCGAATGGTATCGCCACCCAGATCGCCCGACTTGAAGCCCACTGCAGATATAGATATTAATCGAGAGGTCATTTCGTGGAAAATACTCTGCATCTGTAACACTTCCACATTTATGGACCGCTATAGCGACAAAATGGCTAAATATTTCTGCAAGGGACTTCCAACAACTTGTTGAGCCCATGAAACTTCGCGTAGCTGCACTGCTCTGGGCCAAGTGAGGTCTGACACGATTTTAAGAGACTTCCTATGACTCTCGGCACTGCAGAGTGTTACTTTATAAATGGGCATTTTTCATCCTAGCAGTTATAGATGAACAGAATTATCCTATATTTTCTGGGTTATGTGGTTTCACGTTCGTCAAGTGCAGTCTTCGATTAGTTATTCGAGCAGCAAACCGAGCGTGATTTCGCCTGTTGTATCGTACTTGTGATACAACCACAGAAGGAGGTTTACTCTTCACCACCCTCAACCATTTATACTGCGCCGAGTGATACACTATGAGAGGGGAACTAGCAAAACGTTGAAACACTGATAACAATTAGTGACAAGAACGCACACATTTACTGACGATCGGTCCAGGCAGAAGATATTGGAGTTCAGATACTATTTCAGAAGCTAGACCCTATGGTCGGACAGTAAACAGTTCTTGTCCAGCTAGAATGTTCACTGAAGACGGCCTGGTGAGGACTCCTAGCAGAAGACTATGAGCTGCGAAGTACACAAGCAGAGGGCGGTTTTCACAGCAGTCGAGCTGACTTGGAACTGCTCACCCTGTTGTCCTTTTCACTTCTCTGGCTGCGCCACTGCTGTCACTTTTCGGTGGGGCGGTCGCTTGGATATTCGCCATCTATGGAGTGTTTGTGGACGTACCGACGCGTGTGGTTCCGCCTGGTGGTGCGTCCTGTGCTTACTAAATCACGCCGTCTACAGTGAATCACTCACTAATAGTTCAGAGGCCGTACTTATTTGCCGAGCCACTTGCTCTAAGAGCCTGAAACTTCTGCTGCTATTGGTAGCAATATCTTAAAAGAGTGAGCAGTTCTAGAACTGATGGATTAACGTCCAGCGGGGGTCAAGCTTCTTCGTCTGTCGAAAACGACTCACGTTCGCACAAACGTCGAATAATTTGTGGTAAGGTTTAGAGTGTAGGGTGGTGTTGGGATTCGTAGGAAGAACACATAGAGAGGCATCTAGGAATTGTTAGTTTAGGAATGGGTGGAAGAGAGTGTTTGCGGGTAATGGGGGAGGGGGGGGGTCGTAAAACCGTAGAGAAACACGAAACCGTGACCAGAGTGGATGGATTGAGATCGGTGTCTGTCGAAGTAGTTCTGCAGATGAAGAGGGCAGCACACGATAAGCTAGGACAGAGAGCTGCATTAACCCTTGTAACCAGTTTGGGGTCACTTCTGATCTAGCGAAATTAAAAAACTTGATTAACGGTGTAAGAGGTCTGAGCAAATGTAATTTTATGTAAGAGGTCCGAGCAGATGTAATGCAGATGTAATTTTATTTAAGAGGTCTGAGCAGATGTAATTTCGATGTACTGCTCATGCGCTGCCTGCGATATGCAAGATATAAGAGAATCGCTGACCAGAGTGCAGTGTTGACTGCAGTAGGTACTGTGTAGCTGTAGCACTATGTTGTTGCTAGTCTGCGCTAGTCTGGAGTCTGCTCTGGTCTGGTATGGTGTATTGTGTTGGCTGGTCAGTAGCGGTGCAGCGATGCCGGAGCCTGAGTGTTATTGTATAAGGTAAAAAGCAGCCTCGCACATATCTAGTAATGTTATCTGAACTCCCATATAAATGTTTTAAAAATGTCCTAATAATAATCTTTGTCGTATAAAGTAATATTTTTAATAAGGATTTATTTCAATTTAAAGAATTTACTAATTTCCATGATCATTCCAATTGTTGCAAAAGAAAAGACAGTTGCTTCCTTTCATAAATTATCAATGCATAAATTATCAGTGCACATCCGATTGGCAAACCTTTTCAAGAGTCACAGAATGACCAAATGGTTATACAAAACGTGACACATACAGATACATCATCACACAGCACAGAGAATACAGTAGCTAATTTTGGCATGGATCGAGTTATAGCATTAATGCTACAACTTAATGAAAAACAAGACAACCTTAATGAAAATTTCAAACAGTTGAATGAAAAATAAGACAACCTTAATGAAAATTTCAAACAGTTGAATGAAAAATAAGACAACCTTAATGAATATTTCAAACAGTTGAATGAAAAACACGACAAACTAAACGAACAGAACAAACAACTTAGTGAACAGATTACAGCTGTTGCCACGCAATGTCATGATACTAAAGAACAATTACGTGAGGAAATTAAGGCTTGTGCTAGGAGTAGTAGTGAGGAAATTAGATCTGCGGCTCAAGAATTAAGTAATACACACGCAGCCACAACTAAATTACTTAGAGCTGAAATTAGTGCAGTCGCTAAACAATGCTCTGAAAACGCAACACAGTTACGCGACGAGTTTAAATTATGTCAGCAGAACTTTCACGTACACTGGATGCGAAAGTAGACGCGAAATTTGACCCACAGAAGAGTCAAATTGACGAACGTTTTAATTACCACCTACAAAAGAGTGAAACGCGTTACCGTAAATTTATAAAGGAACAGAATAAAGTAAGCAACAACTCACGGAAACAATTACTGCACAGAGACAGGAAGATAAGCGTAAATTGTTTACGAAAGCAAAAACATACGTAGACAACAATATTGCTACAGTATCACACGAAATTAATACTATCAAACAGTTGAACACCGAATTACATGATGAAATCTCTGATCTTAAAACAAAAGCAGACACACACACAGTAGACTTTCAGACAGTGACCGAGAGACTTGAACAATTAGAACTAATACAGGATTCCGATGGCATCAAAGCAGACGTTAAGAAATTAAACCAAACCACACGTAAAATACAAGAACAAATTGATGCTTGCGATACTAAAAACGATGATCAGGTAAAAGCACTGACTGAAAAGTATGATGAATTGGGCTGTCATATTGATGTTATTGAAAGTAATAATGACACCAAATCAGACGATACGTCACCAGTTTCGTTTAATCAAACACCCGATTTCCAAAATTTACAGCAGACAATCAGTGAGATAGGTTCTTCCAAAAATACATACGTAGAGAATTGTCAACTTTACAGCAAGAAGTGACAGAGATAAAAAATATTTCAGCCTCTAACACGGCACAGCATACGCCACATTCCGAACATTTCTCACGCTCACACAGCATGTATAATTTAGGTAATTTACAGAGAGTACGTGAGTTAGATTCCGAACAGTCACGGACCAACAGATTATCATACAATCCTGAACCTGTTCATACATACAGAGACGACAATTTTGATTAAAAGCACTTTCTATCCGTGACAAAATTTAATGTGCTTAATAACGACAGATCACAGATTCACGCTTTGAACTGGATATGACAATTTGTTCTTGAATTTTCACCGCCATTGCCTGTAACGCAGAAACTAAAATTTATTTACGGCACGTAATTGACCTCAGGGGATTCATTACACTTCAATGAATATGTGCCTTAGCGTGCACAGGGCCCCGATCCGTAGTAGTGCTATTTCATCTTTAGTTTTCTGCACTGCTGCCTTCTCTTGTACTATCCTTCATATCTATCAAAACAGCTCTTCAACTATCGATCTATCTAGGATTAAGAATGTATAAAGAAAACCCGATATGAGAAGTTTTACCGAAAGTGACAATTTTCATTAGACACTCCAGAACGACCAGCATAATTTTAATGAAAGACAAAAGTGTAATCATCAGTATGTACAAAATTTTCAGCTATCGCAGACGCATTTTGGCAACAATAGAAGGTTTTCAATACAACAGCAACAAAACCAGCCGGTTAGCATACCTAACCAACAATGTAATGTGCACGGTCAACCAAGCTTTAATGTTTCGCCGCCTACACGTATAGCGTCGGCTCCGCCAAATAGTAACGCACAGCAACAAGGAAATCACTATGTACAGAAAACACACCATTTCAACTCATATCGCAACGAACCGTATAACAATAACTATCATGACATACGTAAAAGTAATGAGCACAATTTTCAGCGTACGTTTAATAACAGTCGGTCTTACCAGCAGCATAATCAACCGCAACAACAGATTATCATGAATGAACCAGACAGTAGATATCATCCCGAACCTAATACAATCAGCAAGATATCGCAACCAACTTCTGCCAAGCTAATTTCAGCGTCATGTATATTCAACAAGTTGCATTTGAATATTTCATTTCGTCGTCATTACGAGACATAGCACAAGAGCAGAGTAAAGACAACGTATGGAAAGAAATTAAACTCCTTTGGCAAGATAGGAATAATGTTACCATTGGAAACCATTACACTGTACGCAATATTATTCTGTTTCGCCGCTCTCACCCTGACAGCAACAATTGGTTATTATATATTCCTGACGAGCATGTTAACAAATTAATTTGGTATACTCATTTAAGTTACGCACATTATGGAGCCAGAAAATGTTTTCTTATACTGAGACAGAACTGTTATTTTGCCAATATGGAGAAACGTATTCGACGAGTTTAAGCGTCATGTAAAATTTGACAGAAAGCTAAGTCAGACACGAATTCATATATTCCTCCGTTACATCCCATTGTACCTGTTAAATTGAGACACATGGCCGCTGTAGACATTTTTGGTCCGATTCCCAGATCTAATAGAGGTTTTTGCTACATCTTTCTCGCTGTTGAACTCACTTCGAAATTTGTTACCTTCACTCCGTTACACAAAGCTACTGCTAAATCGATTTCAAATGCATTTGTAAAACATTTTTATGCCATGTAGGGCATGTATTGAAAGTAATTTCCGACAATGGATCACAGTTTCGATCTGCTATATGGACACGTATGTTACGAGCTAGTAACGTTTGTCCGATCTATATATCTAGGTACCACGCTTCTTCGAAACCTTGTGAACGACTAATGAAAGAACTTGGTAAACTATGTAGAATATACTGCCATAAAAAACATATTGATTGGGATACATACATACTGTCATTCCAGGATGTAAATAACTCGATACCAAATGAATCTACTATACTATCTCCGACTGTTATAATGATAAATTTTGAACCACCTAACAAAATTAAGGATTAGTAACCTTTCCTACATCTCGTCAACTACGACACCATGAAATAATTGACATTGCGCTGAACAACATCAAACGTGCCCCAGAGCGCCGGAGAAGACAGCAAAAACAGGTTTGTACACGCCGTGACTTTCACATTGGACAGACGATATTAGTACATACACACTATTTATCCAACAGAGGAAAGAATAGATGCAGTAAAGTTGAGCTTCTATACGCAGGTCCGGATCGAATTCGCAGCATTATTCACCCCAATGTAGAGCACGTCGAAACTCTGAGAACCAGAAAAAGTAAAGGCAATCACCATGTCTCCAATATTTAACCCTTTATTGAATGAACATACTTTATGATTTATCACACTGTAATGCCATTTTCTGATTTTTATATGACCAATGATGCAATTATATTTACGTGACTACTTACTGATGATTATCATATTTTTTCTTGGCAAGTGCCCGTCAAGGTAAGGTTAGCAGGTCGCTTTTCTTGTCGTTACACATCAGACCGTGCACATTTTTCCAGATAAACTTACATATTTTATGACTAATGATGCAATTATATTTATTTGACTACTTACTGATGATTATCATATTTTTTCTTGGCAAGTGCCCGGCAAGGTAAGGTTAGGAGGTCGCTTTTCTTGTCGTTACACATCAGACCGTGCACATTTTTTCGGATAAACTTACATATTTTATGACCAATTATGCATTTCTATCAAGTGACATATTAATTTTATCAAATTCTTTCTCCATTAAAGTCTTCAACTCTCGCCTCCATCAACTACACAACATACAAGCTGAACACAAAGAAAGTCATTTGTTGTCGTTATATGTCAGACTGTGCACATTTTCCATTTTTCGTGTATGTATGATTGTTTTCCTGTTTTGTTTGTATGCACTAAGAAATCCTTAAGATATAACAAACACCAGTTGACTTTGACATTTTGCCTTATAATATCTCAACATCGTGACTATTTTTCATTTTTCTTTTGCTACTACATTATGATACTCTGTGTATTTTTGCACCTGAACACTGTCTATGTTTTTGACATAATACGGTTCCTGTCATGCTATGCTGTATGCCTAATTATATCACTAGAAACAAGTTTTTATTTAATGGGTATATGATTTAAATGCAATATATTAATCCTTATTCATCATTTTCAGAAAACAAAAACGTGTAAAAGAAATAAACGAGACAAAGCACAGTGGATTACTATGAAATGGGAATTTCTCCGTCGGAATGAACGAAAGAAGATGCAATACCTCGTCACGAAGAGTAAATGGATCAGAATTAACAAACATTAACAAGAATATACTATACACATCTTATGATAGCAGTCTTAACTAATTATTTTTCTTTCAGAATACGAGGCGATTGATGCAGGCTGTCAGACAGAACAACACATCTTTGTTTCAGTGATGAAATATGCTAGATATAAGAATTTCTATACTATGAATAGTTGTGTGAGGTAGATGGTAATATGAATAATGAAGTTTTACTTTGCAGGTGATGAAAGTGATGAATTTTATATGGCCACTTAACGCACCACTTTTAAGTTTTTCTTTGCAGATGAGAATAATGATGAGGTTTATACATTTACTATTAGTTAAGAGATGCTATGTAGTTATGTAAGTATTTGTTGCAGTTCGTTTTGACAGTATGTCTTATGTCGCATGGTATAATGATTGAATGTTTTGGACAGGACAACTAGAGTACATACATATTGAGTACACGTTTCATTACCTGTTAATTCAAAGTTCACTACTTTTCAGCATAATATGCGTTTCTTCTCTCAGCTTAATAATCCATTTTGTATTTTTCCAGGAGAAGCTATTCATCAAATTAATGTGCTACAAGCAGTTAATTATTAAACCTGTTCTAGTACTTGCATTTTTTACCCATTTGTGTGTGTGTCATTCATGAGTGTGATCACATATACTTTACTTGTTTCATAACCTTGCTACAGCTGACTCATGATGAATGATGTTACTAATCCTTATTTGCAGCAATAAGTCAACAGCAAATATTTTCATACCCCAGCAGTTAATTATCGATCCCAACGCAATGCATTGCTAGCACAAAATAATGTATTACCAGTCCCAAATAATGCTACCAGTTTAAGAGAGTTCTGAGTAATACTGAATGATGTTTTATAACCACAGACCTTGAGTAATAGTTACAGTGTGTTACATTTTTAAATATGTCCTACGTCACTTGAATGATGAGTTCTGAGTAATACTGAATGATGTTTTGTAACAATGTATAAATGCTATGCCAATAATTTCTGTAAATAATATTTTTTGTTGTACTCTGTAAATGCTATGCCAATAATTAACTCTCATTTTGAATGATGACTTTTGAATAATACTGAATAATGTTTTATAAAACTATATGAATACTTTGTAACTGGTCAGTGAATGCCACTGTTTCTTATGTTTTAAATTGATCTTATGTCACTTACATGCTATTATATATGAATACCAGTAGCTTGATGCTACACTCATTAGCTCCTGTTTTGAATGATGACTTCTGAATAATGCATAAGAAATGGTTTATAACTGGCCTATGAGTGCCAATAATTACCACAATCAGATGAGTTATGAATAGTGTTCAGTAATATTCAGTACTTGCTACATGTTTAGTAACTGGCCAAGGAATGCCAATGATTTCTATAACTAGATGAATTATGTAAATGGTATGCCATTAATTAATCTTGCTTTGAATGATCACTTTTGAATACTGCATAAACATGGTTTGTAATTGGCCAATGAGTGCCAATGTTCACTGTAATCAGATGACTTATGAATAATATTCTGTAATACTTCATGTATAGTACAGAAATGTTTAGTAACTAGGCAATGAGTGCCACCAATTACTCAAATCGGTTGATAGACTAGTGTAATTCTCAATGATGACTAGCATAAGACTTAATGTCCTTCACCTTCTGACCTAATTACCAGAAATTACTGCACTATCCGTTTGTCCTGTCCATCCTCATGATCAAGGAGCACTACACTTGGTTTTTGCACTAATTCTACGTTGGTGAAAAGTATCAATTGTGCAGGAGTGTGGTGTTGACACATCATGCTGTCCACCACCTTGAACAATGGAGATGTTATTATGGTCCCACTGTTTGGTGTACCTAATGTACTACCAAATGATAACATTGAATATTAATACGACATTTCAGTGTCTTGGCTACACTGAATAATACTTCAGGGAAGAGAACTTCAGATTGTCTCACTTGGTGCTGTGCTTCTGTAGAGAGATATGGACTTTCAGTGCTGCTACGTGCAACCTACTGTGCTACAACCAAGATGCAATCCTTATTTTTCGTATCCTAGTTCTTGTAAAATGATAAAAATATATACAGTGCGTGTGCACTTTATGTCATTTGTTAATATGTTTTGTACTCTTTGCGTATCCTAGTTCTTGTAAAATGATAAAAATATATACGGTGCGTGTGGACTTTATGTCATTTGTTAATATGTTTTGTACTCATTGCGTATACATTTTGTGATTTCTTGATATGTTCTGTACTCAGTGCAAGTGCACTCTATTTCATTTTATGTTCTGCACTTATATATATGCATATACTCTGTGACTGTAAACTTAGTTAATTAAGAAAAATTTCTTGCTCACGGCAAGTCCAATTGACTCACCATCGCTGTCAAATTTTTGCCCCCCAGTGGAGGGTTATGTAAGAGGTCCGAGCAGATGTCATTTAATGTAAGAGGTCCGAGCAGATGTAATTTTATGTAAGAGGTCTGAGCAGATGTAATTTCGATGTATTGCTCGTGCGCTGCCTGCGATATGCAAGGTATAAGAGAATCGCTGACCAGAGTGAAGTGTTGACTGCAGTAGGTACTGTGTAGCTGTAGCAGCAAGTTGTTGCCAGTCTGCGCTAGTCTCGAGTCTGCTCTGGTCTGGTATGGTGTATCGTGTTGGCTGGTCGGTCGCGGTGCAGCGATGCCGGAGCCTGAGTATTATTGTATAAGGTAAAAAGCAGACTCGCGCATATCTAGTAATGTTATCTGAACTCCCATGTAAATGTTTTAAAAATGTCCTAATAATAATCTTTGTCATATAAAGTAATTTTTTTAATAAGCATTCATTTCAGTTTAAAGAATTTACTAATTTCCATCATCATTCTGATTGTTGCAAAAGAAAAATCAGTTGCTTCCTTTCATAAATGACCAATCTATCGGCCAGCATTGCACAGAGCTGTGCCGGAAAAGTTTATTGTAAGAGCAGATATATTCGACAATTTTATTGAGGTAAGAATTTTTCCTCTTTTATTCAGAATGATCTTACAGGGCCATGACACAGTGCTGCTGTCGTCCAAAATTTATCAGGTTACTGAATTTATATTTTATTACGAGGTTTAGGAATCTTTCTGTTTCGAGTGTACATTAAATGAGAAAAGAATTTTGTGGGTACATTAAATGGGAAAGAAATTTTGTGTGGAGGTTAAATGTGAATGAATTTCTGTAGGGAGGTTACAAATGTGAAAGAATGAATTTGTTCTGAGATTACACAAAAATTAGAATCATATTCATATTATTATTATTTATCTATACAATTTTGTGGAGGAATTGCTAGTTTAAGAATGTGGGGAAGAGAGTGCTTGCGGATAATGGGGGGAGGGGGGGGTAGCGTAAAACCGTAGAGAGACACGAAGCCGTGACCAGAGTGGAAGGATTCAGATCGGTGTATGTCGAAGTAGTTCTGCAGATAAAGAGGGCAGCACACGATAAGCTAGGACAGAGAGCTGCATTAACCCTTGTAACCAGTTTGGGGTCACTTCTGATCTAGCGAAATTAAAAAACTTGATTGAAGGACGTATTACTATTTATAAAACCAGGGTCACCAAATTATTTTCGGAGAAAATCGGGATACAAGTGGCACGACTGCAGTGGACCCATCAAGTATACCTTTTTCTTAATTTTTAATATTTATGTACTGTCAATGCATTTTGTTAATGCAATGATAGCCTATTTACTATAAGTAAACTGGATAAGAACAAATGTACTGTGATTTGTTTCCACAATATCTGTTCAAGATTTGGTATTACCGCTCGGTGCATTAAATCTGTTAATGTGTCTCTTTGACATTATATATGACGCTAATAAAAGAATGCTCTCCTTCTTAATCAGATCGACCCTTCTTGATAAAATTCCATCCCTTACAATAAACTAAAACGAAACTACACTAACGCCGAACAGGTGTTACTGGATGAGGATATGGAGGGGCATGTGGTCAGCACACCGCCCTCCTGGCCGTATGTCAGTTTACTAGACCGGAGCCGCCAATTCTTAATCAACTTGCTCCTCAGTTTACCTCATAAGGGCTGAGTGCACCTCGCTTGGCAACAGCGCTCAGCAGACAGGATGGTCACCCATCCAAGTGCTAGCCCAGCCCAACAGCGCTTTACTTCGGTGATCTGACGGGCACCGATGTTACTACTGCGGCTAGACTATTAACTCACACCGTATAATAACTGTCACTTAATCTGCAGGCACGTTTCGGCATTGTGTTTTGCAACTTACTGGTAACAGTATGAGTGATACGAAAAGCCAGCGCTACAAGTTTTCTGTCATAACATCAACCACTAAACGTCCGCCCCTGGTAGCGCGACGGAATGTCTTACCTAACGGCCCGAGTTCGATTCCCGGCTGGGTTGGAGATTTTCTCCGCTCAGTGACTGGGTTTTGTGTTTCCCTTATCATCATCATTTCATCTTCATCGACACGCAACTCGCCGAAGTGGCGTCAACTTCAAAGACTTGCACCAAGTGAACTGTCTACCCGACGGGAGGCCCTAGCCACACGGCATTTCCGTAATAGCTACACAGTTCTGACAATTACAAAGGTAAGTGGCGCAACAGTCGGACAGTTTTCATAACTCTTCGCAAGTTCCAACGACTGGAACTCTAAGCAGAGTGCAACTACTCCCCAGCTACAGTACCGCTCTGAATAAATTATTGTTTCAGTGTATCAGTATTGATATAGTGATTAAATGGTTCAAATGGCTCTGAGCACAATGGGAATTAACATCTATGGTCCAGTCTCCTAGAACTTAGAACTACTTAAACCTAACTAACCTAAGGACATCACACAACACCCAGTCGTCACGAGGCAGAGAAAATCCCTGACCCCGCTGGGAATCGAAGCCGGGAACCCAGGCGTGTGAAGCGAGAACGCTACCGCATGACCACGAGCTGCGGACGATATAGTGATTACTGTGGGACTTTTGGAAATACAGGAATAAGATAAGATGTATTAACCTATTATCTCGTGCTCCGTTTATCCGAACGAAATTTATCAAAAATTATACACTTTCATAAAATATATTTAATAACGGAGTTCCGGAACCTTCGAGGGTCTCGAATCAATTTTTCGAAACACCGTATGTTATGATGAGAAACCACGACAATCCCGGTTTTTCCGGGATGTTTGGTCACGCAGTCTTAGAGATATGCCCTTTAGGAAAATTTTTTTGTTCCGTAACGGAATAAACACATTTTAAACACTGAAGTTCAGTTTATGCGTAAGCTATTGTGCGATTGGGTCATAAGAAACCCTTACAGAAATTATGATATTTTTATTTCTATACTGAATGAATAATGGAACACAACTTTGTAACTGAATGCAGGATCGTATTATTCAGAATTCCACTACACCACATTATTCCTCAGTGTTTTGGCTACAAAATTCTATTTTCCAATACAAAAGTCTTACACCACCGTAATGAGAGAGCCTGTATGCCCGCACGGTACCATTCCAATTCTCGACGTGGCGGTCATCATCTTGCCACATCAATAACCTTCCCATCATTCATTTGCTGCTTCCCCCGAAGAGCATCTGGCATTGGACCGAGCAGATGAATTTCGGAAGGTGCGGTATCAGGGTTGTAGGGTGGATGAGGGAGAACAGCCCAATGAAGTTTTGTTAGCTCCTCTCGGGTGCGCAGATTTCTGTGAGGCATTGTGTTGTCATGGAGAAGGAGAAATTCGTTTGAATTTTTGTGGCGCGAACACGCAGCTGTGTGCGTGTGGCTGGCACGATTGAGACTGGACAGGTGGGCGCGAACTCGTTACGATGACAACAGACTCAGCGCCAAACGACTCACCGTGCTTTTGTTCACTGCCAGCTCTCCGTAGGTATTCTGCTAGAGCGTATTAATATCTGCGATTCTCTAGTTTTCCGCTAAAGGAAACTCAACGACAGCTCTCACTTGGTGGGAACGGTGCGCTCTAACTGTGGGGAAATGCCAAAAGAAATGCTGACATCCAGGGCTAGGGAAGATATTTCCAATATCTTCGCGATCGGCAGGAATACGTTGATGGTATCATAGGTTCCAAGGGAATGCTGAAGTGTCATTCTACTGGCTGCACTGCATGGAACATTCGAGACTACTCCAGATGAAAAGAAAGAGCCAGAGGTTAATCTATTTTAATGCAGCATGCAGTCCTGGGTACATACCGTTGACAACTTGGCAAGACCGTATTCAGCTACACGCGTTACGACGAGATAGTGTCACACTGTTTTTTTTTTTTTATGACGCGATAGATACAAAGCAGGAAAACATTTTCTAATTTGGAAAATTTGGAAATTTGTGGTAAGGTCTTATAGGACCAAACTTCTGAGGTCATCGGTTTCTAAGCATACACACTACTTGATCTAACTAAATGACGCTAAGGACGACACACACACGCATGCCCGACGGAGGAAGCAGCGTGGTCAGTGACAAGAAGCCTCAGACATTTCGGCTACCCCCCGTGACACAGTTTCTAAGAGACCTTGCTTAGGAAGTCGCAGCACCTATAAAAAGAAAAAGATCACAGAGCCCACAGAAAAAAACCAAGACCGTAATGAACGCCAGTGGAAGTTAACAGTAGCCTCCTGAAGCAAGACAGAGAAGGGGCTGGGAAAGGGGAGATTTAGAAAACGTTTTTTGTAATAAATTTCTTGGTAAGTATGTGAAATAGAACTGTGAGCAATTGAAATGAACTGTAGACTGAGAAAACTGTTAATATTTCCTGTAATATTTATTCTACAATTTTGTTTCATTACGTGTTCCACTATGGTGCAGGGTCTTCTGTAATATTAATTACGTAAATTCGCTTAAGTGTGGGATTAAAAATATCTAGACTTCGAGTAGTAATTACGTAAGTATGTATATCGAATTCTAAATTATTTTACAAGAATAAATAAAGGAAATAGTAAATGCAGATAAAACAAGTAAATAAACTGAAAACACTAAATAAGTTGATTTTAAGAACGATACACGCACTGAAATTGCTGGGGTCATGCATGGACTCATATAGAGTTTACGTGAGTCCGGTGGAAACAGGTTATAAGGATTTGGCCAGTGTTTTAACCAATTTGATCTGGGGAAAAAAGAAACAACAACAACATACACCGAACCATAACAACATCGGTACATGTTATTGAAGATGAGTAATGAAACTGCTAGAGGGGGCACACAAGCTGTGGATAGAAAGAAGCAAGGAATAACGTGATAATGCTAGATGGACTCGTAAATGTTTTTAGAATAGTTTGCGGCTTTATGGAAGTTGAATTTTTTGCATTTCCTTCTAAAAGAAGAAACTATTGCTTTGTACATGGCAAGCCTGGAATGAAAATAAGTTTTACCTTGTTTGTAGCCTACGTATGCGTTACCTTACTTTAGAATCCTTCTACACTGTAAATTCTTTTCTGTTATGTGAAGAGAGCAGCTTGGAGACTTTCAGCTCTGGGAAACGACTTTTACGCCCTCGGCCTTAACGAGCCATTACCACTAATGGATAACTGGCTACAGGCTTTGCTTGTACAGCAACGCGTTAATAACAATGGCGGACCCTCCAGCTAAGTTGTTGCAGGCCTCTAAGTGCTCCCTTTCATAAAACACATTCCCGTAGAACGGGCGGCTGGATTAATGTCGCACCGAAAAAGAGAATAAAACGTCCTTTAGAACATAAAAGCAAAAGTTGTGTTCCCAGTTCCGCTGACAGCACACATAACTGTTGGCTTAAAACCCAGGCGTCTGTAGGTTGCTCAAGTGTCTAAGTTGTCACTCAGGGTATAGGGAGAGGTTTCCATCATGGGGGGTAGTTGCTTCCAGGTAGGTAAAATTAAAGTTTTTGGGATGTAAGAACGACATGGTACGATCGTGTTTGTATCATGAAAGTAAATTTTGTTTAAAAGACCGAAAGTTTAGCACCATTTCGTAAGACTGTAATGCTGACTGCTGTAATGTCCCCCCTCCTTCCTGCTTCCATCTATTGTCGACATTAAACAATGTCTGGTAATTAATAAGCGGCTCTAGGCGCTTCAGTCTGGAACCGCGGGACCGCTACGGTCGCAGATTCGAATCCTGCCTCTGGCATGGATGCGTGTGGTGTCCTTTGGTTAGTTAGGTTTAAGTAGTTCTAAGTTCTAGGGGACTGATGACCACAGAAGTTAAGTCCCATAGTGCTCAGTACCATTTGAACCAATTAATAAGCAAACTCTTTGATGAAGGTTTGAGAGGAGTGAAGGTTAGAATCAACCATATAGTTTACTTAGCTTTGTCATGCTGAGATACCTCCAGTTCTTCTTGTATAGGGGTATGCGTCCCCTTAGAAAAATTATGCATGACTGAGCTTAAACTGACACACAATATTTTTAGCGCAACGCAATCTGACTTCCAAAAATCCCTACAAAAGAATGGCCCTGACTAAATTAACCTATACGTTTCACAAATCACTTACCTCACAAAAATCTTCGTTACTCGAACTACTGCAATACAGCGAGCGCCACTACTGCCAGCTAAATAAAAGATTCAAACTACAGAAGGCACTAACAACTGATAGGCATAGTTAGCAAATGAATGATTTTAATAGAGAACAAACAATGTATTTACCTTAATAGTCATAATATATATAGCAGTTCATGACATCCAGTCTTACAAATTTCAAAACTCCTCCATTTCTCTCCCCATATCCACCACTGCTGGCGGCTCACCTCCAACTGCGCAACGCTACACGCTGTTAACATCCAGCTGCCCAACACTACAATGGCAGACAACAATGCAAACTAGCCACAGACTGCACACAGAACAGCCAGTGATCTTCATACAGAGCGCTACGTGGCGTTACCAATAAGAAAACCTAAACAGCCTACTCACACAGAGCCATTTGAACCAATTAATAAGCAAACTCTATTATTAAGATTTGAGAGGAGTGAAGGTTAGAATAAACCTTATAGTTTATTTAGCTTGTCATGCTGAGATACCTCCAGTTCATCTTGTCTGGGGGTATGATTCTTGAAGCAGAAAATCTCACATCAGGTCCTCACGGTTGGTTTGAACTAAACAAATTTGAAGGTTATTGTTACAGCTTTTTTTATGGAAACATGTTTTCTCACATTTTAGTATATGATTCAGCATTTTGATTTTTCGCATTAATAAAGACGAAATAATACTGTATGCACAGAAATATTAGAGGCATGCTTACGACTTTCACACACTGCAGAAATAACAATGTTCCAAAGGGTTAACTATCTTTGTTACTAAATGAATTCCGACTAATTTTTGTTACATTATTAATTTCGGTTATTATATCATAAATGAATCCATAAATAAACGTAGAAAACAGTACAGGATAGCGTATTTAATAACAGAAATTGTAACTGTGCAAATAATTTGTAATTTCAAATGTTCTTAAAAAATAATTTTAACTGTACATTGAGAATTAGTACTTACCGATTATAACATCCAAACTAAACAAATTATTTAAAGTCATCCCTTTTCATAAATTGTAGCTCTGAATATAATATATTGTGCAGAAAATAGTATGGAAATTTTCGAAAAAGCAACTGAGATAATATTAACCTTTCCTAAATTCGAAAAATAATATTGGTATAGTGAAATACTGTTGAAGAAAAAATAATGCTATAGGGGTACTTCCCGTTACACTGCATACATTACAAATCATTTTGTCTTTTACATAATTTTTAAACACTATCATCAGCGTGTGACATAATGTGGAGCTAACAGCTAGTGAATCCTGTGTATGAACATCTTCTTCATCAAACAATCCATCCGCTACTCATATTACATGTATGTATGACAGAAAATTGAGACATTTACGTCCTATATGCTTCAATACCTCATGTAAATGCCTTATCAGAGATGTAGGTAGTTCTCCCAACGAACTAGAAATTGCTTAATTGTTCACTTCACAAAAAATGAATGAAGTAGTTGACAACACAAGAAAATAGTAACTTTGTAATGACTACTACACTGCTGCTACACAATATAATAACAATAATTATTATTATTCTTATTAGTCGCAGTGCTCAGCCGCAAAGCGTTGTGAGCTTGAAGTCGTCCAGTTCCTACCAGTTCTGAAGTAAGGAGCTCTGCAATGAAATGATTTACAAACAAAGTATGCTGCACAAATTTTATCTTGGCTGATTTTATGAGGGTGTATGGGGCGTTGATGATACAAGTGTCGTTAGGCGCAGGAATGGTACAAATGAAATAAGTTTAGTAACAAATGTTCACCCTGAATCTGGACAGTTAGCAGCACTCGCGATGACTGAGAATAACTTCATCATCCTATAAAAGAAAATATTGGTCGAAATAAGCAGAACCAACTGTCGTACTTAGTTCATGGTTTAATAGCACGTCTAAAAGATTTAATGTCATTTATGTTTCATCATAATAAACATAGAAATTTTCAGAAAAAAGTGTTTTTCAGTGTAGAATTTGGTTATGCACTCACGATATAGTAGATGGTGGGACGTGATGGGTTGGAGAGGAGGGGGGAAGGGTACTATCTAATATATGATTGCACTGAGAGTTAATGGTCTCAGAATGGTTTCTGGAGTGCGTTTGTGTTATCACTATCATTTCATTTCTTCCTTTTTCATTTTTCTATGCCGCTCAGGTAGCAAGACTGTCGTTCGATATCCGTATGAGCTCTAATTTCTGTTTTTCTAGTTGTGATAATTTCAAAATATATCTATGGCAGGAAGTATGTATGATCTTTCCCTTGATGTCTTTTACCGCGTGATGAACGGCAATATACCGTACTTATTTTCGTTAGTAACTAACTGACAGTCACTGCAATAAACGTCATCCATAATTTCGCGGCAGTTTTATGTCGTTAATGGTTTCCTATATAAAACACCAGTATACAATTCGAGCTCCCGATGAAATCCACCATAACATTCACATACAGAGTGAAAAAGAACTGCACCGACAAACCTTCAGTGGTTCTTCAGCGATTCTACGATCTTCGGAGACACGTTACAGATTTACATTTTTTAGTTGGGGTTCTTTCCCCAATTAGTTTCGTATCTGTGTTGCACTCAAAACAGTGCGCAAAAGTGCAAATGACGACGATAGCCGCTGGGCGTTGTAACCTCCCGCTCACTTATCGACCTTAATGACAGTGAAAAATTAAACCGCGTGTACCTAATGGAAATTTGGGAAAAGCAATCGTCACCGAGGTTAATTTGTCGGTAAAGAGGGAGGAAAGGGTTACATCTAAATGAAAGGAAAAATGCTAATGAAACTGGTGGAAATTAATTTTGAAATAGGGGTAAAGTTAATAAAGAAAGTAAATGAGCGGCCATTACATTAACAATCAACTAGCGGTAATTAGATATTTGAGATTTGGGGGAAATTACGGTCGCCAGTCCTAAGGACAATCACTATAATAACTGAAAAAGAAAGATTATTACACATATAATTAGCACTAGAAGTGTGGCAACTGAAGGTTGACAAGTGTAGTGTGAAAACTGAAAGTTTGTCGGAAGTAATAAATTTCGCTATACTCTGACTTAATTTAGCAAAAGAATTAATAAAACCGGAAAATCGAAAGTTAATTTAGTGACTGAAGTTAATAGTGAGCTTTCTTTCTGAAGCACATCGAAATTCAGTAAAATACGGTTAGTCTTGGACTACCTCAACAATCATTTCAAAAGCTACTTGAATCTACGCAATTTAGAAATAAGAGATTTAACTTTGAACTTGAATTAAATGATTCTGAACAATTAACAATAGTAAAATTTAGTACGTACCAAGCTGAGCTGCACTCACTGGTAAGCTAAAATACGGTAACAAAACTCGCACTCTTAGTTTGTGCTTGTGTAATCTAAATATTGTACCAGCTATGAATACTTTAACTGAACTTTGAAATTAAAGCAGCGAAATTGAATTAGATTACTTTAATGCTGGCGTTTGAATTTCAACGACACTCGGGTTCATTTCGGAAAAGGAAGGGACTCTGCTTGGCAATGCAATTGGGACAACGAGCAACAAAGGTTCATGCTAAGTAGCTGTAATTTTGTGATGCAACAATTTTAAATGTTTGAAAAGCTGAGGTCTGCCATACAGTTCTAAAACTTTACGTGCTTCCAGTCTTCCTTGTTGGTTGATTGAAGGTTTGAAGCCGTCGATCGAGGAGGTGGCGACAGTCACTCATTGTCGGCCGTCGCTGTTGCAGAAGCTGGATGTTGGCGCGCCTTCTTCTCGACACGGTCACCAGACGAAACGGGCTCTTGATGTGCGCCAGCTAATTCTTCCCGTCCGCGACACCATGTCAGAAACTATCATCGCAAGTCGAGCGCAATTACCTGCTGCCAAACCCCGAAAGCGCGGCAACTCGCGGGAGCTTCACACAACACACCTGCTCCACTTGCTACTCCAGCCAGACTCTCTCTCTGCCCGCGCTCCACGCGACAGAGTTCACACTACCAAAGATCCTACACACTTTGATTCTTCACACGACCTATCGATGTATTCGTTCTTTAGTATAGTTTTCCCTAGGCCAGACCCAGCGTAAAAATACAAATAATATTTACGAAACAAACCAATTATACATCGACATAAATGCATATATATATATATATATATATATATATATATATATATATATATATATATATATATATATATATATATACAAATAGTAAAACAATTACAATATGCAAAGACACAGAAATGTCATATATTCAGGTAACAAAAATAACGAAAACAAATTTATAGTACAATAGATGGAAATGGGAAGATATGCTTTTCCGGCGTTACAGTGTCTGGTTTCCACCTGCTGTTTTCGGCTGTGATGCCATTTTCACTCGCTTCTCTCAAGTTTGCACAATGATACACAGCTGTACTATGGATAGCTTTACTCAGGAAAAGCTGAACGATATGCATTTCACACGTGGGTTCCACTAAATGGAACAGCAGAGGCTCGCAATGACATGAGTTGTTCCCACGCCAACTGTAGCCACATCACAGTACTTCTGCATTTAACAGGCAAACCCTCTAGTGACTGGTCGCAGAAAGCCACGTACTGTCTACCATGCAACGACAATAATTGCTGCTGAGGGCAAAAGGGAGCGGCATTGGATGTATCCAGCGGTAAGCACAGCACGAGGCTGCGCAGAGTAGTCGAACTGTTTAGTCGAAGAGTAATTAACAACAGTGCTACAGCGCTAGCAGTTTTTATACAAAGCAGAGCACTGAAAACGTTAGACAATGCAAATATTGCATCATATCTACAACAATAGTTGCCGAAGTTGACATTTCGTCAGAAAGGAACCAACGGAATTCCGCAGAGTGACAAAGAAATGACAGACGAAATATTAGCGTTTCTGCATGATGAGTCAGTCAAATGTGTGGTACCGTATGTGAAAGACTGTGGGCAAAATGTACTAGACGATTACAATGATACCGATACGTGCTTAACAAGTGAAACTAATATTGAAACAGGTGTCGTTCCACGTAATTTATCATCCTTGATCGACCGGTAGCCTACAATCCAGTCTCCAGTGAAACGCAGTAAGTGGCAGTCGTCGTCCAAGGAGAGGGTACTAAACATAATTCCGTTATGGAAGATTTTCCGCAACAAAGTAAAAAAAATCATGAAAAGATATCGAATACGTCCGCAAGAATATGACCGAGTGCTGCGGGTGTTCAAGGGAGGATAAGGAGCACTTGTTACAAAAACTGGTGTCGGTGCGTTTCACCACAATTTATCGGACGTGCATGATAGTATCCTACGACGTTATACAAGACACGTTGTGCGCGATATAGCTTATAGTGATTCCAAGTGAAGCAGTGGATGGTTGCATAACTTCAGACAGTGCTACAGAAATTGAAGCTGTAAGGCAACGAAATTTCAAATAGTGTCAATTGGCGATGCACAGCAGACTGCGGAATCGGCCCGAAAATGTTTAGATGAAGTAAACAAACTTACCCCATCGTTCAATAAGGAACTTGTTTTCAACTTCGACCGGTCAGCGTTTGGATAAGAAACGCATGTGAAAGGAATCATGAAAATCAGAGGTACCTGAAGAATTGTACGAAGATGAACTAACATGAGAGCCTAACACATTCTTATACAATTATGCCGAATGTTAATCTGCACGGTAAATTAGTTAGAAAGCAATATATTGTGCTGCTGAGAAGTTGAAGGTGCTCGGCCCCCTAGGATTCCTTCTCGAGTGCGTGAACCTTTACTTCACAGCAAGCGACAGTGGGAGAATGGGTGTAAGTGAACTACAACTATGGTATGAACACTGATTTTGGCCAATAGTTGGTCAAAATACACTCCTGAAAATGGAAAAAAGAACACATTGACACCGGTGTGTCAGACCCACCATACTTGCTCCAGACACTGCGAGAGGGCTGTAAAGCAATGATCACACGCACGGCACAGCGGACACACCAGGAACCGCGGTGGTGTCCGTCGAATGGCGCTAGCTGCGCAGCATTTGTGCACCGCCGCCGTCAGTGTCAGCCAGTTTGCCGTGGCATACGGAGCTCCATCGCAGTCTTTAACACTGGTAGCATGCCGCGACAGCGTGGACGTGAACCGTATGTGCAGTTGACGGACTTTGAGCGAGGGCGTATAGTGGGCATGCGGGAGGCCGGGTGGACGTACCGCCGAATTGCTCAACACGTGGGGCGTGAGGTCTCCACAGTACATCGATGTTGTCGCCAGTGGTCGGCGTAAGGTGCACGTGCCCGTCGACCTGGGACCGGACCGCAGCGACGCACGGATGCACGCCAAGACCGTAGGATCCTACGCAGTGCCGTAGGGGACCGCACCGCCACTTCCCAGCAAATTAGGGACACTGTTGCTCCTAGGGTATCGGCGAGGACCATTCGCAACCGTCTCCATGAAGCTGGGCTACGGTCCCGCACACCGTTAGGCCGTCTTCCGCTCACGCCCCAACATCGTGCAGCCCGCCTGCAGTGGTGTCGCGACAGGCGTGAATGGAGGGACGAATGGAGACGTGTCGTCTTCAGCGATGAGAGTCGCTTCCGCCTTGGTGCCAATGATGGTCGTATGCGTGTTTGGCGCCGTGCAGGTGAGCGCCACAATCAGGACTGCATACGACCGAGGCACACAGGGCCAACACCCGGCATCATGGTGTGGGGAGCGATCTCCTACACTGGCCGTACACCACTGGTGATCGTCGAGGGGACACTGAATAGTGCACGGTACATCCAAACCGTCATCGAACCCATCGTTCTACCATTCCTAGACCGGCAAGGGAACTTGCTGTTCCAACAGGACAATGCACGTCCGCATGTATCCCGTGCCACCCAACGTGCTCTAGAAGGTGTAAGTCAACTACCCTGGCCAGCAAGATCTCCGGATCTGTCCCCCATTGAGCATGTTTGGGACTGGATGAAGTGTCGTCTCACGCGGTCTGCACGTCCAGCACGAACGCTGGTCCAACTGAGGCGCCAGGTGGAAATGGCATGGCAAGCCGTTCCACAGGACTACATCCAGCATCTCTACGATCGTCTCCATGGGAGAATAGCAGCCTGCATTGCTGCGAAAGGTGGATATACACTGTACTAGTGCCGACATTGTGCATGCTCTGTTGCCTGTGTCTATGTGCCTGTGGTTCTGTCAGTGTGATCATGTGATGTATCTGACCCCAGGAATGTGTCAATAAAGTTTCCCCTTCCTGGGACAATGAATTCACGGTGTTCTTATTTCAATTTCCAGGAGTGTAACTTGTTTTACTTGTTTCCTGATCTGCATGTACAATTGTACTCCTGAAACGTGTGTGACTTTGCCCTTAATACCATCTGGAACCGCTCTGGATGTTTGCCTTTCCTGAGCCTTCAAAATATCGCATGATCTATAGCTAAGCCTTTAAGGATAGCCCGTTCCATGATAACCACCACGACACACTGTTTCGCATTCGGTGTCATGCCATCACATTCGATCAGTTCTCGTCACCCTGTTACACCAGTGCGATTCTGTAGGCATTCATTTAAGAGTATATATCCAGTTGAAGCCTTCGATCTTGATGGTGCCAACCTTTGTGATCACTGTGGAGCGCAGTTTTTCATTCGGTGTTCATGGTCAAAGTTGATGTGCGGAAGTATAGACCTATATCTCTAACGTCGATCAGTTGTAGAATTTTGGAACACGTATTGTGTCGAGTATAATGACTTTTCTGGAGACTAGAAATCTACTCTGTAGGAATCAGCATGGGTTTCGAAAAAGACGGTCATGTGAAACCCAGCTCGCGCTATTCGTCCACGAGAATCAGAGGGCCATAGACACGGGTTCCCAGGTAGATGCCGTGTTTCTTGACTTCCGCAAGGCGTTCGATACAGTTCCCCACAGTCGTTTAACGAACAAAGTAAGAGCATATGGACTGTCAGACCAATTGTGTGATTGGATTGAGGAGTTTCTAGATAACAGGACGCACATGTCATTCTCAATGGAGAGAAGTCTTCCGAAGTAAGAGTGATTTCAGGTGTGCCGCAGGGGAGTGTCATAGGACCGTTGCTATTCACAATATACATAAATGACCTGGTGGATGACATCGGAAGTTCACTGAAGCTTTTTGCAGATGATGCTGTGGTGTATCGAGAGGTTGTAACAATGGAAAATTGTACTGAAATGCAGGAGGATCTGCAGCGATTTGACGCATGGTGCAGGGAATGGCAATTGAATCTCAATGTAGACAAGTGTAATGTGCTGCGAATACACAGAAAGATAGATCCTTTATCATTTAGCTACAAAATAGCAGGTCAGCAACTGAAAGCAGTTAATAATATAAATTATCTGGGAGTACGCATTAGGAGTGATTTAAAATGGAATGATCATATAATGTTGATCGTAGGTAAAGCGGATGCCAGACTGAGATTTATTGGAAGGATCCTAAGGAAATGCAATCCGAAAACAAAGGAAGTAGGTTACTGTACGCTTGTTCGCCCACTGCTTGAATACTGCTCAGTAGTGTGGGATCCGTACCAGCTAGGTTTGATAGAAGATATAGAGAAGATCCAACGGAGAGCAGCGCGCTTCTTTAGAGGATCATTTACTAATCGCGGAAGCGTTACGGAGATGATAGATAAACTCCAGTGGAAGACTCTGCAGGAGAGACGCTCAGTAGCTCGGTACGGGCTTTTGTCAAAGTTTCGAGAACATACCTTCACCGAAGAGTCAAGCAGTATATTGCTCCCTCCTACGTATATCTCGCGAAGAGACCATGAGGATAAAATCAGAGAGATTAGAGCCCACACAGAGGCATACCGACAATCCTTCTTTCCACGAACAATACGAGACTGGAATAGAAGGGAGAACCGATAGAGGTACTCAAGGTACCCTACGCCACACACCGTGAGGTGGCTTGCGGAGTATGGATGTAGATATAGGTGTAGATGAATGGTTTGTTTTGAACATTTCTTAAACATCGACGTCGTCCATTGTTTGAAATGTAATACATGTATCCCGTATCCGATAGAAGGTTGATTTTTGCAGCCCCACGCCCCTGCCCCACACTCACTTTCGTCCCCACACACAACGCTTTCCAATGAGCATTACTAAAGACTGGACTTGTGAATTCGCACTCAAGGGATTCCTTGTAAATATTGACACCTTACTCTGCGTTTTGTGTTACATAATTACAGTTTACTTTACCGCTGTGAACGTATTTTCACAGGAGCAATCGTGACTGCTATAACAAACAGAATGAACAGTAATTACAGTATTACCCTGCAATGAGTAGTCGGAGACGGTGCGTTCCTGATACCAAAATATTCAGATGACAATCCCAAACAACTTCTGAAAGTTTCTAGGTGGAATTCTGGTTCAATCTGTTTATACAGTGCCCAGTAACGGTTCTCTAATATTCCCTTGTTTTACTTCTGCAGTTACTTTCACATTCATCGATTCCCTCCAGTTTGGAAGTCCCACCTACCAGGAACATCTGAATCCGCTCACAAAGCTGCTCCGATACTCGATCACCTTGCTATCTGTTCACCAAGGGAGTGCGCTGGGCTGTATCGAAGCTTTTCGGAACTTAGCATCAGCCCGGGCTCAGTTGTCTACAGAAATTTGGAAGATGAACGAACTCGGTGAGCTCGGTGAGCTTATTTAGCTCAGTGCTAAGTAGGAGACTTCAGTTTTCCCATAAGGTCATAAGCCATAAGTCTGCAGCGCATCCTGATCGTAGTCATTAATGGTAAATTCTTGTTGCCTCGCGTAGTGCACATCTTCAAACGTTTTCAATTCTCTCCGTTAGAATGCCTCTGCTAGGATTTTTCTCGGAATTACAATGCTGTCCTTTAATGGCCTAACACTTTTCATATGACACGGCTTAATGACTATGATGATTTCGCTATCAGTCATAATACATTATACATTATAATACATTATACAGTATTTCGCTGTTCTGCAACAGATTTACGTTAGCCATGTAGCAATTCGTCTAACCATTCCCTTAGTTGCAGGTGGCAGTAACCTGGGACTGGGGGCCTCCTACCTGGTCATGTCATAGTTGGTTCTATTTACTGTCAATGACGTGGAATGAAAGAATTTTAACGCTCCTTGAGGTGTTGACATAAGTGCCAACACCGTGTTTCTTGAGGAGGCCGAAATGCACGCTGTGAAAGCTCACGCAAACTGTCGTGAGGTCTGGAACAGGTCAGAGAAATAAGACTAGCAATTAAAGTACGTAGTTGCTTGAATACTTAACTTTATTCCATAATTGGAGAACATAGGTCTGACGGTACAGGCTTTATAAGATAACCAGCAAAAGATAAATGGCGCCTTGCTAGGTCGCAGCAATTGACGTAGCTGAAGGCTATGCTAACTATCGTCTCGGCAAATGGGAGCGTAATTCTCAGTGAACCATGGCTATCAACGTCGGCTGTACAACTGTACCTAGGAAGTGTCTCTAGACCCGCCGCGTGGCGGCGCTCGGTCTGCAATCACTGATAGTGGCGACACGCGGGTCCGACGTATACTAGGGACCGCGGCCGATTTAAAAGCTACCACCTAGCAAGTGTGGTGTCTGGCGGTGACACCACACTTCTCCAGATAGTACTCTCATGAAGGAGAATGTACCAGTATTCATCTCTTATGGAGTACTGACTTTACGCTTTAACCAAAATGTTCATATCGAAGCAAGAGTGGAGAGAGTCCGCAGATCGTGGTCTAGTCTTTAGCGTTGCTCCCTGTGTATCTCGGGGTCCCTGGTTCGATTCCGGGCCGGATCGGGGATTTTCGCCACCCGGGGACTGGGTGCTTGTGTTCTCCTAATCATCTCATCATCATTGATGAAAATTGCAAGACTGGACAGTCTAAAGTTTGTGAATTTGTACGAGCGTTGGTAACCACGCCGTTGAGCGCCCTACAAATCAAAATCATCATGATCATCAAGAGTGCAGAGGAAAATCTGTAGCTTAATCTAATCTGCGTTTCTGTTGGCAAAGAGGTCCTTTAGATCTCGTGAAATATCCGATCTGCTTCTGGTATTTTTATGGAGGAGATTTTAATGGGTTGTGAGGATAGCCCGTTTTTTTCAACTGATAAACTGGCTTCAGCTTTACCATTATGGCCTTGATCCTGTGAACTTTACAGTTTTCAGCAGTTCTTTAGCAGTGACTAAGCTGCCAGTTTCACAATATTTGAGATCGAGTGCAACTGGGTAGACGGTGAGGAGTAACAGCAAGGCAAGGCGCAGAGTTTATCCGTGCTTGTATCTTATGCAGTTCGGGAAATATTTGACTCCAGTCTCATCCTATACCGATAAATCTGTGTCGTTATTTTCCTCATCTTTTATCCGATAACATCCACTACGACAGAGCAAGCGACTCTGAACAGTATAGTCAATCAGCGGCCTGGACGTGAGAGTGGTTATTAGTCTGGCGAGACGCAGTGTCCTTAGCTGTCAATCGCGAGCCGTGTGTTGGGACAGCGTGATTAGGTGGCCCACGTGCTGCTCATTGGTCGTGTCCCTGTCACGGTGCGCACGTCCGTTGTATCTCAGGACGGGGCTAGGTGCCTTTACTGCTAATGTGTCGGCCAGGACTACCATCCGGTTCCCCATTAGCGTCACTAAGGTGCTGCCGATCACGGTTCGATTACCTGTCGCTAAGTGGAGCCGCCTGTAATATACTGACTACCAAACAGAGCGGGCTGTAGCGGGTAAGGTAGCTGTACCGTGCATCACGTGAGCAGGACAGTTTGTTCATGTCTGATGCGGCGTTACTGCTCCTACGATTGACATGCGATTTAAACACGGCAGTTAAGCTACAAGTACGCTATACAACGAAAATCATTTGAAAACATAGTACTGAGATTTGTGTGTACAAATCAGTTTCCTTTGGTTCAGCAAATGAAATTATTTCATTAATGAGGACCAGATTCCACCTGACTAGCAAATCATCTTTAAATCTAAGTCGGGAAAGGGAAAATAGAAGTTCGGAATAATAAGAATTACGTAATCTTAACGCTACAATTTACAGGGTGTTTAAAAAATGACCGGTATATTTGAAACGGCAATAAAAACTGAACGAGCAGCGATAGAAATACACCGTTTGTTGCAATATGCTTGGGACAACAGTACACTTTCAGGCAGACAAACTTTCGAAATTACAGTAGTTACAATTTTCAATAACAGATGGCGCTGCGGTCTGGGAAACTCTATAGTACGATATTTTCCACATATCCACCATGCGTAGCAATAATATGGCGTAGTCTCTGAATGAAATTACCCGAAACCTTTGACAACGTGTCTGGCGGAATGGCTTCACATGCAGATGAGATGTACTGCTTCAGCTGTTCAATTGTTTCTGGATTCTGGCGGTACACCTGGTCTTTCAAGTGTCCCCACACAAAGAAGTCACAGGGGTTCATGTCTGGCGAATAGGGAGGCCAATCCACGCCGCCTCCTGTATGTTTCGGATAGCCCAAAGCAATCACACGATCGTCGAAATATTCATTCAGGAAATTAAAGACGTCGGCCGTGCGATGTGGCCGGGCACCATGTTGCATAAACCACGAGGTGTTCGCAGTGTCGTCTAAGGCAGTTTGTACCGCCACAAATTCATGAAGAGTGTCCAGATAGCGTGATGCAGTAATCGTTTCTGATCTGAAAAATGGGCCAATGATTCCTTTGGAAGAAATGGCGGCCCATATCAGTACTTTTTGAGGATGCAGGGACGATGGGACTGCAACATGGGGCTTTTCGGTTCCCCATATGCGCCAGTTCTGTTTATTGACGAAGCCGTCCAGGTAAAAATAAGCTTCGTCAGTAAACCAAATGCTGCCCACATGCATATCGCCGTCATCAATCCTATGCACTATATCGTTAGCGAATGTCTCTCGTGCAGCAATGGTAGCAGCGCTGAGGGGTTGCCGCGTTTGAATTTTGTATGGATAGAGGTGTAAACTCTGGCGCATGAGACGATACGTGGACGTTGGCGTCAATTGGACCGCAGCTGCAACACGGCGAACGGAAACCCGAGGCCGCCCTACTGTAGGGAAGCAGCCTACTCACGCTGTAGTAAATTCACATCAGTTTCCATTGTGTGCCAGCCAGTCTGCTGTAACTAGCTCTGACGTCATAAATGTTGCGCAATATCTTAAAATTCAAGCAAATGATCTGAAACTTTTCCAGCATGTAAGGAATAATACTAAATTAATGTGTATTAAATATCAGTGCGATAACTTCAGCCATTTTTGTAATTTGGACGTTTTTCTAAAAAAATAATTGGCGCAACAGAAAGGAGCTAGAGACTTCAAATTTTATATTTAGACTCATCTTTCATAATGATTTAATAAAAACAGTACTTTGGATTTCACCGGTTAAGACTTTAGTGGAAATTCATGATTTTCTGGTTTTCATCTCAAAAATGAAGGAAGCAAGATAGATTAAGTAGGCTAATGAATAAGACTAGGATGTTTAGATTTAAATAGGTTGGAGGTCCGCTATGACTATGAAGATGTGAAAAGTTTCTTTTGAATACCTATAAAATTATAGCGATAGCGGATCTCAAAAGGACCAGTTCAGAGCTCATCGGCTGCGTGCAGCGTAACTTAATTATTTCTCTCGCCCAAGATATTTAACTTAGCCACGTCATAATTTTATTATAAATACTTACCTTCGTGCTAAATGCACGATTAAATTAACAGCTTCATAAGCCATCAGCAAAAGAAGCTATAAATTATTATGTAACTTGAAGTGTAGCCCAGCGGCCAGTAGTGAGAGCCAAGTTAGAGCCGGCGTTCTCTTAGCCGTCCGCACCGAGGCTATATATATAAGAGCACTGCGCGAGTAAGGAAGGCCCCAGTTCTCTCCAGACGCTGAATAGCACGTCAGCTGTGTCGGGAGTCGCTTCGCTACGGTAGCGCTGCTACAAACTGCCTCGGGTGCCGTATTGAGTTACGATGTATACGCGTAACTGTGAAAACATTTCAAATGAAGGATTATTTTTGGAATGAATTTCATTATCTAGCTTCAGTTTGCGTGTTGTTGTATTTTCACGTGCCGTCGCGGGACAGACATTCTACCAATCATTTTAGCGTGGCGTTTGATGAGATATTCTCATCAAATTTTGGCGAGCATTCTTTTGACATTCAATTCGGACATTTATAGTTGCATCAGCGAATTAGACTCTGAACTGCTCTGTTTGTTAGGCTGTTGGGATAATTGTGAGGTTATCAGTGAATTTCAGAATATACTCAACTATTTTGGAAAATTGTTTTTGATTAGAAATCCCGAACAATCTCCTACTTCTTCAGAGCTATAAGCTGCAGCTATAATAATATTCTCAGGTTAAGTGGGCACTAGGAACTCTCATTACAGGCTCCACGTTTCGTTAAATCACTTTCTGGGTGCCAAAAAGCAAAGAGAGAGCCAGTGTTGAGAACGGCGAAAGACAGCATTATACAACATTCCAAAAGCCGGGAAGTGCAGTGTTTTTCCCACATTTAAAGAAACTAAGGTTATTTCACAAACTCCAATCGCCGCCCCACATATGGTGCATCGGCCGGGAAATCAACTAAGTGAAAGTGATTTTTAACTATTCGGATTCGCGAGTGAAATGCGACACGCAACTGAGTATAGAACAGTGAATGTGTTACGAGTGCATGTGGACGACGCAATTGGATTAACAACGCATCTAGATTGACGGAGCCGGCACTGAGTCTAGCGGTGCTGCCGGCATCGCGAGAAGCCAGTTTCGCCGTACCGCAGTCGTCCGCCGTAGCAGCCGTAGCCGCGCCTGCAATTGCGGGCCACGCAATTGCACCACAGCCGTCGGAGTGCCGTCTGCAGTTCAACGTGCCACGTCGCATCAGGAATCCTGGTACGCCGCGCCGGCAACAACAACGTCGTGCAGAAGGAACTAAGTTAAGTGAAAAACTGTTTAAAATTTTACTAACCTGCACTAAAAGACTGTCGGCGATGGAACCGCCAAAAGAAACTGGGGTTAAACTTAAATCAGAACCTATGTCTGTTGAGCAAACTGTAAATCCAGACAACGTTTCAAATGTAAATATGCATGAAAGTAGTAATGTTAAAGTGAAATATGATGTATTGTCTCCTGACAGTAGTGTGGGAAGGGAGAATGATTCAATAATAGAGACCCCTGGAGTAAAACAGAAAGTAGAAAATGTGAATTTATTGGATGATTGTTTCTCTGATGAATTAAAAATGAAACAGTCATCAGAGATGGTAGAGTTTAAGAAGGAGAAGTTAGATAGGACTAATCAATCAGAAGTTTCATTTAATTTTGATGATTCTGGTGTTGGAGCTAGTTTTTCGTCACCTGAGTGTGATAAAAAGCCAGCTAGTGAGCAACCCAAAAATGCTGGGGCTGTTGATCTAAATGTTATATTACATGCAATCGCTGCCAGTAATGCACAAATGACAGCTGAATTAAAGTCTGAAATTGTGGCCAGCCAAACAAATTTTAATAAAAGATTGGAGGTAATGGACGATACCTTCAAGGCTGGTTGCAATAAGTTGAAAGAGGATCTAGACAGTTTGAATTATAAAATTGACTACAACCATGAGGATATTAAGAAAAAGGTTGCTCAACAATTTTCTGAAATGTATAAAACAGTTAAATTTGAAGTTGCTGAGGTTCGCAAAGACTTCCAAATGGAAGATACGAAGCTGGAGCACAAATTAACAGAAAAGATCGAGTCGGAATCTGAACTGTGCTCAGATAGATTTAAAGATGTTAATATTAAAGTAAACATATGTCAAGCAGACGTAGATGCAATCAAAAGTGATACTACTCATATTGTACAAAGAGTAGATAATGTTGAATTGAGAGTAGAAAATATCAGTACTAACATTGCTAACATTGAGAGTAAAGTAACTTCAGTAACTTCTGGTAATGGTAGTGTACAACAAGTTGTAGCTGCAAACGCCGCATTTATCGGGAGTCGGCAGTTCTTGCGGTTTGATCCAGATAAAAATATCCACCCGCTAGATTTCTGGAACGATTTTGAAGATGTAATTCCACCAAATTGGTCTGAACGAGAGAAAATCTCATTTATTAAAAGCCATTTAGCAGGTGACGCCTTGCGTTGGTCCGCTGATGTTATGTTGAAGTGTAAAACTTTAGCGGAGTTTAAAACAGCTTTCATTAATGAATATTGGTCTAGCAATAAGCAAAATGAAGTGTTAAGAGAATTTTGGAGTGGAAAACGCTTCGGTGCAGGCAAGGAATCAATTAAAGAGTTTGCTAGGTCATGGATTTCACGTTTGTCACATTTGGCGGAAAAGCTAAAGCCAGAAATGATTATATTAGGTCTTGAAGCCAAACTGCCATGGTATTGGCAAACCAGAATTATATCGGCCCCTAGAGACAATCTTGATCGTTTTATTGAATATTTGGAACGTGTAGAACGTGTTGCTGCCAATGAGGAGCAGGCACGTAATAACAGAAATGCCACTAACAATAATAGTAATTTTAGGAATGAGCAAAATGGTAATGTAAACATCAGAACAGTAGGTATTCGCCATCCTAAGAGAGGTAGGAATTGGGGAAATAATTATCAGAACCAACAATGGCGTCCAAGAGATAATAATTTTGTGCCGAACAGAAATATGCATGTAAACAACAGTACGGAAAGCAATGCTGTGCCAGTCAATTATAATGAAACTAAAGAAAACAGCAATAGGCCGAGGCAGGAAAACTAGTTCCCGTCTATGAGGACACTGGCGCTCACCAGGCGGTTACTTTTCCTAAGCCAGTAGTTAAGGGAATTGGTAAGACAGATCAGAATACTCAAACTGAACATGTGGATGAAGAGTCGGTAGCATCTAAAGATACAACAGAAATATTAGATCACTCACAGTATTTGATAGATACCGTGTTAGAAACGCTTTCTAAGTGGGAAGAGAAAGAGAAGGCGCAGCAGTGTAACAATAGGGAAGAGCTACAAAATATTGAATTGACAGGTGAAGAAGCAGAAGAAATTCATGCTTATATTTACGATGAGGATGATGTGCTCTTATCTAAAGTGCCTGTGCAGGATGTTGATAATGTACTAATAGACTTAGGACAGGAGATAAGTGAGAATGTAGAGGGTAGGCTGTTGAGGGTCGATGAACCCAGTAGCTGTGACCAGTTGTCACTTAAGAAGGAAACCGACGATAATGGTGAAAGTGGTTTAGCTGTAACTAGTGCTATGCCCGGTCTGGAGACGCAGAATCGCTCAGACTACAGTAATTTGGGTTATGTTCAGCAAACGAAATGTAATGAAGTCGTGCGGTGTTTCGATTTAAAATTAATAGACCGACTGGAAAAGGCAGCAGAAAATATAATTCCGGAAACCCCTACACACTGTGACCTAAATGTAATGAAGACAGATGTCAATCACTTTAGTTGGAGACAAATCCAAAAGGAACTACTAGATGAATTTGAGGAACCACCTGTACAACCTAGAATAAGCCACCCTATAATAATAGTGAATATGTTGGGCATCAATGTACGTTGTCTCTTAGACAGTGGAAGTGAGGTGAGTGCAATATCTCAGTCCTTCTTTGATGCATTACCTGGTAAAGACAAGCTTACGGTAATGAGGGTATCAGGACTAAGAATAATTGGTGCTACTGGCAAGGTTTCAAAAACGGTAAAGCAAGAAGCTTTACTACCCTTTAACATTAATGGTAATTTAATTGATCATCCATGTTTAATTGTAAACAATCTCAGTATTGAGGTTTTAATTGGCATAGATTTCTTGTCAAAATATCAGAGTGTTGTTGACTTTGAAAGAAGCCAGTTAAAAATGGTCTTGCCAATAACCGGAGTAATTATAGTACCTTTTAGTGATAAACATGTAGTAACTGATCATGAAACTTGGGAGCTGCCTATACGAGTTCTGAAAAATAGGAGGTATTGTGACGAAGGTGTTAATCTTAGTAACAGTAAGCTGAACACAGAAGAAGAAGAAGAAGCAATTATTGTGGACGAAATAGAAGCTAAATTGCAGGAAATCGAGAAAATTTCCGCCAATCAGAAGGAAGAACTGAGACAGGTTCTAAAAAGGCATCATAAGGTATTTTCAGATCGACGTGGCGTGGTCAAAGGTTATGAATAGAGGCTGTAGGGAGGAGGTTGTTCTGTAACCTCTACACAGTGTGGCAGCTGTGCAGTCCCAGCTGTGTGAGATCTTCTTTCCCTTTCAGGTCTCACTCATTCTTCATCTTTCCTATCCACCGAAATTTAGATCTCTTCTTTCGGACATGAAATTTTTCTGTCATGACTATCCGGTCATGAGTTATGTTACCATTCTATCTACCGATCAGTGAAGAAAGATACCTAATGTGATAAACTGAATAGTGACAAACAATAGAGAAGTATGACGTAATTAAGATACAAATGTATGTGAGTAACAATTATGTGTAGTACCCTGGTAATATAGTAAGTACAAAGTGTTGTTTGGTTGGAAATGGTCCATCAACAGTAATTTAAAAAGATGTATGAATTCGTGTACAAGCAGAATCTGAAGTGGTAATGAAACCTAGTGGATACATTAGAGCTAACTAATAAATAATAAGAAAGAGATTGCTATGTGTTATGAAAAATATGCAGATAAGTTGTAAGTTTAAACTCACCTGATGTAGCAAGGAAAGGCAATGTAATAGAAGTGAGCAGTGTTTGTGGTTGAGTCGTGAAGGACACGTCCCTGAAGTATTTATAAGGTTGGAGCTGGCCATTATTTTAGTGTAGTGTGTGACAGGATACACCTACGCGTATTGAGGTTATGAGTTGGAAGCGTGAATGCGACCATAGGTACCCTTATGTTAGATGAGACAGAGCAGCTCATGGTGTCCTATAGGTTTAAGGAATTTAGCATTACGCTCGTCCATAATTATTTGATGCACTTTAGTGGTAGGTCCGATAGAGACTACCTGAGGTTTCAGCATCCGATCGAGTGGAAATGGATTGCCACGTGAGCAAACTAATCAGCCGCAATACACTATGAATATGAAATAAATGTGCTATCCTATGCTTTAAATATTAATAGAGTGAGTGGTAAATAAGTACATACACTAGCAATATAAGTAAGAAACATAATAGCAGACGTGAAACAGTAATTTTAGCTCAGCATAAATACACTTCAAAGCAAGTAAGACCCTAATTGCAGATGTGGAACTGACAAAAGCAGAGGACCAATAAGTGGATTTTGTAGGCAACTAAACGTAGTGTGTTTTGAACACTCAGGACTGTACTATTACCAAAAGTTACTCACATATACAAAGAAGCTGAGAAAACAACCACTAATCATACTCATACTATCTCTAAGAATAAGATAATCAAAGATGATTCAGTTAAGTGCTTAATATACAAATGTCAGGAATGTACCGAGCATTGGTTCAGTATTCCGGCCCAGAAATAATAAATTGACGTTAAATAGGATTCATGATTGTATGCCATGAGCATAGATTTTCTCTAGTACGTGACTAACGGCGTTTTGAGCCATTTATTTACCGATTTTATGACATGTAAGTAACCGCGAGAGTAATGTTGAAAAAGTTCTGTTAACTTTGTTCCAGTAATATATTGGAAGTTAAAATGTATATATCCCCATTTCATTGTGACCCACCCTTAGATATTAAGTGAACAGAGTCTGAGGCACTCTTTTGTTTGTTCTACAGGACAAACCAGATAATGGCAGCCTGGTAGCTGCGTGAAAGCGTGGAGTGACTTGGACACAACTCACAGTGACCCTCCCCTTTCCCCCATGTAAGTTAGAGAGAACGTGAAGGACGCACACCATAGCAACTTCCCCTCCTCTACCCTTGTGAATGGAAGTGTAGGACGCCAGCCAAAGCGGCTACAACCACGTGTGTAAAAATTATTTGTGAACTTTCTTTCAGGTTTAGAAAAGACTGCTAAGAGATAATCATCTGTTTATGTATCATGTTATTTTCTTTGAATTTGTGTATGTAAAAGTGTATTTAATGTATTTAATGGGTCTAAGATTTTCATAATTTTTCAATTATTATGTGTTTGTTGGTCTAAGGCAATATGTATGCCGAAATATTTCAGTGACTTCGCTTAAAATTTTGAGTACTGACATTGTTTAAAAAGGCAGTGAACATGCCCACAATTTAAATAATTAATGTAGATAATCAGTTTCCTTTAATGTTTCTACATGTGTATGTTTCAATTTTGATTTTTATAGGGAGTTAAATTGTACTCTTGCTTCCCCTTTTGTAATTAAATTTTTTTTCTCATTCATTAACATTCATAAACAAAAAAATTTAAGTAGAGGGTGATGTAGGGAAGCAGCCTACTCACGCTGTAGTAAATTCACATCAGTTTCCATTGTGTGCCAGCCAGTCTGCTGTAACTAGCTCTGACGTCATAAATGTTGCGCAATATCTTAAAATTCAAGCAAATGATCTGAAACTTTTCCAGCATGTAAGGAATAATACTAAATTAATGTGTATTAAATATCAGTGCGATAACTTCAGCCATTTTTGTAATTTGGACGTTTTTCTAAAAAAATAATTGGCGCAACAGAAAGGAGCTAGAGACTTCAAATTTTATATTTAGACTCATCTTTCATAATGATTTAATAAAAACAGTACTTTGGATTTCACCGGTTAAGACTTTAGTGGAAATTCATGATTTTCTGGTTTTCATCTCAAAAATGAAGGAAGCAAGATAGATTAAGTAGGCTAATGAATAAGACTAGGATGTTTAGATTTAAATAGGTTGGAGGTCCGCTATGACTATGAAGATGTGAAAAGTTTCTTTTGAATACCTATAAAATTATAGCGATAGCGGATCTCAAAAGGACCAGTTCAGAGCTCATCGGCTGCGTGCAGCGTAACTTAATTATTTCTCTCGCCCAAGATATTTAACTTAGCCACGTCATAATTTTATTATAAATACTTACCTTCGTGCTAAATGCACGATTAAATTAACAGCTTCATAAGCCATCAGCAAAAGAAGCTATAAATTATTATGTAACTTGAAGTGTAGCCCAGCGGCCAGTAGTGAGAGCCAAGTTAGAGCCGGCGTTCTCTTAGCCGTCCGCACCGAGGCTATATATATAAGAGCACTGCGCGAGTAAGGAAGGCCCCAGTTCTCTCCAGACGCTGAATAGCACGTCAGCTGTGTCGGGAGTCGCTTCGCTACGGTAGCGCTGCTACAAACTGCCTCGGGTGCCGTATTGAGTTACGATGTATACGCGTAACTGTGAAAACATTTCAAATGAAGGATTATTTTTGGAATGAATTTCATTATCTAGCTTCAGTTTGCGTGTTGTTGTATTTTCACGTGCCGTCGCGGGACAGACATTCTACCAATCATTTTAGCGTGGCGTTTGATGAGATATTCTCATCAAATTTTGGCGAGCATTCTTTTGACATTCAATTCGGACATTTATAGTTGCATCAGCGAATTAGACTCTGAACTGCTCTGTTTGTTAGGCTGTTGGGATAATTGTGAGGTTATCAGTGAATTTCAGAATATACTCAACTATTTTGGAAAATTGTTTTTGATTAGAAATCCCGAACAATCTCCTACTTCTTCAGAGCTATAAGCTGCAGCTATAATAATATTCTCAGGTTAAGTGGGCACTAGGAACTCTCATTACAGGCTCCACGTTTCGTTAAATCACTTTCTGGGTGCCAAAAAGCAAAGAGAGAGCCAGTGTTGAGAACGGCGAAAGACAGCATTATACAACATTCCAAAAGCCGGGAAGTGCAGTGTTTTTCCCACGTTTAAATAACAAACTTTATTTCACAAGCAATTTGCAGTACTCACTCGCCGCTCCACACTACCTTTCCAGCACGTTCATCCGTCACGTTCCCAGTCCGTTGAAATTTTTCAAACAGATCCTTTATTGTATCGCTTTTCGGTCCTTTGGTTACATTAAACCTCCGTTGAAAACTTCGTCTTGTTGCAACTACACTGTGTTCTAGGCGGTGGAATTCCTACACCAGAAAAATCGTCTGTTCTGAGGAAGAAACCATGTTGTCTACAGCACAGTTGCACGTTGTGAACAGCACACGCTTACAGCAGAGAGACGACGTACAGAATGGCGCACCCAAAGACTGCGTTGCCTTCTATATCTTTCACATCACTTGCAGCGCCATCTGTTGTTGAAAATTGTAACTACTGTAATTTCGAAAGTTTGTCCGCCTGAAAATGTACTGTTGTCCCAAGCATATTGCAACAAACGGTGTATTTCTATCGCTGCTCGTTTAGTTTTTATTGCCGTTTCAAATATACCGGTCATTTTTGAAACACCCTGTATATAGTCATTGATGTCACAAGTTTCAATTGAACGTCGTGAACTTACTCATACCTGATGCTGCAAGGTGCGGTCTGTGAGTTCTGGTAAGAAAGACATATAATGAACAAAAAATACAAAGGACGGGATGGAGAAACATTTGTCCACAACTTACTGACCAGTTCTTTGATACAATCTAAACGGGATTATTTCTGTCGTAAAATAAATGGAATCATTAACCCCGAACTCTGCTTGTGTTTTCAGCTGATGTTAAAATGCTCGTACGGTCTTATATACGAAGAAATAAAAAACAAATCGATGAAGACGTAAAATAAAACAAAATTTGTTTGTAAACTATAATATTATTAACAGATACAACGTAGTCCCTGGTAAGACAAGCTTATTAACAATTTTCAAACTGTAACTTGGCAAATAAACTAGAAACAAAAATAACAACTTTCTTTACAACAACTTTCCTGCGCACAAAACAACGTGCTGTGTCTACACTCCTGGAAATGGAAAAAAGAACACATTGACACCGGTGTGTCAGACCCACCATACTTGCTCCGGACACTGCGTGAGGGCTGTACAAGCAATGATCACACGCACGGCACAGCGGACACACCTGGAACCGCGGTGTTGGCCGTCGAATGGCGCTAGTTGCGCAGCATTTGTGCACCGCCGCCGTCAGTGTCAGCCAGTTTGCCGTGGCATACGGAGCTCCATCGCAGTCTTTAACACTGGTAGCATGCCGCGACAGCGTGGACGTGAACCGTATGTGCAGTTGACGGCCTTTGAGCGAGGGCGTATAGTGGGAATGCGGGAGGCCGGGTGGACGTACCGCCGAATTGCTCAACACGTGGGGCGTGAGGTCTCCACAGTACATCGATGTTGTCGCCAGTGGTCGGCGGAAGGTGCACGTGCCCGTCGACCTGGGACCGGACCGCAGCGACGCACGGATGCACGCCAAGACCGTAGGATCCTACGCAGTGCCGTAGGGGACCGCACCGCCACTTCCCAGCAAATTAGGGACACTGTTGCTCCTGGGGTATCGGCGAGGACCATTCGCAACCGTCTCCATGAAGCTGGGCTACGGTCCCGCACACCGTTAGGCCGTCTTCCGCTCGCGCCCCAACATCGTGCAGCCCGCCTCCAGTGGTGTCGCGACAGGCGTGAATGGAGGGACGAATGGAGACGTGTCGTCTTCAGAGATGAGAGTCGCTTCTGCCTTGGTGCCAATGATGGTCGTATGCGTGTTTGGCGCCGTGCAGGTGAGCGCCACAATCAGGACTGCATACGACCGAGGCACACAGGGCCAACACCCGGCATCATGGTGTGGGAAGCGATCTCCTACACTGGCCGTACACCACTGGTGATCGTCGAGGGGACACTGAATAGTGCACGGTACATCCAAACCGTCATCGAACCCATCGTTCTACCATTCCTAGACCGGCAAGGGAACTTGCTGTTCCAACAGGACAATGCACGTCCGCATGTATCCCGTGCCACCCAACGTGCTCTAGAAGGTGTAAGTCAACTACCCTGGCCAGCAAGGTCTCCGGATCTGTCCCCCTTTGAGCATGTTTGGGACTGGATGAAGCGTCGTCTCACGCGGTCTGCACGTCCAGCACGAACGCTGGTCCAACTGAGGCGCCAGGTGGAAATGGCATGGCAAGCCGTTCCACAGGACTACATCCAGCATCTCTACGATCGTCTCCATGGGAGAATAGCAGCCTGCATTGCTGCGAAAGGTGGATATACACTGTACTAGTGGCGACATTGTGCATGCTCTGTTGCCTGTGTCTATGTGCCTGTGGTTCTGTCAGTGTGATCATGTGATGTATCTGACCCCAGGAATGTGTCAATAAAGTTTCCCCTTCCTGGGACAATGAATTCACGGTGTTCTTATTTCAATTTCCAGGAATTTAATTCATCATTTTCCTCTTACGGTTCCACTATGCATAGTGCGTTTGTAGGTAATGCAGCATTAATATCCATTCAAAGTAGCTCTATTTTAGCTAATGGTATTTTATCCCGCGAATCTACATTCAAGGAGATTCCTCTAGGTTTAGTTGCTTCCTCTTTCCGGGGAGAGGGATCTTGCGGCAGAGCGCCTTGGCAGCTGTGTCCCACTATGCTTCATTGTTTCCTGCCCGTGGTTGATTATGGCGTGATGTTTATTCAGGAAATCTAATCCTTGGATAACATATTCGTTGCTTACCCTTTACACGACTTCCATAACGTCCTGCAATCCTACACCCTCAACATGAAAGGTCAGTGACGTACAGCCTACTGAACACACGCCACCGCCGACTACATTACTTAACTTATAACTTGGAGGGTAATATCTCCTGACCCCAGTGTAGTGTTTACTTATGACTCCACGGTCGACTAATAGCCTACGTCTATTACAATAGAGCCTAATAACCAGCACTTCATCTTTGCATGAGCTCTAATTGCATAGGATTTTGATGGGAAAGCGTGTCGGCGATTATGGGGTTCTCGCTCCTGTTTAACAGACGTTTGTTTGCAACCTCCCCTGTACTGAAACCACTAATTCCTGTGGAAAATAGATCTTTTCTTTCCTTGTACCTCATTGCGGCGTCTATTGCCTCTAATGCTGTAGCAATGTTCACAGCATCAGTTAAATACTTAGGAAATTCTGCCCTAACAGATCTGTTTTGGGTGGCAATCCTCGCAAAAACGTATCTAAAGCCCTATTCTCCGCTTCTTGTAGAATATACTTATTGGCTTAATCACTGGATGACAATCGGTAAGGTTTACTATTAACTTTCCGTATTCTATCCACATAGCTTTCAATTGTTTTGTCGTGGATTTGGGACCTAGTGTTCTACTGCTCCCTATAAAAAAGGGGAACTCTTCTGCTTCTTAAAACTTTTAAGCAAACCTTGTATCAGTTCTCCAAAAGTGAATGCATTTCGTAACTCGTCGTGATATAATACGTGCGCCTTAGCTTTCGCGATTAACCGTAACTTTGTCATTTGCAACATCTGTTCATCTGACCAGGAACTAAGTCTAGTAGCTGCTAAGAAATCAACGAGAAATGCTTCTATATTTTCCCTTAACCTGCCAGAGAAGGAAGTAACAAGGGTCGCTGCTGAATAATCTAGTATGGGAGAGGTTGCACTAGATGTTGACCTACACTCGGATACTTAATCCCACAATTCAATATTGTCAGAGCTCAACTGGGTTACCTGATTAAACAGGCCCCGAATAGACTCGTGGGCGGAAACTCTTGGCGTCTTACTGTCTGTCTACAACGCTTTCCTGTTAAGCAAATCATTATTCCCACGAATATGCTTCCTACGACCACAAGAACATAGACTCTGCTATATAACAAGTAACATTAGAAATCTGATTACAATGTCAATCAAAATAACAAGAACACCTAAAACAATTTGAAAAGAAATTCTGGAGTGTCATATTTCTTTGAAAGTATGAGAGCTTCACATCGGTTGGTTTTTTTACATCACGAAAGCGTTAGTTGAAAACGAAATACATGTTGCAACAATTTGCACTCGCTAATGTACTGAAGTACTGTTCATTGGCGGAAGATTGTCACCTGCTGTCTGTGAGTTGTTAGTGGCCCATGGCTGGCAGTGGTGTTCATGAATTTCTTGTACCACAAATTCCATACCGTGTACACCTCGAAATAGAGCCAAGGTTATCAGACACAAAATGTAGCGGGTCGGGGTTTTGTGGCACTAGATATGAGCTTCAGTGACAGATGGGAACAAAGGTCATTATTTTGTCAGTTATGCTGGGAGGGAGAGCGATATTTTGTCGGCGGTAGAATGAGTTCTTGACTTGGTTCAGTGGTTGACGTGTGAATGAGACATTGGTGGTTCCACTATTAGTCATTTTTGGACACATAAGATCCTTTAAACAAACAGAGTAATATACTGTGACTTAACACGCTCGATTCCTCGCGGCAGTGGTGCGACGCGTACAAATCCCAGTGGTTGCTGATACGGCGACGGCTCGTATTGGAGCGGAGTGCCAGACGACGTATTCTTTGATTCAGTATGGTGCCCGTGACCCACAGCAGTTGCGGCGCGGTCTTCTTCTTACGCATTCGCTTGTTACGTTATTAAAAGCGGCTAAGGTGTGGCTCGGAATGCTCCGTCCCGGAGTCGAACAACCGTCCCTCAGATATGGCGTCTTCTGGCGGAATTCATCAACCTGTAGATTCTCAGGTGACGCATTTGGTGAGGCCACAGTCCCTTCGTCCTCACCGGCCACATGGGTAAGTACCACGCAAATTCCTTTTTGGTAACATCTGGGATGTCATCTTCTGCCTTTACCTACTGGCGTGGTACCGACAACTTCTTCAGTTGAGCAGCGTAGCGGCTGAGTCGTTGTAGCAAAGTATGAAATCGGCTGACTAATCTTCAGTTCGTCTGTCCAGGTGACATTTCTTGATCTCTTCTTTCTGCCCTCAAAGGACTCCCCCCCCCCCACCCCATGCCCATTTGTCAGAGATGTTTGGTCGGTATTTTCGCCAATGTCGCGAAGTTTCTAGGGCGGCGACTGGCTCTTCAGTTGTTGCTCTATGCTTCTCTCTTTGAGCAGAAATGTGACGAATGTCGACACAAGTGCCGGATTTTTCTTATTTTACCTTGTGCTGGCGTCGTCGCGTATTGCCCTGTCGTCCGCCTCCACTTCGCCAGATACTTCACGCACGTGAGTTTAGTATGATGACAGTTCCTGGGGCATTGACCGCTGATGTGGGATCTGCACTGGTCGTTGTTCTCCTTGGAAACACTGCCCATCTGCTCGCTCGTTGATCTGTCGAAATGCTGACTGCTGCTGCACAAACTCCGCTGTTCATGGGCCTCCTTGTTCGAATGCTGCTGCTTCTGAATATTGTGGTTTAACGAGTCAAAGTCTCTAAAATGTTCACTAAGCCTAGAATAGGTCTTTACGTATTTTACTGCCGGATCTATGCTTTGAACAATAATAAATAACATGAATTACTATATGCAACAATAAATAAGACATAATTATTACAGTTAATTGTTGTACACTCTACAGTTATTAATAGTTTAGACACACAAAATGGGTATGCTGCCCGAAATTAAACATGCCACACTTCTGATACTGATTTTTAGTTTTTCTGTCTTCATTCAATTCTGGTTTTTCTTGGTGATTCTTGCTGAGGGCGCGCGGAAGGTATATGTCCATAAGAACTTGCGTGTGATGGCCTGCAGATGTAGATAAACATGCTTCAAACCCCTGTGTTGCAAGTGCGGTGGAATTAGAGCTTATTGTCAAGCTACTTTATTGCTTCCTACAGTTTATTTTCTAGAGTCTTTTAAATATTCACACTTTTTACTCCCATACTGTTCAGTATGGCAATAAATATGACCGTTGAACATCTCCGGGTTCCTCTAGATCAATGGTCGTCAGACTTTCTCGCTTAAGGGCCAATATCGACATTTTATAGCTGTTCCAACAGGTACCGGGTCTGTCGGGGTGTTGCCGAGAACGAAAGTGCAAGCGCGGAGGGACCAAACGGGAGCGGCCCACGAACAAACAACGCGAACTGGAAGGGATGGACATGAACAACGACTGACGACCGAGCAAGACCTTAGGAACAACAACACGCAAGAAGCGACGGGATCACAAGCGAAAACCTCACGAATCAACAACGCTCACTCGTACACGGAAACAAAGTAAAGTAAACACGCTGTCTTTAGGCGAGATGTCGACAGAAAGTCCACTGGACCTGACGGGATACCAATTCGATTCTACACAGATTTGCCCCCCTTCTAACAGCCGTGTACCGCAAGTCTCTAGAGGAACGGAAGGTTCCAAATGATTGGACACGAGCACAGGTAGCCCCAGTCTTCAGGAAGGGCCGTCGAGCAGATGCGCAAAACTATAGGCCTATATCTCTGACGTCGATCTGTTGTAGAATTTTAGAACATGTTTTTTGCTCGGGTATCATGTCGTTTTTGGAAACCCAGAATCTGCTATGTAGGAATCAACATGGATTCCGGAAACAGCGATCGTGTGAGACCCAACTCGCTTTATTTGTTCATGAGACCCAGAAAATATTAGATACAGGCTCCCTGGTAGATGCTATTTTTCTTGACTTCCGGAAGGCGTTCGATACAGTTCCGCGCTGTCGCCTGATAAACAAAGCAAGAGCCTACGGAATATCAGACCAGCTGTGTGCCTGGATTGAAGAGTTTTTAGCAAACAGAACACAACATGTTGTTATCAATGGAGAGACGTCTACAGACGTTAAAGTAACCTCTGGCGTGCCACAGGGGAGTGTTATGGGACCATTGCTTTTCACAATATATATAAATGACCTAGTAGATAGTGTCGGAAGTTCCATGCGGCTTTTCGCGGATGATGCTGTAATATACAGAGAAGTTGCAGTATTAGAAAATTGTAGCGAAATGCAGGAAGATCTGCAGCGGATAGGCACTTGGTGCAGGGAGTGGCAACTGACCCTTAACATAGACAAATGTAATGTATTGCGAATACATAGAATGAAGGATCCTTTATTGTATGATTATATGATAGCGGAACAAACACTGGTAGCAGTTACTTCTGTAAAATATCTGGGAGTATGCGTGCGGAACGATTTGAAGTGGAATGATCATATAAAATTAATTGTTGGTAAGGCGGGTACCAGGTTGGGATTCATTGGGAGAGTCCTCAGAAAATGTAGTCCATCAACAAAGGAGGTGGCTTACAAAACACTCGTTCGACCAATACTTGAGTATTGCTCATCAGTGTGGGATCCGTACCAGATCGGTTTGACGGAGGAGATAGAGAAGATCCAAAGAAGAGCGGCGCGTTTCGTCACAGGGTTATTTGGTAAGCGTGATAGCGTTATGGAGATGTTTAACAAACTTAAGTGGCAGACTCTGCAAGAGAGGCGCTCTGCATCGCGGTGTAGCTTGCTCGCCAGGTTTCGAGAGGGTGCGTTTCTGCATGAGGTATCGAATATATTGCTTCCCCCTACTTATACCTCCCGAGGAGATCACGATTGTAAAATTAGAGACATTAGAGCGCGCACGGAGGCTTTCAGACAGTCGTTTTTCCCGCGAACCATACTCGACTGGAACAGGAAAAGGAGGTAATGACAGTGGCACGTAAATTGCCCTCCGCCACACACCGTTGGGTGGCTTGCGGAGTATAAATGTAGATGTAGATGTAGATGTAGATGTAGACTCACGCGAATATCACACGGCCTCGCTGAGCGAGAGGCAGGTGCTTGAATACATACAGAGTACGTCGCTATTGGCCGCTGGGACCACGTGCTCCGCCGTAGCGCCCTCACGTTATACACGAGCCAGGAGCTCGCGCAGCCACGTCTTACGGTGCGACGGCTGCAGAGCCCACTAGTGGTAATCGAGGTCCATGCCGTCGAAACCAGCGGATTCGAGACCCGCGGCGCTCGGTACCAGAATAGCCTCACCAGTGACCTCATAAGAAGAAGGGGTTGAAGGGCACAGGGAAGGGAAGGGAAATTCAATTCCCACCAACCCATGGTTATTGAAAGAAGCTTACACATTTTGAATCTACATATTATAAAACACGACACTAAGTATTTGTTAGTGGAAACTACGCGTGTTTTTCTAAAGGCTCACATAGCGGCCAATTCTCAGTACCTAAGTGGACACTGTGGCCAATGCTATCGCAAAAGGAGCCCATGTTTGTTTTTCTGTTTTCCACGTACATTTTATAAGCGTCTTCACGCCCTAGTATCAGAAAGGATACCAAGAGGCTGCAGCAGACCGTTTTCAATCGGTTTGTTCTATCTGAATAACAGAACTGAAATGGTTTTAAATATTATAACATAATTTATTCGCGGTTGTCACAAAGCTATGGAAAGGCGAGTGATGACTTTGAATATAAAAGGATTTTGAAGTTCTATCTTCTGCACTATGAGTGGTTTTGAAAGGAACTAATTCTTATTGGGGCACATTTAGGCTACTTTTCCCAACGAGCTGTCGGTAAAACTGATCCACGCAAGAAACTATCAAACTGAAATAAATAACAACGAACTACACTTGTAGGCCAAAAGACGTTGTTTAAACATGGATTTCGTAAAACTTTTTACTGTTTCTACAAGTGAGGTAACAATAATAATATAAATGATTTATCTTACGACTGTCGCCTCGAAAACAAAGCAGTTTTTACTAAAAAATAACGGAGGAACTTCCTCTGTCAGTCTCACCGACGATGTGTATTAGAACTAATGTGACCGTTTCAGAGAAATAAAATAAATAAATTAAAAAAAACGGGGGGCTATAATTGCCATCCTCTCAACTTTACCACACATTTCCCTACGAACCATACTACAGTAGCATTTACCCGATTTTATATTACTTGCTAGAAACATGCACCACATTTGAAGATCACCAACTCTATCATGCGGATCCTGAACCTATGTTACATCCGATCGACATTAATACCACAGTAGCAGACCGGTGCTAACTGTGCATCCTCGTGATTTGTCAGCATTCGTAGAGAAACAAGAAAATACTCACCCTCTCTCTCACTTCCATTAACAGTGCAGTAGACGCTCTACATACCTCACTCCACCTGACGCAAGCGCAAACTTGACTTAGCGCACCGACTAATTCACCAACGTCAATTACAATTAAGTGCATCTTAAAATAATATTGTCTGTGTAGGTATGTTTGTTCGTTACTGAGCAAGAAAGACACATTCTCAATGTTTGTTAACAGTTTTAGATTGTGCTCTTTTGTGCTGTTAGCTGTCAGAAGCATATCTTTATAGAATACAGCTGAGAACCGGGGGGCTGCACAAACACTTGACTGAGGCAGAATGGGGCCCGTGGGCCGCAGTTTGACGACCGATGATTCCGATACTAAGTAGTGAGCGCAGAGCTGTTCCACTCTGTCAGTTCCACCTTTAGCGTTGTTACAGTCACATTTCTCGTCACCTTTCCATTTTCTTTTCTTGGATCACTTCTTAATCATTTGTATTGCAGGCAGTAACACAACTTCCCAATTATTTTTACTAACGTATCAACGAACTGCCCTATTGTCATGATGACCAAAAAGTACTCTAGCCTACGTGCTGGAGGTTTCCGATTAGGTGCAAAGTCTGTCGCTCAGGCTTATTCATTTTTAGAATAGCCAACACAGTCAGATGATATTTTGCCAGCTTTTCACATATTTCCAAGTACATGAACCAATCAGCAACCACAACATTCCTACGGATGACTGTAATAAGTATCAGCACATCATTGGTGAGAACAGACAGTCCATCATTTCCTTGTTACTTCCCTGTATACACAAAAGAATTTCCCAGATGAGAGTCATACATACCCAATTTTATACTGTACGTTCCTGGTTTTTCTTACATGTACATTTAGAAACTGCATCGTCCACGATATGGGTCCATCATTTCGTCAATAGTGCCGTTTTTACCTGGTTTGACAGCTATACTATCAGTTAGAGACAATTATACTCCTATATCACACGCAGCTGCTATTTTATTGCAAAATTTTCTTTCTGCTCGCTGGAATGTTCATCAAATCGGAGACAAGATAGAATGAACAAAAACCGTGTCACATTCGTGGTTGCAGGGAATATGTCCCTACCAGGACCATCCGATCCAAACAATGCCGCGTCTCTATGTCCCGACTTGATTCATCGTGGTAGATACAAGAACGAAACAAAAGAGTTTGTTTCAGTCAGTTTTAAATATTATGTTCACAATGGGCGTGGTACTTTGAACTTCTCTCTACTTGATCTTATTTTATCATTTGCATATAACAAATCCAATTTCAGCATGGGATCAGAGGTAAATAAGCTCCAGGCTCCTAACGTACGTCAAGGATCAACATTCCTTACAGCACGTTTCAGTCCTGATAGATGGAAAATTACATTTTCAGCTAGAGTTCGGGTGCGTGGTTTACACGTTTTATAATATTTCCATTCGTGGTATTTGCCACTGTAATAGTTTGTTGTATTGTGGTCTTCATCTCCATTGTCTTCAATGTATTAATCTGAGGACTCTTTGGAGTCTGAATGTCCAGGATCTCTTTCAGTGGCTGAATCCAAAGAGTGTGGGTCATTGACAATAGTCACTGTTCCAGCCTATGTTAAGACAACCAGGTGCTTTTCGCGAAGTCATTTTGGTGAGAAGGTAAACATGGCCTTTACTTAGACGCCCAGTGTGATAAGTAACGAATCAACAGGTACATGCTGATGGTGTCGAAATGGTTAAAATAAGGTGATATTTCACCTCTGAGCCCGAATAACACACACCGCTCTCGGCGACCATTAGATGACATTACACGAGCATTAAGGAATAAACAAAATGCAGCAACCTCTGGTATTAAACTCGAGAAATATTACTGATCGAAGGAGTCGAGGTGTCTCACACAATGCACCAGCGCAGTTAAGGGTTATAATTCAAAGAGTTACGTTAACGTACCACATTTCAGTGTGTGTGATGTGTTACACGATACAAGATGATTCGTCGGTTTAGAGTATTTTGGCATTTTCTGCGGCAACGGTTTTTCACGTCTTCATGACTCCACTTATTTGGCGTGTAGAGCGCATCGTTTCTCTTTTCCTCTACGTTTCAACAGTTTCTTTTCTACGCGACCATCTATACTCATACCACTGTGAAGCGTAAGGGAGTATTTCTCATTAAACCACATGTTAGGAATTTTCCATTCCAAACGCGTATGGAGTGTTGAAGCAATAACTGCTTCAGTATCTCTGTACATGCCATAATTAGTCTGGACGTTTCTTCATGGCTCCTTTAGCGCTAAAGTTGTCAAAAAATAGTGTTCTAGTTTGAAGCGTCTCCGGTAGTTGAAATTAATAATCTGTTGTGAACGATAAGAACCAGTAACTGTCATATAGTATGCGTCTTCAAAACTTCGTGGTTTGCGAAGGAGAACAATTCAGAATGATACTGTGTGTAGTGAAACTGTTATTTTCACAGTAGTGACTAGTTATAGTGCGAACATAAAACGACTGATATAGTTGTCGAAGGGACAGTGACTATATTATTGATAATATACTCAATAAGAGACTTAAATCCTCGAAGGGACCATGTATATTAACGGTTACCTTTTATGATGTTTCCTTTCATCGTTACCACAATCTTTGGGATACGGTTATTTCCTACCATTTTTTTAATTTTGCTGTAAATATAATTTGATGCTAATTAATTGTTACACTTGTACAAAACTGTTAGCAGTTTATTATAGAAATTTATAGACTCCTCTTTCTCCCTTCCTCATGTCTATAAACTCCAATGACAGTCAAGTTATGTCTCTCATAAATGAGAGTTGGAACTAAAATTCTAATAGTAGATCGTGAGCATTCCATATTGTGCAAACAACTTACTAGAAGAGAAGGTAGATTGGCGTAACAGTTTCTATGTGCATTAGTAACGCTGCCTGAGTACTCGATCAGTTATATGCACTCGTCAGTTCGATTCCCAGATAGTTTCTGCATAATCATTTCACTTTAATTGTTACAAACTGAAACTAGAAGACATGCATTATTGTATCGTAAGGCGTTAAATTAGTGCCATTTTCAATGTAACAGTGATTCTTTTGGCAATAACGTGGGATTTCACACTCTTTTTGATGACGTTGAACTCATAGCTTATATTAATCAGTTTTTATTTGATTTGGACCATCTGCTGGATTGGCATCCAATTTAGTTACCAAACGTAGATTGACATCAAGGCACAATTTCTGCAAAAATTTTATAAGCTACGTGTCAACTGACACGTCATTAATCAAAAGGATACACTGCTCAGTGTAGTCAGGCACGCATTTACATTAATTGACTCTACCGGTAAATTTTCCTAGAAATCTTTACACATTATGATTGAAAAAATACGGGACGCTTGAGTAATGTTCTTCGATGTTTATTATTTTACAAACCTGTTTTCGCTTGTTAAGCCATCGGCACGTAACAAAAAAATACTGGTAGCTGTAAAATTATTGTGGGTTTAAACTTTATAATCTAAGTACACCTGAACGGTATTCTAGTTCGTTTTCAAAGATGACAACTGTCAGTGTTTTATATAGTAGTACAGGGTGATTCAAAAAGAATACCACAACTTTAGGAATTTAAAACTCTCCAACGACAAAAGGCAGAGCTAAGCACTATCTGTCGGCGAATTAAAGGAGCTATAAAGTTTCATTTAGTTGTACATTTGTTCGCTTGAGGTGCTGTTGACTAGGCGTCAGCGTCAGTTGATGCTAAGATGGCGACGGCTCAACAGAAAGCTTTTTGTGTTATTGAGTACGGCAGAAGTGAATCGACGACAGTTGTTCAGCGTGCATTTCGAACGAAGTATGGTGTTAAACCTCCTGATAGGTGGTGTATTAAACGTTGGTATAAACAGTTTACAGAGAATGGGTGTTTGCGCAAAGGGAAAAGTTCTGGACGGCAGAGCACTTCATCACTGGCCTCCAAGAAGCCCTGATCTTACCCCCTGCGACTTTTTCTTATGGGGGTATGTTAAGGATATGGTGTTTCGGCCACCTCTCCCAGTCACCACTGATGATTTGAAACGAGAAATAACAGCAGCTATACAAACTGCTACGCCTGATATGCTACAGAGAGTGTGGAACGAGTTGGAGTATCGGGTTGATATTGCTCGAGTGTCTTGAGGGGGCCATATTGAACATCTCTGAACTTGTTTTTGAGTGAAAAAAAAAACCTTTTTAAATACTCTTTGTAATGATGTATAATAGAAGATTATATTATGTTTCTTTCATTAAATACACATTTTTAAAGTTGTGATATTCTTTTTGAATCACCCTGTATAACGAGAAGAATTTTTTTCAGTATAAAGCGATGAGGGAGTAAAAGTGTAGATGAAATTGCGAATTTCTTGGGAAATCACACGAATTGTTTTGAGAAAGAAAATAAGTTTAGGAATATACGCTGATCAGCCAGACATTATGACAATTGAACTACTATCGACATAAACCCATACAGGTGACGGCAGCGCCACCTGGCAAGGAATGATTGCTAGTCGCACACACGCACGGTGCATGTAGTATTAGTGAGCGTTCTGTCCGTGTGTATCACGAGAGACGCACGCGATCTACCAGAGTTTGTGATGGCCTGGAAGCTCGGCAGAAGCATTTTGGAAACTGCACTACTTGTCCGGTGTTCGAGGAGGTGAAACCCTGTCCAGAGTCATGGGGTTTGGCGGCCACCCCTCATTACGGATTACGGTCGTTGAAGGCTGCGAAGACTGGTAAAACGGGACAGGTGGAGAACTGAGGTGAAAGACTTCAATGGTGAGCCTAATACACACACACCCCTGGAAATTGAAATAAGAACACCGTGAATTCATTGTCCCAGGAAGGGGAAACTTTATTGACACATTCCTGGGGTCAGATACATCACATGATCACACTGACAGAACCACAGGCACATAGACACATGCAACAGAGCGTGCACAATGTCGGCACTAGTACAGTGTATATCCACCTTTCGCAGCAATGCAGGCTGCTATTCTCCCATGGAGACGATCGTAGAGATGCTGGATGTAGTCCTGTGGAACGGCTTGCCATGCCATTTCCACCTGGCGCCTCAGTTGGACCAGCGTTCGTGCTGGACGAGCAGACCGCGTGAGATGACGCTTCATCCAGTCCCAAACATGCTCAATGGGGGACAGATCCGGAGATCTTGCTGGCCAGGGTAGTTGACTTACACCTTCTAGAGCACGTTGGGTGGCACGGGATACATGCGGGCGTGCATTGTCCTGTTGGAACAGCAAGTTCCCTTGCCGGTCTAGGAATGGTAGAACGATGGGTTCGATGACGGTTTGGATGTACCGTGCACTATTCAGTGTCCCCTCGACGATCACCAGCGGTGTACGGCCAGTGTAGGAGATCGCTCCCCACACCATGATGCCGGATGTTGACCCTGTGTGCCTCGGTCGTATGCAGTCCTGATTGTGGCGCTCACCTGCACGGCGCCAAACTCGCATACGACCATCATTGGCACCAAGGCAGAAGCGACTCTCATCGCTGAAGACGACACGTCTCCATTCGTCCCTCCAATCACGCCTGTCGCGACACCACTGGAGGCGGGCTGCACGATGTTGGGGCGTGAGTGGAAGACAGCCTAACGGTGTGCGGGACCGTAGCCCAGCTTCATGGAGACGGTTGCGAATGGTCCTCGCCGATACCCCAGGAGCAACAGTGTCCCTAATTTGCTGGGAAGTGGCGGTGCGGTCCCCTACGGCACTGCGTAGGATCCTACGGTCTTGGCCTGCATCCGTGCGTCGCTGCGGTCCGGTCCCAGGTCGACGGGCACGTGCACCTTCCGCCGACCACTGGCGACAACATCGATGTACTGTGGAGACCTCACGCCCCACGTGTTAAGCAATTCGGCGGTACGTCCACCCGGCCTCCCGCATGCCCACTATACGCCCTCGCTCAAAGTCCGTCAACTGTACATACGGTTTACGTCCACGCTGTCGCGGCATGCTACCAGTGTTAAAGACTGCGATGGAGTTCCGTATGCCACGGCTAACTGGCTGACACTGACGGCGGCGGTGCACAAATGCTGCGCAGCTAGCGCCATTCGACGGCCAACACCGCGGTTCCTGGTGTGTCCGCTGTGCCGTGCGTGTGATCATTGCTTGTACAGCCCTCTCGCAGTGTCCGGAGCAAGTATGGTGGGTCTGACACACCGGTGTCAATGTGTTCTTTCTTCCATTTCCAGGAGTGTATGTATGAACACACAGTGCACAGAATACTCCACAGCCGACGATCCATTGACGTGCCATTGTTGACACCATAACATTGACAACCACAACTGAAACGGGCACGTGATCGTCAGCACTGGACATTGGCGCTGTGGTAGAGCGTCTTATGGTCTGAGGAATCCCGATACCCTCTTCCTCATGCTGATCGAACGGCGCGAATCCGTCGTCTTCCAGGGGAACAGCTCCTTGGCACCTGTACTGTGGTGCGGAGACAAGCTGGCGGTGGCTCCACCATACTCTTGGTAACATTCACGTTAGCGTCCATTGGGCTAGTAAAGGTCGTGCAAGGCACCATGACGGCCGGCGAGTATCGTACACTGACTGCAGATATCGTACGCTCCTTCATGACTATCATGTTTCCCGACGGCTGGGGCATATTTCAACAAGACAACGTGCTATGTCACACGGCCAGGAGGGTGATGGAATGGTTCGGGACCATAGTAGCGAGTTCCAATTGATTAGCGGGCTCCCCATCTCTCCATTTACGAACCCGATGTAACATATTTGTGATGTGATCGAAGGTGGCTTCAGAGCTCATCGCTCCCCTTCCCGTAATTTACGAGAGCAGGCGACTTGTGTGTGGAAATTTGGTGCCAGCTCCCTCCTGTGACCTACCAAGGACTCGCTGCTTCCATGTTGCGAAGCGTCTCTGCTGTTCTCCGTGTCAACCGTGGACATTCATGGTATTCTGACTGATCAGTATTTAGTAAACTTTGGTGGCATGTTCCAGGAGAGTGTCGGAAGAAGATAATCTCGTCCTTAACAGGTCCAGTATTACAAACAGGTAAAATAATGCAAGTGAGACGAAACAGGTACGTGAAATTTACTGTAATTATAGAAGGTAAAATTTTAACACTGCATGAGTAACTGAAGTAAGTAAGGGCAAAGTAGATCACATGAGTCGGAGAGTAATTGTAAAAACTTACCTAAATGGTATGAGTAGCACTTTAAAGAGCTAGAAGTGTCGAATAACGGAAGTGCGTCTGATCATTCAGAACTAAACTTGGGTAAGTGGGTATATGTTTATTAGTTTCCATTATTTCAAGGTAGTTAATTCTCCTCCATTTGTATAGGATATATAAGATGTCATATTGCCCCTTGCAATGGTCCCTACCTTTAAGACCGAGCGAAGTGGCGCAGTGGTTAGCACACTGGACTCGCATTCGGGAGGACGACGGTTCAATCCCGTCTCCGGCCATCCTGATTTAGGTTTTCCGTGATTTCCCTAAATCGTTTCAGGCAACTGCCTGGATGGTTCCTTTGAAAGGGCACGGCCGATTTCCTTCCCAATCCTTCCCTAACCCGAGCTTGCGGTCCGTCTCTAATGACCTCGTTGTCGACGGGACGTTAAACACTAACCACCACCACCTACCTTTAAGAACAAAGGTACCTATCTGGAAAGCCGACCTAAAAATCAGAATCTACTTTCTACGTTTTTCACAATGGTAAGTGACGGGATATTATTTGTCCAATGGTAAAGACAGAATGTAAACTTTGGTAGAGAGTGGAAGACGAAAAAATCTGTTCCTATACAGACATGGATGGCAGAGGCAGTGAAGGAGGAGACGTGTTTGTAGTGATAAAAAGTGCAATAGTATCGAAGGAAATTGACGGAGATCTGAAATGTGAAATAACTTGGGTGAAGGTCACGGTTAAAGCAGGCCCAAACATGATAAGTGGAAATCTCTATAGATCACTGGCTCAGCAGCTATTGTGGCAGAGCAGCTGAAGGAAAATTTGGAAAATATTTCGAGTAGATTTCCCGACCATGTTATAGTTCTGGGTGGAGATTTTAATTTGCAGACTAAGAGACTCAAGCGTTTATAACGGGTGGAAAGGACAAAGAATCCAGCAAAATTTTTTAAAGTGCATTACCGGAAAACTACCTTCAGCAGTTAAACAGAGAACCGACTCGTGGCGATAACATATTAGACCTTCTGGTAAGAAACAGACCCGAACTATTTGAAACAGTTAACGCAGAACATGGAATCAGCGATCATAAAGTGGTTACTGCATCGATTTCATCCGTAAATAGAAATATTAAAAAAGGCAAGAAGATTTTTCTGGTTAGCTAAAGTGACAAAAAGCAGATATCTGAGTACATGACGGCTCAAAAGTTTTGTCTCAAGTATAGATAGTGTTGAGGATTAAGGGCAAAGTTCAAAACCATCGTACAATATGCATTAGATGAGTATGTGCCAAGCTAGATCGTTAGGGATGGAAAAGAGTCACCGTGGTATAACAACCGAGTTAGAAAACTGCTGCGGAAGCAAAAGGAACTTCACAGCAAACATAAACATAGCCAAACCCTTGCAGACAAAAAAAAAAAAAAAAAATCACACGAAGCGAAATTTAGTGTGAGGAGTACTATACGAGTGGCGTTCAGTGACTTCGAAAGTAAAGTTCTATGTACTGACTTGGCAGAATATCCTAAGAAATTTTGGTCTTATGTCAAAGCGGTAGGTGGATCAAAACAAAATGTCCAGACACCTTGTGACCAAAATGGTACTGAAACAGAGTATGCACAGACTAAAGGCCGAAATACTAAATGTCTTTACCAAAGCTGTTTAACAGAGGAAGACTGCTTTGTAGTTCCTTCTCTAGATTGTCGCACAGGTGAAAAAATGGTAGTTATCGAAAGAGATGACAGAGGGACAGAAAAACAATTAAGATCGCTCAAAAGTGGAAAGGCCGCTGGACCTGATGCGATACCAGTTCGAATTTACACAGATTACGCGAAGGAACTTGCCCCCCATTCTTGCAGAGGTGTGTCGTACGTCTCTAGAAAAGCGTAGCTTTCCAAAGGATTGGAAAAGGGCACAGGTCATCCCCGTTTACAAGAAGGGACGTCGAACAGATGTGCAGAACTATAGACCCATATCTCTAACGTCGACCAGTTGTAGAATTTTGGAACACGTATTATGTTCGAGTATAATGACTTTTCTGAAGACTAGAAATGTACTCTACAGGAATCAGCATGGGTTTCGAAAAGGACGATCGTGTGAAACCTAGCTCGCGCTATTCATCCACGAGACTCAGAGGGCCATAGACACGGATTCCCAGGTATATGCCGTGATTCTTGACTTCCGCAACGCGTTCGATACATTTCCCCACAGTCGTTTAATGATCAAACTAAGAGCACAAGGACTATGCAACCAACCGTGTGATTGGATTGAAGAGTTCCTAGATAACAGAACGCAGCATGTCATTATCAATGTTGAGAAGTCTTCCGAAGTAAGAGTGATATCAGGTGTGCCGCAGGGGAGTGCCGTAGGACCGTTGCTGATCACAACATACATAAATGACCTTGTGGAAAATATCGAAAGTTCACTGAGGCTTTTTCGGATGATACTATAGTATATCGAGAGGTTATAACAATGGAAAATTGTACTGAAATGCAGGAGGACCTCCAACGAATTGACGCATGGTGCTGGGAATGGCAACTGAATCTCAATATAGACAAGTGTAATGTGCTGTGAATACATAGAAAGGAATATTCTTAATCATGTAGCTACAATATTGCAGGCCAGCAACTGGAAGCAGTTAATTCCATAAATTATCTGGGAGTAAGCATTAGGAGTGATTTAAAATGGAATGATCATATAAAGTTGATCGTCGGTAAAGCAGATGCCAGACTGAGATTCATTGGAAGAGTCCTAAGGAAATGCAATCCGAAAACAAAGGAAGTACGTTACAGTACACTTGTTCGCCCACTGCTTAGATATTGCTAACCAGTGTGGGATCCGTACCAGATAGGGTTGATAGAAGAGATAGAGAAGATCCAACGGAGAGCAGCGGGCTTCGTTAGAGGATCATTTAGTATTCGCGAAACCGTTACGGAGATGATAGGTAAACCCCAGTGGAAGACTGTGCAGGGGAGACGCTCAGTAGCTCGGTACGGGCTTTTGTTGAAGTTTAGAGAACATACCTTCACCGAGGAGTCAACCAGTACATTGCTCTCTCCTTCGTATGTATTGCGAAGAGACCATGAGGATAAAATCAGAGAGATTAGAGCCCACACAGAGGCATGCCAACAATCTTTCTTTCCACGGACAATACGAGATGGGAATAGAAGAGAGAACCGACAGAGGTACTCGAAGTACCCTCCGCCACACACCGTCAGGTGGCTTTCCGAGTCAGGATGTAGATGTAGATGTAGATGTATAGCAATATCCACTCACTTGCAGAAATACCGTAGACGTTAAAGACTCGGGAAAAGAGACTAATTTAGCAGAACACCTGCTTAAACAAAATGACAGTTACACTAGTAAATATGAATTATTATGTAAATCTATAAATAAACAAGGATCAACAGTCTAGACATAAAAGAAATTAGTTACACCCACTTGCCCAAACTTAGTTATGAACGACGAACGCACTTCTATTATTCGACATTTCTAAATCCTTCAACTGCTAACTGTCTCATCGATACCACTTTGTAAACTACCCTCATATGCTCCATTTTCCTTTTCGTAATTTACAGTAGTTTTTCTTGACATATTGAAATTTTGCCTTGTATGATTACGGTTTTTCACGTACATTTTAAGTCTAACTTGTATGAATTTGTAATATAGCACCTGTCGAGGACAAGATTATCTTGTTCACTTACATGATCAGAAGCCGACAACACACTTCAGAAGACTATATATTGTTCAACTTATGTTACCTCTGAGAAGAATTGCGCTCAGCTGTCGCGTATTTTTTTATTCTATGTGTACAAACTTTTATTTAGCTACATAGTCTTACAGCACATTTTACTGTGTTAACTCACTCGTTTCTCTCCTATATCAAAAATCAGAAATTGGGAACTTAGAAAAGAAACTAAGATACAGTTTACATGCTCCTATTTTAATATCTTTGACCACACAACAATATCACAGTCGTACGTATTTATTTATTTACCTGACAATGGAGTAAGAGTCGAAACCTAGGCCGTAAAATGATTAATAATGTAGAACGTTACACAGATGTCCTGCGTTTTTTCGTTATGTCAGAGCATTTACTTGTCGAAAAAGGTACTTAAAAAATCCAACTTCGGAAAATAAATAGTTCAGGCAGTTTTTAACTCAAAGAGGAAGCCACAACTAAAAAGGGAATATTTGTTCGTATTTTATAAGCACCAATGTGTTGGACCGGGCTGAAAAAATCTCTTAACCATCAAATTTGCTCCAAGAACGGTAGTGTGGTATTTCGCTCGCAGAAAAGATTAACTCATTTTTTGCCTGTTCTTTCTTTGCTTCCTGATGCAAACTGCGTTTTTGTAAAGTGCGTAGTCCTTCAGCGCACGTGTTGCCTCTGCGAATTCACCCGATCGTTTTCGTTCTGACAGATGAAGGGAGATTTGCAGACACTCCACACGGTTCCATAAACGTCAGCTATCGCACTAAATTTACCCTCTAGCTGTTAGCCCATTTCCATAAGGCCATCAAACGCTCAAGAGAAGCAGTAAATCCCAACCAGCCAGTTCCGGCCGTTTTAAGGATGCGGTATGTTATTGACGATCCTCTTTTCCGATACGGGAACGAGGACGATATTTTCTGAGCATTTCTGTTTTGACTTCCTGATTAGTCACAAACCTTGAGGAACTTAAAATTATCCATGTTGTATGGAATTGTTTGAGGTCTGCGACTATATTACAAATTTACAAAACAGTTTGTCTCCTTGAGTCAGTTTTTAATAATATATTCTATCAAAATGTGCTTCTACAGAATGCTACCATCATCAGGTGCATTATAGTCACAAGTACATTAAAGTGAAATGTGATGAAATTCATTTGCTAAGTTTGCCATTTGGGTTATGTAACGATATGTAACCCTGTACAGAAAGATACATTTACCATAGCGTGTACTGTATGTGAGCTGTATGTATGAAACATTTCAGTAGCGCACTAACTTACATTTATACTGGAAATTTATTTGTCTGTGAGGTAGACACAGTAACAAACACATCATTACTTACAACTTTCACATTGGCTTGTTTACATCATCTCATAATATTCTTAACTACTAAGGTAAACTAATTTCGATTGTTAAGATAGTACAAACAAGACCTGAACGGATAGCCGTGTATGTTGAAAAGCAGCATCTGTGACCAGGAGATGGGTAGGCCATGGATCAATTCAGCCCAGTGGATTAACGACGAGTGTCGGCATGTTACCCAGTTTGGAAAAGATTATTAGGCGGTTTCCTACGTCCCAGTACACCTACATCTACATATATACTCCGACAGCCACCAAGCCGTGTGTGGCGGAGGGCATAATTCGCGCCTAATTCCCCCCTCTGTTCCACGACTGTCTGAACACCTCAATACGAGCTTTTATTTCCCTTACCTTTGAATGATGATCATTACGCGATTTGAAAGTTGGTGGTAACAATATATGCTCTACATCCTCGGTGAAGATTGGATTTCGTAATTCAGTGAGCAGCCCCTTCTATTTAGAGCGTCGTCTATCTGCAAGTGTGGCCCACTTCAAACTTTCTATGAGATTTGTAACGCTCTCGCAATGGCTAAATGTACCAGTCACGAATCTTGCCGCTCTTCTTTGGACCTTCTCAATCTCTTGAATCAGACCCAACTAGTAAGGGTCCCATACAGACGAACAATACTCTAAGACTGGACGAACTAACGTATAGGAAGCTATTTCTTTTGTTGAAGGACTGCATGGCTTCAGAATTCTACCAATAAACCGCAATCTATAGTTCACCTTACCCCTTACTTGTGTAATCTGATCATTCCATTTGAGATCATTTCGAATAGTCACACGCAGATACTTGACGGATGTTACCGCTTCCAACGACTGATCATTTATTTTGTACTCATACATCAATGGGAATTTTCGCCTTGTTATACGCAAGTGGGTTACACTTAATAATGTTGAGAGATAACTGCCAGTCATTACACCACGTATTTAATTCTGTAAATCCGCATTGATTTATTCACAAGTTTCGTGTGATACCACTTTCCTATAGACTACAGCATCATCGGCAAACAGGCCGCTGTCAATACCATCAACCAGATCGTTTATGTAAATCGTAAAAAGCAGAGGACCTATTACGCTGTCTTGGGGCACACCTGAAGTTACTTTCGTTTCTGTTGAAGTTACCCCATTCAGGACTACATACTGCTTCCTGTCTGTTAGAAAACTTTCTATCTAACAGCATATGTCATCTGATAGACCGTAAGCGCGCACTTTTGTGGCAAGCGACAGTGCGGAACTGAGTGGGACGCATTTCGAAAGTCGAGAGATATGGCATCAACCTGGGAGCCGGTATCTAAATCATGTTCTATATCATGCACAAAAAGGGGCAGCTGTGTCTCGCGTGACCGCTGTTTCCTGAAACCGTTCTGGTTTCTCCAGATGAGCTCCACAGAGTCTAGAAAGATCATTATGTCTGAACACAAAATATGTTCCATGATTCTACAACAAATCGATGTCAGTGAAGTTGGCCGGTAATTATGTGCATCCGATTTTCTACCGTTTTTATAGATTGCTATGACCCGTGGAACCTTCCGCCGTTCCAATGATCTCTGATAGATGGTTAAGAATGGAGCTATATTTGTAGCATAGTTAACGTAAAATGTTACGGGGCTACCGTCTGGGTCAGATGCCTTTGTGGCGTCTAAGGATCTTAACTGTATTACAATCCCAGATACACTAAACACTATGTCAGCCATACTTTCGTTTGATCGATAATTGAGGGGGAATGGTGTTGCAGTCCTCTATTGTAAACGAGTTTTTGAAAGCTAGGTTTAGAGTTTCGGCCTTCTGTTTATCATCATCAGTTACATTACCCGTACTCTCAGCCAGATAAGGTATTGAATTATTTGTAGCGTTCATAGATTTTACGTACGATCAAAATTTTTTGGGTTATTTTTAGAATCTGCAGATAAAATATTGCTTTCAAATTCGTTAAAAGAGTCTCTAATTGTCTTTATAACAGCTGCTTTCATTTCGCATAATATCTGTTTGTCAGCGGGGCAGTGACCACGTTTGAAACGACTGTGCAAAATTCTCTGCTTTCTCAGCAACTTCCTAATATGTTTGTAGTACCAGGGTGGATTCTTTCCCTCCCCTATACTAGTGCTAGGTACATGCTTCTATAACACATAGTGGACAATACCTTTAAATTTCGACCAAAGATGCTCAATATCTTTGTGTCCCACGGTGAATGCTTGGAGCTGACTATGAAGATATTCATTAATGGAATTTTTATTTGCTTTCCCAAACAAGAACTCTACGCTGTTTTTTTATTTTTTATTTATTTATTTTATTTTATTTTATTTTATTTATTTATTTATTTTTTTTTTATTTTTTTTTTTTTTTTGCTACCTCCACTGACAGAGAAGCCACAACGACATTATGGTCGCTAGTACCTTCTTCTAGATTAACTTCCTCAAATAGATCAGGTCTGCTTGTCGCGAAGATATCTAATATGTCCCCATCTCGAGTTGGTTTTCTAACCAATTGCTCAAGGCTGTATGATGAGAGCGCTCCTAGAATAACTTCACACGAATTTTTGCTTCTGCCCCCTGTGATAAACGTGTAATTTTCCCAGTCAATGGTTGCTAGATTAAATTCTCCACCTATAACTAATGGATAATTTGGATATTTACTGCCTATGTACTCAAGACGTTCCCTGAAGCGTTCCGCGACGTTTGTTTCGGATGCTGGCAGTCTATAAAAACATCCTAATACAATGGTCAATCCTTGTCTGATTGACAACTTTATCCAGACTATTTCACAGTCCTACGCAGTATCGATTTCAACTGCGTTTAAACAGCTTTTAACTGCAATGAACACACCACCTCTCATAGCATCAGTCCTATCCTTCCTAAACATTGTCCAATCAGAGTTCAAAATTTCACTGCTTTTTATGTCTGGTGTCAACCAGCTGTCAGTACCTAATACAATATTGGTATTGCTACTGTTTATTTCCGAGATTAAGTCGGGGATCTTGCTACAGACACTTTGACAATATACTGACATGAGAGTAAGCATATTTAAAACCTTTGGAATGGCCTGTTTAGGCGGACTAACAATTTTTACAATTGGCACACCCACACCAGTGTCATGAAGTGGTCATTCTTCGGGCCAGCGGTTTGTTCCCACGGGGAAGAACCTAATCTAAAAAATCCCCATGTGTACGCCACAAGTACTGTGCTACCCATGTAGCTGCTTCCTGTGTGTAGTGCACCCCTGATCTGTCGAAAGGCGTCCTTCAACCTTCCATCCCATAGCGTAGGTCGAGGAATCTACAACCATTTTCGTCACAGAGTGGACGTGGCCTCTGGTTTAGATTCTTCCCTCGGCTCCAAACCAGAGGACACCAGTCCACCCTGGGTACGGTGCTGCAGATCGTCAGCTTGGCTTACACTCCTCGAGAGATGGAGACCAATTTCACTAATTTAGCCAGCCGCCGAAAGGACCCAAGGATTTCCTCGGAACCCCGACGACAGGCGTCGTAGGTGCCGACATGCGCAACAATCTGCAGCTGACTGAACCCCACACGCTCGATAGCCGCCGGAAGAGCCTCTTCCACATCCTGGACAAGCCCCCCCCCCGCCCCCCGGCAACCACAAGCACACCGAGTGAACCTTGGACTTCATCCCCGTCACAGCCGCTATGTTCCTGAGGGTTCCATGACCCGCCTAACATTGGAGCTCCCAATAACTAAAAAACCCCTACCCCCATGTGGCTGTCCGGACCTTGCTGAAGGAACAGCCACTATCCGGGCAGAAGGTGCAGTCTGATCCGCTCAGCCTCCCCCCCCCCCACCCCCCACCACAGCATCAGATAGCACACTGGATCTATTAGCGAAGTGCATGGGATTTGGCAGGAGCCTGCTTCCCCATGCAGCCTTTGCCTTAAGGTTCGAGACCTCGAAACAGTCAGCCACCCACACTGAAGTGAGAGTGGGCCAGCTGGCTCAGTCGCACCTGAGGTCGGCTCAGTGACAGAGAGATGTGACATCATCCTCTGCACATCTAGTACACCAGAGGCTGCCCCAGGCATCCCATCCCCACCGAACCTCTGGAGCTCGTGGACTATGGCCAACAAAGCTTCCAGCAGCGTTTGGACTTTGACCAACTCCTCCTGCATCTGTACACAACAGACACAGTCCCTATCTATCTAGCTAAATATTGATTTACTATAAAAAACTTAGGGAAAGCTACTGTCACACAAAGTTAACAGCTACACTCTAGTTGACAGAAAGGACACTCAATAATGAAAATAAAAATCTATGGTACAAGCGAGATCTGGTGCTTATTTTCCTGCTATGGGCTATTTCGTGAATACTAAAGAATGAGACAATGACCTACAGTAAACTGCTAGGGGCTATCTAGTTAATATTATAAACAGTGACCTACGGTAAGCTGCACATACTGATTATCCCTCGTATTTCTAATTTGAACAAGCGTTTACGTACACGCGGAAGTGACCTAATAAAACTATAAAAACTGTTACCTTAATTGTACCGAGTCTAAATGGCACTAATAATCGTAAGCACTGGGTATTGTACACAGACAGGTACAAAACCAAACCCTTAGCTTACAATAAGAGTTCAGAATGTAAAGCACAAATACAAATTCTACTTCATAGGAACCGGTGGGCTTACAGTACACTATCACTAAAGTTCACTACAAGCTAAGGAATTTAAGCAGACGGCGAGCTGAGTTTTGGCTTTATGCTAACTAAACTGCATGTAATAAGGGCACAGAAGTTGTATTGTAACACTGATTTACTCAGATATTATAGTGTAATACTAATTTACCACGTATTATACGTTTGTTTAACTGTTAACGGTCGCAGGTTGCGCCAGTCAAACGTATACAAGTGAGGTTAGAAATCACTGTAAGTGTCACTATACCTAATAAAATGTATAAGTACTGCTACCTTCAATGTATCAAGTCTAAATGACATTAATAAACGTGAATACTGAGTATTGTACACGAACTTAAACAGATTAACACCCATATTGACAATGTAAACAAACGTTTATGTTCACGCCGAAAATAAACTAATAAAACGTATAAAAACTGCTACCTTCAATGTATCGAGCCTAAATGACTCTAATAATCGCAAATACTATGTTTTGTGCACTGAATTAATTGATAATCCCGCGTATTTCACGTCGGTTAAGAGTGTAAACAAACGTCTGCGTACACCCAGAACTATCCTAAATAGAAACTTCTTATATCTTATTCAGACGCAAATAAAAACTAAAACCTTTTTTTTATCACGTGTATCTGACACTAATGCACGTAAATACTATAGAATAGACAGCAATAACGATTAATTAATAGCTAAATTACTTATCTTGTAAAACAGAAAGCGAAAAGCGCTCGTAGCCCGAATCATGGCTGCCACTACTACAGTAAAAGAATATCGGGCTGTTATTTAAATCCTGCTTTATCTACACGAATCGCAAATATCTGGAAAAGTTTCACTGATTTTCTCAATAATAAGACTATTTGCAAAAGTTGGGGACACACATACCGACCCAGGTGGTAACAGGACAGCGGAAGGTAGGGCATATGGCCACTCCTTTAATCAACTATTCTAAACCCGTTAATAACCACGTCGACCCCGTGTGCACAACAGAAAGAAGGAGAAGACGAAGAAAAAGACAGTACAATGAACAAATCAGAAAGAGGACTGCATGAGCATATTTGTGTCATGACACATATTGAATTGGATGGTTATTTGGTATTTTTAGTTGATCAGTAATGGCAACACAATTTTTTTAATAAATTAAGCATCCCATATTGAGTAACTTCCTGACTATCCCAAGGAAGGGCGAAAGGACCTTAGTAGTGGGACAAGGTTGATTGTGGCACAGTTTGTTTGTGTAGGCTGCACACATTCACAGGCAGCTATACTTTCAGGGGCAAATTATCATTCTACCTTAAACTTATTGTTATGCTCAGTGATTCATGAACCCCTGGGAATTAATTTACGACTGCCTCAGGGGAATCTATCCTTTCGAGAAGCTCTCCACCATTCCCTCTGCCCCTCTTCCTCCCCACCCCTCTTAGAAAAGCGATGCTGATTCTGGATCACATATTTTGTCACCCCTCCCAAGTTCAGTTCTGAGCTACTTTTCCATCTCCAGGAAATTCCTGAGCCTCTATCGCTTCCCACCCCTGTGCCACCTTTCATATCAAAGAAATTGGTGGGAAATAGCTCAACTGTGGTATGTCCACTCTTGCCTATTGATTGATACTGATGTAGTTAGATCAAAATCATTTACTGCCTCAATCACAAAACTCCTCGGTCTTGCACTGCTTCCGAATATGTTGACACACTTTTGAGTGATAGATTCCACTGGGTTGATCGGTACAGTCACTTGCATATTTGGTGAGAATTGACTCATCAGCCTGGTTGACTATTTTGCAGGAGAAAATGCTCGCTTAAAACACTCACCTCAACATTCCTGCCAAACATATCTAACAAAAAACCTTACTATCACACACACTGTGATAGGAAAGCACATGTCGTCTGCCAATTGCAGGAATGCCAGGCTCAGAGGGCAGGGAGACTGTCGCTGTGACTACCCAGCTGTCAGCCAATCAGTTCTCAAATTTCCACGTATAAATCAGAGAGCACACTCTCCTGTTGCCGTTCAACCAGCATACTCGTTATATTGGTTAGTTCTCTAATCATCCACCCAGAGAGTGCAGTGAGTACTGCCACTTGGGACATGTCGCTGTGACAGCAGTAGTAAGCTAAATATCTTGTGACTGCCCAGTCACTCAGCTGCCACAGGGTAGCATCTCCCTTTGATCCCAAGGTGTGACATCAGATAAGTCCTTTTGTATTCAATACATGAAAAATTCCCACCTCCTCTCTCCCTCAAATGTGTACTTCCTGTTAACACCTTGCACTACAAACCAATTAACCAAGATGTTCCCGCTTCCCTGCCCCACCACACTTCCCATCCCTGCTGCCACTCTTGAATTAGCAGGACTAAGATTCATTCTATGCTGAGCTCCTAAAGAGGAAGGATTTAAGGTATTTATTTACTTTATTTCTTTTTGAAGGTGTTATCCTACTAGATTGCCCTACAGTTGCCTCCACATTGCACCATTCCCTGCCTCCACTTTCTGCATCCTCTGACCTCCTACCTTTTGTTTTCGTGCGTGTGTGAGTATATACTCATCCTGATGTATGTCCTAGTCCACAATATGGCCCAAACTTTGTGGGAAACAATACTGCAACGTGCAGCTGTGAGGTTACTTTGACAAATATGTGCTTGCAGAACAAAGATTTACAGTGTGGGTGGTCCACTGCCGATTGGGTACTGACGATAACGATCTCACACAACACCTGCTGGTTCATCCACTGCTGCCTCAAAGGACTCACCTTGGTGTATGGGGCTCAACTGAGCTATTAGAGAAGGCATTAGAAATTGGCAGGAATGAGGCATTCTGGCCTCAGCTACTTGCACCAGTCTGTGGGTAAATGGTGTCTGAATTTATCTTCGAGGTTATTATCCTACAGTAGCTGCCTCCAGCATCTGACATAGGTACACCCTGTAATTTTCTCTCAAACACACTATGATGACAAACTTTAAGGTGATAAAACAACTACCTTGCACACCAAAGAAAACACCGATTCATTTTAACAATGCGAGGAATATGGTACTGATGTATGAAATGCACTACAATACCACTCTGCAAAAAGCCTTCATTAGACGATGTTATCCTACAACTGTTTCCACATTCCACATCTTCCAGCCATCGCTGTCATGCATGTATTAACCTAGCACACGTCCCTTGTACGTGATCTGCCATGTGCAAAATCGATTAAGCTTCTTAAAACAATCGAAAACTTCCACTATAATAGTGTGAAAACTGCCGATCACCGCAGAATTTCCTTTTATTTCGGTATATTTGTCTGAGTAAAAAATGGTTCAAATGGCTCTGAGCACTATGGGACGTAACACCTTAGGTCGTCAGTCCCCTAGAACTTAGAACTACTTAAACCTAACTAACCTAAGGACATCACACACATCCATGCCCGAGGCAGGATTCGAACCTGAGACTGTGGCAGTCCCGAGGTTCCGGACTGAAGCGCCTAGAACCGCACGGCCACCGCGGCCGTTTGTTTGGGTAAAGTGAGAACTATTTTGGATCAATCTTTAAGTTGTAATACATTCATGTTATAAGCTATTGTGTGACAGGAACTTTCTGTGGAACAGTCGTATGTAATATCGGTAGTTTCTTTCAGTATGATAAACAAATTTGTGTAATTTGAGAACAATCCCCATATTCACAATTAGTGTCTGTGGAAGTCTTATAAATAAATTGTCAGGCACGCATTACATACATCTCAGATGCATAAAGTACCAATGAAGAAAAATGTCTTTCACAATAGTCAGAAAGAAAAGGGAGTCTCTTGTACGTTTTAAAGCAAGCTACAATGCACATCTCTCTCTCTCCTTGTTGTTTTGAAACATCCAATGGAATAAAACTGCGAAATATACGAACAAAACTCTGTCCTCTATTTCAAAAAGAGCTGCCCCTTATTGGAACATATCAGCTAAGCACCCTAAGAAAAACTCTAGACTGTTTCTCCCTCTGTTCGTCTTGTAACTGTTCCTCGATCTTTTACTAATCCTCACTGTAACTGGATCTCCGATTTAATTTTGAACTGACCTGCTACATCTGACATCATGTGACGGAACAGTTTGAGCTGAGTTTCACGTAATCAATACACTTAGATATTTTGCTTTCTGGAAGAACATAACACGTGTTCCAACTACCACAACTGACCGACGCTGGTAATATGGACTGGTATTTCCATTCTACAACTGTAGCTGCTGTTTTGTGAAGGCTGTTCCATATTAAACTTACTCACAACACCCATCCAAGTACAGATATCTCTAGATTCGTGGATGCTGAAGAGTTTAGAACTTCTTATTGCTGTATAACAGATATAGCCTGAAACATTTGTGAGTGTTGTGGTGGAACTACAGGCCGTTAAGAACAACAAGAACCTTTGGTTTTATGCATCGTAGTGCTCTAAATGGAAGGAATTTGAAACATTTTACATAATTCACTTGTGCTACTAATTCTAGAGTTCTGTTCTAGTGTTTGGAGTCTATAACAAGTAGGTTTTGGAAGGAGGGAAATGATCATAGTGCACAAAAACACAGTGCTAAGGCTACACTTCTATGCACTTAAACACACTGTAATAATAGATTCGTGAGACTTTCCTGCATATTAGTCTTGTGGAATGCAATGCTGTTAGCACTCCAATGCAGGAAATATATTACCAATATCTAATAATCATTTACTCTGCAAGGTTTGTATTCCACTCACTATAGTGAAAAAATTTATTATGTTTAAACTACTACCTTCTACACCAAAGGAAAAAAGACATAGAATCTTTGTGATACATGAATTTCCAGAAGTGTATGCTTCGTTGGCATCAGTCCTATAAAATGGTCGTTAACAACAAGAAGTGCATGAAACAGCGATATCGTAAGAGTAAACAGACAGTTGCATAGCACATGAACAGAACACAGCCTTTTCCACATACAACTGTCAAGCAAATGTATACACAGGGCTTGCAATACCTAAAAAAAAACCTCTCACTGACTTAGAATCACTGCAGTTATGAAACTGAAGACTTGGTTAACGACACAGCACTTTGTAAATCGATCCATTCTGTAGTTGTCATGACTGAATGTCGGAGACCACAGAGCTCGAGGGAACACATTCATAGGTCAACAGGACCCTCGTACCCCGCCTGACCAGTTTGGGGGACCTCAGTGGTGGCCAAACCCTCAATCCAGAACTGTCCTGTCACGCCAAAGACCGCTGGCCCCGGCTGAACCTTGCGACGCTACGCCGCAAATCGTGACTGACGAGCCGGTCATTTAGCCTTGCTATATCATTTCATCTTTCCCTCTATTGTATTACTTAATGCAAGTGTTGATGACCATCATTCCACATTCACCATCCGCCGTTCCACACTGACAGTCTTTCAACCTCTTCGACGTCACACTTTAAGCAACTGTTGAGACCTCATGATATTATGACTCAGATTCGGTTATGATGTTCCGTGCTGTCAATATGTCTCATGACCTTAGTGGCCGATTCTAGCCATAAGTGAATCAAAAACCTGATGAACGGTTTTACGTTTATTATTGTCCAGACAGCTGTCAGATGCTCCAGTTCTCTCAATAATTATATCATCTCAGTGCAGGAGGAAGTGTCTCACAAACACCACAACACAACAGTGACACCTATAACGTAGAGAAATGATCTCAGAGGACAACCTGTAACACCATAGCTCTTATGCTGTACGGATTTATTTTACTTTTGTTCCATTTAATGTTACATCATTGAGCTTCTGTAGATGTTTTTGATTGAATCGATAACACAGAATTGTATACTCCTTTCTTTGTACAAACTTTGATGTCATGGTTTGGTTCAATGCAAAGTAGTGTATCCGTACTGTAAATGCTTTGTCCCATTTGGAGGGAACAAAACTTACTGTATATGATTGTAATTTTGTCCGAATAATTTTTTGTAGAGATGTCAATATGTGTAAATGTTTTGTTTTATTTAATGTATTTGGTTGCTGTTATGTAAATTGCTGATCCTCACTTAGGGTTCTTAGTTTGTATGTAAAGGGTGTAGAGGTTCCCCTTGGGAACGGAACTGTGTAGCGCGCACAAATTGTGGTTGGCCTATGTAGAAAAGGTGGAACTGATAGTCAGTCGGAGACGAGCTACCAGTCGGGGACGAGCTACGAGTCTGTGCACTGCCATGTAAAAGATGCATATTGTGCTGGTTCCGAGAGAAGCTTTTCCTGCCGGTTTCCAATGCCTCGGAAGAACGGATAAATAGCTGGAAATATTCTGGGATTGGTATCAATCATCGCCACCAAGAAATGAAAGAGTCCAGCAATTCTACCTGCAATTCCACCTACCAACATGCAGTTGCCACCACATTGCACAATCATTGCAACGTAATACTATAATGATGTACAGTGAAGGATCAGCATAATGGATGTGTTAGTGTGCTCAAATATAAGGTAATTTATATCTGAATTTTTGTACCTACCCTGATTTTTCTCCTCATCATAACACCTCTAAGGTTCCTCTCCGTTTGAGCTTAAGTGATATCCGAGAGTCCTTACAAAAAGAACATTAAAGCCCAAAATTTTGCTCATTAATGCCTCTTCAACATAGTAAAAATAAAGTTAAAGTTAAGGTGGCAAGAGAGTGAGTTAAAGTAAATGTTGTTTGCTGAAAATATTCCTATTAAAACTGCTTATTAAAGTGCTGTTGCTAACTTCAAAATTAAAAGTTCTTAAGACTGAGACTTATAAAGTAAATGATCACATTGTTGTCTGTAGTAAATTCTAAAAGTTGAGTCAGTTTCTTGCAATTTTGTCACCATTGTGTTTCGCTGTAGTAAAAGTGAGAAAGCTGCAGTTGTGAAACGTTATATAATCATGTTTGCTAAGTGTTTGTCTGTCTTGTGTATTAGAAGTGCATATTAATAGTAATGTTATAAAGACCATTCACTTTGTGCAAGCCCTGAAAGTAATAGTGTGTTTCGGTATCTGTTATAATTTAGCAAATTGTTTCTGCTGCTGTGTTAGTTTCAATCTTACCGTAAACATATGTATGTGTCAGAGTTCACTGCACTCGCGTGTGACAGAGTATAGGTTGTCTTTATCCATTAAAGTTACTAACAACTATTTACTTGAACGAGAATGTTAATCATTCTCTTGACTACTTAGGCTGGCGACCGTTTTCTTTATCCATTGAACAGTGCAGATAGGCAAAATTTTGTTTGTTACTGTTCGAATATTTACGTAACTCTGACTTTCATTTCCGATAAGCCATTCCCGTTAGGTACAGCACGGTCAACTTAACAAAATTCCTCTCAGGGGGTAACACTGCTCTGTTACTTTATACCATAATTGTACTAATTAGACAGTTTTATTTCACAACCTGCCTCCAGCTTCGAGGTTATGGTACAGCAGTAGCAGACGGTAGGAGTGTTATACGTGGCTTTTCCGTGACAGGACTATTTGTTCAGTCGGGGACATACTACCTAATGAACCAAATTTGGTATTTCATAGTACAAGCTACGTAAATGCTGCTGCAGTGTTATAAACCTGTCAGTAGTTATATGTGAATAACTGAACTGACATGTTAAATCTCTGTGAATATAAACCATTACCATTCAGGTTACACGCAAAACCTATGCAACTGTCATCTAACCTCGCATAAGGAGTGATGGGATGACTTACGAAGATCTGACTCGGTCTAACCACATCGGATTACGTGTGACGGTATTGCAAATTCAGAGTGCTACGTAAGTGCTGGGAGGCTGTAAGAATCAGTGTCAGTACAATCCCTATAACACAAGGCGAAACTGCCCCCTTACTACTCTGTAGGAAGCCACAAGGAGACTCGAAGTCCCTTATACCAAAAGACTCAGAAAGTATTCCTGGAAAGCCCACGAAATTTAGTCAGTGACGTTCTGGTTTATATATAGTATACGTCGAAGTTTACCAAACAAACCGTTTTACAGCCTCTAGGTGCGGAATGTGCTCTCTGGTGGACACGGTGTAGAACCAGATTATGCAGTCTTGTGAGAGTAACTAGCAGCAGCACCGAGAAGCTGCAAATATCAGATTACTACATACAGTATTCCTTGGTCTCAGCACTTTATGTATTCGATTACTTACGCATACAATCCAGCACACCTCCTTTATTTTACAAAGACAATGAACGAATCATGTTAACTACAACCACTCTCTCTCTCTCTCTCTCCCTCTAACACAACAGCTGTGTAGCAAACGCGTACATACACAGAATGGGTAGAACAAATATTGTTCGGACTTACAATCAGAGCGATAGTCTGCTTAATGAGTTTTAAACTCTGCAAAGATATGGTGTGATATTATCTGCACAACGCCTAATCCATCACATTCAGGTACAGTATTGCCATTCATGTTAAAAGGTCCGCTTCGATATCTGAGTCGTTTGGATTACATTCACAGCTGGGTTGGAGATTTCTTCCGCTCGGGGACTGGGTGTTGTGTTGTCTACAGTATCATACCATCCTCATTAACACGCAGGTGGCCGAACTGGAGTCAACTAAAGAGACTCGCACCAGACAATCAGTCTATCCGACGGGATTCTCACATCACATAACATTTCTTTTCCTTTCATTGTTTTCTAAGGCTAACGAGATGCAGCTTTACAAATAAATTTTGCGTGGGTCCTGTAATGTTTTATACATACTAGAATCCGTCATTTTCGGTAAGTACTCCAACGTATAACAACCTACAATTGCTATTAACGATAAAAGCTAGTATCTTATATTCCCTGTTTCCAGCCAGCCTTCTCCATACACTATGCTTAAAGCAATATGTTATCCTCGCTTGTACATTTGCAAAAGCTTCTTCTCTTTCCAATTGCAGTCTCATGCTTGTCCTTCATGTCAGCTGTTTTCACTAAATACCCAAGTTTCCTTTTTTGAATTCGACCTCACTCATTTCTTAATTTCATTTTCGTTCTGTTAAAGGGATGACAATTTGTTTAATGGGGAATGGTTTAAGTCTGTTCGAAACATTGGTTGTTCTTCTAAAGACTTTCGGTATAACACTGCTTTCGGATACCAGTCCTAATTCAACGATATCTATGTTAGATGTATTGTGGAGAACAACGTCCTAGAATGAGAAAATACGTTTCACCTGATTTAATGTAACACTTATATCGTCTTCGATGGAACCTCCATTAAGAATCCGCACGTAGTTTACAGGTAACATAGATTGTAAGGTTTTCGCGCTTTGGTGATATGACAGCTTGCACAGATCTCGTTCCTTGCAACCGCCGCAATTAGAATGGGTAGTTGCTTGTTTTTTGCATCTAGATAGTAAATATTTGTACAGATATCGTATCCAGTCAGTAATTTGCCAAGTAAAAAGAAGATATGTTCTAGAATTTTAATACACATCTAGTTTTTCCCTGAACATTTTATGGTGTCAACAATTAGTTCTGTTCGTTTTTGTAATTCTTCCAGCGAAGAGCATTTGGTAATTGTAATTTTCCCTACTATTTCCTGCGTAACACAGTTATTAAAACATTCCACATAATCCCGTGTGTGTGTTGGCAAATCATGACATCCACAGACTCACCGAATTTTCATACAGAACTTTATAATTTTTGCAAAAGCGGGAAACAACAATATATCCAGTCTACTTCCTCATTATTGTAAGAAATTTCTTACAATTTCTTTACTTTTTCTTTTTAGTTTTCTTAGATAACTTGATTACCTAAGTTGGTCTCCTTAAGACTTTGATAGAGAGATCCTCTTTAAGAGACAAATACAAACCTGTTTCCTTAAACCTCTGCGCTGATGTACCACACATATTGACTTCTTAGGGTAGTTTTTCAGTCAGAAAAAGAGTGTATGCTGAAAATGCCAGGAGAAGATTTGTAGAATAACACAGAAAACCTGAGGAATCACGTCTTCAAAGTCACAACTGCATATCGAATTTTACCGCGTGGAAAACAGTGAAATATGGTCACAATATTGCTAACTTAACTGCTACAAACGAGAGGAAACTCCTGCATGTCGTTGCTGACTAGACTTTTGTTATTATTTCATTCACAAAAATACACTGACTGAAAAGAATAGCAACAGCAAGAAGGAGTCGTGCGACATAAACGAAAGTTGGCAGGCTTGTTCCTGCATCTGAAAGATGATGTCTACTCAAATTTTGTGCCAAACGCATAAGAGCGGCGCTAGTAGCGTCATTATGAGAATGTAGATCATTTTTACTTAAAATGCAGCCTGTGATCGATAGTTTCATTTGAGTCTGTACGTGATGTGTCCATGCTAGTCAAGACTGCAGAGAATCATGGCAGGAATCTAGCCACTGTACAAGATCGCTTGCAGCGGTGATCGCGAAAATATACGCTCGCAAGAATACCGCGCTCCGGACGGTCACGTGGCACTGCCAGTAGGGAAGACAATCGTGGCACAGCAGTGACACAACGAACTGTTGCAAATTGGTTCCTTCAAGGACAGCTCCGACACCCTATAGTGTGCATTCCACTGAGCTGAAACCACCACTTTCTGCGGTTCATTGGTGCAAAGCAACAATCCATAAGAGTTCAGGGTGGAGATCTGTTGTATTTTCTGGTTAAAGCTGGCTCTGCCGCGGTACCAGTTAAGCTCATGTGTTGATATAAAGGAGGCTACTTGAAAATCTGCGGACCCACGTTTGTGAGTGCTAGACACACTCGATTTGCAACTGGAGTTATGTCTCGGGTGCGATTTTGTGTGACAGCAGTAGCACTCGCGTGGTTGTCCCATTCACTCGACTGCAAATTTGTACGACAATCTGGTGGTTCTAAGTGCTTTGGTGCCGTTCATGGACAGCATTCCATGAGGTGCTTCCCATGAGATAGCGCTTGCCCACTTACCGCTATTGTAACGCAACATGCTCTGCAGAGAGTCGACATGTTGGCTAGGTCCGGCAGAGATGCTCCACCCAGCGACTGTTCGGTGGCACAACAAAAAAATGGTTAAAATGGCTCTGAGCACTATGGGACTTTACTTCTGAGGTCATCATTCTCCTAGAACTTAGAACTACTTAAACCTAACTAACCTAAGGATATTACACCACATCCATGCCCGAAGCAGGAGTAGAACCCGCAACCGTAGCGGTCGCGCGATTCCGGACTGTAGCGCCTAGAACCGATCGGCCACTCCGGCCGGCCGGCACAACAAACAGAGCATCCCAGGTGCAGGACGATGATATTATACGAGAAACATAAAGCGTGTAGAATACTCATATGACAGAAACGTAATGGCTGCGATGTTTGTGAATGTAAACTAACGTTAGCGTCTGAAGCAGACCAACTTCATTTTACATAAGATGATGAAACTGCAAATGTTAAACCATTAGGGTAATAGGTAGACGGTAACATGATACAAAAATTGTTCCTACTTAAAGAAAAAGTGTGTGGTCACAATAATTAAAAAATATCTTTTTGAACGTGACATGTGTGAACACCGACTTCAAATGTTAGCGCAAGTAAACAGTAAGAAAAACATACTACTATTCTGTTTCTGATCGATATAGTGAGGTTTTGTAATTGTGATTGGTTTTTCATGTGAGAGGGCTGTCTAGTCGTTTTACGGATAAGTTAAAATATGCGGTTCTAGGCGCTAAGTCTGGAGCGGAGCGAGCGCTACGGTCGCAGGTTCGAATCCTGCCTCGGGCATGAATGTGTGTGATGTCCTTAGGTTAGTTAGACATCATTAGTTATACGTTCTAGGCGACTGATGACTTCAGAAGTTTAAGTCACATAGTGCTCAGAGCCATTTGAACCATTTTAAATTGTTCTTTCGGTTAAGATTCGGATCAGCGAACTATGGACATCATCTCGTATAACTGGACGGTCTACCGCTGTAACAACTGAGCTATCGGATAAGTGAGGTGTAGTTACATGACGCTATCTTCGCTGTAACAGTGGGACAGCATATCTCGGACGTAAGTTAGTGTTAACATCATTGTGCAACGGATTTTCAATTAAGTTACTCAACTTGTGCGTCGACGTGGTGAGAGTTTGCCAGTATAGTGCAACCATATTTTATGCTTCTACTCATACTCTGGAACACTCAAAAACAACTTTTCAGGAGTTTTTACAGATGTATTTGTACAGTGTGGTACTACACATTATTTGCAACCCATTTTCCGAAACGTAAATTCCAAAACAAGGGCCGGCCGCGGTGGCCGAGCGGTTCTGCTACGGTCACAGGATCGAATCCATCCTCGGGCATGGATGTGTGTGATGTCCTTAGATTAGTTAGGTTTAAGTAGTTCTCAGTCTAGGGGAATAGACCTCAGATATTAAGTCCCATAGTGATGAAAGACATTTGACCCATTTTGAACCAAAACGAAGTGCAACTGTGAATAAGAAAGGCTGTAGGGGCAGCGAGATAGCCAGTGACGTAAGAGACACTGGAAAACTCGAACGGAGGGTTTTACTGGCCTTTCAAATTATTCCGCTTTTATAAATGAATAATGAAATTCATGAAAAAATAAGTATGTTAGAAGCATAACATGACGTAATTAATCATTTATGACAATTTACAGAAAGCAATCAAATTCCCTATTATTTTAAATATCAGTATAGTTACTGAATCTCTCAAGTATGTTGGCTGTAGTGAAAGTAACATAGAAGGAGGGCAGTGAACGATTTTAAATTTTATGCACTGTAAAATCCGAAGCGAATATTTCTACGTGGGTTCACTGCTCCGTTGAGCCACAGGACGAACCGCCACTGCTTAAAAGCCTGGCTGTGACAACACCGTGGCCCCTGGGCGTCCCTCAGCCCAGCCACGGATAGGCGCAGCTAGTATAGGCTACCCGCCGGGCGGGCTCGCTGTATGTGCCCTACGAATGCTTGCCCGTGTCCGCTAGGCTATTGCATCACGACTGTATAGGTCCCGACCCAGCTACCTGTCTGCTGCTGAATTCCTGTTTGCCTATCCCTGGTGCCCAAGTGTGCCAATGGTTACCCACCTGTTCCCGTGTGGGTACTAGAGCTGGAACTGCCTGCTTCTAGTAATATATCCACTGATTTACTTTTCGAGAGTTCCCCTTTGGGCATACAAACTTGTCTTCATTTTACCTACACAGGTTTCGTTAAAGTTACAGCTTCGTCAACAGTTTTTTAATTTTCTTTCTGTGAAATAACAGCAAAAGTGTTCTTTACTGTATCGAAATTTAAAAATATCAATTAATAAGAAGATATTCACATATATGAAAATTGACATTTTTACATCTACTTTATTACATCATGGTGCGGTTTCTGGATTTTGCGCTACACCTCTTTTCTTTCACTGTATCTTCTGCAGCCATAGAGAACTTAATGTGGAAAATTATTTACACCGAAAATTTACGACTGGGAATATTATGGTTAAAATAGTTTTGTTCTGCATGGTTGATTACGTGTTTGTGGGAGGCGGGTGAGGGACGGTGTGTACGTCATTTTGTACCGGTACGTGTAGTATGTTTCCGCTTACATTTCCTGGTTTCAGAATTAACTATGAAAACTGTGCCGACTGAAGGCATTCTTACAAGTTGCGGCGACTTATATCTCCGTATCGGCCTCTCCTGAACGCGCTGCTAGCTCTCAAATCTAAGTTATAAATTTACATCAGGTTTACCTTTGGTTGCAAGTAAATGTTTGAAATTCTGCTTTGTTATAATTGTGAGAGAAATAATTTGTAATTAAGCATGTTGAAACTGTGCCTTATTATTGGGTGAGTAATTTTCTGAAATATTTGCAAATTCATTGTTATTATTATAATCATTATTATTCCTGGAGATACTAAAAGGTATCAGATAGATTATATAATGGTAAGACAGAGATTTAGGAACCAGGTTTTAAATTGTAAGACATTTCCAGGAGCAGATGTGGACTCTGACCACAATTTATTGGTTATGACCTGTAGATTAAAACTGAAGAAACTGCAAAAAGGTGGCAATTTAAGGAGATGGGACCTGGATAAACTGAAAGAACAAGAGGTTGTACAGGGTTTCAGGGAGAGCATAAGGGAACAATTGACAGGAATGGGGGAAAGAAATACAGTAGAAGAAGAATGGGTAGCTTTGAGGGATGAAGTAGTGAAGGCAGCAGAGGAACAAGTAGGTAAAAAGAAGAGGGCTAGTAGAAATCCTTGGGTAACAGAAGAAATATTGAATTTAATTGATGAAAGGAGAAAATATAAAAATGCAGTAAGTGAAGCAGGCAAAAATGAATACAAACGTCTCAAAAATGAGATCGACAGGAAGTGCAAAATGGCTAAGCAGGCATGGATAGAAGACAAATGTAAGGATGTGGAGGCTTATCTCACTAGGGGTAAGATAGATACTGCCTACAGGAAAATTAAAGAGACCTTTGGAGATAAGAGAACCACTTGTATGAACATAAAGAGCTCAGATGGAAACCCAATTCTAAGCAAAGAAGGGAAAGCAGAAAGGTGGAAGGAGTATATAGAGGGTCTATACAAGGGCGATGCACTTGAGGACAATATTATGGAAATGGAAGAGGATGTAGATGAAGATGAAATGGGAGACATGATATTGCGTGAAGAGTTTGACAGAGCACTGAAAGACCTGAGTCGAAACAAGGCCCCCGGAGTAGACAACATTCCATTGGAACTACTGACGGCCTTGGGAGAGCCAGTCCTGACAAAATTCTACCATCTTGTGAGCAAGATGTATGAAACAGGCGAAATACCCTCAGACTTCAAGAAGAATATAAAAATCCCAATCCCAAAGAAAGCAGGTGTGGGCAGATGTGAAAATTACCGAACAATCAGTTTAATAAGCCACAGCTGCAAAATACTAACACGAATTCTTTACAGACGAATGGAAAAACTAGTAGAAGCCGACCTCGGGGATGATCAGTTTGGATTCCGTAGAAATACTGGAACACGTGAGTCAATACTGACGTTACGACTTATCTTAGAAGAAAGATTAAGGAAAGGCAAACCTACTATCCTAGCATTTGTAGACTTAGAGAAAGCTTTTGACAATGTTGACTGGAATACTCTCTTTCAAATTCTAAAGGCGGTAGGGGTAAAATACAGGGAGCGAAAGGCTATTTACAATTTGTATAGAAACCAGATTGCAGTTATAAGAGTCCAGGGGCATGAAAGAGAAGCAGTGGTTGGGAAGGGAGTAAGACAGGGTTGTAGCCTCTCCCCAATGCTATTCAATCTGTATATTGAGCAAGCAGTAAAGGAAACAAAAGAAAAATTCGGAGTAGGTATTAAAATCCATGGAGAAGAAATAAAAACGTTGAGGTTCGCCGATGAGGTTGTAATTCTGTCAGAGACAGCAAAGGACTTGGAAGAGCAGTTGAACGGAATGGATAGTGTCTTGAAGGGAGGATATAAGATGAACATCAACAAAAGCAAAACGAGGATAATGGAATGTAGTCGAATTAAGTCGGGTGATGTTGAGGGTATTAGATTAGGAAATGTGACACTTAAAGTAGTAAAGGAGGTTTGCTATTTGGGGAGCAAAATAACTGATGATGGTCGAAGTAGAGAGGATATAAAATGTAGACTGGCAATGGCAAAGAAAGCGTTTCTGAAGAAGAGAAATTTGTTAACATCGAGTATAGATTTAAGTGTCAGGAGGTCATTTCTGAAAGTATTTGTATGGAGTGTAGCCATGTATGGAAGCGAAACATGGACGGTAAATAGTTTGGACAAGAAGAGAATAGATGCTTTTGAAATGTGGTGCTACAGAAGAATGCTGAAGATTAGATGGGTATATCACATAACTAATGAGGAAGTATTGAATAGGATTGGGGAGAAGAGAAGTTTGTGGCACAACTTGACCAGAAGAAGGGATCGGTTGGTAGGACATGTTCTGAGGCATCAAGGGATCACCAATTTAGTATTGGAGGGCAGCGTGGAGGGTAAAAATCATAGGGGGAGACCAAGAGATGAATACACTAAGCAGATTCAGAAAGATGTAGGTTGCAGTAGGTACTGGGAGATGAAGAAGCTTGCACAGGATAGAGTAGCATGGAGAGCTGCATCAAACCAGTCTCAGGACTGAAGACCACAACAACAAACATTATTCCTGATGCGTGAGGTGTCATTGCAGTAACCATGCTGGGTATGTTGAGATTTTAAAATCCTAACACAGAAATTGCTACTCTGCATGTTTAAAACTGTCTTAACAAAATGTTTGTTGGCTTTTAATATTATAGTATACGGATGTTGTCTTTGATGAATATCACAACCACTTCAGACTAGCACTTCCACGCACTGGAACTGTAACAAAAACCACAGTTTTAAACTTCCACTGTGTAACTGTTTACAAGTTATGCAAACAAGATGGCATACAGCTAAATGTAGACGGCCGCGGGGTCCGAGCGGTTGTAGGCACTTCAGTACGGAACCGCACGACTACTACGGACGCAGGTTCGAGTCCTGCCTCGGGCATGGATGTGTATGATGTCCTTGGGTTAGCTAGGTTTAAGTAGTTCTAAGTCCTAGGGGACTGATGACCTCAGATGTTAAGTCCCATAGAGCTCAGAGACATTTGAGCCATTTTTGAGTTAAATGTATTGTGGACAGGTGATCTGAATCTTGCTTTGGTCTTAGACATTCAGAGATCTATCCCACTCTGTGTGTGTGTGTGCGTATGCGCGCGCGCGCGCGCGCGTGTGTGTGTGTGTGTGTGTGTGTGTGTGTGTGTGTGTAGGAGGGTTGGTGCGTTCTTTGGAGGCAGAAAATGGAATTGCGTAGCAGAGAACTGTGTATTTGTTTATTTCATATATGTCTCTTCATTTAATAGTTTTCCCTGATTATTAGCGTTTGTGGTCGGCTGTTAGTGCATTTGGGAAATTTGAGACCAGTTTTGATGTGTTGCATGTCCACTTTCAAAAATTTTCTGTGAATGTCAAATGACAGCTATTACTTCTTAATGCTGTTAAGAATTCCATCTAATTTATATTGAGATTTCTGCTTTCACGTTTGTGTAAACTGAATTGCAGGACTGACCTGTCAGTTAATTAATGTCACATCTATCGCATTCATCTGTGATGGTATTTGTTGTCCTTAGTTTTCTCTGCATTGAATTATCTTTTCCGTAGGCTGTTTATAGTCCTTGTTATGAGCACATTGTCTATCCTGTAGGATGCTTTGTTATTGTAAGTGAGAATGAACCTATTGGTTATGTTTTGCGTGCTATTTTTCATGGGCAAGTGTGCTAGTCTTATTTTATGTGTGTTTATGTTCTGTGTGTCTGTGTTTGTATGCTGGTGATATTCTCTTTATTTTTGTGTGATAAATATCCCTTTAATTCGTATTTTAGTATTGTGATTCCATTTGTCTATAATGATTGCATTTTATGCATTCTTCAGAACTATTTGTTTGATTGTCGAAGTTCCTTGTTGTGGTTTTCATTGAGTGGAACTTCATTCACTCTGTGTAGCACGTATTGGAAACTACATAGGTTGTCTATAATAGAACGGCTTCAGATACAGCATGCAGCTGTGCTGGTGGTGGTAATTTACATTAACACCCGAAATTGATGTTGCTTGTTGCATCTGTGTAGTGTGAGGTCAAGAAATTTGACTTATTGCGTTTTGTATTGCTATGGTGAATTTTATTGGTTGTCTATAATAGAACGGCTTCAGATACAGCATGCAGCTGTGCTGGTGGTGGTAATTTACATTAACACCCGAAATTGATGTTGCTTGTTGCATCTGTGTAGTGTGAGGTCAAGAAATTTGACTTATTGCGTTTTGTATTGCTATGGTGAATTTTATTTTAGTATGGATTGTGTTTATGCTATCATGGAGCTGTTGGAGCTCTTTGGGATGTCTTGCTGTCTGATGATACTGACAGTGGCTGTGGTGGGTATATAGGTGTACATGAATGTGATGTTGCACGATGTGTGCGGTTGCCATGGCTATAATGATATGTTTTATCCTTTGTATCTGCTCTTTAGTATTACATACACTTTTGCTGCTTCTCTGCAGGTAATTTTACTAAATGTAAGAATGTATCTCTCTGAGTGCATGATACACAGGTGTTCTTCTAAAGTTTTCAACTGGGTTTGTTGGTATGTTCTCCCCTAAGACTTTTGGGAGGTTCAAAAATGCTTCAAATGGCTCTGAGCACTAGGGGATTCAACTGCTGTGGTCATAAGTCCCCTAGAACTTAGAACTACTTAAACTTAACTAACCTAAGGACATCACACACATCCATGCCCGAGGCAGGATTCGAACCTGCAACCGTAGCGGTCGTGCGGTTCCAGACTGCAGCGCCTTTAACCGCTCGGCCACCCCGGCCGGCTCCTTCAGGAGGCTGTTTAGCGTGGGTGTCTTGGTTTTATTTTATTTTATGTCTTGTTTGTTTTAGCCATTACACTTTTCGTTTTGTGAGTATATTTGAGATGTTAGCCACAATTGTCTGCCTGATTGTTTGGTATCTTCATGTTAGATCACTGTTTGGTTGTATAGTATTACTGTTTTCGAGAAATTTTATGGTCTTATTTTTTTAATTTTTTCTGTTTCATAGTCACTACAATGTCACCGTGGTCTTCTTTTTTGGTAAGAGCTTCAGTGTTTCTGAGCTTAATCATAGTTTTTCATTTTATTTAACGGAAAGAAAATTAAGAATACAGTGATCATGCGGCAACTTTACTAGAACACATCTGGGTACAAAGGCGAAAAAATGTATTTCCTCTAGTAGAAACCTATCCAGAAAGAAATTTATAGAGCTCTTACACGTTTCGACTTTAAAACAGGGTGGCCGAGCGGTTGTAGGCGCTACAGTCTGGAAACGCGCGACCGTTACGGTCGCAGGTTCGAATCCTGCCTCAGGCATGGATGTGTGTGATGTCCTTAGGTAAGTCAGATTGAAGTAGTTCTAAGTTCTAGCGGACTGATGACCTCAGAAGTTAAGTCCCATAGTGCTGGGAGCCATTTGAATTTTTTTTAATAGGTGGCTGGTAACAAGAAGCAGCATTATGGGTTACGTTCATTTGAGTGATTGAGTTGTTTTGAAAATCAGCCTTATGCAAACAAGATTAGTTTATTTTTGTATGCACCCTGACATATTTCGAGACATATGTGTCATCTTCTATCGCTCAAATATTTATTTGTGTAAAATAAAATATGAAATCTATAGTAATTTAACTGTTATAGGCCTAATAATTGCAATATGTTTATTTTGCTTTGTTTTTTTTAGACGCTCACCTTAAAATTACATCGCTAAATGAACTGCGTTATTATACACCAGTTTTTGCGCTTTTTTCGTCGCTTTTTGACATCATCATCTAGTACAAAAAAAACAACACCCAAGTAACATGAAGACTGATCTTAAGATCCTCAGAATGAACAACAGTCTCCATCAAAAACTCACAATAGAGGAGAACTACCACATACGAAAAGCAATAACACAAGGAAAGAGAGTACATAATGAAAATACACTGTGCAACAAAACACTGTTTCGAACACTCAGTGAACTGTACAAAGGCACCTCCACACATAAAACATAATATTCAAAGAGCCTAAAGAAATAGAAAAGTCTTCTGTTTTCTCGGTTCTTTCCACATCCCCTTTCCAGCTCTCTCTCTCTCTCTTTCTCTCTCTATCTATCTCTTATTCCGCACACCCACACCCACAACCACCGACCCACCCACCCACCCACCCACCCACCCACCCACACACACACACACACACACACACACACACACATATATATATATATATTCAGCCTTCTCCCAGCAGCCATACCACACCAGTCCTGACGAAACATTCGAAATCAGCGCCACAACAAACAGAAGACCAACGATTAACAAGTGAGCAGCGGAAATAACATAAGAACCTCTCACTGAGAAAGGAATCAGAAGTGTATGCTCAGATCACGTTTCGTCACATTTTGTGGAATTGTATGTGAAGTGAACTAGTGAGCGAAAATTGTGTGAGAAACTGTGTAGAAAGAGGGCACTGAATTGCCGTTGATGGGGAGACACCAACCAGACACACAACAGGACAAAACTGTTAGTACAGAAACGCATGTAGGCTCTACCGTCGAACAGCACATGTTGTAATTCTTAGGCCTACAACAGTTAAATTATTATACATTTTATATTGTACTTCACAGAAATAAAAATTTTACCCACGTAAGATGACATACTTCGAATCATTTCTGGGTAAATACTAAAATAAACTAATTGTGTTAGCAACCGGCTTATTTTAAAACAACCTAGTTTTAAATCGCAAACACAGAGGAACATCAACAGGAACTTCAAACCTTCCTAACATGTGTGTTCACTGAGTGGCATTTCTCATTCACAAAGAATTTGTACGTAAAGTATTGAATACCTCTCCAGAATGACTCTAACTAATATCCCGTACTATAACTCGACTAATAACGCACTCTCTCTCACCACATCGAATGGTTTTTGGGTTACTGCCAACTAATGAGACACGTTAATTTTCTGTCAGTAAGAGTGACAAGAATTCATCTATAAATGTGCGTCGCATGTGCAGTGGTCGTTCCGAATCAGAGAAGAAATTAAGTCCAATCACAAATGTATTTTGTGTTACTGTCAACTAATGAGACATGTTAATTTACTGTCAGTAAGAGTGACAAGTAATTCATCTATAAATGTGCGTCGCATGTGCAGTGGTCGTTCCGGATCTGAGAAGAAATTAAGTCCAATCACGAATGTAATTCATCGAACAATACACAGTGATGAAGCAAGCCCAATGGACCGTACGATGATATGAGTCAATTCCCATTATTATACATACAATTATTATCAAATTTTTTAAAACTGATTTGCCAATACTCATACGTTATCTATATATTTGTGATTATTAAAAAGGAGATTTCATTGGAAAATATCAAATATATTACACGGATCATCTTACTTTTGAATACGTAAACCAAAAAAACTATTTATTGGAACACACTCTATAATCTCACAATTTAATCTGATCTAATTCGCTCGACACATGTCTCAGAAGTGACATCTCTCTCGAAAAGGAATAAGGTAAAATGGTTAGACGGTAAAAGAAAGGTAAATGCCGGAGGCCGACTGTTGTGGAAAGTAAAATTACGCTAATATTTGGTAAAAAAGGCTCGGAATATTAAGAATGCAAATTACATCTATAGGAGAATTTTCTACAAATTGGTTAAAGAAACAAAGTGGCCTCCCATCCGCGTTAGTTTAGACAAAACTCTTCACAGGATCATTTCAGAGAACATCTAATAACCCACTCGCCAAGTGGTCTCAAGATAGCGCCTAAAGCAACAATGCTTTAAATACCCCAAAAAATAACTACCAGGGAATATACATTTAACACACATATTAAAGAATAGAGTGTACGTTTACTAGAGTCGAAACTGATAAAAGTAATCGTGAAAGGAATTACTTGGCTTAGGTCCATGTGTACGAAAACCTTATAACGGTCAAGACAGATCACGGAGTTCTAAGTTACTCAAAACAAAGTAAATTGCACATGCACTAAGTATAAAAATACGCAAAGAATTTACAGCCGAGCAAGAAAATTCTGAAGCTTTCCATTTTACTGATTTCCTAACTCAAGGGCAATCGCCTTTTAAGCTAATGTCGTGCCCACTACCAACACGCAGGCTTAACGACTAAGGGCAGCAGCATGGCTGCTCGACACAAAATCAGCCTCTGTTACTTGTTCGGGAAGACCGCCCAATTTTTTAGGAGAGGGAAGTAACGCCTGCTCCAATGGAAAATGAGGATAGGCAGAAAAGCCACTAGAGCTCGAGCAGACGGCTCGAACGAAGTCGGAAAACCTTTGATTCGCTGAAGCCGGTTCAGGCATTTATCTCTGCGACACCGAAAATAAGTGAAAATCTATATTCTGAAGAATGGTATTTCACATTCGGGGAATACGTAACGGGACTTCTAGAAAGAATTCAAACCACCCACCCATGATTTAAACTAAACGGTCATGATGGGATAACGATGCCATTACGGATACGACAGAGAGATTGCCCCGTTTACGAAAAAATAAAATACCTTGCTCCCATCCTCCCTCCAGTATAAGTGTGATTTTAAGGGGCTCCGGAAAGGCTCAAAATCATGAAAAGTTCAACTTTTACTTTTTTGCGTTTTCTGAATCTACAGACTATTACCTTTTAATAGATATATAATTTATTCAATTTCGAAGACTACAACAATTTTTAATTTTTTTTTTTGAAATGTGTTCCACATGGGCGTGACCCACTGTGGCGCCGTTAAACTGCTGTCAAATGGTGTTATTATTAACGTCCGTGTTCATCAGGTACATTTTAGTGATGTGAGATAAAGTATGTGTTGTGGATAACCTGTGATGGTTCAATATATATCGCTGGTGTGATTGTCGATTGTTTCATGTTTATTTACTCTGTCGTTATCTCGAAAATATTCGTAATTAATTCTGTTTCTTGAGCCTCTGTTTTGTTGAAATATAATAATGAGTAAAAGTAAAGTTATTAGAAATCCTCTGAAGGCTTTTAAGAAAAGGAGAAATGTTGGAAAGCCAAAGGTATGTGTTATTACTGTAAATAATAACATTCTAACATGGTACGAGCGATGCTTGCTTTAGACAAGGAACGCCTTTGGGCTGCAGACAGGGCTGTAAAGAGTCTAGAAATACAAGCAAGAGTAAACAGGGGGAACAAGAGGAAGCTGGAGGAGGAGTTTGCAGAGGATGAAGATAATCCATCCTATGGACCTGGAATGCACTAAAAAGTTAATCCAATCTTTGTCGCTCGATTCCCAAAACTTTTATTTTCTCATACTAAATACATGTTTTCTAAGGATCTTCCAAACATATTTGTTTCAGACTTTCAGTAAATGTTACACAGTACCTTCTGAATAATTCAACACAACCTTTTTCCAAAAAACTGTATATTTTTTAATATATAAATAAAAAATTGCAAAAAAATGTTGTGAATTTTCATTACGATTGAAAAAAATCATCTTTAATAACTGAACTAAAATTTTGTAAAATCCCTATGTTAAGTTGTAGCCCAATTCCAATAAATAATCTGTAAAAAGTTCAACTTCCTACCTCAAATACTTTGTGAGGAAAGATGTAATTTATAAGCGTTATTTTAACATTGCAAGTATAGGGCGTTCCGGAGCCCCTTAATGCAGCAACTTAATACCAATAACATCTTGCCACCGGAAAATATATAAAACCAAATTGGAAGGAATTTGCGTTTATTCATCGTGGAATGGTAGGGCCACTGCGATTTGATGGGAATGAGGACCTCTGTAATTTGGAGATAATATTTGCAGCTCACAGGGCCTTCTCTCCGGATTAGAATTTTAGGATTATGGCGTCGTAAACCATTATATAAATCTAATTATTTGTTCATTGTCATGTAGCTAATGTGTAGTATAATATGAATTTCATTGAGAGGTAAAGCTTTTGTGAATTTATTTACATGTTGTGCAGGTAATTTTAAAAACGATTTTTCCCCTTCATTCTTTATTCAAAGGAGTAGCCTGGAATGAGCAGATTAGGAAGTATGTAAGATGATACCTACAGTTCCACCATTTTACAAATATAAACTCTAGAAGAACCTTGATCGACACCGGAGGATTGGGAGTATTCTATTTCTGGAACAATGTTGTGAATTGTCCCAAAGGCAAAATAAAGTTTAGTGAAGTTGTTTGCAGTGTTAATGAGCATGTGTGTCAGTGTGAGTGTGCTGTGTGTAAAATAATTGCTAATATGGACGCGTTACAGAACTTTTACAAGTATTTTCCTGCGAAAATTGGGTTGAATTCCCCATTGCACTAACCGAATTGTTTACATATATCTCACTATATTGAGATGATTTGAATTCAGCACTATGAAACCAAAAAGGCAGTACCGCAATGTCAGGTAAAGAAACTGACCATGAATGCATCCGTAACAGCAACATATTATACACTGCCCAGTCACGTAAATGTGACCAATTGCAAGGAACGTGAATAACCTATTTTAGTGCTACCGGCAGTGTAACTCGTGCAGCACGAGTGTCAGAAAGGTTGTGAATGGTATCGACAGGGATGGGGAGTCACGCCGACTTCAGTGCTGTGAGCGGCTGCTCTAGGTTTCTCACCTGATGATGCATGGTGCGTTCAGCCCGATTGAGATGGTCCCACAGATTCTCTATTGGCTTCAAATCTGGGGAGTCTGATGGTCAGTGGAGTACAGTAAATTGATCCTGGTGCCCTTCGAACCGTGCACTAAGACAGCGAACTATATGACACTTTGTATTGTCCAGCTCGTAGATCCCATTACGCCGACGAAAACCAACTGTATGTAGCACTGAACGTGAACACCAAGGATAGATGCATACTTGTGTTGATACATTACGCTTGCTTGTGTTGATCCATTGTGCCTTCCTGAGATCACCCAGGGAATGCCCCGAACACATTTCGTAGATAATAATGCTGCCCCCTTCGGCTGGGACCCTTCCGACGGTTGTTGCAAGGTGTTCGCTTAGAGAAGTTTCACGACGTAAGCGCCAACGGCCATCGGTCTGATGGAGCATAAAACGTATTCGTATGAATATGCGACGTCCAGTTGCGGTGGTGGCGTGCAAATTACAGCGCATGAAGAGAAGTCCGCATGGGTGCATGAACCAGCCACCTGCCACACAGACCTATTCGCAGTGTAATGTCTCTTGCAGCGGTCTCTCCGCGATATTTTCAGAAATTTTATAAATTATGTAACTCAGTACATATCTCGAAATATCTCTTCTTATCTTACCGATTATCAATGCAAAGTAGTTTCAAGCCCAATTATTCCTTGGAGCGTTCATTTACTCCATGGGATAGCTTCTCTGCTATCTATGTTTTCTCTTATGAAAAGAAAGAGGACTTCTTGCCGATTAGTCGTGAAAGGAGGATCTATATGTATGTATTGTTGGGCTAGTCGCTATCTTGATGAGATTGTGTAAAAGAAAGAATTTAATACACGAACTAAACTAAAGTAAGTATGTTCGCGTATTATTTAACTGTTTATTATCGACAGTGTCTGCTTACTACGCTGTGGTGCACGGGATCAGTGGGGAACGTCTGATTTCCACTGGACGAACCTGCCGTTTTGTATGCTCAAGATATCCTGTTACTTGAAATAAATAGGCTAACACGGTCTTACCAGCAGATCTCCGGTCTTCCCCATGTGATCACCGAAAGTTAATAGTTATTATAAATGTTTCCAGGAGATCGACTGACAATTTTCGTCGCACCGAGACTTCGAAATTGCTTCACTGCCTTATGGAATTTTAGTTAAGCTCAATTTAATCAGGACAGAACAGTATTGAACTGTGCGAATGTGATAAGCCTGCTTTGTCAATGAAAATTCCCTTAATATACGCATGTTTTTACCATCCTGATCAGTGAAGCTAAATTAGGCCGGTGTGAGAGAGGTTTTAAAATTTTAGATCCCACACAAAAAGATATTAAAGCAGCAACGTTGCTAAACAGTTTGAGGAGGGACGGTTAGTAGTCTACTGGTTCCTCTGGGCGCTCAGCTGCTCAACAAAGTCTATTCACCTTGACACATGGCTGCAGCTGCCATTCACCTCTTGCTGTCTGAGTTCTGTGCTGCATCAGAATTGTGTCGGTGCCGGTTTTGAGTGGTGCCATTTTGCCATGCACGGTATACTTTAACCACACAGGCACACGAACAGTTTACAGGTTTACCCGTTTCGGAAATTCTTCCCCCTTGACCTAAAAGCCGATGATCATGTCCATTTGGACGTCTGATAAATGGCTCCGTTTTCGAATTCCGATAACGGGTATGTGCCGTGATGGCCCCAGCTGATGCGTTGGTTTAAACCCCTACTGTTACTCTGAGTTTGGTTTCCCTCATTTATTGCGGTTATGGCGTGGTTCTTCCTCTTTCTACTTGTGGCAGCAGCGGTGTGTGTTGATATTCGCACCTAGCATTATCTTTGGTCTGGTGTTTTATAGTTTCTGGCTAGCCGGTGTGCGGCAGTCGGTCGGTTGGGGTGGATCAGCCAGGAAATTTCCGTGTGGCGCAGAGGGACGGGCCCGCTGGCAGTCTCTACCCAGTGTCGGAGTGTGTGGGAGCTGTTCCGATTGCTACGAGGTTCGTGGCTCACCGACCCAGGTCATCAAAGTTGAGTGGTGATTTAATCACAGAATCCAGTCTGTTCACACTGTGACGTTGGTTTTCATGGTTGGCTGTTGAGGTGTTCCCGTGAGCAACAGCGAGTGTTCGAGTTGGTGAAAGTTTGGGCACCATCCGGTGGAGTTTAACTGTATTTTGGTTATCTGAAGTCCAAGTGGCCCAGCGGAATTTTCTGCCTCGTGGCCGTTAGCGTTCCGGTTGCCTGCTCTGGCCACTGACTTAAAATTCAAGCAGTGTCCTTTCCTGACCCTCCCACATGTGTGTGTAGTTTTGACAGCTTATGCATACTTGGTTGTGGGCGGCTATGCCTTCTACGTTCCGGCTTTGGAGTTCCTTGTGTACTGGTCGGGTGGAAAGCAAGTCGTCTTGTCGGTGAGTCCGTTGACTGTCTCTTGGTTGGGTTGCCGGCGGATCAGATATAGTTGGGCTGAGTACCTATCTACCCTAAGCAAACATTAATAATTCAAGTGCAGACCAACCCTCGGGAACGTCTGGGCGCCGCTGGCTGTACTGCCTTTTCTTATTGGTGTTTGATTGTGTATTTTAATGGCTCATAGCCGATGGTTTGAATTTGTATGCTTTTAGTTGGGTTTTAAATAATGGGCCTTGAGCCGTTTTAAAATAGAAATTCCTTATTTGCTAAGTCTTTGATTCTCTGGAGTTTCAGCGTCATTAAATTTTTTTTTCTGGATAAAGCTTTGGGCCTTCTGCCTTTTGAAAATTTATTGTAGTTGTCTTTTCAATCATGGGCCTTCAGCCATCTGCGGATTTAAACAGGCGTTTCAGTGTACAATGTTTTCCACCAATACACTTTGTATACAATCCCCTGCTAGTGCTGCCACTTCTCTCAGTTGTTATTGCTATGGTGTGAATTGTGGTGATCCTGTGTGACTGGTTATTTCTCCTTGACGTCGACCATTGAAGATTGTGACATTAGTTTGAGCGGACGCGGTATTATTGTTTCCTGGTGAAGGCACTAATTGCCTTAGAAAGACTACAAATTAAGACAGAGTGAATTGAATAAATTTATGTAACAAAGTGCATTGTTTTTACCCATGTGGATCGATTTCTCGTTGGGCATGTAGTGTCTGACGGCGGAGGCTGATTTGCAAACCTAGGGCAATGCTTCGTAAAATTATCAGGGAAGGTATGTCATGTCTAGTTCCCTCTGAGAGGGAGCATTCTTGCAGATTAACAACCCAAAGCCATAATAGAGGTGGTAAACTGACGTAGCCAGGTCGAATCTCTGTGGAGTAAGAAATTAGAATCGCCTATGGAAGGCTTGGGTTGGAGGAAGGGTGGAAAAGGTGAGGTCAAAATTTCCTAATCACTACGCTTTGCACCAATACCGTGGCCTCCTTGGTGTTACTCGACTGGAGTATAACGGTGTGTCAGCTCCACATCCGGCCTTCCGGATTGGATTTTCTGTGACTTCCCTAAATCCAGGGTTAATGCAGGGATGATTTCTAGGAAATGTCACCTCCGACTTCACTTGATCATAACTACAGTAACCGGACGTTTTAACTTAATCTTCATTTCTTTCCTCATCAAACAACTGAAAAATGTCATCTGCATACCTTCACAGTTAGTACAGTTAATTACGCAACATCAGATAAAACATATGGCACTACCCTCACACACTACGACTTTCGGATTTTTGGTCTGATCCTTACTTCATGGTTTCTGTCACCAATGCCATACGACTTCGGTTTGACATATACACGGGAAAAATTTGATATAGAACGTTTACAGATGTAGGATCTTTCGGAACAACTATAACGTCTATAAAAGGTGTGAACACAATATTGCCTCGGTGAATCAGTAATGGAATATGAGATATAGCTGTTTAATTAGTTTCTTTGGCACAGTAGCATTTATTGTGGTAGTTACCGTAACAAGGTGTTTAGTAGCGTTGTGCAAAATAGAGTTAGTTGACACCAGCCAACGGCATCCTTGATCAATGCACCTGAAAGAAAGCAATATTTTAATTTTAGTGCATAGTTTGTATTTAAAACGATTAGGAGATAGTCCGTGTGTTCGGTCTGCATGGACTATGAGGGACGTCCGATAAGAGACAAAGACAGCCTTACGCCTGCCGACAACATATGGTGCAGACAATTACTGACTTGTCTCACATTATGATATTATGGATGAAATTTTCTAGGAAAATGTGTTTTTAATAACGTGGGCGCTGCTGTGGAGATTGTCGGTTCGGCGAAGGTAATTTCGTCTCGTAGGGTTCTGACGAGGAACAGAATTGATTTAGCTCGTACCCAGGGGAATTATTATCTGGAGCGTAGGTGGGTTATTTGTTCGGAAGGTCATTAAGACGACCCTACAACGAAATTAAGGAGTAACGAGAATTCATGGAAATGCATCTCGTGCAGCTGAGATGAACACGGTTACAAAAACCAGGGCTCTTAACACCGTTCCGTGTAACCTACTTTACACGGAGGAAGATGTGTGAACGCAGTAACATTATCATGACTGTCACCTGAAGGTACTGTATGGTTAAAGACGTTTAGGTCGAGGAGTAACCAAATAAATGTGAAACGTTAAACTGCTGGACTCAAAACTAAATGTCTTCAGAACTTCCATTGTTCCAGAAATCGCAAAAAAATACAGGTGAGGTTTTTTATAGGTTTCTGTCTATTGCAACAACGGTTACTACTTTCGTACTCATAATCCCCATAGGTCTCCCATGTTTGCTACTTGGCTACTTTTTACGTCTCCGCTCGTTGAGATGATTCACTAAGACATAGAAAACCACTGCTTAGTTTACGGATTCAATTGTGTTGTCGTGAACCAAACTTTTCTAGCTACTGCTTCTACTACGTATTCCGTTATACATTTCAATGTGCTCTAGATCCCTTTACGTATTATTTTTTTGCCTAGCAGCGATTTGGTAGCAGCTACTTCTTTAACTGTGCCATTGCATATGAGTCTGATGTACTGGGCGTCATCTTGTATTACACAGTATTTCAAGTCGTTACTGGGAATTACGAAATAATGATTACAAACTGGCCTCACTGTTTCTCATGTATCATCCCTCTGTCGCGTTCAGTATTTCCTACTGCATCAATCACTTTCATCTGTCTTCCTTACTGCCACACACCTTGTTCATTACCCACAGCAGAAGTAACTGATTACAGATGTCAGTCCGCAGCTCGTGGTCGTGCGGTAGCGTTCTCGCTTCCCGCACCCGGGTTCGATTCCCGGCGGGGTCAGGGATTTTCTCTGCCTCGTGATGGCTGGGTGTTGTGTGCTGTCCTTAGGTTAGTTAGGTTTAAGTAGTTCTAAGTTCTAGGGGACTGATGACCATAGATGTTAAGTCCCATAGTGCTCAGAGCCATTTGAACCATTTGAACAGATGTCAATACCTGTGACAGACTGGCCACAAAGACCTTTGTCATCATGAAATTAATTTACCACAATGCATGAAATCTGCAATAGATGGGCTTGTCATTTTTACAGTGAGGCAAGGTGAATTTCTAAGTGCAGTGCTGTTACACCAGTACAGTTCTGTATCGTAAAAAGTTAATGAAAAAAGATATCTCTACCGTAAAATTTTAATTAACTAATGTTTAACCGGTAAGCAACATAGTAAAGTAATTTATCTACTTTGGCTGTTCAATTTAAACAACTTTCACAAGGTCCCTTGCTAAACAGCTAGAATTAAAATATTATTCAAAAGACGTCGCAGAAGTTGTTAAAATTACAGAGAAATTAGTCTCACGAGTAAAAGATTTAAAATCTGTGTTAAAAGACATAAATAGCCGATTAACATCTGTTGCACATTTCTGCTAGGAGAAGAGCGAAATGAACTTGAGGAAGACACATCGTGCGTGGTTAATGTCTTTGCCATTGGACAAATAGCTGAAGAAAGAAGAGAAAAGAATTTGAGAACACATCTCGCTTTTACATGGAATTTTAAAGACGTTCAACAGGATAAACCCAACCAAATTATCGGTAGTACAGGAAAATAATGTCTATCGACGACCCCCAATTTTAGTAACACAAAGTCTGTGAACCACTACCACTGTTATCACAGGGATTTGAAAGAATTGAACAAATTCGTGCAAATACAGGACTTGGGCAGCGGTGGAACATATGACATTTTAAATGAATGGAAATTGATAGTATGTCCGGCGAGCACAACGAAAAATTGTTCAAATGGTTCTGAGCACTTTGCGACTTAACTTCTGAGGTCATCAGTCGCCTAGAACTTAGAACTAATTAAACCTAACTAACCGAAGGACATCACACACATCCATGCCCGAGGCAGGATTCGAATCTTTGAGCGTAGCGGTCGGTCGGTTCCAGACTGTAGCGCCTAGAACCGCACGGCCACTCCGGCCGGCACAACGAAAAGAGAGTTAACATGTTTTAGCTCCCTGCTATACTGGCAGCAGAATAAAAGCTGTCCACACAATCAGGAGGCAATGTATGGATTCTTCAGCGACTCCAAACTGCTGAATGCTTAACTTCTGTAAACGCACTCATGCATGCAAAGAAGAACTGGAGATTAAGTGTAAGTACAAGGGGAACGGAAAGACAATATAAACTATCGTTTTCTCCAAATGTGTAGCAGCTATTCTTTACAAAACGAGCCAAAACCCCTTTTTTTCACTATCTGGCACTGACGCGTGATACTCTCTCAAGAATATCACTCAGCGTGACGAAGATGAGAACGCTATCTACACAGAAAACAGATCAAATTGATTGGATGACGATGATAAAGATGGTGGTGCATAAGTATATTCGATAAGAAATATTTTCCATATGGTTCACGATCTCATATCTGCTACTTTCGCCTTTTCTTGGTTCACAATCAGTACGCAGCGTAGGCTCATTAGAACGTTTCATTACATTCAACAAGTTCTACAGTTCATTCTCACTTTGACAGAGTGTACTAGTATCGTCAGCGAGTCATATCATTGATACTATTTTAATCACATACCTGAAACTTCGTTTTATTTTCTCTATTGCTTGTTCGACCTATCGGTTCAACAGGGAGCGACTACCACACTCCCGTCCTTTACCCTTTCTAATCCGGTACTTCGTTCTTAGTTGCCCCCTTGCCTATTGACATATTTTACGCAAATTATCTATCTTTCCCTATAGCTTACTCGTAATTTTCTCAGAATTTCAACACCTTCCTCCATACTTCATTGTCGAACGCTTTTTTTTTTTTTTTTCCAGGTCGACGTATGCTATGACCGCGTCATAATTTCCGTCAGTTTTGCTCCCGTTACTAAGCGCAACGTCTATGGTGATTTATTCTTTCAGAAAGGCAAACTCATAGTCTTCTACCCGATCGTCCAGTTTCTTTTCCATTCATCTACGTACTACTCGCTTTGTAACAGAACTAGCTGGTAGAAGGGCTAAGGGGGGGGGGCTGTGACATTCCTTTGAATAACTTCTATTTATTACAATTTTAAACACAGTAAACATTTTAAAACCCCAAAATCATCAGTAAAATAAATAATTAAAATAATCCATGGCACAATAAAAGATAATGCTAGTAGTCCGCAGCTCGTGGTCGTGTGGTAGCGTTCTCGCTTCCCGCGCCCGGGTTCCCGGGTTCGATTCCCGGCGGGGTCAGGGATTTTACTCTGCCTCTTGATGACTGGGAGTTGTGTGATGTCCTGAGGTTAGTTAGGTTTAAGTAGGGGACTGATGACCATAGATGTTAAGTTCCATAGTGCTCAGAGCCATAATGCTAGTAATAATGACACACAGTTCCAGACAGTTAACTAAAATAACTTACGTCAGCTGAACGTGTAACTGAATGAGCTGAACGCCGCTGCAGTGCACATAAATGATTCTCAGAATGCACCACCTTAAATTACGAAATATTTAACACTCAATTCATCAACAAAACTGCCACAAAAGTTCTATTCCCAAGGAAGCTCGCACTATGTGTCTATTTACCAAAAGAACAAGTTTGATTGCGTGAAATAGCACTGGTACAATACACATACCCAGCTCCCGCTAAAGGGCAGGGTGATTATAATCAAAGTTAAACTTTAAAAGCGCTGTGTAAATAACACCACTTGTCAGAATCACGTAAATTTGCAACAGAAAACTATCGGAGAATGTGGAAAACGTATGGTAGAGGAAAAGTAAATAGTTACAAAACGCAGCAATAGATGGCGGTGTAAGCATCATAATTTAATAGTGGTCGACTGTAAATGACAAATGAATCACATAAAATTGCCTAAGGTGTAGGTTCGACGTTATAAAAACTATACTACTGATTGTGCATGGGTGTATAGGTGGGATACCGTTAGTTACGTAACCCACGGCAGGGACGTATCACATTGGATGGGAAAAATCGGTTTTTAATTGTCCTGAGGCCAAAACCTCCATAAAAAGCATCACTCACGAAGGTTTTTAATTGCCCTGAGACCAAAAACTGCATAAAAAGCATCAATCAGATCGGTTTTTAATTGTCTTGAGGCCGCAAACTAAATAAAAGCATCACTCACATCGGTTTTTAATCACCCTGAGACCAAAAACTGCATAAAAGTGTCAGTCACATCGGTTTTTAATTTTCCTGAGGCCGAAAACTGCATAAAAAGCACCAATCAAAATGAAACGGGATTAATAATTTCCGTTCGACTGGCGCAAAACATGTTCAATATGCTATCCATAGTTTTCTGCAACAAGTTGAAATGGAGAAACAGTATGCTCCATAACGGATCGAAGTGTTTTCGGGGTCACGTTCAGAATGTGTTTGGCAATGTGTGCCTTCAGTGCAGCTAAGTTTGCAATCGGAACACTGAATATAACATCTTTCAGATAGCCCCACAGCCAGAAGTCACACGCATTATGATCAGGTGATCGGGACGGCCAGGCTGTAGGGAAATCGCTGCTGATAATTCTTGAATATCCGACATGGCACTTAAGCAGCTGCTTAACTGGATTTGCAATGTGCGGATGTGCGCCATGTTGGATAAAAATTATCCCATCGACACATCCACGTTATTGCAGAGCTGGAATTTCGTGGTTGCGGAAAAAGACACTCATAGCGTGACAATACAGGTAACAGGAACGGAAGCACCTGTCTCTTCGAAAAAATATGGCCCTATGATAAATGACGCTCTAAACTCGCACAGGATGAGGTGGTATTAGTCAATTTGCGTGTGGATTTTCCGTTGCCCAAATTCGACAATTCTGTCTATTGACATATCCTGTCAGATGGAAGTGTGCTTTGTCTGTCCACAAAATGTTCCACGGCCAATCATTGTCCACGTCAATGCGAGCAAGATATTCTAAAGCAAAGGTTTATCTCGCTGGGAGGTCAACGGGGAGCAACCCGTGCACATGGGTAGTTTTGAAAGGACAGCAAAGAAGAATGTTTCGTGGGATTTTACGCACCATGCTCACTGGTATGTCCAATGTTCAGGCAATTCTCCATGCACTACACGTTTGCACACCACCACTCGTCTCCTGCATTGCTGTGGTCACTGCTCCCACTGACGTTGAACCATTTCGTCTCCTCCCTCTACCAGATCGCACACAAAGAGAACCTCCGAATATCCTAATCATTTTCTCCAGAGCCACGGCAGTCATCGGATCAAAGCCTTTTTTCAAATCCTCTGTATCCGGAACTTCTGCAGAGCGACGTGTGCACAGTCGTGATTCTTGTAATACATATTTACAAGCAGAGCGCGATCCTGCATTGAGACATCCGTGGCGGACGTCGCAGACCCGAAAGGAGGACAAGCCGTGTACCCGGCGTGTTATTCCAACTTTAATGGGTCGTGCGCATGGTAGGTTTTTAATTTACGTATTCTGACGTGTACAGCGCCTTCTGTTGATAAGTTTTCACACTATACAGAGTGATTCAAAAAGAATACCACAACTTTAAAAATGTGTATTTAATGAAAGAAACATAATGTAACCTTCTGTTATACATCATTACAAAGAGTATTTAAAAATGTTTTTTTTTTCACTCAAAAACAAGTTCAGAGATGTTCAGTATGGCCCCCTCCAGACACTCGAGCAATATCAACCCGATACTCCAACTCGTTCCACACTCTCTGTAGCATATCAGGCGTAACAGTTTGGATAGCTCCTGTTAATTCTCGTTTCAAATCATCAATGGTGGCTGGGAGAGGTGGCCGAAACACCATATCCTTAACATACCCCCATAAGAAAAAATCGCAGGGGGTAAGATCAGGGCTTCCTGGAGGCCAGTGATGAAGTGCTCTGCCATCCAGAACTTTTCCCTTTGCACAAACACCCATTCTCTGTAAACCGTTTATACCAACGTTTAATACACCACCTATCAGGAGATTTAACACCATACTTCGTTCGAAATGCACGCTGAACAACTGTCGTCGATTCACTTCTGCCGTACTCAATAACACAAAAAGGTTTCTGTTGAGCGGTCGCCATCTTAGCATCAACTGACGCTGACGCCTATTCAACAGCGCCTCAAGCGAACAAATGTACAACTAAATGAAACTTTATAGCTCCCTTAATTCGCCGACAGATAGTGCTTAGCTCTGCCTTTTGTCGTTGCAGAGTTTTAAATTCCTAAACTTGTGGTATTCTTTTTGAATCACCCTGTATATAAATGATCTAGGAGAAAGCGTCGGATGCTCTTTAAGGCTATTCGCAGATGATGCAGTTGTTTATACCAAAGTAGCAACACCTGAAGATAATAAGAATCTGCAGAACAACCTGTAGAGAACTGATGAATAGTGCAGGCTGTGGCAGTCAACCCTGAATGTAAATAAATGGAACATATTGTGCATACACTGGAAGACAAATCCACTACCGTAGAGCTACACAATTGATGACAAACAGCTGGAGGCAGCGTCTGCCGTAAAATATCTAAGCGTAACTTCCAGAGCGATCTTAAGTGGAATGATATAAAACAGATAGCGGGTAGATCTGAGACAAGACTCAGATTCATCGGAAGAATCTTAAGGAAATGTTAACTCACTCACGAAAGAAGTGCCTTATAAAGAGCTTGTTCGCCCCCATTCTTGTCTATTGTTCATCTATCTGGGATCCCTATCAGGTATAAATGATAGGGGAGATGGAGAAGATCCAACGAAGAGCGGCGCGTTTCGTGACGGGATCGTTTAGCTGGCGAGAGAGCGTTAAGGACATGATAAACTCCACTGTCAGACGTTCCAGAAGAGAGACGTTGAGCATCACTGAGAGATTGATTACTGAAATTTAGGGACAGCACTTCTAAGGAGGAGTCAGACAACATATTAATTCCCCCACATACAACTCGCGTGTTGACCACGAGGAGAAAATTGGAGAAATTTTAACCAATAGAGAGGCTTACCGATACTCATTCTTCCCAAGCGCTATTGATGAGTGGAACAGGGTAGGTAGGATAAGGTAGTGATAATGAAAGTACCCTCCGCCACACATCATTATGTGGCTCGCTGAATATTACGTAGATGTGAACCAGCATGTGAGAACTGTGGTAGGGAAGGCGAATGGTCGACGTCGGTTTATTGGGAGAATTTAGGAAAGAGTTGTTCCCCTGTAAAGGAGACCGCATATAGGACGCGGATGCGACCAATTCTTGAGTCCCGCTTGAATGTTTGGGATCCATAATAGGTCGGATTGAAAGAACACTTCGAAGCAATTCAGAGGCGGGGTGCTAGATTTGTTACCGGTAGGTTCGAACAACACAAGTGTTGCGTAGATGCTTCGGTAACTCAAGTGGGAAGGCGACGGTCTTTTTAAGAAACCTTTCTTACAAAATGTAGACAACCGGCATCTGAAGCTGACTGCCGAATGATTCTATGCCGCCAACATACACTGCGCGCAAGGACCACGAAAATAAGATACGAAAAATTAGGGCTCATATGGTGGTATAGAGAGAGTCGTTTTTCCCTCGCTCTATTTGCGAGTTAAGCAGGATAAGGAATTGACAAGTAGTGGTTGAGGGTTCCCTCCGCCATGCACCGCATGATGGCTTGCGGAATGTCTGTGTAGATGTGGATAATGGCACTAATAATGACACCCAATTTCAAACAGTTGATTCCCATGACTTAGGTCAGTTGGACGTATAACTGAGTGAGTGGAACCGCCGAGCTAGTACACATTAATGATTTTGAGAACGCACCACCTAATATCACGAAATATTTAACACTTCACTCATGGACAAGACTGCCACAAAAGTTCCATACCGAAGGCAGCCCACATTGCGCGTCTGTTTACCAAAAGTTCAAATTTGATTGCATGAAATAGCCCCTTTACAATAACCGGACCCAGTTCCCTCTAAAATTACATGGGTTAAGTCTTTCAGCAGCGCCTAACAGATTTAAATACCTGCAGGGGTCTTTCTTAATTACTTACAGAAACATAACAAGTTGTAGTATTCATCATGGCAGTACATGCAGTTTTAGAGAGCTACGAACACACTTCATCAGCCATCGGTTTGTATTTACCTCACTTTCTTCCAAATTCATTCTATCAGACGAACCTATGAAGTGTTTAACTCATGTGCCGTTTCTCAACTGTGAGGAACTTCAGCTGCACGTTAGCCATAAGCTGTACAAAATGATCTTTATTCTTTACAGATTGCGGCGACAGCAATGTATTGCTTTATCTGCCTGTGATGGTGGTCGCGACGACCGAAACTGGTAAACGATAAGGAATAGTTCACACAGTTGATGACTGAAATGAATTTCTTCAAGATTTTCTGAAACATTACTCTTCATCATTGATAAAACGTAACCTGATTGGGTATCTACTCCTGATTGCCTTACTATTTAGCAATTTATTTTTGAGAATTTGTCTGACCATGATGTAATCCAGGAAGAACCTTGCCGGATTTCCCATTTTTTGACAAGCATACTCACTTGCAATTTTTGAAGTGTTAATTTCTCTAAAATTCAGTAAAATATAATTAATATTTAACATTAATTACTAAAAATAATAAATAATATTAATTAATGCAAATTCCATTAAGATTAATTAATAAACAATACAAATTATTATATTATTATAATTTTATATATTAACAGTAAACGCTGTAATTTAATGGAGAACTTATTTAGTCTGTTTCCTCTCATTCCTACAGTCAAGTCCTTATTTCTCTGTTCCTTTTCCTACTGTAGTGGCGCGGAATAGTAAATAGTTGGAAACGTAGATTATTGCCTATGGAGAGAGCCAGAGGCAGTACGTTAGCCAAGAAGTAAGAGCATTACACATGTACTGGAATGTGTTGTCGCGCAGGGGCAATGGCCTGGTTACACATAACAGGCGAGAGAGAATTGCTTAGCACGCGGGTTTGTGTTAGACAGAGACTTTCGTAGAGTGCAAGACAGAGGTATAGCGTCAGCTGTAGTGCATTTCACAACTTCACTTAAGTCTGCCGTAACAACACGTAACTCTGTCACAAGATCATCTAAGGGGCGAGTACGACGGATGAATCAGCAGTGTAAGTGGAACGAATGCGGTCATTACAAACGAGCGCATGACGTCAGGACGTCGCTCGTGCTTCCTTTAAATACGCCAGCTTTGACAGCAAAAAGGCACTCGCAGTTGTACTTGCTGTTAGATGTGCACTGGGTCGCTGCGTAGCGCTCTGCTCGGTGATCGACATGTTAATCTCTATTAAGGAGATGTTGCAGTAAGAGCGGCCCATCCTGCAGCAGACGTGAGGGGACAGTACCAGCTCTGGTCCTCTCTGCTGCCACTGTCAATCGTCAACCCAGGTTTAGCAGACATCGCGGCAGACTCGCTCGCCGCCAGTGCTGACGACATCAGTGAGCCGTCGTCGAGATCGTGCAGGGCCTAGGCCCTGTGCATCCGCCGTCACAACCGGGTGAGCCGACGACGCTGGGGGCTGCAGCCCGTTCCGCCCGTCCACCGCGGACGAGCCACCAGTAGGAGCAGGGAAGAAGACGGGGTGGGATAGAGTACACTCCGCACTACGAGACCGCCTCTCGTGCCGACATCGCCGGGACTCCAACCCGGAGCCTCCACGTGCAGCAGCCTGCTGTCCACAGCCGAGCCGGCCGCTCAGCCGGGCGCCGCCAGCCACGCGCGGACGAAGTAAGGACATTCCTCCGCTACGTCACAGCACGCGGCGCTGCGATAGCCAGACTGTGCGGCCCGGATCTGTTGTCATCGCTACGAATCAGCGAGGACTCGGGGAAGGTCGTTGATATCACCAAGCCACACTGTACTCGGCAGGAATAGAGGTGTTATGAATTAATCATGTTTCTTTGGCGTTTCTGACGCTCCTACAGGCATTTCCTGGCATCCTGACAACTGGAGAGGTCACCGCTCGGCCATCCAGTCCACCGCAGGCGACCGGGACCACCGGGGCTCCTACACTACTGAAGGGTTCGAATCAGCGATGACTGTTAGATTTTCTGTACTTTCAAAACCTCATACACTTTTCCTCCCTCTTCATCCTCATCTTGGGTTTCGGAGTGTATACCTGAACTATCGTTGTTGGACTTGGTTTGCTGTAGATTTTGACGAGAATAATCGAATCTCTCAACTTTTAATAATATCCTCTTCTGCTGTATCTTTGGATTTATGGCAAACGCTACTTCCATTGCACGATTTTCTGCTGTTGTTAATATTACCACACATTCGTCTTACCTGCAACCTATTTCACTACCCATTTCACTTCACTAACCCCCAATACAAGTCAACTGAGTCTTTGCACTCCCCCTTCAGATTTTCTAGCATGTCTACCTGTTTCCTGACATTCTACGCTTCTAAACGTTGTATGTTATCCTTTAGTTAGTTATTCAATTTTTATTTCGTACTCACCTCTCATTGTCAGTCCATTCCAGGAGATCTGAATGGGGAGTTAATCCGGAATCTTTTGTAAATAGAGGAATCATGACAGTTTTTCAGTTATGGGCCACATGTCGTGTGGACGTGCATTACATTTCCTTAATTCAGCGGTTTCTTTTGTCTTATGCAGCTGTATGCAGCTGACCATAGCTGGCTTTCGGTCTACTAGTGGTACTTTACCATCTCAAAGTCAACAGCCTGCAGCCAAGTTTGAAAGTCGGTTATCACTCGTTGTGGCCTCAACTTTCTATTCCTTTTTCTTCGCAATTTAGAGCCATATGAAGAAGTTATTCACCGCACTGTGTCTATCGGATAAATTAAGTAGCAGTGAGGTAACTGGTCAAAGAAATCAAATGAATGTTCATGTTTCAGATATGCAACAGATAACTGTTATAACACTAATTCCTCTAAATGCCTGGTATTATCTGTGATGACTGTCAGTGTCATGTTCGCAAAGGTGTGGTAACGCCTAAAAAGCTAGTTAGATTAGCCTTGGCACTGACAATCTGCAATGGGGAGTGACGTGTGTATTGACTCCCCAAGTTGTGACAATACTCCACTCTAATCTGATTACGACCGGTACTTGGAGTCTAATCCTGGAAGAGTAGAACAACTGGTTATTCATAATATGTTTATTGCAAAAATAACTCTCGAAGAAACACATGCAAAGTGAACAAGTATACAGGGTGCTTCCGTCAGACAGTGCAAAAACTGAACAATTTGAGGCAGGGAACCTGTGGTCAGAAAAGCCAGCTTAAGGAGATAATAGGAATAAAATCACATTAGTTTGTACCTTTTTATTTACATTAGTTACAGTTAACTGCAAATACCGTCATTGACACAATGGACGTACCATTTGCGCTGTATCTTACAAAAGGTGCTGAAACTGACGGCCATTAACCTCAATGCAAACATGACATCAGCGAACAAGTTACTTAAGCACCCTGACTGTGTGTTTCGAATCACGCCGTATCCACCGGAGTATCATACAGAAGTGACTTTAGATATCCCCACGGAAATCATGAACCGGATTAAGGTCAGGTAACCTCGGAGGCCATGCAATGGGACCTCACCGTTCAATACAGTGACCAGGAAATACTGTACAGGTTCTGATCCATCGTATTCTACTGTTCGTCTCTGAATAGCACTAAGTAATGAATGGATCTGTCACTGATTCATAGCACGTTGAGTTATGGGACAAGGTAAATGCAGTACAACAAAGCCATATTATGGATAAGTAAACAAAATCTGTATGACAAACGGCCTATTGGCTTTTTTCTCGGATTATTCGGCCGACATTCATATGTTGATTTTACTGACGTTTCGCCAGCACGAGTGGCTGGCATTGCCAAAGCTTCACCCTCCATTGCCGGTGATGAACTGGAGCCGAGCTCACGTCCAATGACTGTATACACTCCTGGAAATTTAAATAATAACACCATGAATTCATTGCCCCAGGAAGGGGAAACTTTATTGACACATTCCTGGGGTCAGATACATCACATGATCACACTGACAGAACCACAGGCACATAGACACAGGCAACAGAGCATGAACAATGTCGGCACTAGTACAGTGTATATCCACCTGTCGCAGCAATGCAGGCTGCTATTCTCCCATGGAGACGATCGTAGAGATGCTGGATGTAGTCCTGTGGAACGGCTTGCCATGCCATTTCCACCTGGCGCCTCAGTTGGACCAGCGTTCGTGCTGGACGTGCAGACCGCGTGAGACGACGCTTCATCCAGTCCCAAACATGCTCAATGGGGGACAGATCCGGAGATCTTGCTGGCCAGGGTAGTTGACTTTCACCTTCTAGAGCACGTTGGGTGGCACGGGATACATGCGGACGTGCACTGTCCTGTTGGAACAGCAAGTTCCCTTGCCGGTCTAGGAATGGTAGAACGATGGGTTCGATGACGGTTTGGATGTACCGTGCACTATTCAGTGTCCCCTCGACGATCACCAGTGGTGTACGACCAGTGTAGGAGATCGCTCCCCACACCATGATGCCGGGTGTTGGCGCTGTGTGCCTCAGTCGTATGCAGTCCTGATTGTGGCGCTCACCTGCACGGCGCCAAACACGCATACGACCATCATTGGCACCAAGGCAGAAGCGACTCTCATCGCTGAAGACGACACGTCTCCATTCGTCCCTCCATTCACGCCTGTCGCGACACCACTGGAGGCGGGCTGCACGATGTTGGGGCGTGAGCGGAAGACGGCCTAACGGTGTGCGGGACCGTAGCCCGGCTTCATGGAGACCGTTGCGAATGGTCCTCGCCAATACCCCAGGAGCAACAGTGTCCCTAATTTGCTGGGAAGTGGCGGTGCGGTCCCCTACGGCACTGCGTAGGATCCCACGGTCTTGGCGTGCATCCGTGCGTCGCTGCGGTCCGGTCCCAGGTCGACGGGCACGTGCACCTTCCGCCGACCACTGGCGACAACATCGATGTACTGTGGAGACCTCACGCCCCACGTGTTGAGCAATTCGGCGGTACGTCCACCCGGCCTCCCGCATGCCCACTATACGCCCTCGCTCAAAGTCCGTCAACTGCACATACGGTTCACGTCCACGCTGTCGCGACATGCTACCAGTGTTAAAGACTGCGATGGAGCTCCGTATGCCACGGCAAACTGGCTGACACTGACGGCGGCGGTGCACAAATGCTGCGCAGCTAGCGCCATTCGACGGCCAACACCGCGGTTCCTGGTGTGTCCGCTGTGCCGTGCGTGTGATCATTGCTTGTACAGCCCTCTCGCAGTGTCCGGAGCAAGTATGGTGGGTCTGACACACCGGTGTCAAGGTGTTCTTTTTATTATTTCCAGGAGTGTATACCGTCCGAGGGCCTCTGCGCGGTCATTTCCGGTGCGGTTCTCCTCTTGCTATCTGCGACGGTCGTTCACTGCAGTACGGGAAGCCAGGATCCGTTTACCTTAAGGCTTTCCTCTTTCTTGTTGAAGTTATTCGGGTGTTTTTGTATTTGTACAGCTTCTCTGAACAAGCGGGCGTGATAGGGCTTCTCCACAGCCAGAACTTCCGTGTCGGCGAATTTTATTACGTGGTCGGTCTCATTCAGTTCGTGCTCTGCCACGGGCGATTTCTTCACCTGTCCCAACCTGCAATGTCGCTTATTTTCTTTGATCGTGGTGTTGATTGATCGTCCAGTCATTCCGACCTAAACTTTTCTGCATGTGCATGGTATGCGGTATATTCCCGACATTGCAAGTGGCTCTCTTTACCCATTTGCCGAATTAAGGCTTTCTTTGATCTTCCTTACCGGTTACGCCGTGTTTGCGCAATATACGGCCAATTCTGTCCGTCACTCTGGGAATGTATGGCAGAACGGCCGTACCCGACAATTCTTTTTCTGATTTCTTACTTCGCCGAGTTTTTGGCTCTGTTACACTTCTAAAATTATTTGCGAAGCACCCATAGCGTCTCATAATACTTTCCAGGTGTTGCATTTCGCGTCTGAGGTGCTGCGGCTCACAAATTCGTCCTGTTCGCGTTACGAGCGTATTAATCATGCCTCTTTTCTGGCTCGTGTGGTGGTTTGATAATTTGTGCAGGTATCGGTGCGTGTGTGTCAGTTTTCGATACACGCTGTGTCCCAGGTTTTCGCCATTCCTTGTGACCAGCACATCTAGAAATGGCAGTTGAAATAAGCTGTACAAATACAAAAACACCCGAATTACCTCAACAAGAAAGAAGAAAGCCTTAAGGTAAACGGATCTTGACTTCCCGTACTGCAGCAAACGACCGTCGCAGGTAGCAAGAGGAGAACCGCACCGGAAATGAACGCGGAGAAGACCTCGGACGTTGTGGCGCCAGGTACATATAGTCTGCAGCCGCGAGCTCGGCTCCAGTTCACCACCGGCAATGGAGGGTGAAGCTTTGACAATGCCAGCCACTAGTGATGGCGAAACATCAGTAAAATCATCATATGAACGTCGGCCGAAGATCCTGAGACAGAAGCCCATAGGCAGTTTCTCAACATGTGGCCACGAATGCCTTAACTAAATCTGTGTCATGACTTTCTGGTAATCTGGCTCATCCTCCTTGTCTCCTTGCAGGAAATAAGGAATATACATGTAAATAAACAGCGCAGTGCGTGTAAACTTGTGCGCATGCTAGTTGTAAATAAACTGGAAAATAGCAATGCTACACAAAGCGGTAGACAACTTTATTTCCATATCTATTTAAAATGATTTCTCCGATCCCATGTTGCCTTTCTCAAATTCTTCAGGGGAGCAATGTCCTGTTACATTTTTCACGCTCGTTCGGAAACAACCTATAGACGTAGAAAGTTAACTCCTACTCATTAATCTACTTTGAGATTATGAAAACGTCTATGACATGATTCGAAATCGCAAACACCATTTACACGACGGAAACAGTAAGTCGTTAATACTTGTTGCATCTAAGTTAAGAAATCCCCCAACTTGAGTGGCACTGAGAGTCAAGAGCTCTGGAATGAAACATGTGGAATCTATCACATTTACTGTTAAAGATATCTTGTCTGCCAAGCCGTGGTGCGCGTATCACCGAATTGAAAGCAGTCCTGCAGCGGTGATCTCTTCATTGCTCCCGGTGGTCATGCATTCTAACTGCGCACTACAGCTGAAAATTCCGACTGCACAGAGTACACGAAAGTGCGTGCACCAACACATAGTGTCGACGCTACCTCAGTACGAGGTCGGACGCGCGTCAAGAATCATGCTTTCTATAAGCCAGCACCAGTGACTTGACTCAAGTGTGCGGTCGTAAAGAAGTGTTTCGTAATGCCTCACTCTCCATAAATAACAGGTTCGTATATCTGTTACCAGAGAAACGGGTGGTGCCATTCCTAGTCCGGAAAACAGTGAAACGTCTCCTTAGAAATATTTATACATGACTGTGCTTAAACTGACACACAATATTTTTTTTTTTTTTTGCACAACGCAATCTGACTTTCAAAAATCCCTACAAAAGTATGGCCCTGACTAACATTAATCTATACCTTTCACAAAACACTTACCTCACCAAAAATCTCCGTTACTCGAACTACTGCAATACAGCGAGCGCCACTACTGCCAGCTAAATAACAGATTCAAACTACGGAAGGCACTAACTACTAGTAGGCATAGTTAGCAAATGAAAGATTTTAATAGAGAACCAACAATGTATTTACCTTAACAGTCATAATGTATACAGCCGTTCATGACATCCATTTTTACAAATATCAAACCTCAGCCATTTCTCTCCCCACATCCACCACTGCTGGCGACTCACCTCCAACTGCGCAACGCTAGGCGCTGTTCACATCCAGCTGCCGCTGCCCAACACTACAATGGCAGACAACAATGCAAACTAGCTACAGACTGCACACAGCACAGCCAGTGATTTTCATACCGAGCGCTTCGTAACGTTGCCGATAAGAAAACATAAACACCCTGCTTACATAGCCCCCATGCTCCCCACAAAAAATTTTACAAATTGTTTTGGGCAGTGGCCAATAATGATTTGATAAAATTTTTCATAATTACAATAACAAAGAAATCAAATGCACACACTTATTAGTACAATGTTGGTCAAAAGCTAAAATTTTCTCACAGACCATAAAGACAGTCCAGATTGTTCATCACAGTAAAATTTCAGTGGTTTTTTTTCTATGAAACGTCCCCTTAGAAATATTTATACATGACTGTGCTTAAACTGACACACAATATTTTTTTTTTTGCGCAACGCAATCTGACTTTCAAAAATCCCTACAAAAGAATGGCCCTGACTAACATTAATCTATACCTTTCACAAAACACTTACCTCACCAAAAATCTCCGTTACTCGAACTACTGCAATACAGCGAGCGCCACTACTGCCAGCTAAATAACAGATTCATACTACGGAAGGCACTAACTACTAGTAGCATAGTTAGCAAATGAAACATTTTAATAGAGAACCAACAATGTATTTACCTTAACAGTCATAATGTATACAGCAGTTCATGACATCCATTTTTACAAATATCACACCTCCGCCATTTCTCTCCCCACATCCACCACTGCTGGCGGCTCACCTCCAACTGCGCAACGCTAGGCGCTGTTCACATCCAGCTGCCGCTGCCCAACACTACAATGGCAGACAACAATGCAAACTAGCTACAGACTGCACACAGCTCAGCCAGTGATTTTCATACCGAGCGCTTCGTAACGTTGCCGAAAGAAAACATAAACAGCCTACTTACAACAGCACTTTCGAATCTAATGGTGAGACTGTGCAATGACACTTTGCCAGCAATGTCTCAAAGTGCTGTCCAGTGTAATGTCTCCTGATAACAGCCTCCGGCAGTCCTCCAACTATCTACCCAACTGTGTCCTACCAAAACCATGAAGGGCCCAGTTTACAGCAAACCTCGCCTCGTTATCATGGACTCTCTTTGAGACCAATTGCTACTCTTGTTACAAACCGAATATACCCTAGTCTACACATCACCAAGCTGCCAGCATCTAACTCCGTGCAGGTCATATACAGTTTGGTACAACCTTATGGAACAAATTGTGTCTACAATTCAGTCAGCCATATGTGTTTCTGTGTCTCCTGGAGGGAATATGTTTAAAATTGGGAGCGAGAACTTCTGTGAGCTTATGCCGCATCTGCAGCAGGTATTCTAGTTGCATTTCTTGTGCTAAAGAAGGCTGGTCGCGCCACTTTGAAGACGCTGCGTCTACGATCTTACGCTTTCAGAATCGTCTCGTCCTAGGTCCGTGGGTCCGTCGCGTGAAGACCTCATGACAGGGCGGTGGTCTTAGACAGTAAATGCCCGACGTTCTCTGGTCAGAGCCATAAAACCGCCCTTCCTGCAGCCCTTCTTCTGTGTCGATCCAGGGCCGTGAAGGACCACCTTCACCCTGCTGCCAGAGCCAGCGCAGAATCAAACTCAAAGCAAGCACTTCTACAGAAATGTTAGTATGAGGCTCCTAAGTATCCACTTACAAATAATACGATAACATTACTTAAAAATGCAGTCCCATACTAAGTAACTAAAACATGAACTATTAAAATTACTTACGGTCACGACAGCGGCAAAGTCTTGTCGCCTTACACTATGATGAATGGCTTATGATAACTCGATTTGCAAACAAGATGGAAGGACGTGGTCGTCATGAGCACTGACAGTTTCTCTGCTACTTCAATTTTTCCTGCACAAGGACACATTTCACTTTCAGTACGTTCAGGCCCCATTTTCTCTTTATACTTGAGGTTTCAGGGTGAGTAGATTTGGGAAGTGACGTCGTGAATTCATGTGTTACTATCAAATGCTTCATTATTTACTAAACAGAGAATTAGCCTGTACAACGACTATTCAGATTCACAATCACAGGGGTACTTTGCTTCTATAGATTCTTGTGTGGGACTGTACGTAACATACTATTCTGCAATGGTCCCTTAACGGACAACGGCTCTGGAAATATTAATAATACAACAATAAATACGATAAAAGACATCCCGATGTAGCAAAAGGAATTGGGGGTGCGAGGGGGGAGGGAGTTGTTCGTTCACTGCCACATCCAGGGTCGCTGCTCTTCATTCTTATTGGGTAAACACTTTCTGAGACTCAGAGGCCGAATGAGACGGCCAAGGGAGGGGGAGGAGATAAGCGCCAGGTTTGAAGGGGCGGGGGGGGGGGTGACGGGGTGTGTGAGGTCTCTCAGGTCGGTGAGTGGCGTCCAAAACCACCACGTAAAGTGGAACAAAAATGTAAAAATCAGTAACTAAAGGAAACTACACACACACACACACACACACACACCCAAACATACATACACACCTATAGCCACAAGTCAATAACCTTTACGTGACAGGCATGTGCTCGGCTGATGGCCAGAACGTATATCATGTATTATAAAGGAAACCTCACAAAATCCAAGTAAAATCGATCAGATAGTGCACTGCACGCAAATAGCAAATACACGGAAATACGTTGTATAGAGATTTGTACCTAGTACATTACCATTGACATGGCCCCACAAGCGTTAGCTAGGATAGATAGCAGGGAAAACTGACAAGGCCCGAGTAGGAGGAATGTCGGGGTAGGGACGAACACGAGACCAGGGAGGGAGGGGGGAGGGAGGAGCCCAAACAGCGAAGCCAGGTCAACGGTGTCATCGGATTTGGAAGGATGGGATGAGAAGTCGGCCGTGCCCTTTCAAAGGAACCATCGCGACATTTACCTGAAGCTATTTAGGGAAATCACGGAAAATCTAAATCAGGATGGCTGGACACGGGATTGAACCGTCGTCCTCCCGAATGCGAGTCCAGTGTAGACAACGTCTGCAGGCCAATGTTTTGAATACGTGGAAGTTGTGGGGAGTAGAGGCAGGCACCGTCTCTCTAATAAACGTTTTATTTTTTTTTACCTTTAAAATTTTACATCCTTATTAACTTGAATTTAAAGTAGTAAGTCAACGTTCGTTATAATGAACCGCAAGGTCCTGTATATGGTTTGTTAATTAAAGTTCGTGAAGCATTGTTTTAACAGATCAAAGAACAACTTTCAGAATCAATTTACAACGCTTAATACTCAAACTCCCTTTTTAAGCAAAGGAAAAAAATACAAATTGCGTAATGCAAGGTGAAATAAGTGATTCTAACGCCACATGGCAATACCAAAGTTTTCCTAGATGTCACCTGTGATCTTTAAAGGCAATAAAATATTGACCACAAAATTTTAATAAAACCAACTTAAATGAAATAAAATCTGATTACTATTAACTTACAATCAAACCCCGTAGCCTCTCACACTAACTGCGTTCTGGGATTATACGTTGATGAGGATGGGTCTCACAAATCTTAAAACCGGCGAGGCAGTAGATGCGGTACTACTGAAAACTTTGACTACACTGCATCGCACGAAACAGCAGTACCGTGGAGTAGACAAGAGACAAATCAACAACTGTTGCTAGGCAACGTCATCAATTTAGTAAGATTATATCTGGGGCTTTAAACTCTTTGGAGGGGCACGCCGAACCACAGAATGACGTCCTAAACTAAATTATGAAAATACTTTCGGCTATTTCGCCACGAAAAGTAGAACCGTATAATAGCATAGCAAGTGAACTGCAGTTGACACGATTCATAAGCGTCTGAATAAAAGCTCCACAGTCAGTCTTTCCCTTACTACGAACACTTAACAGTACTTCCAAAGTTCACTCGTAGATAATACCAGTCTGTCAAGTACTCGTTGTAACTCTAGATAACAGAATTTAAGACGCTGCGGGCGGACTTAGGTTTCTTAATAAGACAAGCAATGATTCGGTACCTCACTTGTATCCACCTTCGATGGGAAGCAGTCATTTACACTAAAGCATCCAAATTGATGACAATGCCGATATAAACGCTCTCCTCCCAGGCAGCGCTCTAACTTGAGACTGCAGTACCGAAGCAAAGCTTACACCACTCATAAGTCTGATATATGCTCCACCAACGTGTACCTTTGTAAAATTTTTATGTACACCTCATACACCAAACTTGCCGTAATTCTTCCTCGGAATCCAAGAGATCACTTCCCAGCCCTTGAATGACCACACGATGACCGCCATCGGGACAACACCGGCCTTCCACACTAGAAACTTCGAGCCGACGGCGTTCCGTCTCGAACCGACTGCTTCTTCGGGGCTCATCGACCAAGCGGCCTTGCCCTCCGACACCAACGTCACTTCTCAAGCACCGTCTAGAGCTAACTCGCAGCAATAGCCTTCTTCCGCGTTCTGTCGCCTTGTAACCTCCCCCTCACTTATCGACCTTAATGACAGTGAAAAATTAAACCGCGTGTACCTAATGGAAATTTGGGAAAAGCAATCGTCACCGAAGTTAATCTGTCGGTAAAGAGGCAGGAAAGGGTTACATCTAAATGAAAGGAAAAATGCTAATGCAACTGGTGGAAATTAATTTTGAAAAAGGGTAAAGTTAATAAAGAAAGTAAATGTGCGGCCGTTACGTTAACAAATAACTAGCGGTAATTAGATATTGAGATTGGGGGGAAATTACGGTCGCCAGTCCTAAGGACAATTACTATAGTAACTGAAAAAGAAAGGTTATTACACATATAATTAGCAGTAGAAGTGTGGCAACTGAAGGTTGACATGTGCAGTGTGAAAACTGAAGGTTTGTCAGAAGTAATAAATTTCGCTACACTCTGACTTAATTTAGCAAAAGATTTAATAAAACCGGAAAATCAAAAGTTAATTTCGTGACTGAAGTTAATAGTGAGCTTTCTTTCTGAAGCACATCGAAATTCAGTAAAATACGGTTAGTCTTGGATTACCTCAACAATCATGTCAAAAGCTACTTGAATCTACGCAATTTAGAAAGAAGAGATTTAACTTTGAACTTGAATTAAATGATTCTGAACAATTAACAATAGTAAAATTTAGTACGTACCAAGCTGAGCTGCAGTCATAGGTAAGCTGAAATATGGTAACAAAACTCGCACCCTTAATTTGTGCTTGTGTAATCTAAATATTGTAGCCAGCTATGAATACCTTAACTGAACTTTGAAATTAAAGCAGTGAAATCAATTATGCTGGCGTTTGAATATCAACGACACTCGGATTCATTCCGGAAAAGGAAGGGACCCTGCTTGGTAATGCAATGTGGACAATGAGCAACAAAGGATCAAGCTAAGTTGCTGTAATTTTGTGATGCAACCATTTTAAAAGTATGAAAAGCTGAGGTCTGCCATACAGTTCTAAAACTTTACGTGCTTCCAGTCTTCCTTGTTGGTTGATTGAAGGTTTGAAGCCGTCGATCGAGGATGTGGCGACAGTCACTCATTGTCGGCCGTCGCTGTTGCAGAAGCTGGACGTTGGCGCGCCTTCTTCTCGACACGGTCACCAGGCGAAACGGGCTCTTGAGGCGCGCCAGATAATGCTTCCCGTCCGCGACACCATGTCAGAAACTATCATCGCAAGTCGAGCGCAATTACATGCTGCCAAACCCCGAAAGCGCGGCAACTCGCGGGAGCGTCACACAACACACCACCTCCACTCGCTACTCCAGCCAGACTACCCCTCTGCCCGCGCTCCACGCGACAGAGTTAACACTCCCAAAGATCGTACACACTTTGGTTCTCCACACGACATATCGACGTATTCGTTCGATAACATAGTAAAAATACAAATAATATTTACAAAACAACCAATTATACATCGACATAAGTGCATAAATATATATATATATATATATATATATATATATATATATATATATATATATATATATATACAAACAGTAAAACAATTACAATATATAAAGACACAGAAATGTCATATCTTGAGGTAACAAAACAAGGAAAAAAAATAATAGTACAATAGATTGAAATAGGAGGATATGCATTTCCGGCGTTACAGCCTCACGGCGCGTGGGAAGCCAATTAGCCAGAGATATGCGGCAACCAGAGACTCCAATCCGATATCGATATTGACATCGTGGCGAATACCTAGAAGGCGGGTGATTAAAAAATAAAAAAATTTAAATAGCAACCCGTACCGGCTCAACCATCATAACCGCAAGATCGCAAGGTTAACTTTTATCCCGACGACATAAAGCAATTCCCGCTGAACTACATGTAACACGTGAATTTAACCGTGAAAAATTTAGTTCAAGGAAGGACGTGAAACCTTAAAACACTGTCTCCAAAGAAAAGAAGAGAGTTAACTGCAAATTCAATAAATACTACTGTGACTTCCTCTTCACTCTTTGCTCCGTTTCTTTCGCTGATCTTTCCTCTTCTTTCTTCCTTCTTCGTACCGGGGCTATATCTCAGGGGTTTCAATGCAAAAATGTAGTGAGAAGGGGCCACATGTGTGTGGTGGTTCGCGACATCGTAGTGCTCTGAGGGAGCGTCACTCGTGCGCCTGGTTTGAGAGTGCTGATGACTGAAGGTCGAACATTTCTCCAAAGACAAACAGGTATGTGCTCTCTTTTCTTTTACAACTATAAATAGTAGCGTAGTTAGTACTATCTATCATTCTACTAACCTGAATGTGCGCGACACCATTGATGAGGTTTCAACCTCGAAAGAAGTTTATTAATACCAGTTAGCTGAAATAAAAGAACTCATCCAATTCAGAAGTCTCTCACAGTTACAGTAATTAGTTTGTGATGTGTCTGTAGTGGTCATTGTTGCTTAAAAGAAGGTTTCAGTAATTCTATCACTGTCTGTTTATGAGTTACTAAGCAACATATCAACATGCTGACCATGCAATGATTAGTATTGTCTTATCCCGACAGGATATCGCTTATCGCTTGCTTTATGCATCAAGACGATTACTATGCCGCTCATATAAGCTAATGTCCGTAAATTGCGGTTAATGTTACTGAATCCTACATGGGACGATAACGCCCAGTATCCAGCCGTGTATCTTAAACTCCGCGCCCATATTTGAGAAGTCGTGCGCGCTTTGTTTGTGTGGTGTCACCGCCAGACACCACACTTGCTAGGTGGTAGCCTTTAAATCGGCCGCGGTCCGCTAGTATACGTCGGATCCGCGTGTCGCCACTGTCAGTGATTGCAGACCGAGCGCCGCCACACGGCAGTTCTAGAGAGACGTCCTAGCACTCGCCCCAGTTGTACAGCCGACTTTGCTAGCGAAGCTACACTGACAAATACGCTCTCATTTGCCGAGACGATAGTTAGCATAGCCTTCAGCTACGTCATTTGCTACGACCTAGCAAGGCGCCATAATCAATCTTGTGATGCATGTACCGTCAGACCAATGTTCACCAATTGTGGATTAAAGTTAAGTATTCTACCAGTTACCTCCTGTTTTGCTAGTCTTATTTCTCTGACCTGTTCCAGACCTCACGCCATCCTGCGTGAGCTTAAACGCGTGCCTTTCGGCTTCCTCCAAACCACGTGAATTGGCTGCTGCCATTTCACAACAATTTGCACCAAACTCGGGCCGTGGTTCCTTAGCATAACTTTTAATTCAACTCCGGGTTGTAAATTAACTATTATATGCCCAATTATGAAAGTTGCCTGAGATCCGCACTCGACGACTACTTGATCGCCACTCGAGCAACACGGAAGTTCTTCGTTCTTACAAAGAGAAAACATATCATACATAATGCAACAAGGTTATCTACTATGTCAAAACATATTTGTATCTATCTCATTGAAACTCATTACCTATTAAACGTTTTATATAATTAACTTCTCTGTAAGTAATCAATAAAATTTATAAATATGTATAAAAAATCTCAAGTAGATATGTCGTCGTGGGTCACTACTTCTTTCGATTCCCCTATACTCACGTGACGCAAAGTGGATCCTGATATACTGGACATACTCATGTAATGCTACATCACTCTGACAGAATGCTTTGTCCGTGATACTAGAATAGCGCTTGCACAAAAGCTTCGACAGCTTACCAAGACCGGCAGAAATGTTCCTGTTTCTCCAGTTCGAATGACCGTGAACCCCAAGTTTAGTAGAGGGGGAGACTTCTGTTATCAAGTATCCCCCGTAGCTAGCAAAAACAGACATTCACCCTTTGTCGGTAACCATCGTCTTAGGTTTAAGCATCAGCTGTTAACAAGTTTGTTTGGAAAACAATAAACAGGTAGCCACGATCGCAGGAATTCTTTCTGTTCCATGGTTTTCGGTTTCGGCATAACTAAAGTCGCCATCATCGGATCTTAGGACACATACAGGTTTCAACAATAAGGCAAACAATGGTGATATAAAAAAAAGTCTTAACATTTATAATGTCGTCTCTGTTGGGCTACTTACGACAATTTTGTAAGGCCTGCGTGTTACAGGCAGCTATTAATATCACCATAGTTTGCCTTGTTGTTGAAACCTGTATGTGTCCTAAGATCCAATGATGGCGACTTTAGTTTCGCCGAAACCGGTAATCATGGAATAAAAAGAATTCCTGCTATCTTGGCTATCAGTTTATTGTTTTACTAGCATCTATATCGCTCCCACATGAGCACAATGTGCTCCCCACAAAAAGTTTATTTGGTGCTACGAAAGACTATGGACACGATGGAGTGAATTTCAAACTACTCGCTTTTTTACACTCACTTATTATCCCCACAAAAAAGTTTATTTGTTGCTACGAAAGACTATGGACACGATGGAGTGAATTTCAAACTACTCGCTTTTTTACACTCACTTATTCACACAGGAGAAAGGTGTTAAAGCAGCGGGTTGAGCAAGGGAAATGAATAAACACAGACACTCTCACTTTGCCCAGAGGATACGTGTTGCTGCGACAGTGAAAGACGACACGAAGAATAAACGCTGCCAGCATACTAAGGCACGAGTTGCACTTAACATTTACGAAACGGGTCATGTTGACCCCAGTGAAAGTCTGCCCTCACCTCCACGCTCTTTGAAAAGACCATTCACAAGGATGGCGAATTCCTGTAGAGGAAGTTTTCGGTTCCACTGCTGGGACTAAAACAGACGTCTGATGGGTTAGCTTCCCACAGCTCGAACTGACCCTGTTCAGAGAGATAATCACAATGCTGTAGCCTCCCGAAGAGTATTTGCCAAAAACACATCAAATTGTGAGCACAATGGTTTTTTGAAAGATTATAGAACTGTATAATCAACGATTATAATACTGCGATATGAAACAATAAATTTCACAATCATTCTAAAATTATACAAGTAATTGGGTTGGCGGATATAGGTGGTTACACGCACCACGGGTGGTCATATAGAGCTCTTGCGCTGTTCTATACTGTATCCATATTCATAGCCATTGTATAGCACTTGGATTTTTGTTAACTGAACAAAAATAGTAGTATAGGTTGCCTACGTATTTATATATCAGAAACTCGATTCAAACAAGTGTTTGCTACGCAATAAGAGACTTTCGTTTTTTGGATGTTGTATCTCTTGTTAGGTGAAATCAGTTTTGTTAAAAGTCTAATGGTAAATTATTATATTATTCACGTTAATCTTGCCAGTAGTAACTGCATTAAAATGCCTGTACCTTCATTAAATTCTCAGTGCGACTTCCAACATCTTTCGAGGTCTTAAAGTATAGGTTCTCTGATGTGATAAACAGTTTCTATATGATCAAGCAACTCATCTTGAAGTTCATATAGATTTTTTTAAAATACATCCATATCTAAAAAGTAAGTAAAAACGAAAAGAAAAGTAAAACCGAGTGAAGACCATTCAGGCAACCGATGTCAGTTGCAGTAGGAATGATTTTTAAAAGCGCATGGCAGTTAACTAAATAATACACGAGAACCACATTTTCACAATCCTTAGATGCCCGTTAGAGGTTGGCAACGCGTCATATCACCCGCAAATCGATACCATTGTGATTTCAACAAAACAATAAAAACTACAGTACACAGAAATCCTGAAGACCTCAATGCAACAAACGGAGAACGACTGATTTTTATAAAATAAAGTTCATTTTTTGGATTTCAGTCCACAAGTACCCTTTGTCGAGTAATGTTTTAATTTTCAACAAATTTACTTATTTCTGTCGGTCGCTAGTTGATATTTCAGTTCAATGATCTTATCCTAGAATCTTCTTTTGGTCACCAGTCTTCTGACTTATTTGGTGCGGCCCGCCACGAGTCCCTCTCCTCTGCTAACCTCTTCATCTCAAAGTAGCACTTGCAACCTGCATCTTCACTTATTTGATCGATGTATTCCAATCTCTGTTTCCTCTACAGTTTTTGCCCTCTACAGCTCCCTCTAGTACCATGCAAGTCATTCCCTCATTTCTCTTTATCTCTCTTTTCCACATATTTCTTTCCTCTCCAATTCTGCACACAACCTCCTCATTCCTAACCTTATCAGTCCACATAATTTTCAACATTTTAAACATTCGTCTGTAGCAAGACATCTCAAATTCTTCGATTCTCTTCTGTTTCGGTTTTCCCACAGTCCTTGTTTCACTACCATACAATGCTGTACGCCAGTCAGAAATGTTTCTTCAAAATAAGGCCGATATTTTATATTAGCCTAGTATACTTCTCTTCTCCAGGAATGCCATTTTTGCCATTCCTAGAATATCAGGAAGATAACAGCCAGGAATGTTCAGTTTTTGCTCTCTGTCAAACTTGTCACAGTTGTCGTCTTCATGGTATAGAGCGTGTTTCAGACAACATGTAACGATGCTTGCTCAGCACTCAGCATCAGAGACTGAGGTAAGTACTAGAGTAAATGCATAGCCAAGTTCTCACAAGGAAAAGAAAAAAAAATTAAATTTTTAGTGAATTCTGAAATACAAGTGTCAAAAGTGCTCTGAACAAGTCTGGTACTGAAGCGATGTAATCATTTCTCTTCACATCGATCATATATAGGTCTAGCCCATTACAAAATTTCATTTGTCTGACTATATTAACTAGTTGCACCAAGATAAATACTAAAGATATAAACATTTAATTTTAAGTAGCATATTCAGTAACGTTTAGTCACATAAAAATTTTATTCTTTCACGCTTTGTTGCACGACGTGATCTAAGTAAGAAATAGACGAAACATAAAATACTTACCGACAGCAACGATGACGAACCTGAAACTAAATATATGGAGGGGGAACCAAAAACGGACGTATGAAAACACTGATGACATTGCTGATGAAGAACGTGATAATTACTTAACGTATATCATACGTTTGCATCGCTAGTTCAGAATTCGTCGTATACAATAAACGCTGTCTGCTCATTAATGAAGAAGCTCAACCTAGGCAAAGTAAGTGAATGCAGATTTGTGTCTTCTGAAGAGCCACATGTTTCACCTAGAAAGTTTGAACAAAATGTTAGTGGCCATGCAGAGTAAAGTAAAGACAACATTAAACCATCAGCAATTTTCGAATTTCTTCTTTATGTCCTTAACACAAAGGTGAATATTTCTTTTGGTTTCCCTACTCAGACACAACTGAAACATGTGATAGTCTGAACCTAAATGTAGAAATAAATTGCGATGAAGACAGGTAGGACTGTTGTGACTGAGTGGTATTTGTGTTTAGAGGAAGCAGAAAAATTCTATGACGACTTCAAAGAGACTAGTAAGTTGACTCAGAAAGATGCGTAAGTTGAAGCTACAAGTTTTAATTATCACTACAGTCTTCTAGTTCCTATACTTACATCCGGGTAATTACTCTAAATAAGGGAATCTAAATTGTTTGACACAGGCTTTTACTCTTGTTCAGCGGAGGAATACAAAATGTACCACATGACGACAACTGTGCCATAGAATAAGGGGACGAAACGGTGCCCACGTTAAATCATTAAACAGCAATAATGTACAGAGTTGCGTTAAAACGCTGTATGTATTCACAAAGAGTTATTCAGAAAAGAATAAAAATGTTTGATGCCTCAGAAACTTTCTGCATCACATAAATTTGCGAAGAATGATCACCATTTTCTCCAGCGTGGTCACTGGTTTATAGTGTCATCAGCATCCAAAACATTCACTGTGGTAAACGTGCAGCAGCACATGATAGTCGATTTCAGAACACAACGGGGCCATTTTTGAAGAGCGTTATAAAGAATATCAACGAATAATTTACTGTAAATAAGTATCATATTTTCAGCAATGGATGAAATAAGAGTTTGTCCCTAGTACACAGAAAAATGTTATTCGACAAAAATTAGATTTTTCTTCTTTGTTTGCAGCAAGCAATCCCTTGTCTAGAAGTTCCTTTCTATATCACCCATTGTCTATCTATAGCAAGAAATACGTTGATTTAACGAAATCTGAAGAAATGTATATCCCTCCTGTACAGAAGAAGTGATAGACGGACCGCAGCCGCGAAGTGTGAGCTGTACGACCCGTCAACGATGCATTGTTCGATGGTTCTGGTACAGTTACGTGACACAGTATGTTTTGGACATACGCTCAGCTACAGGCTACTCGTGTACTAATTCATTTTCAGATTTCATTTCGGTTTGTATCAAACTAGAGTTTCTTTAGTATGATGAAAATACAGAACATAGCACGTTAGGAACAGATATACAACCACATCCTACTGTCGTACTTGACATTTTTGCTAAGTGCATAACAAATGAAATCTTAGCTTAGAGTTTCCAAATATTGCGTAATTTCTCTTGACATTCTTAAGTCTTTAACTCGTTTGACACATACATTTTTGTGCAGTTTGTTTTGTTGTCTCTTAATGAATCATTAAATTTGGTTCAGTAAATCCTATGTTTCAATTATAATTCCAGTTTATATTTTGCTTCTGCACATTATTTTATAGTTAAGATAGGACATAGAGGACTTGAACATTAGCTCATTTTGGGTTTCATTTCGACACTGAAGCTAATATTTAACGGAATGAGATTTTCACTAAGCAGCGGAGTGTGCGCTGATATGAAACTTCCTGGCAGTTAAAAAATGTGTGCCAGACCGAGACCCGAACTCGGGACCTTTGCCTTTCGCGGGCAAGTGCTCTACCGTCTCAGCTACCGAAGCACGTTTTACGCCCGGTACCCACAGCTTTATTTCTGCCAGTACCTCGTCTCCTACCTTCCAAACTTTACAGAAGCTCTCCTGCGAGGTACTGCCAGAAGTAAAGCTGTGAGACCGGGCGTGTGTCGTGCTTCGGTAGCTCAGATGGTCTAGCACTTGCCCGCTAAAGGCAAAGGTCCCGAGTTCGAGTCCCGGTCTGGCACACAGTTTTAATCTGTCAGGAAGTTTCATATCAGCGCACACTCCGCTGCAGAGTGAAAATCTCATTCTGGAAACATCCCCTAGGCTGTGGCTAAGCCATGTCTCCGCAATATCCTTTCTTTATGGAGTGCTAGTTCTGCAGGTTCGCAGGAGAGCTTCTGTAAAATTAGGAAGGTAGAAGACGAGGTACTGGCAGAAGTATAGCTGTGGGTATCGGCCGTGAGTCGTGCTTCGGTAGCTCAGACGGTAGAGCACTTGCCCGCGAAAGGCAAAGGCCCAGAGTTCGAGTCTCGGTCGGGCACACAGTTTTAATCTGCCAGGAAGTTTCAAATATTTAACGAATTGCTGTGGCACGAACTGTAAAAGATTTTTCTTAGAATTTTCCTTTCGGTTATTATACGGTTGTGGCACTCATATATTCAGTAGCGCGCAGTGCTGGGCAACTCTGACTATACGAGTACGCTCCTCCAGAATGAAGTATACAAAGATAAACTAGAACGCTGGTCAATTATTTGGATGGTGAATATCAAAATGATTTCTCTTCGCCGGCCGGTGTGGCCGTGCGGTTAAAGGCGCTTCAGTCTGGAACCGCGTGACCGCTACGGTCGCAGGTTCGAATCCTGCCTCGGGCATGGATGTGTGTGATGTCCTTAGGTTAGTTAGGTTTAAGTAGTTCTAGGGGACTTATGACCACAGATGTTGAGTCCCATAGTGCTCAGAGCCATTTGAACCATTTGATTTCTCTTCAATATCTGAAATCATTTTGAAGAGGAATGTGTCACGGGTCTTTTGATGTATTTCTCGCACCGCTATATGTTTAGGATTCAAGGAACCTCAGCTTGATATATTGAGTCTTGTTCCACGTTAATGACGGCATGTTAACGCATCAGCCCAGTTTCCCCCGAAATCTCTGCAAATATTTGCCCACACGGAGCGCCTGTTTGCTAGTGTCTAATAGTTGATTGCAGTTTGGCGCAACGTACACCGTCAAACTTCGTCACAGTACAGTAATTTATCCCCAGTACATGAGCTGTCTCCATGATGGTAACGTACATAACGTTTCCTGCATTATTACTTTGCACCTAGAGCTATCGGTTGTTAATCCCTGGCGTTGACTCAAAGAAGTCATACCATGAGATTGACCATTAACAGACCTTGTGGTATGCGGCAAAACAAGTGCACCATACAGTGCAGAACTACTCTGTCACTATAACCGTGGGTCCTGCATAAGCATTGTGAAACATAGCGAAAGTAAAATTCTGTACGACACACCACGGAACAGTGCTATTCTATGGGTACAATCATATGACATGTGAAAAGATTTATGCCGTACTGGTCTGGATTATTTCGAAGTCGTTATTTTACGACAGCACTGTTCAATTTACAAAACGTTGTTAATTCAGTGCCACTAAAATGGAAATTGTCATTAAAACATCATTAATTGCTCTAGTAATCGAAATGCATCCACCAACTATCATTATAAAAACTTCCATAAATATTACGTCCCACTTTTGCAGTCGGCAGAAATGTCTGCCCACGTCCTAAATCTAACAACTCGGTATCACCATATAATCCGCTGTACGCTCATTTGTGACCAATAAATTTGTAGTTGCACAAGTATCTTCAATTCTTAAGTGGTCGCACTACGCTATTTCACAAAGCACAAAAATTATCAGAATTGGACGGAAATCACTACATGTGATATACATGTAGAGACAAACGAATGACTACAATTTTAGAAAATGTGGATGATTTATTCAAATGAAAGAGCTTCACAAGTTGAACAAGCCAATAACGCGTTGGTCCAATTTTGGCCTTTATGCAAAAGGATATTCGGCTTAGCACTCACTGAGAGAGTTGTTGGATGTCCTCTTGAACGACATCATGCCAAATTCTGTTCACCTGGCGCGTTAGATCATCAAAATACCTAGCTGGCTGTAGGGTACTCCACATACTGATTCACGATTTCTCAATATGGCAACGTTGCTGGCCCAGGTAGGGTTTGGCCAGCACTAAGACAGGCAACAGACATTCTCACCGTGAGGTGGCGGGCATTATTTTTCTGAAATATAAGTCGAGGAAAGCTTGTCGTGAGCGGTGACAGTCAAATTAGTATCACGCCGCTGTCCAGGTCACGCATATCTTTGCTGATCATCGGGCTGCATTCGAAGTGTTCCTCATCACTGAAGACCTACTCCAATCAGTGAGATACCAGGCCCCAATGAAGAGTGAAGAAGCATCTGCAGACGCCTTGACAACGGTGGAATACTAATCTGTCACCAGCCATATGGCCGGACACCCGGACACCCAGGAGTGATGATCTGCGGCGCCCTTCCAAAAGAGCAGTTCGTCTACGATATTCTGCTCGCCGTTTTGTTGCCTTTCATGGGAAGCCAATCTGCGCCTAATCTTCAGCAAGATAATGCCCGTCCGCACACGGGGGAGAGTGTTTGCTGCTTGTCTTCGTGCTTGCCGAAATATACCTTAATCAGTAAGGTCGCCGGAAATGTCTCCAACTGAGAACGTTTGGGGTTTTGTGGGCTGTGCTCTCCAACCATCTGCGGATTTTGACGATCTAACGCGCCAACTGGACCGAATTTGACATGAAATCGCTCAGCAGGACATGCAGCAAAACCATCAGTTAGTGCCAAACCGAATGACTGTTTGTACGAAGACCAGTGGTGGAACGACGCGTACTGTCTTACTCAATTTGTGAAGCTGTACCTTATGAAAAAACAAACCAGTTTTTTCTCAAATTGTGGTCATTTGTTTTTCTGCACTGTACCTCACATCTCCCGATTTCCGTCGCACTCGGATATTTTCTTAGTGGTGTGTCATTTTTGTGTTTGTGTGTAATTCCAACTGGCAATATACGTTACTATTAACAACCAGTTACAGCAATGGCTCGTAAGAGTGTTAATAACAAAGGTTTCCCTCTGGATTACGCTACAAAAACAAAATCATTTTAAATTTTTTGCTGTTTATGCTTCGGACAAAATGACAGAGAGGATGGCCGAAAGAATAGGGATTATCACGTGGAAATGAAAATATTGTGCATGAGCTACTGGTAGAGATAAGCAAAGCTGCCGTTCCCAGCGCTGAATACAAAACCAGAGCTTTGAAAAAAAAATTTGTAATAGCGAAAAATGATAATTTATCTGCATCCTAGTGCCTACATCAAAGGTTCTCGACACTGTCAGAAAAGGGACACGTGATGGTGAAAAGAGACGCTCCGGCAGCAAAACACACAGTGCACAAAACAGCCTGGTCAGGGAGATGTGCAGGTCTGCAGTTGAAGCCTACGGTCAAAAGCATATCTCGCGTAGCTTGTCAGTTACGGCTAGCGCGTCTGCAGGCATTCGCATTAACAGCTTACGTCAGTATCAGTAACAATTCGCCAAATGTAGATGTCAGCGGTTCTCACTAGAGCACTCCTCCCCCCTCGCGTCGCAAGAAAAAGATGTCAACTAAAACCAAATATGGCCTCTGCAGTGGTGCGACTGTCCAAAGGATTTTTTTTTTTTTTTGGTACGTTCTGAGGACGACCTGTGACGGCTAAAACCGGTAATTTCGTTTAGAAATTACTGTAGTTGTGCCAAATAATGAGTTACTTACAAAACAATCAGTCACTGTGCGTCGGCAGTTCGACTGTAGTGTCGTTCTTTCCAGAGGGTAGGGACAGATGAAGCGTTTGAAAAAGTGAATTAAACATGAATCGCATAACTTTTACCCACCTCCGCAACCATGGGGCAGCTCGGAGGTAGTCGGTTCGAAACTCGGTGTCGCTATTTGGTCGCAAAATGGGAGGCAGGTGATGGCGTGAAGTTCCTGCCTTTGCACTCGTCTCCCGAATTAAATGCCGAGCCTATCTACAGTAGGCCATGAGGTGACGGCATTTGGTACATATGATGGCAATCCACCCAGCAGATGAATTTGCTAAGCCCGGCCACCAACTTGGTGCCATTCGAGTGAAGTAGGCTGTGTGCCAGCAGCATGTAAATCGGATACGACGCCACACAAACGCTTACTCATTAAGGGCATATACACTCAACAGCGAGATTTACAACACAACTGTATGTGTGTGTGTGTGTGTGTGCGCGCGCGCGCGCGCGTGTGTGTGAATCCCTAAGCGACGAAACTGCTGAGGTCATCGCTATCTAGACTTATACACTACTTAAACTAACTTAAGTTAAGAACAACACACACGCCCATGCCCGACGGATGACTCGATCCTCCGGCGGGAGGGGACACGCAGTCCGTGACAGGGCGCCTCAAACCGCGTAGCCACTCCGCGCGGCGACACAACTGTCACACGCCGTGCCGTTGAGCATGGAGTAAGAGGACCCTTATTGACTGGCGACTCCATAGAGAGCTGTGTGCACAACGACCATGTGATAAATAAAATTAGAAGGGAGGTCAGCATTGGCCGTAATTTTGATGATTTGTTAACAACAAAATCGATTTTCGATCACATAATGATCATCTTGCTGGAAGTAAGCGTTTCACATAGTGATCAGTTAATAAGAATCAAAAGACCACAAATAAACCTGAGTATAAACCAACTGTTGGTAAGAACATACCTTTAGTGTACAAGAGAACCCTTTCCGATAGAGTGACAGAGGTAGTCGCTTGGTGTCGCCCAGTAAAAAACTCCGTACTAGTCTCCATTCTTACAGCTTTCACTACAAGCAGAGGCTGTACACCAATATGTACTTGACACTGCGTCAATGAGTTGTAATCCGTTGCGTATTATCTGTTCTAGAATACTACACTACTCATCATCATCATCATCATCATCATCATTTAAGACAGATTATGCCTTTCAGCGTTCAGTCTGGAGCATAGCCCCACTTATACAGTTCCTCCATGATCCCCTATTCAGTGCTAACATTGGTGCCTCTTCAGATGTAAAACCTATTACTTCAAAATCATTCTTAACCGAATCCAGGTACCTTCTCCTCGGTCTGCCCCGACTCCTCCTACCCTCTACTGCTGAATCCATGAGTCCCTTGGGTAACCTTGCTTCTCCCATGCGTGTAACATGACTCCACCATCTAAGCCTGTTCGCCCTGACTGCTACATCTATAGAGTTCATTCCCAGTTTTTCTTTGATTTCCTCATTGTGGACACCCTCCTGCCATTGTTCCCATCTACTAGTACCTGCAATCATCCTAGCTACTTTCATATCCGTAACCTCAACCTTGTTGATAAGGTAACCTGAATCCACCCAGCTTTCGCTCCCATACAACAAAGTTGGTCGAAAGATTGAACGATGCACAGATAACTTAGTCTTGGTACTGACTTCCTTCTTGCAGAAGAGAGTAGTTCGTAGCTGAGCGCTCTCTGCATTAGCTTTGCTACACCTCGCTTCCAGTTCTTTCACTATGTTGCCATCCTGTGAGAATATGCATCCTAAGTACTTGAAACCATCCACTTGTTCTAACTTTGTTCCTCCTATTTGGCGCTCAATCCGTTTATGTCTCTATCCCACTGACATTACTTTCATTTTGGAGATGCTAATCTTCATACCATAGTCCTTACATTTCTCATCTAGCTCTGAAATATTACTTTGCAAACTTTCAATCGAATCTGCCATCACAACTAAGTCATCCGCATATGCAAGACTGCTTATTTTGTGTTCACATATCTTAATCTCACCCAGCCAGTCTATTGTTTTCAACATATGATCCATAAATAATATGAACAACAGTGGAGAGAGGTTGCAGCCTTGTCTTACCCCTGAAACTACTCTGAACCATGAACTCAATTTACCGTCAACTCTAACTGCTGCCTGACTATCGATGTAAAGACCTTTAATTGCTTGCAAAAGTTTGCCTCCTATTCCATAATCTTGTAGTACAGACAATAACTTCCTCCTAGGAACCCGGTCATATGCCTTTTCTAGATCTATAAAGCATAGATACAATTCCCTGTTCCACTCATAACACTTCTCCATTATTTGCCGTAAGCTAAAGATCCAGTCCTGACAACCTCTAAGAGGCCTAAACCCACACTGATTTTCATCCAATTGGTCCTCAACTAATACTCGCACTTTCCTTTCAACAATACCTGCGAAGATTTTACCCACAATGCTGATTAAAGAGATACCTCTGTAGTTGTTACAATCTTTTCTGTTTCCATGTTTAAAGATTGGTGTGATTACTGCCTTTGTCCAGTCTGATGGAACCTGTCCCGACTCCCAGACCATTTCAATTATCCTGTGTAGCCATTTAAGACCTGGCATTCCACACTACTGGCCACTAAAATTGCTACACCACCAAGATGACGTGCTACAGACGCGAACTTTAACCTACAGGAAGATGATGCTGTGATATGCAAATGATTAGCTTTTCAGAGCATTCGCACAAGGTTGGCGCCGGTGGTCACACCTACAACGAGCTGACATGAGGAAAGCTTCCAACTGATTTCTCATACAGAAACAACAGTTGACCGGCGTTGCCTGGTGAAACGTTCTTGTCATGGCTCGTGTAAGGAGGAGAAATTCGTACCATCAGGTTTCCAACTTTGATAGAGGTCGGATTGTAGCCTATCGCGATTGCGGTTTATCGTATCGCGACATTGCTGCTCGCGTTGGTCGAGATCCAAAGATTATTAGCAGTATATGGAATCGCTGGTTTGAGGAGGGTTATACGGAATGACGTGCTGGATCGCAACGGTCTCGTATCACTAGCAGTCGAGATGATAGGCATCTTATCCGCATGGCTGTAACGGATCGTGCAGCCATGTCTCGATCCCTGAGTCAACAGATGGGTACGTTTGCAAGACAACAACCATCTGCACGAACAGTTCGACGACTTTTGCAGCAGCATGGACTATCAGCTCGGAGACCAAGGCTGCGGTTACCCTTGACGCTGCATCACAGACAGGGGCGCCTATGATGGTGTACTCAACGTCGAACCTGGGTGAACGAATGGCAAAACGTCATTTTTTCGGATGAATCCAGGTTCTGTCTACAGCATCATGATGGTCTCATCCGTGTTTGGCGACATCGCGGTGAACGCACATTGGAAGCGTGTATCCGTCGGGCCTTTTTGGATACAGAAAATGTTCGACTGCTGCCCTGGCCAGCACATTCTCCAGATGTCTCATCAATTGAAAACGTCTAGTCAGTGGTGCCCGAGCAACTGGCTCGTCACAATATGCCAGTCATTACTATTGATGAACTGTGGTATCGTGTTGACGCTGCATGGGCAGCTGTACCTGTAGACGCTATCCAAGCTCAGTTTGACTCAATGCTCAGGCGTATTATAGCCGTTATTACGGGCGGAGGTGGTTGTTCTGGGTACTGATTTCTCAGGTTCTATGCACCCGAATTGCGTGAAAATATAATGATATGTCGGTTCTAGTACAATATATTTGTCCAATGAATACCCGTTTGTCATCTGCATTTCTTCTTTGTGCAGCATTTTTAAAGGCCAGTGGTGTATATAAGGACAAGACGTCATTTGACATTGTTACCAAACATCTGGAACAGTTCTTCACCGATTTACATTAGGCTGGAACGTAGACTTCGACCAGCATAATGAGCGCAATGAGCTCTTCATGAGTCTAAATGAGTGTTTCAAAGACAATAGTGTTTGGTTGACCCCAGAAGAAAAACTCAGTGGGCGGCAAGTCGAGGGAATGCGCAGACAGTTCCACCGAGCCACAGTGCCCTATCCAGTTCCTGCCAAAGGTTTCATCCGAACGCATTTGTGGTGTCACCGCCAGGCACCACACTTGCTAGGTGGTAGCTTTTAAATCGGCCGCGGTCCGCTAGTATACGACGGACCCGCGTGTCGCCACTGTCAGTGATTGCAGACCGAGCGCCACCACGCGGCAGGTCTAGTGAGACGTACTAGCACTCGCCCCAGTTGTACAGCCGACGTTGCTAGCCACGGTTCACTGACAACTACGCTCTCATTTGCCGAGACGATAGTTAGCATAGCCTTCGGCTACATTTGCTACGACCTAGCAAGGCGCCGGATTCAATTTATATCGAGATTCTATTAATGTATCATCAAGAGCGATGTTCTACAAATGTGGATTAAAGTTAAGTATTCCAGAAGCTACGTACTTTTCTTTATAGCATTCATTACGTATCCTGTTTCAGACCTCACGCCAGCTGCGTGAGTTTAAGCGCGTGCCTTTCGGCTTCCTCGCGTTGTGTCTAGTCTGTCTTGTCTAGACACAACAGCATTCACACAGAATGTGCAAAGAGCGCAGGTGCGCCATCGTGCTGGTACCACACTGGTGCTGATCGTACACTGAGTGGAACATGTTCCAACAACTCTGGCAAAGTTTTTCGTAAAAATATTAAGAACCTGTTTTCTCTCAGTCGCCGTGGGAATATGTACGGACCGGAGAGATTATCACCTACCATGCCGGCCCAAATGATTGTAATGTCTCTTGCAGCGGTCTCTCCACGATATTTTCAGAAATTTTATAAATTATATAACTCAGTACATATCTCGAAATATCTCTTCTTATTATCTCTTCTTATCTTACATCTTACCGATTATCAATGCAAAGTAGTTTCAAGCCCATGGAGCGTCCATTTACTCCATGGAATAGCTTCTCTGCTATCTATGTTTTCTCTTAGGATAAAGAAAAGGGACTTCTTGCCGATTAGTCGTGAAAGAAGGATGCATATGTATGTATTGTAGAGCTAGTCGCCATCTTGATGAGATTATGTATGAGAACGAATTTAATACATGAACTAAACTAAAGTAAGTGTGTTCGCGTATTATTTAACGGATTATTATTATTGACAGTGTCTGCTCACTACGCTGTGTTGCACGGGATCAGTGGGGAACGTCTGATTTACACTGGACGAACCTGCCGTTTTGTATGCTCAAGATATCCAGTTACTCCAAATAAATAGGCTAACACGGTCTTACCAGCAGATCTCTGGTCTTCCCCATGTGATCACCGAAAGTTAATAATTATTACAAATGTTTCCAGGAGATCGACTGACAATTTTCGTCCCACCGAGACTTCGAAATTGCTTCACTGCCTTATGGAATTTAAGTTAAGCTCAATTTAATCAGGATAGAACAGTATTGAACTGTGTGAATGTGATAAGCCTGCTTTGTCAATGAAAATTCCCTTAATATACGCATGTTTTTACTATCCTGATCAGAGAAGCTAAATCAGGCCGCTGTGAGAGAGGTTTTTAAATTTTTGATCCCACACAAAAGATATTAAATGGTGACAGCGAAGCGATCTTGGTGACGAGGAACAAAGACGGCGTGCGGACTTTCCTGTGCCCACACGTTTTTATCGTAGCTGTTGAACATACCCTATTGTGCAAGGGATACCTCATCCGTAAAAATTACACTGTTCAGGAAGTCCGATTCAACGGCACACCTTTGCCAGAACACTGATAAAATTCAGTTCGACGTGTGAGCTCCTCTTGGTTAAGGGCTTGAACCTTCCGAAGGCGGTAGAGGTGCAAATCATCTCCATATCACACATGCAAAATTTTTGAATGGCTTACACCCATTTCCCGTGCACCACACCGCGAGCTTGTTGGGGACGTATTTTCCAACAGTGCTAGCTACTACGCTTCATGCGTCCGCCGCTCGTGGTCTCGCGGTAGAGTTCTCGCTTCCCGAGCACGGGGTCCTGGGTTCGATTCCCGGCGGGGTCAGGGATTTTCACCTGCCTCGAGATGACTGGGTGTTTGTGTTGTCCTCATCATTTTCTTCATCATCCAGGAAAGTGGCGAAATTGGACTGAGCAAAGATTGGGTAATTGTACGGGCGCTGATAACCACGCAGTTGAGCGCCCCACAAACCAAACATCATCATCATCATCATCATACTCTTCATGCCCTGGTGCACGTGCTGTGCGGTGTACACCGCCGTGAGACCTTCACATCCGTAATACATAATGAATACGTCGGGTTTGCAAGTAGGCCCTAAATGCTCATGTGGCATTACGAGAACGTACCGGGGGGAAACTCGCCTCAAGTGATTCTGGCTCTCGTAGGGAACTGTAGACGACTGCAAATGTGCGTGGGTCTGGCATTCGGCGATTTGGAAATTGCCAAAAGTACAAACGTTGGGCGGCTTGAGCATTACCATCAATTACTCCATAAGCACAGTGCATGTCTGCCATTTTCTCCAAATAATAGCGCTCCATTTACTGTTCGTTCCATACAGTAACAGGTACGAAAGTGTCCACGTTTGATGACAAACTGGTGCAGGACGAACCAGAGTCTGCACTGTGGACAGGTGCTGCCCTCTATGCAACACCTATCAAACAGGCTTCTGCACAGTCAAAAACAACGCGTTCACGTCTCGGTAAAAGGCGGATAACACGTAGTATTGTCTGGCCTGGAAAAGCCGCAAGTATGTCGACTATAGCGTGTGCAAATAAAGGTCATAAAACTTCAACCCGAAGTCTCTCTACTTAGATGTCACAAATACACTGAAATCTTTGCACGAAAACCTACTGCCATGACGGCTCGGAAGGTATGTTGTGCGCCAACCCTCTTGGCGGCGCGCGACACTGTTCAACGACGCCTAGCGCCGTTCGCTAAGGGATGCGGACGTGAGTTGCTTTGTGAAATATGCTTTCACCACCCACTCTACCATCTCCCTCATCTTCTGTATTCATCTCAGATAGATCCTGTACGTTTTTCTCCTTGTTTATTATTTCAAACATAAACTGTGTATGTAACAAAATGCTGTTTCATTTTCTTCCTCGCTGTCAATTCTACGGAAAACCGGGAAGGTATGCTTATGGCTTATGATTAGAATACTATAACGGAATCTGAATTGTGCCAAACTGTGCAATTCTACCCATTACCAGGTTTAAACTGCGCTAGATACTGCCATTGAAGCTACTACCCTCACAAATCTAGTAGCTGGATAGGTCTCTCTCATAACCTGTATACCACTGACTCCAGCCGACTTACCCATTCATCTTAAGAGATTTCAGTTCACAATCAACCTTCCGTTTACAATAACAGCAAACAAAGCTTAAGGTCAGAATGTGGGTTAAGAATCTAGGAGGAAGGACAAGAGAGGAGTAATATATATAGAGAAGAGGCAGGAAATTACATGGAAGAACTCATTAGTTTACTGCACAGTTAGGAATTGCGAAGCATTGCTGGGCTTGTTAGTTTATTACAAAACAGAGGATTCCAGTGACAGATCAGTGTATTCAAGTATTTCTAGAGGGTTTTAGCGCCAGTGCTTCATTTACATTGGCAATGAAATGCAATGATATGAGCGTTTGGCATCATTGGCCGGGAGGACCCTTGCGGGGCAGGTCCGGCCACCCTGGTGCAGGTCTTATTACATTCGACGCCCCATTGGGCAGCCTGCGTGCCGGATGGGAATGAAATGATGATGAAGGCAACACAATAACCAGTCCCTGAGCGGAGTAAATCTCCGACTCAGCCGGGAATCGAACCCGGGCCCGTAGGACGGCAATCCGTCACGCTGACCATTCAGCTATCGGGGCGGGCTATATTGGCAATGTAACTCAACCATCTCACAGCTAATTTATAATATAAATCTTTTTTATGATGTTGCTCCTATAGAGCTCGATGTATTTGTAAAACACTCATAGTCCGAAACCCAATATCTTGAGTGAACCAGTTGGAGTGCCACCCACAGTCAGACTGAGTGTGCTGCGTTGTATGTTCATATCCCAAGAGAACAATGGGAGTGTGTTCTTCAGTCGGAGCCTCGCGCGTGAGGAAAGCTTCCCACTTTCTAGGCAGATCACATGTTCTACATAGCTATCCTTTCACTGTAGGCTGCAACAACAATCTCCTCATTTGGAGGGCAGCTTTGGACAGAAAAGCTGAAATCTGTGGTGATTCATTCTTGGGGGAATGGACATCACTATTTCTGCTGTCGTCTGTGGAATTTGACGCCTAGAGATGTCGCTTTAGTGGAGTGATGGCTTTCTCAATAGTGTCTGTGGCAGAAAGGAGACTGAACACAGGTCTTCTCTGGCAGTAACTCGGGGTTCAACGTGGTTGGGACACTTGAGTGATCCCAAATGCTATGGTGGCAGGTGCTGTCGAGGTGGCAGTAGAGTAGACTCTGTATCCAGCTGAATGGCAAATGGTGGTGTAGACACTGAGTGCCATTTGGAACGAATTTTCCATTGGTGGTGATCCCAGAAATATCCTCTTACACTGCTGAACACACGAAGGCTCACAGTCGAAGAAGCCCATACAGACAGTCGGCTTTAGCTGAGGTCCAACATTGTGTTGTTATAGACGTACCAGGTCTGCAGCCATCTCACTGGGTGTTGTCTGCTCAAGGCGGAAAAGAGGCTGCGACGAGCGATGGTCCGTGTATGAGTTCTGACGGGCTCCTCACATTTGCTGGTGTCGCCCTGCATGTGCTCAGAATGACAGAGAATCATGTGTTTGTTTTGCTCGGGCGGCGGCTTTTGTTTTCTTTCCTTACAGTAATAGTCATATTCTCTGCTGAACCGTTCAATTGGTGAAGCTATAACGTCTCAGTAAATACGTAATAACCTGTCACAAGTAGATAATCTAGACGACTGATGGTGTAAACTGAAAGCCTTTATTGAAGAGTATTTTACGTGAGACGTCGTCAGTGTCAGAAATTTGACCCAAAGCACGTAAATTACCTTCCGACATGGAGCTGTGCAGTGAGCCATTTCGAACTTGGAAATGGATCAACAGTCTCAAAGTGGACACAGACAAATGGGCACTTGGTCAGTGGTCTTGGTGGTAAAACTTACGGCTCTGGCGACTAATGAACATGTGTGGGACCAGCTCTTAGGTCATGTCACTCCCAGTGCCAGTACACAGGATATTCTACATCCACAGCTACACGGATACTCAGAAAATCACACTTAAGTGCCTGGCAGAGGGTTTATCGAACCAACTTGACAATAATTCTCTATTATTGGAATCTCGAACAGCGTGCGGAAATAAACGAACACCTATATC